>NC_092790.1:15336512-16559012 GCF_047496795.1 Chiloscyllium punctatum
TCAGTGCAGACTTAATCATTTGAATATTCTGTGCTGTCGATCTCTTTGACTTGTGATCGAAGAGTTGAAATCAGTTTGGTGAAATGTTTTCTGCTAGTTGGGGTGTATATGGATTTTCATCACTGTTAGATGTTGTAATGTGTATTTCAGGATGGTCTACAAATTTGCAACTATTTGTCAGTCAGTAGCTGTGTGAGATGGAATAGTGTGTGCATGCGCAAGCACACATATGGGGGTGGGATGGAGATGGTGGTTGTGGGTGTATACACACGCAATGAGCACTCTCTCGACATCAGGTTTGGCTCAGAGGTTCATTTGGAATTTACATAGTTTAATTGTTGGGTCTTTTCCTGGACAATGATTTATCAAAAACGTAATTTTGACTTTCTCAGTTACTGAAAATATCAAAGTTTCCTTCTGCATCTGCACTCAATATCTTCATATATCCATGTTGTAACAATGTAACAGCATGACTTATTTGTTCACCTTGATTGTAACTTTAAAATTGCCTTCACTACATGTGGATTAATGTAATTCCTGAATGTATATTTCATATGAGGATACAGTGTATCCCTCTTCTGATGTTGCAAATGATAACTGGTTATGCTTAATGGAATTATTGGAACTGAGCTGTTGTGCCTTGAGTATAAAGAGATTTTTTAAAAAATATTTCATCAGTTGTGTGACTCTTGGATTGAATGCATACTTCTGGAAATTGAGCTCAATGTGTATCTGTGACTGGAAAGGATGTTCTCCAATCTGACAACTGTAACATACCTGCTGTTTGTTAAAAGCAGATGGTCATACTTTGGCTTTGTACCTGAAGAAATATTACATTATCTTGGTCCATCAAACATTTGCCCAGAGGAAAAAAAAGAGCGATATCATCATTTCCGAGTAGAAAGACATCAACTGATCAACGCAACATTCAGGTCATGATCATGATACTTCTGCTTTTAAACAGAGCAAGGTCTGGTTACAAACCAACACTGAGCTCCTTTTGCGAAATTCTGAAACAATTTACTCAGATGAAAGAAAACTAACCAACATATGCACAGCTTCAAAAATAGAATGATTACACAGTTCAATATCCAGTTCCCCCCAAAAAACTGAAGGAAGAACAACGGGCACTTTTATCACATGTAGATACACTGCCCTTTATTTCCGAACAATTCAATGTCTATTCGTAACAAACATCAGGAAACAGAAGCCAAACAATTAATTCCCAACAGTGTTTAGGGGATTAAAAACCCCAAGAATGTCCCACAGCAGCTTCTTCCCGCTCTGTCTCCCTCAGCAGGCCCACACACAGCCCGAGAAAGGCCTCTCTCTTCCCCACAGCCCGCTCACTCCAAGTTCCGGGACCAGTTCCTGCTCCGCTCGGCCTCTTACAAACAGCCCCCGGTTCTCCCTGAACTCACCCCGAATCAATCCCGGTCTCGGAGCCCCCTCTGTGTCCCAGGCTCCCATCCCGATGTGCTGCTGGAAGGAGCCTGCTGTTCCCTCCCTTCCCTGGGCGCTGATCTCTCCATTGCGGTCTGTTTCAAACAAACCTCTTGCACTCACTGAGTCAATGCTCCTCAATGGCAGCCCTGGGGGAGGGCCTCACGCATGCGCTGCTCTACTCAAGAACAATCAGAATTGGAGGAGGGACAGCAACGCGCATGCGCTATTGTTCCCGATGCTTCCCAGAAACAAACATCAATTGGTAATTTCCCCCAATTCCCTTTTCTCCCAGTTTGACCAAAGGAACTGGGACTGTCGGGGAAAGGGCAGAGAAGGTTTCAAGCTGGGACATTGTCCCTTTATGAAGCTCCAATGGAGCTCATTCCCGGGTCATGTTAATAACTCCTCCCTCCGGCTCTCTCACAATCTGACCAGGGAGCGGAGAAACTGGCGGCCACTCGGCCCAACCCCTGTGCTCACCATTCAATAACATCACGTCTGATCTTATATTAACTGTGGTATTCAATCCTGCTGACCTTCAACCACAAATATTAATTCCTTTCCGAAAGTAACATAAGTGGAACGCTCTTACTAAGGCAGAATGTAACTGTTTGAGAGAGTCTTGCATCACAGTGTTAGTCCCTATTTCTGGTTCAGGAAACGTGTGCAAAAATCAGACCTGGAGCAGCAGCAATAAAATCTCTAGGCCTCGATTCAGTTTACAGTGGACAACAGATGTTAGTGCTGAAAATGTGTTGCTGGAAAAGCGCAGCAGGTCAGGCAGCATCCAAGGAATAGGAGAATCGACGTTTCGGGCATCAGCCCTTCTTTAGGATGTTAGTATCAGGTATGCTGCAGACAGAAACCTTGTGATGTATTGTATGTCACAACGAGAGACCCCAGGTGTTTTTGTTTATTCATTCTGGGGACGTGGACGTTGCTGCTGAGCCGAGAATTTATTCCCCTTTGAGCAGGCGGTGGTGAGCCACCTTCTGGAACAGCTGTTGTCCATGTGCTGCCCACAATGCCACGAACTGGGAATTCCAGTGAAATTGAAAATGAAACTGGAAAGGCACTGCATTGGAGGAGCAGCAAAGTCAATGTTTTATTTGCGAATACAAATCAATCATATATTAAACATAGACAACTGGGGTGAAATGCATCTCTTGAACAGTATGAAAATAGTAGGGGCATTCTTGAGAGGAGATTAGGAAGGCAAAAGGGGGATATGAGATAGTCTTGGCAGATAAGGTTAAAATTAGTTCAAAGAGATGCTACAAATTCATGCAGAGCAAGTTAGCAATTAGAGAGAGAGCGAGAGAAAGCGACCGAGAGAGAAAGACACCTTAAAGATCAAAGAAGTAGTTGTTATTGTCGTCAGAGCCTTTTCGCTGACAGAGAATGCAAACTCAGCAGGCAGGCAGAACTCAGGCAATTGGGGGTGTACTCATGTGAAACCCAGTTAAAGCAGGAACAGGGGCAAAGGATCCTCTCCAGAGGTCAGCCTTTGAAGGGAAATCCGTGACACACTCTGAATTTATAACAAAAATCAGTATTTTTATAAATATGCTGTTAACAATCACATACAACTTGATCACTTTGCTCCTCCCTCTTACTTTGTAAACCAAATCCTATAAAACATCTAATCAATGATGAGCATTCCTTCAACAGATATCGGCTTCCCATGGCCTAATGGCGTTGAACAGGTACTATAATGACTAGTCCTTGCCATCTTGCTATGCATCCTCTTCATCACATTCCAAAGTTAATTGCTAGACTCCTTCAGGCCTCTCAGGCTGGCTTTATCTGCAGTCAGTTTGAATTCTGTTATTTATTTTATCTCATGTGCTTTCTTTATGAAATTCTGTTATTCCTCTTATATATCCACTGTTCTCATTGTTTGCGTTAAAAATACCAAAGGCATTTAATTTTAACAAGTTGCTATAGGATTTGTAATAATGTTTTCTGTTCTGGTTAGTTTAGGTATAAATCTTTCTTAGTACATTGTGATTAATGATTGTGAGTAATCTATTTTGTCCAGGGAGAATGAGCCTACTTCTGAAAACTTACTAACTTTCACACATAGGCATAAATGTTTTGTTTCCATGTATCTATATTTATGTTGTAGAAACTCTAACTAAAATTATTGCTTGATATTGCAAATTAATTAAGAAACAACTGTTTAATATGAAATAGCATACTAAACTCCCTAAGTAGCTATAGGACCAACAGTTAGCTATGTCTTGCACCTGGAGCTTATTTGTTGGATGGTATAATCACCCTTTTATTACTGAGCTGAGAATATTGCCTTGTTTGTCTTGGTGGCATGCTCTGATCTGGGATGGTTGCTGCCCAAGGCAACTGTCTTTGGAGTAGTTTTGTTCAAAGGTCTCATTGTTTTCTTTACTTTAAGGCTGGGACAGACTGTCAGTC
Organism: Chiloscyllium punctatum; assembly: GCF_047496795.1. Classification (NCBI taxonomy): domain Eukaryota; kingdom Metazoa; phylum Chordata; class Chondrichthyes; order Orectolobiformes; family Hemiscylliidae; genus Chiloscyllium; species Chiloscyllium punctatum. The sequence continues at coordinate 15,340,392 of NC_092790.1, forward strand.
AATTCATCTCCTTTCAGCCATCTTGCATCTTAGTTCTAAAGCAGGTTGCCTTTTTATTTGTCAGCCACTTTGTGTGAGCAGACATGGACCATTTTTCTACCAGCAGATCCAGTTCACTTCTACAGTTCTGTTTGAATTTCAGAAGATGGGAGACGCAGAAAATGAATTTTCACATCAGTTTTTTACTGGGAAGCAGCAAACTCAGGGAAATAAATATTGATGTTTTGAAAACACTGCACATTACTGAAGAGGAAATGCTGGAGGTCTTTGAAAGCATATGATTGGATAAATCTCAGAGATCTGATCTAGTGTATCCCAGGACATTATGGGAAGTTAAGGAGGATATAATGATTCCCCTTGCAGAAACATTTGCATCATCTGTAACTACGTTGAAGTGCTGGATGACTAGGTATTGGGTAAAATTTTGCCATTATTTTAAGAAGGGATATAAGGAGAATCTGGGAAGTACATACCTGTGAGTCTGACTTGTGTGGTGGGTGCATTGTTGGAAGTGCTTCTGAAAAGTAGGATTCAAATGTACGGTTTGGGGATGGGTGGTGGGAGAAGGCAAGGAATGATTAGGAATTGTCAGGATGGTTTGGTAGAAGGAAATTATATTTCCCAAGGCTGATTGAGATTGTTGAGGGAGTATCCAAGAAAGTTGAGGACACAGTGGTAAACATTATTGACTTTGTCTTTGGCAATGCCTTTGACAAGTTTCTGCATTGTAGACTAAATAGTAGGGTTAGATTACATGGGATTCTGGTTAAGCGTGCCAATTTGATACAAAATTGGCTTAACAGCAGGAGACTGAGGGGTGGTGGACAGTTGCTTTTCAGACTGGATGCCTGTTACCAATGGCGTTCCACTCCAATCGGTGCTGGGTCCACTCTTGTTTGTTTTTTTTCATATGCAAATGATATAGATGAGAATATAGTAGGCATGCTTAGTAAGTTTTCAGATGTCACCAAAATTATTGGTTTAATGGATAGTGAAGGCTATCTAAGCTTGGAAAGAAATCTTGATCAATTGAGTCAATGGCCTGAGGAATGGCAGTTGGAGTTATTGAGGCATTGCATTTTTACAAAGCAAACAAGGTTAGGGCTTATACAACTACAAGTAGGGCCCTGGATAGAGCTGTAGAACAGAGAGACCTTGTGGATCAGCTCATATTCTTGAAGTTTGCATCACATGTCGACAGTGTGGTGAAGAAAACATCTAGCATGTTTGCCTTCATTGCTTAGCCCTTTGAGTACAGGAGTTGAAAGGTCATATTGACGTCGTATAGGATGTTGACGAGGCCTCTTCTGGATTACCATATCAAATTCTGGTTAGCCTGTTATTAAAAGGATACTATTGAGCTGGAAATGGTTCAGAAAAGATCTACTAGAATGATGCTAGGAATGTATGGTTTCCATTATAAGAATAGGCTTGGACTTTTCTTCTCTGGAGCCTAAGATCTTGCTGGGTGATAAGAATTTTGACAATCATGAAGGCTATAGATAAGGTGAATGGTAGGTATGTATTTCATATGCTAAGGGATTGAAAGACTACGAGGCATATTTTTAACGTAAAAGGAAAAAGATTTTAAAAAGCAACCTTTTTTTAAACTACAATGTGTTTAGCATGGAATTAGCTTCCAAAGGAAGTGATGCATGTGGGTACAGTCATAATATTTGAAAGACATTTCGATAAGTACAAAATTAGGAAAGGTTTGGAGAGTTATGGGCCAAGAACAGGCACGTGGGACTAATCCAGTTTGAGGTTATAGTGGGTATGGATTAGTAGGACAGAAAGATCTGTTTCTGTGCTGTTTAACTGACTCTTGCTGTGAGGCAAATGTTCTAGTTTGTTCCCAGTTCACTTTGAAAGCCTTGAAACGACAGCAGAAAGCCCCATTCAGAGCATTCTGCAATCAGACAACACCCTGTGTTTGGAAATTTAAGTGTAAAATGACTCTATCTGTGGAATTAAAAGATAGGACATTTTTCCTGTTTGCCAGAGATCAAAATCAAGTTCATACCCCACAGGAGCATGTTGCTCCCGAACTGGTCCAGTATTAAAGAGCAACTTGAACAACTCGAAGATGCTGAAGATGACTCTGCGACCCCTAGTATATTCCCTCTCTACAGACAGGGAAAAGGCCCTACGCAGGAACGCAGAGTTAAAAGCACAGAGGGTCAGCGACCACTCATTATAAACTTTCTTGCGGCACTGAGCCAATTCAGCTCTTACTAAATGCACTTCAAGAAAACGTGAAACTGCCGGCAAGCGAGGAGTACAGGAACTGGGTGATTCATTTTTCGGATGATAATTAAAGACACGAGATGACAGACATATAAAGAGCAATAAAAATGATGCACTGGGACCCTTGTTAGAATTGGGGTGTATAATTTATCCATGAAAAACGTTTCACGCTCCTTGTGTCACAGCTCGAACGATGAACTGCCATGAGGTAAGGTTTCATATTAGATCACACACACAGCGACAGTACAGTATCGAACAAAGCAGGGACTGAAACCGATATCAATTAAAGAAAAGAAATTCAATCCGACAGAGGGGAGAGTTTCGCTCCTTTCACAGATGCTGTGAGTGGCTATTAAAAGAGCCTTTGGGTTGTCAGATTCAAGAATACTCTCTTCACTTTTTAGCGGCGCCCCCAGCGGCGGTTTGCTTGGGCAGCAGCACGGCCTGGATTTTTTTTTCTATTTTTCTCTTTTTTTTACTAAAAAAGGAGCCAAAACCAACTGTAACACCAGCCAACGAAGTCAGTCCCCAAAACTAGGGAAATGCTGAATCTCCTGTTTATATTTTTTTTTCTTTTTTTTCTCCTTAACCCCCACACTACCGCCTAAGTGCGGTAGTGCTTATTTTTTCCCCAGCACCCACGGTGTGTGTGCGCAGGTGTGAGACACAGTGAAAGGACACAAAGTGCATGAATCTTTATTCAATTTCCACCACCAGGAAGATAGGAAAAACACCCGAGTGGCCACGGCCTGGATATTAGACAGCACCCCGCCCTGAGCGATGGTCACCCCTCCCAGCAGCTTGTTGAGCTCCTCGTCGTTGCGCACGGCCAGCTGGAGGTGCCTGGGGATGATGCGGGTCTTCTTGTTGTCCCGGGCCGCGTTGCCGGCCAGCTCCAGCATTTCAGCCGTCAGATACTCCAGCACCGCAGCCAGATAGACCAGCGCACCGGCACCCACACGCTCAGCATAGTTACCCTTTCTCAGGAGCCTGTGAACACGGCCCACCGGGAACTGCAGGCCAGCCCGGGACGACCGAGACTTCGCCTTGGAACGAACTTTCCCCCCGCCCTTTCCTCCTCTTCCAGACATAGTCACAAATTCACACAAACACTTTCACAGAGAATGCTGCACTCCGCCCTCATTGCGGCCTCTTGTACGTTCGGGAGGGATGGTGGGGCGGCCGTTTCTGATTGGGAATTGAAACAATATTAGGAGGTGCTGAACAATGTGACCAATCAGATATCTGCTTCATTCCCCAATCCGGAGAGGGCACGGGGAGGGGGGCGGAAAGTACCGGAGCCAAATCATCAACTGCTTTTTTTCACAATTTGAAAAGCCCGCCAATATGTACCAACAAGTACGGAGTTTAAACACAAAAGAATGCACGACGACTCGAGATCATTTACTTTTACATTAAAAGTGTACCCTCTACATTAACTTTCTACCTCAGTCCCTAGCCTATTGGAACCTGCCCATTTCAGATCTTGAATTGGGATTTTCTAAACATTAAATACAAGCGGAAACAAAAAAGGCGCCAAACCCTGCAATCTGCAACGAATCATTTTCATCACATTTCAACAGCACCCAGACATACTGACAAAACGTGAGATTCCGTTCTCCCGAGTAAGTGCGTTAATAGTGAGCACGATCGTTCGAGAATATTTTAAAGTTGCCCTCCCTATTGCACACCATCATAGATCGGTAAAAGTTCCACATTCCCTCTGCCACTTCTGCAGCTGTTTTAGTTTTATTTCAGTGCATTTTGCAAGGTTCTGCATCCGGACAATACCCGTGCGGAGATTTGGAAATGAAAATAAACAAAGTAAAATCGGACTCAGAGGGAAGCATTTTGTTTTGCTTGCCGGGGGCGAAACCTCGGGTTCGTGCCCCACCGGGAATTGTAGCTCCTGAACTGATCAAATAACAAAAGACCAACAAGGACAGATACAAACAGCTGAAAAATGACTCACTGGCGTTTAAATGTATATCCCATAGTCCCTGCCTGGGGAGAGACATCAAGACCACATCCGTGAATAAGACGCGCACCGTGTCAGCGATCAATCATGAATTTACACATTTATAGAACACATACCGCAAAGATAATAATTGTACATACTCCAAAACATAATGGTTCAGCTGTCTCAGGGAAGTTGTAGGTGGCTTTTAAAAGAGCCTTTGGGTTGTGGATGTGTGTGTGTTTCAGTGCAGTACGGTCCTTCACTTGGAGCTGGTGTACTTGGTCACCGCCTTTGTACCCTCCGACACGGCGTGCTTGGCCAGCTCCCCGGGCAGCAGCAGCCGCACGGCGGTCTGGATCTCCCGGGAGCTGATGGTGCTGCGCTTGTTGTAATGGGCCAGGCGGGAAGCCTCCCCCGCGATACGCTCGAAGATATCGTTGACGAACGAGTTCATGATGCTCATGGCCTTGGAGGAGATGCCGGTGTCGGGGTGAACCTGCTTCATCACTTTGTAGGTGTAGAAACTTTCTTTCCTGGACCGCCTCCTCTTCTTACCGCCCTCTTCGCGCGCTTCTTAGCAACTTGACCCTTCTTTTCCTCAAGGTAAAAACAATGACTGCAGATGCTGGAAACCAGATTCTGGATTAGTGGTGCTGGAAGAGCACAGCAGTTCAGGCAGCATCCGAGGATCTTCGAAATCGACGTTTCTGGCAAAGTCACTGCCTTTATTCCTGATGAAGGGCTTTTGCCCGAAACGTCGATTTCGAAGCTCCTTGGATGCTGTCTGAACTGCTGTGCTCTTCCAGCACCACTAATCCAGAACCTTCTTTTCCTCAGCTCCAGCGCCGCTCATTGTCAGACACAGAAGAAAGGAAAGCGGGCTCGTCACGGACTGATGGCGTCATCAATGCTAATGAGGGATGGGGGGAAGCCTGGCTCGTGATTGGCTACTTTGTAGGAATGGTAGCTTCACTCTGATTGGTTAGTGTGGGACTCAATGTGGATCTGTGAAGATCTGCAATACCATCGGAAACACAAACCGAAATTTTGTGAAGGGACCAAATTCCGAGCTCACTCTAAAATGTGAGATTCTACTTGTAATGTATTCTGTATCTTTTGATAATGGTTTTCTTTTCTCTCCCATTTTAAAATCGGCATCACATTTGTTGTCAAGTGAGAAAATGCACTGCAATCTGACAGGGACTGTGTTTTACTCCTGCAAATGATGGAACTACTTGACAAATGCATCGCGTTGGAGAAAAATGGGAGTTAAGGAATGTTCTCTTTTGCTCGTATTTCTTGCTCTAGACTCTCTGAAGATGAAGGACATTCTACCATCATCTACTCTGTAAACTCCCTTCACTTATCTTTTCCCCTATTCTTCTTCAAATCTCCAATAGGAATCAGTGCAAAGTATTCATACATTACTCAGAATAGCTGCCAGTGTGTGTATCATTGTCAGTTCTACTCCAATTACCTCAATGACTAAAGGGAACTGATGTACTGTGACCGGTGCATTTTGCTTTCTGCTGACAACATGAATTTTACTCCCTGACTGTTTGGCTCCTCAATCAGTGTCAGCAGCCTCCTGCCGATTTTCCAGTTCCTGAAATCTTACTTTGCACTACATTAGAATACATATCATTCAGTGCGTTTCAGTTTCTAGCAGGACTTTTTTTTCCATTATAAACTTTGCTGTGTGGATTTTCTCTGAACGTCATTTGATGACAAGTCATTTGTACTCACTCTGAACTGGTCACGGTCATTTATGGATTATTTTGAACATGGTACTTGTGCAAATTTTAATTGTGTCAATTTCTTGTATCACTGTGATACCCTGATTACACTGTGAATGATGTGTTGTTCAGAATTTCAGGTTGGTTAAGGATTAGTTTACCACTCATTAGTGGCTGTGAAAAATGGGAGTGTGGTTTTTCATCTACCCATTTGAGCTTTCGGGAGGTGAATGATTATTACTCTCTCACAATCTGACCCTGTCAGTTTCTGCCATGTGATGCCATGTGCACTCAGTAATGATTCACTACTTGTCACATATGGCTGCTGAAATTATGTAAAAGCATGATGTCATTGTTTATCCGGTTTGTGACATTTAAAATGGTGTTTTAAAATGTAAACTGGATTTAGTACACCAATTGCCTACTTTAAACAACCAGTCAGCTTCAAAAATGCTGTGAATGGTAGTGGCCTATGAATCATATTAATTGAAACAGGGAAGATGTCTATGGAGAATGCAGAGAAAAAAGAAATTTGTCTTTCTGCAGTTGTGTCTAACTGTCCGTTTCTTTGGATATATCTCTGGAAATTGAACTCAAACCAAGTCTCATTCAATCTGCTCTGTGCCTGTGGAAAGGATGTTCTCTGTTTTGACCATGGTAACATACCTTCTGTTTGTTAGAAGCAGCTGGTCACACTTGGCTTTGTACCGAGGAAATATGACATTGCCTTCGTCATTCAAATATTTGCTTGAACGAACACAGAAGATTTTTCACCTGTAAATCAATATAAGCAACGTTCGGTAAGATTAAACTGATCAGTGTGGCAGTCAGTTAATAATCATTGGGGTATTTTTAAACCTAGCAATTCAAACAGAACCAGGTTTCAATTCCACTCTTTCCCTGAGTTGCTCCACGTCTCCTTTTGTTTTATTTGCATCTTTGTGACAATTGGGTGAGATCCAGAAATAACATCTGTTCACCTCCATGAATGGGAATTCCTGAAGCAGTTGCAATGCTGACATACACCAATAGCAAGCTGTCCATACACTAAATGTTGAAGGAAAGAACAAGGGACACTATGTCTAACGTTTTACTCGAAACTTCAACTCTGTTCACTCTAATAAGTATCCTTTATAAGATTGTCACAAAATTATGGTCTGTGCTTCCATTCTTCACTGCCCAGTATCAACAAACAGTATGAAACAGAAGCCAAACATTTAATTCCGTCAGAGTTTAGGGGATTAAAAACCCCAAGAATGTCCCATAGCAGCTTCTTCCCGCTCTGTCTCCACTACCTAAACACATGATGTACAAATTACATTGCACTATGTATTCTTTTCATTGCTGCTCAAGGGGAATAACTCCTCAGCAATGCATTACTCATTGGTGTTTAATATGCTCGCTTTCGCTCTCGGAATAAAAAAAAAAGAGTCGGTCTCGGAAAATTGACTCCAGTCATTTTTTTTTTGCAGATGCAAATTAGGAAAGGGAGTAAAGTATGATTGTTTTTGTAATGGCAAAAACAAATCACCGAATAAGAATTCACGCATTCTCCTCTGGCATGTTGGCGGGCTTTTCAATTCGAAATAAAAGCGGTTGGTCTCTTTGCGCCAAATCTTCTCCCGCGCCTTCTCCACAAGCACAAACCATGTTTACCACCATGATAAACAATGAGGAGAGATGGCTTTTGCTGGGGGAATTCCTAATTGTGTAGCAAAATTTCAAATCTCTAATGTCGTATTATAATAAATTCTGCGATCACCGAAGACCTCGGTCGCTGTATTTTCATTGTCGCTGACTCTGACGCGAAATCAATATTTCACTCAATCCCTATTTTACTTCATAGATTTAGAATTACAATACTTTCGCAACGCATCGTTTCCCGCTCTCTCTGGATGGTTTAGTGGCTCTGAAAAGAGCCGTTGTGTTTCTCTCTCTCGGGGTGAATGTGCCGGGCCGGCCAGGCTCCGTTTAGGCGCGCTCCCCGCGGATCCGGCGGGCCAGCTGGATGTCTTTGGGCATGATGGTGACCCGCTTGGCGTGGATGGCGCACAGGTTGGTGTCCTCAAACAGTCCCACCAGGTAAGCCTCGCTGGCCTCCTGCAGGGCCATCACCGCCGAGCTCTGGAAGCGCAGGTCGGTCTTGAAGTCCTGAGCGATCTCTCGCACCAGCCGCTGGAAGGGCAGTTTGCGGATCAGCAGCTCGGTGGATTTCTGGTAGCGGCGGATCTCCCGCAGAGCCACCGTGCCGGGCCTGTAGCGATGAGGCTTCTTCACTCCGCCCGTGGCCGGAGCGCTCTTGCGGGCCGCTTTGGTCGCCAGCTGCTTGCGGGGAGCTTTCCCTCCGGTGGATTTGCGCGCTGTCTGCTTGGTTCGGGCCATTCTCTCCAACTCTCTGTAACACACACACAGGCTGCTGCTGTCAATGCTGAGGCTGCTGCGGTGCTGCCTGTTTAAGGGAATGGAGAGCCCGCCCTAGAGCTGGGATTGGATACAGCCCTGTCCCTCAACCCACAGAGAAACAGCTCCGGAAGGGACAGGAAAGGCAGGAAAAGAATTGTTGGAGGCTGATTGGATAACGTGAAATGACAGTTGGTCAGTTTGAAAATGCCCGCCGAATTCACCCTCACAAACCTTGAGATTAAGTTAACCATTAAAACACAAAACACCATCCGTCTGCAACGAATATAACATTTAATATATTATAGTAATTCTTTAAAACCAAGTTAGGTGTCAGCGCAGACAGGAGGCGGGATCATTGCCTGGTCTGTCTGTAACAGGCAGGAGGAAAGGCTGGGTTTGAAACAGCCCAGACAAACTGAACAACCGAACGTTTACCCACCGTGAATCAATCTAAACAACCCCGCCAATTTAAACATCTTAAAGGCTAATGCAGTGAACACTGATAAAAGGACAAAATCTCACTTTATGTTTTTTTTATCACCTTCCACATTCTCATGTCTACCAATTTCGTAAACCATGGCAAGTGTTTATTTGATTTATTTAGATCAATTAATAGGTCGGTCTGCGCTCGGCGCCGGGACGGGGAACATTGGATCCGGACTCAGCTCTTTCCTGAGAGATGTGGGTGGCTCTGATAAGAGCCTTTGGGTTCAGATGGTTATATGTTACACCGACTGGTTCATTTCTTTGCTGCTGTCTTGGTCCCTTTCGCTTTGGGCTTGGCCTTGCCTTTAACCGGTTTGCTGAGGGGTTTGGGGGCTTTAGAGCCCTTGGTCTTTTTCACCTTCTTCACGGGAGTCCGTTTCTTTGGCGCTGCTTTGCTCACCGCTTTCTTTGGCGATGCCGTCTTCTTGCCGCTCGCTTTCTTCGCTGGGGATTTCTTTGCTGTCGCTTTCTTGGCCTGGGATTTCTTTGCTGTCACCTTCTTGGCCGCAGATTTCTTCACGGCCGGTTTCTTGGCGGCCGCTGATGTTCCCGCCTTCTTTCCCGCTTTTGCCTTGACTGGATTCTTTGGGAGTTTGAAGGAGCCGGAGACGCCCTGGCCCTTGACCAGAACAAGGGAGCCGTTCGCCAGGCACCTCCTGATACTCATCTTGATCTGTGCATTTCGCTTTCCCACATCGATCCCGCTTCTCTCCAGCGCCTTCTTTACAGCGGACAGAGACGCCCCTTTGCGATCCTTGATATCCCCGACAACCTTCAGAACCAGCTCTCCCAACCCGGGACCGGGTGTTTTTTTCCTGGGAGCCGCCGCCTTCTTCTTGGGAGCCTTGGCTTTGGTAGGAGCGGAGGCTGGAGGAGCCGTTTCGGCGGCTGCACTGTCGCTCATGTTGAGAACTCTGCGCTGAATCTCTCTCTGAGTCAGTCTGAACTGCTGGTGGCGGCACTGAGCAACTTCAAGGCAGCGAGCGGACGGCGCAGGGACAACCTGCCGTCAGCTCCCTGTTCCTGCTGCCTCTCTGTGTTTCTCTAACGGCCTAAACTCTTCGATTCCTCTGAAATTCCGCATCTCCAGACAGCCAGGCTCGATCGCTCCTCACCCTGACACTGGAAGGTTTACGGCGGAAAAGTTTTCACTCGAATAGACGGCTCCGTTGCCGAGTTAAACGCATTTTGCTGCTGCACTGATGGCGCTGTCTGAGGTGAACGGTGACATTGTCGCTACTTTTAGACCGAAATCTTGAAACTAACAAATGTATTGCCTTGAATTCTACCTTTGAGGTTTAGAAGGGGAGCAGGGGGATAACCTGAATTGTAAATATTTTTGAGTTACATAAGAGAGACTTGGAAATATCATAATATTAGCGGACACACAAACACAGTTACGTTTGACTAATCGCCCGCCCTTTCCCTACAGTCTCTTTGACACAATATTCACATTCACATAGTCACACGCCGAAATATCACCAAATGTAAGTGTGGAAAGAGAGGATTTCTCCTCCTTTCAGCCTTTGCTGCGGTGTCCAGGGAGTTAGTTGTAGTTTTTCTCCTCAGTAACTATCAGCTCCACTGTTTACTTCCTCAAAGATGGCCAGTCGGTTTCTCAAGCTTAGAAGACAGAACAGTATGCACTGGAACAGGGCCTTCATGTCCATACTGATTCGATCGGATCTTGAATAATGTGTTGTCAAATGCTTTACAATTGAAGCTTTCATTTTGATTTTTCCCTGTAGGCTGACTGGTCTATAGTTCCCAATTTTATACCTACCTCCCTTTTCCATTGGATTGCTTACACTAGCTCGCCACCAATGTGTAAATTATTGCAGAGCTTATAGAACATGACCACCACTGCATCCAGGCAAAAGTGAGGAGTACAGATGCTGGAAACCAGAGTTTAGATCAGAATGGTGCTGGAAAAGCAGAACAGGTCAGGCAGCATCCGAGGAGCAGGAAAACCGATGTTTCGGACAAAAGCCCTTCACCAGGAATCACCACTGCATCCAGTACTACTCAGTCCACGACATTAAATACTCTGTGACGTAGATGATCAAGGCCTGGTGTTTCCCAACCTTCAATCCTACCCACTGTCCCAACATCATTTCCCAAATAATACTGATTTGGTTCAGTTTTTCCCGCTCAGTAAACTCCCCGACTTTATTACTGTGTTAGTTGTGTGAACATTTGTGAACAGAGAACAACATTATGTTAGAGATTTTTGAGATGTTTTTGTTCCCCATTTTAAACTCCCCTTTTTTATGTTGTAAGTGACATATGGTCCTCTTTACCAACCTATTTCTCTCTTTACACATTTATTTTTGCTTCAACCGTTTTTTTCTTTCATGGCTTCTGCAACATTACTGTTTTCTTCATTTGCTCTTTGTTAGTCAAATCCCTTTTCCCTGCCATTGGCTGAATTTAGATCTGTTTGCAGCCTTCACATCTTTCACTATATATCTTCCCAAATTTTAGGCCTTTTCATTGGACCAAAAACGATCTTGAATAGCTGTTTCAAATTTCACAACATCCTTTCCATGGGAGACAAACCAGAAATTGCACATAATATTCCAGAAGTGGCATAAACAATGTTCTATACACCCACAATGTGTTCACCTAACTTACATACACAAAGCTCTGACCAGTAAAGGAAAACATACTTCTTTGCTATCCTATCTAACTGTAACTCTACTTTCAAGCAACAATGAATCTGCATTCCAACGTCTCTTAGTTCAGCAACATGCCACAGGACCTTAATATTAAGTGTATAAGTCCTGCCTTGATTTGCCTTTCAAAATTGTTGCACCTCATATTGATTTAAATTGAACTCAATATGCCAATCCTGGGTCTAATCGCCCAACTGATTGAGATCCTGCTGTATTCTGAGGTAGCCTTATTTGTAGGCCACTACACCTCGTGTTTTATCCAACCTTTATGTTTAAAACCATCCAGGAGCACCTCCTCTATATTATGAACATTTTTCAAGATGTCACCATCCAATTCCCAGATTCTACATCTTCCATTTCCTTCTCCTCAGTAAGAACTCACTTACTATCTCCCACATTTCCTGTTGTTCCACACAAAGGCTGCCCTGCTAATCTTTGCTGGGCCCTTTTGTCCTTCGTGTATTTATAAAATCTGTTTAAATTCTCCTTAACAATATTTGCCAAAGGTATCTTATGTTCCATTTTTGCCCTCCTGATTTCCATCTTAAGTTTTTCCCTATTGCCTTTATACTCTTCGAAGGATTCAGTCAACCTCTGCTGTATTTAACTAATATATGCTTCCTTCTCATTCGGACCAAAACCTCAACTTCTTTCCTCATCCAGCATTTCCTACACTTACCAGACATGCCTTTCATTCAAACAGGAACATACTGTCTCTGGACCCTCGTTTTCTCATTGTTGAAGGCTTCCCATTTTCCAGCCATCCCTTTGCCTGTGAATGTCTGCCGTCGCTCAACTTTTGAAGATTCTTGCATAATACTCTCAAAATTGGCCTTCCTCCAAATGAGAAATTTAACTTTGAGAGCTGCTGTATCCTTTTCAATAATAGTTTTAAATTACGGTCACTGGTCCCAAAATGCCCCCCCACTGACACATCATTATATCCCAAGTGTAGGTCAAGCTTTGCACCTTGCTAGAAGGTACATTCACATACTGAATCAGAAAATGTTCTTGGGCACACTTAAGGAATTCCTCTCTGTTGAAACCATTAACAAAATGGCAGTCCCAATCTATGTTTGGAATGTTAAAATCCCTCACCATAACCACACCAGTATTCCTGCAGATCTAAGATCTCCTTACAACTTTATTTCTCAATTTCCTCATGACTGTTGAGGTGTCTACAGTCCAATCCCAAGAAGATGACCAAACCCTTTCGTATTTCTCAATTCCACCCAAATAATTCCCAGGAAAATCCCTCCTAAGTATACCTGTAATCTTATCTCTTACCAAACACCTCACTCCCCATTTTCCCTTGCTGCCCGCCTCCCCCCATCCTTTGATACCTGGAACATTAAGCTGCAGTTGTGTCCATCACCGAACCATTTCTCAGTAACTGCTATGATATCCCAAAACCAATCCCATTTTATAACCACCATGTCTCTGTAATTGGTATGATATCCCAAGACCAATCCCATTTTCCTAACCATGTCCTGAGATCATCCTTCTTCCCTGTTAGGCCTCTTGAATTGAAATAAGCACAGCTTAATTGATGAATCCTAAGTCATTCTCTGCTATGTTTCTGCCTGCCCTGACTGTTTGACTTGCCAACTATACCAGTCTCAAATCGGTCTCTTTCCTCACAACCTCCCTGGTTCCCGCCCCCACACCCTACTAGTTTAATCCCTCCCCAGCAGCTCCAAGAAATGTCCCTGCCAGTATATTAGACCCCTTCCAATTCAGCTGCAATCCATCCTTTTTATATAAGTCACGTCTTCCCCAGAAGAGATTTCAACGATCCAAAAATGTGAACCCTTCTCCCCTGCACCAGCTCCTGACTTGGGCATTACCTTACTCTATCATCCTACTCCTACCCTCACTCGCTCGGAGCAGCGGGAGTAATCTACATGTTACTACCGGAGAGGACCTCCTTTCGAAATTCTTGCCTCTTCCTTATTCTTTCTTCGGAATCCAATCCTTTCCCCTTCCTATGGAGTTAGTTCCAGTGTTTACTCCGGCTGGTCCCTCTCGCTTTTGTGAATATCTTGCACTCTCTCCAAGATATCCTTGATCTTGGCACCAGGGAGGCAACACACTATTCTGATTTCTCGCTGTCGGCCGGAGAGACGTCTGTCTGACAAAGAAATTCGAGTTTTGTAATTTGTAAAAGGAGGACCTTCCAAATTGCGACTACTTCCATCTAAAACGAATTAGGGCAGCTGATGTAGGGGAACAACGCCTTGATATCGGACAAGTTCCCCTCCAAGGCACTCACGATCCTGACTTATAAATAAAACCCCTTTCTTTCACTGTCACTGGATCAAGACCCTGGAACTCCCTGTTCATGGCATTGTGGGCATAACATTGACAACGACTGTTCCAGAAGGTTGCTCACCACCACCTTCTTAAATAAATGCTTTGCTCAGTCAGCAACATCCACGTTCCAGGAGTGAATAAACAAAAACAGCTGGGGTTTCTTGTTGTGGCATACAATACATCACAAGGTTTCTGTCTGCAGCATACACGACACTAAAATCTGTCATCCACGAGAAACTAAATCGACTCCCAGAGATGTTGTTGCACACCTGGTCTGACTTTTGCACGGCCCTCCTGACCCAGAAATCAGCTCTGACACTGATTCAAGACTCTCTCCATCAGTTATTTTCTACCTGCGTAAGAATGTTCCACTTATTCCAGCTCTGTATGTTACTTTGGGCAAGGAATTAATATTTGTGCATGAGGGTCACCAGTATTAAATATCACAGTTAACGTGCGATCTGACCAAATGTTGTCGAATGGGGAAGCACAGGGGATGGGCCGAGTGGCCGCCAGATCCTCCGCCCCCTGATCAGATTGTGGGAGAGCAGGAGGGAGGAGTTATTAACATGACCCGGAGCTTCATAAAGGGACAGTGACCCAGCTTGAAACCTTCTCTGCCCTTTCCCCTACAGTCCCAGTCCCTTTGGTCAAATTCAGAGAAAAGAGAATTGGGGAAATGACCAATTGATGTTTGTTTCTGGGAAGCAGTGGGTAAAGCAGCGCATGCGCGATTATTGATCCTGAGCAGAGAAGCGCATGCGTGAGGCCCTCCCCCAGCCATTGAGGAGCATTTACTCAGTGAGTACAAGAGGTTTGTTTGAAACAGACCGCAATGGAGAGATCAGCGCCCAGGGAAGGGAGGGAACAGCAGGCTCCTTCCAGCAGCACATCGGGATGGGAGTCTGGGACACAGAGGGGGCTCCGAGACCGGGATTGATTCGGGGTGAGTTCAGGGAGAACCGGGGGCTGTTTGTAAGAGGCCGAGCGGAGCAGGAACTGGTCCCGGAACTTGGAGTGAGCGGGCTGGGGGGAAGAGAGAGGCCTTTCTCGGGCTGTGTGTGGGCCTGCTGAGGGAGGCAGAGCGGGAAGAAGCTGCTGTGGGATATTCTTGGGGTTTTTAATCCCCTAAACACTGATGGGAATTCATTGTTTGGCTTCTGTTTCCCGCTGTTTGTTGCGAACAGACGTTGAAATAAATGACAGTAGAATCAGATGTGATAATCCTGTGAAGCATAAATATAGCAGACACCGGATAAATGTCTCCAAGTATGTGAAATCGTGCCCAGTATTTGTTTTTCAACAGTTAGTGTGTTGGGAGGTGGGCATTGAACTGTGGAATCATTACATTTGTGGAATTGTGCATATGTTGGTTAGTTTATTTTTATCTCAGTAAAATGTTTTAGAATTTGGGAATCAAAAAAAGACTGGAAGGAGCTCAAAGCTCGAGAGGAACCAGGATCAGCTCTGTTCAGCTTACCCTGTTCAAAAACAAAGAATTATAATGATCATGACCTGAATATTGCATTGATCATTTGATGTCTTCCTACTCAGCTGCTAGTGATGTACAGGAGCTCTCTTTTGTCTTTCTCCAGGCAAATATTTGATGGATCAATCCAAGAGTGACCAGCTGCTTCTCACACCCAGCAGGTATGTTACCACTGTCAGAGAGAAGAATGTCCTTTCCTCTGTCTGAGTGGATTGAGTCAGATGCACATTAAGCTCCATTTCCAGAGGTACACATTCAATCCAAGACTATATATGACTATATATGACTAACTATGACTATATATAAATCGATATTATTTTGCCCTGTTCTCAGTGACAGTAAATTCCATTCTTCAAAGCCAATTATCATTCATAAGATTAGAAGTAGGTTAGACTGTATGCTTATAATAAATATACATTTGAGCTGCATTAAATTCTTATGTAGATTTGGCATTTTTAAAGTTACAATCAATTAGAACAAACTGATCATGGTGGAACATGGTTATAACAAATATATATGTGAAGTGTATACTTGAGTGCAGATATAGAAGCAATGTTGGACAACTGAGCAGGACAAAAGTATTCTTTAGATAAACAGTTGTCCTGTACCAAGACAAGAATCAAACAGTGTAAATATGAAATGAACCTCTTGGTCAAGCCTTATCTACAGAGGATGCTTCTTGAGAGGATCCTTAATACTCATTCAAATACGTATATACACATCTGTGTCTGTCTCTGTCTCACTCAGCCTGATGTTGATGAAAACACACTTTATCCACGCTCCCATTCTGGTTGAGGGCCTGAGTAATGCAGAAGCATTTTCAGACTTTTTTAATGTATGAAACACTGATTAATGAGACATTAAACCCACCTCAAAGTGTATCAGATCATGACATGCAGAACTAGAATCACGTAGAGACTACAGACAATATTGGTGTTATATAGACCAGTACCACTCTTCAAAGTGATACAGATTGGCAGCACAACAGAAAACTCACTCACAGTCAGCCAGTTAATGGTAAAAAGGAAAAAAAAAATGCAATTTAGGCCCACAACTACTACCAGATATGGATGGTCATAAATTGACTGACCTAATTATTAATTGCTTCAGAAGATGTTAGTATTAGATGTTACATTATTGCAGTGCCCAGCAGCAACTGCCAAAGACTACTGCACACACAAAATGCAAAAAGAAAACTGATTAAATATAATAAAATTAGATACTTGGCAAAGATAAATATTGAAACAACATTAATCCCTCAATCACACAGGTTTATTAAATATTGAATGGGTTTATCCTACACTCTGCTGAAAAAAAACACAACTGAACACAGAAAGAGAATGGCATCCATATACTCGACTTGTCACTGTTGCACACAGAGCAAAAGTGGCAGTCTAGGTATTCAAAGGCCAATAACTGCAGAACTAATCTCAAATTGGCATTTACACTGAGACACTGGCAGTGAGTGAATGAAGATTAGAATCCCACCAATTAGTGCAAACTAGCATGGAGAACAGATAAAGAATAGAATGACACAGCAGGCTGAATGGCTGTTCCAATTCTGTGATTGTGTCATAAATCACAAAATGCATAAGGGATTAATAACCAATTTCAACACCTTAAACACTATTATCACAGTCAGATTTTTTTTTCTCTAATTCATTCATGGGATGGGGGCACCACTGACTCGGCCAGCATTTGTTGCCCTTCCCTAACTACCCATGCAGCCACATTGATGTGGGTGTGGAGTCACATGCAGGCCAGTCAAGGGAAGGATGGCAGTTCCCTCCATTCAAGGACATTATTGAACTAGATTAATTTTTCTGGCAATCAACAATAGATTCATGGACATCATTATACTCTTAGAATATTATTGGCTGCCAGAGAATTGAGCAACTTTGGTATATAACAGTTGAAAGTGACTGGAACTCATTGAGAACTTCAATCTCTCAGTCACACAGCAGAAACTGGCATGTATAGATCAATTCCTAAATTCACACATGGACAGCAGACATCAAGTTCTAAACTCTTGTATGGACACAACCAAAACTGACAGACATCGATTGATTTCTGCTCACATATTCACATTGCAGAAACTGAAAGGGAGAGAACAATAATCATGGACACACATAAGACAGGTACATGTTGATAACGAGACTAACACATTCGCATAGCAAAACCTGACAGGTACAGTATGATAAATGAATTTGCACATTTATAAACAAGAAGCTGATAGATACAAACTAATAACTGCACTCTCAGATGCACAGAGCAGAATCTGACAGGGACAGGTTGATTAATAACTCACATACAGGTAGCAGTAAATTCCAGAGAAAGATTGATAACTACACACTCATATTCATAAAGTAGAAACTGACAGGAATAGATTGATTATGCTCCCAATTTCAAATCACATAAATTGACACGTACACTTTGATAACGACTCTCACATATTCACAGGGAAGAAACTAACAGGCAGAGATTGATAACAAAACAAACATTAGTGGAAAATTCACAGGTCTGGCAGCATTTCAGGTCTAGTAACCAGTCCTCAGAACTGATAGTGGCAAAGATATTGCACACAATGTGGTCTCCTCAATGTTGGGGAAACTGAGGGTAGATTGGGTATCCACTGTGCAGAGTACCGACATTCTGTCCAGACAAAAAGACCCTGAGCTTCCAGTTCTAGCTTATCTCTCCACGCTTCAGGCTCACTGCCTTTATTCCTGATGAAGGGCTTTTGCCCGAAACGACGATTTCGAAGCTACTTAGATGCTGCCTGAACTGCTGTGCTCTTCCAGCACCACTAATCCAGAATCTGGTTTCCAGCATCTGCAGTCATTGTTTTTAACTTCCAGTTGTCTGCCACTTCAACACAACACCCTGTTCCCTGGCCAAGATCTCTATCTCAGGCTCGCTTCAGTGCTCCAGTGAAGCTCAGTGCAAGCTGGAAGAACAGCACCACATTTTCTGCTTGGGATCTCAACAGCCTTCTGAAGTCAATATTGAGTTCAACAGCTACAGGGCTTGAGCTGTCCCATGTCATTCCCGAAAACCCCACATATCTGCTGTTATACACCACCAATTGTTAGCCACTAACAGGCCCTATTAATAGGCTATTCACCCACTTAGTCTGACAGTTATCCACTCCTTTGTCAGTCCTACTGTTCTTCTCTTTCTTTGGACTCTCTATCTCCATCTGTCTTTTACTCATCACCCTTCCGCCCACCCTATCTTCTGTAGAAAAACTAATATGTTCCTGGCTACCACCAGAAAATACAGATTTTTGAATACACCACCCAACAAACTGAAGAACAGTTTCTCTGCTGTTATCAGACTTTTGAATGAACTGGTCAAATTTTAAAGCAAAAGTGGGTACTATAGATGCTGGAGATTAGTCAAGATTAGAGTGGTGCTAGAAAAGCACAGCAGGTCAGGCAGTATTCAAGGAGCAGGAAAAATCAACATTTCGGACATTCCTGATGAAAGGCTTTTACCCGAAACGTCTTTTTTCCTGCTCCTCAGGTGCTGCCTGACCTACTGTGCTTTTCTAGCACCAATCTAATCTCGCTCAAGTTTTAATGTTAATCTCTCTCTCTTTGCACCTTTAATACTGTATTGCGGATTCTGTTCTATTACCCTGATGCATTTTGTATGATATTATCTGCCTGTAAAGTGCACAAAACAATAATTTCCATTGTATCTCAGTGCATGTTACAATAATAAATCAGATCAAATCAAATGGATAAGTACACTCTCAGAGAGCAGAATCTGAGAGGTACAGGTTGATAACTACAGTCACACAAACACTGACATTACAGAGCCTGTCATGGAAAGATTGATAACTAAACTCTCACATTCACAAAGCAGAAACTGATAGTGACAGATGAAAACTCAGCTCACACATTCACACAGCAGAAACTGGCAGGGATTGACAATTACACAAGCATATTCACCAAGCAGAAACTTGACAGCTACAGATTGACAACTATATTTATGTATTCACACAGCAGATTCTGAAAGATACAGATTGACAGTTACGCTCACTTTAACAAAGAAGAAAATGACAGGTAGAGAATGATAACTGTACTCCCACATTCACATCGCTGAAACTGACAGCTACAGTTTGATTAATACACCCACATTCACAGAGCAGAAGCTGATGGGTACTGATCAATAACTGTATTCACATATTAACAAGGAAGAAACTGACAGGGACAGATTAGTATCTGCACTGTCATATTGACATAGTAGAATCAGATTGACAATGACACTCTGGGGTCAAATAGCAAAACCTGACAGATACTGTTTGAGAATTGCTCTCCCATATTGATATAGCTTAAACTTACAGTTAGAGCTGAATATCTACATTCTCACAGAATAAACTGATGGGTAAAAATTGATGACTGCATTTCATAGTCATACAGCAGAAACTGACAGGTAGAGACTAATATCGAAACTCGCATGTTCATAGATGAAACTGACAGGTACACACAGACACACAGCAGAAACTGTTAGGGATGGATTGGTAAAGCAAACACGCACATTCGCAGGGCAGAAACTGACAGGTATATTTAGATAACTAAACTCGCATATCCACATCGGAGAAACACATAAGGACTGATCCTACTTATTTATAATGTATGAAATGTATTTATCAACCAGTCCCTGGCAGTTTCCACTATGTGGATACACGAGTTCAGTTATCCATCTGCACCTGTCGGTTTATGCTATGTGAATGCATGAGTGTAGTTATCAGACTGTCCCCACTGACAGCTATGGATAAGAAAACTTTCATATCTAGGAACGCATTTGCATTAGATTATCACATATGTAGATGTGCTGGTTGGTATCTGGTTCTCAGTGAATTGGTACAGATTTTTTTGATAGTCACCAAAAAGCAGGTCAGGCCAAGAATAGGATCAGTCTGTGGTCCTGTTGGAATTGCTACCTTAAAGGAAAAAAACAGCCTAATGATTATTAAATTATTACATTGACTTAATGTTGATTTACAAACGATGCTTCTTCTGTCTTCCTCCAGACAATTACTTGAAGGACCAAGACAATGTAATATGTCCTCAGTACAAAGCCAAGTGTGATCAGTTCCTTCTAACAATCAGCAGGTATGTTACTGCTGTCAGACTGAATAACATCCTTTCCATAGTTATAGAGCAGATTGAATTAGACACACATTGATTCAATTTCCAGAGAGAAATTTTCAAATCAAGAGTCAAATATCATGGAGGAATTACATTTTTTTTACCACTACAGTGACCCTCCTGATTTTATAAACCTCTATAAGGTCACCTCTCAGCCCCCAACACTCTAAGGCAAACAGGCCCAGCCTCTTCAACCTCTCCCTTTCACTCAAACACTCCAACCCTGGCAACAATCAAGTAAATCTTTTCTGAATGTTTCAAGTTTCACAACATCCTTCCAATAGGAAGGAGACCAGAATTGTACACAATATTCCAAAAGTGGCTCAACCAATTGCCTGTACAGCTGTAACGTTATCCTTCTTCATTATCCTATCGACCAGCGACTCCACTTTCAAGGAACTGTGAACCTGCACTCCGAGGTCTCTTTGTTCAGGAATACCCCCCAGGACCTTACCATTAAGTGTATAGCCCCTGCCTTGATGTGCCTTTCCAAAATGAAGCACCTCAAATTTATCTGAATTAAACTCCATCTGCCTCTGGTCAGCCCAGTGGCCCATCTGATCACGATCCTGTTGTAATCTGAGGGAACCTTCTTTGCTGTCCACTACATTGCCAATTTTTGTGTCATCTGCAAACCTTTAATGTTCACATTCAAATCATTTATAAAAATAAGGAAAAGCAGTGAACCCAGCACCGATCCTTGTGGCACACCACTGATCACAAGTCTCCAGTCTGAAAGGTAGCCCTCCACAACCACTCTCTGTCTTCCATGTTCAAGTCAATTCCGTGTCCAAATTGGTAGTTCTCCCTGCACCCCCCTGCCCCGCCCCCAATTTTCATGTGATCTAACTTTGCTAACCAGTCTACAATGAGGAAACTTGTCCAACATCTTACTGCAGTCCATATTGATCACATACACTATTCTACCCTCATCAATCTTCGAGTCAAAGAGATGTACAGCACAGAAACAGACCCTTCGGTCCAACTCATCCGAGCCAACCAGATATCCCAACCCAAACTAGTCCCACCTACTAGCATCCATCCCATATCCCTCCAAACCCTTGCTATTCATATACGCATTCAGGCGCTTTTTAAAAGTTGCAATTGTTCTAGCCTCCACCACTTCCTCTGGCAGCTCATTCCATACATGTACCACCGTCTGCATGAAAACCTTGCCACTTAGGTCTCTTTTATATATTTTCCATCTCCCCCTAAACCTATGACCACTAGTTCTGGACTCCCCTACCCCAGGGAACATAACTTGTCTATTTATTCTATCCATGTCCCTCATAATTTTATTAACCTCTATAAGGTCACCCCTCAGTTTCTGATGCTCCAGGGAAAACAGCCCCAGCCTATTCAACTTCTCCCTGTAGCGCAAATCCTCCAACCATGGCAACATCCTTGTAAATCCTTTATGAACCCGTTGATTAGATTACTTACAGTGTGGAAACAGGCCCTTTGGCCCAACAAGTCCACACCGACCCACCGAAGCATAACCCACCCAGACCCATTCTCCAAACACTATGGGCAATTTAGCATGGCCAGTTCACCTAACCTGCACATTTTTGGATTGTGGAAGGAAACCGGAGCACCCGGAGGAAACCCACGTAGACACGGGAAGAATGTGCAAACTCCACACAGAGAGTCGCCTGAGGCAGGAATTGAACCCGGGTCTTTGGCGCTGTGAGGCAGCAGTGCTAACCACTGTGCCACCGTGCCGCCCACAAACTTTGAAGTTTCACAACATCCTTCTGATGGGAAGGAGACCAGAATTGTATGCAATATTTCAACAGTGGTCTAACCAATGTCCTGTACAGCTGCAACATGTACTCAATACTCTGACCAATAAAGGAAAGCATATCGAATGCCTTCTTCAATATCCCATCTTTCACGGAACTATGCACGTGCACTCCGAAGTCTCTTTGTTCAACAACACTCCCTCGGACCTTACCATTAAGTGTATAAGTCCTACTAAGATTTGCTTTCCCAAAACGCAGCACTTCGCATTTATCTGAATTAAACTCCATCTGCCACTCCTCAGCCCATTGGCCCATCTGATCAAGATCCTGTTTGTAATCTGAGGTAACCTTCTTCGCTGTCCACTACACTTCCAATTTTGGTGTCTTACCTCCTTTGCTCACATCCAAATCATTTATGTAAATGATGAAAAGTAGTGGACCCAGCACCAATCCTTGTGGCACTCCACTGGTCCCATGCCTTGAGTCTTAAAAACAACCCTCCACTACCGTCCTCTGTCTTCTACCTTTGAGCCAGTTCTGTATCCAAAATGGCTAATTCTCCCAGTATTCCATGAGATCTAACCTTGCTAATCAGCCTCCGTTTTTGTTACTTCTTCAAAAAACTCAATGGAGTTTGAGAGTCATGGTTTCCCATGCACAAAACAGTGTTCACTGTCCCGAATCAGTCCTTGCCTTTCAAAATGCGTGTAAATTTTGACCCTCAGGATTCCCTCCACCATCTTACCCAACACCAATAGCAGGCTTACCAGCCTAAAGGTCCCTGACTTTTTATTGCCACCTTTCTTAAATAGTGGCACTACGTTAGCCATACTTTAGTCTTCCGGCGCCTCACCTGTAACTATCGATGATAAAAATATCTCGGCAAGGGACACAGCAATCACTTCTGTAACCTCCCACAAAGTTCTAGGGTACGCCTGATCAGGTCCTGAGGATATATCCACTTTTGTGCATTTCAAGACATCCAGGACTACTTTGTGTGTAATATGGACATCTTCCAGGATGGCACCATCTATTTCCCCACATTCTATAACCTCCATGTGCTTCTCCTTATTAAACAGTGAAGCAAAATACTCATTTAGTATCTCCCCCATCTTCTGTGACTCCATACAAAAGCCTTCTTGCCTATCTTTGAGGGACCCTAATCTCTCCCTAGTTACGCTTTTGTCCTTAAGTGTATTCATAAAATCCCTTGGGATTCTCCTTAACCGTATTTGCTAAACCTAACTCATGTCCCCTTTTTGCCCTCCTGATTTCCCTCTTAAGTATGCTCCTACTGCCGTTTCCTGTTCTAAGGACTCACTCGATCTCTGCGATCTATGCCTGACATTTGCTTCCTTCTTTCTCTGGACCAAAACCTCAATTTCTCCATCATCCAGCATTCCCTACACTTTCCAGACTTGCTGTTCACCCTAACAGGAACAGACTGACTCTGGACTCTTATTGTCTCATTTTTGAAGGTTTCCCATTTTCCATCCGTCCCTTTACCTGTGAACATCTGCTGCTAATTAGCTTTTGGAAGTTCTTACCTAATATTGTCGAGCCCATTGACATTTACATCATTTTTCAAGAGGTTTAGACTGAATTCTTATCTGAAATATATGCCCAGCGAGGCATTAAATTTACATTTGATGTGACTTTTTTAGAGTTAAAATCAAGATGGAAAAGAAAATCCGACAGTAGCATCATTTCAAAACCATATATAACATTGATGTTAAATACAGAGATAGAAAGAAACCAGACAAAAGTCACCTATTTATAGGATAAATCAGTGTTATTAAGTTTATTAGTGATTGGGCAGGACAGAGTTAACCCTTTAATGAATAGTTGGCACAAATAGTGACATGATAATTACATAATGTGAATGCCAAACACCCAGGACAAGCCTGACAAATAAAATCCAGATGCTTGAGGCTGGAAACAAAAGGAGAACATTGCTGAAAAAAAATACTCAGCGTATCTGGCAGCATGTGTGGAGAGAAAGTGGAGTTAATGTTTTGGGACCAGTAACTGTTATTCAGAACTGAGCTTCTCCAGGAATATGTTTTTATTCCTGACAATATAGAATAATTACTGCAGGCACACACATCAGACACATACACACACACAGCAACTGACTGAATTCCGAATTAGGTCAAAATACAAACACCATGACTGCAGAGCAGGACTAACAGTTATGGAGTTCCATATACACTGCAGGAAACAGAAAATGATCCAATCGAGATGAACATCACTGTCACATGAAGTCATTGTGGTCTGCAGCAGGCAGAAACATCCAGCTACTCCCACTCAGACAGCATTCCATTTCCATCAAGGGATCATGGTGGCAGAGGAGCTGCCACCCCCACCTTTAGCACAACATCATTCTCCATTTCTCCAACTTGCAGGAACAGATTTTCTATGACTCTATCTTCATCAAAAAGGCTTCTTGTGCCATTGTTTCGAAGTAACTTTCATTTTCTACAAATAGGCCTGCATTCCTGTGAAGTCTGATATAAGACACAAGAACACTCAATACCATTTTATCAAATACTCAATGTGGTCACATAATTGTAATTTGAAACAATGGAGTAGGAAAGATGTAGTGAGATAATAGAACATAGAAGATGACAGCTTTTATTCCTGATTAAGGGCTTTTGCCCGAAACATCGATTTCGAAGCTACTTGGATGCTGCCTAAACTGCTGTGCTCTTCCAGCACCACTAATCCAGAAGCGTAGTATAGTTGCATTTTCATCCATGTGTTTATCCAATGACCATTTAAATGCCCGTAAAATTGATGAGTTTACTACAGTTCCAGGCAGAACATTCCACGCCTCTACTACTCTGAGTAAAGAAACTACCTCTGACATCTATCTTATATTTATCATCCCTCAATTTAATGTGATGTCCACTGGTGCTCGCCATCACCGTCGGAGGAATAAGGCTCTCACTGCCCACACTATCTAACCCTCTGATTATTTTGTGTCTCTTTATTAAGTCACCTCTCAACCTTCTTCTCTCTAATGAAGCCTCATGTCCCTCAGCCTTTCCTCATAAGGCATTCCCTCCAGACCAGGCAACGGCCCAGTAAATTACCTATAAACCCTTTCCAAAGCTTCCACATCCTTACTGTGATGTGGGAACTAGAACTGGATGCAATTTTCCAAGTGCAGTCACACCAAAGTTTTGTAGAGCTGCAGCATGACCTCATGGTTCCAAAACTCTCCCAATAAAAGCCTTCTTAACAACCCTATCAATCTGGGTGGCAGCTTTCAGGGATCTGTGTACATGTACACAGAGATCTCTCTGCTCATCTACACTACCAAGAACATTACCAATAGACCAGTACTCCTTCCAAAGTGAATCATCTGACACTTTTCCACATTAAACTCCATTTGCCACCTCTCAGCCCAACTCTGCAGCTTACCTATGTACCTGTGTAAGCTGAAACATCCTTCAGCACTGTCCGCAACTCCACTGACCTTAGAATCATCCGCAAATTTGCAAATCCATCCATCTAAGCCCTCACCCAAAATAGATCGTTGCGGTACACCACTAGTAACTGACTCCCGGATGAACATTTCCCATCAACTACCATCCTCTGTCTTCTTTCAGCTAGCCAATTTCTGAGCCAAACCGCTAAATCACCCTCAATCCCATGCCTCCCATGCAACAGCCTACAGTTGGGAATCTTACTGAAAATACCTAATCAAACACTTTTCTGAAATCCATATACACCACATCAAGTGCTTTCCACTCATCCACCTGTTTGGTCACCTTCTCAAAGAACTCAATAAGGTTTGTGAGGCACGACCTACCCTTCACAAAACCATATTGGCTATTCCTATTCAACTTATTCCTATTGAGATGATTATAAATCCTGTCTATTCTAGCCTTTTCCAACATTTTACCCACAACCGAAGAAAGGCTCACTGATCTATAATTACCAGGTTGGTCTCTATTCCCCTTCTTGAACAAAGGGACAATGTTTGCTATCTTCCGGTCTTCTGGCACTATTCCTGTAGACAATGACGACATAAAGATCAAAGCCCAAGGCTCTGCAATCTACTCCCTGGCTTCCCAGAGAATCCTAGGATAAATCCCATCTGGCCCAGGGGGTTATCTATTTTCACACTTTCCAGAATTGCTAACATGTCCTCCTTGTGAACCAATATCCCATCTAGTCTAGTAGCCTGGAACTCAGTATTCTCGTCGACACCATTGTCTTTTTCCAGTGTGAATACCGATTTTAAAAATATTCATTTTGCACTTCTCCTATCTCCTCGGACTCCACGCACAACTTCCCACTCCTGTCCTTGACTGACCAAATCTAATTCTAGTCATTCATTTGCTCCTGATATAGCTATACAAAGCTTTCGGTTTTTCCTTGATCCTGTCTGCCAAAGACTTCTCTTGTCCCCTCCTGGCTCCTCTTAGTTCTCTGTGTAGGTCATTCCTGGCTAGCTTGTAACTCTCAAGCGTCCTAATGGTGCCTTCACATCTCATCGTAACATAAGCTGCCTTCTTTTTGACAAGAGATCAACTTCCTTAGTAAACCACGGCTCCCTCACTCATCCACTTCCTCCCTGCCTGACGCAGTAGCTGTCCTTGAATAAGCTCCGCATTTCAATTGTGCCAATCCCCTACAGTTTCCTACCCCATCCAATAAATCATAAATCTCACCGAATTGCATCATAATTGCCTTTTCCCCTCAGTTATAAATCTTGCCCTGCAGTACATACTTTCCTTTGCTAAAGTAAACATAACTGAATTGTGGTCACTCTCACCAAAGTGCTCACCTACCTCCAAATCTAACACCTGACCGGGTTCATTACCCAGTACCAAATCCATTGTGGCCTGTCTACATACTGTGTCAGGAAAGCCATCTGCACACACTGGACAAAAAAACTGATCCATCTGAAGTACTCAAATTATAGTATTTCCAGTCAATACTTTGAAAATTAAAGTCCCCCATAACAGCTACCCTGTTACACTCACTCCTATCCAGAATCATCCTTACAAGCCCTTCCTCTACAATTCTGGGACTATTCTGAGGCCTATAGAAAACTCCTAACAGGATGACCTCTCGTTTACTGTTTCTAACCTCATTACACGAGTCCTCAAACATCCTTTCTGCCACCATAATACTGTCCTTGACTGACAATGCCATACCTCCCCCTCTTCTACTGTCTTCTCTGTTCTTACTGAAACATCAACATTCGGGAACCTATGACATCCACTCCTGTCCCTGCTCGATCCATGTCTCCGAAATGGCACAACATTAAAGTCCCAGGTACAAACCCATGCTTCAGGTTCGCCAACCTTATTCCGGATTCTCCTGATGTTGGAAGTAGACACACTTCAAACCACCTTCCTGCTTGCCAGTGCACACTTGTGACATTGAAACCATATTTCTGACCTCACTACGCTCAACCTCTGGACACGGGAACCACAATTTAGGTTCCTATTCCCCTACTGAATTTGTTTAAACCTCCCGAAGAGCATTAGCAAACATCCCCCAGGATATTGGTACTACTTTGCTTCAGGTATAGACCACCATGTTTGTAGAAGTCTCACCTACCCCAATTATCCAGGTATCCGAAATGCTCCCTCCCACACTATCCCTTTCATCATGTGTTCAACTCCTCTCTCCCTCTCTCTGTATCCTCGCTAGCACATGGCACGGGCAACAAACCAGAGATAACTGTTTGTTCTAGCTCCAAGCTTCCACCCTAGATCCCTGACTTTCTGCCTTAAATCCCCATCCCTTTTCCTACTTCTGTTGTCAGTGTGTATGTGGGCCAGGACTTGGGATATTTCCCCCTCCCCCTCCATATCTGAGACATCTCGAACCCTTGCACCTGGGAGGCAACACGCCAATCATGAGTCTCTCTCATTCCCACAGAATTTCCTTTATGTCCCTTTTAACTATGGAGAACCCAATGACAAATGCACTCTTTCCCCTTTCCCCCACCCCCCCCACAGGACAACGGGGACAGACTCTGTGCCAGAGACCTGTACCCTGTGACTTACAGCTAGTAAGTTCTCTTCCCCCAACCCCCGCCCATCAACAGTATCCAAAACAGTATATTTGTTATTAAGGGGAATGGCCACAGGGGTTCCCTGCACTGTCTACTGATTCCCTTTCAGTCCCCTGACTGTAACCCATTGGCCATTTTTCTTGTACCTGAGGTGTGACTACGTCTTGGTAACTCCCCACAAGATAACGTAGATTATTAAAGCTGCTCATTTTCCTTCTTATGAGAAGAATTCAAAAATTTCATTCTTCAAAAAAATTTAGTTTGGTTCTTCCAATTTCCACCACTGAATGAGAGAAAATCATTACTTTCTCCTCCTCTCTGTAGAGCCACACAAGTGTCCCAATGATGGTGAGCACCATCACAATACAGTGCAGGGTAATTAACACCTACCTTTACTTCAAGTAATTATATCACTGTGCACTGACAAAAAAAAAACAATTCTAACCTTGATCAGGTGGGTCAATGGGCCAAGAAGTGACAGATTCAGTTTCATTTAGATACATGTCAATCATTAGTTAGATTAGATTAGATTACTTACAGTGTGGAAACAGGTTCCTCGGCCCAACAAGTCCACACCGCCCCGCCGAAGCGCAATCCACCCATACCCCTATATCTACCCCTTACCTAACACTACGGGCAATTTAGCATGGCCAGTTCATCTAACCTGCACATTTTTTAACTGTGGGAGGAAACCGGAGCACCCGGAGGAAACCCACGCAGACACTGGGAGAACGTGCAAACTCCACACAGTCAGTCGCCTGAGGCGGGAATTGAACCTGGGTCTCTGGCGCTGTGAGGCAGCAGTGCTAACCACTGTGCCACCATGCTGCCATGTGAGGTGTTAGATTTTGATTAAGACAAACCAGGGCAGGTCTTATACACTTAATGGTGGGGCCTTGGCAAGTGTTGCTGAACAAAGAAACCGAGGGTTGCAGCTGCAGATTTTCTTGAAAGTAGAGCCACAGGTAGACAGGACAGTGAAGAAAACGTTTGGCATGCTTTCCTTCATTGGTCAGAACATTGAGTGTAGGAGTTGGGATGTCATCTGGTGGCTGTACAGGACATTAGTGATGCCATTTTTGAGATTACATACAACGCTCATCACCCTTCTCCAGGAAGGATATTGTTAAACTTGAGATGCTGTAGAAAAGATTTACAAGGATGTTATAGCAATATAGAGTCAAACAGCACAGAAACAGACCCTTCAGCCCAACATGTCCATGATGTACAACAAACACCAAACTGCATTCATCCTATTTATCTGCACTTGGCCAGTAGCTGACTATGCCCTGGTTTCTTAAGGGCATATCCTGATGCTGCTTAAATGCTGTGAGAGTATTCCATCACACTCTCAGGCAGCACATTACAAACTTTACCCACCATCTAGGTCAAAATATTTTTCTCAGGTCTCCTCTAAACTGCTTTCCCCACAACTTCAACTTGTGCCCTCTGGTCTCAGACACATCTGCCAAGTGGAGAGAGATTCTCACAATCTACTCTGTCTGTATCTTTCACATTTTTGTATATCTCAGTCAGATCCTCCCTCAACCTCCTCTGCTCCAAGGAAACCAAACCCAGCTCATACGGTCTCCTCTTTTAACGGAGTCTTTCCAACCCACTGTATCCTCTCCAGTCAATCCCATCCTTCCAATTGTGTGGCAATCACAACTGCACACAGTATTTGATCTGTTTTATAAAGGTGGAATAAGACTTCCTTGCTCTTATATTCGACAGCTCCGGGAAGCATTCTGTATGCCGCCTTCAGCAGCCTGTCTGCCTGTGTTGACACCTTCTGGTATTCCCTCGGGACCAATCGTCCATTGTGTAATTCTTTCCCTTATTAGACCTCCCAGATTACCTCACATTTATTAGGATTAAATTCCATCTGCCATTGCTCTGCCCAATGTCCTCATACTGTAGCCTGAGACCATCCCCCTCACTGTCAACAACACCACCAACTTTCATGTCATAGAGCACAATACAGCACAGAAACAGGTCCTTTGCATACCAAGACTGCACTGAAACATTTAATACTTCCACACGAAAAAGTCATCTGCAGGCAGACTCGTTATACATTCTACATTCACATCCAATTGTTAATACGTACATAACAAGCAGCAAGGGTCCCAGCACTGATCCCTGTGATACACCACCAGTCACAGGCTTCCAATCACAAACACAACCCTCCACCATTATAGTTTGCATCCTGTCTGCAAGATAATTTCAGATCCAGTTTGCTTAAGACTCCAAGAGCCAATCTTAGACCAGTCTTTTATATGGGACTTTGTCTAAGGCTGTCAGGGTGGCCCATACCAGGCCAGAATAGAGTGGCCCACGTCTATTGACACAAACTGGTGTGTAAGTGTAAAGTAGAATTAAACAGCAGGATGTGAAACAGAATGGCAGGCAGAAACTAAGCCATACAGCCCACTCACACACAGTAAGGTAAAATGATACCATTGAACAAGCCACTCCAAGGACCCAGCCTGTTCCCATTCGAAACCGTTCTGACAAGCAGACCGAAGGTCCGGTAAATGAGTAACTCCAGCCACATTAAATGAAAGGGTAATTGTCCCAGTTAATGAACAATCACCAGGTGCTAGTTACAGCCCTTTAATCCCCGAAAACAGCTGAGGGTGCAACAGCTAAAGTTATCTTATAGTATTCAGTTTCTTGAAGTAAGTTTGAATATTAAGAAAAATTCTTGCAAAGAGTCTTAGCATCATCACAGTAGTTTTCAGCATGAAAAATAGGTGCATAATACCAAAGCATGAAGTGGAAAAGAAGCATTTAAACCTGGAAGTGAAGGTTAGTTACTTTAGGTAATGCCTTCTCTTATGGCCAGAACAGAATAGATTGCTCACAGCCCATTAATCACAAAGTGCTAACAGTTGGGGCAAATAAATTACTTCACACTTTGTAACTAACTTTTTATAACAAAAATTAAAATTACAAGTCTATGGCAAGTAAGTCAAAACAAGCTGCCCTTTGTTTTTTCTTCATATATTCCCCATTGCCCGAATTATATCAGAGGAACAATTGAACTTGATAAAATGGAATACAATGAATAACAGCATTCAAACTATCCTGAGAGAAACCTGAAGGTGTATTGCATATAATTTTGTAATATGAATGAATAGGATGCATAGAAAGATCACAAGACCAAGAGATTACAATGTCCGCTAAATTCTGAGAGGTCAGGGGATCCTGGGACAGTCCATAGAAATGCCCATCGTTGATTAGGTATCTCATTGAATAGGATATGCAAAGTAAGAGAGAGGAACATCGTAATAAAGTTGTATGTGATTGTTATCAGAAAGTTTATTAAAAATATTGCTTTTTATTATAAAATCAGAGTGTGTCATTTTGTCCTCTCGGAGGCCATCTGCCTGCACTAACCACCTACCACTTTCCTGAATACTGCCTGCCTGCTGAGACTTTCATCCCTGGTCTGGGGTTATGCTCCGACAACAGCCTGACTAAGTACATGTAAATCACGTCAACTGCTCTCCTCTCATCGGTATGCTTCATTGCCAGGACTGGGGGTTTTGAGTTATAGGGAAAGGCTGCACAGGCTGTTGCTTTGTTCCCTGGACTGTCCAAGAATGAGGTGTGACCTTTATGTAGGTTGTGAAAATCATGAGGGGCATGATAGGGTGAATAGCCAAGGTCTTTTTGTCTTTTTCAGAGTATGGGTGTGTGCAAAAATAGAGGGCACAGGTTTAATTTGTGTAGAAAGGATTTAAGAAGGACCTAAGGGATTACTTTATCACATAGAGGGTGGAGCTTGTATGGAATGAGCTACCAGAGGGAGTGGAGGTGGTGGGTACAATTATAACCTTTTATAGGCACCTGGATATGGACAAGAATAGGAACAGTTTAGAGAGATATGCACCAAGTGCTGGCAAATGGGACTAGCCATGATTTGGAGGTGCCAGCATTGCACTGGGGTGGACAATGTTACAAATCACACAACACCAGTTTCTCAGACAACAGGTTTATTTGAACGCACTAGCTTTCTGTGCACTACTCCTTCATCGCTCTGAAAGCTAGTGCTCCCATATAAACCTGGTGTTGTGAGATCTTAAGTTAAATGGGACAAGGTCAGATCAGGATCTCTGGTCAGCAATAACAGCTTGGACCAAAGGATCTGTTTCTGTGCTGTATAACTGTATGACTCTCTGAAGGCCACACCTTATATCATTATTCCCAGTTAGATTCCGCACTATTAGAGTTGCAAAAGTCCACTGCTTTTACCTCCTTGACTCTGAAGATCAGCACAGATCCTTTCTGTGATGATGTGTTGTGGTTTCACTTGTCTGTGAATCCTACAGATACAGTCAAAGAAAATAAGATCTTTCCCATTCACTTCAGGAAACATGAACTGAAAACTCTCTCCTTTGCTAACTGGCTGTTCACTTGACAGCAAACACTTAAACTGCTCAGTAACACAATGCAGGAAGATTGAAGCAGGATCAATCGAGTGTAGGCATCCTTGCTAGATCATAACAACTGTTTCTTTCAAAAATCTTTTGGCACAGTGGCTCAGTGGTTAACACTGTTGCCTCACAGCATCAGAGTCCCAGGTTCGATTGCAACTTCGGGTGACTGTGTGGAGTTTGCACATTCTCCCTGTGTCTGTGTGGATTTCCTCCGGGTGTTCCGGTTTCCTCCCACAGTCCAAAGATGTGTAGGTCAGGTGAATTGGCCATGCTTAAGTTGTCAATTAGGTGCATAATTCAGAAGGAAAAGGGGTTTGAGTGGGTTACTCTTTGGAAGGTCGGTGTGGACCTGTTGGGCTGAAGGGCCTGTTTCCACACTGTAGGGAATCTAATCTAATCTAAAAATCAATGCATGTTCACAACAGCACGCGTAGTCAACATTAAATTTTAGTTTCCAAGTTTTTCACTAGTCAATATGGCTGTAATCTGTTCACAGTCTGTCATGTCTGAGCAGAGTTTTGAAGGACAATAAGTTGTATCCACAGTCCCATTGAATAGCACAGACTGATAGGTAGAGAGTACTTCCCAAGTCCACAAACCTTACAAGTGAATGGAAGAAACAAGATGAGTTCTGCACTCACAGAAGAACAAACAGTTGCAGACTGCACTAGTTATTGTCCGTATTCATGTAAGGAAGGACTTGAAGGAAAATGATAATTTCTGGACATAACAAAGAGGGAGATGGTGCCAATACACAATGGGTACAGAATAACTTGCAAAGTACAGAAATACTGTCAGGTTAATCGTTCTATTGGCAAAAATGGAAAAGTCATGACCTCTAAGATCTCGCAGTTGGGAGAACTAGCATTTTATTAAACAAGTTATCCAGGACAGTGTGTGTGTGTGTGTCAGCCCCAGTGTACAAGTGAACTTCCTATAGATTTTAAATGCATGTTATCACCTTGGTCAAAAAGTAAGTTCTACTTGTTTATTAAAAATACTGAACCTATTGCATGTTCACAATGTACTCCACTTAAGTAGGGAAAGAAGTAAATAAAAATCCAGACTAATTATTCATCCAATTATCTCACCATGGGTTAAACATGCAGTCTGACTCTCTGACTGTATGTAATTCATGTATCAATTCTTTTTATCCAAACTGGAGGAATTAAATAGCAGGCCAAGTGCCAGATTGAAACAAATATTGCAATTTAATTTGTTTCCACAAGAAGAAAACCGAACACATCTCAGACAAAATGACTGAACACATACTTTGTTTTCAAATGGTCCAAAGGGAAATCAAACATTGACATGCAAAGGTAAACATTTAAACAGATACCCAGACATTATTATTGGACACAGAATGAAGAAACACTCATACTGGTTTTGTTATAAACAATAAATTCAAAGTACACATTCAGACCAGAGACTGACCAATCCAGAAAATACCTTACAATCATAAATTTACCATTGAATAAAAGTTGTGGAAATTATCCAAACTGCTTTAGAGTGACAGAGACTGCCAATGGTCTAAAAAGTCTCACTTTTATTTACAGTATGTAGAATTTCTCCAGTGCAGATAGAGGTCATTCGGTCCATCGGCCTGCAACAACTTGCCAAAGCACATCCCACCCAGATATAGACCCCACCCTACCCGTGCATCTTTACCATGGTTAACCCACCTAGTCTGAACATTGTTGAATATTGCAGGGCAATTTACCATGGCTAATCCAACTAACTTGCACATGTTTGGACTGTGAAAGGAAACTAGAGCACCAAGAGGGAACTGTTATGAAGATGTGAGTGTACTGTACCTTTAAGAAAGTTATCAGCCAGGAGAACTACCAGACATCACCAAGTGTTCCAAAAAAAACAAGGTAACATTTGGTCGAACAAGCCAAGTAGTAGTTTGGTTGAATTCAAATGTTTTTGTCTCCAGGCACTCAGTTGAAATTATAGCCCAAAAATATCAAATTCCAATCCAGTTTGAATTGAGTATATTGACAATTTTAAAAGCCAATGACACATCTGAAGCTCTGGAGATATAAGACTGGGGAAATTTGAACAGTTGGGAGGCAAATTGCCAAGCCACCAGCATGTAAAAACACTCCATGAAAATTAGCTCTCTTAAAGGTACCTTTATCGATCAGTGGCCTGTGAAGCACAATCCCCAAGAAGAACAAAAGACAACCCGAATACAGAAAAGAACCAAAAGCTGCCTGGTTTTGAGATAAGCAGTCTTGTTTTGTAAATCTTAATCAGAAGTTCTATCGGGCTAGTATTATAGAAGATAGGTTAGAGGAAGGAGTTGTAAATACTTGTTAGTTAATCACTCTCTGTTATACTTTAATAAATAAAGCTGTTAATCTTTACTTTAACTGGTTATAGGCCTGTCAAATTTTCACAGATTACTGCATGGGATAAATCTTTTCAGTGTTGCTGGTTTTAAATTCGCAAAGGGTTTACCCCATGTTGTATCCAAACCAAGCAGACATGGGGAGCATGTCTGTGCAATTTGCACAATGAGCCAAGGCTGGAATTGAAACTGGGTCCCTGGCACCAGTGTGCCACCATGTTACCCTGACTTGGATGGCAATAGATAAAATCTTATTGATGTTGAGCAACAGAGACTTGAAGTAAAAACTGCTCCTGCAGTTTCTGGCAAATGTCATGCTAAACAGAGCCAAATATTATAAGTACACTCATTTACTCACAGCACACACACTGAAAGATACTTTCAAATGCACTCCTCCATTCATTTAGTTGAAACTGTCAGGTACAGATTGAAAACTGCACTCAAACATTCATATTGGAGAAAGTAACGGGTATAGATTTAAAACAAAGTTCTCATGTTTTTTCAAAAAACATTTTGATAACACTCACGTATTCTCAGAGCTGAGTACACACAGGCAGATAAAAATGTCACTGACTTCTCCTTTTTCTTATTGCCTTCTGCCTTGAGACATTTAAACTGACACAAGCCTGAAAGAAATTAATAACTGTAGTGTATATACCCTGCAATTGCATGACAGAAATGAGAGGCATCATTCACCTTTCACTTTATCTCTATCTTACGGTGTGCTCACAGGTCACATACTGACAGATTCAATTACAAGTCACTGTGATATAACAGGGATGGAGTAAAAAAAAACATTTGATCTGAAAGTTAGAAATGTTGAGATATTTGCTCTCTCACATGCCAGTGAACTAAGAGAACGCCAAAACAGCTGCCGGATTGAAATGTGATGATTTTGCTGAATCTGAGAGCGACAGCAATAAGGGAGGACAGCTTTAAAATATCGTCTAAACATCGTGTTCACCATCGATACTGAGCCGGAAGAATGTTGTGTGCTGATTTATCAGGATGCAGGGGTGCTACTGAAATGTGAAGTGGGAAGTTAAGTGTAGACTGCAGAGTCTGGCCTGTTTCGTTTCATCTTCTTAAGGTTTAGAAAATTACCCACTCAAGATCAGAAATGGACGGATACAGGTCGGCAAATGAGGGAGAGACAGATCGAGTGAAGTATACATTTTGAAACTAAAATTAAAAGACACGAGTATTTTATAAAAACTTGCTCCTTTTTTTTGTACTTCATTTTTCAATATAAAAGACATTCCTTTGTTTGTAAATTGGCGGGCTTTTCAAATTGTAAAGAAGGCGATTGATGATTTGGCGCCGGTACTTTCCGCCCCCCTCCCCTGTGCCCTCTCCGGATTGGGGAATGAGGCAGATATCTGATTGGGAATTGGAACAACATTAGGAGGGGCTGAACAATGGGACCAATCAGAAATGGCCGCCCCACCATCCCTCCCGAAGGTATAAGAGGCCGCAATGTGGGCGGAGTGTAGTATTCTCTCTGGAAGTGTTTGTGAGATTGTGGTGATGTCTGGAAGAGGAAAGGGCGGTGGGAAAGGTCGCGCCAAGGCAAAGTCTCGGTCGTCCCGGGCTGGTCTGCAGTTCCCGGTGGGCCGTGTTCACAGGCTCCTGAGAAAGGGTAACTATGCTGAGCGTGTGGGTGCCGGAGCGCCGGTCTATCTGGCTGCGGTGCTGGAGTATCTGACGGCTGAAATCCTGGAGCTGGCCGGCAACGCGGCCCGGGACAACAAGAAGACCCGCATCATCCCCAGGCACCTACAGCTGGCCGTGCGCAACGACGAGGAGCTCAACAAGCTGCTGGGAGGGGTGACCATCGCTCAGGGCGGGGTGCTGCCTAATATCCAGGCCGTGCTGCTGCCCAAGAAAACTTCCGCTGCTGGATCTGCTAAAAAGTGAAGAGAGTATTCTTGAATCTGACAACCCAAAGGCTCTTTTAAGAGCCACTCACAGCATCTGTGAAAGGGGCTACACCGTCATCCCGGTTGGGTTTATTTTACTTTTAATATGGAGAAGCTTGAACTTTGAACTTGAGATCAGTTAATTACTATCGCCTTGTTATTGAACACTTATGGTTTGGAGATGCTGATGTTGGACTGGCGTGTATAAAGTTAAAAATCACGCAACACCAACTTGAAGCCCAACAAGTTTATTTGTATGCCCGAGCTTTCGGACCTTTCATCACGTGCTTGTAGAATATAAGATCGTAAGACAGAATTTTTCGCAAAAGTTTACAGTGTGATGTAACCGAAACTATATATTTAAAAAACCTGGATTGTTTGTTAGTCTCTAACCTTTTTAGAATGACCATGTTGGTTTCAGTTTTATCAAATATTAATCGCAGAACGTCTAATATTACATTCTCAAGTGAACTTGAACAACTGGTGTGACGTTGGCCCTGATAATGCCTGTAAGGTGTAAACTGTCCCGTGTGAGACTGTCTGTGCCACAATGAAATCACACAACACCAGGTTATAGTCCATCAGGTTGAACTGGAAGCACACTAGCTTTCGGAGCGTCGTTCCTTCAGGTGGTAGTGGAGGGCTCAATCCTAACACAGAATTTATAGCAAAAATTTAGTGTGATGTAACTGAAATTATACATTGATTGTCTGTTAAGCCTTTCATCTGTTAGAATACACTGATATTTTCAGTTCTTTCGTGTGTAAATCACAAAAAAGTTTTGTGATTTCGCGGTCTTTTCTACATGTTAGTGGGTTTTTCAAATTTGAAAATGAGCCGTTGATCTTTTGGCGCTAATTCTATCCCATCCCCCATTAGTTAAATTCTGGAATTTATTGTAACAAAATCTGCGATCACCGGAGAGCTCAGTATTTGGAAGTTGACTGCCGCTGTCTGTGATTTTCGTGTTTAACTGACTTCCCTATTAATGGATTAGTGGTGCTGGAAGAGCACAGCAGTTCAGGCAGCATCCAACGAGCAGCGAAATCAACGTTTCGGGCATTAGTACCACTAATCCAGTATTTGGTTTTCAGCATCTTGCTTTCATTGTTTTTACCATCCCTATTAATGCTTGAGTCAGCTCCTATGCACTTCCTAAAATATGATACCAATGTCCGCAAGTAAGTAGTCGATCTCTTGGCGACAAATCTTTCCCATCCCCCAACGACGAGGCTTATGAATACCGAGACAGAGGGAGATTCGCCGGGGGTGGTCTACTCCTCTACTCAGGAACAGTCAGCTTTAGGGAGAAAAGGTTCAGTCCCAGATACAGTTGGGGCTGGATGATCAAATTCCTGATAAAGGGCTTTTGCCCGAAACGTCGGTTTTCCTGCTCCTCAGATGCTGCCTGAACTGCTGTGCTTTTCCAGCAACACTCTAACCTAGAATGTTGCCAGTTCAGGTTAATTGTAGCTATCGGGACTGATTGGAGAGGTTGGGGTTATATTCTTTGGAACAGAGGTGCCATGATAAAGGAATACTAAATAGTGAGCTACTAATGAAGGAGCAGAACGCCAAAAGCTAGTACTTCCAAATAAACCTGTTGAACTACAACCTTGTTTTGTGCGATTTTTCACTAAATAGTGAGAGGGAGAGATTAGAGGAACCTGTTTCCTTTGGCAGAGTTCAAACACCAGGGATCATTGACTCAAACCAAGTCAGTCAATGAATTAGATGATATGTAAGGAAAAATGTGTTTTAGTCTAAGTCATGGATATCTGGAATTCGCTGCCTGATTTGTTGGTCATGATTCTTAAAGAGGAGAGACTTAACAAACAATTCGGGTCTTTTTCAATATATAATTTCAGTTACACCACACTGGAAATGTTTGCTTATAAATTCTGTGTCTTACAACCTTACACTCCACAATCACCTGATGAAAGAGCAGTGCTCTGAAAGCTAGTGCTTCCAAGTAAACCTGTTGGACTATAACCTGGTGTTGTGTGATTTCTAACTTTGATTTGGTGGTGCACGCAGAGACCCTAAATTCTTTTAAACAAAAATCCATGGAACTGCACCTCTATTATTTTTATGATTCGATAGTTATCATTTAGACCCTGCCAGTCTCTGCAGTGTGAATATGTAAACATATTGACCATATAATTAATATTACATTTTGATAACTCTTACATTCACCAAGCCGGAACTAAATCATTAACGAAACTCACATACCCATTCGCATCAGGTAGTCCCGTTCACGAAGCTGTGTGGATGTTTTGATTAGATTAGATTACTTACAGTATGGAAACAGGCCTTTCGGCCCAGCAAGTCCACACCGCCCCGCCGAAGCGCAACCCACCCATACCCCTACATTTACCCCTTACCTAACACTACGGGCAATTTAGCATGGCCAATTCACCTGACCTGCACATCTTTGGACTGTGGGAGGAAACCGGAGCACCCGGAGGAAACCCACGCAGACACGGGGAGAACGTGCAAAATCCACACAGTCGCCTGAGGTGGGAATTGAACCCGGGTCTCTGGCGCTGTGCTTACCACTGTGCCACCGTGCTGCCCGTTTAGTTCCTGGATCTCACTCAATTGGTCTTAGGATTTTAAGAAAAAACTGGACAAGGAGCAGCTCAGGGCAGGAGTGGAATCAGACCCGTGGTTCTGTTTAGTTTGCTGGCTTTGAATAAAAAAATCATAATGATCATTAACTGAATGTTACATTGATGTTGCCAATCACAGCTGATGTTGATTGACAGGAGGTATCTCTTCTGTCTTCCTCCAGGCAAGTACTCAAAGGACCAACACAATGTAATATTCCCTCAGTACAGAGCCAAGTGTGACCAGCTGCTTCGAACAAACAGCAAGTATGTTACTGCTGTCAGAGTAAAGAACATCCTTTCCACAGTCAGAGTAGATTGAGTCAGATCACAGAGGGATATGTTCAAACGAAGAGTCAAACGCCACCCAGGAAACGGAAGTTTATATTTTTTAATCTCTATTCTAAATGCATCCTACCCAGTTTCAATCAACTTGAATGAATCCTCATCCAAAATATACACTGTGTTAACATCTGAACATCGAACGGTACAGGACAGGAACAGGTCCTTCAACCCACGATATTGTGCCAAACATGCCGCCAAAATGCAATAATTCCTTCTGCCTTCCCTTGGTCCATTACCCTCCATTTCTTGCATATTAATTTGCTTACCTAAAAGTCCTTTCAATAACCTAATCGTATCTGCCTCCATCTCCACCCCTGGCAGTGCATTCCACTCCTACCACTCTCTATGTTTAAAAGAAACTGCCCCGTATGTCTCCTTTGAACTTTCCCCTTGTCACCTTATATGCATGCCTCTTAGCTTTAAACATTTCAACTCCTGGAAAAAGATTCTAAGCATCAAACTTAACTATGCATCTCAATTATAGAGACTTGTGGATATGAGTCCACTACACTGGACAAACAGGCAGAAAACTAGCCACCAGGATACATGTACATCAACTAGCCACAAAATGACCCACTCTCACTAGTATCCTTACATTCAGTTGAACAAAGACACCACTTTGACTGCGACAACACATCCATCCTCCGAAAAGCCAAACACCGACATGAATGAGAATTCCTACACGCATGGCGTTCCAACCGGAACTCCATCAACACATTGACTTGGATCCCATTTACCACCCCCGAGAAAAAGAACAGGAAATGACATCACCACAGGAAACTACAGTGACTCAGGAATGGCTGTTTAATGTTTCAGGATACAAATGCTACAGGAAGGACAGAAAGGGAGGTGAGAGAGGAGGGGGAGTGGCATTTTTGATAAGGGATAGCATTACAGCTGTACTTAGGGAGGATATTCCCGGAAATACATCCGGAGAAGTTATTTGGGATTAACTGAGAAATAAGAAAGGGTTGATCACCTTATTGGGATTGTAGAAAAAAAACCCATAATAGTCACAAGGAAATTGAGAAACAAACTTGTAAGGAGACCTCCGCTATCTGTAAGAATAATAGGGTGGTTATGGTAGGGGTTTTTAACTTTCCAAACATCGACTGGGACTGCCATGGTGTTAAGGGTTTAGATGGAGAGGAATTTAAGTGTGTGCAAGAAACATTTCTGATTCAGTATGTGGATGTACCTACTAGAGCCGTTAAAAAGTGAGGGGACCGTTCTTGAATCTGACAACCCAAAGGCTCTTTTAAGAGCCACTCACACAGTCTGTGAGAAGAGCGGAGCTCTGTCAGATTGCTTATTTTCTTTTTAATTGGAGAGCCCTGGCCTTTGTGCCTAACATCGAGGAATTCCCATCTCCTTTTTATTGGATACTGTTCTGTCTGTGGGAGCAGAGGAAGAATATATCGTAAAATACAATTGTAAAAGTGTTTGAGGCAACCTCTTTCTTGAGGTTGTTTGGACCAACTGTAGGAATGTGATACTGTTGTAAAAGAACATTCTTAGTAAAACCATTAGAAATAGCGCCGCTTTTCCTCTTTCCAACAGGTAGTTGGGGAGTTGGATATTGAACTGTGTATTGAACTGTATATTCAACTCTGGTGGTTGAGTAGTCCCATTCATGGTGCTGGCAGTTGTTGCTCAGTTTTTGGATCTCACTCAATTGGTATCAAGTTAAAAATCGCACAACACCAGGTTATAGTCCAACGGTTTTTTTGGAAGCACTTGATGTGTGATTTTTAACATTGTGCACCCCAATCCAACACCAGCATCTCCGAATCAATTGGTAATAAATCATATTAAAAACAAACACAATCCCCAGACAAGGAGCAGCTCAGGGCAACAATGGAATCAGATCCGTGATTCTGGTTAAGTTGTTGGCGTTAAAGAAAAAGACAACACACATCCTAATGAAGGTGCAATGAATGTGACAATGATCAGTTCAATCTTGCCAGACTAGCCTCATGTTGATTGAGAGGTGGTGTTCCTGTGTCTTCCTCCAGAAAAACACCCGAGGGACTAAGACACTGTAATACTTCCTCAGTTCAAAGCAAAGAGTGACCAGCTGCCTCTAACAAACAGAAGGTATGTAGCCCATTGACGTTTACACACCAATGTTGAAGATAGAACAACTGAATCCTCATCCAAAATACACGTTCAGGAACAGCATTAAAATCTGCAATTATTAAGGGCATTTTCAAAGTTACAATGAAGATAGGCAAACAGGCCACATTGTTGCATCGTTTCAACAATCATCCATGAAGAAGGGGGTAAGTATAGAGACGGAAGGAAACTGTGCTCACCGACAGGGCAAGAGTTACCGGAGAGTCATCGAGCCACAGAGACGTCTTGTGTGGAAACAGACCCTTCGGTGCAACTTGTCCATGCCGACCAGATATCCTAACCTAATCTGGTCCCATTTGCCAGCACTTAGCCCATCTCTCTCTAAACCCTTCCTATTCATATTGTTAAAGTACAGATTTGAGATGGTCCAAGGAATCCTTTGTGAACTCAGACCTATAAGCCTCTTTGGTTAGTCCTGGAGGTGAGTCTAGACTCTTTGGTAGTCTGGAATAAAAACCTCTTACAAACAGTTGAGTTTAATTTTAGCCTTCCCCTTTATTTACAAATAGCATCACTGTTACAATGTAACATTAACACCTATAAGCCAGGCTAGATGAGGTTCTAAAACCTTAGAAAAGAAGGATACCAGCTTTTCATTTAAGAGCCCTCACAGGCTTCTGTCTCAAACAGGTTTCTTTTTTAACAAAGTTTTATAAAAAATAAATGCATGTTCTTAATTAGACAGACAGTTGAAAGGCAATCATTTGTAAGGAAGAGAAGTTAATTAACAGGTATGTGTGCGCTAAACTGATCACTCCTGTAGGCCCTTAGCTATCCATCAGGTGGGAAAAACAGATCCAGGTGAGTCAGGCGCTTGTTGGTGAGGTAAGTCCCTATCATAAAGAGGTACCAGTTTAAACTAAGTGGGAGAGGTCATAAGGGAACCTTGCACAGCTCGCATGTCAGATATCATTGTTGTACAAAATGGCATCTTAGTGCAGAGGGCAAGCTTTGACCATAAATTGGCTTCCTGACAGATTGTGTCAGAATCTCTTCAATATTAGGTTTAGAATAATTTTTAAGCTAGGAGCAGACTCCTGCTTTTTATC
This sequence comes from Chiloscyllium punctatum, assembly GCF_047496795.1. Classification (NCBI taxonomy): domain Eukaryota; kingdom Metazoa; phylum Chordata; class Chondrichthyes; order Orectolobiformes; family Hemiscylliidae; genus Chiloscyllium; species Chiloscyllium punctatum. The sequence continues at coordinate 15,383,498 of NC_092790.1, forward strand.
TTCAACACAAAATCATTCTGTACCTGTGGCTGAAAGGTTACATTTCAAATGTTTCATTAGCCTTGAATTAACATGCTTTCTTTTCAGGGTTGTGATTGAAATTCAAAAAAGACATAAGATCTGAGAAGTTAGAATTGACAGTTGGGCAGTCATGGTGTATAAGAACACCAAGTAAGTTAAAGCTTCATCAATATTACATTATTGAGTTTGTGTTTCATAATTGGCTACTCAAAATGATCATAAACACACACACACACACTCCATTATAATTGATAGGACCTTATTACAAGGCTTTTGACATGATTCTGAGATGATACAAAGTTTCCGACAACACAATCAAACACAATCATTAATTTCACAAGTTAACAACAGTGAATGTTATCACTCTGTGTGCCTTTTACACAGATTCATTGATGTTAAGGCAAATGTTCTTAATTGCTTTAGAGCATCCTGTTATCACAGATGTTCTTTATCTTCTGCACATCTGAGGTCTCCACTTTTGTGACCTGATCCCACCCCCCCCCCCCCCACCGTGTTTAATTTCTTGTGTTCTATAATTCAACATTACATTTCGAAAAAGTATTTAAGGACAAATTTTAAGGCTTTCTCATTATACCCACTCAGATGCCTTTTAAATGTTATAATTGTATCAGGCTCCACCACTTCTCCATGTGCCTTATGATTTTATAAACTTCTATAAGGTCACTCTCCATGGAATACAGTTCGAGCCTATTCATCCTCTGCACACAGCTCAAATTCTCCAACCCGGATGAAGCATATTTCCATCGAGTTTATCTGTGACTGAGAAGGACAGGTTTCATCCTTTACTGAATAGTTGTCACACACAGAGATGAGAATTAAATAATGTGAATTTCAAACAAACAATCTATACAGGTAGCTCATGCCCTACTCGCAACATGTTTTTTCTATAACGCACTGGCAATACAACTTGATAAACATCTGCCCATTTCTCATCTGCCTGACTATGTGAAGTTCTCCATTTCCTCATTAAGACATCATTTTTAAGATAATAACAATCAGGGATACATTTGGATCCATTTTGTGTATGCCTTTTGATACAATTGCTTTAAATTTTCATCTTTCTGCTGTAATTCAGTTAATATATCTGAGCTAAAGATGTCTGCTTTGTCATCTATCTGTTCCCTTCAACTTTCTTATCTGTACTCTTTGATCTTTCCTGTTTCAACTGGTGACTTTGTGACCTCGTTACCACACAGTCAGGAAACATTTCAGGATATGTGTCCTGTAATAGATCAGGTGCTTGAATTTCCATTGGCTTTTCAACCACAGTCGGCAGGACTCTTACCGGTGAATTAACAACATCATTAGCAATGACAATTGTATTCCTGGAGCTGAGAGTTTGTCCAGTACTCCTACTATGACTTCTCCCAACTTCACTGGATACTCTAACCTCACTTCTGACAATTGAGCATTTCTTGTCTCGATGTGAATTCCCATTACTCGTACCTTTTCTGGCAATAGTTCTTCAGAGGTACATACATCCTCATCTTTTAGTATCACAGATTCAGAGGATCCTTGTATCTCTGAATATTGTTACCTCTTTACCTGCTGCTCCTGGCCTATGTGAGTAAACTTTACCTTCACGGTGTATGGTTTAAGAAGATCTGGCACTTCCTCCATAAACAACCTCGGACCAGCTTGTACATTCTCGTGCAGCTTTCTAGTCTCCAAAGTGTTACCACTCCAACAAAATTCACTGGCTTTTCCTGTTTTCCTATATCTGGCTTCTCAGTGCTTTTCCGAACCCACCAACACTGATTTCATGTGGCCTACCTTTTTGAAAACATCAGAGCTTTTTTACTTCTGTTTCCCCTTCAAGGTTTTCTTTTTTACCCTGTAGTAAATCATCCTTATGATCTTCACCGAGGTCTACTTTTTCCTTTCCATATGAGAATTTCTCTTATCCACAATTATTATCCCTCATGGATTGAAATTGATTTTGGCAGCCCAATTTTGATTTATTGATCAACTCAATCATCAGCCATTTCTGATGCCAGTCTTGCTGGTTTAACTCTCTGCTCTTACACATGAGTTCTCATTACTTCAGGAAGTGAATTTTTGAACTCCTGTCTAAGTGCCAATTACCAAAGTTCAAACTCCCTCTTCCTTTCCTCTCTCCTCTCCCTCTTTTCTGCTTTTAATCGTAACTCAAACTGTTTTGTTTCTGTTGTTCTTTCCTTGACTTTTGCCTCTAACTCGAGTTGTTTCATTTTCAATTGAATGTTAGCCATCTCTCAAGATTCTGATGGCGTTTCCAGCAAATTTAAATGGTGAGCTATTATTGTAATTATCACCCTTTTCCTCATGGAAGGAGGCAGGTCAAGCTCCAGCTTGCCTGCTCATTCCAGCAGCTTGGCCGTAATCACTTTTTGCAAAAATCTGAAGTCACCTCTTCCAGACCCAGAAAACTCTTGATGACTCAGAGAGCCATTGCTATCCCAAGCAGTGTTTCCTGATGAAGGGCTGATGCCCAAAACATTGATTCTCCTACTCCTCAGATGCTGCCTGACCCACTGTGCTTTTCCAGCACCACACTCTAGTCTCTGATCTCCAGCATCTGCAAGTCCTCACTTTCTCCAAGCACTGTTTAAACCTATTAAATTCAACACTCTGAACAAAAGACACTAAGACTTACTACTTGTTGCCTTGGAGTCCAACAAACCAAATCCCATATCGGAACTACAGAATAAATTCTGCAAACAGCCCCCAGTCTGTTATGGAAAAGGCCAGACACTCTCCAAGGATTTAAAGAAAGTAACCCAGACCCTAATTTTTAAAATTATTTTTAAACGGGTGTAACAAAGATATTCCTGGAGGGATGCAGCTGGTCAAACCAGTAGTTTTAAACAAAACAGTTTAATTTACGAAATTACTGAATGATACGCAAACAAAAGAGATCAGAATACTGCATAATTTAAAAATCTGGAAACCCAACAGATTATACCAATTAATGATGGTGTTTCCAACATTTACAACAATCCCCATAAAATCCTTTGGCACAAAAGGTAAAATCAAACACAGGGTCTTACAGGAGAGATGTCAGAGAGAGAGAGAGAGAGAGAGAGAGAGAGAGAGAGAGAGAGAGAGAGAGAGAACCAGCATGAGCCTGCTTCTTTGGGTTCAGCAGCTTTTTTAATTGCCTCACTACTTTCAGTCAATAGCAAGACAACCAAAAATCAAATCAAACCAGAGAAAAGCTGAGCTGGGAAAAACTTAGACACTCCCCTTTTATTATACAAGTTTTTTTTCAAATAAGGAAGCCTTTTGCCTGCAGCATTATCTGTTAGCTATAATCAAAATGGCCCTCAAACCCATCAACTTCGACTTTTCGGAGCCTTTTTTTTTCAGAAGCTTTTTAAAGGAGCAGCAGCATCACATCAGACTGGTCGAAGAAGTAAAAGCCCATGAGATACAGGGTAATGTATTGAATTGGCTAGTCACAGGAAAGAAAGGATAATGGTCAATGGCGGCAATTGTGAATGGAAAGTTGGTTCAAGTGGTGCTCTGCATTGCTCAGTGTTGGGACCTCTGCTGTTTGTTTTATACATTGAGGATTTGGAGTTGAATCTGGTTGGCAGATTTGTGAAATTTGCAGACGACACAAAAAATAGCTGTAAGCTCCAAAACTATATAGATGGTTTGGTGGAGTGGGCGGTAAAGTGGCAGATGGAGTTCAGCTCTGAGAAGTGTCAGGGAATGTATTTTGGGAAGTCAGTCAATAAATGGAAAAAGACAATAAATGGGAATATACTGAGGGGGGGCAGGTGAAGTGAGAGATCTTAGTGTGCAAATGCTCATGTCCCTAAAGATAGAAGGGCTGTAAAGAAGGCACGTGGAATGCTCTCCTTCATTGGCAGAGGGTTGAATACAAAAATAAGGAAATAACAATGAAACTGTATGAGGCACAGGTGGCTACAACAGGAGTATTGTGTGCAGTCGGGTCACCACATCACAGGAAGGATGTCATTGCTGTGGAGAGAGTGCAGAGGAGATTTACTACAATGTTGCTGGGCTGGTGAATTGAAGCTATCAGGAGAGATTGGAGAGTTTGGGGTTGTATTCCTTGGAACAGAGGTGCCATGATTAAGGAATACAGGGCGACCCTGTATCCGCAGGTCCAGTAATTACGATTTTACTTACCCACGGTTTACGGTGGTCCGAGTATATAAAAGGGAACAGTCCAGAACCAGGGATCAGGAGGCTGTCGGGAAGGTAGATTTCCCATTTAAATGAATGGTTTTGCAACTATCTACGGTTTTGCGTTTCCACTGTAGGTCTTGGAACATGTACCCCAAGGGTACTGGGGTCTGCAATATTAAATAGTGAGCTTCCAGATGAAGGAGCAGCAGTCTGAAATCGTTCACTTCCATATAAACCTGTTCAACTATAACCTGGCGTTGTGTGATTTTTTTAACTAACTAGTGGGAGAGAGACATGAGACAGGAGGAACCTGTTTACTTTGGCAGAGTTCAAAAACCAGCGATCATGGATTCAAGCTCAGTCGTTATAGGATTAGATGATATGAGGATTTTTTTTTGTGTAGAGAGTGGTGGGTATTTGGAATTTGCTGCCTGATTTGGTGGTGCAGGCAGAGACCTTACATTTTCTTTTAAACAAAGTTTCTCTGGAACTGCAACTCAAGTGTTGTAAACTGCAAGGTTACAGGCTGTGGCAGGAAGGTGGGATGAGAAAGGGCACCTGGGTGTGTTGGCATTGGCATGGACAGAATGCCGCACCCCCCCTCTCTACTGATGCTGTATTATTTTTATAATTGTCTAGTTATCAATGAGACCAGACCAGTCAATGCTGTGTAATATGTAAATATATTTACCATATACTGATAGTTACAGTTTGATAATTACACCCACACATTCACCAAACAGGAACTGACAGGCATAGATCAATAACTAAACTCACATGTCCACATACCCACTTGCATCAGGTGGCCCCATTCATGGTGCTGTTTGGGTGTTGATTAGTTTCTGAATTTCACTGAAATGGTATGAGAATTATAAGAAAAAATGGACAAGGACCACCTTAGAGCAGGAGTGGAATCAGACCTGTGGTTCTGTTTAAATTTCTGGCTTTTAACAAAAAATCCTAATGTTCATTAACTCAATGTTACATTGATGTTGCCAATCAAACTGATGTTGATTTACAGGAGGTATCTCTTCTGTCTTCCTCCAGGCAAGTACTCAAATGTAATATTCCCTCGGTACAGAGCCAAGTGTGACCAGCTGCTTCGAACAAACAGCAGGTATGTTACTGCTGTCAGAGCGAAGAACATCCTTTCCACGGTCACAGAGTGGATTGAGTCAGGTTCACATTGAGCTCCGTTTCCAGAGAGATATGTTCAAACCAAGAGTCAAACACCACCAAGGAAATAAAGTTTATATTTTTATCTATATTATCAATGCATGCTACCCATTTCCTATCAATTTGAATGAATCCTCATCCGAAATATACACTGCATTAAATCTGAACCTGACCAGTACAGCACAGGAACGGGTCCTTCGGCGTACGATGTTGTGCCGAACTTGACACCAAATGAAATTAGACCCTTCTGCCTGCCCTCGGTCCATATCCCTCCACTTCTTGCATGTTAATTTGCTTATTTTTAAGTCCCTTCAATACTGTCTCCATCACCACCCCTTGCAAAACATTCCACTCCTAACACTCCTTATGTTAAAAGAAACTGCACCTTCGGTCTTCTTTGAACTTTTATCATGTATGCATGCCGCTTAGTTTTAGACATTTCAACTCTTGGAAAAAGATTCTGACCATCAACCTTAACCATGCATCTCAATTTTATAGACTTCTGGAATAAGGTTTGCTGGCTGAACTGGAAGGTTTGCTTTCAGATGTTTCATCACCATACTAGGTAACATGATCAGTGAGCCTCTGGATGAAGCACTGGTGGTATGGCCCGCTTTCTTTTTATGTGTTTAGGTTTCTTTAGGTTGATGATGTCATTTCCTGTTCATTATCTGTGGGGGTGGTAAATTGGATCCAAGTCAATGTGTTTTTTTGATGGGAGTTCCGATTGGAATACCATGCTTTGGGAATTCTCGTGTGTGTCTCTGTTTGGCTTTTCCTCCGAGTGGTGTTCTTTCTCATCTGTATGAAAGGATAGTAGTGAGAGTGGGTCATATCCTTTTGTTGCTAGTTGATGTTCATGTATGCCAGTGGCTAGTTTTCTGCCTGTTTGTCCAAAGTAGTGTACACATAAATAGAAAGCGGGCCATACCACCAGTGCTTCATCTGGAGGCTCATTGATAATGGTACCTAGTATGGTGACAAAACATCTGAAAACGGAACTCCCAGCTCAGTGAAAAATCCTGGATCCAGAACCTCAACCTGAGCTACAACTCTTCTCAAAATGTTAGTCTTCTATTAAGTCAACCTTCAGCCTCTGCTGCTCAGAAGAAACCTACCCAGATTTTTCTAGCTTCTCTTTATAGCTCATACCCTCGAGACAACATGCTGACCAACCTCTTCTGCATCCTCTCTGAATCCTCCACGTCCTTCCTGCAATGTGGCAACCACAACTGAAAAATCACGCAACACGAGATTATAGTCCAGCAAGTTAATTTGGAAGTACTAGCTTTCAGAGCGCTGCTCCTTCATCAGGTAACTGTGAAACAGGATCATGAGACACAGAATTTTTAGCGAAACATTACAGTGTCCTGCAACGGGAATGATATATTGAACAAATCTGGATTGTAAAGTCTTTCATCCTTTAGAATGGGTTGCAGGTTTCAGTTCATTAATATATGCATCCCAGAACTTCTTTGAAGTCACAATCTCAAGATGACTTCAGGTTTTATCTAAAAAAGGGTGACATCTCAGATCAGATAATGTATTAATGGTGTGAGGTTAGAGTCTGTCTGTATCCCAAACTTGAGTCAGACTGGTTCTATTGCCGAATTAGGAATGTATAAAACATTACATGGATTGACTGCCTGCAGATTGTGCTCTTTTTGAACAAAATAGAATGTATCTGCAAATATAATTCTGCAAATGCAAATTCACCCTATAGAAGTGTGTGTGTAAATGTGCCTTTGTCTGTGTCTGTGAGAGTGAGTGAGAGAGAGAATGGAGTGTGTGTACATATGTGAATGTGTGTGTTTGGGTGTGTGTGCACGCTTGACAAAGTGTGTGTATATGAGTGTGATGGTGTCAGCCTGTGAGAGGGTGTGTGCATAAGTGTGAGTGGGGGGGGGTGTATGTCTGCATGTATGTATGTGTGGAAGTGTGTGGATGAGAGAAGGTCTGCATGAGTGTGTGCGTGTGTGTGAGTGAGAGTGTGTGAGTGAGAGTGTGTAGTATGACAGCAACCCAAAGTCCCGATTTGAGGCTGACCTCATGGATTCTGAACTTTAGTAAGGGTACTTTTCAAATTACAATAGAGGTTAACAAATAGACGATGCTGTTAGTTTGAACAACCATATATGAAGTAGATAGTGAGTACAAATATTGAAGGAAACATTTCAGCCATCAGTAACTGAGAATTAATGTTTTGTCACAAAACTAAGCATGACCCTAACCGAAGTCTTTTAAAGCTGCAATATGACATCCTGACTTTTGTACTCAATGCCCCAACCAATAAGGCAAGCATGCCAGACACCTTCTTCTAGATACCATCCTATCTACTTGCATGGCCACTTTCAGGAGCTATAGACTTGAACCCCAAGATCCTTCTGTATATCAATGACTTTCAGAGTCCAGCCATTTCCAGTATCCTTTCCTTAAAGTTTGATCTCCCAAACTCCAGTATCTTACATTTTGCCAGATTAAACTCAATCTGCCATATGTTCAGTCCATATCCTGCCGTATCCTTTGACAAGCTTCTACACTACCCACAAATCCACCAATCTTTATATTGTCTGCATTTGGTCACGATAATTTTAATGTTACAATCAAGGTGACAAATAGCTGATATGATTATTTTGGGCAACCATATGTAAAATTGAATTTGAGTACAAATTTATATTGAAGGAAACAATACAGCCCTCAGGAATTCAGAGCGACAGAATTAATCTTTTGTCATGTATATAGAGACGACAATCAAATAATATGAATTCCAAATGCACATTCCCTATCAAAGCCTGACATAGAATGACTAGTGTGTAGGTACGTACTCAAATGTTGCTCCCCGCCCCCCCCCCCCGAAACACACACACACACTGTCTCTATCTCTCTCTCTAACTTACGATGAGTTTCAAAACATGCACCATCCTGACACCTGTTATAACCGCCTTGCAGTTCCATTGACATTGCAAGTAACAGAAAATGTTATATTCAAAATGATTTCTACCCACAGATCATTTGTCAGGGAGGGGGAGGTCGACAGCACAGAATCAGGCCCTTCAAAATTTGAGTCTTCACTGACCAGAAACCAACCAGCTAACAATTTTCATCCTGATCAGCTAACATCCATTTGCATAAATGTATCATGGTAGCAGAGGAGCTGCCATCCCCATCTTGTGGGTGGCACAGTGGTTAGCACTACTGCCTCACAGCACCAGAGACCTGGGTTCAATTCCTGCCTCAGGCAACTGTCTGTGAGGATTTGCACATTCTCCCCGTGCCTGCGTGGGTTTCCTCCAGGTGCTCCCATTTCCACCCACAGTCCAAAAATGTGCAGGTCAGGTGAATTGGCCATGCTAAATTACCCGTAGTGTTAGGTGAATGGGTAAACGTAAAGAGTGGGTTTGGGTGGGTTGCTCTTCGGAGGGTCGGTGTGGACTTGTTGGGCTGAAGGGCCTGTTTCCACACTTTAAGTAATCTAATCTATATCATAACATCATTCTCCATTTCTTCATATTGTAGTAGAAGACTTTGTTTTGCCTGTTTCAGTCCAACCAGAAACATTTTTTTAAGATAATTGTGTACTTTTTTCAAAATTAGTTGCAAAAAGCTCTGCATTCCTCCTCCTCCTCCCGAGGATGTATCACAAAAAAGCGTGAAATTAGATTAGATTATTTACAGTGTGGAAACAGGCCCTTGCGTCCAACAAGCCAACACCGACCCACTGAAGCGCAAGCCACCCAGACCCATTCACCTACATTTACCCCTTCACCTTACCCTACGGGCAATTTAGCATGGCCAATTCACCTAATCTGCACATTTTTGGATTGTGGAAGGAAACCGGATCATTCGGGGGAAACCTACACAGACACGGGGAGAATGTGAAAACTCCACACAGAGAGTCACCTGAGGTGGGAATTGAACCTGGGTCTCTGGCGCTGTGAGGCAGCAGTGCTAACCACTGTGCCACCATGCCACCCATAACTTACTGCAATTTTCCCAATGCATTAAAGGAATCTAATAACCACCCTTCAAAGCAGTGGAAAAAAAAGCCAAAATTGGTAGGTTTGAGGAACTGCTTGTTTTATTTTGAAGCAGAGTTTAACAGTGTTGGTTATTCCATAAATTGAGTTTGGCAGTTTACATATTCCAAACACACCCCACCACCAAGGATGTATTTACCTCCCCTCCCCTATCAGCATTCTGGAAAGACCACTCCCTCCGCGACTCCCTCGTCAGGTCCACACCCCCCACCAACCCAAACTCCAGTCCCGGCACCTTCCCCTGCAACCGCGAGAAATGCAAAACTTGCGCCCACACCTCCCCCCTCAATTCCCTCCAAGGCCCCAAGGGATCCTTCCATATCCATCACAATTTCACCTGCACCTCCACACACATCATTTACTGCATCCACTGCACCCGATGTGGCCTCCTATACATTGGGGAGACAGGCCGCCTACTTGCGGTACGTTTCAGAGAACACCTCTGGGTCACCCGCACCAACCAACCCAACTGCCCTGTGGCTGAACACTTTAACTCCCCCTCCCACTCTGCCAAGGACATGCAGGTCATCCATCACCAGACCATGGCAACATGACACCTGGAGGAAGAGCGCCTCATCTTCTGCTACGGAACCCTCCAACCACAAGGAATGAATGCAGATTTCTTCACCTTCCTCATTTCCCCTCCCCACCTTTTCTCAGTCCTAACCCTCGGACTTAGCACCACCTTCTTGACCTGCAAACTTCTTCCCGACCTCTCCACCCCCAACCCCTCTCCGGCCTATCACCCTCACTTTAACCTCCTTCCACCTATCGCATTCCCAACGCCCCTCCCCCAAGTCCCTCCTCCCTACCTTTTATCTTAGCCTGCTTGGCACACCTTCCTCATTCCTGAAGAAGGGCTTATGCCCGAAACGTCGATTCTCCTGCTGCTTTGATGCTGCCTGATCTGCTGCGCTTTTCCAGCAACACATTTTTCAGCTACGATCTCCAGCATCTGCAGTCCTCACTTTCTCCTAGTTTACACATTCTGCACTGCATGGCAAAAAATAAAATTCCTTTTCCTTTCCTCCTCCCTACGACAGAGTAACACAAGAGTACTGTTAATGGTGCATCGTCACACTACAGAGCAGGGCAATGTTCTGTCTGCATCAGAAAATAGAAGTGAATTAGCCAATTGTCTTTTCTGTATAAAGAACATTATGATCAGTCAGCTCCAATGCCATTGAATGGTTTGTCACTTAGTTGCAAATGGATTCAGTTTACATTGATTGTACATCACTATGCACTGAAACAAAAACTAATGACATTCTGAAGAGGAACATTTTATATTGTTACTGCCTGTTAGATTCTGCATGATACAAGATTCCTCCCTTGACTCTGAATAACAGCACAGAATCCTCTCTGTTGCAGTGTGTTACACTTTCACTTGCACATAATTCCTACAGGCACTAACAATTAAAGAACTTCGGCTGTTTCCCATTCACTGCAGGAGATATGAACTGAGATACAGACTGGCAGCACAAGAGTAAACTCACTTGCTCTCAGTCACTGGATGCTGAAAGGAAAAGAATAAAATTTGGCCTCAATTATTTCCAGATACGAATTGACTCTCAACATCACTTATCACAGCATAAGCAGTGCCCAGTAACACCTGATAAAGTCTACTATACAGGCATGCACACACAAAGTAATAATAATCTGAGACTAAAATGTAATAGTTGAAAAGAGTTTTTTTTTTTTTACAGAGTTTATGCTACACTCAGACACAAACCCAGAACTGAACATAAATGAATGAGATCCAGTAAATGTCTAATGAACACTCTCTAGAGCTTGAAGATCCTCCCTTAAAAAAAGCACCCAGAACTGAACACAATTATGATCTGACCAATAATCTTAAATTGAATTGTGGGAAACATATCAAAATTACTACTATAGTTATGAAAAGTAAGATGACAGCAGAACTGATGTCCTTTCCATTTAGATGCTGACAATGAGTCAATGAAGTTTCCATTCCCAACAATTACTACAGAACTGATGTATAAGAAAATGTCCCAGTAGAGGCATAATAGGCTGAATGGTCTGCTTCTGAGCTGTACCATAACAGTGATTCTGATTTTAATGAGAAAGGAGAGGACATGCTGTTGTGTTACATATTGGTATGAAAAATATCAGACAGAAATGGACAGACATGCAGAATAAAGCTCTTCCATTAAAAAAACACCAATGTCTGGAGACAAATTGAAATTAAATGTCTCAGTGATACCACAGATCCCAGACTCTCTCCCCAAACTGGAAATGTGTGACCATAATTCAGAATGGTCCTCAGAATAAAGCAGTTTCCCTTCTGCCATCACCTTATCTCCTCTCTCCCCCACCCACCCCCACAGACTGACAGTCAACTCAGAAATCACAAAATGCAGAAAAGATTAAGATCCAGTCTCAACACCCTCATAACAACTACCACATAATATACCACACAGACACAGAGAATATTACTGGCTTCCACTTTGATACACAAGAGTAGAACCTGACAAATACATGCTGATAACTACACAGACATTTATGTCGTAGAAACAGACAAACGAATGATGACGACAGTTACTGTGATGCAAATGTGTGACTAAGCATCTCCATCAGTCAGTTTCTGTTAACATAAGTCATACATTCACATTGCAGTAACTGTCGGGGACAGATTAATAACTACACTCTCATTCACAAAGATAAAAGTGACAGAAACAGAATGATAACTCCACTCCCAGTTTCACACAGCAAAAAAACTGACAAGTAGAGTTTGATAACAACACGCTCATATTCACAGAGCAGAATCACAAAGGTACATATTGGTACCTGCACTGTTCACATTCACCAAGCGGGATCTGACAGGTAGAAATCGATATTTAAGTTCACATATTAACAGGGCAGAGATTGAGAGGCATAGATTGGTAACTGCATTCACATATTGATATAGGAGAAACTGACAAGTACAGATTAATATTGACAGTCTCAATTCATAGAGTAGGAACACATTGGTAAATACATTCACATCAGGGAACCTGACAAGAGAGATCGATAGTTAGATGTACATAGAAGAAACTGACGAGTACACATTGATAAATACATTGGTTATATAAATGATTAGGAGTTGGGCGTTGAGGATAAAATCTCTAAATTGCAGTTGATACTAACTCAGGGAGAAGAGTGAATTGTGAGGATGATGCTGAGTGACTTCACAGGGGGATTGACAAGTTGGCCAAATGGACAGAAACCTGGCAGATTAATTCCAATGCAGAGAAATGTGAGGTAATGCATTTCGCTAACAGAAACAAAGAGCAACAATGCAGGGTTAATAGTACATCTTTGGGGGGAGCACTGGAGCAGGGGGACCTCGGGGTTCAAGTGTATCATTCGCTGAAGTTGGCCAGGCAAGCTGAAACCTTTGTGAAGACGACTGATAGGATTGTTGCCGTTATAAATAGAGGCATTGAGTATAAAACTGAGGAAGTGATGCTACACCTCCAGAAATCATTGGTCAGACCACATTTGTGTTCAGTTCTGGGCACTTTATTTAAGGAAGGAACTTCAAGCTCTGGGGAGATTTCATTGAAGATTTACAAGAATGATAGCAGGAATGAAGGATTTTACATATAAGGAAAGATGAGTGACACCAGGCTCCTTCATGGAGCAGAGAAGATTAAGAGGGGACCTTATAGAGGTGTTCAAAATTATGAAAAATTTTGCCAGGAAAAAGAAAAATATTTTGTTACCACAAATTGGTATGCCAGTAACTAGGGGTCACAATTTCAAGATTGTCAGCAAGAGAGCGGGGAGTGAGATGAGGAGAAATGTCTTTGCTCAGAGTTGTTAGGATTTTGGATTGCTGGAGGTAGATTCCATATGAGGTATAAAAAGAGAGTTGGATGTGTATTGACAGTAATGAAGTTAGAGGGCAATGAAGATAGGGCTGGAAAACAAGTTATTTCCACCACAATTTCAACAAAACATGGAGAATACATTCAATTCATTCACTCGTCTGCCTGGACCCATTTGCCAGGAAATCAAATGGATGCTAAAGTTAAGAATGAACAACATAAAACTTCAAATCTCTGCCATCAACAGTTAGATTCTGCTACAATGAGATAAACTGACACACTCAGGGTTGGGAGAGACACAGTTATTCAGATGATTTCTCAAGACAAGTCCATCTTTGGAACTGATATCTTGCAAAGTGAATTGAGACAAAGCCTAGCCTAGTCACAGAAACGTGACATTTCTGTGCCTTCTCTTGCTTGTCCTCCTTATTTGCTGGAAGGGAGGATTGTTATTGTTCGATTTGTGAAGCTTCACAGGCTTTCTTCTGTGTTGTCTCATGATGTCAGTGGAAGGCTGGTATAAGCATTTCCCTCTTCCTCTTAAACTGATCCCTCATCCCCTCCTGTATCTGTGTGCCTCAGGGCAGCATATGTGATGCAAGATATGCTCCACTTGGTCAGCCTGAAAAAATGCCAACATAGAAACAAAGTAGATAGGAGCAGGACCAAAACTGGTGGCATTGTGGACACAGAAGGTTATCTAAGAGTACAATGGAAATTTGATCAACTGAGACAGTGGGTCAAGGAATAGCAGAAGAAGTTTAATTTAGATAAATATGATGTGTTGCATTTTGGTAAGGCAAATCAGGGCACGAGTTATACTGTTAATAGTACAAGTCTGGGCAGTGTTTCCAAACAAAAAGACCTCAGGGTGCAGGTGGATAGTTTCTTGAATGTGCATCGCAGCTCAACACTGTGGTGAAGGTGGCTTTTGGCATGTTTGCCTTCACTGGTCAGAGCACTGACGACAGGAGTTGGAACATCATGTTTAATTGTACAGGATTTAGTAAGGCCACTTTAGAATACTGTGCACAGTTCTGGTCAACTTACTGTGGAAAGGAGATTCTTAAACAAGAATGGGTACAGAAAAGATTTACAAAGATGTGACCACAACTATAGGATTTGAGTTATAAGAAGAAGCTGCATAAGCTGGGAGCTCTTCTCCCCTGGAGCGTTGGAGGCTGAGGGCTGACCTTATAGAGGTTATAAAATCACGAGGGGCAGAGAAAAGTAAATAGATATGGTCTTTTCCCCAAGGTAGGGGTGTTCAAAACTAGTGGGCATAGGTTTAAGGTGAGAGGTGAAAGATTCAAAAGGGATCTGAGAGGCAAACTCATCACACACAGAGCAGTGCGTATATGGAATGAGCTGCCAGAGGAAGTGGTAGAGGCAGGTACAGTTACAACATTTCAAAGACATTTGGAAAGGTACATGGATAAGAAACGTTTAGAGAGATATGCGCCAAATGCAGACAAATGGGATTGGTTGTATTTGGGAAACCTGGTCGCCATGGGCGAGGTGGCTGAAGGGCCTGTTTCTGTGCTGTATGGTTCTATGAAAATAGATGAGAATAACAAACTTTGTCTGAAAGACAGAGTGTACAGGAGGAGCTATGAATATCTGGGGTCATTATACAGACCAATTGCTCTTGGCAAATCACATGATTTAAACAAGCCAAAACCTGGCACTGATTTCTCTGTATTCTGAACAAGATGTGGCCATTCCTGCCAAGGTGGGAAGTAGATGCTATACCGAAATGACTGGTTAGCAAGGTTAGATCTCACTGAATACAGGGAGAACTAGCCATTTGGATACAGAACTGGCTCAAAGGTTGAAAACATAGGGTGGTGGTGGAGAGTTATTTTTCAGACTGGAGGCCTGTGACCAGTGGAGTGCTACAAGGATCGATATTGGGTCCTGTACTATTTGTCATTTACATAAGTGATTTGGATGCGAGCATAAGAGGTACAGTTAGTAAGTTTGCAGATGACACCAAAATTGGCGGTGTCATGGACAGTGAAGAAGGTTACCTCGGATTACAACAGGATCTTGACCAGATGGGCCAATGGGCTGAGAAGTGGCAGATGGAGTTTAATTCAGATAAATGCGAGGTGCTACATTTTGGGAACGTAAATCTTAACAGGGCTTATACACTTCATGGTAAGGTCCTAGGGAGTTGTTCTCTGTTCAGCAACAAAGAAACTTTGGATTGCAGGTTCATAGCTCCTTGAAAGTGGAGTCGTAGGTAGATAGGATAGTGAAGACGGCGTTTGGTATGCTTTCTTTTGTTGGCCAGAGCATTGAGTACAGGAGTTGGAAGGTCCTGTTGCAGCTGTACAGGACATTGATTATGCCACTGTTGGAATATTGCATGCAATTCTGGTCTCCTTCCTATCGGAAACATGTTGTGAAACTTGAAAGGGATCAGAAAAGATTTACAAGGATGTTGCCAGGATTGGAGGATTTAAGCTATAGGGAGAGGCTGAACAGGCTGGGGCTGTTTTCCCTAATGCGCCGGAGGCTGAGGGGTGACCGTATAGAGGGTTATAAAATTATGAGAGGCATGGATAGGATAAATAGACAAAGTGTTTTCCCTGGGGTGGGGGAGTCCAAAACTAGAGGGTATAGGTTTAGGGTGAAAGGGGAAAGATATAAAAGAGATTTGAGGGGCAACTTTTACACACACAGGGTGGTATGTGTATGGAATGAGCTGCCAGAGGATGTGGTGGATACTGGTACAATAGCAACATTTAAAAGGTATTTGGATGGGTATTTGAATAGGAAGGGTTTGGAGGGATATGGGCCGGGTGCTGGCAGTAGGACTAGATTGAGTTGGGATATCTGGTCGGCATGGGTGGGTTGGACCGAAGGGTCTGTTTCCATGCTATACATCTCTATGACTCAATCGACTTGCTCAGCTAGAAGGCAGTGAAGAGTTTGCACAGGGGTTGGAGTCAAGTGCAGAGCAGACTAAGAAGGGCAGATTTCATTCTCTGAAGGACCATCACAGACAGGAACAGGAGAAAGCCATTTGGCCCCTCGAGCCTGCTCAGCCATTCAATAGCAACATGGCTGATGCACCATTCCTCACGGTCACCTTCCTGCACTTAACATGTCATCCTCAATTCCTTGACTGATCAAGAATCTATTTGTCCGATCCTCAAACCTGCTCCCTGTCCCCACACACAGCTCTGTGTAGAAAAGAGTTCCAAAGACTCACAACAATCCGAGAAGAAATTCCTCCTCACCTCAGTTTTCAATTTTGAACTAATTAAAACTTAACTGCCCTCTTTTTCACTACAAATAACTTGTGTTTCCTTCCTGATATACGATTTCAGTAAGCAGTAAATAAAAGACATTTTCCCAATGGTGCATATCTAACTGAACTGGGAGAGGATGCACGGGGAGATTTACCACAGATTGCCTTGGGCAATGAGGAGTTTCTGTGATCGAGAGAGATTGGACAGACCGGGGTTGTTGATCTTATAGCAAAGTAGATTAGATTAGATTTCCTACAGTGTGGAAATAGGCCCTTTGGCCCTACAAGTCCACACCCACCCTCTGAAGAGTTACCCACCCAGACCCATTTCCCTCTGACTAATGCACCTAACACTATGGGCAATTTAGAATGGCCGATTCACCTGACCTGCACATCTTTGGAATGTGGGAGGAAATCGGAGCACCCGGAGGAAACCCACACAGACACGGGGATAATGTGCAAACTCCACACAGACAGTCGCCCAAGGCTTGAATCGAATCTGGGACCCTGGTGCTGTGTCCCAGCAGTGCTAACCACTGAGCCATCGTGCCACTTTTTGTTTCTTGATTATAGATGACTCCGAAACAGACAGCAGTTTAGTGGACTTAGTTTTCACCATCTCAAAACCAAGAAACTCTGGTACAGGATACTATATATACATATAATATACACACTTCTATAACATTTCTGGTTCAGCGAAAGTGGAGATTTTCTCTAGTTCAAACTAACCTTCAAACATCCAGCCACTTTTGAACATCATATAGAGTGAAGGTCTGTTTCCTGCACCCTGTTGCCCTGACCCCTGCCAATACCCGCCCATTTGGAGGGAAACCCTTGCGTGTCTGTGAAATTCGCTCCAAACCCTCACCATCGCAGTGACATCACTGTTTCTGTGCAGCCTCTCATTAACAACATCCCACCAATCCAACCCAGACTATTTGATGCTGAACTCAAAAAAAGCACTCTGCATCCACTCTCTCTAAATTGTTGACCGGAAATTATTGTCCCTCATTTTCACTGCCTACATATACCGAGGCAAAACTTCCCTGAGTCATCCACCTGTCAGCGGCAACTGGGCCATTCACAGAGAAACATCGAAAATATCATCGTGAGGAGGACATTCGGCCCCTCCAGCCTGCTCCGCCCATTCAGTGGGATCATGGCTGATCACCTAACTTCGTCCTGTGCCTCCCCGTGCTCTCCCTTTAGCCACTAAGGACTCTATCCAACTCCTTCCTGAACAACATTCAGTGATCTGGCCCTGACTGCTTTCTGTGGCAGAGAATTCCATAGGCTCCCCACTCTCTGGGTAAAGACATTTCTCCCCATCTCAGTCTTGTCACGTCTCCTTCAGACAGTGACCCACTGGTTCTGGATTCTCCGCCTAGTCACCGGGAACACCCTCCCTGTGTTTACTCTGTCTTGTCCTTGTTCAAATTTAATAGATTTCTATGAGATACCATCTTAATTCTTCTCAACTTCAGTGAATATCGTCCTAACCAATCCAGTCTGTCTCCGCCCGTCAGTCCTGCTATCCCAGGAATCACTCTGGGAAACTTTTGCTGCACTCCCTGCATAGGTACAATGTCCTTCCTCAGATAGTTAGGTGAATTGACAGGAGATTTTGTGGTCAGGATCGGGATTCCCAGAAGGTATGCTGCCTCCCTGGTGCCAGGGTCCAGGATGTCTCCGATCGGATGTATAAGGTTCTAAAAGGGGAGGGCGAACAGCCAGAAATCTTGTTATAAATTGGCACTAATGATATAGCCAGGAATAGGATTGAAGATATAAAAAGTGATTTCAGGGATTTAGGATGGAAGCTGCAAAGCAGGACGAACAGAGTAGTGTTCTCTAGTTTACTACCGGTACCATGAGATAGCGAGGTGAGGAACAGGGAGCGGGCGCAGCTTAATACATGGCTGCGCAGCTGGTGTAGGAGGGAGGGCTTCAGATATGTAGATAATTGGGATGCCCTCTGGGGAAGGTGGGACCTGTAAAAGAAGGACGGGTTACATCTGAACTGGAAGGGGACCAATGTCCTGGGTGGAAGGTTTGCTTGAGTAGTTCGAGAGGGTTTAAACTAGTATGGCAGGGGGGTGGGAACCTGAGCTGTATACTGGAGGTGAGAGTTGATGCAGATGAGGCAATAGCAAGAGATAGACCAGCTAGTGGGAAGGATTTTCCTGACAAGGAACCAAGGTATCAGTTAAAGTGTGTTTGCTTTAACGCAAGGAGTATCAGGAATAAAAGTGATGAACTTAGAGCATTGTACCTGGTGCTATGATGTTGTGGCCATAACAGAGACATGGGTTTCTTAGGGGCAAGAATGGTTGCTGGATGTTCCAGGGTTTAGAGCATTTAAAAAGAATGGGGGGGGGGAGGAGGAGAGGAGGGGTGTAGCACTACTAATCAGAGAGGGTATAACAGCTACAGAAGCTTATATTTTCAACGAAGATCTGCCTACCAAATCAGTATGGGTGGAAATTAGGAACAGCAAGGGAGCAGTCACCTCTTTAGGGGTTTACTACAGACCCCCCCAATAGCAGCAGGGAGGTGGAAGAAAGCATAGGTCAGCAGATTTTGGAAAAGTGTGGACGTAGTTGGGTTATTGTAATGGGTGACTTTAACTTTCCCAATATTGATTGGAACCTCTTTCAAGCAGAAGATTTGAATGGAGCTGTTTTTGTAAGGTGTGTTCAGAAGGGTTCCCTAACTCAGTACGTTGACAGGCCGATGAGGGGAGAGGCCATTCTAGACTTAGTGCTCAGAAACGAGCCAGGGCAGGTATCAGATCTTGTGGTGGGAGAGCATTTTGGTGATAGTGACCACAACTGCCTCACATTCTACATAGCTATGGAGAAGGAGAGAATTAGGCAAAATGGGAGGATATTTAATTGGGGAAGAGGAAGCGATGATGCGATTAGACATGAGTTAGGAAGCATGGATTGGGAGCAATTGTCCCATGGTAAAGGCACTATAGACATGTGGAGACTGTTTAAGGAACAGTTGTTGCAAGTGATGAATAAATATGTCCCTCTGAGACAGACAAGAAGTGGTAAGATAAAGGAACCTTGGATGACGAGAGCGGTGGAGCTTCTCGTCAAAAGGAAAATGGTAGCTTACATAAGGTGGAGGAAGGTAGGGTCAAGCTCAGCTCTACAGGAATACAGGCAGGTGAGGAAGGAGCTTAAAAATGGTCGGAGGAGAGCCAGGAGGGGGCACGAGAAAGGCTTGGTAGAACGGATTAGGGAGAACACAAAGGCATTTTACACTTATGTGAGGAATAAGAGAATGGTCAAAGAAAGAGTAGGGCCGATCACAGATAGCATAGGGAATTTGTGTGTGGAGTCTGAGGAGGGTAGGGGAAGCCCTAAATGAGTTTTTTGCTTCTGTCTTTACGAAAGAAACAAACTTTGTTGTGAATGAAACCTTTGAAGAGCAGGTGTGCATGCTGAAAAGGATAGAGATAGAGGAAGCTGATGTGCTGAGAAAATTGTCAAACATTAAGATTGACAAGTCACCAGGCCCGGAACACATTTGTCCTCGGCTGCTTTGGGAAACGAGAAATGTAATTGCTTCGTCACTTGCGAAGATCTTTTCATCCTCGCTCTCCACTGGAGTCATATCTGAGGACTGGAGAGATGCAAATGTAATTCCTCTCTTCAAGAAAGGAAATAGGGAAATCCCCAGCAATTACAGACCGGTAAGTCTCACATCTGTCATCTGCAAGGTGTTAGAAAGGATTCTGAGGGATAGGATTTATGACCATCTGGAAGAGCATGGCTTGATTAAATGCAGTTAATGCGGCTTTGTGAGGGGCAGGTCATGCCTCACAAACCTTCTCGAGTTCTTTGAGGATGTGAATAGAAAGTTGATGAGGGTCGAGCTGTGGATGTGGTGTATTTGGACTTCAGCAAGGCATTTGATAAGGTTCCCCATAGTAGGCTCATTCAGAAGGTCAGGAGGAATGGGATTCAGGGGAACATAGCTGTCTGGATATTGAATTGGCTGGCCAACAGAAGACAGCGAGTGGTAGTAGAAGGAAGATATTCTGCCTGGAAGTCTGTGGTGAGTGGTGTTCCACAGGGCTCTGTCCTTGGGCCTCTATTGTTTGTAATTTTTATTATTGACTTCGATGAGGGGATTGAAGGATGGGTCAGCATGTTTGCAGATGACACAAAGGTTGGAGGTGTCGTTGACAGTAGAGGTGTCGTTGACAGTATAGAGGGCTGTTGTAGGCTGCAGTGGGACATTGACAGGATGCAGAGATGGGCTGAGAGGTGGCAGATGGAGTTCAACCTGGATAAATGCGAGGTGTTGCATTTTGGAAGGTCGAATTTGAAAGCTGAGTACAGGATTAAGGGTAGGATTCTTGGCAGTGTGGACGAACAGAGGGATCTTGGGGTGCAGGTACATAGATCCCTTAAAATGGCCATCCAAGTGGACAGGGTTGTTAAGAAAGCATATGGTGTTTTGGTTTTCATTAACAGGGGTATTGAGTTTAAGAGTCGTGAGTGCTTGTTGCAGCTGTATAAAACTTTGGTTAGACCGCATTTGGAATACTGCGTCCAGTTCTGGTCGCCCTATTATAAGAAAGATGTGGATGCTTTGGAGAGGGTTCAGAGGAGGTTTACCAGGATGCTGCCTGGACTGGAGGACATATCTTATGAAGAGAGGTTGACTGAGCTTGGACTTTTTTCATTGGAGAAAAGGGGACCTAATTGAGGTAGACAAGATAATGAGAGGCATAGATAGAGTCGATAGCCAGAGACGATTTCCCAGGGCAGAAATGACTAACACGAGGGGTCATAGTTTTAAGCTGGTTGGAGGAAAGTATAGAAGGGGATGTTAGAGGCAGGTTCTTTACACAGAGTTGAGAGAGCATGGAATGCATTGCCAGCAGCAGTTGTGGAGGCAGGGTCATTGGGGGCATTTAAGAGACTCCTGGACATGCATATGGTCACAGAAATTTAAGGGTGCATACATGAGGATCAGTGGTCAGCACAACATCGTGGGCTGAAGGGCCTGTTCTGTGCTGTGCTGTTCTATGTTTTATAATAAGGAGACCCCAAACTGCACACACAGTTCTCCAGGGTGTGGTCGCACCCTGTCCAATTGTCGCAAGCCATTCCTGCTCCCGGACTTGAATTGTCTCACTGTGAAGGTCTCCCTTATTTGAGCAAGTATGTTACACACTCACTATCTCCCCACACAGCTGCTGCCAGACCTGCTGAGTTTTTCCAGCACTTTGTGTTTATAACCTGCAACATTAACTCTGTCTGTCTGCCTCTCTACCACCCCCCACAGATGCTGCCAGACCTGCTGAGTGTCTGAGGCAATATTTTAAGAGTGTTCATATCAAGTCTTCAGCTGCACCCCAGTGAAGAATGAGCACAGATCATGGATGAAGAATGGATTACCTGGCACAGTGAGGTCAATGGAATTACTGGCCACATTAAATATCATTGCACAGGGATCCCTGTTGATCAAGAGACACTTATCGGCCTTGGTGCTGGGACTGGAAAGATCCACTGGCCAGCTCTGTCCTGTCTGAGCTAGAGTTGTAATTCCCACGGGCATTGTTTAAGGCTTTCTGTTGAAAGTAGGGTCCAGTACCTTCGCTCATTACACACTCTGGAATGAGACAACTCCCAATCAGGATCTCCATTTTATTGGCTCTGGGGGTGAGGAAAACCCCAGCAACAGGAATTGGAATAAAACAAGGAGGAAATGAAAGATCGGATGCTGAATTTGTCTCTTTTTTTCACAGATGACAGGTTAATAATTGATGGAAAGGAGAAATAAAACAAGCGAGATTTCACACCATTGCAAAGTCTCCCTATGTTGTAAAACCTACATTTCAAAAGATTTGTGTTAAGTATGGATGGCCAAATCATCCAACCATTGCCTCTCGATGTTCAGTGGGGGTACCATCACTGTCCCCACCCCACTGCACTATCAACATCCTGATGGTTACCGTCATAATCCTCACTCTCTTCCCAATATCAACTTCCTGAGGGTTACCATCACTGTCCCCATCCCCAGTATCAACATCCCGAGGGTTACTGTTACTGTCCCCAGCACCACCTCACTGTCAACATCCTGTGGGTTACCATCACTGTCCGCAACCCTACACTACTATGAACATCTTTGGTGTTACCCTCAGTCTTCCCCAGCTCATATTGTCGATGCTTCTACCTTTCTCCAATGGATTGCTTAACAAGTAATTGTAGTATCAGAGGTCTACAACACAGATCTTCAGCCGACTGAATCCATACCAGTCAAAAGCAACCAACTCTCTATTCTCTTATACAATTTTCCCAGTAATAGGGTCTCTCGAAACTAGTCCCATTTCTTTGCCTTTGGCCCATATCCGTCTAAACTTTTCCTATCCATGTATCTTTCCGAATCTCTTTTAGAGGTTGTTATTGTACCCACTTGTACCACTTCCTCCGGCAGCTCATTCCAAATATGCACCACCATCTGTGTGAAGACGTACCCCCTCTGGTCGCTTATAAATCTTTCCCCCCTCACCTTAAACCGATGCCCTCTAGTTTGGACTCCCCTGCCCTGGGGAAAAGACCTTGGCTATTCATTTTACCCAAGCTCATATTTCTGCAGGAAATACAAGTGAATCTTCAAGGACCACTTAATCTGACTGTAGGCCTTGGCATCACAAGTGCACATCTAAGTCCTCCTTCAACGTGATGAGGATTTTTGCCTCTCTCACCCTTCCAGGCAGTGAGTTCCAGATTCCCCACCACCCTCTGGGTGAAAGTTTTGCCCCCACATCTCTCTCTAAGCCTCCTGCCCCTTACTTTCAGTGTATGCCCCTCCCCCAGTCATTGATCCCTCCATCAAAGGGGGAAAAGTTTCTTCCACTCTACCCTATCTTCACCCCTCTTCATTTTATACATCTCAATCATGTCACCACACTCTCAATCTCCTCTGCTCTTGGGAAAACAACTACAGTCTGTCCAATCTCTCTCTCCATCACTGAAACTCTCCAGTATCCAAGGAAACATCCTGGTAAACCTCCCTCTGCATGCTCCCCCAGTGCTATCACATTGCTCTGATAATGTCAATTTGTATAGAGTTGCTTAATAACTCACTGATCACTGGAATGGCGATAAATTTGCTGTTCAGGAGAGACCCTGCCTGTTTGTTAGAAACAGCACGGTGCTAATTGCCCTCTTGACTTTTGCTGATATTGATGATTGTGTACACGGTTCTGCAGTGGTTGGAGTATTCCCAGTAAATCTCCTCACCAACCTTGTAGAAAATATATTGAATTGGGGTTGAATGGAGCGGTTTAATGAGGTACTGTCTCCCTCCCCGACCTCATTCCCAGGTGGGCATTCAGCTCTAGGACTGACACAGGGATGCCTGTGATTCAACCAAACCGTTAGGCACTTTTCTAAGGCAGGAGTTGTTCTTGTGTTCAGCAATAAACACAACTCTCACCATACAGTCAGAGAGAGTTACAGAGTAACTGAGAGGGTCATAGAGAGGCAGGGAAAACAGAGAGAGAGACACAGACATACAGAGGGACATAGAGTTATAAAGAAACATAGTGATAGAGAGTCAAAGAGAAACACAAGATCACAGAGTTAATCAAAATAGAGAGTTAAAGCAAGTCATGGACAGTCAGTTACAGAGAGAGATAGATGTATAGAGACAGGGAGAGACCTCGCGGTTTGTACAAGATACCTCACTGGGAGGGGGGAATCTCTCCTGCCCCCCAATAACCACCATCCTGACCCTCGGGGACGGGACATGTTGACACAGTCCGCTCTCCCTCGGCGCTTTTCCTTCCCGCGTGGCCCCGGCGCCATTTTAGCTTCAGGCCCCGCCCCCTCAGGCCCCGCGCGAGATGGCGGTTAACGGCCGCCTCGTGCCCCAAGTGACCGTTAGCAGCTGCTTCAGGGGAAAGACTCTTTAAAGGGACGACCCTTTCAGGAGAGAGAAACAACAGGGCCGGCTCCGGGACTCACCAAACTCAATAATAATGACAAATACACACACAGACAGAGAGGTGGGAGTGAACAAGAAACTGTGCGGCGGCACATCAAGACCAAAGGCCACTCTCCCGAAGGACGGCTGCCCCCGGACTCGAACATTGACTCCGCTTTCTTTCTGTCTGTCTCTGGACAGATGCTGCCAGACCTGAAGCACAAACAAGGTCCTCGGGGGTGAGTCCGAGTTCAGGATCCTATTAAGGTTCGGTTGGTAGATGGATGACAGTGTGGGAGGGTATACAATGGGATTAGAAGAATAGAGACAGAGACTGTTTCCTAAATGGGGAAAGGTTTCGGAAATCTGAAGCACGAAGGGACTTGGGAGTCCGAGTTCAGGATTCTCTTCAGGTTAACAGGCAGGTTCAGTTGGCAGTTAGGAAGATAAATGTAATGTTAGCATTCATTTCGGGAGGGTTAGAATACAAGAGCAGAGATGTACTGCTGAGGCTGGATAAGGCTCTGGTCAGACAACATTGTAAAGACTGACCGCAATAGACACAGAGCAGAAACTGATAGGTACAGATTCATAACTACACACAGGTATGCACATCACAGAATGTGACATGAATAGATTGATAACTACAGTCACACATTCTCATTGCAGCATCTGACAGCAACACTGATTGACAATCTCTTGTTCACATGACAAAATTGACAAGTAGAGACTGAAAATTACAGTCACATTCACATAGCAGAATCTGACAGGCACAGATTGATAACAGCACTCTCACAAGCACATTGACAAAAACTGACAGGTGAATGAACTTAACATATACCTATCAACAAACCAGAAACTGACGGGGACAGGTTATTACTGACACTCTCTAATTAACAGAGTAGAACCTGACAAGGATAGGCTGCTCAATAAACTCACACAGATGTATTTGCGGGCCACGCGGGAAGGAAAAGACTGACAAATACATATTTATAACTGTATTTTGACATTTACAAGTAGAGGTGGATAACTCCATTCAAATATTCAAACAGAAGACATTTGACAGGTGCAAATTCATAACTACATTTACATATGCACGAAACAGACACAGACAGGAACAAACTGAGAAATACATTCAGATTGCAGAAATAGGCAGTGGTCTCAGCTGCAGGGTTATGGGCTGGTGCAGAAAGGTGGGATTAGAATGGTCATCTGGTGTCATTAGGTTGGAATGGACAAGATAGGCCAAATTACCCTCTTATGTGCAATGTCATTTCAATGGATCTATAGTTCTATATCAATTTCTTGCTGTGAGTCACTGCTACTTGAATACATAAATAATTTGAGCAAGGCTTAGAAGGACAGAATGAAAGAGTGTGGTTGGTATTGACAAAGTAGGAATTGACATGAATAGTTCAATCCCTAAACTCATATTCACAGACCCACTTACATTGGATAGTCCCATTCATGGAGCTGTACAGTTATTGGTTAGTTTCTGGACCTCAGTCAATTGGTATTGAATTAACAAAAAGAAAACTTACCAGACATGGAGCAAGAGTAGAATCAGACATGTAGTTCTGTTTGAATTCCTGGCTTTAAAAAAATATCTTAATGATTTTTAACAGAATGTTGCATTGATCAGTTAAAGATTGTCAAACTTGGCTGATGGTGATTTACAGGAGTTTTCTCTTCTGTTTGACAATATTATGTATTGTCAAATATTATGGCGTGGAGGAAAAGGCGGTGGAAGAATTGTTCGACGTCTCGCCGCTGAACTCATTCATCCGGGAACATGGTTCACAGCGGGCGCGTTGTTAATGGCGTCGCGAACCATAACGTCACTTCCGCCCCCACCGACCATGCAGTCTCCGCGATCGCTGCCCAGACAACTGCGTCCACGGTCCCCAGGAAGACCATTGTGCACAGATTCGCGGCCTCCGCGGAGTCCACAGCCACCGGGAACAACACCGTTTCTGCATTCACCGCAGCCACTTCCGCCCCCGGAGTTGCCGTCGCAGCATCTACTTCCGCCCCCATGACGTCACACGGCTACACAATGACCACGCCGAATGTGTCTTCGCCCCCTGCACCGATCTCCACCACCTCGCCTAACCCCGCCCCTGCGCCAATCTCCGCCCCCTACTCTGAACCCCACTCCCACACCTAACCCCGCCCCCACTCCCAGCTCCAGACGCTCATCAGGTCCTCGGTCCTGGCTCCCAGCCCTGCAGTTTTTTCACCATCCCTCCAGACCTCCCCCTCTCTGAGGATGAAAGATCAGTCCTCAGCAGAGGCCTCGCCTTCATCCCCCTACGTTCCCTGATTAATGAGTTCAACACGTAGCGAGACATCGAACAATTCTTCCGCCGCCGTCTCCAACCAGGACTCCCACGCACCCACTGACGACCCCTTCTCCCTCCTCCAACACACCCTATTCACCTGGACACCCCGTGATGGCCTCTTGCGCGCCCTTGATCTCTTCATAGCCAACTGCCACCGTGACATTGACCGCCTCAACTTCTCCACCCCTCTCACCCACTCCAACCTCTCACCCTCAGAAAGTGCAGCCCTCCACTCCCTCCGCTCCAACCCCAACCTCACCATCAAACCAGCAGACAAGGGAGGCGCGGTGGTAGTTTGGTGGTAGTTTATATTGCTGAGGCTAAACGCCAGCTCGCGGACACCTCCTCCTACTGCCCCCTTGACCATGACCCCACCTCCCAACACCAAACCATCATCTCCCAGACCATCCATAATGTCATCACTCAGGGGATCTCCTATCCACCGCCTCCAACCTCATAGTTCTACAACCCCGCACTGCCCGTTTCTACCTCCTGCCCAAAGTCCACAAACCTGACTGCCCCGGCCGACCCATTGTCTCAGCCTGCTCCTGCCCCACTGAACTCATTTCTGCGTACCTTGACACGGTCCTATCCCCCTTAGTCCAAGAACTCCCCACCTATGTTCAGGACACCACCCACGCCCTCCATTTCCTCCATGATTTTCGCTTCCCCGGCCCACAACGCCTTATCTTCACCATGGACATCCAGTCCCTATACACCTCCATCCCCCATCATGAAGGCCTCAAAGCCCTCCGCTTCTTCCTTTCCCGCTGAACCAACCAGTACCCTTCCACTGACACCCTCCTTCGACTGACTGAACTGGTCCTCACTCTTAACAACTTCTCCTTCCAATCCTACCACTTCCTCCAAACCAAAGGAGCATGGGCCCCAGCTATGCCTGCCTCTTCGTTGGATATGTGGAATAGTCCATCTTCCTCAGCTACACTGGTACCATCCCTCACCTTTTCCTCCGCTACATTGATGACTGTATCGGCACTACCTCGTGCTCCCACCAGGAGGTTGAACAGTTCATCCACTATACTAACACCTTCCACCCCGACCTCAAATTTACCTGGACCATCTCAGACTCCTTCCTCCCCTTCCTAGACCTCTCCATCTCTATCTCGAATGACCGACTCAACACGGACGTATACTATAAAATGACTGACTCCCACAGCTACCTAGATTACATCTCTTCCCATCCTGCCCCCTGTAAAAACGCCATCCCATATTCCCAATTCCTTCGCCTTCGCCGCATCTGCTCCCAGGAGGACCAATTCCAATACCGAACAACCCAGATGGCCTCCTTCTTCAAAGACCGCAATATCCCCTCAGACGCGATTGACGATGCTCTCCACTGCATCTCCTCCACTTCCTGCTCCTCCGCCTTTGAACCCCGCCCCTCCAATCGCCACCAGGACAGAACCCCACTAGTCCTCACCTACCAACCCACCAACCTCCAGACACTTCAGATCATCCTTCATCATTTCTGCCACCTCCAAGGATATATTTCTCTCCCCACCCCTATCAGCGTTCCAGAAAGACCAGTCCCTCCGCGACTCCCTTGTCAGGTCCACACCCACCACCAACCCAACCTCCACTCCCGGCACCTTCCCGTGCAACCGCAAAAAATCCAAAAATTGCGCTCACACCTCCCCCGTCACTTCCCTCCAAGGCCCTAAGGGATCGTTCAATATCCATCAGAAATTCACCTGCACCTCCACGCACATCATTTACTGCATCCGCTGTACCTGATGTGGCCTCCTATACATTGGGGAGACAGGTCGCCTACTTGCAGAACATTTCAGAGAACACCCCTGGGACACCTGCACCAACCAACCCAACCGCCCCGTGGCTGAACACTTGATGTCTCCCTCCCACTCTGCCAAGGACATGCAGGTCCTTGGTATCTCTATCACCAGACCATGGCAACATGACGCCTGGAGGAAGAGCGACTCATTTTCCGCCTAGGAACCCTCCAACCACAAGGGATGAATGCAGATTTCTCCAGCTTCCTCATTTCCCCTCCCCACACCTTTTCTCAGTCCCAACCCTCAAACTCAGCACCGTCTTCTTGACGTGCAATCTTCTTCCCGACCTCTCCGCCCCCACCCCCTCTCCGGCCTATCACCCTCACCTTAACCTCCTTCCACCTATCGCATTCCCAATGCCCCTTCCCAAGTTCCTCTTCCCTACCTTTTATCTTAGCCTGCTTGGCACACCTTCCTCATTCCTGAAGAAGGGCTTATGCCTGACACGTCACTTCTCCATCTCCTTTGCTGTCTGACCTGCTGCACTTTTCCAGTAACACATTTTTAAGCTCTTTCTAAACCTTTCCTATCAATGTAATAGTCCAAATATCTTTTAAAAGTTGTTATTGTACCCATCTCAACCACTTCCAGAATTTTATATAGAGTCATAGAGTCATAGAGATGTACAGCATGGAAACATTCGATCCAACCCGTCCATGCCGACCAGATATCCCAACCTAATGTAGTCCCACCTGCCAGCACCTGGACCATATCCTTCCAAACCCTTCCTATTCATATACCCATCCAAATGCCTCTTAAATGTTGCAATTATACCAGCCTCCACCACATGGTCTGGCAGCTCATTTAGCATCTCCCCCATTTTCTGTGGCTCCACACAAAGGCCGCCTTGCTCATCTTTGAGGGGCCCTATTCTCTCCCTAGTTACCCTTTTATCCTTAACATAATTCTAAAAACCCTTTGGATTCTCCTTAATTTTATTTGCCAAAGCTACCTCATCCCCGTTTTGCCCTCCTGATTTCCCTCTTAAGTATACCCCTACTTTCTTTATACTCTTCTAAGGATTCGCTAGATCTATCCTGTCTATACCTGACATATGCTTCCTTCTTTTTCTTAACCAAACCCTCAATTTCTTTAGTCATCCAGCATTCCCTATACCTACCAGCCTTCCCTTTCACCCTGACAGGAATATACTTTCTCTGGATTCTTGTTATCTCATTTCTGAAGGCTTCCCATTTTCCAGCCGTCCCTTTACCTGCAAACATCTGCCTCCAATCAGCTTTCGAAAGTTCTTGCCTAATGCTGTCAAAATTGGCCTTTCTCCAATTTAGAACTTCAACTTTTAGACCTGGTCTATCATTTTCCATCACTATTTTAAAACATATAGAATTATAGTCGCTGACCCCAAAGTGCTCCCGCACTGACACCTCAGTCACCTGCCCTGCCTTGTTTCCCAAGAGCAGGTCACGTTTTGCACATTCTTTTGTAGGTACATCCACATACTGAATCAGAAAATTATCTTGTACACACTTAAGAAATTCCTCTCCATCTAAACTTTTGACACAATGGCAGTCCCAGTCAATGTTTGGAAAGTTAAAAGTCCCCTACCGTAACTACCCTATTATTCTTACAGATAGCTGAGATCTCCTTACAAGTATGTTTCTCAATTTCCCTCTGACTATTGGGTGGGTCTATAAGTCAATCCCAATAAGGTTTCGTATTTCTCAGTTCCACCGAAATAACTTCCCTGGATGTATTTCCCAGAATATCCTCCCTCAGCACAGCTGTAATGCTATCCCTTATCAAAAATACCACTCCCCCTCCTTTCTTGCCTCCCTTTCTATCCTTCCTGTAGCATTTGTATCCTGGAACATTAAGCTGCCAGTCCTGCCCATCTCTGAGCCATGTTTCTGTAATAGCTAGGATATCCCAGTCCCATGTTCCTAACCATGCCCTGAGTTCATCTGCCTTCCCTGTTAGGCCCCTTGCATTGAAATAAATGCAGTTTAATTTATTAGTCCTACCTTGTCCTTGCCTGCCCTGACTGTTTGACTCACTTTTGTTTTCAGCTGTACCCATCTCTGATCGATCTCTTTCCTCACTATCGCCCTGGGTTCCCCCCCCCCCAACATATACACACACAACCTTATTAGTTTAAATCCTCCCAAGTAGTTCTAGCAAATTTCCCTGCCAGTATTTTAGTCCCCTTCCAATTTAGGTGCAATCCGTCCTTCTTGTACAGGTCACTTCTATCCCAAAAGAGATTCCAATAGTCCAAAAATGTGAATCCTTCTCACATACACCAGCTCCTCAGCCATGCATTCATCTGCTCTATCCTCCTATTCCTGCCCTCACTAGCATCATCTGATGGCAGATATTTGACACAGATTATTTAATGAATGGGAAACTGGATGTAGAAAAATTCAAGAGAAGAAAGAAATGGACTATTATCCAAGGTGTAGGATTGAGGGAATCACTCCCCGTTGGCTATGTTTGAACATAAAAGAATATTTCCTTGCTACATGATATGATAGCACTGCTAAAATCTGTGATTCCGCATTCTGAACACTAGGAGCAATATGGTGCGTGCGTGTGTGCGTGTGTGTGTGTTGGTTCTCATTGTCAGACAAAGCTAACTTCTTTATCTCTCAGCAATACACATGAGCCTAAACCTGGGAAATTGTGCTGAAGGATTTTAATCTTTTCTTTTCCTCTCAGCTGAAGGCAAGGGACAATTGCAATAAGGCCACTTATTGTGGGTATGCCATAAATGTTGATATGTTGCCTTCAATGAGAAATTCCCTCTGTCAGGAGTGACATATGTGCAATGTTGTACCATGTCCACCACTTTTATTTTATACAGAAAAGTTTCCAGACTTGGTTCGGTCTTATGCAGACTGTAGAGGGAGATGCAATTCCAAGAAACAAAGATTTCCACCCAGCTGAAACTGCAATACAGTTTTGTTTCAGTGCATGTTTTTAGTTCAAATTGTGTTACAATTACAACACCACTTTCACACATCTTGGAAAAATGAAACACCCCACTGGCTACAGTACGAGATTAAAAGATAATGAAAAAGTGAAGTAGCATAAAGATTCTTGCAGAGTTTGTCAGTGTGGTTCACACGCTGTGTGGGACAAGAAGCATTATGAGAGGCTGCTAACTTCAGGACTGTTTCTTTTCTTGGTATAATTCACCCCTTTCCTTTCTTGACATGAGGTCTTTATATGCAAACATTAGCTGAATTTTCCCTACCATGAAAACAGCGGTGTAAGTAACACTGAAAATTATTTATATGTGTCTGAATTCTGACACAAATTTCTTGGGAAAAATTGACAGACTTTTATGCATTACTGCTCATTATTTCATTTGAGTTGTTGTCGAATTAGTGCATTATTTTTTCCACAAGGGTTAAGAATTAAAGTTTGTGATTTAATCTTATTGCTAACTTTTTAACATCACTGGGGATAATTCCATTCTCAGCGTGTGGTTCGATAACAAATCCTTTCATTTAATTGATTTCTTCAAAAATGGTTGGGGATATGAAGGTAAGAAAGGAAGTCATGCACATTAAACCAGGGCTCAGGAGTTACAGTGCGTATGAAATTTTGAAATTTTGATGGATATGCAGTCTATTGTGCAAAATTATGTTAGAAATTTAAGCAGCAAATATTATATCTATCCATCTGTCTGTCTGTCTGTCTGTCTGTCTGTCTGTCTACCTTTACATGCACCATTTCTACAGTTAGACTCCACCTTACTTGTAATATACGAGATATAAACAAAGTTGCTAATGCTGCTTTTCCAGGCCTAGAGTTACAATAAAACATAATGAAATTGTCATTAACAGAAACACATATTTGCCAGATTTTTTTTGCTGGAAATACTTGCTTTCATGAAGCATGATTCAATCGTTGATCATTTTTAATCCATCCCTGATACAAAGGACAGCTGGGGTCTAATCTCACATATTGGAAATATTGCATGCAAATATTCCTTCCTACAAGAAAAACAAAATTCTGAAACTTGAAAGTATTCCCAAATGATTTGCAAGGATTTTGCCAGGATGTGGAAGGCTTGAGCTACTGGGAGAGGCTGACTAGGTTGGGACTGCTTTCCCTGAAATGTCAGTGGCTGAGGAGTGACTTTATGAAAGTTAGAAAGTAATCAGCGGTATGGACATAGTAAATAAACAGAAATCTTTTCCCTGGTGTGGTGGTGCCGGCGCGGGAGATATGGTGGGGGCGCGTGTGTGTGAGGGAGGTGGTCTAGACTAGAAGGCATAATTTTAGGATGCGAGTAGAAAAAGTTAGAAGGGACCAAATGGGCAATGTTTTCACGCAAAGGCTGGTGCGTGTATGGAATTCGATGCCCAAGAATATGGTGCAAGCTGGTACAATTGCAACATTTAAAAGGCATTTGGATGGGTATATGAATAGGAAGGGTTAGAGGGAGATGGGCCAACCGCTAGCAAATGGGATGACATTGATTTGGGATATCTGTTGTGCATGGAAAATTTCGACTAAAGGATCTGTTTCCATGCTGTACATCTCTATGAACCGATGATTACATTTTCATAGCCACTGCATTACTTCAGAGAACAAGTCTTTGAGACAACATGTCTATAGATTGTGCATTTCAGAGCAGGGTTTCATTGTTAGGGAATAGAAGTACTTGAGTATATGTCTGAGAGAAAAGAAACCAGAGGAGCAGTTTTCATAATAGAAAAGCAGGTATGGGCCATTCAGCCCCATCAACGTGTTGTCCCATTGAATACGATCATGGCTGATCGAGCACTACAATACATTTTGCACACTCCATCCCCATCTGGTAATTAGAAATCTATCAGCCTCTACCTTTAAAATATACGTTAATTGAGTGATCCTAGCCCCCTGCAGTTATGGAATTCTAAAGGATTACACTCCAAAGAGCAAAACGCAATAAACCCTCACCTTGGTCCGAAGTCTCACTTATTTTAATATCTTGCCGAGTTCTAGTCTCCCTCAATCAGCAAATATTCAATCTATAGTTAACATGTCTCTATAAAAATTACGTTACTTTATTTACAATGATATATCAACACCCATCCGTCCAAAGCTTGGATAACACAGGCCCAGTTTGCCCACTCTCTCTTCGTTGGATATTGCCCCCTACCCCCACCCCCACCCCATCCCACAGACAAATATGCTGAATCTTCATGGCTCTCTGTCTGCATGGAAATAACACCTTTCCTGAGGCAAGAAGACCCAAACTGCCCTTAGGCCTGCAGCTACAGTCTAACCAACCTTCGGTGTTTTTGAAACAAGACTTCACTGCTCCAGTACTCACATCCTCTTGTAATAACGGCTATCATTCCATTAGCCTTCCTCCAAATGTAATTTGGCATGTGGCACGGCATCAGAGAGTCTTGCAATAATGGTACAACTGTAATCTTCGGTGCCTTTAATTGACATAGATATTTGACAAAACAAAATGATGGAGCATTTCCATTAGTATGTGCATGTGTATTTTTAAAAATTGCTTTGAGGGACATGGGTGTCACTGGCAAATAAGTACTTGTTGTCTGTTCCTAGTTTCCCTTGAGAAGATGGTAGTGATCCACCTTCTTGAAACGTGAATGAGTATGTGTATGTGTGAGAGAGTGGGGGATGGTTCTTTAACCTTGCAGAACCAACTGGAAAACAGCCTATTCTAAATGGGATACTTTGCAATGAGAAATGATCCATTAAACAGTCTTGGTATGGAAAGATCCTTTGGAGAAGAGTGACCATAACGTGGCAGCATTCTTCATGAAGATGAAGAGTCAAGTAGTTGAAGTAGAAGCCAGAATCCTGAAGGTAAATGAAGGGACATATGATATAAGAGGCATGAATTGGCAATGATATATTGCAAAGCCATACTAAAGTAATTGATGGTGGATAGGGGATGGTTCACGTTTGAAAATTGTATTCATGCAGGCCAGCAGGTAATTGTAGTTTCTGTTGGTATGTGGACAACAGAAAGCACCTGATGCCCAGTCGGCCTGAATTCATAAGAGAACTCACAGGCTTGTATCCAGGAGGGTGCACACCTGGGCATGCCCGCCTACAGCTGATTTGGAAAAGTTAAATTGCTTTTAATCATTACAGATTAAGGGTGCAACTTCTGTTCTGGTCTCATACGCAAAGCAGCTTGTTCAATTACAACTGATTGTATTAAAAGACTTAGATCATATTAGAGTTGAAAAGCACAGCAGGTCAGGCAGCATCCAAGGAGCAGGAAAATCGACGTTTCGGGCAAAAGCCCTTCATCAGGAATGAGCCTGGAGCCTCGGGGTTGGAGAGATAAATGGCAGGGGTTTGGTCTGGGGACAATGTAGCTAAGAACGCAATAAGTGGATGGAGGTGGGAGTGAAGGTGATAGGTCATAGAGAAGTGTGGAGCGGATACTTGGGGAGGAAGATTAACAGTGCGACAGGTCATGGGGACCGTGCTGAGCTGGAATGTTGGAACTGGGATAAAGTGGGGTGAGGAGAAATAAAGAAACTGGTGAAGTCCACATTGATGCCATGGGTTTGAAGGGTTCCCAGGCGGATGATGAGGAATTCTTTTTCCAGGTGTCAGATGATGCGGGAGCAGCGGTGGAGGAGGCCCAGGACCTGCATGTCATCAGCAGAGTGGGAGGGGAAGTTGAAATGTTTGGGCACAGGCCAGTGGGGTTGATTTGCGCAAGTGTCCCGGAGATGTTCTCTGAAGTGCTCTGCAAGAAGGTGTCCGGTCTCCCCAACATAGAAGAGACCACATCAGGAGCACTGTCCTCGTAACCTGTCCCACCTGTCAATCTTCCTTTTCACCTATCCCCTCCACCTTCCTCTCCGACCTATCACCTTCACCCCACCTCCATCCATCTATTGCACTCTCAACTACGTTCTCCTCAGCCCCACCCATTCCCCTTTACCTCTCCACCCCGAGGCTCCCGGCCTCATTCCTGATGGAAAGCTTTTGTCCAAAACATTGATTTTCCTGCTCCTTGGATGCTGACTGACCTGCTGTGCTTTTTGAGCACCACTCTAATCTTGACACTAATCTCTAGCATCTGCAGTACCCACTTCCGTCTCTAAGGCTCGGGGCCAATCTTGAAGGTGAAATTGTTTGAGAAAGATTCAACTTCATTGGCCTTATATTTTCAGATTGGAAAATGGCTGCCTGAGTAAAGTCCTAATTAAATATTGTCGGGTATTTCAGTAAGCTTATATAATAGAATTCCTACTGTATGAAAAAAGCCATTTGACCCATTCAGTCTACACCAATCATCCCAAGTGTATCCAACCCAGATCCATCCTGTAACCCTTCATTTTCCAGTGTGAATCCACACACAGAGCAATTTAGTCTGGCCATTCAAACTAACCTCTGCATCCTTGGAATGTGCCAGAAAATCAGAGTACCAGGAGGAAATTGGTGGAGCCATGGGACGAATATGCATACTCCACACAGACAGTTGTCGGAAGGTGGAATCAAACCCTGCTCCCTGGTGCTGTGAACCACTGCTTTAGGCTGCAGGGATGATCAAAGATGCCAAGAAGCAATTCCATAATTCTACCAGGCCCGTCCAGTTCCATTAGTTTTATTTGCAAATGTAGAGGCAGATATCAGGAGGCTGTAAAGCAAAAGAGTCATCAAACCTATCCAGTTTGTGGAGTGGACAACACTGGTTGGACTAATTATGAGGCACAACAGGTTGATTTTCCTTTGTGGGATATTTCAGTAACAAACTGCTTTTCGCAGCTGGATAACTACCCAATCCCTCAAATAGACAATTAATACTCAAATCTGGTGGGGTGCTGTTCTTCACCAAGCTGGACCTGAGCCATGCATATCTGCAATTGTAATTGAATACAGATTCCCAGAAGTATGCAGAAATGAATGTCCACAGGGGTTTGTAACAATACAGGAGACTGCTTTCTGGGATATCATCTGAGAGTCCTGTTTGTATCTGTCAGCCAGAGCTCCCTATTTGTCATTATTAACAGCCCCAATCAGGAATCTTATACTCAATGGGGTCCACCTGGCCCTTTGTCCAATCATTACAATTTCCAAAAGGCGAATGGCATTTAGCATGTAAAGATAGCTCCATACCATCCAGCATCCAATGGTCTTGCAGAAAGAGCAGACCAAACGTTGAAGGAGGGCTTAAAGAAACATCATCAAAATGTGTGGCGCTGGAAAAGCAAAGCAGGAGAGTCGACATTTCGGACATGTGCCATTCATGAGAAATGCCTGAAACCTCGATTCCTCTGCTCCTTGAGTGTTACCTGACCTGCTGTGCTTTTCCAGTGCCACATGTTTTGACTCTGATCTCCTGCATCTGAAGTCCCCTCTTTCTCCTTAATGTATCAGCTTATGGATTCACACAATATCAACCAGTCCTGGTTCCTGTTCAGTGATAGGGCCACTCCTCACGCAGCTGCAAGGACAGCTCTAATGCAGAGTTGCTAATGGGGAGAAGTCTCCACACCGGGTTAAACCTGATCCTCCCTGACCTGAGGGAGACAAGGAAACGACATCATGGCCACTCAGTGCTGGACCCAAGACTCCTCTAAGTTGGAGAGATGGTTTGCTTTAGCGAACGAAGCTTGATGTTCAAACTATGGGAATGGCTCTACTTGGGTAAGAGATGTGCGGTGCAAAGTACGTCCCAACATACAGTTTTCGGGAGGAGACGCAATCCTGAACAAGCATGGACCACATGAAAGCTGCAACCTCACAAACTGGGCAGGAGCAAAACATACTCCACACCCTCAGAGAATCCAGCAAGGCTGTCAGAAACTGTGGGTTCTCCCATTCCACCGATCCTCGCAGAAACCTCTCAGAATGAGATGGACATGGCGGATGGCACAGCCTTAATGCCGTTACCAACTGAGGAGGATGATGACTTTCTTCCCACACACTTTGTGAGCAGGAGGCAGGCTACTGTCTGGTAAAAGCCATCCGTATTCAAGGCAGAGTTGCAAGGACTGGACCTTATGCTAAAATGTCCAAGAAGAAGCTCTGGGGAAATGAACAGACCTATTTACCAGGACTGACAGAAAGTGGGATGTGGTGTTTGGATTGAGGTCAGCTAACTGAACCTCATAGAACCTAAGTTCCCTGATTGGTACTTCTAACCTGGGTTCTGTACATTGTAGGAGCGGGTTCTGAGCCAGCTTGGGTAATGTGGTGGACTATGCACATGTAAATGAAGGGGTCTTATTGATGGTATAGCAGCCTCATGGAGTTGTTTCATTATCTTTCCGAGATTCATGCACAAGGACATCCAGATCCCTCCACACTCAATCACTGTGAAGTTTCTGTCCACTGAGATAATAAATTGACTTCCTATTCCAAGTGGAGGTGTTGTTAATGCTGGTGCATTTAGTTGTCAATATCCAGTCTAATCTACTGAGCAGACCAGGGTTCCTGCGTTGCCTTCCACTCATACACCAGACGTGAGAAGCAGCCAAGCCTCCAGGCTGTTATGTATCCTGTACATGAGTACCCATCAGTCGGCACTTCCAGTTACCCTTTCGTTCAGACACACAATTTCACTTCGGCAATCCTCCGCTCACTCGTTGAATTCCACTGAACATGACATTCACAGAATGGAAACCTATTGCCCCACCGAGGCCTCTGTTCAGAATGGTTCTAGCACTCGTGCTGTTTTCAGTGCCTACCAGGGAGCGGGGACTGACTGGAACATTGAGTGATAACAGCATCGAAAAAGCGATGCAGCTGTTCAATCTGTCACTGCAGTTCCTTTTTCTCTTTCAGAATGAAGCAACAAAAGCACTTTCTGAGAGACTCCCAGTTGGGAAATCAGCACATTCCAAGCAGTTGGAAGGATGGAAGGTTGGTGTGAAGCGACGTCAATCATTCAGGAAAGCTCGTAGTATGTTCTGGTTCATTGTGACGGGAATTGAATGTAAGAGTGCGGAGGGTATGCTTCAGTTACCTAGAAGATCGATGTTTCTGCATCTGCCGTTTCCTACAGATGTGTTCACCGACCTTTTCGTGGACGCAGAAGGTTGGTCACACACAACAGCTGCGATTTCTGTCTTTATAAACTGTAACGTTGTCTCTGTTCTGCCTCTATTCACACATGCAGACAGACCTGTTGAGGTTCTGCAGGTCTTCCTTTGTATATAGTCTGTCACATTAGCTCTGTAGTATCTCTATTCAGAAATGCTACCAGACCTACTGAATTTCTGCAGTACTTTCTGTATCTATAATTTGTAACGTTAACTCTGTTCTGCCTCTTCTCACACATGCTGCCAGACCTGCTGAGATTCTTTAACACCTTCTGTGTTTGCAATCTGTAACGTTAACTCGCTTTCTCCCTCTCTCTCTCTCTCTCTCTCTCCACAGATGCTGCCAGACCTACTGAGTTTCTCCAGTGCTTTATGTTTTTGTTTGCTTTCTCCAGCATCTCCCACGGTCTTTTTATTTTGTTAATGAATACTGCAATTCACGTCATCACATTCCTGGTCTCGTGTCAGGACTGATTGTCCGACCCCTTATAATGAAAAGTGCTCTGTGCTGTAAAATAAAACCAGATGGATCAGTAGCACAGTATAGAATCGAAAATATCAGATCGATACGTTTAGACTGTGTCTAATAATTGTTACCATCAAATTGGTGATGTCACAATGTTACTTTCTGAATAGCGAGTGTGAGTCTGAGCAATAGAATCAACAAAATAGAAGTTAGAGAGATAGAGAAACAGAGTTAATGTTAGACAGAACACAGAAAATGTTGCGGAAATGCAACAGGTCTCATTACAAACAGAGGATAATGAGGGAGAAGATAGGACCAATCAAGGAAAAAGGAGGGAACTTGTGTTTGGAGGCAGACTGTGTGGGTGAGATCCTAAATGAACATTGGTATTCAACCAGGTAAATGATATGTAGGATAGTGAGATTTGTGTGGAGCATACTAATATGCTACAGCATGTTGAGATCAAGAA
This sequence comes from Chiloscyllium punctatum, assembly GCF_047496795.1. Lineage (NCBI taxonomy): Eukaryota > Metazoa > Chordata > Chondrichthyes > Orectolobiformes > Hemiscylliidae > Chiloscyllium > Chiloscyllium punctatum. The sequence continues at coordinate 15,423,024 of NC_092790.1, forward strand.
AGAAGTGATGTGGGGTCTCTTGAAAGCATTAAGGTGGATTAGTCCTCAGGCCCCGATGGTATCTACCCCAGGTTATTGAGAGACGTAATAGAGGGAGTTTCCTGGTGCCTTGACTAAGATCTTTGTATCCTCGCTAGGCAATGGAGAGGTCTAGAGAACTGGCAATTACCTAATGTTGTTCCTTTGTTAAAGAAGGAAAATAGTGATAATGCAGGAAACCGTCGACCAGCGACTCTCACATCAGTGGTGGGGAAGCTATTATAGACAATTCTTATGAATAGGATTTGTGCATATTTGGAAAAGCGCAGTTTAATGTGGGGCAGTCAGTATGACTTTGTGTAGGGCAGCTCATGTCTTACCAACTTATTTGAATTTTTCAAGGAGGTGAGGAAGGTGATCGATGAGGGTAGACCTGTGGGTGTTATTTCCGTAGGTTTTAGTAAGGCTTCTGACAAGGCTTCTCTTGTTTGGCTCATCCAGAAGATTCAGATGCATGGAATCCACAGTGACTTGGCGGCTTGGATTCAAAATTGGCTTGCCCAAAGAAGACAGAGCGTAATGGTGGAAAGGTGGTTTTCAGGCTAGAGGTCCGTGATTAGTGGTGTTCCACAGGGATCTCTGCTGTTTGTGTCGGTGGAGTTATGGATAGTGTAGCAGGATGCCATAGCAGGATACAGACCGGTTGCAGATATGGGCAGAGAATTGGCAGATGAAGGACAATCCTTGTAAATATGAGGCTGTGCACTTTGGGAGATCAAAGGTTAAGAAAAAAAGCATCCACTTAACCAACCAGCTCTGATGTAAAGAAGGATCAAGTCCATTGGTCACTGAAAGTAGCCATGCAAGTAGATAAGGTGGTAAAGAAAGCGTACTACATGCTTGCCTTTATTGAATGGGGAAATGAGTATAAGAGTCAGGGTGCAATATGGCAGCTCCATAAGACATACTTAAGGTATTGTGTTCAAATCTGGTCACGACTTTACAGGAAGGATGTGGAGAATTTGGTAGAATACCGAATAGATTTACCAGGATTCTGCCTGGAATAGAGAGTGTGAACGATAGTGAGAGGCTAGAAAAACTTAAATTGTTTCGTCTTGTGCGGGGAGGCTGAGGGGGGAAATGATAGAAATCTATAAAATTAAGCTTTGCTTAGATAGCGTTGGACATTAGAATCTTTTTTCCTTAAAGTTAAAATTTCTAATACTGGGGTATACATTTAAGTTGAGAGGAGGGAAGTTAAAAGGAGATGTGAGGAGCAAGTTGTTTTTACACAGAAAGTGATAGGAATCTGAACCACCTTTCCAGGGATGGTATTTGATAAGAGCTGTTACGGGAATTTTAGGTCAGCATTTGAAAATTCACTGAATGGAGGGATATGCACCAAGGACATGCAGAATGGTTGTTTCCTTTGGTATGGTGTTTGAAAGGCCTGTTCCTGTGCGGTACTGTTCTATATTACTGGTTATAAACACAGAAAGTACTGAAGAAACTCAGAGACAAACAGAGATAACGTTTCGAATCCAGTGGCACTTCTTCATAACTGAAAGGTTGGGGAACAACAGTGCTTGTAATACTCTCGATAGTGGAACAGGTCAGTGCTGGTGCAAAGAACAAATCGGTTGTTAATTGTGGTGAAAGGGAAATAAAGATAAAGCAGATATGTATTAGGATTGGCGGGGGGATGGAGAGACACTGTGTCTTGGTGGGCTGCACGATTTTCTTTCGTTTCACTTTCATCGGTGAATTCTGTTTTAGTTGCAGATGTTGCTGGTTTAAAGGCCGAAAGATCCGTGACAATATATCAATGTCATGACAGCTGCAGAGGTGTATTCTGCCTCGGGATGCCTGCTGAATGCTGATAAAGCTCATTCTAAAGGCCTTGCAGAGCTGATGTGGGTTTCCTTCTCGGGGTGGCGGTGGTCTAGATGGGTGTCCATATGAGTGCCATGCAACGTGGGAAGCTTCCTGTGTCTCTCTGTTTTGAGGCCAACGGTCAGAGAGAATGTGTTAGCGTATTCTCTCTGGTCTCCTAAGCTGTGAAGACACTGGGCAAGGGAATCTGAAACAGACCCATTATCTCGGTCCTCAATCTGCTTCAATATTCCCAATGACCAGGTAAGACTCTGAGTCTGGAGAGCTACAGGAACTGCAGTCATAGAGTCCTACAGCACAGAAACAGATACTTGACCCCAGCTCAGCCATCCCAAACAAGTTTCCCGAACGATACGAGTATTTAGTCTCATTTGCTTGTATTCATCCCATAGTTGGTTCTCTCTCTCTCTCCAGATGCTGCCCAACCTACTGAGTTTTTCCAGCTCTTCCTGTGTTTATGAACTGTATCATTATCTGTTTCTCTCGCACACTTCCCACAAATGCTGCCAGACCGGCTGAGTTTCTCCAACACTTCCTGTGTTTATAAGCTGTAACCTTACCCCGCTTTCTCTCTCACTCCCTCCCCCCAAAATGATGCTAGATCTGTTGCGTTTCTCCAGTACTCCCTGTGTTTATAAACTATAAAATTAATTCTGTTTCTCTCTCCTCACAGATTGTGCTAGACCTGCTGAGTTTGTCCAGTACAGCCTGTGTTTATAAACCATAGCATTAACTTTGTTTCTCTCTCTCTCCCTGCCACACACACTCCCCACAAGTGCTGCCAGATCTACCGAATCTCCAACGATTTTTGGACAATGGGAGCACTGCTGTCTCAACTCAATGCTAGGAAGAATGGATTGGCCTTGGAGGGAGTACAACGTAGGTTGGCAAGAATGGGACCTGGACTTCAGGGGCTAAATTATTAGGAGATATTATGCAAATTAGACATGTTTTCTCCAGAATTTCAAGAGTTGAGGGCGATCCGATTGAAGATATTGATAGGAAAAGACAGGGTAGATTAAGAGAAACTGTCCACTGGTTGGCCTTACCAGAAATGGGGAGGACATATTCTGAGATTTAGGAATGGAACATTCAGGAGAGAGGTTAGGAAGTACTTCCCACAGAAAGGGTGGGAGATGTTTGAAACTGACTTCCATAAATGCTACTGGATGTTGCATCCGTCGTTATTTTCTAATCTGAGTTCGTCAGTGCTCAGTAGCAATATGAAGGGGATAGGGGCCATAGGCAGGTATATGGAGCTAGGCCACAGATCAGGCGTTGAATGGTAGAATAGGCTCCGAGGGGCTGAATGGCCTACTGCTGTTCCTGTAAGTGGCACTAATTAGTAGTAAATGTTAGCAGAGTATGGAGAGAGCTGCTTCCTTCAGATGTTTCTGAACCTATCGTCTTCTGTTACAGGTAAATGTGTGAGGGAGAAGGCATTGATGTAGCTGGCACTAGGTCACACTGCGGTACTACAAAACCGTGTCAGAAATGTCACAAATCTCCTTGCTTCTGACCCTCTGTAAGTGTGTGCGATAGAGTAACATTCCCCCTGACAAACTTTCCCTTTCTCCGGTCATGTTCGGTTACATTCTGCGGCAGATTATACTACACTTCCTTCTCAGTTCCCGGAAAGTAGGCGCTAATTGCTGTGGCTAACAGAAAAAAAAACAAACTTGGCAGAAATCGGGAATGAAAGGAGTTGGGAGCTTGGATGATAGCATTTCTGGAGAAAGCGAGAAAGAGGGGCAGAGGAAAATCTGATGTAAAGAGGAACCTCGATTATCCGAATACCAATTATCTGCAAATCAGATTATCCTAAGGAGTTCTCGAGGTCCCGAAAGAAACATTACATTAAAGGTGTGTTTCCAACAGTGATCATGTCTTTTTTTTAACAGTGATTAAATAGGCACTGTCTCAAATTGACTGACATCCCACCCTCTCACTCTCCTCACATTTTCCCTGGAGGTCTACAGAGGGGTGAACCCGCTGTGTGTGTGCTATTTGGAGACTTACCCCACAAAGGCAGTTGCAGTATCAGTGTTAATGTTAGTGTCCAGTTCGGCTGTCTTGGAGAGGGGGCGGGGGTAGAGAGGGGCTGCACGGTAATGTGGGCTAGGGGGCTGAGTCAGATGGGATTGGGGGCTAGCGGGGTGGACGGGCGGCGGGCGGAAGGCGGTGTTGCATGGGGTTGGGAGTGCGGGCGGGGGTGTACGGTGGGCGATGTTGGATGAGGTTGGGGTGGTCAGGGTGGACAGGGACAGGCGGGGGCGGTGTTGGGATGCGGGTGGGGGTGATGTTGGACGGGCGGGGTGGGCGGGGACTGGTGTTGGATCGAGGCCGGCGGGTGTGGAAGAGGGCGTGGGCAGGAGGCTATGTTAGACAGGGGCGGGGGTGGGAGGAGGTGTTGGATGGGGGCAGGGTACGGGCAGTGTTGGGCGGGGCAAGGAGCAGTGTTGGACGGGACAGAGAGGGAAGTGTTGGACGGGGCGGAGGGGGGCGATGTTGGACGAGGTTAGGGCGGGCAGGGGTCAGTGTTGGACGAGGTTGTGGGCGGGGCGGGGTCCGCTGTTGGGGGCGGGGTTCGTGCGCGGTATGCTGCTGCAGTCTCCTGAACCGGGAGCAGAGGAAAGGCACTTAGTCAACTAACCGAGTAATCAATTATCCAAACGAAATAGTGCCGCCCATTTCGTTCGGATAATTGAAGTTCCTGTGTCTGTGAGTGTGTGTGTATAATGATATACATGGGGGCATAATTAGGGTAGACAAGAGGAACCATTTCCCTCTTGACAGAGTGATTAATGACTGGGTTTGGGGAACATAGGTTGATGAGTGGCAGGAAGTTAAGAGGGTGACGGAAGGAAAACACTTTTTCAGTCAAAGTGTGGTGGGAATCTAGAACTCACTGTCAGGGAGGGAGAGGCAGAAACCCTCATCACGTTCAAGAAAAAATCAGATGCCAACTTGTGATTCCAAATCTGTGGACCAAATGCTGGGAAAGAATTGGGCTTAGAGAATAGTGAGGTGGCTGTTTTTGATAAGCGCAGACTTGAATGGTCAATAGGCCTTTTTCAGATTGAAGAAAATCCTAGTTCCTTTGTGAAGTGACTTAACATGCAGCAGAAGTTGCGGAAACATCTGGAATCGTTTCAGACATGTTCCAAGGGGAGCCCTGCTGTAACGCACCCTCTTGCCTCTGAATTAGAAACTTCAGTGTGGAGGTCATTGATAAGTCTTGGCTGACTTTGGGGATTTCTAAGAATCTCGCTGAGGCAAAAAAACGCAAAGCCACAGAAACTTGATTCCTTTTGCAATAATCTTCCCAAACGGGTTTTTTAAAGAACAATCTTCTTAACTAAGAAGAATGGCACAGGAAATGGCAAACAAAGCGAAGAGAAAACAGGAGGGGCAAACAAAGGGATAAATAGTAGGTTGAAAGTTACAAAGCAAAATCTGCAGTTGGAATGATACATGAATGAGAAACCAATCGGGCCATCACGCACGTCATATCAATTTATATTCTGCCTCCACTTCGATAGGATGGAACAGTCAACAGTTCCCATTGACTTACAGACAGGACACGTGCTGCTTCTCTGCTGTTTTTCCTTTTACATTGCTTTGCCGTTGTATCCACTTTGCAATTTCTAGGACACTGGCAAAAATAATGACATATTTATTTCCATTCCCCTTTGTTTTCCAGTGAATCTTGCTCTCTTTGGGATCATCCAAGGTAAGAGGGAACTGTAATTTTTGGATAAACATTTACAAGTCACAAGTCTTGCTATGCAGGTCCTTTCAGTGACCTTTTCCAAACATGCATCAAATTCGACTTGATCCCAGTCTTCCTGATCAGGAGTTAGGGATATCCTCTGAAAGATCGAGCACTGGAATTATTTTCAATCCTTCTCCCGTATGGGTGCCCCACCAATTATAATGAAGACTAATGGCCATTTTTTAACTTAGTCACATCCGACAGTGTCCATTCAGTAAATCTGTACCAGAGTTTAACTTCATCACAATACTTCAAATGAGCATGAGATTTAAAACAGGATGTTTGTGAAAATACGAAGTTATGATAATTTTGGAAGAGAGAATAGAATATTATTTAAATTACAGAGAGCTGCACCAGAAATGGACTTGCTGGGGGCCGGAATTTATGAATTAAAAACAGAAAATTAACACACAGCAGGGGCAGCAAGTAATCAGGAAGTGTAAAGGGAACATAGAACATAGAAAAATACAGCGCAGTACAGGCCCTTTGGCCCTCGATGTTGCGCCGATCCAAGCCCACCTAACCTACACTAGCCGACTATCCTCCATATGCATATCCAATGCCCATTTAAATGCCCATAAAGAAGGAGAGTTCACCACTGCTACTGGCAGGGCATTCCATGAACTCACGACTCGCTGAGTAAAGAATCTACCCCTAACATCTGTCCTATACCTACCACCCCTTAATTTAAAGCTATGCCCCCTTGAAATAGCTGACTCCATACGTGGAAAAAGGTTCTCATGGTCAACCCTATCTAAACCCCTAATCATCTTGTACACCTCTATCAAGTCACCCCTAAACCTTCTTTTCTCCAATTAAAACAGCCCCAAGTGCCTCAGACTTTCCTCATACGATCTTCCTACCATACCAGGCAACATCCTGGTAAAGCTCCTCTGTACCCATTCCAGTGCCACCACATCCTTCCTATAGTATGGCGACCAAAACTGCACACAATACTCCAGATGTGGCCGCACCAGAGTCTTATACAACTGCAACATGACCTCAGGACTCTGGAACGCAATTCCTCTACCAATAAAAGCCAGTACGCCATATGCCTTATTCACAGCACTATTTACCTGGGTGGCAACTTTCAGAGTTCTGTGTACATGGACACCAAGATCCCTCTGCTCATCCACACTACCAAGTACCCGACCATTAGCCCAGTACCCCATCTTCTTGTTACTCTTACCAAAGTGAATCACTTCACACTTACCTACATTCAACTCCATTTGCCACCTTTCTGCCCAGCTCTGCAGCTTATCTTTATCCCGCTGTGACCTGCCACATCCTTTCTCACTATCAACCACTCCACCAACTTTTGTATCATCTGCAAACTTGCTCACCCAACCTTCTAGCCCCTCCTCCAGGTCATTTATAAAAATGACAAACAGCATTGGTCCCAAAACAGATCTTTGCGGAACACCGCTAGTAACAGCACTCCAAGATGAACCTTTACCATCAACTGCTACCCTCTGCCTTCTTCCAGCCAGCCAATTCCTAATCCAAACCTCCAAAGCACCCTCAATGCCATACCTCTGTATTTTTTGCAGTAGCCTACCATGGGGAACCTTACCAAACGCCTTACTAAAATCCATATACACCACATCTACTGCTTTACCCTCATCCACCTCCTTAGTCATCTCCTCAAAGAATTCAATAAGGTTTGTGAGGCACGACCTGCCCTTCACAAAACCATGCTGACTATCCTTGATCACATTATTCCTATCCAGATGTTCATAAATCCTATCCCTTACAATTCTCTCCAAGACTTTTCCCATAACAGAAGTGAGACTCACCAGCCTATAGTTACTAGGGTTATCCCTACTCCCCTTCTTGAACAAGGGAACCACATTTGCTATCCTCCAGTCTTCTGACACTATTCCTGTAGACGAGGACATAAATATCAAGGCCAATGGCTTTGCAATCTCCTCCCTTGCTTCCCAGAGATTCCAAGATAAATGTCATCAGGCCCAGGGGACTTATCGATTTTCACCCTTTCCAGAATTTCCAACACCTCTTCCCTATATACCTCAAAGCCATCCATTCCAATTAATTGTGACTCAATATTCACTTCGGCAACAATGTCCTGTTCCTGAGTGAATACTGATGAAAAGTATTCATTCAGTGTCTCCCCAATCTCTTCAGCCTCGACACGCAACTTCCCACTACTATCCTTGACTGGACCTATTCCTACCCTGGTCATTCTTTTATTCCTGACATACCTATAGAAAGCCTTTGGGTTTTCCCTAATCCTACCAACTAAGGACTTTTCACGTCCCCTCCTTGCTGCTCTTAGCTCTCTCTTCAGATCCTTCCTGGCTACCTTATAACTCTCAATCGCTCCAATTCAACCTTCACGCCTCATCTTTACATAGGCCGCCCTCTTCCCTTGAACAAGGGATTCCAATTCCTTATTAAACCACGGCTCCCTCACACGTCCATTTCCTCCCTGCCTGACAGATATATACTTATCAAGGACACTCAATAGTTGTTCCTTGAACAAGCTCCACATATCGATTGCGCCCTTCCTTTGAAGCCTACTTTTCCAATCCATGGATCCTAAGTCATGCCTCACCGCATCATAATTTCCCTGCCTCTAGCTATAACTCTTGCTCTGCAGTGCACACTTATCCCTCTCCATCACTAGAGTAAAAGTCACTGAATTGTGGTCACTGTCCCCAAAGTGCTCACCTACGTCCAATTCGAATACCTGGCCTGGTTCATTACCTAGAACCAAATCCAGTATGGCCTCACCTCTTGTTGGCCAGCCTGCATATTGTGTCAGGAAACCCTCCTGCACACATTGGACAAACACCAACCCATCTAACGTACTTGAGCTATAGCTTTCCCAGTCAATATCAGGAAAGTTAAAGCCCCCATAACAACCACCCTATTACTTTCACTCTTCTCCTGAATCATCCTCGCAATCCTTTCTTCTACATCTCTAGGACTATTAGGAGGCCTGTAGAAAACTCCTAACAGAGTGACCTTACCTTTCCTATTTCTAACCTCAGCCCAAACTACCTCAGATGGCGAGTCTTCATCCATCGTCCTTTGCATCGCTGTAATACTATCTTTGACAAGCAATGCCACACCTCCCCCTCTTTTACCCCCACCTCTGACCCTACTAAAACATTTAAACCCTGGAACCTGCAATAGCCAATCCTGTCCCTGTTCTACCCATGTCTCCGTAATAGCCACAACATCAAAATCCCAGGTACCAACCCACGCTGCAAGTTCAACTACCTTATTTCGTATACTTCTTGCATTGAAGTATACACACTTCAAGCCACTTTCCTGTTTACAGGCACCCTCATTTTAGATTGATGCCATGTTCCTAACCTCCCTACACTCTAGGTCCTCCACCCTAAGGCTACAGTCTAGGTTCCCCCCCAACCCAGACGACATCTTCCCATTACAAATGCAATTTTGTGTTTCTGCACACCACCACCTCCCCCCCCCCCCCCCCCCCCCCCATCAAAAAAGGTATTTCTCGTCAATCCCTTTCACAACCCCAACAAGTCTTTGCAATTTAGAACAAAAGTGTGGTTACGAGAAAATGATTAGGAACACAGTTCTAACACACTTGCCAATAAAGAGGGAATGAAATATTTATGTAGATTCCATTTGTTCAATCTGATCCAAAAAGCATTTTTGGAATGAGGGGAGTTTATACACCCAACATACAAGCCTCTCACACATGCTAACTGGTCATGTGAATGAATGTTGACTATGGCAACTTATGTAGCAAACATACCTGATTCTCATGCTGAGCTGAGGGCTACTTAAGAGTTCCAGGCATTAATTTCTTCCAATAACACCAGTGGAGGATTCCAAAATTTGTTTGTAATAAATCATGTGATGGTAGCAAGGACATATTAAAATATAGCCATTAATGCACCTGGAACTATGTATTTAAACATATCAGAACATATGGTAGTGTGGGAGAGCACAAGGAAATTCTTTTCTGGTCACAACAGTTTAAAAAAGGTGTAACTCAGAATGACAGTGAAGGCAGCTCATCTGCCACCAGTAGAAATTTAGTAGTGATTCCGATTTACACATCAAAGCTGATTGAATAAAAGAATGATCTTACAGACGACATGTTTAATTGAATGGATAATCCTGGATATGAGCATTTCCAGCATAAAGCTTAAAAATTTCACTGTCCCATGTGAGTGGAGTAAAACCCCCGACACTATGAACAAACACTGTACAAGCCATAAAACATTTATAGCATTTAATTAAAAACTGTTAAAATTCACCAGATCAAACATTTAGTTTGTTTATACATTGTGGAAATATGCAAACATCATCTAATATTTCATATGGACAAAGACATGAATATATATAAAATGTATATTATGAAAACACAAGTGCAGGTAATGGAGGAGATCCATGTACAACATCCATACATTCTACACAGGATCAATCTAATGAAATAAAACTTCAGTTCGGCTCCACGTCCCCCCACCCATCCCACTCCCTACTCTGAAAATAACCTTCCCAATTATAATTTTATTATTTGATGTTGTTGAAATTTCATAACAGATCACTGCAACAACCTTTCAAGTAAATCTTCAACAAAATGCTAAACTAATTTGTGCAGTTTCGTCTAACCAAACAACACCTCATGTGCATATAGAGTACAAATTAAATGGCATTTTGAAAAAAAGAGGCTGGATTTTCCTAGAAGAGGCAGAAAAGGTAAGTCAGGAAACTTCCCAACCAGGCAGACCTGTATCATTTAAGAGAGAGGTGGCACCACCCACCATATTTTCACCTTAGGGAGGCAATGGGTCAGGCTCCTCAGCTCCAAAGGCAGGCTGGTGGGACTGGTAGGAACATTATCTCCATTTACTGGAACATCAATCCAGTTGTAATGATGCCAGGCCTACCAACTCTCAGCATCCCCACAATTCCTTTTCCCTTTCCAAATTCCCTCATCGCTCATAGCAGCACCTCCCCCCTCACCACCAAATTCACTCTCCAAGTATCCATGATGTACAGAATGAACCAGACACTGACAAGTCTTCAAAATAATCCTGAAACTATTAAAATTGAAAAGAACATTCTAAACAAAAAAATGCTGCTCATCTCACAACCTCTTAAATGTGTCAGTCAGCCACACAGTCATTTAAAGCATCAATGTCAAAAAGCTTTTATCCATTTTAGAACGCAATGTTGTGTAAACAACAGTGGCAGTGGAAATGCCTTTCAAAAGAAACAGCAAGCTGTTATAAGGTAACATATACACAATTCAAGCAAGCTTTCCCTCTATCCTGTAGCCATATAAACAATGCTGGCTGAGATTGAACTATCCATTCTTGAAACTCAGTCAAGCAACCATCTTGTAAGTGCATCACCAGAAGCTAAACAGACAGCCTCATTACAAATTGCTGATTGAGCTCGGAAAATGGCTTATGCACTTGCAGAGGGAAGAGAAAGCTTTGTTTGTTGGCTGCGTCTTTTACCATTTAATATTCTGTTGCCTTGAACATTTTTTTTCACAGCCTTTGGCAGTTTACATAAGGTTAAGAGATCTTAAATGGATTGAAGCATTTGGCACTAACATGATTGATTGACACATCAATAAGAGGGAAAGCTGAATGGCTTTTTTTTCTGGTCGCCAACTCAGTCTGTGGTTCCCTTGCAGATCTTCTCTTAAAGGTCATGAACCACAGCTACTTAGAGATAAGAGTCCAACTTCATGAAAGTTGAAGGACAGGGGAGTTAGGACTGTACATCCCTACAAGAGCTTGAAAGGACAGGAATACTGCAAATGGGCAGAAATCCTGGTGTCAGTTCCCAATGAGATCATTCGAGGGGTCCTGAGTCTGCCTCACCTGGGGAATATCCAGCTCCAAGGCTTTCCGACTATCCCTTGCCCCAGAAGAAACACGAAAGCAGAAAATATGTACACTATGGATGGCTCAATAATATTTTACTGAAAGTATTCAAGCATAAAGCCAAAATTAGGTTCTTCTGCATCCTGAGTTCCAATAGCCAATCTACAGTTTTTGTGAGTTTTGTTTTTTCCCCCCAAACCTAATTTATAAATCTAAAAATGAAAAACAAGCACACATCACACTTTGAAAAAAATGTTTTTTTCTTTATTTATGAACTCATCTGAACATCAGATATAGCTGATAATTGTTGGTTAGCGAGAACCGTTTGTACATTTGATATTGATGGCAAGAACCAAGACAGCGCCAACATGTGTACGAAACTGTTGGAAAACAAGTCAGGTCAAAAGCAGTGTGATGTCAGCCAGGTCCAGAGACAGCATGGGTCAACGGTCAACCAAAAACCTCTGGATATAACAAAGCGAGAGTTTGGTTAAAACCTCAATAGAATGAAGAGCAGGACAAAATATGACAAAAGATTTTTTAAAAATGTCATACCATCCCCTGATAACCTGCTGGATAAAGGCTACATCAAACTGGAGCAAACTTGTTCTGAACAGAATGAGTATGACGAGGGATTTAAAAACTTTCAGGCTGAAAGTAGCATTTCTCCAAGCTCTGGTGTCTTCTGTCACACAGTCCAACTTTCTGGAACACAGACTCTCTCTGTGGAAAGAGAAAACAAAATAGCTGAATAAGCATCAACCGAGCTGAAATAAAGCCACCCTGATAAAGTTAAACGAATTACTATACCAACTTCAATCCTACTTGAAGACAGAACAACTTTCAAACAGAAAAAGAAAAATTATCTTCACCACCACATAAAAATGGTCAACGTTGATACAATACAGAATGAGGCTGACATTTGGTTCATTAGCCATATGAACCACAGATATAACTGACGATCTGCTCTGTGAACATAGGCAGAGTATTGTACAACGTTACTCTTTCGGAACCTCAAAAAATACACTTCTTGAAAGGGATAAAGTGTAGGTTTACCAAATATACCTAGGATTAAAGAGGTTAAATTATAAAATATCACAAGCTTTGCTTGTATCCTTTTGAATTCAGAAGTCTGAGGGATGATAAGAATTGATAAATGAATTCAATGGAGGAGGTATAGAAACTACTTCTGCATGCAGAGTAATTCTGAACAGGAAAGCACAACCGTAAAACCTGGATTTGGGCTATTTCAGAGTCATAGAATAAAATCATAGAATCCCTACAGTGCGGAAAGAGACCATTCATTTCTCAATGAAGAGATAGTAGAAATCCGTCACGTGCACCTGGATGTGGATTTTATTTCAGTTTAAATTTTCAAGTTTGGGATTGACAGATTTTAGTTCAGCAACAGTCTTTGTAAACACTGAATAATTTTCAGGGGTGGGGGAATGCTGAAACAGATCAGCTTTGATCTAACAACCGCAAAATAAGCTCAACTTCAGTTTTCAACAACACCCGAATTCGACTAAATGAAAAGTCACTTGGAACGGAAACATTGGCATGATGCTCTATCTGTAGTTTGACCTGCCGACCTAATTTTAATGTGTTCATCAATTGTTCATGCTACTAAAAGCAAAAATTCTCAAAACATACCAAATTCTGTCATTAATAATTGTACACTGAAATGAAGAATAATTTCCACTGATTAAATATTCTACTGGAAAATAGCCTTTTTTTAAAAAAGAAGAATTCCTACAGTGTGGAAACAGCCATTTGGCCCAACAAGTTAGGATATATCAGAAAAATAATGTGAGCAACCTGCATTCTTTATTTTCCTTTCCTTGAATGTCAGCCACTTAGTGCTACCTTTGCTAACATTGGGTCTTGAACAAAATAGCTAACTTGCAGCCTACAGCTCATAGAAAAAGGCCTGTTCCACCATTTAATATGATCATGGCTGATCTTACTGCAACCTCAAATCCATATTCCAACCTGTCCCCAAAACCTTCAAATCCCTTGTTATTGAAGGGAACAGCTTAACTGTTGAAAATATTCAACAGGCTTCCACAAAGACTCTCAATCTTCAAAAAACAAAATACTCCCAATCTTTATCTTAAACTGGGGAGCTCATATTTTTAAACTAGGTTCTAAACCTAGGTTCTAGTCTCTCATAAAGGCCCCAAATGAATTTTATGACAAACTGAAATCTCATTAGCATCCAGCCTATCGTATTCTCACAGGAATTTATGTATTTCAATAATATTACCTCTCATTCTTCTAAAAGCCAATGGATACAGGTCCAACCTTTCCAACCTTTCCTCATAAGGTAACCCTCCCATCTCTCAATTGTTCCGAAGTAATTTCCATAGCTTTTTAAATTAAGAAAGGCTGTAAGCAGCAGCCTCGAAAGTACACATCTGAGAGTCTGACACTGGGGACAAGTAAGTTGTTGGAGGTGATTCTGAAAGATAGGATTGACATGGATTTGGAAAGGCAAAGAATGTTTAGGGATAGTCAGCATGATTTTGTGCACAGGAAATCAAGTCTCACAAACTTTACAGTTTTTTTTGAGGAATTAACAAAAAGATCAATGAGGGCAGAACTGTAGACATTGTTTACTTGGACTTAGTAAAGCTTTTGATAAGGTTCCATTCGGTAGACTAATTAGTAAAGTTAGATCACATGGGATTCGGGGTGAGCTTGCCAATTGGGTAAACAATTGGCTTGACAGAAAGAGAGGGGGTGGTGGTAGAGGGTTAGGTTTCATATTGGACGCTTGTGACCAGTAGTGTTCCATAGAAAACAGTCCTGGGTCCACTTTTGTGTCATTTCTATAAATGATTTGAATGAGAATATAGAAGGCATGGTTAGTAAGTTTGCAGATAATACTAAAATTAGTAGTACAGTGGACAGTGAGGAAGGTTTTTAAAGATTATGAAGAGATTGTCTTCAACTGGGTCAATAGGCTGAGAAGTGGCAGATGGAGTTCAATTTGGATAAATGTGAGATATTGCATTTTGGTAAAACAAACGAGCAGGACTTTTATAATTAGTGGCAGGGAACTGGGTAGTGTTGCAGAACAGAGACCGACCGTTTCAGGTACACAGTTCATAGAAATTTGATTCACAGTTACACTTGGTGATTAAGAAGGTATTTAGCGTGTTTGCCTTATTGCTCAGATCTTCGAGTTTAGGAGTTGGGACATTATCTTGTAGTTGTATATAATGGGTAAGAATTAAAACTGGGGGAAGGCAATTATGACGCAGTCAGGCAATATTTAGAATGTAGACGATGAGGAAGGAAACTGCAGGGGATGGGCACAATTGAAATGTGGAGCTTATTCAAGAAACAGCTACTGCATGTCCTTGATAAGTATGTATCTGTCAGGCAGGCAGGCTATGTTCGAGCAAGGGAGTCGTGGTTTACTAACGAAGTTGAATCTCTTGTCAAGAGGAAGACGACGGCTTATGTAAAGATGAGACGTGAAAGCTCAGTTCGGGCATTTGAGAGTTACAAGTAAGCCAGGAAAGACCTAAGAGAGAGCTAAGAGGAACCAGGAGGGAATACGAGAAGTCATTGGCAGGTAGGATCAAGGAAGGTTTCTACTGGTATATCAGGAATAAAAGAATGAATAGAGCAAGATTAGGGCCAATCAAGTAAAGTATTGGGAACTTGTCTGTGGAGTCCGAGGAGATAGGAGAAGCACTAAACAAATGTGTTGCGTCAGTATTCACATTGGAAAAAGACAATGTTGTCGAGGAGAACACTGAGATACAGGATACTAGTCTAGACAGGATTGAGGTTTACAAAAGTGGTGGTGTTAGCAATTCTGGAAAGCCTCTGAGCCAGATGGAACTTATCGTCGGATTCTTTGGGATTTATAAACGACCGGGATGAGAGCACAGAAGGATAGGTTAATAAGTCTGCAAATGACATTCAGGTCGGTGGAGTTGTGGGTAGTGCGGAAGGATGTTACAGGTTACAGAGGGACATAGATAAGCTGCAGAGCTGGGCTGACGGGTGGCAAATGTTGTTTAATGTGGAAAAGTGAGAGGTGATTCACTTTGGAAGGAGCAACAGGAGTACAGAGTACTGGGATCATGCTAAGATTCTTGGTAGTGTAGATGAGCTGAGAGACATCAGTGTCCATGCACATAGATCCCTGCAAGTTGCCACCCAGGTTGATAGGGTTGTTAAGAAGGTGTGTTAGCTCTTATTAGTAGAGGGATTGAGTTTTGGAGCCACGTGGCCATGTTGCAGCTGTACAAAACTCTGGTGCAGCCGCATTGGAGTATTATGTACAGTTCTGGTCACCATATTACAAGAAGGATGTGGAAGCCTTGGAAAATGTTGAGAGATTTACTAGAACGTTGCCTGGTATAGAGGGAAGGTCTTACGAGGAAAGGCTGAGAGACTGGAGGTTGTTTTAGTTAGAGAGGAGGTTGAGAGGTGACTTAATTAAGACTTTAGATAGTCAGAGGGTTAGATAAGATGGACAGTGAGAGCTTGAATGGCGATGGCTAGCTTGAGGGTACATAGCTTTAATTGAGGAGTGATAGATATTGGACAGATGTCAGAGGTAGTTTCTTTACTCAGTAGTAGGGGTTGCCCTGCCTGCAACAGATGTAGACTTGCCAACTTTAAGGGCATTTAATTGGTGACTGCATAAACATAATAGATGAAAATGGAATAGCATAGGATAGATGGGCTTCAGATGGGTTCCACAGGTTGGCGCAACATCAAGGGCCAAATGTTCTATAATGTTGGTGAGGCCTCTTCTGGAGAACGGTGTCCAGTTCTGGTCACCCTGTTGTAGGAACGATATTATTAAACTGGAAAGAGTTCAGAAAAGATTTGCCAAGATGTTGCTGGGAATGAAGGGATTGAGTTATAAAAATATGCTGGATAGTCTGGGACATTTCACTGAAGGGTAAAAGGTTGAGGAGTGAGCTTCCAGAGGATTGCAACATCAATATGGTGAATAGCAGAAGTCTTTTCTGTAAGGCAGGAGAGTTCAAAACTAGGAGACTTTTTTTTAAGGTGAGAGGGAAAATAATTTTAAAAAGGATATGGAAATTAACTTTTTTTAAAAAAGAAAAAAAAACAGAGTGGTTAGTGTGTGGAATGAACTGCCAAAGGAAATGGTGGTTGTGGGTACAGTTACAACATTTAAAAGACATTTGGATAAGTTCATGAATAGGAAAGGTTTGGAGGGATATGGACCAACTGCAGGCAGGTGGGACTAGTTCACTTTGGGAACATGATCAGCATGCATTGGTTGAACCAAGAGTCTGTATGACCATGACTATAAATAAAGAGACCAAAACTGCGCAAAGTACTCTAGGCACGATTTCACTAATGTCCTGTACAATCACAGCAAAGTATCATACCTTTTCTATTCCATACCCCTTGCAGCAAATAACGTTCTATTTCCATTCCTAATCACTTGCTGACACTTACGCCCAGCTTCTGCTTCCAAACAGCCAAGCAATTCTCAATTCATATTGATACATTATCCCAAATATAATGAGCTCTTATTGGAGTGTGTGATACCTTGTTAAATGCTTTCTTGACATCACATTTACAGGTTCGCCTTTAGCTACTCTTAAAGTAAAACTTCAATCAGGTTAAACAGTCCCTGATGAGGCACTGAAACAAAACCAAATAGTCAACAGAAACTTATGAACCCAAAACAACATTCTCCAGCATAATGAAATTTAATGTGAATGTAATATATATTGTCTTATATATTTGTACAAAGTTCCAACCAACCAAAAAAACACCAAATTTTAACGAAGAGTCTTTCACTGTACCATCTATTCATAAAATGGAGCAACAATACATGTACAAAGTTAACTGACTTTTATAATTTATTGTCCAACAAATACACAGATACTATTCCTCAATTTGCCCATCACAAATTATTCTCTCTCCTCTCCCCAAGGGAACATACCCATCTTGAGATGCACAGTCTCAATGAGCAATACAAAAAACATAAAAATACTTAGACACTTTAATATTCACTTATGGGACACAAGCATCGCTGACTGGGCAGCTTTTATTGCCTGCTTCTAGTCACCCTTAAGAACGTGGTGTCATCTTCCTGAATTTCTACAGTTCACATACTATAGATACCACCACAATGCCTTTTGGGAGTGAATTTCTGGATCCTGACACAACAAGTATTTCCAAGTAAGAGCGTAGAGTGACCTGGAGGGAAATCTGCAGGTGATGCTCCCACGTATCTCCTTTTGGATGGTATCGGGCATAGACTTGAAAGATGCTGTCCAAAGAGCACTGGCAAACCCCTACAGCACACTGTGTAGATAGCACACTGCTGTGAATGAACATTACTAGTAGAATGAATAGATGCCCATGGTGCAGTGCCAATCAAGCAGGCTGCCCCATCTAGATGGTATTGAATGTCCCTAGTGTTGTCAGAGTCGTACCCATCCACACTACTGAACTGCACCATGTAGATCGCAGGCACATTCCAGGGAATCAGGTGGCGAGTTACTCAATCTCTAACCTGTGCTTGCAGCCACTATATTCAATGGCAAGGCCAGTCCAGTTTCCACTCAATGGTAACCCCCAGAATGTTTGGAAGATTCAGTGATGTTAACCCTAAATGTCATGGGGCAGTGGCCAGATGTCTCCCACTGGTGATGGGCTCTGCCTGGCATTTCTGTGGTGCACACATTACTTTACCATTTTTCACCCTAAGTTTGCATATTGTCCGCATCTGGTTGTATTTGATCATGGATTGCTTCAGTAACTGAGGAACCATGAATGGTGCTGAACATTGTTCGGTCAACAGTGAACACCCCCACTTCTGACACTTAGGTCAATGTGAGGTGCTACATTTTGGTAGGGCAAATCAGGGCATGATTTACACACTTAACAGTAAGCTCCTGGGGTGTGTTGCTAAAGAAACTTTGAAGTGCAGGTACATAGTTCATTGAAAGGGGAGTCACAGGTAGACAGGATAGTGAATAAAGCCTTTGGTACGCTTGCCTTTATTGGTCAGTACATGGAGTATAGTAGTTAAGAGATCCTGTTGTAGCTATACAGGACACTGGTTAGGCCACTTTGTGAATACTGTGTGCACTTTTGGTTTCCTTGGTATAGGAAGGACGTTATGAAACTTGAAAGAGTTCAAAGAAGATTTACAAGAATGTTGCCAGAGCTGAAAGTTTGAGCAATAGGGAGAAGCTGAATAGACTGGGTCTATTTTCCCTGGAGTGTCAGAGGCTGACGGAGTGACCTTATAGAGGGTTATATTAGAAACCCTAGAGTGTGGAAACTGGCCCTTTGGCCCAACAAGTCCACACTGATACTCTGAAGAGTAATCCACCCATACCCATTTCCGTCTGACTAATGCACCTAACACTATGGGCCATTTAGCATGGCCAGTTCACCTGACCTGCACATCTTTGGATTGTGGGAGGAAACCGGAGCACCCAAAGGAAACCCACGCAGATGCACAGAGAATGTGCAAACCCCACGCAGACAGGTGCCCAAAGCTGGAATCGAACCCGGGTCCCTGGCGCTGTGAGGCAGCAATACTAACCATTAAGTCACCATGTTGCCAGTTTATAAAATCAAGAGGGTCACGGATAGGGTAAATAGCCAAGATCTTTTCTGCAGGGTAGTGGAGTTCAGAATAGACAACATAGTTTTAATACAAGAGGGGAAAGATTTAAAAGGGAACTAATCGGCAATATTTTCACACAGACTGTGGTGCATGTATGGAACAAGCTGCCAGAGGAAGTGGTGGTGGGCACAATTACAACATTTAAAAAGGGATCTGGATGGTTATATGAAAAATAAGGGTTTAGAGGGATATGGGCCTAGTGCTGGCAAACAGGACTAAATTAATGTAAGATTTCTGGTTGGCATGGATGACTTGGACTGAAGGGTCTGTTTCCATGCTGAAAAGCTGCAAAACTATGACTCTACAATGGAAGGCAAGTCACTGATGAAGCAGCTGAAGATAGCTGAGCTTAGGACACTACCTGAGGAACTCCTGCAGAGATGTCTTGGAATGGAGATGAATGATCTCCAAAAACCACAAATATTTACTTGTATGTAGGGTTTGACTCTAACCAGTGGAGAGTTTGCCCCTTTATTTCATCGATTCAAGTTTTGCTTGGATACCTTGATGCCATACTCAATCAAATAGAGCCCTGACATCAACAGCTGTCACTCTCACCTCCACATCTGGAAGTTAGCTCGTTTATCCATGCAGCAACCAAACCTATAATGAGGGCAAGAGCTGAGGGGCCCTGGCAAAACCAAATGGTGCTGTTTGAAAGCAATGTTGATGACAACTTCCAACATTTTACTGATGATCAAAAGCAGACAAATGGAGTAGTAATTGGCTGGGTAGATTGGTCCTGCTTTGTGTGTACAGGAGATACCTGGGCAATTTTTCACATTGTCAGGAAGATACCAGAGCTGTAGCTGTACTTGGCTAGTAGTGCATCAAGTTCTAGATGCCAAGTCTTCAGTACTATTCCTGGAATGTTGTCAGGAGCCATAATCTTTGCAGTGTCCAGTAGCTCCCAACCATTTCTTGAAATCAGGTATAGTGAATCAAATTGACTTAAGACTGGCATCTGTGATGCTGGGGACAACTAGTGGAGGCTGGCGCAAATGCTTCAGCCTTATTTTTACACTCATACTGGGCTCTTCCATCATGGAAGATGGGAATATTTGTGAAGCCTCCTTCTCCAGTAAGTAGTTTAATTGTCCACCGCCATTCACACCTTGACGTGGCACAACTTCAAAGTTTAGATAGGATCCTTTGGCTGCAAGATCACTTGGCTCAAGCAGCAAGTGACAATGCTATTTGGCATGCATATATCCTTGTTTGGTCACTTCACCAGGTACTACAGTCAGACACATGAAGGAGAGAGTCTCTTGCAATCTGAATGCCAGGGATGAACCATCAGAACAGTTTTTTCTGCTCATGGGATACTTACAAAGGATCAACAGAGGAGGAAGTTTATTTTTTCAAATTACTACCTATCCAAATAACAGCTAAGGAGATTTCCAACCCCTTGACAGCTTCCTTGAAAATTAAAGTTTTGATCAAATGTATTGAAATTCACACCTACAGAGCTAAATCTTGATAGGGACATAAAGGAATGGTGCTACGTGAAAATAGCTGCTCAAAATGCAATGTGGCTGAACTAGATCACATGAGAAACTGCATGCCAAGGAGAACACACCCAACAATTTAAGGCAAGTGCTGGTATATGCTGTTACAATGTTAACTTTATAAACTCCACCCTCTTGATCCTCAGTAACAGGCGAATCTTTGTTTCGGGCATAAGCCCTTCTTCAGGAATATTCCTGAAGAAGGGTTTATGCCCGAAACGTTGATTCTCCTGTTCCTTGGATGCACCTGATCTGCTGCGCTTTTCCAGCAACACATTTTCAGCTACTTTCTCCTGAATGGTGACAAACTTCTTGGAGCTGCACTCATCCAGGCAGGTTGGGTGTATTACATCACATTCCCAACTTGTGACTTAGAGGTGGTGGGCAATCTTTGGGGGAACGTGAGGAGTTTCTCACTACAGGATTCCTAGACTCTAATCTGCTCCTGTAGCAATTGCATTGACACGACTATTACAGAGTCCAATTTTTGCTCAATGGGGTAACTCAATGATGATATTGCCATTGAATGTCAAGGAGCGATAGTTAGATTTTTGTCTTGTTGGAGATAGTCATTACCTGGCACTTAGAGACATAGAGTTGTATAGCATGGGAACAGACACTTTGGTCCAACCCGTCCATGCCAATCAGATATCCCATCCCAATCTAGACTCACCTGCCAGCACCTGGTTCATATCCCTCCAAACCCTTCCTATTCATATACCCATCCAAATGCCTCTTAAATGTTGCAATTGTACGAGCCTCCACCACATCCTCTGGCAGCTCATTCCATACACGTACCACCCTCTGCGTGAAAAAGTTGCCCCTTGGATCTCTTTCATATCTTTCCCCCCTCACCCCAAACCTATGCCCTCTGGTTTTGGACTCCCCGACACCAGGTAAAAGACTTTGTCTATGTTCCTACCCATGCCCCTCATAATTTTTTAAACCTCTATAAGGTCACCCCTCAGCCTCCAACACTCCAGGAAAAAGAGCTCCAAACTGTTCAGCCCCTGCCTATAGCTCAAATCCTCCAACCCTGGCAACATCCTTGTAAATCTTTTCTGAATCCTTTCAAGTTTCACAACATCTTTCTGATGGGAAGGAGACCAAAATTTCACGCAATATTCCAACAGTGGCCTAACCAATGTCCTGTACAGCGGCAACATGACCTCCCAACTCCTGTACTCAATACTCTGACCGATGATGGAAAGCATACCAAACGCCTTCTTCACCATCCTATCTACCTGTGACTCCACTTTCAAGGTGCTATGAACCTGCACTTCAAGGTCTCTTTGTTCAGCAACACTCCCTAGGACCTTACCATTAAGTGAATAAGTCTTACTAAGATTTGCTTTCCCAAAATGCAGCACCTTACATTTATCTGAATTAAATTCCATCTGCCACTTCTCAGCCCATTGGCCCATCTGGTCCAGATCCTGTGTAATCCGAGGTAACCCTCTTCACTGTCCACTACACCTCCAATTTTGGTGTCATCTGCAAACTTACTAACTGTACCTCTTATGCTCGCGTCCAAATCATTTATGTAAATGACAAAAAGTAGAGGGGCCCAGCACCGATCCTTGTGGCACTTCACTGGTCACAGGCCTCCAGTCTGAAAAACAACCCTCCACCATCACCCTCTGTCTCCTACCTTTGAGCCAGTTATGTATCCAAATGGCTAGTTCTTCCTGTATTCCATGAGATCTAACCTTGCTAATCAGTCTCCGATGGGGAACATTGTTGAACACCTTACTGAAGTCCATAGAGATCACATCTAATACTCTGCCCTCATCAATCTTCTTTGTTATCCACCATGAGGTCAGGCTCACTGGTCTATCGTTCCTGGGCTTGGCTTTACCACCCTTCTTAAAATAGTGACACCACGTTTGCCAACCTCCAGTCTTCTGGCACCTCACCTGTGACTATCAATGATACAAATATCTCAGCAAGAGGCCCAGCAATCACTTCCCTAGCTTCCCACAGAGTTCTCTGATCAGGTCCTGGGGATTTATCCACCTTTAACCGTTTCAAGACATCCAGCTCTTTCTCCTCTGTAATCAGGACATTTTGCAAGATGTCACAATCTATTTCCCTACTGTCGATATCTTCCATATTCTTTTCCACAGTAAATACCGATGCAAACTATTCATTTCATATCTCCCCCATTTTGTGTGGGTCCACACAAAAGGCGCCTTGCTGATCTTTGAGGGGCCCGAGTCTCTCCCTAGTTACCCTTTTGTCCTTAGCATATTTGTAAAAACCCTTTGGATTCTCCTTAATTCTATTTGCCAAAGCTATCTCATGTCCCCTTTTTGCCCTCCTGATTTCCCTCTTAAATATACTCCTACTTCCTTTATACTCTAAGGATTCACTCGATCTATATCTGACGCATGCTTCCTTCTTTTTCTTAACCAAACCCTCAATTTCTTTAGTCATCCAGCATTCCCTATACCTACCAGCCTTCCCTTTCACTCCGAGAGGAATATACTTTCTCTGGATTCTGAAGGCTTCCCATTTTCCAGCTGTCCCTTTAGCTGCGAACATCTGCCTCCAATCAGCTTTCGAAAATTCTTGCCTAATACTGTCAAAATTAGCCTTTCTCCAACTTAGAATTTCAACTTTTAGATCTGGTCTATCCTTTTCGATTGCTATTTTAAAACCAAAAGAATTATGGTCGCTGGCCCCAAAGCGCTCCCCCACTGACACCTCCGTTAACTGCCCTGCCTTATTTCCCAAGACGAGGTCAAGTTTTGCACCTTCTCGAGTAGGTACATCCATATACTGAATCAGAAAATTGTCTTGTACACACTTAACAAATTCCTCACCATCTAAACCCTTAACAGTATGGCAGTCCCAGCTGATGTTTGGAAAGTTAAAATTCCCTACCGCAACCACCCTATTATTCTTACAGATAGCCGAGATCTCCTTACAAGTTTGTTTCTCAATTTCCCTCTGACTATTAGGGGATCTATAATACAATCCCAATAAGGTGATCATCCCTTTCTTATTTCTCAGTTCCACCCAAATAACTTCTCTGGATTTATTTCTGGGAATATCCTCCATCAGCACAACTGTAATGCTATCCCTTATCAAAAATGCCATTCCCCCTCCTCTCTTGCCTCCCTTTCTATCCTTCCTGTAGCATTTGTATCCTGGAACATTAAGCTGCCAGTCCTACCCATCCCTGAGGCATATTTCTGTAATTGCTATGATATCCCAGTCCCATGTTCCTAACCATGCCCTGAATTCATCTGCCTTCCCTGTTAGGCCCCTTGCATTGAAATAAATGCAGTTTAATTTATTAGTCCTACCTTGTCCCTGCCTGCCCTGACTGTTTGACTCAGTTCTGTTGTCAACTGTACCAGTCTCAGATTGATCTCTTTCTTCACTATCTCCCTGGGTCCCATGCCACCGCCCCCCCCCCACCTCATTGGTTCCATTGTGGACAATGACCTCTTGCTGGCCCCTCTCCCCCGTGAGAACATTCTGAACCCTCTCTGAGACGTACTTGATCCTGGCACCAGGGAAACAACACATCATTCTGCTTTTTCTCTGCTGGCCACAGAAACGTCTGTCTGTACCTCGACTACAGAATCCCTTAACACAATTGATCTCTTGGAAGCCAATGTACCCCTTGTTGCATTAGAGCCAGTCTCAATACCAGAAACTTGGGCATTCGTGTGATGTTCCCCTGAGAATCCATAACCCCCTACATTTTCCAAAACAGCATACCTGTTTGAAATGGGTATATCCACAAAAGACTCCTGCCCTAGGTGCCAACCTCTCTTACCCTTCCTAGAGTTAACCCATCTATGTGACTGTATCTGAGACTTGCCCCCCTTCCTATAACTGCCATCCATCACATACTATTGCTGTTGCAAATTCCTCATCGCTTCTATCCGTCTCTCCAACTGATCCACTCGGTCTGATAAGATTCGCATCCAACAGCATTTTTGGCAGATATAATCCGCAATAACCCTTAAACTCTCTTTAAATTCCCAAGTAATACATATCACTGCAAAGTCCATTTTTGCTCCTTCACAATCTACAGACCCAGAAAATAACACCATCTTATTCCTCTACAAAACACCGCACCAGGTTAAATTAATAGCTATGGCTTATATTTGAAGTTTAATCAAGAGATTTATCTCCAAAAACATATAATCAAACAAGAACCCACGTACTCACTAACACAGGCTCTCTCTTGGACAGACTTAAAACAACAATTAACTTATCTGATTCTGTGTTGTGAACTTCCCCCAAACTGGTTCCTCCAAGATTAGTTGTGAAATTCACTGTTTGTTAATTTTCCCAGATTCACTCCGATGTCCAGCGACACATGAATTCAAAAAAACAGCAAAGGCAATAACTGTGCAGGTTCTCTCTCTCTCTCCTGCACTGTCCTCACCATGTGCTTCCTTTGTCTGTTCTTCGCCCTTTTAAAACAGCTACTGTTTTGACTTCTTTTTTCAAAGTACCAAAACAATGCAACAACATATAAAACAGTAATCGCTGCTCCTGGAATTAGAGGAAATCACCTCCAACATCTAAAATACCTCAAAAAAAAGGAGCAGCTCTTACAGTCAGAATTTTTTCCCGTCCTCCATCTTGGATTACTTGTGTGGCACAAGTGTCACTTGCCATCACCCCTGGATATTGCCCAAGTCTTGTTGCATTTATCCTTCAGTGTCTGAAGGGTTGCAAATATTGCTAAACAATTTGCAATCATCTGTGTGCATCCTCAATTCTCACCTTACAATGGAGTAAAGGACATTGATGTCGTAGCTGAATATGATTGGGTCTGGGACACTACCCAGACGGATTTATTAAATATTGTTGGCAACTGTGTCTCTTACATTTTTCAAACCTGAAGTCTTACTTGTTTGTAAACACAAATGACAGGGAGAGCAGCATTCAAACACCCAAGAGTGGAGAATCACAGACCATTAGTGTCAGCATGGAGATATGGGGTTTGCACGAATGCTAAACTGCAAGTATTAATCTAGAGCCGGGACTCCACCCAAGTACAGCAAAGTAGAATAAGTCTCAAAGGAAGTAGTCTTCCATTCCACAACATTACATACAGTATTCTCATTTTTAACATTAATGACATAACAAATTATAGGAATAACACAGGTCATCTGGGGTGCTAACTACCTGCGTTCTGTATATTCAGTGACAAAGAAAATGAGTTGTCTCTGCTGGCAATAAGCTAAACTGTGAAAATTGAAGGCATTTATTACAAAATTGGTAAATTAGGCAATGGTCAAAGATAGATTAGGAAAATATCTAGACAGACAGAAAATATAATGATAGTTTCCAAAAAGGAAAATCCCATTTGAGAAATGTTACTCAATTTTGAGGTAGAATAGAAAAGGGTGAATATCTACACTTCCATAACCTTTTAACGTGGTGCATCGATGACACGCAAGTATGGTCACGGGACATAGAACAGAACAGAATCCTTAATGTGGAAGCAAGCCATTCAGCCCATAGAGTTCACACCCACCCTCCAAAGAACATCACACCCAGACCCACTCCCCTACTCGATCCCCGTAACCCTGCATTTCCCATGGCTACTCCACTTAGCCTGCACATCCCTGGTCACTGTGGACAATTTAGCACAGCCAATACATCTAATCTGCACATCTTTGGACTGTGGAAGGAAACTGGACTACCTGGAGGAAACACAGAGACTGGCAAAAATATGCAAACTTTACAGAGTCACCTGACGGTGGAACTGAACCCAGGTCCCTGGTGCTGTGAGGCAGTCATGCTAACTACTGAGCCATGTCACCATAAAAAAAGGTACAGAATGAATAATATGGCTGCAAAACAGCTAGGAAATATTCTGCAGAGACTGGAATTGGGACCATTGTTGCTCACCATTTACAAAATTTCAAAATGCACGAATGATACCAAATAAGAGATTCAGTTAACACTGTGGGGATGCAGGAAGATGCGGGGGATGCAGGAAGATCCTAATAAATGTAAAGAGTGATCATTAATTGGTAAATAATCTTCAATACAGATATATAGAAGATAGCATATTTTGCTTAGAAGTGCTGGGAAGTTATGTAGTCTTTAAAAAACGAGTGCCTTTTAGGTAAAAGGAGTAGATGCACAAGTTCCCAAATGTAGCAATGCAGATTAATAGAACAATATATTAAAGCAGAGTATTGTTTAATTCTTCAAGGGATACAGCAAAAAAAATCCACTGTGGTATTTTTATATCGGGTTGCAAAACAGATTGATGTGTAAAGAAAACATGTGACCTCGACTTAACTACAATGCAAATGCATGGATTGACTTTGAATTGCGATAGGGTTAGGGTTCTTCCGTCATTGGATGTATCGAGACACAGGATACTCAATCCGTTCTTTTTCAATTGAAGGCATGTGTGTTAAACAAAATACTTCAATCAAAATTTACTAGTCACCTCCGATCTTTGTGATTTCAAAATTTTAAGCACATGCTTAAAATTTACCTTTCACTGCGCTAGGATACAGCCTCATAGCAGTTTACAAGTGTGCGTACAAAACAGCCTCGATTATCTGAATGAATTGGGCAGGGAGTTTTTTTTTCGGTTAACTGAAATGGTCATAAACAAAGGAAGCGTTCTGAAGTAAAAGTGGAACCCCGTGACACACAGCCTCAGCCACAAGCACCGACTTGTGTATTACACCAGTCAGCCTGATCAAATCAAATTGAAAGACATTCTGGGACGGAGCAGGCTATTTTTGCTGTAGTTTTACGCGGGTTCTCATGTCTGCATGGGTTTCTGTCAGTAACTCTGCTCAGAGATGCGCTCTTTCACTCATTCGAATCATTGAACAAGTACCAGAGTCTAAAACAGATTGTCTAAAATAGTCAAACCCAAACTTCGGATTGTAATTAAAGCACAAGGGGAAAAAAAGCTGCATGTAAGTCTATAAATATACCTCCTGAAAAGAGCAGATGTCAGAAACTTTCTGCTATTTATGACAGATAGAGAATAAGAGGGAAAGAAGGAGACAGAGAGAAAGGGATCAGAGACAATGTGAGAGAGATAGATAGAGAAGGAGAGGAATAAGTGAGACAGAGCAGGAGATAAGTTGCTGAGCTCACTGGTAGACAATCTGTCTCGGAAACAGAATTTCTGCAGGTAGTGACTTTGAGATCTTTTTCGGATAATCTGAAATTTGGACAACTGATATTCAGATAACCAAGGTTGTTTTGTATTAAGGCAAAGACCCTTTTTGTTAGAGAGATTGGTCACAAAAAAAAATGATTTTAAAGATGCAGTCTATTTATAAGGTGACGAAAGAACTTTTAAATCAAGAATCATGATCAAAATGGTTGACAGTTAAGTACAAAATGTCCTTCTCATGTCTACGAAATGGCAGGGCAGTGTTGCAATAACTTATCAGTGAAGCAATAAGTATATATTTAAAGCTAACCCATTTTAAGATGTTACTATAGTTGATTTTCCCACAATAAAAAGATGTCACTTAGTGTTGCACCAAACTGGCATACGAATTCATGTTCAATTGTTTCAATGTTAGTAATTTATCCAATTTAACACAAGTCAGTTTGTGTAACATTGCCATGTTCTCCTGCCAAGGCAATAGAGAATTCCCTCACCTGTCAAGAGGAGCAAATTAAGCATTGTGCTAGAAATATATAACTCATTTCTTTCAAGGATCTGCTGAACACTAATGTGATTTGTGCACTGCAAGTCAGTTCAGGTGACCCATCAACTACTGCACAGGTCATTGCATTAAATCAGGCTATGGAAATCCGTGCTGCTTCAAAACTTTCATACAGGCTTTAAGCTCAAACGTTAGGTCATGGGATTAGACAGTAACTGGAATAGAGTCAGAGCTGTACAGCATGAAAACAGACCATTGATCCAATTCGTCCATGCTGACCAGTTATCCTAAATTAATCTAGTCCTATTTGCCAGTATTTGGTCCATATCCCTCTAAACCCTTCCCATTCATGTTGTAACTGTACCAGCCTCCACCACTTCCTATAGCAGCTCACTCCATACAAACACCACCCTCTGCGTGAAAAGAATGCCCTGTTTAGGTCCCTTTTAAATCATTCCCCTCTCACTTTAAATCTATGCCTACTAGTTTTTGACTTGCCCAACTTGGGGAAAAGACTATTCATCCTATCCATGACCCTCATGATTTCACTAAACCTTGATAAGGTTACCCCTTAACCTCTGGCACTCCAGGGAAAATAGCCCCAGCTTATTCAGTCTCTCCCTATGGCACAAACTCTGGCAATATCCATGTAAATCTTTTCTGAACCCTTTCAAGTTTCACAAGAACTTTCCTATAGCAGGGAGACCAGAATTGCACATAGTATTCTAAAAGTGGCCTAACCAACATCCTGTACAGCCACAACATTACTTTCCAACTCCTGTACTCAAAGCTTTGACCAAAGAAAAGCACACCAAACGCTTTCTTCACAATCCTGTCGACCTGAGACTCCAGGTAGAGACTATGAACCTGCACTCAAAGTGTCTTTATTCAGCAACACTTCCCAGGCTCTTACCATTTAGTGTGTAAGTTCTGCCCTGCTTTGCCTTTCCAAAATGCAGCACCCCACATTTATCTAAAATAAACTCCATCTGCCACTCCTCGGCCCATTGGCCCATTTAATTACTGTCCTGTTTTACTCTGCGGTAGCCTTTTTCAACGTCGACTATCCAGATGACACGTCCAATTTTGGTGTCATCTGCAAAACTTACATCCATACCTCCAATGCTCACATCTAATTCATTTATATAAATTATGAAAAGCAGTGGACCCAGCACCAATCCTGTTACACACCGCTGGTTACAGGCTCCAGTCTGAAAAGCAACCCTCCACCATCACCCTCTGTCTTCTAACTTCAAGCCAGTTTTGTATCCAAATCGCTAGTTCTCCCTGTATTTCGTGTGATGTAACCATGCTAACCAGTCTGCCATAAAGAACCTTTTTGAGTGCTTTACTGAAGTCCACATAGATCATGTTCACCGTCTGTCCTCAATCATTTTTGTTACTTCTTCAAATAGTGTCTCACCAACTTGATTGGAGCTAATTCCCATGCACAAAACCAACTGTTATCTAACTCACTGTTACATTCAGGAGATGGGGGTGGGTTTAGAGTTAGAGAAGCTTATCTGCCCCAGGATTTGAGTACCACCACTTCTTCAATCTTGACACTGCCATCTCTGCTTCGTTCAATACTACATTTCTCCTGCCAATCAAACACTGATAACTGCATTTCCTCAATTAAGTATTCTAGCCTTGCACTGCAACTCTAAGTATCCATCCCTGTCCTTTGTAGGATGCATTCAACCTCTTACATGTTGGCAAAAATTTATGTTCTCTTTTATATTGACTGTCATTATATTCTCAAGGAGAATATCACAAATAAATTTTAATTACAAAATTTGTTACAAATTAATGATGGAAAACCAATGAAAACATGGCAGTATTTTCTTTATGGGAACATGGAGCTTGAATATTTGCAAGATTAGATTTCACTTAATGAAAGAAAGCATTTCTTCAGAGACCTAAAACAGAGAGACTGGTCTTAAACAACTGATGGACAGAATAAAACAGCCATTTTAGAGTATGAAAAATTTCAGACAATGAATAAAGTAGTGAACAATCCACCTGGGAACCCCGTAAAAGACTGTCATCTTTTCATTGGCTGGAATCGAGAGCAGGGAGGAAGGCACGTATATGTGGAAGATTTACATCAGAAATGAAAATAAACAGATTTACAGCAGAACTAACTTCATTGGCATTGAAGCAAAAGGTGAAGTTGTGGAAGATCATTCATTCATTTTTGAAATTTGATTGGTCTTTGCTAGTCATATGACAACCCATGCAAGCCATATTTCAAAAATCAGTAATTATCCAGAAATTGCTGGCAAAACCCAGCAGTTCTGGCAGCATCTGGCAGAAGAAAGCTAACTTAAATGTTCAGTCCAGTGACGTTTCAGATTCAAAACATCAAATCTGCTTTCTTCCACAGATACTGCCAAACCTAAGTTTCACCAACAAATCGTTTTTTTCTCAGATCTTCAGCATCCATAGTTCTTAGTTTTATTTCAATCAGTAATGTTGGTAAAATTACAATCTAACTTTATCACCATACAGAACATAAGAAAACACTTGCTCCTACATGGCAGTTACTCCACCTTAGAATGGGAAAACGTTTGACTCTTGTCATCTTACCAATGGTAACTTCAAAGAAAAAACCCATGGGCTAATTTCCTCTCCCTGCTGCAAAGTTGCAAAGCTTGTATCCACAACCACAAGGCAAAAAAAAACTTTGATACCAAAAATGCTAAGTAATTAATAAAGGTACATAGTCAGTGAATGGGCTAATCCTGAACATTACCAGATTGCAAAGCCTTTAAAAGGAACTGTAATTGTACGTGCACTTCAGGGCATCTGTAAGTGTATCTGGATGGTGTTTTTTGATTTGTCAACTCCTGGAGGCTAACTAATTTTGAAAGCTCCAACAAGATATTAAAGGAAATTGAGGAGTCCTTACTCATGAAATTCTACAGACCATTTTAATATGCATTGTAATGAAGATGAAAAAATTAATGTAATCAATTGATTTAAAAATTAGAATCAGAAATCTTAACTTCTAAGAGGATAATGTAACCTAAATAAGCTTGCCACAATACATTTAAGTATCCAAATCTTGTTCGCACCTGTATGAAAGTGGTCTCTTGGTCAAGTAGTAATACTGCATCCCAGCAAAGCAGCCTGACTAGTCTCCAACCACCACTAACACCCTCAGCCTAGATGAACTTGTTCCGTCAATTTCTTTAACTTGTCTCACTTCCTCTCAACAAAAGGTATCGTTGTGAGGACCCGTGTAAGAGCAAGTGTATTTTATCTTTTTGTATCAGCTTTACTTGGACCCTCCACAAACTCAGTTTCTGGGACAATGATGACTGTACCTGTGCTGGAAAACTCCAACTCTGCTTCAATTTCCACCCCTTTTCATTTGAACTGTACATCACAGAACCTTCCATTTCCTTCTTCAACTTCTGCTTCCATTTCTGGGGATAGATTGTCAAGTAATACCCATAATAAGCCCCGGATTTCCACTGCACCCTGAGTATACTTCCTTTCACCCAGTCTCCTGTGAGAAGTAATTTTCTTCTCCCTATTTTTCAGTCTATTTCACCTCTTATCATGACCAAATCTTCTACAACAACACGTCTATTAAGTTGTCATTTCTTCTTAACCAGGAATTCACCTGCTCTGTTGTAGTTGACAAAGCCCTCAACGGTGTCTAGCTGGTTCCCACACTTCAGTTCATCTCTCCCCTCAGCTTCACGTTGCACCACACACAAATGATAGCGCTCTATATTTCCATCACTCCCAGCATGATGAAACTACCAAATACACCTTTCCTCCCCTTAGTATTCTGAAGGGACTGCCCACTCCAAGATACCTTGGTCCACTCATCCATCACCCCAACACCTTGGCCATTTCCTATTACCTTCACATGCCATTACATAAGGTGCAAAACCTGCTCTTATACAAAACCTGAGAGGCCACAGGCATTTCTTCCAGTCCTAGACTCTCCTATGATGAAGAAACATCCTCTCAGCATTGACCCTGTCAAATCCTGATAAGTTTCAATGAGATCACCACTCCCTCTTCTAAATTCCAATGAGTAGAGTACCAACAAACCCTCCATACCGGGAATCATTTTGGTGAACCTTCTCTGAATTGCCTCCAATGAAATGATATCTTTCATTTAATAAGAGAAGCAAAACAGCTCCCAGTGCTCAAAAAAAGTCTCACGAGAACCTTGTACATTTGCAGAAAGAGTTCCCTATTCCCCTTCAACCCCTTTGAAATAAGTACCAAGATTCTCTTTGCACTTTCTGATTACTTGCTGCCCCTGCTGTGTGTTAATTTTCTGTTTTTAATACACAAATTCCGGCCCCCACCAAGTTCATTTCTGGTGCAGCTCTCTATAGTTTAAATAATATTCTGTTCTCCCTTCCAAAATTATCGTAACTTTGTATTTTCACAAACATCTTGTTTTAAATCTCATGCTCATTTGAAGTATTGTGATTAAGTTAAATTCTGGTACAGATTTACTGAATGGACTGTGTCGAATGTGGTCCGAGCTTTGGAATGTACTGTCTAAGTACCTTTGATAAATTTCTGCAAGCATCTCGAGAGTTGGTGGTGGATGTTTGTCGTGCCAATGAAGTGGGGCTGCTGATGGTGTTGAGCTTACTTGGATGGTGATGGCTAGCATGAGGTTTCATAGCTATAAATTTAATGTTGATCCATATAGTACAGATGCCAGAGGTAGTTTCTTTAGTCAGAGAGTAGTAGAGCCTGTAATAGTCGTAGACTCACCAAATTTAAGGACAGATAAACAAATGGATGAAGATTGAATAGCGTAAGATAGACGGAGTTCAGATTGTTTTCACAGGTTGGAGCAACATCGAGGGCTGCAGGGCTTGTATTACACTGTAATGTTCTACATTCTTTGTTCTGTTCTTGGAGCTGCACACATCCAGGCAAGTCGGGAGTTCTCCATCACGCTACCAATTTATGCCTTGTCGATTGTGGACAGACTTTGTCGGGGTAATAAGGAGATGAGTTCCTCATTGCAGGATTCCCAGCTTCTGATCTGCTCTTGGAACAACTCTATTAACGTGGTGAATCCAGATGCGTCAATAGGAAACTCCAGGATGTTGACAGTAGTGGGATTCAGTGACGGTAGCACCATTTAAGGTCAAGGCCAATGGTTAAATGTTCTAGTATTGAGGAGGCCATTGTCTGTTAATATGCATAACACTTTGTTTGAGGCTGAGAACGTCTTCTACACAACACAGAGAAAAACTAATAACGTTTTTATTTCAGTTGAGGCCAACAGATCAAATCGAGGTGTGATTAAGGTGTTGTGTATCATAGAAAATGTTTCACATTCTTTTCCAGCTGACTATATTAAGACTAAATATAAACTGTGCGGTTAACTCTTCTGAACAGTAGATCTGCTGTTCCCTATCAGCTATGGGCCCTTTGGGAGTAAAGAAATATATATACCTACTTAAATGGTTGGTGTCACAGAAGCGATACTTGAAGCAAGCCAACGTCAGGTACCACCAACATTCATCCAGTTTAGATCTTATTGTCTGGACTGTACTGTTAGGTCAGTAGCCAACTCGAACTAGAGCTCTGTATACTGGGACATTGAGGCCGAACTGTGTATTGTGGTTATAGCAGTGAGAGATCATAAAAATGCAATTATTGGATTCACAAACTTACTCCTTTTTTTCAGCTATTCTAAGGCCTGTGCTTTACATATATCCCGCAAGTGGTTTCGTAAAAGAAGGAGGGATTTTAAAATTGGAATGTGCAACAGATAAAAGACGAGTTATTTATTGGTACAAAAATGAACAGTATTTCAATTACACACAGAGTAATATTTACGAAGTACCCGTCGACAGTGAAACTGGTGGGTCTTATCACTGCATGATATTCAATCAATAGCAAAAGAGTGAAACTGTTGAAGTTGTCACAGGTAAGTGAACTTTGACTCTCATCTATTTTACATGTAAGTGGAGCGAGCAGTGTTCAAAGAATAAAGAATAGTACAGCATAGGAACAGGTCCTTAAACTCACCAAGACTGTGCTGACACATGATGCCTTTGTCAACCTTTTACCTCGAGGCTGTTCATACCCCGTTATCCTCTGTCTGTTTGAATATCTGTCCTCAGGCCTCTTAAACGTAGCTATAGTTTCTACCTTCACCACCTTCTCTGAAAAGCCACTCTCGGCACTTACTATTTTCTATGTGGGGAAACACTTGCCTCTTACATTTCCTTTAAATTTCCCCCTTTACCTGAAAACCATGTCCCCCAGTAATTGACATTTTTACTCTGGAAAAAAGACTTCGACTGGTCATTCCATCCATGCCTCTCATAATTTTGTAAACTCCCATCAAGTTGTCACTCACTCACTATTTTTCAGATGAAAACAAACCAAGTTTGTCCAATTTCTCCTCATTGTTAATGCCTTCCCAACGAGGCAACAGCCTCATAACCCATTTCTGTACCCTCTGTAACGTCTCAAAATTCTTCTGGTAGGTGGTAATGAACGACACATGGTATTTTCTTTAACTACAAACCAATTTTCAGCCAAATACATGTTTCAGCATGATATACTGCTCAAACTTCATTTTTGTTTGGTCAGTAACTTACATAAGGTTAGGCTAGGAGTTAGTAATTTCGCATGAGGAGATTTTGAGTAGATTGAGTAGAGTTAGAAGAACAGAAGCTGATCTTGTTGAATATTTGTAGAGGCACTTGGACGGGAGATGCAGAACTTGTTTTGGAGAATCTGGACCAGAGGGGCATCCTGTCAAATAAAGGGGGTTGCCAATTGAAGATGGAGGTGAGGGGGAATTCCATCTCTGAGGGGAATGAATCTGTGGAATTATTTACTGTAGAGGGTTATTGAGGCTCTACCTATTAACCCTCTGAATGAAATAATCCTCAAATTCCCCCCCAAATCTCCTGCCTTTCAATTGAAGTGATAGCTCCCTTGTTATTGACTCTTCGACTAAGTAGAACAGCTGCTTCATATCCTCCCCCCATCCATGCTCCTCATAGACTTACACAGCTCTATCAGGACACCCCTCAACCTTCTCTATTCCAAAGAAAACAACCCGAGCTTATCAACCCTCTCTTCATCACTAAAGTTGTTCCTCGTAGGCAATATCCTGGGACTCTCCTCTATATCCCCCATTAGTGCAATAAAATCCTTCCTGTCGTGTGGAGACTGGAACTGTACACAGTGTTCCAGCTGTGGCCTCATCAATGTCCCGTGCAGCTCTAACATCCCCTTCCCGGTGTTAGAATCAACTATCAAATGTAATTTGTATCCCAAGCTGATTTAGTGTAATATTGCTTTTGCAGGTACTGATGAAGCGCTAACTCTGGAAGCCAATTCTGAACATGCTCTGAGAAATGAGAGGATTGTAATGAACTGCTGAACCCCAGCCCAGAACCTGAGAGGACGTAAGCACTTCGGATGGTATCGAAATAATGGGTTAATAAAACAATCTACATACGGGTCACTCACTGACCATAGAAAGTGCAACGTATTCAAATGAAGTATCTTATCGGTGTGAATTAAAAATTCATTAATAAAAGTGGGTTTTGAACGAACTAAACATCACGGTATCAAGTTGGTCATTCTTTTGTCTAGGTGGTGCTAAAAAATGTTTTGATGATTTTATGCCACGTCTGTGTAAGCTGTTTTTAACAGGACCCTCCTAGTGATGGGGACTCGAGGGCAGGAGCAGGGATGTTTCATCAATGATCTTCCCTCCATCAAAAGGTCAGAAGCGACGATGTTCACTGATAGTTGCGCAATATTTATCTCCATTCACCACTTCTCAGATACTGAAACAGTCCATGTCCAAATGCAAAAATGTGCGATTAATATCCACACTTGTGCTATCAAGTGGTAAGTAACATTTGCGCCACACAAGTGACAGACAAAGACCATTTCCAATAAGAGACAATCTAACCATTGCCCCTTGACATTCAATGGTGTTCACATCTCCCTAATTTTAGCATCCTGGGAGTTAACGTTGAGGGAGAATTTAACCATCACCCGTTGAGATTTTAAGGGTGTTACCAACACTGAGTTCCCGCTATCAACATCGTGGAGTTTCGTGGAGAAGCTGAACTGGAGTTGTCACATACCCACAGTGGCTGTTAGATCAGATCAGAGGCTGGGAATCCTGTTGTGATTCCCGAAAGCCTGTCCACCATTTATAAGGCGCAAATCAGGAGTGTGATGGAATACTCCTCGAAAATATCGACACCATCCAAGGACAAAGCAGCCCCCACTTGACTGACACCACATCCACAAGCATCCACTCCATCTACGACTGACGGTTAGTAACAGCAGAGTGTACTATCTACAAAATGCACTGCAGAAGTTCACGGAAGATCCTCAGACAGCACTTTCAAAACCCATGACCGCTTCCATCTAAGAGGCAGCGGATACATGGGAACCTTGTACCCTGCAGCTTTCCCTCCAAGCCACTCACTATCCTGACTTGGAAATATATCAGTAGTTTCTTCTGTGCAGCTGGGCCAAAATGCTGGAATTCGCTCCCTCAGGGCATTGTGAGTCTACCGACAGCACATGGACTGCAGTGGTTCAAGAAGGAAGCTCAATGGGCAATTCGGGGCAGACAATTAAATGGTGGTGATAAGAGACTGGATTGGTTAGGATTATATTCACTAGAGTTTAGAAGAATGAGGAAAGGATCTGGCAGAAAACTATAAAATTCTAATAGGAGATGTTAAAGTAATATTTTGCGTCTGTTTTTATTTTTGAGAAAGGAGTAGAGGCTAGAGAACTCTAGGAAATGAATATTAAAGTTTTGAAAACAAATGATATTACAGAAGAAGTAGTGCCGGTAGTCTCAGCAAACATAAAGGTAAACAAATCACCAGGACCTGATCAAATGTATTCCAAGACATTGTGGAAGTAATTGCGGAACTTTGAGTAATAATATTTGTATCATCTATGAGCTTGTGATTTAATCATTGCCCTCTCCTTCACTTTTTTGATCACGCAGCACTGCCGTTTCATGAGAAAGCCATTGCTTGTCACTGGCCACTTGGTTGTTTCCTTTCATACTGGTGGTGAAAATTGAATAAAAATTTCCACACCAGTTGTATTTTACTGTGTCTCATGTCTGCATGCACCACACACGCGTACACACCCACACACACACACACACATACACAACCTAATATTCTAGGATGGCTAATATTGAGCCTTTGTTAAAGAAAGGCTGTAATGAGAAGCCTGGAACCTAGAGATTTTTGTGTCTGATATCAGTGATGGGTAAGTTGTTGGATATGGTTATGAAAGATAGTATTTACATGCATTTGGAGAGGAGAGGATTGATTAGGGAGTTAGCATGGTTTTGTGCATGGAAAATATATTCTAACAAACTTGATTGAACTTGTTAATGAAGAGAACAAAAAAAAGTTGAGTGGGGAGTGGTAGACGTTGTTTACTTGGACTTCAGTAAAACCTTTGATAAGGTTCTGCATGATTGACTAATTAGGACAGTTACATCACATGGAATTTAGGATGAGCTTGCGAACTGGATACAAATTGGCTTAATGGCAGGAAACAGTAATTTTGGAAGGTTGTTTTCAGATTGGAGGAATACGGCATTCTTGTTCAAGGTTTGTTGCAGTGTCCACTGTTATTTGTGATTCAATTAAATGATTTGGATGAGAATATTGGAGGCATGGTTAGTAAGTATGCAAATGACAAGTGTGAAAAATTGGAGGTATAATGAACAGTGAAACAGGTTACTTAAGAATACAAAGAGTCTTGATCAGGTGCATTAATGGGCTTAGGAGTAGCAGATAGAGTTTAATTTGGATAAATGTTTGATATTGCATTCTGATTATACAAATAAGAACACTTGATGTAATTAATGATAGGGCCTTGGCCAACGTTGTAGAACAGAGGAATTTAGGCATACTGGCGCAAACCTATTGGACATTTGCATCACAGAACGTGTGAAAAAGCATTTAGCATGCTTGCCTTCTTTGATCAAACCTTTGAGTATCGGCGTTAGGATGTTATTTTGAGGTTGTGCTGAGACCTCTTCTAGAATACTGAGTGCAATTCTGGTTGCCCTGATATAGGAAGGATATTGCTAAACCAAAGAGGGTACTGAAATGATTTAACAGTATGTTTCTGGGAATGCAGGGTTTGA
Organism: Chiloscyllium punctatum; assembly: GCF_047496795.1. Classification (NCBI taxonomy): domain Eukaryota; kingdom Metazoa; phylum Chordata; class Chondrichthyes; order Orectolobiformes; family Hemiscylliidae; genus Chiloscyllium; species Chiloscyllium punctatum. Next base: position 15,461,481 of record NC_092790.1, read on the forward strand.
GACACAAAAAAAGATTGGAAAAACTGAGGCATTTTTCACTGGAGCAGAGGATGTTGATGGTTGACCATTTTGAGGTTCTCAAATCATGCAGAGCATAGATAAGGTGAATTACAAGCATCTTTTCCCTTTGATGGAGGAACTCAAAACTAGAGGGCATATTTTTAAGTTGAGAAGAGAAGGATATTAAGGAAGGTCTTTAGGGCAATTTTTTTTACACAGAGTGATTGGTGTGTGAAATGAATTGCCAGGGGAAGTGGTGAATGAAGCCACAGTTGTAATGTTGAAAAGACATTTGAATAAGTTCATGAATAGGAATGGTTTGTAGAATATAGGCTAAATGAAGGTTGGGAGGACTAGTTTATTTCGGGAACAAGGTCAGCGTGGACTGATTGGGCAGAAGACTCCTTTTCCGTGCTGTTTAATCTATGAATAGACAGGGAAAAAATAGGAAGAATGTCCCGATGACCCTGAAGGCTGGTTGTGGTGTTCAGAACCAGGGGGTCACAGTTTCAAGTAAATCGGGCAGCAGTGAGATAAGGAGAAGTGTTTTCACCCAGAGAGTGGTGCCCTTCCCTTCTGTATTAATTCCTATTCTGATCCAACCAACTGATCGATATCAACTATAATTTACGATCACTACTGCCGACAGAATTCTTTACTCTGATGTCTGAGGGTGTTATATAATATCATTAAGAACTGACAGTCCTATGTCTATTTATCTTGCTGATTGTGCCTCTTGCTGCTATTGTAATATTTCCAGTCGTTGCCTTTTACTGTTTTAACTTTTTTTTTAAAGTTAAAAATCATGCAACATAAGATTATCGTCCAATAGGTTTATTTGGAAGCACTGGATTTCAGAGCGCTGTTCCTTCATCAGGTGGTTGTGAAGGAGCAGCACTGCAAAAGCTAGTGTTTCCAAATAAACCTGTTGTACTATAACCTGGTGTTGTATGATTTTTAACTTTGTCCACCCCAGTCCAACACAGGCACCTCCAAGTCATAACATCTTGAAAACACTTTTGCTTCTATTCTCGTGTTGTATCTGTACATCTTCTTCTCATCTCTACACGCATTTGCATTCATCTAACACAAGAAAGTGTTCTGACTCTTTGACTCTTTACGACGGGGAATGGAGCTGAGTGACCTCCCCCGTTCTGATTTCTTATGGTCTTAAGATCCCTTTCTCGGTAAGGTGAACCAAAACTGTACTCAATTCTGAAGATGCGTTGAAATCAAATTAATGTTATTTATTTATTTATTCAGAATGGATTGTAGAAAATATGGAGGATAGTTTGGCTGGACTGATACTCATAAACCCATTCCAGAAACAATATGGTAGTGAATGTTTTCGGAACAGTTGCCAGTGAAGTGAGAGCCTGAGGTAAGCTGCAATGATACAACTTTGCTTTCAATCTTAGATGGACAAGTGGCTTTCCACGTTGTCCCAGTTTCACCTTTGGAAGGAGAGACAGTGAAACTGAATTGTCGGTCCAGATTAGATATTTGGTGGGAGAGAGAATTTACCTTTTATATAAAAGGCAAGATGATCCATTCAATGAAGTCTGAAAAACGTGAGACTTCGCACAGCATTAAAATAAACAGCACCGATGACAGTGGATTGTACAGCTGTAAAATGTAGCCGTACACATCACGGCCTGTTGGTGTTCAGGTACAAGGTAATTACCTGGAGTTACAAACTGTCGGAAATAATGTTTATATTTCTCTGGACGGCTGTTTTAAACACTGGACACATTCTGAATCATAGAATACAGAACAGTACATTCGGCCCATGACGTCTGCACTGTCAACGCAAAACTAAATCAAAACAACCCCACTTCCCTGCACTAGGCCCCACAGCCTTGAATATTATGACATTTCAAGCGCTCGTCCAAGTAACTTTTAAAGGTTGTGAAGTTTCCCTCCTCAGCTAACCTCCCAGGCAGTGCATTCCAGACCCTCATCACCTTTTAGGTGAAACTAGCCTGAAATCCCCCTCTTTTTCACTTTAACAGGATACCCTCCCCCCATGTTATTGACCTCTGACCAAGGGCAGCAACTGCATCCTATCCGCCACTTCCATGTTCTCCATAACCTTACACATCTCCATCAGGTCCCTTCCCGCGCGCCCCTCTAACCACTGTCTCTGCCTCAGAGTAAACAACACAATCTTATTCACTCTCTAGTCATCACGCCTGCCACCTTTAAGAGAATCCATTCTTGCTCATTCCGGTTTTCAGTCTGCCCCACCCCTTTATCCTGAAATGATAACCGATTATTCTAGATTATCCCACACGAGGAAACATTCTCTCTCTGTCTACTTTGTCAACCCCCATCTCTCTTTAACGCTTTATGAGTAATGGGAGCGATAGTAAAGTCCCCCTCTCATTAACGAGGTAGGAGATTGGTGGTTTAATCTGATGGTCACCATACATAGGCGTGGAGAGCCCTTCATGGTGAGCTTAGCCAGTACTGGCTGTTGGCATCGCCCTCCTCCCAGCAGGAAAACAAACTCAAGTGGCAGTGATGTACAGTGAAGAGGGTGCAATCCTGAGAGTCTTACACATTTTTCCGCCATGCAAGCAGGCCCTTCAGCCCTACTCGTCCGTGCCGACCAGGTTTCCTAAACTGAACTCGTCCCACTTGTCTGCGTTTGGCACTTACCCTTCCAAACTGTTATTATCCATGTCCCTGTCCAAACGTTTTTTTAAAAAATGTCATAATTGTACCAACCTTCACTACTTCCGCTGGTCGCTTGCTTAATGCAAGTACTACTCTCTGTGTGAAAAATTTGCCTCTCAGGACCCCTTTAAATCTTTCCCCTCTCAGTTTAAACCTGTGCCTTCTCGTTTTGGACTCTCCTACCTTGGGGAAAAGACCATGTGCATTCGTCTTATCTATGCCTTTTTGATGTTATGAACTGCTAAATGGTCATCCTTCATCTGTGAGGTTGCAGGGAAATAAGTTCCAGCCTAACCAGCCACTCCGTGTAACTCAGACCCTCCAATGTCGATAACATTCTTGTAAACCCTTTCCAGTTTTATGACACAATACATGTTATCATAATGCAATCACGGTGCCCGCTCTCTCTTGTATCCCTCATTTTAAGAAATGTGCAGCGACAATTGAGAAGGTGCTGAAAAGATTTCCAAGACACTGTGTTGATCTGTAGGGAAAATAAAAACTGTGGCAACTGTCTGTTTGATTGAGGCGAAGCTTGTGATAGGGTTTGAGGCTGGTATTTTACAACATAAGGAGTCTAGTCTGAGGAGAGTGAGTGAACCATAACACAAAGGTTCAAGATGGATTGACTAGCGTAGCAAAGGAGATACAAAGAATTTTAATTTTGTGGTTCAGGTCATGAAGACAAATACTCAATATTTTATGGATAAAGATATGATTGAAACATTCATTAGAAAAGAGAACATTGCAGTTGAGGCATTACATGGCTACAGGCTCAGCCACTTATAGACGACCCAGTGGTGTTACCAATGGACTATTAATCCAGAGACCAAGGGCACGTTCTTGGGATCTGGATTCAATTCTTGTTGTGGAAGTTGACTTTGAAAGGGTGCCAAAAAAGATTTACTGGGATGTTATCGAGAGTGGAGATTTATATTTATTTGATCGGTTGGAACACAGGAGACTGAGGGGTGACGTTATAGAGGTTCTTAAAATTGGGAGGGTTTTAGATATCCTGAATAGCCAAGGTCTCTTCCCCAGGGTAGTTGAGTTAAAAACTGGACAGCATAGCTATAAGGTGAGAGGGGAAAGATTTTAAAAAGCCCTAACGGGCAACATTTTAACACTGCGAGCAGTGTGTATATGAAACAAGCCGCCAAAGCAAATGGTGGAGACGGGTACAATTCCAGTATTGAGAAGATATTTCAACAGTTACTTAGATATGGAACGTTCAGAGGGTTAGTGGTGAATGCTGGCAAATGGGACTGGATCAGTAAATCTGATCAGCATGGACGGGTTGGACAGAGAGGTATGTTTCCATGCTGCAAGAATCTACGATTCTAAGAATTTAGTGGCATCAAAACAGAATTTGAATTTTGGAATGTACGAGAAAAATAAAGTTTCTCCCTCTCCACTGTCCTTTGTCAGTAAATGCTCAACTTCTTCACCCCATGTCATCATTGTGCCTTCCGCTCTGTGATAACAGTAGGTTCATGAATCCCAATTGTGTGTTACATTCCAGAAAGCTTTGCCAAGCCCGTGCTGAGGGTAGGGCCAGCTGCTGAAGTATTCCAGGGTCTCCAGCTCATGCTGACATGCACTGTCCAGGTGGCATGGCCCTCCGTCCAGTTTCATTACTCGTTTCACAGAGACAGCGACGCCCTGCAGACAGTGCCTGATCATAACAGCGTGTACTCCATCAATGCTACGGCTGCAAACGATTCTGGGAATTACAGCTGTGAAGCGATTGAGGCAGTTTACAGTCTGAGGAAGAGGAGCGACAACATTCACATTTCCATTAAGCGTAACTATCTGTCACTATTGCAGAGTGCCCAGAATAAATAAAAGACCCTTGGAGCAATCAAGTGAGAAGCAGCCACCTCACTATTCTCTAATCCCTACTTCCCCAGCATGCGGCAGCATAACCTTGTCCTCGCAAGTACATATCTAAACACTTCTTCACTGTGATGAGCGTTTTTGCCTCTCCCACCATTACAGGGGCAGTGAGCTCAAGATCCTCTTCGTGAAAGTGCTTTTCCTCATACTCCCTCGAAACTTTCTACCGTTTACCGTCAATGTATACGCATCCTCTTCTGCATTTGGTCTCATCAAGGGGGAAGGCTTTCCTCCTGTCTACCCCATTTATACTCCCTCATAGTATCACACAATACAATCATGAGCTCCACCCTCGTCTCCTCTGCTCTAAGGAATAAAAAGCCCAGTCTGTCCATTCTCGCTGCATCTCTGAAACTCTCCAGCCCTCAAGGCAATATCCTGGTAAATCTCTCTCTGCACCCTCCTCCAGTGCTAACCCGCCCCTACTAGAAAGTGGATTCCAGAACTGGGTACAATATTCTCGCTGTAGTTGTACGTATTCATTCCAAATACATTCACACTCATCACAAAATCTGTCCTGGAGTTGACACAACACTAACAGCCTTCACTGGCCTTGAAATATTGTTCTGAGTCTCGTGAACTCACCCCGCCTGGGGATTTTCTTACTCTCGTTCTAATCGCTGAGCTTTCTGAAGCCCAGGCATTCTACAGGTTGAAACAGAAACATGTCCCTCTGCTTTCCAGAGTCATTCGCCGTCCCTACGTTGACTGTGCGTCCTGAGAGACAGCTTATTGATGGTCAACGGGTTGAATTGCTGTGCTAGATTGAAGAGAATCCCTTCCAAGTTTCCTTGTGGTACACCGTTTACAGAAATAGGGTCCCTCTCCAGTCTTCATTCGACCACAGCGACTTCATCTCTGAGTCAGCTCAACCAGCAGACTCGGGTACTTACCACTGTGAAGTCACAAACGGGAAGGTGTGGAATTGCAGTAATCAGCTTGATTTGTCCATCAGACGTGAGTCCCATTTATTATCCTCTTTTTTTTTAACTGTTAAAGATTCAGAATAGAGACACAGTTGGGGAAGGGGAAATGAGGAAACTGGAGAAATCTGAGTTCATCCCTTGTGGTTGGAGGGTTCCTAGGTGGAAGATGAGGCGCTCTTCCTCCAACCGTCGTGTTGCTATGGTCTGGCGATGGAGGAGTCCAAGGACCTGCATGTCCTTGGTGGAGTGGGAGGGGGAGTTGAAGTGTTGAGCTACGGGGTGGTTGGGTTGGTTGGTCCGGGTGTCCCAGAGGTGTTCTCTGAAACGTTCCGCAAGTAGGTGGCCTGTCTCTCCAATGTAGAGGAGGCCACATCGGGTGCAGTGGATGCAAGAGATGATGTGTGTGGAGGTGCAGGTGAATTTGTGGCAGATATGGAAATATCCCTTGGGGCCTTGGAGGGAAGTAAGGGGGGAGGTGTGGGTGCAAGTTTTGCATTTCTTGCGGCTGCAGGGGAAGGTGCCAGGAGTGGAGGTTGGGTTGGTGGGGGGGGACCTGACGAGGGAGTAATGGAGGGAGTGGTCTTTTCAGAACACTGAAAGGGGAGGGAAGGGAAATATATCCATGGTGGTGGGGTCCGTTTGGAGGTGGCGGAAATGACGGCGGATGATACGCTGTACATGGAGGTTGGTGGGGTGGTAGGTGAGGACCAGTGGGGTTCTGTCCTGGTGGCAGTTGGAGGGGCGGGGCTCATTGGCGGAGGAGTGGGAAGTGGAAGAGATGTCGTGGAGGGCATCGTTGACCACGTCTGAGGGGAAGTTGCGGTCCTTGAAGAAGGAGGTAATCTGGGGTGTACGGTTTTGGAACTGGTCCTCCTGGGAGCAGGTGGGGTGGAGACGAAGGAATTGGGAATATGGGATTGCATTTTTACAGGGGGCAGGGTGGGAGGAGGTGTAGTCTAGGTAGCTGTGGGAGTCAGTCAGTTTATAGTAAATGTCCATATTGATTTGGTCACTAGAGATAGAAATGGAAAGGTCGAGGAAGGGGAGGGAGGAGTCTGAGACATTCCAGGTGAATTTGAGGTCTGGGTGGAAGGTGTTGGTAAAGTGGATGAACTGTTCAACCCCCTCATGTGAGCACGAGGCAGCCCCAATACAGTCATCGATGTAGCGGAGGAAAAGGTGGGGGGTGGTGCCAGTGTAGCTGTGGAAGATGGACTGTTCCACATATCCTACGAAGAGGCAAGCATAGCTTGGGCCCATGCGGGTGCCCATGGCTACTCCTTTGGTTTGGAGGAAGTAGGAAGATTGGAAAGAGAAGTTGTTCAGGGTGAGGACCAGTTCAGTCAGTCGAAGGAGGGTGTCAGTGGAAGGGTACTGGTTGGTTCGGCGGGAAAGGCAGAAGCGGAGGGCTTTGAGGCCTTCGTGATGGGTTGGAGGTGTACAGGGACTGGATGTCCATGGTGAAGATAAGGCGTTGGGGACCGGGGAAGTGAAAATCATGGACGAGGTGGAGGGCATGGGTGGTGTCCCGAATGTAGGTGGGGAGTTCTTGGACTAATGGGGACAGGACCGTGTCGAGGTATGCAGAGATGAGTTCGGTGGGGCAGGAGCAGGCTGAGACAATGGGTCGGCCGGGGCAGTCAGGTTTGTGAATTTTGGGCAGGAGGTAGAAACGGGTGGTGCAGGGTTGTGGGACTATGAGGTTGGAGGCGGTGGATGTGAGATCCCCTGAGGTGATGAGGTTATGGATGGTCTGGAGATGATGGTTTGGTGGTGGGAGGTGGGGTCATGGTCAAGGGGGCAGTTGGAGGAGGTGTCCGCGAGCTGGCGTTTAGCCTCTGCGGTGTAAAGGTCGGTGTGCCAAACTACTACCGCGCCTCCCTTGTCTGCTGGTTTGAACGGAGGGAGTGGAGGGCTGCACATTCCAAGGTTGAGAGTTTGGAGTGGGTGAGAGGGGTGGAGAAGTTGAGGCGGTTAATGTCGTGGCGGCAGTTGGCTATGAAGTGTTCGAGGGTGGGTAAGAGACCAGCACGGGGTGTCCAGGTGGATGGGGTGTGTTGGAGGCGGGAGAAGGGGTCGTGAGAGGGTGGGCGAGAGTCTTGGTTGAAGAAATAGGTGCGGAGGCGAAGGCGGCGGAAGAATTTTCCGATGTCACGCCGCGTGTTGAACTCATTAATCCTAGAGCATAGGGGAATGAAGGTGATGCCTCTGCTGAGGACTGACCTTTCATCCTCAGAGAGGGGTACTTCTGGAGGGATGGTGAAACTACGGCAGGGCTGGGAGCTAGGACCTGGTGTGGGGCTGGAGCTGGGCGTGGGGGCGGAGTTGGGTGTGGTGACGCAACTCGGCGTAGGGGCGGGGTTACGCATGGTGACGGAGTTCTGCGTGGGGGTGGAGACACATGCGGCGTTGTGGTCGTGCAGGTTAGTGTTGTCACTGGGGACTGGCGACGAGAGACAGTGTTATTCCCGATAGCCGCGGAGGCCGCGAATCTGTCGGCGATGGTCTTCCTGGCGATCGTGGAGGCGGTTGTCTGGGCGGCGAGCGCGGAAGTGACGTCATGGTCCGTGGCGGCGGTTGTTGCCGCGGGCGCTGGAGCGGCCGCGTGGTTAATGGCGCCGGACTGATTTCGGAGGCCGATGGAAGACTCTGGAACAGTTGAGGAATCCGGAGTGTGGGGGTAAGTACATGAAAGTTTTTGGTACTTACTGTCTTTAATTTCCGATATGGCTAGGAAGAAATGTTTGTCTTCAGCCGGAGAGTGGGGAGTCCATGGGATTCACTGTCCCAGAGAATTATGGAAATATATGAATGGGAATAGCCCATTCATTCCTTCCAGCTTGCTCTGCCTATTCATTAGATTCGTGGCTGGTCAATCACGCCAGTCTCCTATCCCCTTTCTCCATTACTTTGGGCCCTAAGAAATCTACCCAGCTCCTTTTCCAACAACCTTCAATGTACAGGCACTGATTATTTTTTGTGGCAGAGAACTCCACAGGGTGAAGACATTCCTCATAGTCTCAGTCCTGCCCTATTTCCCTTTCGACTGTGACGCCCTGGGTGTCTGTTGAAAATCATGAGCAACTTTCCTGTGTTTACCATATCTAATTAGAAAGTTTGCAGATGACATGAAAATTGGTGGTGTTGTGGATATTGAGGAAGTTAATAAAATAATATTGATCATCCTGAAGGATGAGCCCAGAAATCGTGAATGGAGTTTAATCAGGACTAAGGTGAGTTGAGGGGTAAGTGAGGACTGCAGATGGTGGATATATGGTGGACATTATAGTTGGATGCTGTGGTGCTGTAAAAGCACAGCAGCTGAGGCAGCATCCCAGGAGCAGGTGAATCAACTTTTGGGCATAAGCCCTTCATCAGGAATTGGCTTGGGGGCCAGACGGCTGAGAAATAAATGGGAGGGGGTGTGGTTCGGGGAAAGATACCTGAGAATGCGATAGGTAGGTGAAATTGAGGGAGAAGGCGAAAGGTCGGAGAGGGGGGTGGAGTGGTTAGATGGGAAAGGTGATTTCCAGGTTATGAGGGCGTTGCTGAGTTGAAGACTTGAGACTGGGATGAGGAAGCTGGTGAAATCCAAATTGATCCCGTGTGGTTGCAGGGTCCCATGGTGGAATATGAGGCGTTCTTCCTCCAGGCGTCGGGTGGTTATGTGGTGAGGTGATGCATTTTTGGGAGGAAAAATGTGCAGTAAATGTCAAGATCCTGGGGAGCATTGATATACAGAGGGATTTTAGGGTCCAAGCCCATAATTCTCTGGAAGTGGCAACAGAAGCAGATAAGAAGGCATATGGCATGCTTGCCATTATCAGTCCGATCAATGAGTATAAAATTTGGAAAGTTTATGTTGCAACTGTCTAAGAATTTACTTCCACCACACTTGGAGGATTGTGTGCAGTTCTGGTCACCACACTTTAGGAAAGATGTGGAGGCTTTCAAGAGGGTGAGAAAAGGGTTAACCGGGATGTTGCCTTGATTGAAGTATGTGAGATATGAGGAGAGATTGGACACACCTGTATTGTTTACACGAGAGTATTTGAGTCTGTGGGGAGATCTGATTGACAGATATAGAATTAAGAGGGGCATGGACAGGGTTGATTGTCAAAATCCTTTTTCTAAGGTGAAAATGTCAGATACTATGTTTGGGGACACGGCTTTTCGGTGAGAAGAGGAGAGTTTAAAGGAGAAGTGCGTGGAAATGTTAACTCAGTGTACAACAGGATCTTGATCCAGATCGGACAACAAGCCAAGGAGTGGCAGATGGGGTTTAGTTTAGTAAATGTGAGGTACTGCATTTTGGAAAGGCAAGTCAGAGCAGGACTTATAGAATTAATGGCAAGGTCCTAGGGAGTGTTGCTGTGCAAAGAGTAATTGGAGTGCAGATTCATAGTTTCTTGAAACTGGAGTCTCATAGGATAATGAAAAAGGCGTCTGGTATGCTTTCCTTTATTGGTCGGAGCATTGAGTATACGAGTTGGGATGTCATGATGCGGCTGTACAGTACATTGATTAGGCTACTTTTGGAACATTGTGTGTAATTCTGGCCACCCCTCTATAGGAAGGATATTGTGAAACTTGAAAGGGTTTAGGAAAGATTTACAAGTATTTTGCCAGGGTCGGAGGATTTGAGCTTTAGGAAGAGGCTGAATTGGCTGGGACTGTTTTCCTTGAAGCATCGGAGGCTGAGAGATGACTTTATAGAGGTTTATAAAATCATCAAGTGAATATATAGGCTAAATGGACAAGGTCTTTTTCCCTGGGGTGGGGGAATCGAGAACTAGAGGGCATATGTTGAGGGTGAGAAGGAGAAATTTTGAAATGAATCTCAGGCGCAACTCTTGCATACAAATAGTGGTGCGGCTATGGAATGAGCTGTCTGACGATCTGGTAGAGGGTGGGATGATTACAACACGGTGGCATAGTGCTTAGCACTGCTGCCTCACAGAGCTAGGGACCTGGGTTCGATCCCAGCGACTGTCTATGTGGAATTTGCACATTCTCCCCGTGTCTGCGTGTGTTTCCTCCGGATGCTCCGGTTTCGTCCCACAATCCAAAGATATGCGGGCCAGGTGAATTGACCATGCTAAATTGCCCATAGTGTTAGGTACATTAGTCAGGGATAAATATAGGATGGGGGGTGGGTTACTCTTCGGAGGGTCGATGTGGACTTGTTGGGCTGAAGGGCCTGTTTCTATATTGTAGGGAATCTAATCTAAAAAAATAATTACAGGTATCTGGTTGGGTACAAAATTGGAATGGGCGACGTACTGGCAAATGGAACTAGACCAATTTAGAACATCTGGTCAGCATGGGCGAGTTGGACTAAGTGTATGTGTCTGTGTGCTACATCTGTATGACTCTTATCACTCCACACAGAGAGTGATAAGTGCCTGGCACACACTCTGCCAGAGCAGTTGGTAGAAACAAATACGATAACAATGGTTAAGAGCCATATAGACAGATGCATTAATAAATAGGGAACAGAGGGATATGGACCACATGCAGGCAGATGGAATTCATACAGAATGACGTCACAGTTATGTGCAGACATGGTCGGCTGAAGGGCCTGTCCCTGTGCTGTACTGGTCTATGTCCTATGAATTCAGAGAATCGGCTCATATGCTGGGTTCAAATCCCACTTAGCAGATTGGAGAATTTGAATCCAATTCCAAAGGGAATCTATATGATTACAACCTGACAAACCTTAACTGCCCTCTGTGTAACTAGGAATGAGCAATAAATGCTGGACTACCCAGTGACACTCAAATCCAAAGAATGAACAGAAAACAAAATATATGCATTTTTATGTGACTGTGATGATGTTCTTAATTGAGTTTGCAATTAACTCCACCAAACACAAGGACCTAAACTTTGTCTATATTTACAGGAATGCCAGTGTCAAAACCAGAACTAATAATTCAAGCTAATCAAAGGAGACATGGGATCCTTAATCTGTTCAGTCTCCAATGGTTCTCTGCCGATTTATTACCAATTCTACAACAGCTCAAGTGTGGAGCTGTGCTGGGAGCTTTCCAACAGCACTGAGATGTTTTACAACATTGGAGATATCAACAGAAGGGATGAAGGGCTTTACCATTGCTCAGTGAGAAATGAGGTGACAGGCCCTCAGCACAGTGAAGACATCACGATCATGGTGATTCACAAGGACTCTCTCCCAAAGAGTAACTGAATTATCAGCTCACAGACTGCTGCTGGGATCAGCTCAAGGTTGGTACTTTGTTCTGAAAGGCCACAGTTTTGACTAAAGTGACAGAGAGAGAGAGGACTGTGGATGCTGGAAATTAAAAGGTGTGGCGCTCGAAAAGCACAGCCGGTCAGACAGCATCCATGGAGCAGGAGAGTTGACGTTTCGACCATAAGCTCTTCACAGGAATGCTCAAATGCTGCCTGACCGGCTGTGCTTTTCCCGCACCACACTTTTTGACACGAAAGCGGCACATCCTTAGATATCAGAATCATAGAGTCTTACAGCATGAAAACGGGCCCTTCTGTGCAAACTTGTTCATGCCGATCAAAATGTCCATCCACGCTGACCCCATGCCCCTGCACTTGCCCCATAGCCTTCTGAACCTTTCCCATCCATGTACTTGTCTAAATGTGTTTTAAATATTGTTGATGTGTCCGCCTCAATCACATCCCCTCACAGCTCATTCCAGATGCGTACCACCTTCGGTGTAATATTCTTTCCCCTCAGCCTTAAACTGATACGCTGTAGTCCTCGACTCCATAACCCTGGGATACAGACTGAGTGCATTCACCTCAACTGTGCCTCTTATGATCGTATACACTTCTTTCAGATCCTCCCTCAGTCTCCTACGCTGGAAAGGTTAAGGTCTTAACTTATCCAGCCTCTCCCTATAACTCAGACTGGTGAATCCTTGCAAACACGTTGTAAATTTCTTCGGTACTCTTTCCAGTATATTAACATCCCTTCCATTACATCAGTTTTTTGAACTTATTGCCTAACTTTATTATATATTCATTGTTTCATACTCCTTCCCATTGATGGTCTGTATCAATGGGTGAATGTCAATCTTTTTGATCTGGGGTGGGGTGGGTTTCCTGTCAAAGATGCTGTGCTGATTTCTTGCACCAACGGGATTGAGATACAGCCTGGGGAGGGCCTTGTTCTTCGATGTCTGGTGGGGGAAGGCACTCAGCCTCAGTTCCTTTGGTACCATAACAATGTTCCATTGAGAAACAGTCGTGTAAGCTACCATGTAACTGCTGATGGTTGTGAGCTGGTTATTCATTCATTCCAGAGAGACAATGTTGGGAAGTATCACTGTGCAGCAATCAACAAAGGAACCAAAGACATTTTTAACGTGACCAGCGACTACATCGAATTCACACTGCGAGGTAACCGTGACAGTCGGATTGAATATAGACAGAGCACAGAGAAAGACCATTCATTCCATCCAGTCTATGCCAGTCAGAAACTGTTACAAATCTCAGTTGGGGAGATGATGGCTGGTTGGTATCATCATGAGTTTATTGATCCAGCGACCTCAGTCATGCTTCTGGGATCCCGCCCACACCAGAAAGTGGAATTTGAACACAGTAACAATCTGAAATTGAAAGTCTCATGGAGAGGGTTTGTATGGAGACATTTCACCAGGATTTTGCCTGGGATGGAGCATTTCAACGATGAAGAGAGGGAGGCTGGATAAACTCAGGATATTTTCGACAGAGCAATACATGTTGAGAGGGGAACCTGATAGAAATGTGCAACATTATGAGGGGCAGGGACAGGGGAAGTAGGAAGCAGGTACTCCCCACAGTGAAATGAACGGGAATAAGGGCTGGGGTTCGGGGTGGTCATTTTTAATTGAAGGACAGGTAGTTTAAAGGGGGATTTGAGGCCTTTTTTCACCCAGAGGGTGGGTGAGTTGGAACATGCCACTTGGCAAGGAAACTCGAAATCTTTACAAAGTACTTGGATCAACAGTTGAAGAGTCAGAACACTGAAGGCTATGAGAGGGTGGGGGTGGAGCGTTGTGTGGGAAAATGTGATTTGTTAGGTAGCTCAATGGGCCGAATTGTCCTTTACTGTGATACTCTCGATACTTCCACGGTGGCAGGGAGTTACGTATGTCTGGTGGTTGGTCTGTCCGGTGTGAACTGTGTGCCTATCACAGGAGTGATGTGGTAAAACTTCCCAATGAATTTGTTAACGTGAGCTGGATATTCCTGTTGGATTATAGCTCGGAGTTATTCCAAGGAAATTGCGGCATTGGTCCTCTCAGTTCTGCTGTTTGCCGACCTGATCGTGTTGGTGTGCTTCAACCACCAGAGGAGGGACACAGGTCTGTAACATCCCATGGTAATGAGATTTGTTCCACATTCCCACACCATGACACTGCCATCCCGCCTCAATGTAACCTTCCTAATGAATGGGGGGACCTGGGGAAAGGAGAAGATATATTGGGAATTGGGGTTGACAGTAGGGATGGAGGGCACTCACAAATTTAGCCTGCTGGATCAGTTAACTGTAACCACACACCCCCACCACACAGTGTCAGAGCACCTCTGAGAGGTAGGGAGACGTAAGACCATGAGAAGTGGGAACAGGAGGACGAAATTCAGCCCCTCAGGATGCTGCTCCATTATTTAATACAATATATCTGGATCAACTTTATTTTCCTGCCTCACTCCTTAAATTTATACATTATCAACTGGGCATGCTGACCTAACCTTAATCATAAACTGAGCAATAGGCCAACAACTCCAACCTAACTCCACCTTAACCTTTATTGCCACCAAACACCTAACATTTTTTATGAACAAATATAGCACTAGGAGCAAAATTATCTGAAGACTCTTATGTAAACTAAAACGAACCATTCAGCTCTTTCCGGGAAGTTGTGAGTGGCTCTTAAAAGAGCCTTTGGGTTGTCGATGTTTGTTTCAGTGCAGTGCGGTCCTTCACTTGGAGCTGGTGTACTTGGTCACCGCCTTTGTACCCTCCGACACGGCGTGCTTGGCCAGCTCCCCGGGCAGCAGCAGCCGCACGGCGGTCTGGATCTCCCGGGAGCTGATGGTGCTGCGCTTGTTGTAATGGGCCAGGCGGGAAGCCTCTCCCGCGATACGCTCGAAAATATCGTTGACGAAGGAGTTCATGATGCTCATGGCCTTGGAGGAGATGCCGGTGTCGGGGTGAACCTGCTTCATCACTTTGTAGATGTAGATGGAGTAACTTTCTTTCCTGGTCCGCCTCCTCCTCTTGCCGCCCTTCACTGGCGCCTTCTTGATGATTTTCTTTGCACCCTTCTTGGAGGTTTGCTGTCCTTTCTTCTCATCAGCCATAGCGCCGCTCACTTTCAGACACAGAATAAGAGCAAGTGGGCTCGGAGCTCCCTTTTTATAGACTGACGGCGTCATCAATGCTAATGAAGAATGGAGGAAAGCTTGGCTCCTGATTGGGTACTTTACACGGAATCATTCCCAAACACTCAGTCTCTGTGATTGGTTTGTGTGGTTCTGTCAGAATCTTCAGCGACATGTGAAGTGGATGGTGATCCTGTTCCTATCAGTCGCTGACTGTGGGAGATTTGTTTTGTATCTGTGACACAGAGAGTGACTGAGGTATTGGCTGATTCCTTTTGACCGTTGTTGTGATGATGTGGGAGTGGTGGGGTGTGTTTTTAGATCCGCGTGCCAGTTTCTGGTCCTCCCTGTGGGCTGGAATTAACACTGAGCTTGCCACTTTTCTCAGTGGTTAGCACTGCTAACTCATCGCGCCAGGGTTCCTGGTTCGATTCCAGTTTTGGGCAACTGTCTATGTGGATTTTGCACATTTTCCCCATTTCTCAGTGGGGTTTCCTCCGGGTGCACAGTTTTCCTCCCACAGTTCAAAGATGTGCAGGACGTTGAATTGACCATGCTAACTGCCCATAATGTTCCGGGATGTGTAGTTTAGATGCATTCATCGGGGGTAAATGCTGAATAATGGGGAATAGGTCTGGGTGGATTACTCTTCCCGAGGCTCGGTGTGGACTTGTTGAGCCAAAGTGCCTAATTGTATACTAGGAATTCTAAGACTGAGTGTGTTTTCTAGGCTTGGGGTTGATGGAACTCGATCTCTGTTGCACGGAGTTGGAGAGAGATGAAAAAAAAACCGTTTAAAACTTTTCTTGAGGCACGGGTTGACAATGTCTGTCTTGACTGTGGGTTTAATATATTTGAGAACTTGATTGATAACTGTGGACCCAGAGACCGATCTGTAAATTTGCAAGTACCTACAGTGTATCAGAACCACGTTGCTGCACTTTTTATTTACGAGTATTGCAGTTTCACACAGGGATTTAGGGCATTTCTCTGTCTCATACGAATGCCTGTTAACCAGCAACTGTTAGCATGCTATATGTGTGGCACTTTAACTTTGTATCTGTCTAGTCTTCATTTACACATTTGCCATTAACTCAGCATCTGCCCATTGAGGCTCTGGTCCTCTGTGTAATAGTCAGTGTTACTTCAAGACAGGTTTTATTCTGTACCCACCAAACACTGATGGAAGCGGTAACACTTTACACCATTTGTCTGCCACTTGGAAATGTTCCTCCAATCTGTGCCTATCCATTTCTGGGAGGTAAAGCATTTTTGTTTCCTCTATTTCACAGTCCTCACATGTCAGTATGTTACTGGACTGTAACTCAAACCTTCTGAAGTGTAACCAGTTGTTTTTATTCCATAGGTGTCAGAAGCTACAGAGACATAGTTACGCCGGAGAACAGAGGTAGCTGGGTAACAGTTAGAGGTGGGAAGGGGAAGAAGCAGGCAGTGCAGGGTTCCCCTGTGGTCGTTCCCCTAAAAAATAAGTATACAGCTTTGAAAACTGTTGCGGGGGACAGCCTTGCAGGTGTAAGCTGCAGTGAAGGGGTCTGTGGCTCTGAGACTCAGAAGGGAAAGGGGGAGAGGAGGAGAGCGCTAGTTATAGGGGACTCTCTAGTTAGAGGGATGGACAGGCGGTTCTGTGGACATGGGCGAGACTCTCGGATGGTTTGTTGCCTCCCGGGTGCTAGGGTCCGAGACGTCTCGGACCGTGTCTTCAGAATCCTTAAGGGGGAGGATGTGCAGCCAGAAGTCGTGGTGCACATTGGCACCAATGACATAGGTAGGAAGAGGGGTGGGGAGGTCATTCAAGAGCTCAGGGAGTTAGGCTGGAAGCTAAAAGCTAGGACAGACAGAGTCGTCATCTCTGGGTTGTTGCCGGTGCCACGTGACAGTGAGGCAAAGAATAGGGAGAGAGTGCAGTTGAACACGTGGCTGTAAGGATGGTGTAGGAGGGAGGGCTTCAGATATTTGGACAATTGGACTGCATTCTGGGGAAGGTGGGACCTGTACAAACAGGACGGTTTGCACCTGAACCAGAAGGGCACCAATAACCTGGGGGGTAGGTTTGCTAGCACTCTTCGGTGGGGGGGTTAAACTAATTTGGCAGGGGGATGGGATCCGGACTTGTAGTCCAGCAAGTAAGCTAGCTGTGTGTCAGGATGCCCAAGACTGTAGGGAGGCTGTGGAGAAGGTAGCACTGACAGGGACTACTTGCGGACACAGAGATGGGCTCAAGTGCGTATACTTCAACGCAAGGAGTATCAGAAATAAGGTGGGTGAACTTAAGGCGTGGATCGGTACCTGGGACTACGATGTTGTGACCATCACGGAAACGTGGATAGATGAGGGACAGGAATGGCTGTTGGAGGTTCCTGGTTACAGATGTTTCAGTAAGATTCGGGAGGGTGGTAAAAAAGGAGGGGGGTGGCATTGCTAATTAGAAATGGTATAACGGCTGCAGAAAGGAAGTTTGAGGGGGATCTGCCTCTGGAGGTAGTATGGGCTGAATTCAGAAATAGGAAAGGTGCAGTCACCTTGTTGGGTGTTTACTATAGGCCCCCCAATAGCAGCAGAGATGTGGAGAAACAGATTGGGAAACAAATTTTGGAAAGGTGCAGAAGCCACAGGGTCGTAGTCATGGGCGACTTCAACTTCCCAAATATTGATTGGAAGCTCTTTAGATCAAGTAGATTGGAAGGGGCGGTGTTTGTGCAGTGTGTCTAGGAAGCTTTTCTAACGCAGTATGTAGATTGTCCAACCAGAGGGGAGGCCATATTGGATTTGGTACTCGGTAATGAACCGGGACAAGTGATGGGCTTGTTAGTGGGTGAACATTTTGGTGATGGTGACCACAATTCTGTGACTTTCACCTTGGTTATGGAGAGAGATAGGTGCGCACAACAAGGTAGATTTTACAATTGGGGGAAGGGAAATTACGATGCTGTAAGACAGGATTTGAGGAGCATACGTTGGGAGCATAGGCTGTCAGGGAAGGATGTGGTGGAAATGTGGAACTTTTTCAAAGAGCAGATACGACGTGTCCTTGATATGTATGTACCTATCAGGCAGGAAAGAAATGGTTGTGTGAGGGAGCCTTGGTTGACGAGGGAGGTTGAATGTCTAGTAAAGAGGAAGAAGGAGGCTTACATAAGGCTGAGGAAACAGGGTTCAGACAGAGCAGTGGAGGGATACAGGATAGCCAGAAGGGACCTGAAGAAAGGGATTAGGAGAGCTAAGAGAGGGCATGAAAAATCCTTGGCGGATAGGATCAAGGATAACCCCAAGGCATTTTATGCATATGTGAGAAACCTGAGAATGATGAGAACGAGGGTAGGTCCGATCAAGGACAGTGGTGGGAGACTGTGTATTGGGTCGGAAGAGATAGGAGAGGTCTTGAACAAGTACTTCTCTTCAGTATTTACGAACGAGAGGGACCATATTGTTGAAGAGAGTGTGAAACGGACTGTTAAGCTAGAAGAGATACCTGTTAGGAAGGAAGATGTGTTGGACATTTTGAACAATTTGAGGATAGACAAGTCCCCCGGGCCTGACGGGATATATCCTAGGATTATGTGGGAAGCAAGAGAGGAAATTGCAGTACCGTTGGAAATGATCTTCTCGTCTTCACTGGCAACGGGGGTGGTACCAGGGGACTGGAGAGTAGCGAATGTTGTGCCCCTGTTCAAAAAAGGGAATAGGGATAACCCTGGGAATTACAGGCCAGTTAGTCTTACTTCTGTGGTAGGCAAAGTAATGGAAATGGTACTGAGGGATAGGATTTATGAGTATCTGGAAAGACACTGCTTGATTAGGGACAGCCAGCACGGATTTGTGAAGGGTAGGTCTTGCCTTACAAGTCTTATTGAATTCTTTGAGGAGGTGACCAAGCATGTGGATGAGGGTAGAGCAGTGGATGTAGTGTACATGGATTTTAGTAAGGCATTTGATAAGTTTCCCCATGGTAGGCTTATGCGGAAAGTCAGGAGGCATGGGATAGAGGGAAATTTGGCCAATTGGATAGAAAACTGGCTAACTGGTCGAAGGCAGAGAGTGGTGGTAGATGGTAAATATTCAGCCTGGAGCCCAGTTACAAGTGATGTTCCGCAGGGATCAGTTCTGGGTCCTCTGCTGTTTGTAATTTTTATTAATGACTTGGATGAGGGAGTCGAAGGGTGGGTCAGTAAATTTGCAGATGATACGAAGATAGGTGGAGTTGTGGACTGTGAGGAGGGCATTTGTCGTTTGCAAAGGGACTTAGATATGATGCAGAGCTGGGCTGAGGAGTGGCAGATGGAGTTCAACCCTGCCAAGTGTGAGGTTGTCCATTTTGGAAGAAGAAATAAGAATGCAGAATACAGGGTTAATGGTCGGGTTCTTAGTCAGGTGGAGGAACAGAGGGAGCTTGGGGTCTATGTACATAGATCTTTGAAAGTTGCCACTCAGGTGGATAGAGTTTGTAAGAAGGCCTATGGAGTATTATCGTTCATTAGCAGAGGGATTGAATTCAAGAGTCGTGAAGTGGTGTTGCAGCTGTACAGGACTTTGGTTACGCCACAGTTGGAGTACTGTGTGCAGTTCTGGTCGCCTCACTTTAGGAAAGATGTGGAAGCTTTGGAGAGGGTGCAGAGAAGATTTACCAGAATGTTGCCTGGAATGGAGAGTAGGTCATACGAGGATAGGTTGAGAGTTCTCGGCCTTTTCTCGTTGGAACGGCGAAGGATGAGGGGTGACTTGATAGAGGTTTATAAGATGATCAGAGGAATAGATAGAGTAGACAGTCAGAAACTTTTTCCCCGGGTACAACAGAGTGTTACAAGGGGACATAAATTTAAGGTGAAGGGTGGAAGGTATAGGGGAGATGTCAGGGGTGGGTTCTTTACCCAGAGAGTGGTGGGGGCATGGAATGCGCTGTCCATGGGAGTGGTAGACTCAGAATCATTGGCGACCTTTAAGCGGCATTTGGATAGGTACATGGATAGGTGCTTAATCTAGGTTAGAAGTTCGGCACAACATCATGGGCCGAAGGGCCTGTTCTGTGCTGTATTGTTCTAGGTTCTATGTTCTAACAATTTAATGCTTTGCAACTGACTCCGTATTTCATTCTGTAACTGCTGGTTTGCTGTTTCTAACCTCGTTTTTACTCAGTTTCTGTCAATGAATGGCATGTGAGAGAGCAAATATCTCAACATTTCTAACTTTCAGATGAAATGAATGTTTTTTTTAACTCCATCCCTGTTATGTCACGGTGACTTGTAATTGAATCTGTCAGCATGTGACCTGTGAGCACACACAGCTAGTTAGAGATAAAGTGAAAGGTGAATGATGCCTTTCATTTGTCAAGCAATTGCAGGGTATATACACTACAGTTATTAAGTTCTTTCAGGCTTGTGTCAGTTTAAATTGTGTCAAAGCAGAAGGCAATAAGAAAAATGAGAAGTTTGACATTTTTATCTGCGCAGCTCTGAGAATATGTGAATGTTATCAAAATGTACCTGTCAGTTTTTTTAGTGAATGAGAACATTGTTTTAAATCTACATCTGTCAGTTTCTCCAATGTGAATGTTTGAGCACAGTTTTCAATCTGTACCTGACAGTTCCAACTACATGAATGGACGAGTGCATTTGAAAGTATCTGTACCTTTCAGTGTGTGCTCTGTGAATAAGTGAGTGTACTTATAATATTTGGCTGTCTTTGACATGACACTTGCCAGAAACTGCAGGAGCTCTTTTTACTTCAAATCTCTGTTGCTCAACATGAATAAGTTTTTATCTATTGCCATCCATGTCCGGGTAGCATGGTGGCACATTGGTGCCAGAGACCCAGTTTCAATACTAGCCTTCGCTCATTGTGCACATTGCACTTAGACATGCTCCCCGTGTCTGCATTGGTTTTGTTATGGCACAGGCTAAACCCCTTTGCTAATTAAAAACCAGCAACACAGAAAAGATTTATCCCATGCAGTAATCTGTGGAAGAATGATAGGCCAAGAACTAGTTAAAGTAAAGATTAACACTTTATTTATTAAAGTATAACAGAGCGTCATTAACTAACAACGATGTACCACTCCTTCCTCTAACTTATCTTCTATAATACTAGTCCAATAGAACTCCTGATTAAGATTTACAAAACAAAACTTCTTTTCTCAAAACCAGACAGCTTTTGGTTCTTTTCTGTATTCCTGTCTTATGTTCTTCTTGGAGATTGTGCTTCACAGCTCATTGATTGATAAAGGTATCTTAAGGAGAGCTATTTTTCAGGCAGTCTTTATACATGCTGGTGGCTCGGCAATTCTCCTCCCAACTGTTCAATTTTCCCCGGTCTTATACCTCCGGAGCATCGGACTGTGTCATTGGCTTTTAAGATTGTCAATATACTCAACTGAAACTGGATTGGAATTTGATATTTTCAGTATTTAATTTAAATTAATTGGTTGAATTCAAATGTTTTTGTCTCCAGGCAAACAGCTACTTGGACTGTTCGACCAAATGTTACCTTGTTTTTTGGAACACTTGTTGATGTCCAGTAGGTCGACTGGCTAGTAACTTTCTTAAAGGTACAGTACACCCACATCTTCAAAACAGTTTCCTCTGGGTGCTCTCGTTTCCTTCCACAGTCCAAACATGTGCAGGTTAGTTGGATTAGCGATGGTAAATTGCCCTGTAATATTTAGCAATGTTCAGACTAGGTGGGTTAACTATGGCAAAGATATGGTTATGGGGGGGGGGGAGGGTGTGGTCTATATCCAGGTGGGATGCACTTTGGCGAGTTGTTGCAGGCCGATGGGCCGAATGACCTCTATCTGCACTGGAGAAATTCTATGTACTGTAAATGAAATTGAGACTTTTTATACCATTGTCAGTCTCTGACACTCTAAAGCAGTTTGGATAATTTCCCCAACTTTTATTCGATGGCCCAGTTTATGATTGTAAGTTATTTTCTGGATTGTTCAGTTTCTGGTCTGAATGTGTACTTTGAATCTGAGAGTTTTTTCATTCTGTGTCCATTAATCTCTGGGTATCTGTCTGAAAGTGTACCTTTTCATGATAATGTTTGATTTTCCTTTGGACCATTTGAAAACAAAGTGTTATTCAGTCATTTTGTCTGAGATGTGTTCTGTTTTCTCCTTTTGGAAACAAATTAAATTGCAATATTTGTTTCAATCTGGCACTTGGCCTGCTATTTAATTCCTCCAGGTTGGACAAAAAGAATTGATAGATGAATTTCATCCAGTCAGAGAATCAGACAGCTAGTTTAAACCATGGTGAGATAATTGGATGAATAATTAGTCTGAATTTTCATTCTTTTTTTACTTAAGTGGAATTCATTGTGAACATGCAATAGGTTCAGTATTTTCTAATAAACAAGTAGAATTTACTTTTTCACCAAGTTGATACCATCATTTTAATTCTGTAAGAAGTTGACTTGTACACTGGGACTGACATACTTCACTCTCACACTGTGACATCTTTGAGGTCATGACTCTTCTATTTTTGCCTATAGACCTATTAACCTGACTGTATTCCTGTATGTTGCAAGTAATTCTGTACCCACCTGTGTACTGGCACCATCTCATTCTTTGTTCTGTCCATAAATTATCAGTTTCCTTCAAGTCCTTCATGATGTGAATAAGAACAATGACTGCTGCAGTCTGCAACTGTTTGTTCTTCTGCAAGTGCAGAACTCATCTAGTTTCTTCCATTCACTTGTACAGTTTGTGCACTTAGGAATTACTATCTACCTGTCAGTCTGTGCTATTTAATGGGACTTTGGATTTAACTTATTGTCCTTCAAAACTCTGCTCAGATGTCAACAAATTAGAGCCATGTTGCCTAGTGAAAAACTTGGAAATGAAGTACACACACTGATTTGATGTCGAAAAAACATTTTTGAAATAAACAGTTGTTATGATATAGGAAGTTTGCCCACACTAGATTGATCCTGCTTCAACCTTCCTGCATTGTGTTACTGAGCAGTTTAAATGCTTGCTATTAAGTGGACAGCCAGTTAGCAAAGGAGGGAGTTTTCAGTTCACGTTTCCTGAAGTGAATGGGAAACATTTTATTTTCTTTGACTGTATCTGTAGGATTCACAGACAAGTGAAACCACAGCACGTTGTCACAGAAAGGATCTGTGTTGTCCTTCAGAGTCAAGGAGCTAAAAGCAATGGACCTTTGCAACTCCAATAGTGCAGAGTCTAACTGGGAGTAGTGATACCAAGATGCGGCCTTCAGAGAGTCATACAGTTATACAGCACAGAAATAGATCCTTTAGTCCAAGTTGTTAGTGCTGAGCAGAGATCCTAATCCAACCTAGTCCCATTTAAGTTAAAAATCTCAACATCAGGTTATTCTACGACAGGTTTTCGTGGAAGCACCAGCTTTCAGAGCAATAAAGGAGCAGTGCACTGAAAGCTAGTGCTTCTAAATAAACCTGCTGTACGAGAAACTGGTGTTGTGTGATTCTTAAATTTGTCCACTCCAGTCCAACACTGGCACCTGCACATCATGGCGAGTCCCACTTTCCAGCATTTGGCACATATCCCTCTAAACTGTTCTTATTCTTGTACGTATCCAGGTGCCTATAAAATGTGATTGTACACACCACCTCCCCTTCCTCTGGTAGCTCATTCCCTACAAGCACCACCCTCTGTGATAAAGTAACCCCCCAAGGTACTTTTAAAATCTTTTTTCCACAATTTAAACCTGTGCCCTCTATTTTTGCACACACCCACATTCGGAAAAAGACCTTGGCTATCACCCTATCACGCCCCTCATGATTTTCTCAACCTGTACAAAGGTCACACCTCATTCTCCGACAGTCCAGGCAGCCAAGCAACAACCTGTTCAGCCTGTCCCTATAACTCGATAGGCTGAGAAGTGGCAGATGGAGTTTAATTCAGATAAATGCAAGGTGCTGCATTTTGGGAAAGCAAATCTTAGAGGACTTATAGACTTAATGGTAAGATCGTAGGGAGTGTTGCTGAACAAAGAGACCTTGGAGTGCAGGTTCATAGCTCCTTGAAAGTGGGGTCGCAGGGAGATAGGATAGTGAAGGCGGCGTTTGGTATGCTTTCTTTTATTGGTCAGAGTATTGAGTACAGGAGTTGGTAGGTCATGCTATGGCTGTACAGGACATTGGTTAGACCACTGTTGGAATACTGCATGCAATTCTGGTCTCTGCATTCTGATGTTGTGAAACTTGAAAGGGTTCAGAAAAGATTTACAAGGATGTTGCCAGGGTTGGAGGATTTGAGCCATAGGGAGAGGCTGATCAGGCTGGGACCTGCTAGCACCTGGGACATTAACTGGGACAATTATCCTTTCATTTAACGTGGCTGTTTTCCCTGCAGCGTCGGAGGCTGAAGGGTGACCTTACAGAGGTTTACAAAAGTATGAGGGGCACGGATAGGGTACATAGGCAAAGTCTTTTTCCTAGGATCAGGGATTCCAGAACTCGTAGGCATAGGTTTAGGATGAGAGGAAAAAGATATAAAAGAGACCTAAGGGGCAACTTTTTCACTCAGAGGGTGGTACGGGTATGGAATGAGATGCCAGAGGAAGTGGTGGAGGATGGTACAACTGCAACATTTAAGAGGCATTTGGATGGGTATATGAATAGGAAGGGTTTGGAGGGATATGGGCCAGGTGCTGGCAGGTGGAATTAGATTGGGTTGGGATATCTGGTTGGATCAAAGGGTCTGTTTCCACACTTTACATCTCTATGAGTCTGTAACTCAAACCCTCCAATCCTGGCAATGAAACATACTGATGACAGTAGTGCAGTTGATGTGGTTTACATGACTTCTGTAAGGCCTTTGTCGGAGCATAACCTCCGACTGGGGATGACTCAGCAGGCAGGCAGGCAGGATTCAGGCAAGTGGAAGGTGTTTATTCAACCAGAAACTGATTAGTGCAGGGAGAGGGCTAAAGGATTGTCCTCAGAGAGTGGCCTCAGAACAGAGGTCCATGACACACTGATTTTACAATAAAAAGTAATATTTTTTATACATTTTCTGATAACAATCAGAAATTTAGTTTCATGATCCTCCCTCTTACTTTGCATACCCTATTCAATGAGACACCTCATCAATGATGGGCATTCCTTTGGACAACCCCAGGATCCCTGACCTCTCAGTTCCATGGAAACTAATCTAGAGGTCTTGCAATCTTTCTATTCATCCCATTGATTCGCATTCCAAAGTTATTTGTGATACACCTTTGGGTTTCTCTCAGACTAGCTTGTCTCTCAGGACAGCTTGAATGTTGTTATTCATTGTATTCCATTTTATCAAGTTCAATTGCTCCTCTGATATAATTAGGGCAATGGGGAATATATGAAGAAAAATCAAAAGGACAGTTTGTTTTGACTTACTTGCCATCGACTTGTAATTTTCATTTTTGTTATACAAAGTTAGCTACAAAGTGTAAATTTATTTACCCCAATTGTTAGCATTCTGATTAATAGGCTGTGAGCAATCTATTTTGTACTGGGCATAAGAGAAGGCATTACTTTAAGCTCGCTAGCCTTCACTTTCATGTTTAAATGCTTCTTTTCCTCATTATGCTTTGGTATTATGCACCTTTTTTTATGCCGAAAACTACGGTGATGATGGTAAGACTCTTTATGAGAACCGCTTTCTTAATATTCAAACTTATTTCAAGAAACGGAGTACTAGAAGATAACTTTAGCTGTTGCACCCTCAGCTGTTTTAGGGCATTAATGGGCTGTAACTAGCACCTGGGACATTAACTGGGACAATTATCCTTTCATTGAATGTGGCTGCAGTTCCTCATTTACTGGACCTTAGGTCTTCTTGTCAGAACTGTTTTGAACGGGAACAGGCTGGGTCCTTGGAGTGGCTTGTTCAATGGTATCATTCTGCCTTACTGAGTGAGTAGGCTGTATGGCTTAGTTCCTGCCTGCCATTCTGTTTCACATCCTGCTGTTTAATTCTACTTTCCAATTCTCAGCCAGTTTGTGTTAACAGACAAGAGCCACTCACTTCTGACCAGATACAGGCCACCCCAATAGCCTTTGACAAGGCCAAAGTCCCATATAAAAGACTGGTCCAAGCTTAGGTCTTGGAGTCTTAAATGCACTGGAGCTAAAATTAGCTTGTAGACAGGATGCAAACTATCATGGAGGGTTGCATTTATGATTGGAAGCCTGTGACCAGCGGTGTATCACAGGGATCAGTGCTGGGACCCTTGCTGCTTGTCAAGTACATATTAACAATTGGATGTGAATATAGAAAATATAATTAGTAAGTCTGCAGATGACTTTTTCATGTGGAAGTTTCAGTGCAGTCTTGGTGTGCAAAGGGCCTGTTCCTGTACTGTATTGTTCTTTGCTCTGTGACATGAAAGTTGGTGGTGTTGTTGACAGTGAGGGGGATGGTCTCAGGCTACTGTATGAGGACATTGGGCACTGCAATGACAGATGGAATTTAATCCTGATAAATGTGAGGTAATGTATTTTGGGGGGTCTAATAAGGGAAAGAATTACACAATGAAGGATTGGTCCTGAGGGAGTGCGAAGGAACAAACGGACCTTGGTGTACAAGTCTATAGATCACAGAAGTGGTCACCACAGGCAGACAGGCTACTGAAGGCGGCATACAGAATGCTTTCCTGATCTGTCAAATATAAGAGCAAGGAAGTCTTATTCCAACTTTATAAAACAGATCAAATACTGTGTGCAGTTTGTGATTGCCACACAATTGGAAGGATGGGATTGGCTGGAGAGGATGCAGTGGGTTGGAAAGACTCCGTTAAAAGAGGAGACCGTATGAGCTGGGTTTGGTTTCCTTGGAGCAGAGGAGGTTGAGGGAGGATCTGACTGAGATATACAAAAATGTGAAAGATGCAGACAGAGTAGATTGTGAGAATCTCTCTCCACTTGGCAGATGTGCCTAAGACCAGAGGGCACAAGTTGAAGTTAAGGGGAAAGCAGTTTAGAGGAGACCTGAGAAAAATATTTTGACCTAGATGGTGGGTAAAGTTTGTAATGTGCTGCCTGAGAGTGTGATGGAATACTCTCACAGCATTTAAGCAGCATCAGGATATGCCCTTAAGAAACCAGGGCATAGTCAGTTATTGGCCAAGTGCAGATAAATAGGATGAATGCAGTTTGGTGTTTGATGGACATGTTGGGCTGAAGGATCTGTTTCTATGCTGTATGACTATATCTCTACAACATCCTTGTAAATCTTCTGCACCCATCTCAAGTTTAACAACATCCTTCCTGGAGAAGGGTGATGAGCATTGTACACAATCTCATAAAAGTAGCATCACTAATGTCCTGTACAGCCACCAGATGACATCCCAACTCCTCCACTCAATGTTCTGACCAATGAAGGAAAGCATGCCAAACGTTTTCTTCACCGTCCTGTCTACCTGTGGCTCTACTTTCAACAAAATCTACAGCTGCAACCCTCGGTCCTCTTTGTTCAGCAACACTTGCCAAGGGCCCCACCATTAAGTGTATAAGTCCTGCCCTGGTTTGTCTTAATCAAAATCTAACACCTCAAATGAAACTGAATCTGTCACTTCTTGGCCCACTGACCCACTTGATCAAGGTCAGAATTAGTATTTTTTTTTTCAGTGCACAATGATATAATTACATGAAGACTGTTGAAGTAAAGGTAGGTATTAAATACCCTGCACTGTATTGTGATGGTGCTCACCATCATTGGGACACTTGTGTGGCTCTACAGAGGGCAGAAGGAAGTAATGATTTTCTCTCACACAAATTAGAAATTGGAACAGCCAAATTAAATTTTTTAAAGAATGAAACTTTTGAAAGAAAAATGATCAGCTTTCATAATCTACGTTATCTTGTGGGGGTTACCAAGATATAGTCACACCTCAGGTACAAGAAAAATGGCCAATGGGTTACAGTCAGGGGACTGGAAGGGAACCAGCAGACAGTGCAGGGAGTCCCTGTGGCCATTCCCCTTAATAACAAATATTCCGTTTTGGATACTACTGATGGGCGGGGGAAGAGAACTTACCAGCGGTAAGCCACAGGGTACAGGTCTCTGGCACAGAGTCTGTCCCCGTTGCTCGGGGGGGGGGGGGGGGGTAAGAAGAAGAGTGCATTCATCATTGGGTTCTCCACAGTTAAAGGGACACATAGGAGGTTCTGTGGGAATGAGAGACACTCATGGTTGGCGTGTTGCATCTCAGGTGCAAGGGTTTCAAGATGTCTCAAATCTTGAGGGGAAGGGGGAGGGGGAACTGCTCCAAGTCATGGCCCACATAGACAACATAGGTAGGAAAAGAGATGGGGATTAAGGCAGAAAGTCAGGGAGCTAGGGTGGAAGCTTGGAGCTAGAACAAACAGAGTTGTTATCTCTGGCTAGTTGCCTGTGCCATTCCCACAGAACCTCCTATGTGTCCCTTTAACTGTGGAGAACCCAATGATGAATGCACTCTTCTTCTTACCCCCCCCCCCCCCCCCACCCCCCCCCCCCCCCCCCCCGAGCAACGGGGACAGACTCTGTGCCAGAGACCTGTACCCTGTGGCTTACCGCTGGTAAGTTCTCTTCCCCCCGCCCATCAGTAGTATCCAAAATGGAATATTTGTTATTCCGAGGCAAGGACTAGGGAGAGAGAGGAGTTGAACACGTGATGAAAGGGATAGTGTGGAAGGGAGTGTTTCGGATACCTGGATAATTGGGGTATGTGAGGCTTCTACAAACATGGTGGTCTATACCTGAAGCAAAGTAGTACCAATATCCTGGGGGATGTTTGCTAATGCTCTTTGGGAGGGTTTAAACGAATTCAGTAGGGGGATAGGAACCTAAATCGTGGTTACCATGTCCAGAGGTTGAGTGTAGTGAGGTCAGAAATATGGCTTCAATGTTGCATGTGTGCACTGGCAAGCAGGAAGGTTGTTTGAAGTGTGTCTACCTCAATGTCAGGAGCATCCTGAATAAGGTGGATGAACTTGAAGCATGGGTCTGTAACTAGGACTTTGATGTTGTGCCATTTCGGAGACATGGGTCGAGCAGGGACAGGAATAGTTGTTGTGGGTTCAGGGATTTTGATGTTTCAGAAAGAACAGAGAAAATGGTAGAAGAGGGGGAGGTGTGGCATTGTCAGTCAAGGACAGTATTATGGTGGCAGAAAGGATGTTTGAGGACTTATCTAATGAGGTAGTCTGGGCTGAGGTTAGAAACAGGAGGAGAGGTCACCCTTTTAGGAGTTTTATAGGCCTCAGAATAGTTCCAGAGATGTAGAGGAAAGGCTTGTAAAGATGGTTCTGGATAGGAGCGAGTGTAACAGGGTAGCTGTTATGGGGGACTTTAACTTTCAAAGTATTGACTGGAAATACTATAATTTGAGTACTTCAGATGGATCAGTTTATGTCCAATGTGTTCAGAAGGCTTTCCTGACACAGTAGGTAGACAGGCCAATCAGGGTTGAGGCCACAATGGATTTGGTACTGGATAATGAACCCGGCTAGGTGTTAGATTTGGAGGTCAGTGAGCACTTTGGTGAGAGTGATCATAATTCGGTTCTGTTTACTTTAGCGAAGGAAAGGGATAGGTCTGTACTGCAGGGCAAGATTTCTAACTGGGAGAAAAGGCAATTAGCTGAGATTTATGATGCATAGGATGGGGTAGCAAACTGCAGGGGATAGGCACAATTGAACTGTGGTGCTTATTCAAGGAACAGCTACTGCATATCATTGATTGGCATGTACCTGTCAGGCAGGGAGGAAGTGGACGAGTGAGGGAGCTGTGGTTTACTAAGGAAGTTGATCACTTGTCAAGAGGAATGTGGATTATATTACGATGAGACATAAAGGCACAGCTTGAGAGTTCCATGCTAGCCAGGAAAGACTAGACAGAACTAAGAGGAGCCAGGTGGGGACAAGAGAAGTCTTTGGCAGACAGGATCAAGGAAAACCCTCAAGCTTTCTATAACTATATCATAAACAAAAGAATGACTAGAATTAGATTCGGGTCAATCAAGGACAGGAGTGGAAAGTTGTGCGGAGTCCGAGGAGATAGGAGAAGTGCAAAATGAATATTTTTCGGCAGTATTCACATCGGAAAAAGACAATGTTGTCGACGAGAATACTGAGTTACAAGCTACTACACTAGATTGGATATAGGATCATAAGGAAGACAAGTTAGCAATTCTGGAAAGTGTGAAAATAAATAACCCCCTGGGCCAGATGGGATTTATCCTAGGATTCTCTGGGAAGCCAGGGAGGAGATTGCAGAGCCTTGGGCTTTGATCTTTATGTCGTCATTGTCTACAGGAATAGTGTCAGAAGACTGGAAGATAGCAAATGTTGCCCCTTGGTTCAAGAAGAGACCACCCAGGTATTTATAGATCAGTGAGCCTTTCTTCGGTTGTGGGGAAAATGTTGGAAAAGGCTAGAATAGACAGGATTTATAATCATCTCGATAGGAATAAGTTGATTAGGAATAGTCAATATGTGAAGGGTAGGCCGTGCCTCACAAACCTTATTGAGTTCTTTGAGAAGGTGACTAAGCAGGTGAATGAGCGGAAAGCACTTGATGTGGTGTATATGGATTTCAGTAAAGTGTTTGATTAGGTGTTTTCAGTAAGGTTCCTAATTGTAGGCTATTGCACAAAATATGGAGGCATGGGATTGAGGGTTTGGCTCAGAAATTGGCTAGCTGAAAGAAGACAGAGGGTGGTGGTTGATGGGAAATGTTCATCCTGGAGTCAGTTGCTAGTGGTGTACTGCAAGGATCTGTTTTGGGTGAGGGCATAGAAGGGTGGGCTTGCAAATTTGTGGATGATACTAAGGTCAGTGGCGTTGCGGACAGTGCTAAAGGACGTTGCAGGTTACACAGGTACATAGATAAGCTCAACGAGGTAAAAACAATGACTGCAGATGCTGGAAACCAGATTCTGGATTAGTGGTGCTGGAAGAGCACAGCAGTTCAGGCAGCATCCAAGTAGCTTTGAAATCAACGTTTCGGGCAAAAGCCCTTCATCAGGAATAAAGGCAGTGAGCCTGAAGCGTGGAGAGATAAGCTAGAGGAGGGTGGGTGTGGGGAGAAAGTAGCATAGAGTACAATGGGTGAGTGGGGGAGGGGATGAAGGTGCTTCAGTGCAGAGGAAATGACCTGGGAGTTGCAGTGGGAGAGGGACTCCCTGAGATTCTTGTAGAGAGAGGAGGAAAACTTCTTCAAGGCAGGCATCCTTGCAAGAGGAATCGCAGTAGGGTTAAAATCAACGAGGTAAAAACAATGACTGTAGATGCTGGAAACCAGATTCTGGATTAGTTGTGCTGGAAGAGCACAGCAGTTCAGGCAGCATAGCTGCAGAGTTGGGCTGAGAGGTGGCAAATGGAGTTTAATTTGGAAAAGTGTGAGATGATTCACTTTGGAAGGAGTACTGGTCTAATGGTAAGGTTCTTGGTCGTGTAAATGAGCAGAGATCTCTGTGTACATAGATCCCTGAAAGCTGCCACCCAGATTGATAGGGTTGTTAAGAAGGAACCATGAGGTCGTGCTGTAGTTCTCCAAAACTCTGGTGTGGCTGCACTTGGAAAATTGAATCCAGTTCTGGTCCCCACATCACAGTAAGGATGTGGAAGCTTTGGAAAGGGTACATAGGCAATTTACAGGGCTGTTGCCTGGTCTGGAGGGAATGTCTTATGAGGAAGAGCTGAGGGACTTTAGCCTTCATTAGAGAGAAGAAGGTTGAGAGGTGACTTAATAGAGACACATAAAATAATCAGAGGGTTAGATAGTGTGGGCAATGAGAGCCTTATTCCTCCGATGGTGATGGCGAGCACCAGTGGACATCGCTTTAAATTGAGGGATGATAAATAGAAGACAGATGTCAGAGGTAGTTTCTTTACTCAAAGTAGTAGAGGCGTGGAATGTTCTGCCTGGAACTGTAGTAAACTCATCAACTTTACGGGCATTTAAATGGTCATTGGATAAACATATGGATGAAAATGCAACAGTATACTACGCTGTCATGTTCTATGTTCTATTAGTTCATTAAATCTTTCCTACTCCATTGTTTCAAATTACGATTATGTGATCAGATTGAGTATTTGAGAAAATGGTATTGAGTTTTCTTCAGACTTCATCGGAATGCAGGGCTATTTGTAGAAAATGAAAGTTAATTTGAAACCATGGCACAAGAAGCTTTTTTGATGAAGATAGAGTCATAAAAAAATCCGTTCCTGCAAGTTGGAGAAATGGAGAATGATGTTGTGCTAAAGGTGGGGATGGCAGCTCCTCTGCCACCATGATACATTGATGGAAATGGAATGCTGTCTGAATGGGAGTAGAATTGTTAGCTGGATGTTTCTGACTGCTGCAGACCACAATGACTCCATGTGAGAGTGATGTTCATCGCGATTGGATCATTTTCTGTTTCCTGCAGTGTATATGGAACTCCGTAACTGATAGTCCTGCCCTTCAGTATTTTGAACTAATTCTGAATTAAGTCATTGGTTTTTGTGTGTATGTGCCTGATGTTTGTGCCTGCAGTAATCATTCTATATTGTCAGGAATAAAAACAGAAATTCCTGGAGAAGCTCAGTTCTGAATAACAGTTACTGGTCCCAAAACATTAACTCTGCTTTCTCTCCACACATGCTGCCAGACACGCTGAGTTTTTTTCCAGCAATTTCTCCTTTTGTTTCCAGCCTCTAGTTTTATTTGTCAGGCTTTGGCAAAGAATGGGTGTTTGGAATTCACATTATTTAATTGTCATGTGACTTTATGTGACAACTATTCATTAAAGGGTTAACTCTGTCCTGCCCAATCACTGATAAACTTAATAACACTGGTTCATCCTGTAAATTGGTGACTTTTGTCTGGTTTCCTTCTATCTTTGTATTTAACATCTATGTTATATATGGTTTTTGAAATGATCTTACAGTCTGATTTTCTTTTCCATCTTGATTTTAACTCTAAAAGAACTCACACCAAATGTAAATTTAATGCCTCCCTGGGCATATATTTCTGATAAGAATTCAGTCTAAACCTCTTGAAAAATGGTGTAAATGTTAATGGGCTAGACAATATTAGGTAAGAACTTCCAAAAGCAGATTAGGGGCAGATGTTCACAGGTAAAGGGACGGCTGGAAAATGGGAAACCTTCAAAAATTAGATAACGAGAGTCCAGAGTCAGTCTGTTCCTGTTAGGGGGAACAGCAAGTCTGGAAAGTGTAGGGAATGCTGGATGATGGAGAAATTGAGGTTTTGGTCCAGAGAAAGAAGGAAGAACATGTCAGGTATAGACAGCAGAGATCGAGTGAGTCCTTAGAACAGGAAACGGCAGTAGGAGTATACTGAAGAGGGAAATTAGGATGGCAAAAAGGGGACATGAGTTAGCTTTGGAAAATACGGTTAAGGAGAATCCCATGGGATTTTACGAATACACTTAAGGACAAAAACGTAACTAGGGAGAGATTACGGTCCCTCAAAGGTCAGCAAGAAGGCCTTTGTGTGGAGCCACAGAAGATGGGGGAGATACTAAATGAGTATTTTGCTTCACTGTTTAATAAGGAGAAGCACATGGAGGTTACAGAATGTGGGGAAATAGATGGTGCCATCCTGGAAGATGTCCATATTACACATAAAGTAGTCCTGGATGTCTTTAAATGCACAAAAGTGGATAATTCCCCAGGACCTGATCAGGCGTGCCCTAGAACTCTGTGGGAGGTTATGGAAGTGATTGCTGTGTCCCTTGCAGAGATATTTTTATCATCGATAGTTACAGGTGAGGCGTCGGAAGACGAGAGTTTGGCTAACATGGTGCTACTATTTAAGAAAGGTGGTAAGGAAAAGTCAGGGACCTTTAGGCTGGTAAGCCTGCTATCGGTGTTGGGCAAGATGGTGGAGGGAATCCTGAGGGTCAAAATTTACACGCATTTTGAAAGGCAAGGACTGATTCGGGACAGTGAACATCGTTGTGAGTCATGGTTGCCCACGCACAAAAAACTCCATTGAGTTTTTTGAAGAAGTAACAAAGAGGATTTCCCCATGGCAGACTGATTAGCAAAGTTAGATCTCATGGAATACAGGGAGAACTCGCCATTTGGATACAGAACTGGCTCAAAGGGAGAAGACAGAGGGCAGTAGTGGAGGGTTGTTTTAAGACTGGAGGAATGGGACCAGTGGAGTGCCACAAGGATTGGTGTTGGGTCCACTACTTGTCATCATTAACATAAATGATTTGGATGTGAGCAAAGGAGGGAAGACATCAAAATTGCAAGTGTACTGGACAGCGAAGAAGGTTACCTCAGATTACAAACAGAATCTTGATCAGATGGGCCAATGGGCAGATGGAGTTTAATTCAGATAAATGCGAGGTGCTGTGTTTTGGGAAAGGAAATCTTAGTAGGACTTATACACTTAATGGCAAGGTCCTAGGAACTGTTGTTGAACAAAGAGACTTTGGAGTGCACATGCATAGTTTCCTGAAAGTAGAGTCACAGGTAGATAGGATATTGAAGAAGGCGTTCGATATGCTTTCCTTTATTGGTCAGAGTATTGAGTACATGATGCAGCTGTTGGAATATTGCATACAATTCTGGTCTCCTTCCTTATCAGAAGGACGCTGTGAAACTTCAAAGGGTTCAGATAGGATTTACAAGGATGTTGCCATGATTGGAGGATTTGAACTACAGGGAGAAGTTAAATAAGCTGGGGCTGTTTTCCCTGGAGCATCAGAGACTGAAGGGTGACCTTATAGAGGTTTATAATATTATGAGGGGGATGGATAGGATAAATAGACAAGTTATGTTCCCTGGGGTGGGGGAATGCAGAACTAGTAGGCATAGGTTTAGGGTGAGATGGAAAATATATAAAAGAGACATAAGTCGCAAGGTTTTCATGCAGACGGTGGTACATGTATGGAATGAGCTGCCAGAGGAAGTGGTGGATGCTAGTACAATTGCAACTTTTAAAAAGCATCTGAATGCGTATCTGAATAGCAAGGGTTTAGCGGGATATGGGCCAGATGCTGGCAGGTGGGACTAGTTTGGGTTGGACGAGTTGGACCGAAGGATCTGTTTCTGTTTTGTACATCTCTTTGCCTCAAAGATTGATGAGGGTAGAGTGGTGTATGTGATCAATATGAACTTCAGTAAGATGTTGGACAAGTTTCCTCATTGTAGACTGGTTAGCAAAGTTAGATCACATGAAAATTGGGGGAAACGAACAATTTGGACACAGAATTGACTTGAACATGGAAGACAGGGTGGTCGTGGAGGGCTACCTTTCAGACTGGAGACCTGTGACCCATTGGAAGGATGTTGTGAAACTTGAAACATTCAGAAAAGATTTACCTGATTGTTGTCAGGGTTGGAGTGTTTGAGTGAAAGGGAGAGGTTGAAGAGGCTGGGCCTGTTTCCCATGGAGTGTTGGGGGCTGAGAGGTGACCTTATAGAGGTTTATAAAATCAGGAGGGTCACTGTAATGCTAAAATAAAATGTAATTCCTCCATGATATTTTACTTTTGATTTGAAAATTTCTCTCTGGAAATTGAGTCAATGTGTGTTTAATTCAATCTGCTCTATAACTATGGAAAGGATGTTCTTCAGTCTGACTGCAGTAACATACCTGCTGTTTGTTAGAAGGAACTGATCACACTTGGCTTTGTACTGAGGACATATCTGTCTTGGTCCTTCAAGTAATTGTCTGGAGGAAGACAGAAGAGACATCATCTGTAAATCAACATTAAGTCAATGAAATAATTTAATAATCATTAGGCTTTTTTTTCCTTCAAGACAGCAATTCCAACAGGACCACAGGGCTGATTCTATTCTTGGCCTGAGCTGCTCTTTGGTGACTGTATCAAAAAAATCTGTGTCAATTCACTGAGAACCAGATACTAACCAACACCTCCACAAATGGAATAATCTAATACAAGTGCATGTCTGGATATGAAAGTTTCCTTATCTATCCATAGCTGTCAGTTCCTGCTCAGTGAATGTGTGGGGACAATTATCAAGATGTACCTGTTAACTGTTGCTCTGTGAATGTCTGAGTGCAATTATCAAACTGTAAATATCAATCTGCACAATCTATGCAAATATGCGAGTGAATACAGTTATCAATCTGTCCCTTTCACTCTCTGGTAAATATAGTTACATTTTCTCACCACAGAGACAAATAGGACAGACTGATAACTACACTCATACATTCACATAGCATAAACCGACAGGTGCAGATGGATAACTGAACTCGTGTATCCACATAGAGGAAACTGCCAGGGATTGGTTGATAAATACATTTCATACATTATAAATAAGTAGGATCAGTCCCTAGGTGTTTCTCTGATGTGGATATGCGAGTTTAGTTATCTAAATATACATGTCAGTTTCTGCCGTGCGAATGTGTGTGTTTGCTTTACCAATCTATCTCTAACAGTTTCTGCTGTATGTCTGAGACTGTAGTTATCAATCTGAACCTGTCAGTTTCAGTTATGAGAATCTGAGTTTCGATATTAGTCTTTACCTGTCAGTTTCTGCTGTATGAATATGAAATGCAGTCATCAATTTATACCCATCAGTTTATTCTGAGAGATGAATATCTACATTCTCAAACTGTTAGTTTAAGCTATATCAATATGGGAGAGCAATTATCAAACAGTATCTGTCAGGTTTTGCTGTTTGACACCAGAGTGTCATTGTCATTTTGACATAATAGAAACAGATTTACAAAGTAAATACCAATCTGTCCCTGTCAGTTTCTTCCCTGTCAATATGTGAATACAGTTATTGATCAGTACCCAGCAGCTTCTGCTCTTTGAATGTGGGGGTATTAATCAAACTGTAGCTGTCGGTTTCAGCGATGTGAATGTGGGACTACAGTTATCATTCTCTACCTGTCATTTTCTTCTTTGTCAAAGTGAGTGTAACTGTCAATCTGTAGCTTTCAGACTCTGCTGTGTGAATACATAAATATAGTTGTCAATCTGTAGCTGTCAGTTTCTGCTTGGTGAATATGTTTGTGTAATTGCCAATCCTTCCAGTTTCTACGATGTGAATGTGTGAGCTGAGTTTTCACCTGTCGCTATCAGTTTCTGCTTTGTGAATGTTAGAGTTTAGTTATCAATCTTTCCCTGTCAGCCTCTGTAATGTCAGTGTTTGTGTGACTGTAGTTATCAACCTGTACCTCTCAGATTCTGCTCTCTGAGAGTGTACTTATCCA
This sequence comes from Chiloscyllium punctatum, assembly GCF_047496795.1. Classification (NCBI taxonomy): domain Eukaryota; kingdom Metazoa; phylum Chordata; class Chondrichthyes; order Orectolobiformes; family Hemiscylliidae; genus Chiloscyllium; species Chiloscyllium punctatum. The sequence continues at coordinate 15,498,522 of NC_092790.1, forward strand.
TTTGATTTGATCTGATTAATTATTGTAACATGCACTGAGATACAATGGAAAGTATTGTTTTGTGCACTTTACAGGCAGATAATATCATACAAAATGCATCAGGGTAATAGAACGGAATCCGCAATACAATATTAAAGGTGCAAAGAGAAAGAGATTAACATTAAAACTTGAGCGAGATTAGATTGGTGCTAGAAAAGCACAGCAGGTCAGGCAGTATTCGAGGAGCAGGAAAAACGACGTTTCGGGCAAAAGCCTTTCATCAGGAATGTCCGAAATGTTGATTTTCCTTCTCCTTGAATACTGCCTGACCTGCTGTGCTTTTCCAGCACCACTCTAATCTTGACTAATCTCCAGCATCTATAGTACCCACTTTCGCCCTAAAATTTGAGCAGTACATTCAAAAGTCTGATAACAGCAGAGAAGCTGTTCTTGAGTTTGTTGGGTGGTGTATTCAAAAATCTGTATTTTCTGGTGGTAGCCAGGAAAATATTAGTTTTTCTACAGAAGATAGGATGGGTGGAAGGGTGATGAGTAAAAGACAGATGGAGATAGAGAGTCCAAAGAAAGAGAAGAACAGTAGGACAGACAAAGGAGTGGATAACTGTCAGACTAAGTGGGTGAATAGCCTATTAATAGGGCCTGTTAGTGGCTAACAATTGGTGGTGTATAACAGCAGACTATATGTTAACAAGACCGGATATGTGGGGTTTTGGGTAATGACATAGGAGAACTCAAGCCCTGTAGCTGTTGAACTCAATATTGAGTCCAGAAGGCTGTTGAGATCCCAAGCAGAAAATGAGGTGCTGTTCTTCCAACTTGCACTGAAGCGAGCCTGAGACAGAGACCTTGACCAGGGAACAGAGTGGTGTGTTGAAGTGGCAGACAACTGGAAGCTCAGGGTTTTTTTGTCTGGACAGAATGTAGTAACTCTGCACAATGGACACCCAATCTACACTCAGTTTCCCCAACATCGAGGAGACCACGTTGTGTGCAATATCTTTGCCACTATCAGTTCTGAGGACTGGTTACTAGACCTGAAATGCTGCCAGACCTGTGAATTTTCCACTAATGTTTGTTTTGTTATCAACCTTTGCCTGTCATTTTTGCCCTGTGAACATGAGAGAGTCGTTATCAAAGTGTACACATCAATTTATGTGATTTGAAATTGGGAGCATAATCAATCTATTCCTGTCAGTTTCCGCTTTATGAATATGAGTGTGTAGTTATCAATCTTTCTCTGGAATTTACTGCCACCTGTATGTGTGAGTTATTAACCAACCTGTCCCTATCAGATTCTGCTCTGTGCATCTGAGAGTGCAGTTATTAATTTGTATCTATCAGCTTCTTGTTTATAAATGTGCAAATTCATTTATCATACTGTACCTGTCAGGGTTTGTGATGCGAATGCGTTAGTCTAGTTATCAACCTGTACCTGTCGTATATGTGTTCATGATTATTCTTCTCTCTCTTTTAGTTGCTGCAAAGTGAGTCTGTGAGAGCAGATATCAATCGATGTCTGTCAGTTTTGGTTGTGTCCATACAAGAGATTATGACTTGATGTATACATGTCAATTTCTGCAGTCCATGTGTGAATTTAGGAATTGATCTATACAAGCCAGTTTCTGCTGTGTGACTGTGAGAGTGAAGTTCTCAATGAGTTCCAGTCACTTTCAACTCTTATATATCAAAGGTGATCAATTCTCTGGCAGCCAATAATATTCTAAGAGTCTAATGATGTCCATGAATCTCTTGTTGATTGCCAGAAAAACTCATCTGGTTCAGTAATGCCCTTGAATGAAGGAAACTGCCATCCTTCCCTTGTCTGGCCTGCACGTGACTCCAGACCCACATCAATGTGGCTGCATGGGTAGTTAGGGATGGGCAATAAATGCTGGCCAAGTCAGTGATGCCCCCATCCCATGAATGAACTAGAAAAAAAAATCTGTGACTGTGATTCAATCTGTGATAATAGTGTTTAGGGTGTTGAGATTTGACCTTAATCTCTTATGTATTTTGTAATTTATGACACAATTACAGAATTGGTACTACCATTAAGTCTGTTGCGTCTGCACTGGGCCATTGTAGTCTTTATCTGTTCTCCATATTAGTTTCCACTGATTGTTGGGATTCTAATCTTCATTCACTTACTGCCAGTGTCTCGGTGTAAATGCCAATTTGAAATTAGTTCTGTAGTTATCGGCTTTTGAATACCTATAGTGCCACTTTTGCTCTGTGTGCAACAGTGACAAATAGAGTATATGGATGCCATTCTCTTTCTATGTTCAGTTGTGTTTTTTCAGCAGGGTGTAGGATAAACTAGTTCAACATTTGATAAAGGTGTGTGATTGAGGGATTAATGTTGTTTCAATACTTGTCTTTGCCAAGACTCTGAATTTTATTGTATTTAATCTCAGTTTTCTTTTTACATCTTGTGTGTGCAGTAGTCTTTGGCAGTTGCTGCTTGGCACTGCAATAATGTAATATCTAATACTAACATCTTCTGAAGCAATTAATAATTAGGTCAGTCAATTTATGGCTGTCCATATCTGGAAGCAGCTGTGAGCCTAAATTGCATTTGTTTTTTTCCTTTTATCATTAACTGGCTGAGTGAGAGTGAGTTTTCTGTTGTGCTGCTAATCTGTATCACTTTGAAGAGTGGTACCGGTCTATATAACGAGGAGAAAGTGAGGACTGCAGATGCTGGAGATCAGAGCTGAAACTGGGTTGCTGGGAAAGCGCAGGTCAGGCAGCATCCAAGGAACAGGAGAATCGACGTTTCGGGCATCAGCCCTTCTTCAGGAATGAGGAAAGTGTGTCCAGCAGGCTAAGATAAAAGGTACTTCTTAGCCTGCTGGACACACTTTCCTCATTCCTGAAGAAGGGATGATGCCCGAAACGTCGATTCGCCTGTTCCTTGGATGCTGTCTGACCTGCTGCGCTTTTCCAGCAACACATTTTCAGCTCTGGTCTCTATAACACCAACATTGTATGTGATTCCAGTTCTACATCTCATGATCTGATACACTTTATGAGGTGGGTTTAATGTCTTATCAATCAGTTTTTCAGACACAGTTAAAAAGTCTGGAAATGCTTCTGCATTACTCAGGCCCTCAACCAGAATGGGAACGTGCATAAAGTGTGTTTTCATCAACACCAGGCTGAGAGTGAGAATGAGAGAGACAGAGATAGATGTGTATATACGTATGTGAATGAGCATTAAGTGTCCTCTCCAGAAGCATCCTCTGTAGATAAGGCTTGACCAAGAGGTTCATTTGAAATTTACATTGTTTTGATTATTGTCTTTGCACAGGACAACTGTTTATCAAAAGAATAATTTTGTCCTGCTCAGTTACTCATAAATGTCCAACATTGCTTTTATATCTGCACTCAAATATACACTTCACATATATATATTTGTTATAACCATGTTACACCATGATCAGTTTGTTCTAATTGATTGTAACTTTAAAAATGCCAAATCTACATAAGAATTTAATGCAGCTCATAAATGTATATTTATTATAAGCACACAGTCTAACCTGCTTCCAATCTTATGAATGATAATTGGCTTTGAATGATGGAATTTACTGTCACTGAGGTAGTAAGCACTGAGAACAGGGCAAAGTAATATAGACTTAGATACCGTCAGTTGTGTTTAACTCTTGGATTGAATGTGTACTTCTAGAAATGGAGCTCAATGTGTGTCTGACTCAATCCACTCAGACAGTGGAAAAGACCTTCTCCTCTCTGACAGTGGTAACATACCTGCTGGGTGTGAGAAGCAGCTGGTCACTCTTGGATTGATCCATCAAATATTAGCAGCTGAGTAGGAAGACATCAAATGATCCATGCAGTATTCAGGTCAGGATCACTATAATTCGTTGTTTTTGAACAGGGTAAGGTGAACTTTGCAGATCCTGGTTCCCTGAGCTCCTTCCAGTATTTTTCTGTTTCCCAAATTCTAAAACATTTTACTGAGATAAAAATAAACTAACCAACATATGCACACCTCCACAAATGTAATGATTCCACAGTTCAATGTCCAACTCCCAATACACTAACTGTTAAAAACAAATACTGGGCACGATTTCACATACTTGGAGACAGTTATCCGGTGCCTGCTCTATTTACCCTTCACAGGATTATCACATTTGTTTCTACTGTCCTTTATTTCAACGTCTATTCGCAACAAACAGCGTGAAACAGATGCCAAACAATGAATTCTCATCAGTGTTTAGGGGATTAAATGCCACAAGAATATCCCACAGCAGCTTCTTCCCGCTCTCCCTCCCTCAGCAGGCCCACACACAGCCCGAGAAAGGCCTCTCTCTTCCCCCCAGCCCCCTCACTCCAAGTTCCGGGACCAGTTCCTGCTCCGCTCGGCCTCTTACAAACAGTCCCCGGTTCTCCCTGAACTCACCCCGAATCAATCCAGGTCTCGGAGCCCCCTCTGTGTCCCAGGCTCCCATCCCGATGTGCTGCTGGAAGGAGCCTGCTGTTCCCTCCCTTCCCTGGGCGCTGATCTCTCCATTGCGGTCTGTTTCAAACAAACCTCTTGCACTCACTGAGTAAATGCTCCTCAATGGCAGCGCTGGGGGAGGGCCTTACGCTTGCGTTGCTCTACTCAGGACCAATCATCGCGCATGCACCGCTTTACCCAATGCTTCCCAGAAACAAACATCAATTGGTCATTTCCCCAATTCCCTTTTCTCCCAGTTTGACCAAAGGAACTGGGACTGTGGGGGAAAGGGCAGAGAAGGTTTCAAGCTGGGACATTGTCCCTTTATGAAGCTCCAATGGACCCCATTCCCGGCTCATGTTAATAACTCCTCCCTCCGGCTCTCTCACAATCTGATCGGGGGGCGGGGAAACTGGCGGCCCCTCGGCCCATCCTCTGTGCTCCCCCATTCGATAACATCACGTTAGATCGAATGTTAACTGTGGTATTTAATCCTGGTGACCCTCATTCACAAATATTAAATCCTTACTCAAAGTAACATGCAGAGCTGGAATAAGTGGAACATTCTTACGAAGGTAGAAAATAACTGATGGAGAGAGTCTTGAATCACAGTGTCAGAGCTGATTTCTGGGTCAGGAGGGCCGTGCAATAGTCAGACCAGGTGTGCAACAACATCTCTGGGAATCGATTTAGTTTGTCGTGGATGACAGATTTTAATGTCAGGTATGCTGTAGACAGAAACCTTGTGATGTATTTATGCCACAACGAGAGACCACAGCTGTTCTTGTTTATTCACTCCTGGAACGTGGATGTTGCTGGCTGAGCCTATCATTTATTCTCCATCCCTTTAAGAAGGCGGTGGTGAGCCACCTTCTGGAACAGCCGTTGTCCATGTGCTGCCCACAATGTCATGAACAGGGAGTTCCAGGGTCTTGATCGAGTGACAGTGAAAGAAAGGGGTTTTATTTATAAGTCAGGATCGTGAGTGCCTTGGAGGGGAACTTGTCCGATATCAAGGCGTTGTTCCCCTACATCAGCTGCCCTAATTCGTTTTAGATGGAAGTTGTCGCGATTTGGAAGGTCCTCCTTTTACAAATTACAAAATTCGAATCTCTTTGTCAGGCAGACATCACTCCGGCCGACAGAAATCAGAATAGTGTGTTGCCTCCCTAGTGCCAAGATCAAGGATATCTTGGAGAGAGTGCACGATATTCACAAAAGCGAGAGGGACCAGCCGGAGTAAACACTGGAACTAACTACATAGGAAGGGGAAAGGATTAGATTCCGAAGGAAGAATAAGGAAAAGGTCCTCTCCGGTAGTAATATCTAGATTACTCCCGCTGCTCCGAGCGAGTGAGGGTAGGAGTAGGATAATAGAGTAAGGTAATGCCCAAGTCAGGAGCTGGTGCAGGGGAGAAGGGTTCACATTTTTGGATCATTCGAATCTCTTCTGGGGAAGACGTGACTTGTATAAAAAGGATGGATTGCGGCTGAATTGGAAGGGGTCTAATATACTGGCAGGGACATTTCTTGGAGCTGCTGGGGAGGGATTAGACTAGTAAGGTGTGGGGGCGGGAACCAGGGAGATTGTGAGGAAAGAGATCGATCTGAGACTGGTATAGTTGGCAAGTTAGTCAGGGCAGGCAGGAACATAGCAGAGAATGGTTATTCCTGATGAAGGGCTTTTGCCCGAAACGTCGATTTCACTGCTCGTTGGATGCTGCCTGAACTGCTGTGCTCTTCCAGCACCACTTATCCAGAATTTGGTTTCCAGCATCTGCAGTCATTGTTTTTATCCTTTGAGTTTATTTCAATACAAGAGGCCTAGCAGGAAAGAAGGATGACCTCAGGACATGGTTAGGAAAATGGGATTGGTCTTGGGATATCATAGCAATTACAGAGACATGGTTCGGGGATGGACACAACTGGTCATGTTCCAGGACTAATGTTCCAGGAATCAAAGGATGGAGGGAGGCGGGCAGCAAGAGAAAATGGGGAGTGAGGTGTTTGGTAAGAGATAAGATTACAGGTATACTTAGGGAGGATTTTCCTGGGAATTAGTTGGGTGGAACTGAGAAATAAGAAAGGGTTTGATCACCTTATTGGGATTGGACTGTAGACACCCCAACAGTCATGAGGAAATTGAGAAATAAATTTGTAAGGATATCTTAGATCTGCAGGAATACAGGTGTAGTTATTGTGAGGGATTTCAACATTTCAAACATTGATTGGGACTGCCATTTTGTGAATGGTTTCAACAGAGAGGAATTCCTTAAGTGTGTACAAGAAAATTTTCTGATTCAGTATGTGAAGGTACCTTCCAGCCAAGGTAAAATTTGACTTATAATGATGTGTCAGTGGGGGAGCATTTTGGGGCCAGTGACCATAATTTTAAACTGTTATTGAAAAGGATATAGCAGATCTCAAGGTTAAATTTCTAATTTGGAGGAAGGCCAATTTTGAGAATATTACGCAAGAACCTTCTAAAGTTGAGTGACGGCAGATATTCACAGGCAAAGGGATGGCCGGAAAATGGGAAGCCTTCAACAATGAGAAAACGAGGGTCCGGAGACAGTATGTTCCTGTTAGAGTGAAAGGCATGTCTGGTAAGTGTAGGAAATGCTGGATGAGGAAAGAAGTTGAGGTTTTGGTCCGAATGAGAAGGAAACATATATTAGTTAAATACAGCGGAGGTTGACTGAATCCTTCGAAGAGTATAAAGGCAATAGGGAAAAACTTAAGATGGAAATCAGGAGGGCAAAAATGGGATATAAGATACCTTTGGCAAATATTGTTAAGGAGAATTTAAACAGATTTTATAAATACACGAAGGACAAAAGGGCCCAGCAAAGATTAGCAGGGCAGCCTTTGTGTGGAACAACAGGAAATGTGGGAGATACTAGGTGAGTTCTTACTGAGGAGAAGGAAATGGAAGATGTCGAATGTGGGAAATAGATGGATCTCAATCAGATGGGCCATTGGACCCAGGAGTGGCATATTGAGTTCAATTTAGATCAATATGAGGTGCAACAATTTTGAAAGACAAATCAGGGCAGGACTTACACACTTAATATTAAGGCTCTATGGAGTGTTGCTGAACTAAGACACGTTGGAATGCAGATTCATTGTTTCTTGAAAGTAGAGTTATAGTTAGATGGATAGTAAAGAAAGCATTTGATATGTTTTTCTTTACTGGTCAGAGCTTTGAGCATGTAACTTAGGAGAATACTTAGGAGCATGTAACTTAGGTCTTGCGTTGATTCGGCTGTCCAGACTTCTTCCTCAACTGGACAGTCCACTGGCCCTTTGATCCGATGTAGTGAGTCCAGCCTTTCCCCACCATCCTTATTGCAGTTTCGGTAGTCAAAAGAGCCTGGTATGGCCCTTCCCAGTCCGGCTGCAATTTAGTCTCTATCCATGATTTTACTAAGACCCAATCGCCCGGCCAGATGGGATGAACGGTGAATTCAAGGGGTGGAGTCTGTGCCAATGAACCCTGTTTCCTGAGGAAAGACAAAGAGGAGGACAAGCCCAGTATATACTTCTTTAAGAACAAATCTTTAGTTTCAGGAATTGGCAATTCTCCATTCGTTCCCAGATAAGGTAATCCAAATAAGATTTCATAGGGGGATAGTCCCAAATCTTTTCTTGGGGCTGTTCGTACTCGCAAGAGAGCTATAGGTAAACATTTGGTCCAAGGGAGTCTGGTTTCTAGTATCAATTTCGAGAGCTGTCGTTTGAGTGTTTGGTTCATTCTCTCAACCCTTCCCGATGACGGCGGGTGCCATGGAGTATGGAACTCCCAGGAAATTCCCAACCCTTTCATTACCCCCTGTCACACTTTAGAGGTAAAATGAGTTCCTTGGTCGGAATCTATACAGTTCACTTGCCCATATCGGGGAATTGTATGCTCCAATATTGTTTTAGACACCCCACTCACAGAGGCAGTAGCTAGGGGGTATGCCTCAACCCAACCGGATAAATGATCTACTCTGACCAACATATATTTTAGTCTGCCTACCCTGGGGAGTTCAGTATAATCTACTTGTATACTCTGGAAGGGTCTCAATCCCGGGTCTCTTCCTCCCGGGGTCTGTTTTCTCAAGACTTTCTTATTTACCTTTCTGTATATGATAGATCCCTCACATATTTGTTTAGCAATTGTATATATTCCTTTACATCCATATTCCCTAAGAACCAAATCACACATTGCTTGTACTCTCCAATGACTGCCTTGGTGTAGGACAGCCATAATCTCTCCCATCATCATTTTGTTTAACATTCTCCTTCCATCAAGTAACATCCAATGCCCATCTGCTGTTTTTGCAGCCCCTAAATCTTTCAATTCTTTTTCTTCTCTTTCAGTAAATATAGGAGTTTCCCGAGGACCTGGGACAGTAGGTATTAGGGAATGAATCACCACTTCTTGTGGGTTCAGGGTGGCTTCCTTAGCCACTTTATTGGTTAATCTATTCCCCCTCACCTCTGGTTCATTTCCTTTCTGATGACCATTTACATGCACTACTGCTATTTCTCGGGGGAGTAATAGGGACTCCAAGACCCGTTTAATCAAGTCTTCATTTACTAATTCCTTCCCCCGGCTATTGATCAGCCCTCTTTCCTGCCATATCTTTCCGAAAATGTGCACAACACCAAATGCATATATAGAGTCAGTGTATACTGTTCCTTCTTTACTTTCTAATGCCCTAAGGACTCTTTCCAATGCATAGAGTTTGCAGGTCTGAGCTGACCACCCATTTGGCAACCTTCCTGCCTCCACCACACTACCATTTGTCCCATCTACAACTCCATACCCATTATGTCTTTTCCCTTCAGTCACCCGGGATGATCCATCTGTAAAAACTCTAGCCCCTGCATGAAGTGGAACATCTCTCAGGTCCATGCAGACCTTAGTTTGGTATTCTATAATGTCAAGATAGTCGTGCCCTGGATTCTGAGGAGAGTCTCCTTCCCCTTTCCAAAGAAAGGCAGCTGGATTTCAACAATTGTCCGTGACCAACACTAGATCATCCTTTTCTATTAATATTGCCTCATATTTCAAAATCCGTGAGTCTGTCAACCATCGCCCAGCTTTTTGGTTTAGGATCGTTCTCACTTGGTGTGGGGTGCTTACTATTAGGGCTCCCCCAAATGTAAGCTTTCTGCTTTCCTCCACCAACAGTGCAGTGGCAGCCACAGCCTGCACACACTCAGGCTGCCCCAAGGATACTGGATCCAATAGCTTCGAAAGATATGCTACTGGCTGTTTCATTCCTCCCCACCTCTGGGTCAATACTCCCAAAGCCGCTCCCTTATCTACAGTAGCAAAGAGGTGGAAAGGTTTATCTAGGGAAGGTAAGGCTAACACGGGGGCATGGATCAGATCCTCAGTTCCTCAACTAGTTCTTTTTCCTCATCATCCCAACTTAGACATTTTGGTTCCTCCTCTAATAGTTTGAGATATAATTTCTTAGTCTTTTGAGCATAGGAATCAATCCACAATCTGCAATATCCCGTTAGACCCAAAAATGTACGTAACTCCCGTTTAGTCCTGGGCAGTGGGCATCCCCACTATTCCCTCTATCCGTTCTGGGCTTATCTTTCGCTTTCCCTCACTAACTAAATGTCCCAGGTATTTCACTTCTTGCTCCACATAATTTAGTTTGTTTTTAGATACTCGCAGTCCCTGCTGACCCAGGAAATTCAATAATTTGTTAGTGGCTTCAACTACTCTTTCTCTTCTTTTTCCTGTTACTAAGAGGTCATCTACATACTGCAACAGGGTAGTCCCCTTGGGGCTGCTAAATTTCTCCAATATTTGTTCTAACATCTGTCCAAATAAATCCGGAGATTCCGTAAACCCCTGGGGGAGCACAGTACACCGGTATTGCTGTTTTTGTCCTGTCTTAGGGTCTTCCCCTTCAAAGGTAAACAAATTCCTACCTTCCTCTGCCAAGGGACAAGCCCAAAAGGCATCCTTTAAATCTATCACACTAAACCATTTGTGGTCATGAGGGATCTTACTTAATAACGAATAGGGGTTTGGCACGACTGGGTGCCTGATCTGTACTATTCGATTTAATGTTCTCAAATCCTGCACCAATCGATAAGTTCCATCAGATTTCCGCACTGGTAGTATTGGGGTATTGTAAGGAGACATACATGGCTCCAACAGTCCATCTCTAATCAATCCTTCAATTACTGGCTGCAGTCTTCGTTTACCTTCTATGGAAATGGGATATTGTCGCTCACAGACAATGTCCCCTTTCCTTTTTAAACTTATATCAAGGAGAGGGATCTGTAATTTTCCACGATTCCCTTCTTTAGCCCATACAATAGGGTCTATCTCTCTCTCCACATCCTCTGTCAACATGGCCATTTGTACAACTAATTCTTTTTCCTGAATTCCAATCTCCATGCTGCCACCCACCGCTCCAGTTGCTCACTATTGGTTCCATTCTTTTCTTAACTACCTCATCAACCGTAGCTACCATCATTTTCACCTTCTGTTTTTGTCTCTCATCCTCTCTCTTTACAAACACTTTCTGTGCCTCTCTTAACTATTCATCTAATGGCTTTTCACTCCTCCCTTCTATCTTCTGTATCTTTCTCTGTAGTCTTGCCATGCCTTTGTCACAAAATGTGCTTTCAAAAGACCCTGTGCCACTGGGTCCTCAGGGTTCATTCCAGAATATTTCCGCATTGAGTCTCTTAATCTTTTCTCCTGTCTAACTTCAAAGGCTTTAGTCAAATTCTGCGACTTCGGAACTGCCTCTCTTATTCCTTTTAGAATCAGGTCTTTCAATTCCCTCATTTCTTCTCTATGCTCTGTGTTTTGATTTTCCCACTGGGGGTCTCTGAGGGGAAACTTAATCTCTCCCTGTCCAGCATCCCCATCTCCAATCGGATGTTCCCTGTCCCATATTTTAATGGCTGCTCCTCATATAAGTCCCCTTTCTTCCCCAGTAAATAGTATATTCAAAATAGACATTAACTCAGCCCAGATATACAGACTGGGCCCCAAAAATTGATCAATTTGTTCAGACAACCCTACCGGATCCTCAACCAGGACCTTCATTTCCTTTTTAAATGTTCAGACCTCCCCACTGGTGAGGGGGGCACTTACAAACCCAATCTCTGCCATGTATTGATACCTCCCGAAGGAGATAAGTCGTAACGTTCTTCCCTTTTTTTTTGTTTTTCCCCCTTAGGCTTTGATTTAGATCCTCCAGAGGCCTCCTCTACGTCTACTTTAGCTTTCCTTTCTTTTGCTGAGGATTGAGGGTCAGGAACAACAACATCCCCGTCCACTGCTCCTTCGTCCTCCTCTTGTGAGTCATCTGTTCCCTGTCCCTGTCTGTCTGTCTCTCCTCCTTCCCCATTTTCACCTAACTTGATTTTATGATACAGGGGTGGGGGGCAAACAGCCAAGACGATCCCAGGGACTGGGTGGGGCAGAGGGGGAATCCCTTGTCTTTACTACCATCATTCCCAAACTGCCCTTCCAACAGGACACATAGTCCGCCTCCTCTTGACTAAAAGGTTGTTTTTTATTCACATACAAACCTAAATACTGACAGACCCAATCTTCGTTTGAACCATACTTTGGCCAGAAGACAGCCAGATGAAGGATTGATTCTTTGGTCCATACTAAACAACAATATTTAGTCATTTTCTTTTTATCTTTTGCCCTTGCACAAGTATTGCTTGTCCATTCCTGCAACATCCTCCCCAACGGACTTTCAGGAGGAATGTTACCAGGGACTTTTTCTTCTTCCTTTACTCCGTGACAGCTACTCTGCCTACCCGCTATTTCCTGGGGCCCTCGCCAGTCCCTCACTGATTAAATACCCCTTTTCCCAGCTACCAAGGCAATACTTAAAAGTCAGGTTTCTTACCTTGGTCTGTGCCCAGAGTTGCCTGGCCCCTTTTCGCCATATTTTCTATCGACCTCCTGTCACTGTCTGATTCAGATGTCTCTCTTGTGGGATGCGTACCAGTCGCTCAAGGGAGCGGACCAAACCGGGACACAAGACCGCTCCTCAATTGGGAACGGGACGCGTCTTCTCACTGTCCAAGGCCAGCCACTCCCCCCGGCGATGGAAGAGAATCCCGGATGAGCCCCCAATTGTGAGAAACTAAGCTCACACACTTCAATAATTTCAGTCCGAGACAAAATCTCAATCAGTAGTGTCCTTTATTTTACTCTTGCAAGAGGGTGTGAAGTCCACTGTCTACAAGGCAAGGGGCACACACACTGAATTCAATTAATACACGATATTTATGTAATTTGGTTTCATTTTTTTATTTCATTGCTCCTCCCCTGTTTACATCTTCCACTTCCCTAAGACCGGCACCCATTACTCGTGTTTACCTCTTGCCTTATCCAGCCTTGTCTGTGACAAAATGTTTATTTCTGGCCTCACAAGGCCGTTTGACCTCATCCCGCTGTGGGTCATTGTTAGGCATATCCTTTCTTCACCATTATCTACTCCCTCCATCTGTGCTTTCCCCTACCATACTGATCCTTATGACCCTTTTAATTGGGGTTTGTTCCTGTGTTTCTGTAAAAGTGGGAAACAGATGTTTATACCTACTGTTTGTACAGGCGTATCTAGCTTAACTTCCTCCCCTCACAGCATCTTATCTATTCGCCTATAATATTGTTTCGCCATTGTTTTGCAGTCACGTTTCATTCTTGCATACAATTTTAGCTAATACAAAAATAATTATGTATTTCCTCCACATAGTTTCCATTCTTGTTGACTCAGCTCTTGGCTGAAACAATTACACACTGGTGTGAGTTCATTTTCTTTGTATAAGTAATTATAATTGCAGAAGTAACACTACTTTACCAATATCCCACAGTAGCATAGAGTACAATAGGTGAGTGGGGGAGGGGATGAAGGTGATAGGTCAGGGAGGAGGGTGGAGTGGATAGGTGGAAAAGAAGATAGGCAGGTAGGACAAGTCATGGGGACAGTGCTGAGCTGGAAGTTTGGAACTGGGGTGAGGTGGGGTAAGAGGAAATGAGGAAACTGTTGAAGTCCACATTAACACCCTGGGGTTGAAGTGTTCCGAGGCAGAAGATGAGGCGTTCTTCCTCCAGGCGTCGGGTGGTGAGGGAGTGGCAGTGAAGGAGGCCCAGGACCTCCATGTCCTCATCAGAGTGGGAGTTGAAATGTTGGGCCACAGGGCAGTGTGGTTGATTGGTGTGGGTGTCCCAGAGATGTTCCCTAAAGCACTCTGCTAGGAGGCGCCCAGTCTCCCCAATGTAGAGGAGACTGCATCAGGAGCAACGGATACAATAAATGATATTAGTGGATGTGCAGGTAAACCTTTGATGGATGTGAAAGGCTCCTTTAGGGCCTTGGATAGAGGTGAGGGAGGAGGTTTGGGCACAGGTTTTCCAATTCCTGCGGTGGCAGCGGAAGGTGCCAGGATGGGAGGGTGGGTTGTAGGGGGGCGTGGACCTGAACAGGTAGTCACAGAGGGAACGGTCTTTGCGGAAGGTGGAAAGGGGTGGTGAGGGAAATATATCCCTGGTGGTGGTGTCCGTTTGGAGGTGGCAGAAATGTCGGCAGATGATTTGGTTTATGCAAAGTTTGGTAGGGTGGAAGGTGAGCACCAGGGTCGTTCTGTCCTTGTTACGGTTGGAGGGGTGGGGTCTGAGGGCAGAGGTGTGGGATGTGGATGAGATGCCTTGGAGGGCATCTTTAACCACGTGGGAAGGGAAATTGCAGTCTCTAAAGAAGGAGGCCATCCAGTGTGTTCTGTGGTGGAACTGGTCCTCCTGGCAGCAGATATGGCGGAGGCGGAGGAATTGGGAATACGGGATGACATTTTTGCAGGAGGTAGGGTGGAAGATGTGTAATCCAGGTATCTGTGGGAGTCGGGTTTGTAAAAACTGTTGGTGTCAAGTCGGTTGTCATTAATGGAGATGGAGAGGTCCAGGAAGGGGAGCGAGGTGTCAGAGATGGTCCAGGTAAATTTAAGGTCAGGGTGGAATGTGTTAGTGAAGTTGATGAATTGCTCAAACTCCTCGCGGGAGCACGAGGTGGCGCCAATGCAGTCATCAGTGTAGCGGAGGCAGAGGTGGGGAATGGTGCCGGTGTAATTCCCGGATGGACTGTTTTACATAGCCAACAATGAGACAGGCATAGCTGGGGCCCATATGAGTGCCCATGGCTACCTATTTGGTCTGGAGGAAATGGGAGGATTCGAAGGAGAAATTGTTCAGGGTGAGGACCAGTTCAGCGAAATGAATGAGAGTGTCAGTGGAAGGGTACCATTGGAGACGTTGGGAGAGGAAGAAATGGAGGGCTTGGAGGCCCTGGTTATGGCGGATGGAGGTGTAGAGGGACTGGATATCCATGGTGAAGATAAGGCGTTGGAGGTCAGAGAACCTGAAGTCTTGGAGGACTTGGAGGGCATGGGTGGTGTCTTGAATGTATGTTGGGAGTTCCTTGACTAGGGGGGAATAGGACAGTGTTGAGGTAGGTAGAAATGAGTTCAGTGGGGCAGGAGCATGCTGAGACAATGGGTCGGCCAGGGTGGTCAGGCTTGTGAATCTTGGGAAGGAGGTAGAACTGGGCATTGTAGGGTTCCCGGACTATGAGATTGGAAGCTGTGGGTGGGAGATCTCCTGAGGTGATGAGGTTCTGTATGGTCTGATGATGGTTTGGTGATGGGGATGGGGTCATGGTCGAGAGGGCAGTAGGAAGAGGTGTCCTCGAGTTGACGTTTGGCTTCAGCGGTGTAGAGGTCAGTGTGCCAGAATACCACTGCGCCCCCTTTATCTGCTGGCTTGATGGTGAGGTCAGGATTGGAGCAGAGGGCTGTGCATTGTGAGGGTGAGAGGTTGGAGTGAGGGAGGGGGGTAGACAGATTGAGGCGGTTAATGTCCTGGCGACAGTTGGATATGAAGAGGTTGAGGGCGGATAATAGATCAGCACGAGGTGTCCAGGTGGATGCACTGTGTTGGAGGTGGGTGAAGGGGTCCTCAGAAGGTGGGCAGGAGTCCTGATTGTGAAAGTAAGCTCGGAGGTGGAGGCGGCAGAAGAAGTGTTCGACGTCACGGCGTGTATTAAATTCATTGATGTGTGGGCAGAAGGGGATGAAGGTGAGTCCTTTGATGAGGACTGATCGTTTGTCCTCAGTGAGGGGGAGGTCTGGAGGGATGATGAAAACTCGGCAGGGCTGGGAGCTAGGACCTTGTGTGGGTGTGGAGCTGGGAGTAGGGGGCGGAGCCTGTAACAGGAATGGGTGTGGTGGTGGGAGGAATGGGGGTGAAGCCATGAGCAGGGGTAGTGTTCTCCTCGGGGTTCTGGGGGGCAAGGATGGTGACAGTGGGATGTGTGGGGGGGGGCGTGTCAGTAGAATGCAAGTGAGTGGCATTGGTGGGGGCGGAAGTGGTGGCAAACACGGCACTTGGGAGGATGGACTTCACTGAGCGCATGACACCAGCGATGATGTGAGGGGTGGAAGTGATGTAACGTGTGGTGCATGAGGGATTGTGAGGGGCAGAAGTGGCTGTGGAAGCGGCCATGATGGGGGCGGAAGTGATGTCATCAATCAGCGTGGGGATGGTACCTGCAGCAGCTGCATGGCTAATGGCGTCCGAGCAGTTCCAGAGGGTGATAGGCCGGAGAGGGAGTGGGGGCGGAGAGGTCGGGAAGAAGATTGCAGGTCAAGAAGGCGGTGCTGAGTCCATGGGTTGGGACTGAGATAAGGTGGGGGGAGGGGAAATGAGGAAGCTGGAGAAATCTGTATTCATCCCTTGTGGTTGGAGGATTCCTAGGTGGAAGATGAGACGCTCTTCCTCCTCGTGTTGCCATGGTCTGGCGATGGAGGAAGCCAAGCACCTGCATGTCCTTGGCGCAGTGGGAGGGGGAGTTAAAGTGTTCCGCCAAGGGGCACTTGGGTTGGTTGGTGCGGGTGTCCCAGAGGTGTTCTCTGAAACGTTCCCCAAGTAGGCAGCCTGTCTCCCCAATGTAGAGGAGGCCACATCGGGTGCAGCGGATGCAGTAAATGATGTGTGTGGAGGTGCAGGTGAATTTGTGATGGATATGGAAGATCCCTTGGGGCCTTGGAGGGAAGTGAGGGGGAGGTGTGGGTGCAAGTTTTGCATTTCTTGCAGTTGCAGTGGAAGTTGCTGGGAGTGGAGGCTGGGTTGTTGGGGGGGTGTGGACCTGACGAGGGAGTCGCGGAGGGAGTGGTCTTTCCGGAATGCTGATAGGGGAGGGGAGTGAAATATATCCTTGGTGGTGGGGTCTGTTTGGAGGTAACGGAAATGACGAAGAGTGATATGATGTATCTGGAGGTTGGTGGAGTGGTAGGTGAAGACCAGTGGGGTTCGACCCTGGTGGCGATTGGAGGGGCAGGACTCGAGGGCGGAGGAGTGGGAAGTGGAGGAAGTGCGGTGGAGAGCATCGTCAACCACATCTGAGGGGAAATTGCGGTCTTTGAAGAAGGAGGCAATCTGGGTTGTTTGGTATTGGAATTGGTCCTCCTGGGAGCAGATGCGGCGGAGGCGAAGGAATTGGAAATATGGGATGGCATTTTTTCAGGGGGCAGGGTGGATGGACGTGTAGTCTATGTAGCTGTGGGAGTTCCTTTCCATACTTTCTGTCCTATTTCTTGTTGTGGAAACTTTAACCTGTGCTGAGCACTTCCCCATTTGGACTTTTCCATAACTTTCCACGCAGCTGAAAAACAACCCCCATGTTTTAGTTTAAAGTCCAATATATAGGCCCTGGTTATGCCATTCTCCAGGACTCTGACCCCAGCATTATTCACGTGTAGCCTGTCCCATCGGAACAGTTCCATCCTTCCCCAGTACTGTCTCCAATCTCCAGTGAATTCAAACCTCCTGTTTCTCCTATACCAGTCGTTCAGCCCCAAACATCTTACTGTTATAATCTTGCTGACATTATGGCTCAGTTAGTAATCCAGAGATTTTTATTCTGTTTTTTTAATTTATCCTTGAGCTGCCCATATTCCTTCAGTAGAACTTCTTCTCTCGATCTGTCTATATCGACAACTGGATCGTTTCTCTGCAGCCCAGATGACTATCGTGAAGCCAGGCACCAGACAGGCAAATCTGCCTTCGGGACTCTCGATTCTGGCAACAGGGAAGAGTCTCTATTCCCCTGACTACACTGTTTCTGATTACACTTGCATTTCTCTTTTCTCCTTCCTCTTGAATGGCTCCCTGTCCCACAGTGCTGTGGTCAGTTTGCTCATCCTCCCTACAGACCCCACTCCCATCCACACAGGGAGCAAGAATCTCAAACCTGTTTGACAAGCTGAAGGGCTGAGGCTCATTCAGCACGACCCTCTGGTTTCCTCTATTTGCATCACTCATAGTTACACCCTCCTATCCCTGACCACTGATCGATTTGAGATCGTTAATCTAAGGGGTGTGACTGCCTCCTGAAACAGAGCGTCCAGGTAACTCCTGCCCCTCCCTGATGTGTGGCAATGTTCGGAGCTCAGACTTCAGCTCAACGATCTGAGCTGGAATCCCTCAACCAACACTTGTTATGGTTGTATTAGCTATGAACCACAATGGGGTCCACAAGCCCTGATATCATGCAATTATGACACCTCGCCTGGTCTCGCCCCTCCATTTCAATGACTTGGTGCTTAATTTGATTTTTAAACATTTCATACTGAAGAACATCCACTGTTGTTGGGGAGATTAATTGACCACGCTCAAGAAGCCAAAATTAAGGAAGTGCAGATATCTTGAAAGATTGTGTGGCTGGTAGAGATTAGAGATGGGAATGATTGCTATCATAGAAGGTTTTCAAAAGAAGGACAATAAATTTTTTAAAATGTTGCTTTTCCTCAATTTGTGACCTCTTCAGGTCAGTGATCTCAGGGTGAGGAGAACAAAACCCAGTGTGAGTGAGTACACGGGCAGCAGGGTGTTGGATGAGCTGAAGGTTACAGGGAGGTTGAAAATGGGAGGTGGATCAGGAGTGTGTTAGATGATTCAGTCTCAAGGTTACAAAGGACTGGACAAGATTTTCAGCACCTGGAGCTGAGACTGTGTTGGAGTCAGGCCACGTTACTGAAATGGAAATAGAACATCACGGTGAGGGTGTGGCTCTGTGGCTGAAAGCTGGTCTCCAAGTGTGATGTTCCCTTAATGTAGGGAAGAGCCTGGTTCAGATAGTTACCTGAGGGGGTGATACAGTTGGGGTTAGGAAGTCTGTAACAGGGACTGAGGCCTGCAGCTTTCAGTGAACAAAGGATCAGGAGTAGGCCTTTCAGCTGTTTCACTATTGAATGAACTCATGGCTGCTGTGTGGAGTTCAGCCTTTGGCCCATATCCCTGAATACATTTGTTGAACAAAAGTTTATCTGTCTCAGACTGAAAACTAACAACCTTTTCCACCCTTTTCATATCAAAGTCATTCCTCACATCTCTCTCGAACAGACTCTGCTCCCAAGTTCTTGATTAAGTTGGAGGCAATTTCTATTCATCCAGCACTGGATGTTGGGACATTGTGTGAGTTGGAGGGATCTCCAAGGGAGTGCTGGTCACATACACATACTCCCTGGTCCTTTGTGTTGGTGGAAGTGTCTGGTTTGGGAGGTTATGCTCAAGATATGGTTGATAAAACCCCTCTCACTCTCGTCATCCTCCTTCCAGCACTGTGGAATATAATGTGGGGAAATATGTGCATTTTGGCAGGAAGACGAGGAGAGGTGAATATTATTTAACGAGGGAAAACCTCTGCAGCACAGAATTGTGGGTCCTTCTGCTTGAAAGATGAAAAACTAGCATCCAGGTTCAGTGGGTATTCGGGAAGGGAAATAGTCAGTTGGCTTTTATTTAAAGGGAATGGGGAGAAAAATGGAAGTTTTGCTAAAACTGTACAAGACACAAGTCCGATCACATTTGGAATCCCGTGAATAGCTTTTCTCCTTTGTTTTAGGAAAGGCAGTCCATAGAGTTTTCAGGAGAATAATCCCAGATATGGGAGGAATTTCTCAGGAGATGAGTTTGAGCAGACTGCTTCTGTACTCATTGGAGTTCAGAAGAATGAGACAAGACCTTATGGAAAGATTCTGAGGAGCTTGACATTGTAGATTCTGGGAGATTGTTATTACTTGTTTGAGAGTTGAGGACTTGAGGACATAATCTCAAAGTAAGGAATCACCTATTAAAAACAGATATGGAGGAATTCCTTCTCTTTGGGTACTGAATACTGCAGTGGCCTGTGGAGGCTGTGCTGCTCAGTGTGTCCAAGGCTGAGATAAATAGATTTTCAATTAGTAAGTGATTCAAGGGTGGGGGCATAAGGCAGGAAAATCGAGCTGAAGATGATTGGATCAGCTCTGATCTCACTGAATGGTGACAGCAGACTTGCTGGGTTGAGTTGCATCTGATGGTTTTAAACATCTTCTTTTTCTGGGTTCTCACTTGATTTGCCTTTTGTTTCACAGGATATTGGAAGAAGACAATTTGCAATGAGGAGACTTAAAACCAGGCATCACTTCCCAATCTGACCAAGCTGCCAAGTTTATTGTCATCTGAACATCATTGGGTTTTGCAGGAAAAAAAGCACCGTTCACAGTGGGGGAGAAACCGTACGTGTGTTGTACATGTGGACAAGTCTTCAGCAGATCATCTGCCCTGTTACAGTATAAATACAGCCACAATGGGGAAAGGCCATTCATCTGTTCCAAGGGTGGGAAAGGATTCACTCAAATCATCCATCCTGCTGAAACCCCAGCAAATTCACACAGAGAACAGACCTTTGAAATGCTCAGAATGTGGGAGGTGCTTTAAAAACTCTGGGGCCCTGATATCCCAACAACATCCTCACTGTGACGAGAGACCCTTCATGTGCTCTCACTGTGGGTGTGGGTTCAAGCCATCATCCAACCTCATTAAACACCAGCGGATCCACACTGGGGAGAGACCATTCACCTACTCACATGGCGGGAAAGAATTTTCTCATAAATTCAACCTGTTAAAACACCAGTGATCTCTCGGAAGGTAGAGGCTGTTCTGCTGCACTGACTGTGGGAAGAAATTTATTGTGAAATCCAACCTGCTGAAACACCAGCATATTAATGAGAAATGACAGTGCCTGGTTTTTACTGTGAACATCTCCCTGCTTCATAGTCTCAGCCAGAAGATTTTGTTTCAAGTCCCACCTGCTATGTCAAAGAACTTAATTATGTTTGTAATTGATAACTGAATGATATCCACTGGGGCAGGTTTCTACTGAAGTTAATGAACTCCAGCTCAGTTAAAGGGATGACTGTTTGGGATGACAGTGAAATAAACACACTGTATCAAACCTATTTCTAATTTCTAAGTGCTCATTGAAGTGATCTCCCTCTGACTGTGTTGTGAAAGAATCACTCAATGTTTTATAAAAAATTATCGGGAGATGCAGAAAATCCTTCAGAAAATTAAACATTAATCTTGCAAAATTAAAGCTGTGGGAACCAGTTAAATGTCTTCCCTGATTCTCCACAGGCTCTTTGTTCTCCTGCAATTTATACAGTTGTTCTTCCTGCGCTTATCGGATAATGTTAGCATAACCAATCATGCTGGCTCGCTTTATCTTTCTAAACTAATCACCGTCTGCCACACTGGTTCCCTCCATTATACTTAACCTATCACATTATAAAATCATCATCTTCAGCATTAGCTCATTTACCAGGGATTCGGCTAACCTATCACAGTGCATGATCATTATCTGTTACT
This sequence comes from Chiloscyllium punctatum, assembly GCF_047496795.1. Classification (NCBI taxonomy): domain Eukaryota; kingdom Metazoa; phylum Chordata; class Chondrichthyes; order Orectolobiformes; family Hemiscylliidae; genus Chiloscyllium; species Chiloscyllium punctatum. Next base: position 15,519,716 of record NC_092790.1, read on the forward strand.
GGAGCCCTGTAATATGATCCCAAGCATGTGTAAGTTAACTACATAACTGCCAGAGTAACTTCCATAAATGAAGGAGTTGGAATTTGCTGTTGATCACATCCAGCATCCAATTTGATTCATTGCAGTCTTTTTCAATTGACCTTGTGGAAATTCTAGCTTGGTTACAGATGTTTATTAAAGGTCAATTATATCAAATTTGTTGTGAACACCCAGCTTGCTAAAACTTTCTAATGTCCTTCGCACTTTTGAAAAGTTTCCCTTCCTCTCTCCTCCATCTTGTAAGGAGCTCATTGAGCTTCTTTGTCATTCAGATTGAGATAATCTGAGCAGCTGTGTCTTCCATGTCCCTCCTTTTCCTGAAACTGTCTCTGAAGTTCCACCTTGTCAGAGTCCTGAATATTCAACTTCCTCCAGCTCCTCTCCTACCTTGGGAGCTCCTCGTGTCCATGAGAACCTACTTCTCGTCTCTTGACCATTTTCCCACTTAATGGCCAAGCATCCAACCTCCTCCCATTCACTGATATTGGTAACAGTTCTTGCTCTTGTCTGGTAAGGTCCCTGTCACTTTAATTCCACCATTATCGTCCATCCAGTGAAAACCAACGTGGTCTCATTTCCAAACTCCCTTTCCTTTCGAAAAACCTAGATGTTGGTAACCCCCAAGGGAGGAGCCTATCCCTGGCTCCTGCTATTCTCAACCACACGACACCATGAGATGAGCTATCTAAAGCCACAACATTTGTTTTCACACCTCTGCTGACATTACCCAATGTCTCCGTTATTCCACTGTTGCTAAATTATCAGACAGTATATTCTACAGCACTGTTTTATTGACTTATTAAGTCACAGGATGTGGGCATCACTTGCTCATCCAGGGCAGTTAAGAGCCAACCACATTGCTGTGGATCTAGAATCACGTACAGCAGACTGGGTATGGACAGGGTTTCCTTCCTGTAAAGGACTTCAGTGTACCATGTGGGATTTTCCAACAATCAACCAGGCCATTGTTAGTCTTTTAATTCCAGATTTTCATTTAATTCAAATTCCACCATCTGTCATAGTGGATATCAAAACCAGATCCCCCCCAAAAATTACCTGGATCCCTAGTTTAATAGTGTGCTGATAATACCACCAAGCTACTGTCTCCATGAGCAGAAATTTGCTCTAGTTAAAAATTGCAAACATCCCTTTTGATCACTGTAATGTCCATTCTGTAACTCTGTTATATCTGCATATTGGGCTCTGTTGCTCCCTGCCTCTGTTACCTGCACTTCCTCACTCTGAGATACCTGCATTCCACTCATTCTGCCCTCTTTAGCATCTCTGATTGTCATAACTCCATTATAGCCTTGCCTGAGCAGGAAGTTCTGATATTCCATCCCTCAACCAGTCTGCCTCTCTCCTTGTGAATATTTGTTCAAAACTTGCCCTGCAATCAAAATTTTCATCATTCAAGAGAATGTCATTCAATGTGTCGGTGCCCAATGTTTATTTTGCAAACTCTCCTGAAGGATGTTGAGATGTTCTGTTACATAAAACGTGTTCCATGTGACTGATCTTTTACAGTGTTAGGCCAGAGATTGCTTGTGTGCTGGTGCTACATATTGTGTAATCAGAGTACCAACTTGGACTTTCATTCAAACGTAAAGTCATTGAGGCAGCTCAGAGCGATTGGGCCGAGCATACTAACCTGCGAATCTCCTGCAATAACGTTCTAGGTTTGAGATGATTGACCACTAAGAATTATAAACAAGAATCTGGACTAAGAGTTGGCCATTTAGCCCTTTGAGCCTGCTCCGCCATTCAATAAGATCACGGCTGATCTTTTCCCAGCCTCAGCTCCACTTACCCAGCCTCACACCATAACCCTGAATTCCTTTACTCTTTAAAAACATTATCTTAGCTTTAAAAACATTCAATGAGGAAACCTCAACTACTTCACTGGGCAGGGAATTCTACAAACTCACAACCCTCTGGGTGAAGAAATTCCTTCTCAGTTCAGTCCTAAATTTGCTCCCTCTAATTTTGAGGCAATACCCTCTTGTTCTAGTTCCACTCGCCAGTGGAAACATTCTCCCTGCTTCAATCTCATCTATTCCCTTTATGATTTTATATGTTACTGTAAGATTTCTCCCCTCTGCCCCTCCGCCCCCATTCTTCTAAATTCTAACAAATATGATCCCAGTCCACTCAGTCTCTCCTCAGAAAGCAATCCCCTTAACTCATCAACTCAGGAACCCAGTGAACCTCCTCTGCACCCCCTTTAGTGCCAGTACTTCCTTTCTCAAGTAAGGACACCAAACTGCCTGCAGTACTCTAGATGTGACCTCACCAGCACCCTACATAGCCGCAACTTTTAAACTTGATCCCTCTACCAATAAAGGACAATATACCATTTGTCTTAGTATTTAGCTGTTGCACTCGCAGACCAGCCTTCTGCAATTTATGCACAAGGACATCCACGTCCTTCTGCACAGCAGCTTACTGCAAATTTTTACCATTCAAGTAGTCCTTTTTACTATTATTGCTACTAAAATGGATGACTTCACATTTATCAACATTTTACTCCATCTGCCAGAACTTCACCCACTCACTTGAATGGTCTATATGCCTCTAAACATTTATCTGCAAAGGTCCTAAACTCCACACCATCTGTGCAAATTGCAAACAATTGTGGTCCCAACACTGGTCCAATAGGCTGAGGAGTGGAAGATGGGGTTTAATTTCGATAAATGCTGCATTTTGGGAAAGCAAATCTTAGCAGGATTTATACACTTAATGTTCAGATCCTAGGGAGTGCTGCTGAACAAAAGAGACCTTGGAGTGCAGGTTCATAGCTCCTTGAAAGCAGAGTTACAGGTAGATAGGACAGTGAAGAAGGCATTTGATATCCTTTCCTTTTTTGGTCAGAGTATTGAGTACAGGGGTTGGGAGGTCATATTGTGGCTGTACAGGACATTGGTGAGGCCACTTTTGGAATATGGCATGCAATTCTGGTCTCCTTCCTATCGGAAAGATGTTCTTTTTCTTTTACCTGAACCAATTTGAGAGGGTTCAGGAAAGATTTACAAGGATGTTGCCAGGACTGGAGGATTTGAGCTGTAGGGAGAAGATGAGTAGGCTAGGGCTATTTTCCCTAGAGTGTCGGAGGCTGAGGGGTGACCTTGTAGAGGTCTATAAAATCATGAGGGGCATGGATAGGGTAAATAGATAAGGTCTTTTTCCTGAGGTGGTGGAGTTCAGAACGAGAGGGCATAGGTTTAGGGTGAGAGTGGAAAGATATGAAAGAGACCTGAGGGGCAACCTTTTCATGCAGATGGTGGTGCATGTGTCGAATGGGCTGCCAGAGGAAGTGGTGGAGGCTAGTATACTTGCAACATTTAAAAGGCATCTGGATGGGTGCATGAATAGGAAGGGTTTGGAGGGATATGGGCTGGGTGCTGGTAAGTGGGACCAGTTTGGGTTGGGATATCTGGTCAACATGGATGAGTTGGACCAAAGGATCTGTTTCCTTGCTGTACATCTCTATACTCTATGATCCCTGAGGCACACCGCTAGTCATCTATTGCCAAACATACAAGCATTCAATTATCCCCATTCTTTGCTTTCTGTTAGTTAAGCAATCCTCTATCCATGCCACTGGATTGCCTGTAACATCTTTATCTCATGTAGCAGCCTTTTGCTTGACACCTTGTTGAATGCCTATTGGAAATCTAGATATATCATATCTACTGGGCCCACACTATTCAGTGCAATTATAATGGCTTCACGGAAGTCCAAGAGATTAATAAAGCATGACCTGTTGTGCCTGCCGAATGGGACAATTTCTGTTGAGATGCCTTGGTATTTCTTCTTGATAGTAGACTCGAGCATCTAGCCCACTACATATGTTAAGCTAACTGGCCTATAATTCCTCATTTTTTCTCTACCTCCCTTCTTAAACAGTGGCATCACATTTGCTGTTTTCCAATCTGCTGGAACTGCCCCAGAGTCCAGCTAAGTTTACAAAATTACCAAGAATGCCATTTCTTTTAGTCCCCTCGGATGCAATCCGTTAGGGCCAGGAGACTAGTCTGCCCTTATATCCGCTAGCTTGTCCAACATTGACCTTTTTGTGACAACTATTTCTAGGTCCTCACTGCAACAGGTTGGAGAAGAAATTGGGGGGGGTGCCTGACTGATATTTTTGCATAATGGTTAGCCACGGGTGAGGTCACAGAAGAGTGGAGGATGACAAATGTTATTGTGTTAGTGTTCACAGTACAGGATACCAGTAACATGCCAGTAATTGACAAGAAGACAAAGGGAGGTGTCATAGAGTCCTACAGCACAGGGGCAGGCCCTTTAGCCCAAACTGTTCCATGCCAACAAAAATGTCCATCCAATCCCATTTCCCTGTAAATGGCCCGTTATTATTCAAGAATGGCTGCAATGAAAACCTGGGAAATACAGATCAGTAAGCCTTAATCTATGGTGGGTAAACTACTTGGAGATTCTGAGAGATATGATTTACATGCATTTGGAAAGACAGGGTTTGATATGGAATAGACCTTTATGTGTACTTTGGTGGAGCACCTTGGAAAATTGCTTTGAAAGTCCTCCACTGTTCAGCAATTGTCCCACCATAAAGTCTGCTTCCAATCTACTTTAGCTAACTCCTCCATCATCCTATTGTAGTCTCCTTTGTTTGAGCACAGGACTTTGGTATTGGATTTGTATCTTTCTTTCCATTTGTATTCTAAATTCAACCATACTGTGATCACTCCTTCCAAGAGGATCTGTAACTATAACATCTTTAATTAATCTCGTCTTATTACACCGTACCAGATCTAGAGTAGTTTAGTCCCTCGTCAGTTCCATTCCGTACTGTTCAAGAAAGCTATTGTGGATAAATTCAATGAACTCCTCCTCAAGGCTTGATTCACCAACCCGGTTTCACCAATTGACATGTCGTTTGAAGACCCCATGATAATTACCATACCATTTTTACAGGAATTAGTTACACCTTCTTTTTGAATTCTACTAATTTCCACTAATATCTCCTGACTTGTACTTCCTTTTCACGTCTTTCATAGACTTGGATGTCTTTAAACCCTTCTGCACACATGCTAATCTGCTGCTTTCTTTTCTATTTAACATGATACTTCCTGTCGTTCCCCCCCCCCCCCCCCAATCACTAAAGCCCCAGTGATCACCTCATTTCTCCTTTTCGTTAGAACACTGGTTCCAGATCAGTTCAGGTGGAGACCGTCCCAATAGTACAGACCCTTCCTGTTCCAAAACTGATACCAATGCCCCTTGAAACAGAGCCCCTCGTTCCCATACCACTCTTTTAGGAACGTGTTTAATTCCCTAATTTTCTTTTACCTGAACCAATTTGCATATGGCTCATGTAGTAATCTGGAGATTGTAACCCTTGAGGAGCTCCTTAAGTTTGTTACCCGTGCTTAATAATCCCCAAACAGGTAATTCGTCCTCATCTTGCCTATGATGTTTATACCAACATGGACCAGACTAATTGGAGCCTTGTACTCCCACTTAAATATCCTTTCGCGGAGGCCAGAGATTTTCCTAACCCTGGCATGGGGAAGGCAATACACCGTGCAGGACTCTCAATCCTGCTTACAAAAGATGCTGTCAATACTTCCAGTTAAAGAGTCCCCTACAACTACCACTTCTCTTTTTACTCTCCCCTCTTGAATTACCTCCAGGAAAGTGGCTATTAAAATGCAGATCAGACTGAAGAGCTTTGAACTGAGGCATTCCTTGTGCACAAACAACTGCAGTAGGCAGATCGCATCAATTGCACATCTGACACAGGACTTCTGAAGCAGCTCAGTAATCTGAGCAAGCATCCTCACTGAAAAAGATTTCCAGGTTGGCAGATAACTGTGTTCAGTATGACTCCACGTTTTCTCTTAAAAACAAAAATGTAATGCCCCCAAACACTTGGGGGAATCTTTGTCAAAATACCATGCAATTTGGCAAAGAAGTATCATTGAAGAAGACAGCAATTGTGAGTATCTGAAATATCCCCAGATGGAAAACAAAGGTTATCACTGGAAGAAGCATGTGAAAATGTACCCATCACACCCACTCTTGCAAATGTCATCTGTCCCACATGAGCAGTACTTGCGGATTCAGCATTAAACAATTCAATCATTCCTGGACGCATGGAAAAAGAATCATCCTTGATGCACAGTCACTGCTCAAGAAGAATAATATGGTTTTATAAGTACAGGCTGGACATTCCAAACACATTATTCTCCATGATCTGAATCTACTTCCCAGTCTATAAATATTAATCACTATATCCTGCATATTCCCTCATTGTCTAATTTTGGACCGCTAATTCATCTGATGATCTCTTTGCTATTAGCCCAAATCTCCATCCCTGAAGATGCTTCTGGTATTCACTGTCAGAGTCACCTATTTCGCTGCTCCCCCAAAAGCTGCCACCCAGGTCTCTAAGTCCTTATAAAAACCGCCAAAAATGCGGCCGGTGTAAATGAGAAATAAAACAGGAATTGTTGGAAAAGCACAGCAAGTCTGGCAGCATCTGTGCAGGGAAAGCAGAATTAACGTTTCAGGATTACTGTTCCCGCCAGATTCCGACCCACACTTTTCATCCCCTTCCCGGAGACAGAACACCAATAGCTTCATGGGGACTACAATTCCCACAATCCGTGTCGCTGCTGCTCATGTGACAGGGTCACGATATGAACCTACTGCGCAAGTGTAAAAACGGCTTTGGAGCGAGGACAACTCCTTTAATGTCAATGGTCAGTTATCATAGCAGCCTCTTTGTCTACTGGCAAAAACTGTCAAACGTCATTTCGTCACGTCCGCTGCTGTCCCACGTGCTTCCGTCTTCCATCTCAGCTCCACCAAAAGCGGCAAAGTGCCCAGTAGAAAGCACTGGAGGACCGGAAGTAATCTGGACCTCCAACCAATCGGAGCGCCCTATTGTCTGAGCGCGAATGATCAACCATACGTTTGGAAAGCTGCTCAGTCTTCAGCAAAAGATGGTGCTGCTGTTCGTCTTTGTCTGAATGAAGATGGAGCTTTACTCAGACTGACACTTCCTCCTCTCTCCCATACCTGTGAGTAAACGTTTTCTTCCGGTTTCTTCTTTTTAAAATTCTGGTATGAAATTATTTATTTGCAGCAACTGAAAGAGAAAGGAAATGAAATGAACCCAGGGAGGGACAGAATCTGTCCAGACCAAGAAATAAGGATCACTTAGATTTGATTGTTCTGAATTTCAAACAGAATAATGGTGACTTTTATAACTTTTTTTTCAGGATGTTAGAAAGGGAAGATTTTCAGACAGCAATCTCAAAACAACCAACACTTGAAGAACTTATGCAGTCACTGAAATAACTGGCGCTTACATATCATTGGCTGTAAACCATAGATCAAGAATGTGTTTCTGGTTCAAAAGGTTTGAAACAACAATTTGGCTGGAAAAGAACTGAGACATACTTACCAACTGCGAGTCTTTCAGTGAATTGATAACCCTTCAAACAGTCTCATACCCAAAGAAACATCACACTATTCATAGTAGGAACTTACAGAGACACAATATGGAGAAACCATGGAAATGTGATGACTGTGGGAATGGATTCCATTCCCTGTCAACTCTGGAGTTTCATCGACGTGGTCACTACAGGGAAAGGCCGTTCACCTGCACGGAATGTGGGAAGGGATTCCCTGATTCATCTGCTCTGCGGGTACACCAGCGTGATGCCACTGCAGAGAGACCATTCACCTGCTCTGAGTGTGACAAGACGTTCTGTGAGTATTTCACCCTGTTGACACACCAGCAAGTTCACACAGGGAAGAGGCCACCTACCTGCTTGGAGTGTGGGAAGGTATTCACGCAGGTATCCAGCCTGCGCATGCACCAACGAGTTCACACTGGGGAGAGGCCATTTCCCTGCTCTGATTGTGGAAAAGAATTCACTGTGTCATCAGCCCTCGTGAGACACCAACGCATCCACACAGGGGAAAAGCCATTCAAATGCTCCAAGTGTGGGAAGCGATTCAGATATTCATCTGTCCTCCAGGCACACAAATTAAGTCATACTGGGAAGAAGTCATTCATATGTTCTGAGTGTGGGAAAGAATTCACTCAGTATTCCAGCCTGTGGAGGCATAAGAAAGTTCACAAATAATCAAAGGATTTGGACCTGCTATTAATCTGTATTATTAAATCTGCTTGACAGCACATTTCAAACCCACACCTTCATCATCTCGAAGAACAAGTGCAGCAGTTACCTGGGAACATGACCACCTGCAAGCTCCCCTCCATGTCACACGCCATTCTCATTAACAGGCTGTTAGAAAGGGAGGGTTTGCAGACAGAAATCTCAAAACAACCAGTACATGAAGATCTAATGGAGTCACTGAAATAACTGGGACTTGAACATCATAAATCTCCACATTGGCTGTTCCATCACTATCCTGGTCAAAATCCTGGAACTGCTCCCTATCAGCATTGTGGGTGAGCCAACACCACAAGGACTGCAGTCCCAGAAGGCAACTCACCGTCACTTTCTCAAATTGAACAACTCAGATGGGCAATGAATGCTGGCCCAGACATTGATATTATACCCCATGAATTGATATCAAAATGAGGGAAAATCCCGCTCAAGACTAAGCCATGTTGATTCTGACAGAAGGTGAATTGGGGATGACTAAAGGATTGCTTTCTCCTGGTCAGGCCACTCTTGCCACTTTGCTTCCAGTAAGTCTGATGTACTTTGAGCATGGAATTGCACATTCCCACGGAAATGATCCCCTGAGGAAGGACATTTAATTTATCCTGGATAGGAAATAATGTTTTCCTTACCACTCTAATGAGATGAAAAGTAAATATGTTTGTCTTTGTTCCATCAGGTTTGTACCCAGGGCCAGGCTAATTGACTCAATTGGTCTCAGTCAGTATATATGCTCACATGAACCTTCACCCTCCCCTCTTCAACTCCCCATCAGCAGATCCTTCTGTTCTGTAATGTGGAAAGATTAAATGGAATATCTCTCTGGGCATTAATGTAATATGAAGTGTTAAACTACACAGTGAATGTTCTGGAAGTGGGTGGGGATGACAGTCAGACAGGAATGCGAATGACTAATTCCAATTACACAGTCATTTGCTACTGAACTCCCTACTATCAAGTTTAAACTACTGTTTAATCTTTATCATACTTTCATAGCCATCCCCAGCCATTCAGATTCGCTTGCTTGATCATCCCCAATGCTGAGTCCTATCACACCTACGTTGTCTGAGGCAGAAGCAGGACCAGAACTCATTTTCAGGACCACTCCGAAGCTCGGATACATCACACCTACGTTGTCTTTGGGAATCACTGAGTCAGGAAATTTTCTGCGTAATGATTCCCAGGATTAGGGCATTAGCATTTGCATTATCTCCGAGGATGATCTCATCCTACCATAGTACCTGGGGAGTATGTGACTGTGAGGCTGGGGGTTGTCTTCAGTGGCATGTGACTATGGGGGAGTGGCCAGAGTATCTGTAAACATTGTCAACTGACCTGTAGAGAGGGAATGTATTTTCGTTGTTTGGGCTCTGCACAGTAAAAGGAAAATAAATCAATCTGACAGCAAGGGTAATTGTCAATTTATACCTTTTCAGATTCTGCTGTGTGAATACATAAACATAATTATCGATCTGTTCTTGTCAGTTTCTGCATGGTGAATGTTTTGTAAAATTGTCAATCTATCCCTGCTACGTGAATGTGTCTGCTGAGATTTCATCTGTTGCTATCTGTTGAGAATGTGAGAGTTTAGTTGTCAATCTTTCCCTGTCAGTCTCTGTAATGTCAGTGTTTGAGTGTATTTATTCATCCTTTCCTATCAATTTCTGTGACTGCAGTGATCAGCCTGTACCTCTCAGATTCTACTACATGAATATGAAAGTGTAGTTATCCATTTGCGTCTGATTTATTGTTATCACATGTACTGAGATACAATGAAAAGTATTGTTTTGTGAGCTTTACAGGCAGATCATATCATACAAAGTCCATCAGGGTAACAGAACTGAATTTGGAATACAGTATAAAAACTGCAGAGCAGTTGCAGAGAGAGCAAGATTAACATTAAAATTTGGGAGGTCCATTCAAAATTCTGATAACAGCGGAGAACCTTTTCTTGAATCTGTTGGAAAGTGTGTTCAAAAATCTATATTTTCTACCTGACAGACCAGATGGAGGAGGTATTACCAGGGTCGGATGGGTCTTTGATGTTGTTGATTGCTTTCCTGAGATGGGAAAGTGTAAATGGAGCCTTTGGATGGAAGGCTGGTTTCAGTGATAGACTGGGATGTACTCTCAACTCTCTGTAGTTTCTTGTGGTCTGGGGAAGAACAGTAGCCATACCATGCTGAACACATCCAGGTAGGATGCTTACTATGGTGCATCCATAAACATTAGCAAGAGTCTTTATGGACATGCTGGATTTACTTAGCATCCTGAGGAAATCTGCTTGGTGAATATGTTTGGGTAATTGCCAATATAAGCCTGCCAGTTTCTGCTGTGAGAATTTAAGTTTTAACAGTCTCTGTCAGTTTTTGCTTTGTGAATGTTTAGTTAAGAATCCTTCCCTGTCAGGCTCTGTAATGTGAATGTGAGTGTATTCATCACTGTTTGCCTGACAGATATTCTTTTGTGAACATGTGACTGTGATTCATTCTGTGATGGTAGTTTTCGGGTGTTGTAATTGGGCCTTAATCTCTTCTGCATTTTGTGATTTATGACTGAGTCACAGAATTGGTACAGCCATTCAGCCCATTGTGTCCACACTGGGACATTCTGTTCTTTGCCTCTTCTCCATACTAGTTTCCATTAACTGTTGGGATTCTGAACTTTATCCACTCACTGCCAGTATCTCTATGTAAATGCTAATTTGAGATTATTTCTGCAGTTATCTGTCTTTGAATAACTATGGAGCCAGTTTTGTTCTTTATGCAACAGCATCAGGTAGAGAATGTGGATCTCATTCTCTTTCCTTGTTCAGTTGTGTTTTCTTTTGGTCTAAGTATTGGATAAACTCAATCAATATTCACTAATCCTTTCTGATTGAGGGAGTAATATTGGTTAAATGTTTATCTTGGCCTAAATCTGAATTTTATTGCATTGAGACTCCTTTTTTTAAAAAACGTTTTGTGCATGCAGTAGTCTTTTCAGTTGCTGCTGGACACTGTAAGATGTAACATTTAACTGAAGTGATTAATAATGTGGTGAGTCAATTTATAACTGTCTATATTTGGAAATACTGGGCCTATATTGCAGTTTTTCTTTTCTTTCACCATTAACTGGCTGAGTATGTGAGAGTTTCCTGTTGTGCTGCCAATCTGTATCATTTTGAAGAGTGATACTGGTCTACATCACACTGACATTTTCTGTATGTCTCCTTATATTTCCAGTCCTGCATGTCATGATTGGATATACTTTGTGAGATGGGTTTAACATGGATGTAGGTTTGCTCGCTGAGCTGGAAAGTTCATTTCCAGACGTTTCGTTGCCCTACCAGATAATATTTTCAGTGGGCCTCCAAGTAAAGCACTGCCGATTTCTCGGCAACAAACCCAAACAAGAAGACAAAACACGTCCAGAAACCCTAGCCACTCTCCCCTATATCAAAGACATCTCAGACATAACTGCCAGATTACTCAGACCCCTGCCCACAAACTCACCAACACACTAAAACAGCAGCTAATGAACTTGAAAGATCCTATACACACAAGCAAAACTAATGTCATTTGCAAAATACCATGCAAGGAATGTAATAAGCACTACATTGGATAAACAGGCAAAAAACTAGGATACATGAACATCAAATAGTCACAAAATGACATTACCTTCTCTTACTAGTATCCGTACAGACAGATAAGGAAAGACACCACTTCGACTGGGACAACACATCCATCCTAGGACAAGCCAAAAAGAGACACTCATGAGAACTCCTAGAAGCATAGCATTCCAATCGGAATTCTATTAACAAACACATTGAGTTAGACCCCACCTACCACCCCCTGAGAAAAAGAACAGGAAATGACATCACCACAGGAAATGACAACACCAGCCCAAAGAAACCCAAACATTTAAACCAGAAGGCAGGAATCAGCAGCAGTGCTTCGCCTGGAGGCCCACTGAAGATGTTACCTAGTAGGCTGACGAAACGCCTGGAAATATACCTTCCAGCTCAGCGAGCAAACCTCAACCCGAGCTACAAATCTTCTCAAAACTTGCAAACGGGTTTAACATTTTATAAATCAGTATTCCATTTTTTTTCATGTACGGAAATGCTTCTGCATTACTCAGGCCCTCAACCAGAATGTGAGTTTGGTTGAGGTGCGTTTTCATTAGCACAAAGCTGAAAGTGAGAATGGGGTTCATTCACTCTCTGATTCTAGATATCAATGTGCTCCTTATTCTCTGTTAATGTGCTTCAGTGTCATCTAGATTGAAACATGTCACTTTTAGTAACTGCAAGTGTACTTCATTGTCAAACTTCTGCTACTTGACATGAATGAGGTATTATCCATTTCCACTGGAGTCAGCTCCTGTCAGTGAAAGTGGATGTGTTTGTATATCTACTAATCTCTGGTACTGTACGTGAAGTTGGATAACATCCACAGCCTATGTTCTTTAGTTTTAGTGCCTGTAGGATCCATGGACAGGTGAACATCCAACTCATTGCAGCAGAAAAGCATCTGTTTTTCTTTCGAAGCAAGGGGAGAAAGTCAATGGACTTTTGTAGCCCCTATAGTGCAGAGTCTAACCGGGAGCAATGGGGATATCAAGGTCTGGTTTTCAGGATGCTATCAATTTTTGCGTAGTGACCTATTTTACCAATGAATTAATTAATCAGTACTAACTGAACCCATTTGCAACTAAGTGAACACATCAACTGCATTGCAGTTGACTGATCATAGTGTTCCTTGTACAGGAAAGAGAATTGGCCAATTCTATTTTATTTACCAATTTGGACAGGATCTGGTGCAAGCCTCTTGTGTTGGTCTCTGGTAAGGAGGGGGAAAGCAAAAGGACTTCAATTTCCACCATTCAGTGAAGCATATTTAAGTTATCAAATTCAATTTATTGAACTATCCACTCTTGTTGGGGAAAAAAAAAATGAGGAACTTGACAAACCTACCAATTTTGGCTTTTTCTTTCATTCTGCACTGTTATGACAAACTATATCCTGATTCCTTCCTTTTCCGTATTGCAACGAAGGCAGGGTCAAGAGGCACACAAGGCTTTTTCTAGATTTTTGAAGCAAATTTCAAAAGCCATACAGAATAATTAAAAAAAAACTTTCTTGCTGAACAGAAAAAGAAATAAAACCTACAAAATGAAGAAGTGGGAAATGTCATTACAATACAGGATGGGGGTGGCAGCTTCTCTGCTACCGTGATTTTTTAAATAGAAATTGAATGCTGGTTGAAAGGGATGAGAGTTGTTAGCTCGGTCAACTATTATGATGTTATAAACTGTTTTTGATCAGTGCAGACTTAATAAATTGAAGAGACTTATTCTGTGCTGGAGATCTCTTTGACTTGAGATCTGAGATTAGAAATCAGTTTGATGTGATGTTTTGTGATAGTTGTAGGTTATATGGATTTTCTTTGTTGTCAGATGTTGTAATGGGTATTTCAGCATGATGTACAAATTTGCAACTATTGAAAATCAGTCAGTAGCTGTGTGAGAGCTGGAATGATTGTGTGTGTGTGTGTGGTGGGTGTGCGTGTGAATGCAGTAAGCATTCTCTCTACATCAGGTTTTGGCCCAAAGGTTCATTTGGAATTTGCATAGTTTAATTGTGTCTTTGCACAGGACAAATATATTTATCAAACGATTAATTTTGACCTTCTCAGTTAGTGCTAATGTCAAGGTTTTCTTACTTGTCTGTACTTCATATATCCTCGTTGTAACAATGTAACAGCAGGATCTGTTTATTCACCTTGATTGTAACTTTAAAATTGCCTTTACCACATCGCGTTCATACAGTTCCTGAACGTATATTTCTTATGAGAATAAAGTCTATCTCTCTTCTGATGTTGCAAATGATAATTGGCTATGCATAGTGGAATTTATTGGACCTGAGCTGTTGTGCATTGACCAGAGGGGGAAATAACTGATGACATTTTTTTCATGTTTGACTCTTCTACTTCTGGAAATTGAGCTCAATGTGTGTTTGACACAATCCATTCTATAATTATGGAAAAGATGTTCTCCACTGACAGCATTAGCATACCTGCTGGTTGTCACACTTGGCTTCGTACGGACAATATATTACATTTTCTTGGTCCTTGAGGAAGACAAGAGATATCTTGTCTATAATCACCAGGGTTGTTTCTACTCCCCTTCTTGAACAAGGGAACAACATTTGCTCCAGTCCATCCCTACCATTCCTGTAGACAATGATGACATAAAGATCAAAGCCAAGATCTCTGCAGTCTCCTCTGTGGCTTCCCAGAGAATTCTGGGATGAATCCCACCTGGCCAGGGGATTTATCTATTTTCACACTTACCAGAATATTTAACATCTCCTTGTAAACTTCAATCCCAACTAGTCTCGTAGTCTGTTTCTCAGTATTCTCCTTGACAACATTGTCTTTTTCCAGTGTGAATACTGATGAAAAATATTCATTTAGCATTTCTTCTATCTCTTCTGACTCCACACACAACTTCCCACTACTGTCCAAGCACAGAGTAGCTGTTATAAAGTCATAGAGATGTACAGTACGGAAATAGACCCATCAGTCCAACTTGTCTATGCCGGTCAGATATTGCAACCCAATCTGGTCCCACCTGCCGGCACCCGGCCCATATCCCTTCAAACTCTTCCTATTCATTTACCCATTCAGATGCCCTTTAAGTATTGCAATTGTACTAGCTTCCACCACTTCCTCTGGCAGCTCACTCCATACACGTACCACACTCTGAATGAAAAAATTGCCACTCAGGTCTCTTTTATATCTTTCCCTGTCCCCCGAAACTTATGCCCTCTTGTTCTGGACTCCCCCACCCCAGGGAGAAGACTTTGTCTGTTTATAAATCTATGCCCCTCATGATTTTATAAACCTCTATAAAGTCACCCCTCAGCCTCTGATGCTCCAGGGAAAACAGCCCCAGCCTATTCAACCTCTCCACAGAGCCCAAATACTCCAACCCTGCCAATATCCTTGTACAAGTTTGCTGAACCTTTTCAAATTCACAACATTCTTCCAATAGGAAGGAGACCAAAATTGTATGCAATATTCCAAAAGTGGTCTAACCAATGTCCTGTATAGCTGCAAAATGAACTCCCAACTCCTGTATTCAATACTCTGACCAATAAAGAAAAGCACACCAAACGCCTTCTTCACTATCCTATCTACCTGCGAATCCACTTTCATGGAGCAATGAACCTGCGCTCCAAATTCTTTTTGTTCAACAACTCTCCCTAGGACCTTATCATTAAGTGTACAAAGTCCTGCTAAGATTTGCTTTCCCAAAATGCAGCTCCTTGCATTTATCTAAATTCAACTCCATCTGCCACTTCTTAGCCCCTTGAAGACGCTCCACATTTCTATTGTGCCCATTGCCTGCATTTTCCTTCCCCATCCTATGCATCGTTAGTCTTGTGTAACCATGTCATAATTGCCTTTCCTCCAGTGTATACCTATCCCTTTCCAGAAGTAAAGTAAACATAACTGATTTGTGGTCACGATCACCAAAGTGCTCACCTACCTCCAAATCTAACACTTGACGAGGTTCATTACCCAGCACCAAATCCAGTGTGGCCTCGTCTCTTGTTTACCTATCTACATGCTGTGGCAGAAGACCATCCTGCACACAGTGGACAAAAACTGACCCATCTAAAGTATTTGAACTATAGTATTCCCAGTCAATATCTGGGAAGTCGAGTCCCCCTGTCACTCTCACACCCGTTGAAAATCATCTTTGCTATCCTTTTCCTCTAAATCTCTGGAACTATTCAGAGGTCTATAGAAAATTAGCAGAATGATCTCTCCTTTCCTATTTCTAATCTCAGCCCATACTACCTCAGTTGATGAGTCCTCAAACATCCTTTCTGCAGCTGTAATACTGTCCTTGACTAACAATGTCACATCTCCACCGCTTTTTCCATTTTCTCTGTTCTTCCTGAAACATCTAAATGGTGGAACCTGCAACAACTATTCCTGTCCCTGCTCCACCCAGGTCTCTGAAATGGCCAGAACATCAAAATTCCAGGTACCAATCCATGCTGCACGTTCACCCACCTTATTCCAGATGCTCATGGTATTGAATTTAGACACACTTCAAACCAACTGCTTGCCTGCCAGAGTGCTCTTCTGACCCTGAAACCTTATTTTGGACCTACCTAATCTCAACCTCATCTATACTCTAACTACAATGCAAGGATCCTGAAAACAGAGTCCTCACTGTTTCCTCATATGACAAGTTCGTCATCCCTGGGATCTTTCTTGTAAACCCCCTCTGGACCCTTTCCAAGTTCAGCGCATCCTTTCTTAGATAGGGGACCCAAAACTGTTCACAATGTTCCAAATATGGTCTGATCAGAGCCTTATATTTGGAATGAGCTGCCAGAGGAAGTGGGTACAATAACAACCTCTAAAAGAGATTTGGAAAGATTTTGACGGTTATGGGCCAAATGCAAACAAATGGGACTAGTTTCATGAGTGAGACCTGGTCAGCATGGACGCGTTGGGCCGACAGGGTCACACAGCATGGAAATAGGCCCATGACTGGGAAAGTGGTATTAGAGAATAGAGAGTTGGATGCTTTTGACTGACATGGATTCAGTCGGCTGAAGGTCCTGTTTCTGTGCTGTAGATCTCTGACACCACAATTCCTTGTTAAGTAATCCATCAGAGAATGGTAGAAGCTGAGACAATACGAGCTGGAGGAGGCTGAAGTTAACACCAAAGATGTTCATACTCTGGTGGCGTTGGCTACAGTGATGGTAACCCCCAGGATATTGATAGAGGGGTGGGATTGGGAACAGTGACCGTAACCCTAAGGATGTTGATAACGGGAGTGGGGACAGTGATGATAACCCCTAGTGTGTTGATAGTAGGCTGGGGTTTGGACAGTGACAGTAACCCCCAGGATGTGGATAGTGCAGCGGGGTGGGAACAGTGATGGTAACACCATTGAACATCAAGAGGCAATGATTGGACGATGTACCATTTGGCCATCCATAGTTAAAGTTTTTCAAAGTGTAGATTTTACAACACGGAGACTTTGCAATGATGTGAATTCTCGCTTGTTTTATGTCTCCTTTCCACCAATTATCATCTTGTTATCGAAGATAACACCCATGAAAAAAAAAGACAATTTCAACATTCAATCTTTTATTTCCTCTGTCTTATTTTATTCCAGTTCCTGTTGCTAGGGCTTTCCACATCCCCAACACCTCTAAAACGGAGGTTCTGATTGGGAGTTGTCTCATTCCAGAGTGTGTATTGCGCCCAGGGACAGAACCCTAGTTTTAACAGAAAGCCTTAAACAATGCCAGCAGGAATTACAACTCTAGCTCAGACAGGACAGAGCTGGCCACTGAATCCTTCCAGTCCCAGCACCAAGGCTGATACCAGTCTGTTGTGATCAATACTTGATTGTGGAACAATACTTAATGTGACCAGTAGTTCCGACCTCACAGTGCCAGGTAATCCATTCTTCATCTGTGCTCGTTCTTTGCTGGAGTCCGGCTGAAAACTTGGCATGAACACTCTTTAAAAACTTGCTTCAGAAACTCAGCAAGTTGGTAGCATCTTTGGGGAGAGAGAGAGAGAGAGAAAGAGAGTTAATGTTACAGGTTATAAACACAGTGCTGGAAAAACCCAATATGGCTAACAGTAGTTGTGTGGGTTGGGGGGTTGGGGGGGGGGGGGGTGCGGTGTGTGTGTGGAAGAGAGAGAGAAGAGAGAGAAAAACATCCTTTCTCACATAAGGGAGGCCTTCATAGCGAGAGGATTTAAATCCAGGAGCAGCAATTACACCACACCCTGGAGAACTATGTGTGCAGTTTGGGATCTCCTTATGAGGATGTACAAAGGTTTCCATGAGTGATTCCTGGGATGGCAGGTCTGACGGATGGAGAGAGACTGGATTGGTTATGATGATATTCACTGGAGTTCGGAAGAATTAAGGGGAAATCCCATAGAAATCTCTCAATTTTAACAAGGATGAGACAGAGTAAACACAGTAGGGGTGTTCCCGGTGACTAGGCAGAGAGTCCAGAACCAGGAGGTCACAGTCTAAAGGAAACTGGGCAGGATTGAGATGGGGAGAATTGTCTTCACGCAGAGAGTGGAGAGCTTGTGGAATTCTCTGCCACAGAAAACAGTCAGGGCCTGAACACTGAATGTTGTTCAGGAAGGAGTTGATAGAGTTCTTAGGGGCTAAAGGGATAGCGTAGGCAGACACAGGATCAAGTTGGGTGATCAGTCATGATCTCATTGAATGGGTGGAGCAGGCTAGAAGGGCCAAATGACCTCTTCCCGATGATATTTTCAATGTTTCTCTGTGAATGGCCCAATTACCACTGACAGGTGGAGGACAAAGGGAAGTTTTGCCTCGATATATGTAGGCTGTGAAAATGAGGGACAGTAATTTCTATTCGACGATTTTGAGAAAGTGCAGAGTGATCTTGTGAGTTTAGTATTGAATAGTCTGGGTTGGATTGCTGGGTTGCTGTTAATGGAAGTGGTTGCACAGAAACAGTGATGTCACTGCAATGGTGAGGATATGGAGTGAATTTCACAGATACAAGGGTTTCCCTCTAAATGGACGGGTGTTGGCAGGGGGTAAGGGGAACAGGGGACAGAAAACACTGAGGTTGGTGTTTGCTGAAGCAATGATGTTATTGACAGGAAATCCCTGTCTGAATCCAGCACCGGAACACAGTGCTGAGATGGCAGCACTCATTGTCCCACTGTTTCTGATCCTTTCTCTCATCACATTGTTTCCTGGTCTGGAGTTTAATGGGAAGCTATGTGGATGAGACACTCCAGCAGGGAACAATGGTGATCGTTCTCCAGTTGGAACTCAACGTGGGATTCAACTAATGTTGCTCACAGAGAGTGTATGAGGGTGTGTGCATGAGAGAGCATGAGTGCGAGTGTGTTTGAGTGAGAGTATGAAGGTGTGCATGTGTGTGAGAGAGAAACACAGACACATTCTCTTTGACACACACACACGCTTTCATGTGCATGCAGACACTCACTTACTTCTACAGTGTACCTTGTAGACAACACTTGAGAAGCCGAACACCATCCAGAGACAACATAGCCCCTACTTAATTGGCACCACGTCCACAAACATCCACTCTCTCCACCACCCATGCTCAGTAGCAGTGTGTACCATCTGTGAGATGTACTGCAGAAATTCACCAAAGTTCCTCAGGCAGCACCTTCCAAACCCACAACCACTTCCATCTAGAAGGGCAAGGACAGTAGGTTCATGAGAATACCACCTTCTGCAAGTTTCCCCCTGAGCCAATCACCATCCCAGCTTGGAAATATATCAGCTGTTCATTTAGTGTTGCTGGGTCAACATCCTGGACTTCCCTCTCTAATGGTATTGTGGGTCTACCTATAGCAAAGGGACTGCAATGGTTCAAGAAGGCAGCTCACGACCTCCTTCTCAAGGGGCCAATGAGGGATGGATAATACATTTGCAACCCAGCCAGTGATTTCCACAACCCACAATTCCACAGTGAATTTTTAAAAAATAAAACACTGTGGGAACATGCTTTGTGAGGATGTGGGCAGGCTGAACAAGTGGCAGATGAAATTACTTGAGGAGACATACAAAGTAATGTGTTGTGTTCAGAGGAATGTTCAGCACAGTTATAAACTAAAGATTAAAATTGGAATAATTGTTGCTTGCGCATCAGTCAAGGAATCCTGATTCATTTGATAGCAGGTGATGCTGAATATTTACAGTCAAAACATTTTCTTTCTCTGTCATTTTCTCCAGCTGATTCTTCCAGCTGTTCCCAGCGGCACAGGTAAGTTAGTGAGGTGGTTAGCAATTTGTAGCAGCATTTAAACACGGTCCGAATGGGCTTAAAATCATTCTGGGGTGCAAACCCAGGAATTTTACATTTGTTAGACAAATGGGAGCAAATGGACCATTGTGGCTGACTCGTTTGCAAATCTAAAGCACAACAGTTCAAATCAAGGACACTCTCTCAATTTCTGTTAGACACTGAACTGAGCGTTGGTCAGTCCCATCAGTGGTGAGGTTATCCATTGCAGTTGGAAGAATTGAAAAAGGCAAGTTATCATCTGAATAGGAAACAAAGTTCAAAATGTCAGTGTGCACGAATCTCAAAGTAGTGTACTGGCTACAGCAGGTCACAAGGAAGGCACTTGTTGTGAAAGGAGTGGAGTATGGAATTAGGTAATTGTTACTGCAACTGTACAAGGGATTGGGGTTTCCACATCCGGAGTCGATTAGATTTAGATTATTTACAGTGTGGAAACGGGCACTTCGTCCCAACAAGTCCATGCCGACCCTCCGAAGAGTAACCTATCCAGACCCATTCTCCTGAATGATGCACCTTACAGTATGGGCAATTTAGCATGACCAATTCACCTGACCTGCACATCTTTGGACTGTGGGAGGAAACCCACACAGCCACAAGGAGAATGTGCAAACTCCACACAGACAGTCGCCCGAGGTGGGAAGTGAACCCGAGATCCTGGTGCTGTGAGGCAGCAGTGCTAACCACTGAGCCACCGTGCCATCTCGCGGATGTTCGGGACGTGTGGGTGAAGAGCTGTCGAGTACTGCGGACAGTTTTGGTCATACTCCTTGAGGAGGGATGTAGTTGAGTTGGAGGGAGTTCAAAGGAGATCACTGAATTGATCGCCAAGATGAAAGGTCAGTCTTATGAGAACAGACTGGCACAATATTTACCTCTTTACTTGAGGACAGATGCAGTTCAGAAGAGATTCACCCAATCATTTCCAGCAATGAAGGGTTTGCCTTAGATGAGAGATTGAGCAGTTTCTCTGGAGTTTGGAAGAGAGGAAAACTAACTGAGGGCTATAAGATGCTAAAGGGGGTATTGACAAAGGAGATAGAGAGGATGTTTGCTCCTGTGGGAGAATCCAGAACGAGAGGTTATCGGGTCAGGATAAGGGGCTGGGCAGATTGAAAACAGAGATAAGGAGGAATGAATTCTCTCAAATGAAGAAGGGGTTGTAAATCGGTGGGATCATTCCCCTCACCCCCCCCCAGGACACTGCATAAATTGGAGGAGGAGACAGACAGATTGTTAATCAGTGATGGGTCAAAGGGAGTGTTTGCAGGAAAGTGGAGTAGAGGCAGAGAGACCCAAGGGTTCAGGTACATAATTCTTTGGAGTTTGGGTCACAGGTAGACTGGGTGTTTGAGAAAGTGTTTAGAACACTTGCCTTCATTGCTCAGCCCACTGAGTGTTGGAGTTCAGTCACCACGTTGTGGTTGTACAGGACACTGGTGAAGCCTGTTCTGGTGTATTGTGTCCAGTTCTACTTGCCCTGTTATGGGAAGGAAATTGTTAAGCTGGAGAGGGTTCAGAAAAGATATATCAGTATGTTGTTAGGAATGGAGCGATTGAGTTATAAAGAGAGACTGGATGGGCTGGGACTATTTTAACCGGACCATAGAAGTTTGGGGGGTATGGATGTTTATGAAATCATGATAGGCATAGATGAGGTGAATGGCAGGTATCTTTTCCCAAGGGTGGGGGACTTCAAAATCAATGGACATATTTTTCAGGTGAGAGGAGAAACATTTCTAAAAACAAAATGATGGGCAACTTTGTTTTTAATGGCTAGTGGTTCACGTGTAGATTTAACTTTCAGATTAAGTGGCTGATACAAGGACAGTTACAATGTTTAAAAGACATTTAGATAAATACAAGAATAGGAAAGGTTTGGAGAGGTATGGGCCAAGTGCAAACAAATGGCACTAGTTTAGGTTGAGATTATGGATGGCATGGACTAGTTGGACTGAAGGGTCTGTTTCCTTGCTGTATGACTCTACGATGCTATTATGAGGGACATGGACAGGGGGACAGGAAGTAGCTGTTTCCCTTAGTCAAAGCGTCATTAACAATGGGGGACATCATTTTAAAGTGAAGGGTAAAAGATTGAGAGATGGATTAAGGACTGTTTCACCCAGAGAATGGTGGGAATCTGGAACATGTGAAAATAAAATATTTGGACTTTCAGTTTCTATTTGAAATTACTAATTGCTCCGGTGTGTGGGAATGCCACTTTGTAACTGCAGGAGATTCCATGATTTATTAATGTGGAATATTTGTATAAAGGAGCAGGAGGAAGCCATTCAGCCCTTTTGATCCTGTTCTATTCAATGGCAGATCAGTGATCTGACTCCATAGATCTGCCTCTGGCCCCTATCCCCTTTAATAACTTTGTTGAACAACAAAAAATATCTCTGTCAGATTTAAAACTAACAACTGATCCAGCAATGCCTGCTGTTTGTGGAAGAGAGTTCCAAACCTCTCCCATTACTTCCTAACATCTCTCCTGAACAGTCTGGTCCTAATTCTCCAGCTATGCCCTCCCTAATTCAAGGATCCCCAACCAGTGGAAACACTTTCAATTTCTTTACCCTGTCATCTCCTGTTAATATCTTCAATCAGATCATCCCTAAACCATTAATTCTGGAGAGAACAGGCTTAATTTGTGTAATCTCTTCCCATAATTTAACCCCTGAAGCCCAGGTATCAATCATGTAAACTCACACTGTACTCCCAGGCCAATCTATCCTTCCTCTGGTGTGGTGCCCATATCTGCTCCAAGTGGCGTCTAACCAGGGTTCTGTATAACTGCAGCATCCCTTCTGCATCCCTGTACTCCAGTCCTCTCGATATAAAAGCCAGCATTCCATTAGCTTCCTTCAGGCAATGAATGTCAGAAATGAAAAGAAATACAGAAATTGTTGGAGAAACTCAGCAGGGACAGATATCATTTATCACCTGGGGACTGACTGACTGTTGTTGAAGACAACTTTCCATCTTTTCTTTTGACCCTTTAGTTTTGAGCTGTGCTGGAGCCATGTCCTCTTCAGTGAAGAACACAGGGATACAGGATGGCAACTATTCATTTTTTTAAAACCTCGAGATTCTCAAACAAGGAGGGGTTCTTTGAGAATTATTACTCAATGGCAGAAAATCAACGGCTTTCCTTTTTATCTGAGGGAGGCTGTGTGCAATGGGTGTGACTGAACTTGGAATTTGTAGGGTATACCCTGGGATCCATCTGAGGAAGATAGAACAATATTGATTCTTCGTGATTTTATTCCTTAGAGGGATATGTATGGTCAGAGTCTTCCCTGATTGAGCCATTCCAAGTATCTCAGTCTCAAGTCAGGAGTGTGATGGAATGCTCCCCACTTGCCTGGATGGTTGCAGCTCCAACAATATTCGAAAAGCTCAACATCATCAAGGGAAAAAGCAGTCCCCACTTAATTGGAACCACATCCACAAGCATCTACTCCCTCTACTACCCATGCTCAGTAGCAGCAACACCAAGATGTACTGCGAAAATACACCAAAGATCCTCAGGTAACACCTTCAAAACCCATGACCACTTCCATCTGGAAGGACAAGTGCAGCAGATACATGGGAACACCTAACCTCTACAAGTTCCCCTTTGGAGTACTCAGTGTTCTGACTTTGAAATGTAACACTGTTCCTTTGGTGTAATTGGATCAAAAAGGTAAAAACAATGACTGCAGATGCTAGAAACCAGATTCTGGATTAGTGGTGCTGGAAGAGCATAGCAGTTCAGGTAGCATCCAAGGAGCTTCGAAATCGACGTTTCGGGCAAAAGCCCTTCATCAAGTTTCCTATTCATCAGTTTGTGAACTGCTTTGAAAATGTTGCTATATAGCCAAGAGCTTAGGTTTATATTACTGTTGGGTTGGGGCTGTGACCTTAATTACCAGTCCATATTTAACTCTGAGGCATCGTTTGCTGTTATTTTAACATCCTGGTCTCTAATCTTCTGGTCACTTTGCTTTTTGATTTTTGATTATAGATGACTCAAACAGATAACAGTTTGGTGTACTCAGTTTTCACCATCTCAAAACCAAGAAAGGCTAGTAAAGAATATACTATATATACACTTTATAACATTTCTGGTTCAGTGAAAGTGGAGATTTTCTTTGGTTTATCTTAACCCTCAAAAACCCAGCCACTTTTAAACATTGCTAGTGTTTCTCTTGCTTTAGCTTGGAGCAAAGGTCTGCCCAAGGTTTTTGAATCTTTTTACATTTTAATTTATTAATCATAGATGGTGTTTGCAATCATCTAAATCATAGAGATGTTCCATCTATGTCAACTAAATTAACAATAGGGCAATGTGAATTGGAATAGGGAAGTTACACTGATGGCTAATTGCTTTAACTTGCATCTTGTTTTCAGGGGATTCGTACATTTTAGGCCTTGGGACATCAATCTGTTGATTGCCCCAGTACAACAGCTGATTGTTTGAGAATGTTCCCTTCTGGCCTTGGTCTTTGGGGGCAAGCAGCCATTCGCTTTGGGTCTAGCATCATTCACATGAGGACTGTTTCATTACATTGCTCTGTGTGTTTCTTTGATGACACAACAATAGGTGGAAGGACAGGTAGTATTGAGGAAGGGGTAAGGCTGCAGAAGGATTGACAAGAAAAATCCCAGGGATGAAGAGCTTGTCATATGAGGAGAGGTTGAGGAATATGAGTCTGGACTTGTTTAGAAGGGTGAGGGTGAATCTGGTTGAAACTGAGAGGCCCAGATAGAGTGGACATAGAGAAGATGTTTCCACGAATAAGAGACTAAGACCCAAAAGCACAGCCTCACAGTGAAGGGAACTCCCTTTAGAAAGGAGATGAGGAGGAATTTCTTCAGTCAGACAGTGGGGAATCTGTGGAACTCATTACTGCAGACGTCTGTCATTATGTCTTTAAGACAGAGATAGGTTCTTGATCAGATCAGATTAGATTAGATTAGATTACTTACAGTGTGGAAACAGGCCCTTCGGTCCAACGAGTCCACATCGACCCGCTGAAGCGCAACCCACCCATTCCCCTACATTTACCCGTTTACCTAACACTACGGGCAATTCAGCATGGCCAATTCACCTGACCTGCACATGTTTAGACTGTGGGAGGAAACCGGAGCAAACCCACGCAGACACGGGGAGAATGTGCAAACTCCACACAGTCGCCCGAGTCAGGAATTGAACATGGGTGTCTGGCGCTGTGAGGCAGCAGTGCTCACCACTGTGCCACCGTGCCGTGCCGATCAGTAGGAGGATCTGTTACAGATAGAAGCAGGCGAATGGGGTTAACAGACATATCAGCCATGATGGAATAGCAGAGCAGACTTGCTGGGCTGTATGCCTGCGATATTTTATGGTCTTGGTGACTAAGAGACTAATAGACTGTGATGCATCACACAGTTTAGGCCATCAGATTCAGAGCTTTCTGAGCATGTGCTATGAACCAGCCACACTAAAGAGTGTTCAGGCAGCTGGGCAATCAACACAACATATGGGCTGGGAGCGCATGGGACCCGGCTTCCCCCATTCTATACAGCTGCGGCTGATCTCATCCCAGCTTCACTGAGTTTCCTGCCCCCGCTCCCTTTAACTCCTCAATGATTAACAATCTGTCTCCCCCTCCTTTAATTTATTCAGTGTCCTGACATGCACCCGCATACTGGGAAGTGAATTCCCAGAGATTCCCACCCCCTCTGCCTTGGAGAAAAGCCATTTCTCAACATCTCTCATTTCAATCTGTCCCACCCCCTTCTCCTGAAACATTGACCCTCTCGTTCTAAATTGTCACACCTGAAGAAACATCCTCTCCGTCTCCTTTGTCAATCCCACCTCCTTTACCATCCTATAATCGCTCAGTTGGATCTCCCTTATTCCTCTAAACTCCAGAGCATAATTGGCCTTAACTGCTGAATCTCTCTTTCGACGACAAACACCCCATCTCTGAACATGAAATGTACAAAATCATGCTAGATGGTACCTTGGATGTAGTTTACACATCTCAAAGTCATAATTACTGAGAATTGAGGGAATTGAGAGTTACACGTTAAGTGCAGGAAAGTGAGCATGAGGAATGGGGCATCAGCCACAATGCTATTGAATGGATGAGCAGGCTCGAGGGGCCGAATGGCCTTCTCCTGTTCCTGTCTGTGATGGTCCTTAAGGGAATGAAATCTGATCTCCTTACCCGCTCTGCTCTGCACGTGATTCCTAACCCTTTGCAAACTCTTCACTGCCTTCTGGCTGAGCAAGTCGATTGGTTCAAGGACATTTTGGAATTGCATCCACTTCCCACCTTCGCAGAGTGACTTGTTCCAATCATGTGCTTTGCCATAACAAATAGGTCTGTATAATGACCCCACATATTCACAGCTCCTCCCGTACATTCCGATTGTCTTTCAGACAAAGTTTACTATCCTCATCCATTTTCATAGAGTCATGCAGCATGGAAACAGGCCCTTCAGCCCAACTTGCCTATGCTGACAAGGTTGCCCAAACTCAACTAATCCCATTTATTTGCATTTGGCGCACCTTTCTTATCCATGTACCTTTACAAATGTCTCTTACATGTAATTTTACCTGCCTCTACCACTTCCTCTGGCAGCTCATTCCATATACTCACGCTTTCTGTGTGATACATTTGCCTCTCAGGTCCCTTTTTAATCTTTCCCCTCTCACCTTAAACCAATGCCCACTAGTTTTAGACACCCCTACATTGAGGAAAAGAATATACCTATTTATCTTTTCTGTGCCCCTCGTGATTTTATAACCTCTATAATGTCACCCTCAGCCTCCAACACTCCAGGGGAGAAAAGCTCCCAGCTAATGAAGCTTCTGCTTATAACTCAAACCCTGCAACCTTGGTAACATCTTTGTAAATCTTTTCCATAACATTTCGAGCTTAACAACATCCTTTCTACAGCAGGTTGACCAGGACTGTACACAGTATTTTAAAAGTGGCCTCACCAACATCCGGTACAGCTGTAACATGATGCCCCAACTCTGTCGTCAGTGCTCTGACCAGTGAAGGCAAGCAAGCCAAACACTTACTTCACCACAGTGTCAAGCTGCAATGTCACATTGAAGGACCTGTCTTCCTGCGCCCCATACGTCTGTTTGTTTGGAACACTCCCCAGACGATAGCATCAATAAAGATGTATCTAGACAGATGCATGAATATTCTGTAAGTTTCAATCAGGTTCTCTCTCATCTTTCTAAACTCTATCAAGTTAAGAACCAGAGTCCTCAACCTCTCCTCATATGAGAAGTGTTCCATCCCTGGGATTTTTCTTGTAAACTCCCTCTGAACCCCCTCCAAGTTCAGCCCATCCTTCCTTAAATAGGGGATCCAAAACTGCTCACAATGATCCAAATGTGGTCTGACCAGAGCCTTATCCAGCCTCAGCAGTACATCCTTGCTCTTGTATTCTAACCCTCCCGAAATGAATGCTAACATTACATTTACCTTCCTAACCGCCAACTGAACCTGCCTGTTAACCTGAAGAGAATCCTGAACTCGGACTCCCAAGTCCCTTCGTGCTTCAGATTTCCGAAACCTTTCCCCATTTAGGAAACAGTTTCCGCCTCGATTTTTCTAAACCCATTGCATACCCTCCCACACTGTCATCCATCTGCCAACCGAACCTTAATAGGATCCTGAACTCGGACTCACCCCCGAGGACCTTGTTTGTGCTTCAGGTCTGGCAGCATCTGTCCAGAGACAGACAGAGAGAAAGCGGAGTCAACGTTTCGAGTCCGGGGCAGCCGTCCTTCGGGAGAGTGGCCTTTGGTCTTGATGTGCCGTCGCACAGTTTCTTGTTCACTCCCACCTCTCTGTCTGTGTGTGTATTTGTCATTATTATTGAGTTTGGTGAGTCCCGGAGCCGGCCCTGTTGTTTCTCTCTCCTGAAAGGGTTGTCCCTTTAAAGAGTCTTTCCCCTGAAGCAGCTGCTAACGGTCACTTGGGGCACGAGGCGGCCGTTAACCGCCATCTCGCGCGGGGCCTGAGGGGGCGGGGCCTGAAGCTAAAATGGCGCCGGGGCCACGCGGGAAGGAAAAGCGCCGAGGGAGAGCGGACTGTGTCAACATGTCCCGTCCCCGAGGGTCAGGATGGTGGGTATTGGGGGGTGGAGGGGGACAGGAGAGATTCCCCCTCACAGTGAGGTATCTTGTACAAACCGCGAGGTCTCTATCTCTCTCTCTGTTGGACTGTCTATGACTTGCTTTAACTCTATGTCGATTAATCTCGATGACGCTGTGATCTTGTGCCTCTTTCTGACTGAGTATGTTTCTATATAACTCTATATGCCTCTGTGTGTCTATGTCTCTCTCTGTTTGTCCCTGCCTCTCTGTGACCCTCTGATTCTCTCAGTGACTCTGTAACTCTCTCTGACTGTATAGTGGGACACAACAACAACAAATCCTGCCTTAGAAAAGTGTCTAAGTTTGGTTTAATCACAGGCATCCGTGTGTCAGTCCTAGAGCTGAGTGCCCACCTGGAAATGAGGTAGGGGAGGGAGACAGTACCTCATTAAACCACTCATTTCGACCCCCAATTCAATATATTTTCTGTAAGGATGGTGAGGAGATTTACTGGGAATACTCCAACCACTGCAGAACCGTAGACACAATCATCAACATCAGCAAACGTCAAGAGGGCAATTAGCATTGTGCTGTTTCCAACCAGCAGGCAGGGTCTCTCCTGAACAGCAAATTTATTGCCATTTCAGTGAGTTTTTAAGCAACTCTATACGAATCAACATTATCAGAGCAATGTGATAGCACTGGGGAAAGCGTGCAGAGGGAGATTTACCAGGATATTGTCTCGGGGGCTGGAGAGTTTCAGTGATGGAGAGAGATTGGACAGACTAGGGTTGTTTTCCTTAGAGCAGATTGAGAGTGTGGGACATGATTGAGATGTATAAAATGATGAGGGCGTAGATAGGCTGGACAGGAAGAAACCTCCCCCGCCCCCTTGAAGGAGGGATCAATGACTGGGGGAGGGGCATAGAATTAAGGTAGGAGGTAGGAGGTTTCAAGGGGGATGTGAGGGAAAACATGTTCACTCGAAGGGTGGTGGGGATCTGGAACTCACTGCCTGTAAGGGTGTGAGAGGCAGAAATCTTCATCACATTGAAGAACGATTTAGATGTGCACTTGCAATCCAAGGCTAGACTCACATTAAGTGGTCTTTGATGTTTCATATGTATATTGCTGCAGAAATAGGGGCTTGGATAAGGTGAATAGTCAAGGTCTTTTCCCCAGGGCAGGGAGTCCAAAACTAGAGGACATTGGTTTAAGGTGAGAGGGGAAATATTTAAAAGCGACCTGAGGGATAACTTTATCACACAGGGTAGTGCGTTTTTTGGAATGAGCTGCCAGAAGAAGTGGTAGAAGTGGGTACAATAACAACCTTTTAAGAGACATTTGGAAAGATACATAGATAGAAAAGGTTTTGACGGATATTGGCCAAACACAAGCAAATGCGGCTAGTTCTGTTTGGTGACATTGTTAGCATGGACGAGTTGGGCCAAAGGGCCTATTTCCGTTCTGAGACCTTACAAATGGGAGTCTGGTATTGGAGAACAGAGAGGTGGTTGCTTTCAACTAGCATGGAAGATGTTCAAAGTGGGGTGCAGGATGAGGACAGTGACAGTAACCCCAGGATGTTGACAGGAGGTGGGGTGGGGACAGTGAGGGTAACTCCCAGGATGTTGACAGTGTGGGTGTGGGGGGGACTGTATGTAACCCCCAGGATTGACAGTGCAGCGGGGGTTGGGACAGTGACAGTAACCCCCAGAATGTTGAATGTGGAGTGGGGGTGGGGACAGTGACAGTAACTCCCGGGATGTTGATACTGTGGGGGGTGGGGTCAGTGATGGTAACCCCCAAGACTTGATACTGCAGGAGTTGGGGACAGTGATGGTAATACCATTGAACATCAAGAGAGCAATGGTTGGATGGTGTACCATTTAACCATCCATAGTTAACACAAATCTTTCGAAGTTTAGATTTTGCAACGATGTGAAATCTCAATTGTTTTATTTCTCCTTTCTGTCAGTTATTATCCTGTCATAGAAGATAACATCTGCGAAAAGAAAGACAATTTCAACATCCAATCTTTTATTTCCTCTTTGTCTTGTTTTGCTCCAGTTCCTGTTGCTGGGCTTTCCCTCACCGCCAGAGTCAATAAAATGGAAGTTCCAATTGGGAATGGTCTTTGTTCGAGAGTGTATTGTGTCGAGGTACAGGACCATACTTTCAAAGGTAAGCCTTAAACAATGCCAGCGGGAATTACAACTTTAGCTCAGACAAGAGAGAGCTGGCCATTGAATCCTTCCAGTCCCAGCACCAAGGCAGATATCTTGTTGCGATCAACAGGGGTTGGAACAATAGTTAATGTGACCAGGAATTTCATCAACCTCACAGAGTTAGGTAATTCATTCTTCATCTTTGATTTGTGCTCGTTCTTCAGTGGGGTCCAGCTGAAGTCTTGTCGGGAACACTCATAAAAAATTATTTCAGAAACTCAGCAGGTGGGCAGCATCTGTGGGGGAAAGGGAGAGAGAGAGAGAGTAATATCCTTTCTCAGATAAGGGAGGCCTTCATAGCGGGAGGATTCAGGTCCAAGTGCAGGGATGTTTCATTACAATTGGACAGGGTGAGACCACACCCTGGAGAACTCTGTGTAGTTTGGGGTTTCCTTATTTGAGGAAGGATATTGTGCCTATGGAGGGAATGCAGTGAAGGTTTCCCAGAATGATTCCTGGGATGGCAGGACTGACAGATGGAGAGAGTCTGGAATGGTTAGGATGATATTCACTGGAATTTAGAAGAATTAAGGGGGAATCGCATAGAAACCTATAAATTTGAATAAGGACAAAACAGAGTAAATGCAGGGAGGGTGACCGGGTGGAGATTCCAGAACCAGGGGGTCACGGTCAAAAGGAAATGGAGTGGGACTGAGATGGGGAGAAATGTCTTCACGCAGAGAGTGTGGAGCCTGTGGAATTCTCTGTCACTGAAAGCAGTCAGGGCCAGAATACTGAATGTTGTTCAGGAAGAAGTTGGATTGAGTTCTTAGGAGCTAAAGGGAGAGTGTGGGGAGAGAGGGGACTGTGTTGGATGATCAGCCATGATCACTTTGAATGGGCGGAGCACAATAGAGGGGCCAATTGGCCTCCCTCCGATTATATTTTCAGTGTTTTTCTGTGAATGGCTCAGTTGCCGCTGACAGGTGGAGGACAAGGGAAGTTTTGCCTCGATATATGCAGGCTGTGAAAATGAGGGATAGTAATTTCTAGTCGACAATTTAGAGAGAGTGGGTGCAGAGCGATCTTTTGAGTTTAGCATTGAATAGTTTGGGTTGGATTGGTGGAATATTGTTAATGAGACAGGCTGCACAGAAACAATGATGTTAATGCAATGGTGAGGGTTTGGAGAGAATTTTACAGACACCAGTGTTGGCAGGGGGTCAGGATGACAAGGAACAGGAAACACTGGGGTTGGTGTTTGCTGAAGGGATGATGTTATTGACAGGAAATCCCTCTCTGAATCCAGCACAGGCAAACGGCACTCATTGTCCCACTGTTTCTGATCCTTTCTCTCCTCATATTTCTTCCCATTAAACTCCGGAATTGGAAGCAAGGTGGGTGAGACAATCCAGCAGGTAACCCCGGCGATCGCTCTCCAGTTGGCAATTGATGTGGGTTTCAAACTAAGGTTGCTGACATAGTGTATGAGGGTGTGCGTATGAGAGAGTATGTGTGAGTGCATTTGAGTGAGAGTAGGAAAGTGTACATGTCTGTGTGAGAGAAAGAGAGGCACACATATTCTCATTGACACTTACAGATACTTTCACATGTGCACACACACATTCACTCAGTCAATTCTGCAATGCACCTTGTAGACCACACTTGCGAAGCCAAACACCATCCTGGGACAACATAGCCCCTGCTTAATTGACACCACATCCATTCCCTCTACCACCCACGCTCAGTAGCAGCTACGAGATGCCCCTCAGAAATTCACCAAAGTTTCTCAGACAGCATCTTCCAAACCCACAACCATGTCCATCTAGAAGCCAAGCACAGCATATACATGAGAATACCACCAGCTGCAAGTTTCCCTCTGCGCCACTCACCATCCCAACTTGAAAATATATCAGCCATTCATTTAGTGTCGCTGGGTCAAAATCCTGTCGTTCCCTCTCTAATGGTATCATGTGTCTACCTGCAGCACAGGGACTGCAGTGGTTCAAGAAGGCAGCTCATTACCTCCTTCTCAAGGGGCCAACTCGGGATGGATAATAAATTCTTCGCCCAGCCAGTGATTTTCACAACCCACCAGTGAATTAAAAAAGAAATAAAGCACTATTTGGGAACGTGCTTTATGAGGATGTGGGCAGGCTAAACAAGTGGCAGATGAAATTACATGGGGAGACATACAAAGAAATGTGTTCAGAGGAATGGTCAGCACAGATATAAACTAAAGGTTAAAATTGGAATAATTGTTGCTTGCGCATCAGTCAAAGAATCCAGATTCATTTACTAGCAGGAGAAGCTGAATATTTACAGTAAACTTTCCTATGTTCTTTCTCCCTTATTTTCTCCAGCTGTTTCTTCCGGCATGTTCCCGGCAGCACAGGTAAGTTAGTGAGGTGGTTAGCAATTTCAAACAACATTCAAACACTGTCTGAATGGGCTGAAAATCACTGGGGTGCAAACCCAGCAATTTTAAATCCGTTAGACAAATTGGAGCAAATGAACCGTTGTGTCTGACTCGTTTGCAAATCTAAAGCACAACAGTTCAAATCAAGGACACTCTCTCAATTTTCGTTAGACACTGAACTGAGCGTTGGTCAGTCCCATTAGTGGTGAGGTTATCTGTTGCAGTTGGAAGAATTGAAAAAGACAAGTTATCATCTGAATAGAGAAAGTTCAAAATGTCAGTGCAAAGGCTACAGCAGGTCACAAGGAAGACATTTATTGCGAATGGAATGGAGTATGGAAATCGGTAATTGTTACTGCAACTGTACAAGGGATTGGGGTTTCCACATCTGGAATACTGCAGACAGTTTTGGTTCCATTCCTTGAGGAGGGATGTAATTGAATCGGAGGGAGTTCAAAGGAGATCACTGAATTGATTGCCTAGATGAAAGAGACTGGTACAATTTTGATCTCTTTACTTGAGGAAAGATGCAGTTTATGCTGGAGGTAGTTCAGAGGAAATTCACTTACTCATTTCCAGAGATGAAGGGTTTGTTTTAGAAGAGAGATTGAACAGCTTCTCTGGAGTTTGGAAGAGAGGAGATCTAACGGAAGGTTATAAGATGCTAAATGGGGTATTGACAAAGGGGTTGGAGAGAGGATGTTTGCTCATGTGGAAGAATCTAAAATAAAATGGTTATCATTTCATGATAAGGGGCTAGACAGACTGAAAACAGAGGTAAGGAGCAATGAATTCTCTCAAATGAGGAGGGGGTTGTATATCTGTGGGACTATCACCACCCTGCCCCCGCCCAACCGCCACCACGCCCAACCCCCACCACTGCATAAATTGGAGGAGACAAACAAATTGTTAATCAGTGATGGGTCAAAGGGAGTGTTTATCAGGCGCTGCATTTCCTCAGCTGTGATAAGTGATGTTGAGAGTCAATTCATATCTGGAAATAATTGAGACCAAATTTTATTATTTTCCTTTCAGCATCCAGTGGCTGAGTGAGAGTGAGTTTACTCTTGAACTGAGATACAGACTGACAGCACATGTCTCCTGTAGTGGATGGGAAACAGCCAAAGTTCTTTAATTTTTAGTGTGTGTAGGAATCATGTGCAAGTGAAAATGTAACACACTGCAACAGAAAGGATTCTGTGCTGTTCTTCAGAGTCAAGGTAGGAAACACAATGGACCGTTTGTATCTTGGATAGTGCAGAATCTAATCGAGAGTCATGATACAACATGTTGGTCTTCAGAATGCCATCAAGTTTGTTTCAGTACATAATGATATACTTTTCTGAATACTGCTGAAGTAACAATCAGTGTAAGTTGAATCCATTTGCAACTAAATGAAACGGTGGTGATAATTCAGCTGCATTGGAGCTGACTAACCATAATGTTCCTTGTACAGAAAAGATAATTGGCTAATTCACTTCTATTTTCTGATGTAGATAGAACATTCCCCTGCTCTGTAGTGTGAGCATGCACCATTAGCAGTACTTTTACATTGCTCTAGAGGTAGGGAGGAGGAAAGGAAAAGGACTTTTATTTTTTGTCATGCAATGCGGAATATGTAAACTGCCAAATTCAATTTATTGAACAAAAGTAGTGTTCAACTCTGCTTGAAGATAAAATGTGCAATTCTACAAACCTACCAATTTTGACTTTTTTATCCCTTTTCTCCACTGCTTTGAAAGTTGGTTATTAGATTCCACTTATAGATTATGAGGGGGAGGAGGAATGCAGAGCTCTTTGTAGAAAATTGCAACAATTTTGAAAGAAGGAAATAATTATCTGTAAAAAAAAGAGTTTTGGTTGGACTGAAACAGACAAAACAAAGTCTTCTACTGCAATATGAAGAAATGCAGAATGATGTTGTGATAAACATGGACATGATAAGCTCCTCTGCTGCCATGGTCCATTTATGCAATTGGATGCTGGCTGATCAGGATGAAAATTGTTAGCTGACTGTCTGTACCAATCAGAAACACAAGTTTTGAAGGGCCTGATTCTGTGCTATGGGCCTCTCTGACAAAGGATCTGTGGGTAGAAATCATTTTGAATGTAACATTTTGTGTTACTTGCAATATCAGTGTAACTGCATGGCTGTTAGACATTGTAATGTGTGTCAGGGTGGTGTATGTTTTTGAAACTCATCTTAAGTCTGAGAGCAAGCGAGAGAGAAAGACAGTGTGTGCGAGTGTGTTGGGGAGGGGGGTGTGGGAGGAAACGTTTGGTTACGTACCTACACATTCATCATTCTATGTAAGGCTTTGACACAGATTATGCATTTGGAATTCATATTATTTGGTTGCTGTGTCTATGTATGTGACAAAAGATTAATTGTACTTCTTAGTTACTGATAGCTGAAATGTATCCTTCAATTCAATTTGGACTCAATATCTGGGATGTATGTATTAATGAGCTGAAACCTGCAACCCATTCTAAAAGATGAAACACTGAACAGCAATCTAGGTTCCTTTAGATATCATTTCAATTGCATGACACTACAGTCTTTTGCGATAGATTCTGTGTCTCATGATCCTGTTTCATAGCTACCTGATGAAGGAGCAGCGCTCAAAAATAGTACTTCCAAATGAACCAGCTGGACTATAACCTGGTGTTGCGTGATTTTTCAATTGTGGTCAGCACATTACAGGAATGGCATGGAGGATTTGGAGAGGGTGCAGAGAGGTTTGCCAGAATGTTGTCTAGAGGGAATGAGCTATAAAGAGAAGCTAGAAGAACACAATTTTCTTCTGAGCAGCAGTGACTGAGGGCAGACTTAATACAAGTCTGTAAAATTTTGAAAAGAGTTGTAGCTCATGTTGAGGTTTTTGATCTAGGTTTTCTCGCTGACCTGGATGTATTGTCACCATGCTAGTTACCATTATCAGTGAGCCACTGGATGAAGGACTGGTGGTATAGCTCACTTTGTATTTATGTGTCTACTACATTAGACAAACAGGCAGAAAACTAGTCACCAGGATACATGAACATCAACTAGCCACAAAAAGACATGACCCACTCTTACTAGTATCCTTACATAGAGATGAGGAGGACACCACTTTGACTGGGACAACACATCCATCCTAGGGCAAGTCAAACAGAGACATGCACGAGAATTCCAAGAAGCATGGTATTCCAACTGGAACTCCATCAACAAACAGATTGACTTGGACCTCATTTACCACCCCCGAGAAAATGACCACAAAATGACATCACCACAGGAAACAATACTACACAGGAAATGACACCACCAACCCAAGGAAACCTAAAGCTATAAACAGAAAGTGGGTCATACCACCAGTGCTTCATCCGGAGGCTTGGTGATGTTACCTACAAAAAAGCTAAAAGCAAAACTTCCATCTCAGTGAGCAAACCTACATCCAGTCGTCTATAAAATTATGAGATGCATTTGAAGGTTGATGATCAGAGTCTTTTTCCAAGAGTTGAAATGTCTAAACCTAAGAGGCATGCATATAAGATGAGATGGGGAACGTTCAAAGGAGACCTAAGGACCTCTTTTAATGTAGAGAGAGTGGTAGGAGTGGAACGCATTGCCAGGGGTGGTGATGGAGGCAGATACGATAAAAGGTATTGAAGGGACTTTAAAATAAGCAAATTAACATGCAAGAAATGGAGGGATATGGACCATGGGCAGCAGAAGGGATTAAATTTCATTCGGTGTCATGATCGGCACAACATCGTGGGCTGAAGGAATATTACATTATCTTGGTCCTTTGAATACTTGCCTGGAGGAAGACAGAAGAGATACCTCCTGTAAATCAACATCAGTTGTGATTGGGAACATCAATGTAACATTCAGCCCGTCTTGTCCATGCCAACACCAACACACCCAGGTGCCCTTTCTAATGCCACCTTCCTGGCACAGCCTGTAACCTTGCAGTTTACAACACTTGAGGTGCAGTTCCAGGGAATCTTTGTTTTAAAAAATGTAAGGTCTCTGCCTGCAGCACTAAATCAGGCAACAAATTCCAGGTACCCAACAGTCTACATTTAAAAAACATTTTTCCTCATATCATCTAAACCTACAACCAGTGATCCCTGGTTTTTGAACTCTCTGCCAAAGTAAACAGGTTCCTCCTGTCTAATGTCTCCCACTCTCTAGTTAGTTAAAAATCACACAACATCAGATTATAATTAAACAGGTTTATTTGGAAGTGCAGACTTTCAGAGTGCTGCTCCTTTATCAGGTAGCTCACTATTTAGTACTGTAGGCCCTCCGTATCCTGGGGGGATATGTTCCAGGACCTACAGCGGAAACGCAAAACCACAGATATGTGCAAACCCATAGATAGGTGCACACCCATTAATTTAAATGGGGAATATGCCTTCCCAGCAGCCTCCTGGTCCCTGGATCTGGAACATTCCTTTTATGTACTCGGACCATGGTAAACCACGATAACCGGACCCACGAATGTATTCCTTTATCATGGCACCTCTGTTCCAAGGAATACAACCCCAACCTCTCCCATCTCTCCTGATCGCTACAATTCTGGCAACATTCCAGTAAATCTCCTCTGTACTCTCTCCACAGCAATGATGTCCTTCCTGTAATGTGGTGACCGGACTGCACACAATACTCCTGTTGTAGCCACTAGTACCTCATATAGGTTCATTGATATTTCCCTATTTTTGCATTCACCCCTCTGCCAATGAGGGAGAGCATTCCATCTGCCACCTTTACAACCCCATCTATCTTTAGGGACCTGTGCATTTGCACACTAAGATCTCTCACCTCACCTGCCCCTCTCAGTATATTCCCATTTATTGTCTATTTCCATTTATTGTCTGACTTCCCAAAATGTATCCCCTCACACTTATCAGAGCTGAACTCCATCTGCCACTTTCCTGCCCACTCCACCAAACCACCTATATAGTTTAGGAGCTTACAGCTATCCACCACACTATCCACTAAATGGCCAATTTTTGTGTTGTCTGCAAATTTCACAAATTTTCCCACCATATTCCACTGCAACTCATTAATATATAAAACAAACGGCAGAGGTCCCAACACTGAGCCATGCAGAGCACCACTTGAAACAACTTTCCATTCACAATGGCCACCATTGACCATTATCCTTTATTTCCTGTGACTAGCCAAATTTGGGTCCAATACAACACATTACCCTGTATCCCATGGGCTTTTACTTCTTTGACCAGTCCGCTGTGATGCTCCTTTAACAAGCTTGTAAAAGACACAGGCTCCAAAAAATTGGAGTTGATGGGTTTTAGGGCCATTTTGATGATAGCGAACAGGTAATACGTCAGGCAAAAGGCTTCCACATTTTAATAAAGAACACTTTGTGCAATGAAAGGGGAGTGTCCCAGTTTTCCCAGCTCAGCTTTTCTCTGGTTTAATGTGGTTTTTGGCTGTCTGGCTATTGAGTGAAAGCAGTCAGGCAGTTGAAAAAGCTGCTGAACCCAAAGAAGCAGGTCCATGATTGTACTCTCTATCTGAGATCTCTCCTGTCAGACCCAATAAATCAAACTTTGGCTGCCAAAATCAATTTTTCCACATATGGAGTCAGCTATTACGAGGGGGCATAGCTTTAAATTAAGGGGTGGTAGGTATAGGGGGACAGATGTTAGGGGTAGATTCTTTACTAAGCGAGTCGTGAGTTCATGAAATGCCCTGCCAGTAGCAGTGGTGGACTCTCCCTCTTTATGGGCATTTAAACAGGCATTGGATAGGCATATGGAGGATAGTGGGCTAGTATAGGTGAGGAGGGCTTGGATCGGCGCAACATCGAGGGCCAAAGGGCCTGTACTGCGCTGTATTCTTCTATGTTCTATGTAATTTCAGTCCACGAGGGATAATAATTGTGGATAAGAGAAATCCTCACATGGAAAGTAGAAAGTAGATCTCTGTGAAGATCATAAGGATAATTTACCACTGGGTAAAAAGGAAACCCTTGAAGGAGAAAGACAAGTGAAAAAGCTCTGGTGTTTTCAATAAAGTAGGCCACATGGAATCAGTATTAGTGGGTTAGGAAAAGCACTGAGACACCAGATGTAGGGAAACAGAATAAGCCAGTGAATGTAGGGTGTAGGTTTGATATCCAGACGTTTTATTACATGGCTAGGTAACACCCACGATGACCTCCAAGTGAAGCGAAGCTTTTGTCTCCTGCTTTCTATGTATATCTTTCTCCTGGATGGGGTTCCTGGGGTTTGTGATGTCATTTCCTGTTCATTTTCTGAGAGGTTGATAGATGGCATCTAGATCTATGTGTTTGTTTATGGCGTTGTGGTTGGAGAATTCCTCTAGGAATTCTCTGGCATGTCTTTGCTTAGCCTGTCCCAGGATAGATGTATTGTGCCAGTCAAAATTGCATGCAAGGACTGCCACAAACAATACGTAGGACAAACAGGAAGAAAGTTAGCCACTAGGATACGTAAACACCAGCTAGTCACAAAAAGACATGACCCTCTCTCTCCCTCGTAGCCCTACAGACGGATGAAAAAACCACCATTTCGACTGGGACAACACATCTATCCTGGGACAGGCTAAGCAAAGACATACCAGAGATTTCCTAGAGGCCTGGCACTCCAACCACAACACCATAAACAAACACATAGATCTAGATTCCTCAGAAAACAAACAGGAAATGACATCACCACAACCCCCAGGAACCCCATCCAGGAGAAAGATATAAATAGAAAGCAGGAGATAACAGCTTTGCTTCACTTGGAAGTCACCACTGATGATGTTACCTAGCCTGGTAATGAAATGTCTGGATATCAAACCTATAGCTCAGCGAGCAAACCTACACCCTAAACCTCAACCGGAGCTACAAACCTTGCACAAGCCAGTGAATTTTGTTGTAGTGGTAACAGAGAGCACTGTGGAGACTAGAAAGCTGCACCAGAATGTACAAGCTGCTTAGAGGTTGTTTATGGAGGAAGTGCCAGGTCTTCTTAAACCATACTCCGTGAAGGGGAAGTTTACTCACATAGGCCAGGAGCAGCAGATAAAGAGGTAACAATATTCAGAGATACAAGGATCCTCTCAATCTGTGATGCTAAAAGATGAGGATATATGTCCCTCTGAAGGGCTATTGCCAGAAAATGTATGAGTAACTGGAGTTCACATTGAAATAAGAAATGCTCAGTTGTAAGAAGTGAGGTTAGTGTCTAGTGAAGAGGGGAGAAGTCATAGGAGTACTGGACAAACTTTCAGCTCCAGGAATACAATGTGTCCTTGCTAATGATGTTGCTGATTCACTGGTGGGAGTGCTGCCGATTGTGGTTGAAAAGTCAATGGAAATTCAGGCAACTGAACTATTACAGGGCACATATCCTGGGATGTTTCCTGACTGTGTGGCAACGAGGTCACAAAGTCACCAGTTGAAACAGGAAAGATCAAACAGTACAGATAAGAAAGTTGAAGGGAAATCAGCGGAGAACCTGTTTGATCAGATAGTTGAGACAAACCAGGAACAGAGATGACAAAGCAGACATCTTTAGCTCAGGTAAATTAACTGAGTTACAGCAAAAAGATGAAAGTTTAAAGCAATTGTATCAAAAGGCATACACAAAACAAATCAAATGTATCCCTGATTGTTATTATCTTAAAAATGATGTCTTACTGAGGAAATGGAGAACATCACATAATCAGGCAGATGAGAAATGGGCAGAAGTTTATCAAGTTGTATTGCCAGTGGGTTATAGAAAGGACGTGTTGCGAGTAGTGCATGAGCTATCTGTATAGACTGTGTGTTTGAAATTCACATTATTTAATTGTCATCTCGGTATGTGACAACTATTTAGTCAAGGATTAATTCTGTCTTTCTCAGTCACACATAAACTTCATGTAAATATGCTTCGAGGGTCAAAGATAAAGTTAGGTTTGTGATGTTCCGTGCAAATGATTTGAATTTTGCAATCCCGAGGCCGGTCATCAATTCCGAATTCTTCTCATACCACTTCCCTCAGGCTCCCATCACAAACCCATAAAAAGATATTTTTCCTCTACCAGTGAGGTTCATTATCTCTTTATCCAAGTGTTTATATTTCTTTATCTTTTCCTCCACGCCGATTAGAGAGAGTTTATTTGAAGGTCTGTTCTCACGTTACATCTACCACCACGATCTGCTGTTCCTTCGTCAAGATTAAGTCTGGTATCCAAAGTTTCCAGACGCATCTTTAATTTGTGGTTCTACATATATAGTCCACCTGTTTTTCTTAACAAATTTAACTAATTCTTCTGCTATCCTATTGTCTCTTAACGCTCATTCTTCACATATGGACACCATCCAGAAACGTGCGTGACTGTTTCCGAGACATCATTACATCTTCTGCAATTTTTAACGTTAAACGGCCTGCCATTCGTAACTTTGGACGTCTTCATAAATTGTATCTTAGTATATCCAATAATTGGTTGACAATCATTTTTATAGTAATGGATACCTGTCCCTTGACAAGGGAGGGCCATCCATCTCTGTATCTCTATTAATCTCGAATTTGCATGGTTGGTATTGGCAAATTCCTCCATCCCGTCTTCACTATTTTCAATGGTATCCACTTCATCCAATCCTCGATTAATAGTTGGATTCCAGAATTTGAGCTGTAGGCAGAGGCTGAACAGGCTGGAAGTGTGACCTTCTAGAAGTTTATAAAATCATAAGGCATATGGAGAAGTGGTGGAGCCTGGTACAATTATAACATTTAAAAGGCATTTGATTGAGTATAATAAGAAAGCCTTAAAACTTGTCCTTAAATACTTAGACTAAATGTAATGTTGAATTACAGACCACGAGAAAATAAACAGGGCAGACAGGGAGACATCAGACCACAAAAAAAAGGGGAACCTAGGATGTGCAGAAGATAAACAAAAATCTGTTCTCACCAAGTGATAACAGGATGCTCTAAAGCAATTAAGAACATTTGCCTTAACATCAATGAATCTCTGTAAAAAAGGCACAGTGATAACATTCACAGTTGTTAACTTATTAATTTAATTACAGTGTTTGATTGTGATCTCGGAAACTTTGTATCATCTCAGAAGCTGTGTGTGTGTGATGAATGTTTTGAATTTATTTGCAATGTGGGACTTTATGATGATTTTTAGTAGCCATCGCTGATTAGGAAATGCAAACTCTAAAATGTAATATTGATAAAGCTTTAACTTACTTAGTGTTCTTACAGACCGTAACTGCCCCACTGTCAATTCTAACTCATCAGATCTTCTGTCTTCTTTGAATTTGAATCACAACCCTGAAAAGAAAGCATGTTTAATTTGAGACTAATGAATCATTTAAAATTTAACCTTTCAGCCTCAGATACAGAATGATTTTGTGCTTAAGATAAAAAAAGCAGGAGTGTGCTCCTAGCTTAAAAATTATTCTAAACCTAACATTGAAGAGATTCTGACACAATCTGTCAGGAAGCCATTTTATGGTCAAAGTTTGCC
The DNA here is from genome assembly GCF_047496795.1 of Chiloscyllium punctatum. Classification (NCBI taxonomy): domain Eukaryota; kingdom Metazoa; phylum Chordata; class Chondrichthyes; order Orectolobiformes; family Hemiscylliidae; genus Chiloscyllium; species Chiloscyllium punctatum. The sequence continues at coordinate 15,561,967 of NC_092790.1, forward strand.
CTCCTCACTAAGATGCCATTTTGTAAAACAATGATATCTGACATTCAAGCTGTGCAAGGTTGCCTTATGACCTCTCCCACTTAGTTTAGACTGGTACCTCTTTATGACAGGGACCTACTCTCACCAACAAGCACTAACTGGGCTGGATCTGTTTTTCCCACCTGATGGATGGCTAAGGGCCTACAGGAGTGATCAGTTAAGCACACACAGACCTGTTAATTAACTTCTCTTCCTTACAAATTGTTGCCTTTCCACTGTCTGTCTAATTAAGAACATGCAGTGTTTTTTTTGTAAAGTTTTGTAAAAAGGAAGCCTGTTTGAGACAGAAGAGTAGTCTGCGAGGGCTCTTAAAGGAAGAGCTGGTACCCTACTTTTCTAGGGTTTTAGAACCTCTGCTAGCCTGGCTTATAGGTGTCAACGTAATGTTGTAACAGCGATACTATTGGTAAATAAAAGGGAAGGCTAAAATTAAACTAAACTGTTTGTAAGAGGTTTTTATTCCAGACCACCAAAGTGTATAATCTCCAGGACGAACCAAGAGAGGCTTATAGATCAGAGTCCCTGGGCTGTCTCAAATCTGTATCTATCTTCAACACTGGTGTGTAAACGTCAATGGGCTACATACTTTCTGTTTGTTAGAGGCAGCTGGTCACTCTTTGAACTGAGGAAGTATTAGTGTCTTAGTCCCTCAGGTGTTTTTCTGGAGGAAGACACAGGGACACCACCTGTAAATCAACAGATGCTAGTCTGGCAATATTGAACTGATCAATGTCACATTCGTTGCATCTTCATTAGGATGTGTGGTTTTTTTTCTTGAAAGCCAACAACTCAACCAGAACCACTGATCTGATTCCATTGTTGCCCTGAGCTGCTCCTTGTCTGGGGATTGTGTTTGTTTTTCATGTGATTCGATACCAATTGATTTGGAGATGCTGGTGTTGGACTGGGGTGCAGAAAGTTAAACATCACACATCAGGTGCTTCCAAAAAAACTGTTGGACTATAACCTGGTGCTGTGCGATTTTTAACTTGATACCAATTGAGTAAGACCCAGAAACTGAGCAACAACTGCCCAGCACCATGAATGGGACTACTCAACCACCAGGATGCTGACACAGGTCAATATTCAACTCCCCTGTTGGCAATCGGGAGAACAGCGCTATTTCTAATGTTTTTACCAAGACCCTAGTGTATGTCCTTTTACAAGAGTATCCCATTCCTACAGTTGGTCCCCACAACCTCAAAAAGAATGGGAAACAGAATGAAATTAAAACAGAGGGTTCAGAGGATTGCAAACCACAAGAATCATCCATAGCAGCTTCTTATCTTTGTCTCTGCCAGCAGGCCCCCACAGCCCGAGAAAGGCCTCTCTCTTCCCCCCAGCCCGCTCACTCCAAGTTCCAGGACCAGTTACTGCTCCGCTCGGCCTCTTACAAACATCCCCCGGTTCTCCCTTAAATTCCCGAATCAATCCCGGTCTCGGAGCCCCCCCTGAGTCCCAGGCTCCCATCCCGATGTGCTGCTGGAAGGAGCCATTGCGGTCTGTTTCAAACAAACCTCGGAGTAAATGCTCCTGAATGGCAGCGTTGGGAGAGGGTCTCACGCATGCACTCCTCTACTCAGGGGCAGTCAGATTTGGGGAGAAAATGATTGGAGATGGCTGGTGTTGGACTGTGGTGTATAAAGTTAAAAATCACACAACACCAGGTTATAGTCCAACAGATTTAATTGGAAGCACACAAGCTTTCGGAGCATAAACTCTTCCTCTGTTCAAAGACAGCAACAGTATCCAATTAAATGGAGCGTGGAATTCATTGATGTCCGGTACAAAGGCGAGAGCTCTCCACATTAAAGGGAAAATAATCAATCCGAAAGAGAGTTTAGCTCGTTTCACGGATGCTGTGAGTGGCTCTTAAAAGAGCCTTTGGGTTGTCAGATTCAAGAACACTATCCTCACTTTTTAGCAGATCCAGCAGCGGCGGTTTTCTTGGGCAGCAGCACGGCCTGGATATTAGGCAGCACCCCGCCCTGAGCGATGGTCACCCCTCCCAGCAGCTTGTTGAGCTCCTCGTCGTTGCGCACGGCCAGCTGGAGGTGCCTGGGGATGATGCGGGTCTTCTTGTTGTCCCGGGCCGCGTTGCCAGCCAGCTCCAGGATTTCAGCCGTCAGATACTCCAACACCGCAGCCAGATAGACCGGCGCTCCGGCACCCACACGCTCAGCATAGTTACCCTTTCTCAGGAGCCTGTGAACACGGCCCACCGGGAACTGCAGACCAGCCCGGGAAGATCGAGACTTTGCCTTGGCGCGACCTTTCCCCTTCCAGACATGACCACAATCTCACCAGCACTATCAGAGAGAATACTACACTCCGCCCACATCGCGGCCTCTTATCCCTTCGGGAGGAATGGTGGGGCGGCCGTTTCTGATTGGTCCCATTGTTCAGCCCCTCCTAATGTTGTTTCAATTCCCAATCAGATATCTGCCTCATTCCCCAATCCGGAGAGGGCACGGGGAGGAGGGAGGAAAGTACCGGCGCTAAATCATCAACCGTCTTCTTTCCAATTTGAAAAGCCCGCCAATTTACAAACAAAGGAGTATATTTTACACTAAAAAATGAAGTACAAAAAACTGAATAAGTTTAAAAAACATTAATACTTCATATTAATTTACTTTTAGTGTACAAATGTATACTTCACATGGTCTTACTCTCCCACATTTGCCCACCTGTATCTGTCCATTTTGATCTTGAGAGTGGGTTATTTTCTAAACCTTGAGAAGAGGCTGAAACAAAACTGGCCAAACACTACAGTCTGATAAAGCAACACACTACATTCTTCCGGCTCAGTATAAATAGCGAACACGGTTGTTTAGAAGATATTTTAAAGTTGGCCTCCCTTATCCGTCTCGATCAGATTCAGCAAAAATCACATTTCAGCCCGGCAGCTGTTTTGGTGTTCTCTCGGTTCACTTTGAAAGCCTGTGACCAACAACAGCCTTTTGCGTTCTGAAAAATCGGATTAAAAACAGCGCATTGTCAATGTAAAAAAACAGACTAAAATACCTCAATCCGTGGGACTGAAAGCTGTGGGCACTTCCGTTTGGTTTGCCAGGGTGAAAATAAGTGTTAACATTCCACCAAGGCTTTTAACAATTTGAACAAATAAGATGAAAAGACTCCATTTTTTTCATCTGCTCGCTCTCTCTACAGACAGGGAAGGGCCTGTTTATGAAGTCGCTCCCCTCGCCTCGTCAATTTGCAATGCACTTATACAATCAAGTATAGTATGTGACGAAAAATAACTGGCCAACAATCACATGCAGACCAGAACAAATCAATGTTAAAAATGACTCACCGGTGCTTAATCTGCTGTCTCTCTCCTGGCAGGGGAAGGGGCTGTTTGTGACGTGTTCTTACCCCACTCCCTTCATTCCCGCATCTCTCAAAATTGCAAACCAATTATAAAAGCGAATGTAGTACGAAACGTTAAAATACCTTATCAACATGCAAACTAAAACAAACAATTCTTAAAGAAATGGTTCTGCTGTCTCAAGAAGGTTGTGGGTGGCTCTTAAAAGAGCCTTTGGGTTGTGGATGTGTGTGTGTTTCAGTGCAGTGCGGTCCTTCACTTGGAGCTGGTGTACTTGGTCACCGCCTTTGTACCCTCCGACACGGCGTGCTTGGCCAGCTCCCCGGGCAGCAGCAGCCGCACGGCGGTCTGGATCTCCCGGGAGCTGATGGTGCTGCGCTTGTTGTAATGGGCCAGGCGGGAAGCCTCCCCCGCGATACGCTCGAAAATATCGTTGACGAACGAGTTCATGATGCTCATGGCCTTGGAGGAGATGCCGGTGTCGGGGTGAACCTGCTTCATCACTTTGTAGATATAGATGGCATAACTTTCTTTCCTAGTCCTTCTCCTCCTCTTACCGCCCTTCGCTGGCGCCTTCTTGATGATTTTCTTCGCGCCCTTCTTGGAGGTTTGCTGTGCTTTCTTCTCATCAGCCATAGCGCCGCTCACTATCTGACACAGACTAAGGGAAAGCGGGCTCGGAGTTCCCTTTTTATAGACTGACGACGTCATCAATGCTAATGAGGGATGGGGAAAAGCCTGGCTCCTGATTGTTTGAGAATGGTTCCGTGTAAACTACCCACTCAGTCTCTGTGCTTGGTTAGAGTGGAACGCAATGTGATTGTCAGACTCTGCAACGATATTTGAAGTGGATGGTGATTCTGTTCCTGTCAGTCTGACTGAGGAAAATTTATTTTGTGCCTGTCACACAAAAAGTGACTGTGGTATGAGCTCGGTTTCCTTTTGCTCGTTGTTGTGATGATGTGGGAGTGGAAGGGTGTGTTTCTAGCTCCGCATGTCTGTTTCTGGTCCTCTCTCTGCGCTGGAAATAACACTGAGCTTACCACTGTTCTCAGTGGTTAGCACTGCTGCCTCACCGCGCCAGGGACCCTGCTTCGATTCCAGTTTCAGGCGACTGTCTGTGTGGATTTTGCACATTCTCCCCGTATCTGAGTGGGTTTCCTCCGGGTGCTCAGTTTCCCTCTCACAATTCAAAGACATATAGAAAGGTGAATTGGCCATGCTAACTACCCGTAATGTTCCGGCATGTGTAGGTTAGGTGCATTAATCAGGGGTCAATACAGAAAAATAGGGAATGGGTCTGGGTGGATTACTCTTCCGAGAATCGGTGTGGACTTGTTGGGCCGAAGTGCCTAATTCTACACTAGGGCTTCTAAGAATGTGAGTGTTTTCTAGGTTTGGGGTTGATGGAACTCGTTCTCAACTGCACGGAGTTGGAGAGAGATGAAAAAAGTCCCTATTTAAAACGTTTTTTTTGAGGCATAGGTTGAAAAATTCTGTCTTGACATAGGATTGATAGATTTCTGAGAAATTGATTGCTAACTGTGGGCCCGGAGACCGTTCTGTAACTGTGTGCTTTGCAAGTAACTACAGTGTATCAGAACCACGTTGCTGCAGTTTTTATTTAGGAGTATTGAACTTTCACGCAGGGATTTAGAGCATACGAATGCCTGTTAACCAGCAACCGTTAGCATGTTATATATGTCTCACTTTAACTTTATATCTATCTAGTCCTTATTTCGACATTTTGCATGAATTCGACACCTGTCCGCTGAAGCTCTGGTCCTCTGTGTAATAGTCAGTGTTACTTCAAGACAGGTTTTATTCTGTATTCACGAAACACTGATGGAAGCGGTAACACTTTACACCATTTGCCAGTCACTTGGAAATGTTCCTCCAATCTGTGTCTATCTATTTCTGGGAGGTAAAGCATTTTTGTTTACTCTATTTCACAGTCTTTACGTGTCAAATCTTCTGTAAGTGTAACCTGTTGTTTTTATTCTGGAGGTGTCAGTCATTAACATAAGAATGTGTCTCATTTAGTATCTACAATTTTGTGTGTGACCAAACACCACTTTGGACAGTCTCAGGTAGGACTCTCTCCCCTCCAAACCATATCCTTTGAATATCAGCTTCTGCACATTAACAGTAAGTTTGTATTTATAACTGCAGCATTTGGTAAGGGATAATACATTGCACAAATTGGCAATAACAATGTTACCAGTGATGTTACACTATTTATGTCAGTTTCTCACCAGTGGTTAGTTGCATTGTATCCCAACGATTTATTGCTTTGCAACTGACTCTATATTTCACTCAGTAACTGCCAGTTTGTTGTTTCTAATCTTGTTTTTACTCGGTTTCTGTCAATCACTGGCATGTGAGAGAGCAAATATCTCAACATTTCTAATTTTCAGATGAAATGATTTTTTTTTCGTCCATCCCTGATATGTTACGGTGACTTGTGATTGAATCTGTCAGCATGTCACCTGTGAGCACACACAGTAAGTTAGAGATAAAGTGAAAGGTGAATGATGCCTCTCATTTCTGTCATGCAGTTGCAGGGTATATACACTACAGTTATTAAGTTCTTTCAGGCTTGTGTCAGTTTAAATGTCTCAACGCAGAAGACAATAAGAAAAATGAGAAGCCAGTAACACTTTTATCTGCCTGTGTGTACTCAACTCTGAGAATGTGAGTGTTATCAGAATGTACCTGTCAGGTTTTTTTTAATGAATGAGAACTTTGTCTTAAATCTATACCTGTCAGTTTCTCCAATGTGAATGTTTGAGTGCAGTTTTCAATCTGGACCTGACAGTTTCAACTAAATGAATGGATGAGTGCATTTGAAAGTATCTGTACCTTTCAGTGTGTGCTCTGTGAATAAGTGAGTGTACTTATAAAATTTGGCACTGTTTAACATGACACTTGTCAGAAACTGCAGGAGCTCTTTTTACTTCAAGTCCCTGTTGCTCAACATGAATAAGATTCTATCTATTGCCATCCATGTCAGGGTAGCATCGTGGCATACTGGTGCCAGGGACCCAGTTTCAATTCCAGCCTTGGCTCATTATGTGCAATTTGCTCCCCATGTCTGCATTGGTTTTGTTACGATACAGGATAAACTCCTTTACTAATTTAAAACCAGCAACACACAAAAGATTTATCTCATGCAGTAATCTGTGAAAATTTGATAGGCCTAGAACTAGTTGAAGAAATAAAGCTATTAGTCTTTACTTTAAGTATAACAGAGAGTGATTAACTCACAACTGGGTGGGATGCACTTTTGGCGAGTTGTTGTAGGTCGATGGGCCAAATGACCTCTATCTGCACTGGACAAATTCTATGTACTATAAATGAAAGTGAGACTTTTTATACCATTGTCAGTTTCTGACACTCTAAAGCAGTTTGGATAATTTCCATAACTTTTATTCAATCGTAAGTTTATGATTGTAAGGTGTTTTCTGGATTGGTCAGTCTCTGGTCTGAATGTGTACTTTGAATTTATTGTTCACATTTATAACAAGACCAGTATGAGAGTTATTTCATTCTGTGTCCAATAATCTCTAGGTATGTGTTTAAATGTGTACCTTTTCATGTCAACGTTTGATTTCCCTTTCGACCATTTGAAATTAAAGTATTTATTCAATCATTTTGTCTGAGATTTGTTTTGTTTTCTCCTTGTGGAAATAAATTAAATTACAATATTTGTTTCAATTTGGCACTTGACCTGCTAGTTAATTCCTCTAGTTTGGACAGAAAGAATTGATACACGAACTACATACAGTCAGGGAGTCAGACAGCCTGTTTAAGCCATGGTGAGATAATTTGATGAATAAGTAGTCTGGATTTTTATTTACTTCTTTCCCTACTTAAGTGGAATACATTGTGAACATGCAATAGGTTCAGTATTTCTAATAAACAAGTAGAATTTACTTTTTGACCAAGGTGATAACATGCATTTAAAATCTATAGGAAGTTCACTTGTACACTGGGGCTGACACACTCTCACACTGTCCTGGATAACTTGTTTAATGAAATGCTAGTTCTCCCAACTGCGAGATCTTAGAGGTCATGACTTTTCCATTTTTGCCAATAGAACGATTAACCTGACAGTATTTCTGTACTTTGCAAGTTATTCTGTACCCATTGTGTATTGGCACCATCTCCTTCTTTGTTATGTCCAGAAATGATCATTTTCCTTCAAGTCCTTCCTTACATGAATACGGACAATAACTAGTGCAGTCTGCAACTGTTTGTTCTTCTGTGAGTGCAGAGCTCATCTTGTTTCTTCCATTCACTTGTAAGGTTTGTGGTCTTGGGAAGTACTGTCTCCCCGTCAGTCTTTGATATTCAATGGGACTGTTGATAGGTTTTATTGTCCTTCAAAACTCTGCTCAGATGTGACAGACCGTGATCAGATTAGAGCCATGTTGCCTAGTGAAAAACTTGGAAACTAAAATTTAATGTTGACTACTTGGGCTGTTGTGTACATGCTCTGATTTTATATATAAAAAAGATTTTTGAAAGAAACAGTTGTTATGATACAGGAAGGATGCCCACACTTGATTGATCTTGCTTCAATCTTCCTGTGTTGTGTTACTGGACAGTTTAAGTGCTTGCTGTTGTTAAGTGGACAGCCAGTTATCAAAGGAAAGAGTTTTCAGTTCATGTTTCCTGAAGTGAATAAGAAGCACCTTATTTTCTTTGACTGTTTGCACCTGTAGAATTCACAGGCAAGTGAAACCCCAACACATTGTCACAGAACAGATCTGTGCTGATCTTCAGAGTCAAGGAGTTAAAGGCAATTAACCATTGCAACTCTGATAGTGCAGTGTCTAACTGGGAGTAGTGATATCAAGGTCTGGCCTTCAGAGAGTCACACAGTTATACAGCACGGAAACAGATCCTTTGGTCCATGCTGTTAGTGCTGACCAGAGATCCTAATCTGACCTCGTTCCATTTAAGTTAAAAATCTCTCAACACCAGTACAACAGGTTTATGTGGAAGCACTAGCTTTCAGAGCGATGAAGGAGCAGTGCACTGAAAGCTAGTGCTTCCAAATAAACCTGCTGTATGAGAAACTGGTGTTGTGTGATTCTTAAATTTGTCCACCACAGTCCAACACTGGCACCTCCATATCATGGCTAGTCCCACTTGTTAGCATTTGGTGCATATCCCTCTAAACTGTTCCTATTCTTGCATATATCCAGCTGCCTATAAAAGGTTGTAATTGCACCCATCACCTCCACTTCCTCTGGTAGCTCATTCCATACAAGCACCACCCTCTATGTGATAAAGTAACCCCACAGGCCCTTTGCAAATCTTTTTTCCACAATTCAAAGCTGTGCTGTCTGTTTTTGCACTCACCCACTCGGAAAAAGACCTTGGCTATTCACCCTATCATGCCCCTAAGAACTTTTCTCAACCTGTACAAAGGTCACATCTCATTCTCCGACAGTCCAGGGAACAAAACAACAGGCTGTTTAGCCTCTCCCTCTAACTCAAAACCTCCGGTCCTAGTAACAAAACATCCTGATGAGAGCAGTGCAGTTGACGTGGTTTACATGGACTGCTGTAAGGCCTTTGTCGAAGCATAACCCCTGACCGGGGAGGAAAGACTCAGCAGGCAGGCAGGCAGCATTCAGGCAAGTGGTAGGTGCTTATTCAAGCAGAAACGGGTTAGTGCAGGGAGAGGGCCAAATGATCTTCCCCTGAGACTGCCCTCAGAAGAGAGGTCCACAACACACTCTGATTTTACAATAAAAAGCAGCACTTTTTATAAACTTTCTGTTAGTAATCACATTGTATGTAATTGTCATGTTCCTCCCCTTACTTTGCATACTCTATTCTATGAGACACCTAACCAATGATTGGCATTTCTTTGGACACCCCAGGATTCCCTGACCTCTTAAGAGTTTAGCGGACATTGTAATCTCTCGGCAAAAGTGAGGACTGCAATTGCTGGAAACCAGAGTTTAGATCAGAGTGGTGCTGGAAAAGCACAGCAGGTTAGGCAGCATCCGAGGAGCAGGAAAATCGATGTTTCGGGCAAAAGCCCTTCATCAGGAATGGAGGCATGAAGCCTCTAGGGTGGAGAGGTAAATGGGGATAAATGGATATAAATGTAATCTCTAGGCCTTGCGATCTTTCTGTGCATCCTATTCATTCACATTCCAAAGTTATTTGCTGTACACCTTTGGGTTTCTGAGGCTAGCTCGTCTCTAGAGACAGCTTGAATGCTGTTATACACTGTATTCCATGTTATCAAATTCAATTGCTCCTCTTATATTTCCAACTGTCTGAATTATATATGAAGAAAAAACAAAGGACAGCCTGTTTTGACTTAATTGCTATCAACTTGTAATTTTAATTTCTGTTATAAAAACTTGGTTACAAACGTGTAATGTATTTGCCCCCAACTGTTAGCACTTAGTGATTAATGGGCTGTGAACAATCTATTGTGTTCTGGGTGTAAGAGAAGGCGTTACCTAAAGCTAACTAACCTTCACTTTCAGGTTTAAATGCTTCTTTTCCCCTTTATGCTTTGGTATTATGCACCTATGTTGAAAACTAATCTTTATGAGAATTTTTTTCTTAATATTCTAACATATTTCAAGAAACTGAGTACTATAAGTTAACTTTAGCTGTTGCATCCTCAGCTGTTTTAGGGCATTAATGGGCTGTAACTAGCATCTGATATCTGTTCATTAACTGGGACAATTACCCTTTCATTTATTTTTTTCCTTCTAACACTCCTGTTTATATTTTTTTTTGTTTTTTTTTAATCCATGTGTGCGTGCAGGTGTGAGACACACCCTTTCATTTAATGTGGCTGGAGTTACTCATTTATTGGACCTTAGGTCTTCTTGTCCTTTTTACTGTCCTTGCAGTGCCTTGTTCAATGGTATCATTATGCCCCACTGAGTGTAAGTAGGCAGTTTAGCTTAGTTTCTGCCTGCCGTTCTGTTTCACATCCTGCTGTTTAATTCTACTTTCCACTTACACACCAGTTTGTGTTAACACACATGGGCCACTCTATTCTGGCCAGATACAGGTCACCACTACAACCACCGGGATCAGTGCTGGGATCCTTGCTGTTTGTTATATAAATTAACGACTTGGATGTGAATGTAGAACATATGATTAGTCAGCCTGTAGATGAGATTTTCATGTGGAAGCGCAAAATGTTTCAGTGCAGGTTGGGAGGGTATTGGGCCTGTTCCTGTGCTGTACTATTCTTTGTTCCATGATATGAAAATTAGGGGTGTGATTGGCAGTAACAGGGATGGTCGCAGGCTACAGTATGAGTACATTGGGCAGAGCAATGGCAGATGGAATTTAATCCTGGTAAGTATGAGGTAATGCATTTTGGGAGGTCTAATGTGGGAAAGAATTACACAATGAAGGGCTGGTCCCTCGGGAATACTAAGAAAGAAGGGGACCATGGTGTACAAGTCTATAGATCCCAGAAGGTTTCAGCACAGGCAGACAGGCTGCTGAAGAAGGCATACGGAATGAGCTGAGCTGTACAATATAACAGCAAGAAAGTCTTCTAACAAATTTACAAAATATTGGCTCGGCAACAGATAGAATACTGAAGTGTGCAGTTTTGGTTACCACACTATCAGAAGGTGTGATTGTACTGGAGAGGGTGCAGTGGATTGGAAAGTCTCCGTCGTGAGGAGAGACTGGATAGGCCAGGTTTGGTTTCGTTGGAGCAGAGGAGGTGGAGGGAGGATCTGACTGAAGTATGCCAAACTATGAGAGATACAGACAGAGTAGATCGTGAGAATCATGGCTGATGTGTCCAAGACCAAAGGATACTAGTTGAAGGTGCGGAGAATGCAGTTTAGAAGATACCAGAGAAAGATATTTTGATCTAGAGAGTGGGCAAAGTTTGAAACATGCTGCCTGAGAGGGTGGTAGAGTACTCTCACAGCATTTCAGCAGCATCTGGATATGCCTTTAAAAAGCCAGGGTATAGTAGGCGATGGGCCAAGTGCAGGTAGATTGCAGTTTAGTGTTTGTTTGGACATCATGCACATGTGGGGCTGAAGGGCCTGTTTCTATGCTGTATGATTCTATATCACTATCACCTCCTTGTAAATCTTTTCTGCACCATCTCAAGTTTAACATCATCCTTCCTGGAGAAGGGTGATGAGCATTGTATGCAATCTCCTAAAAGTGGCCTCACCAACGTCCTGTACATCCACCAGATGACATCCCAACTCCTACACTCAATGTTCTGACCAATGAAGACCAGCATGCCAAATGCCTTATTCACTGCCCAGTCTACCTGTGACTACTTTCAAGGAAATATGCAGCTGCCCCCCGAGGTCTCTTTGTTCAGCAACACTCGCCAAGGCCCCACCACTGAGTCCTGCCCTGGTTTGCATTATCAAAATGTAAAACCTCACAGGTATCTAAACTAAACTCCATCTGCCACTCTTCAGCTCATTGTCCCTCCTAATCAAGGTCATAACCAGTAAGTGCACTCAGTGCACAGTGATATAACTATTTGAACACTGTTGCAGTAAAGATAGGTGTTCATTACCCTACTCTGTACTGTGATGGTGAGCACCATCATTGGGACACTTGTGTGGCTCTATCGGGGGAGGAGGAAGGCAGAAGGACTTTGATTTTCTCTCGTGCAGTGGAGGAAATTGGAATGGTCAAAGTAAATTTATTGAAGAATGAAACTCTTAAACCCCTGTCGCAAAAAGAAAATTGAGCAGCTTTACCTATCTGCCTTATCTCACTAAATCTTTCCTACTCCACTGTTTCAAAATAGGATTGTGATCACATTGAGTATTTTAGAAAATGGTACCAAGCTTTCTTGTGTTTTACATCAGACTTCAGAACGAGGGTCAATAGGAAGGCAGGGTTATATGTAGAAAATTTAATTTCATTTGAAACAAAGGCACGAGATGCATTTTTGATGAAGGTAGAGTGAAAAAGAAAATCTGTTCCTGCAAGTTGGAAAAATGGAGAATGATGTTGTGATAAAGGTGGGAATGGCAGCTCCTCTGTCACCATGATATATTTATGGAAATGGAATACTGTTGAAAGGGAGTAGAATTCCGACTGCTACAGACCACCATGTGAGAGTGGTATTCATCATTTTCTGTTGCCGGCAGTTTATATAGAACTCCATAACTGTTAGTCATTGTCTGTACTTAGGATATTAGTATTTTAAACCAATTCTGAATTTGCCAGTTGCTGGTTGAGTGCGTGCATGTGTGTGTGCGCGCCTGTAGTAATTATTCTCCATTTGTCAGGAGCAAAGACAGAAATTCCTGGAGAAACTCAGTTCTGAACAACAATCACTGGTCACAAAGCTTTTTAACTCTGCTTTCTCTCAACAGATGTTGCCAGATGTGCTGATTTTTTCCAGCAATTATTACTTTTGTTTCTGGTTTCTGTCATTTGCATTTTATTTGTCAGGCTTTGGCACAGAATGTGTTTGGAATTCACATTATTTAATTGTCATGTGTCTGTATGTGAGAGCTGTTCATCAAAAGATTAACTCTGTGCTGCCCAATCACTAATAAACTTAGTAACGGTGTTTCATCCTATAAATTGGTGACTTTTGTTTAGTTTCCTTCTATGTCTGCATTAGACATCGATGTTATGTATGGTTTTTGAAATTATGTTACAGCCTGATTTTTTTCCCCCACCTTGCTTTTAACTTTAAAAAATGTCATATTAAATATAGATTCAATGTCATTCCCAAGTGTGCATTTTGGACAAGAATTCAGAGTAACGCTCTTTGAAAATGGTGTCAATGTCAATGGGCTTGACAGTATTAGGCAAGAACTTTTAAATGTTGATGGCGGGGGGGGGGGGGCGGTGGTCGAATGTTCACACGTAAAGGGATGACTGGAAAATGGAGCTTTCAAAAGTGAGATAACGAGAATCCAGAGAGTATATTCCTTTTAGGATGAAAGGAAAGCCTGGTAGGCGTAGGCAATGCTGGATGATAAGAGAAGTTGAAGTTTTGGTCATGAAAATGAAGGGAGCATATGTCAGGTATAGACAGCAAAGATAGAGTGAATCCTTAGAAAAGTACAAAGGCAGTTGGCGTATCCTTAAGAGGGAAATCAAGAAGGCAAAAAGAGGACATGAGATATCTTTGGCAAATAGGGATAAGAAGAATCCAAAGGAATTCTAGAAATACATTAAGGACAAAAGGATAAGTAGGATGAAAATGGAGCCCCTCAAAGATTTGCAAGGTAGCCTTTCTGTGGAACTGCGGGAGATGAGAGAGATACAAATGACTATCTTGCATCAGTGTTTATTGTGGAGAAGCACATGGAGAATACAGAATGTAGGGAAATGATGGTGACATCTTAGAGAAATGTCCATATTACTGAGGTGTTGGTGTGGGATGTCTTAAAAGGCAAACGTGGTAACTCCCCAGGACCGGATCAGGTGCATCCGAGAACTCTGCGGAAAGCTAGGGAAGTGATTGCTGGGCCCCTTGCTGAGATATTTGTGTCATCAATACTCACAGGTGAGGTGCTGGAAGACTGGAGGGTGGCTAAGGGGCAACCTTTTCACATGTAAGCTGATGTGTGTATGGAATGAGCTGCGAGTGGAATTGGTGGAGGTTGGGTTAATTACAAAATTTAAAAGGTATCTGGATGGGTATTTGAATAGGATGGGTTTAGAGAGATATGGCCCAAGTGCTAGCAAATGGGACTAGATTAGTTTAGGATATCAAGTTGGCATAGATAATTCGGACCGAAGAGTCTGTTTCTGTGTTGTACATCTCTGTGACTCTATGGCTGTGAATGATAAAATTTATTGGAATTGGGGTGATGTGCATTGAGAATAGAGAGAGATTTTAAAAATTGTAATTGCTTGATAGTATTTGATTCTTGGTTTTAAAATTCCTCTCCGGAAATTGAGCTCAATTCAAACTGCTCTGTGACTAAGGAAAGACTGATCTTCAATTGGAGAGTGGTAACTTACCTGCTGTTTGTCAGAAGGAACTGATCACACTTGGCTTCGTATCAATATAACATGACATTCTCTTGGTCCTTCGAGTACTTGTCTGAAGGAAGAGAGAAGAGATTTCTCCTATAACTCAACATTACCTGAGTTTGAGAGTATCAAACCTGTCAATGTAATATTTATTTAATTATCATTAGGCTGTTTTTCTTTCAAGCCAGCAATTCCAACAGAACCACAGAGCTGATTCTATACTTGGCCTCGGCTGCTCTTTGTAACAAAAAAAATTGAAACCAATTCACTGAGACCCTAATCCTAACCAATACCTCTACAGTGCCACAATTGGCACCTGATGCAAGTGCAGGTCTGGATTTGAGAGTTTACTTATCTATCTATACTGTCAGTTCCGGCTGTCTGACTATAAAAATGCAGCCATCAATTTGGAACCTTCAGTTCCTTCAATGTGAATGTACAGTATGTATTGATCTGTACCTGTCAGTTTTAGCTATGAGAAAGTGAGGACTGCAGATGCTGGAGATTAGAGCTGAAAATGTGTTGCTGGAAAAGCACAGCAGGTAGCATCCAAGGCAGTTTTAGCTATATCAATATCAAGAGTGTAAATACCAAACACTGCTGCCAGGTTTTGCTGATCATGATACTCTGGTATCAAATAATCTGTTTCTATTGTTATGAAGTACCTTTAAGAGAGACTGAAAGCTGGCAAGCACCTACCATGTGACTGACTAGCAGTCAGAGTGTGCCGGAATATTGAAAGATGTAACATTTGGCTGTTACCAAGATACCTTAGTTTTCATAACAGTTCGTATTTAACCAATCCACTTAAATTATGCCTCAAGCTACTAAAATTGAATTGAATTTGTATTTTACTGTTTTGACATAATCAAACCAATTAAATGATCCAATGTTTCAGGTATTAGAGAAAATAAAAACAGGCATTTTGGACAATTGGCCAAAAAAAGCATGAACTGCCATTGAAAGACTGCTATTCCCAACACCCTC
This sequence comes from Chiloscyllium punctatum, assembly GCF_047496795.1. NCBI lineage: Eukaryota > Metazoa > Chordata > Chondrichthyes > Orectolobiformes > Hemiscylliidae > Chiloscyllium > Chiloscyllium punctatum. The sequence goes on from NC_092790.1 coordinate 15,577,313, forward strand.
GATCAAAGGTGCCCTTTTCACATGAAGCATCTTTACAGCCGAAGACCGAAGATGACCCAGGGAGATCTACCAACAGAGGAAGATCGATACTGGGGATGACAGCCACTGTCTGGGTTTGAAAATTAAGTTGCTGTAAATTTAATAGGGGCTTTATTGGATCAGCATATTGTTAAAGAGTGGGAGGTAGATAACAAATCTTCAAGTGAAAAGAGGCTTAAAGTTGCAAATACTTGTTTTATGTTTACTTTCAGTGTGAAATAGTGTAATTTGGGTGGTTCTCTGTCACTAATATTTTAACAGATTATTAGGCGAGGTGAGCTTTTCCGTGTGTCTGGTTTAATTAGCAGAGGGATTTAGCAGAGTGGTCCATTCAAAAGTCTGATGACAGCAGGGAAGCTGTTCTTGAACCTGTTGGATGGTGTATTCAAACTTCTCCCTGACAGAAGAGGGTGGAGGAGACGGGGCAAGGTGTAAATGTGGTCATTGGATGGATGGTTGATTTCTGTGATGGACAGGGCTGTGTTCAAACTCTCTGCAGTTCCTGTACTCTTGGGCAGCACAGTAGCCATACCATGCTGTGACACATCCAGATATGATGCTTTCTGTGGTGCATCTATAAAAAGTTGGAAGTGTTTTTATGGACGTGCTGAATTTCCTTAGCCTCCTGAGGAAATCTGCTTGTTAAATGTTTTTAAGTAATTGTCAATCTAAACCTGCCAGTTTCTGTTATGTGAAAGTGAGAATTTAGTTCCTAACAGTCCCTGTCAGCTTTTGCTTTGTGAAGGTTTAGTTAAGTTTAGTTAAGAATCCTTCCCAGTTAGGCTCTGTAATGTAAATCTGAGTGTATTTATCAATGTTTAAATGACAGAATTTCTTTTGTGAGCTCGTGAATGTGGTTATCAATTATCCCTGGCAGTTTCTGCTCTCTGAATATGATAATATAGTAATTCATCTCTAAATAAAAACCAAAAGAACTGCAAATGCTGCAAGTCAAATACAAAAATAAATTGCTGGAAAATCTCAGCAGGTCTGACAGAGTCTGGAGTTTGATCAGAGTTAAAATTTCCAGTCCAATAACCCTTCCTGAGAACTGATGGTAGCCAGGAAATTATTCGTTTTTCTGCAGAAGATAGTGTGTGTTGAAGGGTAAGGAGTAAATGACATATGGAGATAGAATCCAAAGAGAGGGAAGAACAGTTGTACAGACAAACGAGTGGGTCACGGTCAGATGAGGAGGATGAATAGCTGATAATAGAGATTGTTTATGACTGTTGGTGTATAATAGCATACTAAGTGATAACAAGGGCTGGTGTGTGAGATTTCAGGTAATGACACGAGAGAGCTGTAGCCCTAAAGTTGTATGACTCAATATTGAGTCCAGAAGACTGTCAAGTTCCCAAGCAGAAAATGAGGTGCTGTTCTTCCAGCTTGCACTGAGCTTCACTGCAGCACTGCAGCAAGCCTGAGACAGAGCTGTTGGCCAGGGAACAGAGTGGTGTGTTGAAGTGGCAGGCAACTGGAAGCTCAGGTACTTTTTTCTGGACAGAATGTAAGTTTTCGGCAAAGTGGACACCCAGTTTCCTCAGGATCAAGAAGACCACATAGCAGCTAGGAAAATGCACACAACCAGTTTTGAGGAAGGGTCACTAGACCTCAAATGTAACTGTGATTTCTCTTGTTATTAATCTCTACCTGTCAGTTTCTCCTGTGAATATGTGTCATTTTCAAGCTGTACATGTCAATTTAAGTGATTTGAAACAGCGAATTTTATCAATTTGTTCCTGTCAGTTTCTGCTTTGTGAATGAGAATGTTGTTATCAGTTTTCCTCTGAAATGTCCTGTCATGTGCACATGTGTGATTGACCAATCTGTCGCTGTTACATTCTGCTCTGTGTATCTCAGGATATAGTTATGAATCTGTATCTGTCAGCATCTGGTTTCTAATTGTGCAAATGCATTTATCAGACTGTACCAGCCAGTGTTTAAGAAGTGTGTGGGGCGGTGGTTAGGGGTGTGTGTTTAAGTATCATGCTCTCCCTTTCAGCTTCTGCAGAGTGAATATGCGAGAGCAGCTAACAATCTACGCCTGTCAGTTTCTGTTGTGTCCACATGATAGTTCAGGAATTGATCTAACCTTGTCAGTTTCTGCTATGTGACTGCTCAGTACCAGTCACATTCAACTCTTATGTATCAAAGTTGCGTAATTTGCTGGCAGCCAATAATATTCTAATAGTTAAATAATGACAACGAATCTATTGTTGTTTGTCTGAAAACCCCATCTGGTTCACTAATGTCCTTTAAGGAAGGAAAATGCCATCCTTAACATGTCTGGCCTACATGTATCTCCAGACCCACAACAATGTGGCTGACACATAACTACCCCCTGGGCAGTTAGGGATGGGCAATAAATGCTGGCCTAGCCAGTGATGCCGTAATCCCGTGAATAAATTTCGGAAAAAGAGACTGTGATTGATTCTGTGATAGTAGATTTTCGGATGTGGTGATTGGGCCTGAATGTCTTCTACATTTTGTGATTTATGAAAGTCACAGAATTGGTACAGACATTCAGCCCATTGTGTCCACACTGGGACATTCTGTTCTTCACCTGTTCTCCATACTAGTTTCCACTAACTGTTGGGATTCTGAACTTTATCCACTCACTGCCAGTATCGCTATCTGAATGCTAATTTGAGATTATTTCTGCAGTTATCTGTCTTTGAATAACTATAGAGCCAGTTTTGTTCTGTGGGCAGCAGTGTCAGGTAGAGTATGTGGATCTCATTCTCTTTCCATGTTAAGTTGTATTTGTTTGGTCTGAGTGTCGGATAAACTCGATCAATATTCACTAACCATTTTTGAGGGAAGAATGTTGGTTCAATAGTGATCTTTGCCATGAATCTGAATTTTATTGCGTTCCGACTGTTTTTTAACATTTTGTGTACACGGTGGTCTTTATCAGTTGTTGCTGGACACTAAGATGTAACATCAAATACTAACTGAAGCGATGAATGGTTTGGTGAGCAACAGGGAACAGGAAACACTGGGGTTGGTGTTTGCTGAAGGGATACTGTTATTGACAGGAAATCCCTCTCTGAATCCAGCACAGGCAAACAGCATTGAGATGGCAGCACTCATTGTCCCAACGTTTCTGATCCTTTCTCTTGTCACATTGTTTCTTGTTCTGGAGTTTAATTGGAAGCAATGTGGGTGAGACACTCTTGCAAGTAATGCTGGCGATCGTTCTCCAGTCGGGACTCGACGTGGGTTTCAAATTAACGTTGCTCACAGTGGATGTATGAGGGTGTATGTATGAGAGAGTATGAGTGCTAGTGTGAGTGAGAGTATGAAGGTGTATGAGAGAGAGAAACACACGTTCTTGTTGGCACACACACATATACACTCACTTACTTCTGCATTGCACCTTGTAGACAACACTTGAGAAGCCAAACACCACATCCAGAGGTAACACAGCCCATGCTTGATTGGCACTGCATCCATAAACATCCACTCCCAACACCATTGGTGCTCAGTAGCAGCAATGTATACCATCTATGAGATGCACTGCAGAAATTCAAAGGTGCTCAGGCAATACCTTCCAAATCCACAACCACTTCCATCTCAAAGGGCAAGGACAGCAGATACATGAGAATATCACCTTCTGCAATTTCCCCCCCCTCAGCCAACTTGGAAATATATTCGCTGTTCATTTAATCTAGCTGGGTCAACATCCTGGAATTCCCTCTCTAATGGTATCGTGGGTCTACATACAGCACAAGGACTGCAGTGGTTCAAGAAGGCAGCTCACTACCTCCTTCTCAAGGGGCCAATAAGGGATGGATAATAAATTCTCGGACCAGCCAGTGATTTCCACAACCCACAAGTGAATTTAAAAACAAATAATAAAACAGTACGTGGGAATGTGCTTTGTGAGGATGTGGGCAGGCTGAACAAGTGGCAGATGAAATTACTTGGGGATGCATACAAAGTAATGTGTTGTGTTCAGAGGAGTGGTCAGCACAGATATAACCTAAAGGTTAAAATTGGAATAATTGTTGCTGGCACATCAGTCCGATTTATTTGCAAGCAAGTGAAGCTGAATATTTACAGTAAAACTTTCCCATGTTCTTTCTCTTTTATTTTCTCCAGCTGATTCTTCCAGCAGTTCCCGGTAGCACAGGTAAGTTAGTGAGGTGGTTAGCTGCTTCCAACAGCATTCAAACACTGTCCAAATGGGCTGAAAATCACTCTGGGGTGCAAACCCAGCAATTTTACTTTTGTTAGACAAACAGGAGCAAATGTGTCTGACTCGTTTGCAAATCTAAAGCACAACAGTTCAAATCGAGTATCAATTTCCGTTAGACAGTGAACTGAGCTTTGGACAGTCCGTCAGTGGTGAGGTTATCCATTGTACTCAGAAGAATTGAATGCGAGAGAAAGATCAAATTGTGTCAGTGCAAAGGGATCAGGATGTCCTTGTGCATGAATCTCAAAGTAGTGTACAGCTGCAGTGGGTCAAAAGGAAGGTAGTTATTGCTAAAGGAATGGAGTGTGAAATAAGGGAAGTGTAACTGCAACTGAACAAGGTATTGGGGTTTCCACATCCAGACTCCTGCGGACAGGTTTGGTCCCCTTACTTGAGGAGGGATGTAGTTGAATTGGAGGGAGTTCAGAGGAGATTCGCTGAATTGATTGCCAAGATGAAGTTATTCTTGTACAATTTTGATCTCTTGAGCTCAGATGCAGTTACACTGGAGGCAGTTCTGAAGAGATTCACTCAATTGTTTTCAGAAATGAAGGGTGTCTTAGATGAAAGATTGAGCAATAGCTCTGGAGTTTGGAAGAGAGGCGAACTAACTGAGGATTATAAAATGCTAAAGTGGGGATTGCAAAGGAGGTGGAGATGGATGTTTGCTCATTTGGGAGAATCCAGAAAGAGAGGGTATTGTTTCAGGATAAGGGGCTGGACAGAATGAAAACAGAGATAAGGAGGAATGAATTCTCTCAAATGAGGATGGGGTTGTACATCTGAGGGAACATCCCCCACCCCCACCACCATCACCATCCAAGACACTGCATAAATTGAAGGAGGAGACAGACAGATTGTTAGTCAGTGATGGGTTAAAGAGAGTGTGGGCAGGTAGGTGGATTTGATGCTGAAATAGGATCAACTACGACCGTATGGAATAGGGGAGCATGTTTCCTGAGGGGCCAAATGGACTCAACCTGATCCTAGCCTGTATGTTTTTGTGGAGTTATTTTGTTAGTTAGTAGCAAGGAAATGAAACAGAACTATGAGGAGGGAGAAAATGAAGTTTGACTTAACAAAATAGGTTTTAATTTGTGAACATTGGAAAATAAAGACAAAAATTATTTAATATAAATTTGGTGAAGGACGTTGGATGAAAGAACTGAAAAGACAATACAAAGTAGCGGGGTAAGATTCTAATGGGGATGCAGGAGCAGAAGGAGCTGGGAGTATATGTGCGCAGATCAGTGAAGGTGGCATATCAGGGGGAGAGGGGTTAATAAAACACACAGCATTCTTGGCTTTATTAATCAGGGCATAGAGTCAGAGAACAGGGAGGTAATATTGAACTTGTACAAGACACTTGTTAGACCTCACCTGGAGTGTCAGAGAGAGAGTGACAACTGATAGGTGGTAGTTTAACCTGAGGGTTACCATGTCTCAGACAAGGGGCGCAATGGAGAAGGAGACTCATTTATGGTAACCTCAGCCAGTGAGAGATTCAAACCCACATTGATGTTACTCTAAATTCTAAACTAGCTATCCAGCCAACTGAGCCAATCCCAACACCCAACACAAAGCAGAGAGCAGAAAATAAGCTAATTCCGGTGACAGCACAAGTATTGAATGAAGTATATTAGATCATATTGGAGATAAGCCTTTGATGTATTTCTTTGTATGTGTGCAACACCTTACCTTCACAGGCAACAGAAGCTGGATTTAGAAATACATTTGACAAAGGGAGGTTTTGTTCTGTTCTGGACACCTTACTTAAGGATATTTAAACCCCGGAGACAGTGTGAAGGAGATTTATGAGAATGATACCAGCGGTGAGGGATTTTGGATCCTCCCTCTGGTGTGGTGCCGAGATCTGCACTAAGTGGGATCTAACCAGGGCTTTTGTATAACTACAGCATCCCTACTGCATTCTTGTACACCAGGTCTCTCAATATAAAGGCCAGCATTCCATTAGCTTTCTTCAGGCAATGAATGACAGAAATAAAAGTAAACACAGAAATTGTTGGAGAAACTCAGCAGGGGCAGATATTATTTGCCACCTGGGGACTGACTGTTTACTGTAAGACACCTTTCCATCTTTTCTTTTGATCCTTTATTTTTGCTGGGGCCGTGTACTGTTCAGTAAAGAACACGGGCACACGATGGAAACTATTCGTTTTGTTTACAAACCTTGAGATTCTCAAACAAGGGCGTGTACTCTGAGAATTATTATTAAAGGGTGGAAAATCAAAGGCTTTCCATATATCTGAGGGAGGCTGTGTGCGATGGGTATGAGTCAACTTGGAATTTGTAGGGTAGACCCTGGGATCCATCTGAGGAAGACAGAACAATATTGATTCGTCATGATTTCATTATTTTATTCCTTACAGGGATATATATATATATATATATATATATATATAATCTGGTTCAATCAGGGAAGATATATATATAAATCTTCCCTGATTGAGCCATTCCAACTACTTCAGTCTCAAGTCAGAAGTGAGATGGAATGCTCCCACTTTGCCTGAATAGTTGCAGCTCCAACAACACTTGAGAAGCTTGACATCATCGAGGGACAAAGCAACTCCACTTGGTTGGAACAACATCCACAAGCATCCACTCCCTCGACTACCCATGCTCAGTAGCAGCAGTGTGTACCATCTACAAGATGTACTGCAGAAATACACCAAAGATCCTCAGGCAGCACCTTCAAAAGCACAATCACTTCCATCTAGAAGGACAAGGGCAGCAGATACATGGGAACACCCACCATCTACAAGTTCCCCTTCCGGCCACTCAGTGTCCTGACATGGAAATATAACACTGTTCTTTCAGGGTCATTGGATCAAAATCCTGGTATTCCCTCCCTCAGGGCAATGTGTGCCTATCTACAGCACATGGACTGCAGCAGTTCAAGAAAGCAACTCATCCCTATCTTCTCAAGGGGCAACTAGGGATGAGTTGGGCAATAAATGCTGGGCCCAGCGGGTGATGCCCATGTGACATGAGTGAGTAATAGTAACAAAATAAATTGTAAATTACCCTGGGCCCTCCACCTTCTCTATGTTGATTGTTCTGGGAGGGTAGGCACAAACTTTGTAGTGAATGTTGATGCAAAATACACATTCGATGTTATTGAGCCACCTGGTTTGTGAACTGCTTTGAAACGGTCGATATATATAGCTAAGAGCTTAGGCTTATATTCATGCTGGGTTGGGGCTGTGACCTTAATTGTCGCTCCGTATTTAAGTTTGAGGCCTTGTTTGCTGCTGGTTTAACATTCTGATCTCTTACCTTTTGGTTCCCTTTGCTTATTGTTTCTTGACTATAGATGACTCCAAAACGGATAGGAGTTTGGTGTACTCAGTTTTCACCATCTCAAAAATAAGAAACGCTGGTAAAGGATACAGTATGTAAACTTTCATAACATTTCTGGTTCAGTGAAAGTGGGAGATTTTCTCAAGTCTACCTTAACCCTCGAAAACCCAGCCACTTTTAAACATCACTAGTGAGGAAGGCCAATTTTGATGGTATTAGGCAAGAACTTACAAAAGCTGATTAGGTGCAGATGTTCGCAGGTAAAAGGACAGCTGGAAAATAGGAAGCCTTCAGAAATGAGATAATGAGAATCCAGAGAAAGTATATTCCTGTCAGGGTGAAAGGAAAGGCTGGTAGGTATAGGGAATGCTGGATGACTAAAGAAATTGAGGGTTTGGTTAAGAAAAGGAAGGAAGCATATGTAAGTTATAGACAGGATAGATCGAGAGAATCCTTAGGAGAGTATAAAGGAAGTAGAAATATACTTGAGAGAGAAATCAGGAGGGCAAAAAGGGGACATGAGGTAGCTTTGGCAAATAGAATTAAGGCGAATCCAAAGGGTTTTTACAAATACATTAAGGACAAAAAAGGGTTACTAGTGAGAGAATAGGGCCCCTCAAAGATCAGCAAGGTGGCCTTTGTGTGGAACTGCAGGAGATGGGGGAGATACTAAACGAGTATTTTGCATCAGTATTTACGATGGAAAAGGACATGGAAGGTATCCAATGTAGGGAAATAGATGATGACATCTTTAAAAATGTCCATCTTAGAGAGGAGGAAGTGCTGGATGACATGAAACGCATAAAAGAGGAGAAATCCCCAGGACCTGATCAGGTGTACCCTAGAATTCTGTGGGAAGCTCGGGAAGTGATTGCTAGGCCTCTTGCTGAGATATTTGAACATTGATAGTCACAGATGAGGTGCCGGAAGACTAGGAGGTTGGCTAAGGTAGTGACATATGCTTCCCTCTTTTTCTTAACCAAACTCTCAATTTCTTTAGACATCCAACATTCCTTATACCTACTGGCCTTCCCTTTCACCTGAACAGGAATATACTTTTTCTGGACTCTCATTATCTCATTTCTGAAGGCTTCCCATTTACCAGCCATCCGTTTACCTGCAAACATCTGCCCCCAGTCAGCTTTCGGAAGTTCTTGCCTAATATCATCAAAATTTGCTTTCCTCCAATTTAGAACTTCAACTTTTAGATCTATCCTTTTCCGTCACTACTTTAAAACTAATGGAGTTATGGTTACTGGCCCCAACTTGCTCCCCCATTGACACCTGAGTCACCTGTCCTGCCTTATTTCCCAAGAGTAAGTCAAGTTTTGCACCTTTTCCAGGAGGTACATCCACATACTGAATCAGAATTGTTTTTTTTTGCGTACACTTAAATTCCTCTCCATCTAAACCCTTAGCACTATGGCAGTCCCAGTCTATCTTTGGAAAGTTAAAATCCCCTACCATAACCATCCTATTATTCTTACAGATAACTGAGATCTCCTTACAAATTTGTTTCTCAATTTCCCTCTGACTATTAGGGGCTCTATAATACAATACAATAACGTTATCATCCCTTTCTAATTTCTCAGTTCCACCCAAATAACTTCCCCGGATGTATTTCCAGGAATATCCTCCCTAAGTACAGCTGTAATGCTATCCCTTATCAAAAATGCCACTCCCCCTCCTCTCTTGCCTGCCTTTCTGTCCTTCTTGTAGCATTTGTATCCTGGAACATTAAACTGTCAGTCCTGTCCATTCCTGAGTCACGTTTCTGTAGTTTCCTGTGGTGATGTCATTTCCAGTTCTTTTTCTCAGGGGGTGGTAAATGGGATCCAAGTCAATGTGTTTGTTGATGGATTTCCAGTTGGAATGCCATGCTTCTACGAATTCTCATTCATGTCTCTGTTTGGCTTGTCCTAGGACGGATATGTTGTCGCAGTCAAAGTTGTGTCCTTCCTCATCTGTATGTAAGGATACTAGTGAGATTGGGTCATGTCTTTTCGTGGCTAGTTGATGTACATGTATCCTAGTGGCTAGTTTTCTGCCTGTTTGTCCAATGTGGTGGACTCATATCTAGAAGTCTCTAAAATTGAGATGCATGGTTAAGGTTGATGCTCATAGTCTTTTTCCATTAGTTAAAATGTTGAAAACTAAGAGGCGTGCATATAATGTGAGATGGAGAAAGTTCAAAGAACACATATGGAGCAGTTTCTTTTAAACATAGAGAGTGGTAGGCGTGGAACGCACTTCAAGGGGTGGAGATGCAGATACGATAAGGACTTTTAGGTAAACAAATGAATATGCAAGAACTGGAGGGTTATGGACCAAGGACAGGCAGAAGGGATTAATTTCATTTGGCATCATGTTCGGCACAACTTCATGGGCTGAAGGACCCTTTCCTGTGCTGTACTGATCGATGTTCAGATTTAATGCAGTGTATATTTCGGATGAGGATTCATTCAAGTTGATTGAAACTGGGTAGAATGCATTTAGAATATAGATTAAATAGATAGAAACTTCCATTTCATCGGTGGTGTTTGACTTTGAACATGTCTGGAAATGGAGTTCAATTTGTCTCTGATTCAATCCACTCTGACTGTGGAAAGGATGTTCTTCGCTCTGACAGCAGTAACATACCTGCTATTTGTTCGAAGCAGCTGGTCACACTTGGCTCTGTACCGAGGGAATATTACATTGTCTTGGTCCTTTGAGTACTTGCCTGGAGGAAGACAGAAGAGATACCTCCTGTAAATCAACATCAGTTGTGATTGGCAACATCAATGTAACATTCAGTTAATGATCATTATGATTTTTTATTCAAAGCCAGCAAATTAAACAGAACCACGGGTCTGATTCCACTCCTGCCCTGAGCTGCTCCTTGTCCAGTTTTTCTTAAAATTCTAAGACCAATTGAGTGAGATCCAGAAACTAAACAACATCCATACAGCTCTGTGAATGGGACTACCGGATGCAAGTGGGTATGTGGATATGTGAGTTTAGTTATTGGTCTATACCTGTCAGTTGTGAATGTGATAATGTAGTTATTAAACTGTAACATACATTATATGGTCAATATGTTTACATATTCACAGAACAGAGACTGGCAGGGTCCGATTGATAGCTGTCGAATCATAAAAATAATACAGCACAGAGAGCGCTATTCAGCCCATCTCGTCCATATCAACCCAAAGATGCCCTTTCTCCTCCCACAGCCCATAGCCTTGTAAATTACAGAACTTGAGGTGCAATTCCGTGGATTTTTGTTTAAAAGAGTTTAGGGTCTCTGTATGCACCACCAAATCAAAGTTAAAAATCACTCAACACCAGGTTATATTCCAACAGGTTTATTTGGAGGCACTAGCTTTTGGAGCACTGCTTCTTCATCAGGTGATTGTGGAGAGTTAGATTGAAGACAGAATTTATAGCAAAAGTCTCCAATGTGATGTAACCGAAATTATATATTGAAAAAGTCCCGAATTGTTTGTTAAGTCTCTCCTCTTTTGGAATCATGACCACCAAATCAGGCAGCAAATTCCAGATACCCACCACTCTCTGCATAAAACACATTTTTCCTCACATATCATCTAATTCTACAGCCGCTTAGTTTGAATCAATGATCCCTGGTGTTTGAACTCTCTGCCAAAGGAAACAGGTTCCTCTAATTTCTCCCTCTCACTACTTAGAGAAAAAAATCACACAACACCAGGTTATAGTTCAACAGGTTTATTTGGAAGTACTAGCTTTTGGCGTTCTGCTCCTTCATTAGTAGCTCACTATTTAGTATTCCTTATCATGGTACCTCTGTTCCAAGGAATACAACCCCAACCTCTCCAATCTCTCCCAATAGTTACAATTCACCAGCCCTGGCAACATTCTCATAAATCTCCTCTGCACTCTCTCCAGAGCAATGACGTCCTTCCTGTGATGTGGGGACCTGACTGCACACAATACTCCAGTTGTAGCTTCACCAGTGCCTTATACGGTTTCATTGTTATATCACTACTTTTGTATTTCATCCCTCTGCCAATGAAGGACAGCATTCCACGTGCCTTCTTTACAACCCCATCTACCTTTAGGGACCTGTGTACTTGCACACCAAGATCTCTCGCTATATTCCCATTTATTGTCTATTCCCATTTACTATTTGACTTCCCAAAATACATACCCTCACACTTATCAGAGCTGAACTCCATCTGTCACTTTTGTCCCCACTCCTCCAAACGATATATGATTGTTTTGGAGCCTACAGCTATCCTCCACACATGATCAATTTTTGTGTCACCTGCAAATTTCACAAGTTTATCCACCACATTCAAGTCCAAATCCTTAATGTATAAAACAAACAGCAGAGGTCCCAACACTGAGCCATGCAGAGCACCACTTGAAACAACTTTCCATTCACAAGAGCAGCCATCAACCATTACCATTTGTTCCCTGTTACTAAGCCAACTTTGCATCCAATTCACTACATTACCCTGTATCCCATAGTTAAATTGCTATAATCTGTTGGATTTTCAGATAGGTTATTTAGTGTTCTGTTCTCCTTGTTTCATTTAGTAATCTTGTAAATCAGTTCTGTTATGTTTAAAACTACGTGGTTTGACCAGCTACATCACTCCTGGAATATCCGAGTTACACCTGTTTAAAACAACTAGCAAAGTTTGCAGGATTTGTTGTGAAGTTTCGATTTGGGATTAGGGTTGTTGGACTCGAAGGCAGCGAGTGGTAGGTGTTAGTGTCTTTTGTTCCGGGTTTTGAATTCAGTTGGTTTAAATGGTGCTTAGGATAGCAATGGCTCTTTTAGTCATCAAGAGTTTTGTGGGGGTGGAAGAATGATTCTGGGGCTTTTACAAAAGGTGATTAAGGGTAAACTGCTGGAAATAGCTGACAAGCTGGGGTTGAGTCTGTGTCCTTCCATGAGGAAAGGAGAGGTAATTATAGAGTAGCTCAGCATTAAATTTGTTGGAAACACCATTAGAATCTTCAGACATGGCTAACCTTCAATGTAAAATGAAGCAACTTGAGGTAGAGGCAAAAGACAAGCAAAGGGCCACTGAAATGAAACCATTTGAATTATGATTAAATGGAGAAGAGAGAGAAAAGGATAGGAAGGAAAGGAAGAGAGGGGGCTTGAACTTTAGAAATTGGCACTTAGACAGGAGTTCAAAGATTCACTTCCTGTAGTAGTGAAAGCTCATGTGGAAGAGCAGAGAGTTCAAACAATAAGATTGGCAGCTGAAATGGCTGATGGTTATGAGTTGGTCAATAAATCAAAGTTTGGCTTCCAAAACCAATTTCAATCCATGAGGGATAGAAATTGAAGATAAGAGAAATCCTCACATGGAAAGGAAACGATAGATCTCGGTGAAGATCGTAAGGATGACTTACCACAGGATAAAAAGGAAACTCTTGAAGGGGAAAGAAGTTAAAAAGCTCTGGTGTTTTCCCTGCAATAAAGTAGGCCATATTAAATCAGTGTTGGTGAGTCAGGAAAAGCATTGGAAAGCCAGATGTAGGAAACAGGATAAGGCAGTGAATTTTGTTGGAGTGGTAATAGAAAGCTCAGAGGAGGCTAGAAAGCTGCACCAGAATGTACAAGCTGGTCGGAGGTGCCAGATCTTCTTAAACCATCCACCTCTGAAGGTAAAGTTTACTTGCATAGGCCAGGAGGATAAGGTAAAGTGGTTGCAATATTAAGAGATACAAAGATCCTCTCCTCATCTTTCAGTATCATAGATTGGGATATGCACCTCTGAAGGACTATTGCCAGAAAAGGTACTAGTAACGGGAATTCTTGTTGACACAAGAAATGCTTAATTGTGAGAAGTGAGGTTAGAGTGTCCAGTGAAGAGTGAAGAAGTTTTCAGAGGAGTATTGGACAAACTCTCAGCTCCAGGAATACAATTTGTACTTGATAATGATATTGTTGATTCACCTGTAGGGGTGCTGCCTACTATGGTTGAATAGCCAATGGAAACTCAGGCAACTGAATTATTGCTGGACATGTATCCTGGGATTTGTCATGACTGTGTGGTGACAAAGTCACCAGTTGAAACAGGAGAGATCAAAGAGTACAGATAAGAACGTTGAAGTGAACTTAGCAGAGACCCTGTTGGACCTGATGGTTGAGACCAATGGGGAACAGATAGATGACAAAGCAGACATCTTTAGCTCAGATAAATTAACTGAGTTACAGCAGAAAGATGAAAATTTAAAGCAATTGTATCAAAAGGCATACAAAGAAAATAAATCAGATATATCCCTGCATGTTATTATCTTTAAAAATATTGTCTTAATGAGGAACTGGAGACCATACATATTCAGGCTAATGAGAAATGGGCAGAAGTTTATCAAGTTGTTTTGCCTGTGGGTTACAGAAAGCTGGTGTTGTGAGTAGTGCATCAGCTACCACTAGCAGGTCATTTGGGAGTGAGGAAAACTCAGACTTTTGCAGAGATTGTTTGGAATTCACATTATTGAATTATCACTTCTGTATGTGTCAACTATTCAGTAAAGGAGTAATTCTGTACTTCTCAGTCACAGACAAACTCCATGTAAATGTGCTTCATTCGGACTGAGGATTTGAGCTAGAGGGAGAGGCAGAATAGGCTGGAGCTGTTTTCTCTGGAGAGGGACCTTTTATGGAGGTTCATAAAAACATGAGGGGCATGGATAAGTTAGTAGAGATCTGGATGGGTATATAAATAGGAATGGTTTAGAGGGATATGGGCCAAGTGCTGGCAAGTGGGACTGGATTAGGTTAGGATCAGTTGAAACAAAAGGTCTGTTTTGATGCTGTACACCTCTATGATTCGATGACTCTTTTCTCACCAGCAGGATAGGAGTTACCACAGTTTCCTTCCACCTCTCTACTTAGCAGCTACCTCATAGATGGTTGTTGAAACTATGTAACAGTGTGATCTATTTGTTTATCTTCATTGTAACTTTGAAAATGCTCTTACTAAATTAAGAATTTAATGCTCTTCCTATTTTGGATAAGGATGAGGATCTATCTTAAAACTGGTGTAGCTGCTGTTTGCTCGAGGCAGCTGGTTACACTTCGCTTTGAACTGAGGAAGTATTACAGTGTCTTAGTCCTTCACGTATTTGTCTGAAGGAAGACAGAGAGACACCACCTATAAATCAACATGAAGTGATTCTGGCAATATTGAACTGATCAACGTCACATTCGTTGCATATTCATTAGGATGTATGTTTTTTTTCTTTAAACCCAGCAAGTTAAACAGAACAATTGATCTGATTGCATTATTTCACTGAGCTACTCCTTGTCTGGGGATTGTGTTTGTTTTTCATGTGATTCGATACCAATTGAGTGAGATCTAGAAACTGAGCAACAACTGCCCCGCTCCATGAATGGGACGACTCACCACCGGGATACTAACACAGTTCAATATCCAACTCCCAAGTCACTACCTGTTGGAGGGAGGAAAAACGGCGCTATAGCTAATGTTTTTACCAAGACCTCAGTGTATGTCTTTTTACAGGCGTATCACAGTCCTACAGTCGGTCTCCGATTCCGCTATTGACTACACAATTTCAACAAACAGCGGGAAACAATGAAATTTCAATAATGTTCAGAGAATTATAAACCACAAAAATGTCCCACAGCCGCGTCTTCCCGCTCTGCCTCCCTCAGCAGGCCCACACACAGCCCGAGAAAGACCTCTCTCTTCCCCCCCAGCCCGCTCACTCCAAGTTCCGGGACCAGTTCCTGCTCCGCTCGGCCTCTTACAAACAGCCCCCGGTTCTCCCTGAACTCACCCCGAATCAATCCCGGTCTCGGAGCCCCCTCTGTGTCCCAGGCTCCCATCCCGATGTGCTGCTGGAAGGAGCCTGCTCCTTCATTGCGGTCTGATTCAAACAAACCTCTTGTACTCACTGAGTAAATGCTCCTCAATGGCAGCGCTGGGGGAGGGCCTCACGCATGCGCTCCTCAGCTTTTGGGGAGAAAAGGTTCAGTCCCAGATACAGTTGGTGCTGGAGTGAGCTGGAGGCGGAGCTGGATGATCAAAGCCATTTCCCTGCTCTGTCTGACACTCAGTTTCCTCTCCGGCCCCGCCTCTCACTCTCTGTCAGCTCTTTCTCAGTCAGGTCGGGCCGGGCTGTATAAAAAAGGAAGGGGTGGCAGCTTGGCTCTCATTCGGCAGCGGTTGGAGTGAAGAAGCGTGATGTCTGGAAGAGGCAAAGGAGGCAAAGGCCTGGGAAAAGGCGGAGCGAAGCGGCACCGCAAAGTGCTCCGTGATAACATCCAGGGCATCACCAAACCAGCCATCCGGCGCCTGGCTCGCCGTGGCGGGGTGAAGCGCATCTCGGGCTTGATCTACGAGGAGACCCGCGGGGTGCTGAAGGTTTTCCTGGAGAATGTGATCCGGGATGCGGTCACCTACACTGAGCACGCCAAGCGCAAGACGGTCACCGCCATGGATGTGGTGTACGCTCTGAAACGTCAGGGCCGCACTCTCTATGGATTCGGCGGCTGAGCATAAAGCGACCCTTTTCCAGCGAACCCAAAGGCTCTTTTCAGAGCCACCCAAACTTTCCGATAGAGAGCCGAGACCTAAGGACGATGAAAACGCACACAACGAGGAGATTGCTACTGTAGCCGGTTATTTCGCGTTTATCGCGACTTTTACAATTATTTCCCCTCGAAAATGTACTAATACCGTGTTCTGCGGTACGGCAGAGAACATTAGGAGTGGACGGTTCACTTTGTTGCTGTTTACCGTAGCCAATGATTTTGACATTGTAAGTATCCCTACAGTGTCGATAAGAGGCTGTTCGGCCAATCGAGACTCTGATTCCTGAAGAAGGGCTTATGCCCGAAACGTTGATTCTCTTGTTCATTGGATGCTGCGCTTTTCCAGCAACACATTTTCAGCTCTGATCTCCAGCATCTGCAGTCCTCACTTTCTCCTCTATTGTTGTGCAACCTAGTTATTCCATGTAAAGAATCGCATCATAACTTGTAACATGTAGATGTAGGAGCAGCATTAGGCCATTCTACCCATCCAGCTTGTTCTGCCATTCGATCATGGCTGATTTTTCTCAAACGTATTCTTGTAACCTTCGGTCCTCTTTCTCGTAAATACCTGTCCACCTCAGTACTGATATCAATGTGTACTTGGCTGTCCGTGCCTTGAATAATGTTTTGTTTTTATTTATTGCGGAACCCAGCCATTTTTACACATTAAAGTATTTATATTTCCCAGTAATAATCTGGATGAAATAAAAATGTATTGATAAAGTGTGGTTCTGTAATTTTATCTCTGTACACTGTTTTAGCTTTTAAGATGTTTCAATCGGCGGGCTTTCGATTGATTCACGGCGGATACAAGTTCGGTTGCTCATCCAGAGAGAGCACGAAGCAATAGGAGACATTAGTACTGTATTTCTATCGGAAGTTAGTTAGAAACAAAAACGGAAGGCAGCGGCAGTGAATTTGCAACTGATGAGATCTTAATTCAGGGATTGCGGAAATATAGTAATTAGAACAGTGATTTTTCACATCAAATTTTGGTATTGGGTTCGATATTTCAGGAAAATCCCCATCTCCTCATTGACTCCCTTTGCGATAACATGGCTTGCGGTGAGGTGGAGGCAGGAGAGCAAAGGAAAAAATGGCGCCAAGAGATCAACGGCTTATTTTCAAATTTGAAAATGCCCGCCATCACGTATAAAAGAGCAGGAGATTATACAGAGGAGAATGCATGAGTACGTACACGTTGATTGTTTTTTGTATTGCGAAACTAAACTTCACACAATCTCACTTTACCACATTCCCTCCTTTTACAGCTGAAAAATGACTGACTACTGTTGAACACGCTCTCTCTCCAGAGGCTGGGGGAAAATAAGAGTGGGTATGAACCGAGCAGATAACAAATTGTAGAGGTATATGTTGCAGAGACAGTGGGAGGATTCAGCTCTCACTGATGCAGTTAAAGGAAATGTGATGCCAAACCCGATCGGGACTGATATAAACTTCCTCTGCTCCCACAGACAGTAACAGTATCCAATAATAATAATCCGACAGAGAGCTCAGCTCCTTTCACAGATACTGTGAGTGGCTCTTAAAAGAGCCTTTGGGTTGTCAGATTCAAGAACACTATCCTCACTTTTTAGCAGATCCAGCAGCGGCGGTTTTCTTGGGCAGCAGCACGGCCTGGATATTAGGCAGCACCCCGCCCTGAGCGATGGTCACCCCTCCCAGCAGCTTGTTGAGCTCCTCGTCGTTGCGCACGGCCAGCTGGAGGTGCCTGGGGATGATGCGGGTCTTCTTGTTGTCCCGGGCCGCGTTGCCGGCCAGCTCCAGGATTTCAGCCGTCAGATACTCCAGCACCGCAGCCAGATAGACCGGCGCTCCGGCACCCACACGCTCAGCATAGTTACCCTTTCTCAGGAGCCTGTGAACACGGCCCACCGGGAACTGCAGGCCAGCCCGGGACGGCCGAGACTTCGCCTTGGCGAGACCTTTCCTCTTCCAGACATGGTCAAAATCTCACAAGCACTTTTATAGAGAATGCTGTAATTCCCCTCACATTGCGGTCTCTTATACCTTCGGGAGGAATGGTGGGGCGGCCATTTCGGATCGGTCATCATCCACTAATGTTGTTCCAATTCCCAATCAGATATCTGCCTCATTCCCCAATCCGGAGACGGCACGGGGAGGAGGGAGGAAAGTACCGGCGCCAAATCATCAACAGCTTTTTTACAATTTGAAAAGCCCGCCAATTTAAAAACAAAGGAGAACCTGAAAAATGAAGTTAAAAAAACACGAATACACATGTGTACTTCACACGGTCTTACTCTCCCTCAGTTGCCGAACAGTCTCTGTCCATTAGCAGAAAGTGAGGACTGCAGATGTTGGAGATCAGAGCTGAAAAATATGTTGCTGGAAAAGCGCAGCAGGTCAGGCAGCATCCAAGGAACAGGAGAATCGACGTTTCGGGCATTAGCCCTTCTTCAGGAACCTGTATCTATCCATTTCTGATCTCGAGAGTGGGTTATGTTCTAAAGCTTGAGAAGGAGCTGGAACAAAACAGGCCAAACACTGCAGTCTGCAACCTGTCTTTTCTTTTCAAATTTCAGTACCACCCCGATATGCTGATAAAGCAGCACACAACATTCTTCCGGCTCAGCATCGAAGTCAAGCACGTTTTTTAAGACGATATTTTAAAGCTGTCCTCCCTTATCGCTCTCGATCAGATTCAGCAAAAGCTCCACGGTTCAGCCCGGTCGCTGTGTTGGAGTTCTCTCGTTTCGCTTAGAAAGTCTCTCACCGACAGCAGAAAGCTTTATTTTACATTCCGAAAAATCGGATCAAACCCGCGCACTGGAAATGTAAAGTAAATCAGAAGGTAAAATGCACCAATCGCGGGACGGTAAGATGTGGTCATTTGTCCGCCAGGAGTGAACAAGCAAGATGAAAAATGACTCACTGGCGCTTGATTTGCTCTCTCCACCCCACTCCCGAATAATTTGCAAACCACATATCAACACAAAAACATATGACACAACAAGATAAAACGGCTTATGAAGAATCACATGCAAGCTAGAACAAACAACTCTTAAAGAAACAGTTCAGCTGTCTCAGGGATGTTGTGGGTGGCTCTTAAAAGAGCCTTTGGGTTGTGGATGTGTATGTGTTTCAGTGCGGTCCTTCACTTGGAGCTTGTGTACTTGGTCACCGCCTTTGTGCCCTCCGACACGGCGTGCTTGGCCAGCTCCCCGGGCAGCAGCAGCCGCACGGCGGTCTGGATCTCCCGGGAGCTGATGGTGCTGCGCTTGTTGTAATGGGCCAGGCGGGAAGCCTCCCCCGCGATACGCTCGAAAATATCGTTGACGAACGAGTTCATGATGCTCATGGCCTTGGAGGAGATGCCGGTGTCGGGGTGAACCTGCTTCATCACTTTGTAGATGTAGATGGAGTAACTTTCTTTCCTGGTCCTTTTCCTCCTCTTACCGCCCTTCGTTGGCGCCTTCTTGATGATTTTCTTCGCGCCCTTCTTGGAGGTTTGCTGTGATTTCTTCTCATCAGCCATAGTACCGCTCACTGTCAGTCACAGAATATGGGAAAGTGGGCTCGGAGCTCCCTTTTTATAGACTGAAGACGTCATCAATGCTAATGAGGGATGGGGGAAGCCTGGTTCCTGATTGGGTAGTGTACACAGAGTCATTCCCAAACATTGAGTCTCTCCAATTGGTTAATGTGAGATCCCATGTGGATCTGTCAGGATCTGCAACGAAATGTAAAGTGGACAGTGATTCTGTTCCTGTCAGTCTGACTGTGGGAGATTTGTTTTGTGTCTGTGAAACAGAAAGTGACTGACTGTGGTATTGGCTCGGTTTCCTTTTTCTCGTTGTTGTGATGATGTGTTTCTAGCTCCGCATGTCTGTTTCTGTTCCTCTGTATAGGCTGGAATTAACACAGAACTTGTCACTGTGTGAAAAGAAAGCTCTCATCCATTCGAAATTGTGATTACATTTGTTGTCAAGTTACACAAACGACTGGAACCTGACTGTGACTGTTTTCGACACTTGGGGTTGATGCAACTCGTTCTCAATTGCACGGAGTTGCAGAGAAATGAGAAGAATAAGTTTCTATATAATACTTTTCTTGAGTCACAAGTTGAGTCATGTCTTGACTGTGGGATGAATATATTTCTGAGACCTTGACTGACAAATGTGGGCCCAGACACGTATCGATAACTGGGTGCTTTGAAAGTCCCCGCAGTGTAACTAAACCACGTTGCTGCACGTTTCATGTAGGGACTTACAACACTTCTCAGTCTTACGCGAATGCCTGTTAGCAAGCAACTGTCAGCATGCTATATATGTGCGTCACTTTAACTTTATATCTGTAGTGTCCTAATTTACACATTTTGCTCAACATCTGTCCATTCAGGCTCTGGTCCTCCATCTAATAGTCAGTGTTATTTCAAGACAGGTTTTATTCTGTCACCATCAAACACTGATGTGAGCGGTAAAACGTTACATTATTTGCCAGCCGCTTAGAAATATTCCTCCAATCTGTGCCCCGAGGAGAAAGTGAGAACTGCAGATGCTGGGGATCAGAAGCTTATGCCCAGAACGTCGAGATGAAGGGCTTCTGCTTGAAACATCGATTCTCCTGCTCCTCGGATGCTGCCTGACCTACTGTGCTTTTCCAGCACCACACTCTCAACTCCAATCTTGCCTGTCTGTTTCTGGGATGTATTTTTTGTAAACTCTATTTCACAGTCTTAACATGTCAGTATGTTACTGGACTGTAATTCAAACCTTCTGAAATGTACCTTGTTGCTTTGCTGTGTTGGTGTCAATTTTGAAAGTACCAGATACCACTTTGTACAGACTCAGGAAGGACTCACTACCCTCCACACCCATACCCTATGAATATCAGCCTCTGCAAATTGAAGTTGGGTTTGTATTTATATCTGCAGCGTTTTGATAAAGGATAATACTTTGTACATTGTTACTGACAATATCTGCAATGTCAGTGCAGATGTTACATCGTTTATGCCAGTTTCTAGCTAATCAATAGTTGTATTATATCCTAACAATTTATTGCTTTGCAAGTGACTCAGTATTTCATTCTGTAACTGTCAGTTTGTTATTTCTAATCTTGTATTTACTCAGTTTCAGTCAATCACTGGCATGACAGAGAGCAAATATCTCAACACCTCAAAATTTCTTATGAAATGGATGGTTAATTTTTTTTTCACTCCATCCCTGATACATCAGGATAACTTATAACTGAATCAATCAGTATGTGATCTGTGTGCACGCACATAAAAGTAAGTTAAAGAAAAAGTGTATGGTGAATGATGCCACTGATACAGTGTAGATGCTGTAGTTATTAACTTCTTTCAATCTTGTGTCACTTGAAATATCTCAAAGCAGAAGACCATAAGAAGCATGAGAATTCTGTGACATTTCTATCTGGCTGTGTGTACTCTGTCATAAGAACAGATCACAAAGGCTTTAGTTATGGTCTTCATCTCATTTTGATGTTTAGTGCCCATAACCAAAGACTCCCTTATGTATCAAAAAAGATATATGGCTACATTAGCATAAATTAAGCTGATAACCCAACCCTAACTGCTCTCTGTGGAACAGAACAAGGTGAGAATATTCTGCATTGCTTTCTTAGACAGAAGGCTTCCTATTCAAAACTGTGTCCCTTACTCGGGATTCTCTCATGAGCAGTGACATACTCACAGCATCAACTCTGTCAACTCCATTCAGATTTTTTCTTTGCTCTAACAGTCTTCAAAACTCCAATGAGAATATACCCAACCATTTTCTACTTACAATTAGAGCCTATGTGTCAATCTGCAGCTCTAAGCTTCTGCTATGTGAATATGTGAGTACAGGTATCACCCTCTCCCAAAAGATTCTGCTATGCGCATGATTGAATGAAGTTATCACCCTATACCTGTTGTGTGAATAGGACAGTTTCTGGTCTGTAAATGTGATAGTTTAATCAATTGTCCATGTCAGTTTCTGCATTGTTAAAATGTGAATGTAGTTATCAATGTCAACCTGCCATCTTCTGCAAAGTGAACATGTGGGGGCCCATATTGAAATGTACCTGTTGCTCTCAGGGACAGGAATGCATGAGTTTAGTTATCATTTTTTCTCTGTCAGTTTCTTCAATGTGAATGTATTGGTGTAGTTATCCATCTGTACTGATGGAGGGCTTTTAAACAAAACATCAATTCTCCTGCTCCTTGGGTGCTTCCTGACCTGCTGTGCTTTTCCAGCACCACACTCCCGACTCTAATCTCCAGCATCTGCAGTCCTCACCTTTGCCTGTCCATTTCTGATCTGTGATGGAAGTGTAGTTATATATCTGTCCATCAGTTTCTGTAATTTGAACATGACTGACTAGTTATCTATCTCTCTCTGTCAGTTTCTGTGATGTGAAGATGACAGTCCAATTATCTATCTGCCCCTGTCAGATTCTGCTGTGTGAATATGAGAGTGTCATTACCAGTCTCTACCTGTCAGCTTTTGCGATGTCAATGTGATGTTAGTTATCAATCTGCCCCATTAGGTTCTAGGTGAATGTAAGAATGTAGTTATCAATATGTACCTGTGAGATTCTGCTCTGGGAATGTGGGTGTGTTATCAAAATGTACCTGTCAGTTTCTGCAGTGTGAATGTTAGAGTGCAGATTTCAATCTGTACCTGACAGTTTCTGCAATGTGAATGTTTTTGTGCAATCATCAGTCTATCCCTGACAGCTTCAACTATGTGAATGGATGAGTGCATCTGTACCTGAAAGTATCTGTACCTGTCAGTTTGTTCTGTGAATGAGTGAGTGTACTTACATATTTGTCTCTGTTTAACATGACACTTGCAGAAACTGCAGGAGCTCTATTTACTACAAATCTCTGTTGCTCAACCTGAATAAGATTTTATCTATTGCCATCCATGTCAGGGTGGCATGGTGGCACAGTGGTGCCAGGGACACAGATTCAATTCTAGCCTTGGTTCATTATCTGTGTGCAGTTTGCACATTCTGCCCGTGTCTCCATGAGTTTCCTCTGAGTGCTCTAGTTTCTTTGCATCGTTCAAATATGTGCAGGTTTGCTGGATTAGCCATTGTAAATTGTCTTGTCGTCTTCAAGAATGTGCAGTGTCAGTGGGTTAACTGTGGTAAACGTGGAGTTATGGGGATAGGGTGGGGTCTACATCTGGGTGAGGTCCGCTTTGGAGAGTTGTTGCAGGGGGGATGGGCCAAATGACCTCGGTCTGCACTGGAGAAATTCTATGTACTGTAAATGAAAGGGAGACTTTTTCTATCATTGCTTTACACTGTTGAGACTGACAATTTGGATAATTTCCACAGCTTTTATTCAATGGAACCCTTTATGATTGTAAGTTATATTCTGCATCTGCATTTTGAATTTATTCTTCACATGTTTATAACCAGACCACTTTATGAGAGCTTTCTCATTCTGTGTCCAATAACCTCAGGGTATCTGTCTGAATGCGTACCTTTTCGTATCAATATTTGATTTCCCTTTGGACAGGCATTCTGCTTTGGAAAGTGTAGGGGGTGATGGCTATTCATGCTATGTTCCCCTGAGAATCCAAGTTTCTGGTACTGAGACTGGCTCTAATGCAACCATGAGTACGTTGGCTTCCAAGAGATCAATTATGTTAGGGGATTCTGTAGTCCGAGGTACAGACAGACGTTTCTGTGGCCAGCAGCGATAAAGCAGAATGGTGTGTTGGTTCCCTGCTGCCAGGATCAAGGATGTCTCAGAGAGGGTAGAGAATGTTCTCATGGGGGAAGAGGGGGCAGCAAGAGGTCATTGTCCACATTGGAACCAACGACATAGAAAGGGAAACGGTTGAGATTCTGACACGAAATTCCAGAGAGTTAGGCAGAAATTTAAAAAGGAGGTTACTCCCAGTGCTACAAGCTGGTGAGGGCAGGAATAGGAGGATAGAGCAGATGAATGCATGGCTGAGGAGCTGGTCTATGGGGGAAGGATTCACATTTTTGGATCATTGGAATCTCTTTTGGGGTAGAAGTGACCTGTACAAAAAGGATGAATTGCACCTAAATTGGAAGAGGACTAATATACTGGCTGTGAAATTTGCTAGAGCTGCTTGGGAGGATTTAAACTAGTAAGATCATGTCTTTTTGTGGCTAGTTGATGTTCATGTATCCTGGTGGCCAGTTTTCTGCCTGTAAGGTGGGGGGGGGGGGTGGGACCCAGGGAAATAGTGAGGAAAGAGATCAGACTGAGACTGGTCCAGTTGAGAACAGAAGTGAGTCAAGCAGTCAGGGCAAGCAGGGACAAGCCCGAGAAAGGCCTCTCTCTTCCCCCCCAGCCCGCTCACTCCAAGTTCCGGGACCAGTTCCTGCTCCGCTCGGCCTCTTATAAACAGCTACTGGATCCGCACTGCCCGGTTCTACCTCCTTCCCAAGATCCACAAGCCTGACCACCCTGGCCGACCCATTGTCTCAGCATGCTTCTGCCCCCCCTTCCTTTACCTACCTCCCCCCTAGTCCAGAAACTCCCCACATACGTTTGAGACACCACCCACGCCCTCCACCTCCTCCAAGACTTCCGTTTCCCTGGCCCCCAATGCCTTATCTTCACCATGGATATCCAATCCCTCTACACCTCCATCCGCCATGACTAGGACCTCCAAGCCCTCCGTTTTTTCCTCTCCAGACGTCCCCAGCAGTACCTTTCCACTGACACTCTCATTCGTTTGGCCGAACAGGTCCTCAAACTTAACAATTTCACCTTTGAATCCTCCCACTTCCTCCAGACCAAAGGCGTAGCCATGGGCACACGTATGGGCCCCAGCTATGCCTGTCTCTTTGTTGGCTATGTAGAACAGTTGATCTTCCATAATTACACCGGCACCACTCCCCACCTCTTCCTCCGCTACATTGATGACTGCATTGGCGCCACCTCGTGCTCCCACGAGGAGGTTGAGCAATTCATCAACTTCACCAACACATTCCACCCTGACCTTAAATTTACCTGGACCATCTCGGACACCTTGCTCCCCTTCCTGGACCTCTCCATCTCCATTAGTGACGACCGACTTGACACTGACATTTTTTACAAACCCACCGACTCCCACAGCTACCTGGATTACACCTCTTCCCACCCTATCTCTTGCAAAAATGCCATCCCGTATTCCCAATTTCTCCGCCTCCGCCGTATCTGCTCCCAGGAGGACCAGTTCCACCATAGAACACACCATTTGCCCTCCTTCTTTAGAGACCGCAATTTCCCTTCCCACGTGGTTAAAGATGCCCTCCAACGCATCTCATCCACATCCCACACCTCTGCCCTCAAACCCCACCTCTCCAACCGTAACAAGGACAGAACGCTCCTGGTGCTCACCTTCCACCCTACAAACCTTCACATAAACCAAATCATCCACCGACATTTCTGCCACCTCCAAAAAGACCCCACCACCAGGGATATATTTCCCTCCCCACCCCCTTCCGTTCCCTCCACGACTACCTGGTCAGGTCCACATCCCCCTAGGACCCACCCTCCCATTCTGGCACTTTCCCCTGCCACCGCAGGAACTGTAAAACCTGTGCCCACACCTCCTCCCTCACCTCTGTCCAAGGCCCTAAAGGAGCCTTCCACATCCATCAAAGTTTTACCTGCACATCCACTAATATCATTTATTGTATCCGTTGCTCCCGATGTGGTCTCCTCTACATTGGGCAGACTGGGCGCCTCCTAGTAGACCACTTTAGGGAACATCTCCGAGACACCCGCACCAATCAACCAAACCGCCCCGTGGCCCAACATTTCAACTCCCCCTCCCACTCTGCCGTGGACATGGAGGTCCTGGGCCTCCTTCACCACTGCTCCCTCACCACCAGACGCCTGGAGGAAGAACGCCTCATCTTCCACCTCAGAACACTTCAACCCCAGGGCATCAATGTGGACTTCAACAGCTTCCTCATTTCCCCTTCCCCCACCTCATCCTAGTTTCAAACTTCCAGCTCAACACTGTCTCCTTGACTTGTCCGGACTTGTCCTACCTGCCTATCTCCTTTTCCACCTATCCACTCCACCCTCTCCGCCTTGACCTATCACCTTCATCTCCTCACCCACTCACCCATTGTACTCTATGCTACTTTCTCCCCACCCCCACCCTCCTCTAGCTTATCTCTCCATGCTTCAGGCTCACTGCCTTTATTCCTGATGAAGGGCTTTTGCCCGAAACGTCGATTTCGCTGCTCGTTGGATGCTGCCTGAACTGCTGTGCTCTTCCAGCACCACTAATCCAGTATTTGATTTTCAGCATCTGCAGTTATTGTTTTTACCTCTTACAAACAGCCCCCGGTTCTCCCTGAACTCACCCCGAATCAATCCCGGTCTCGGAGCCCCCTCTGTGTCCCAGGCTCCCATCCCGATGTGCTGCTGGAAGGAGCCTGCTGTTCCCTCCCTTCCCTGGGCGCTGATCTCTCCATTGCGGTCTGTTTCAAACAAACCTCTTGTACTCACTGAGTAAATGCTCCTCAATGACAGCGCTGGGGGAGGGCCTCACGCTTGCGCTCCCCTCGTCAGGAACAATCAGCTTTGGAGGAGGGACTGCATCGCGCATGCGCTGTTTTCCCAATGATTCCCAGAAACAAACATCAATTGGTCATTTCCCCCAATTCCCTTTTCTCCCAGTTTGAGCAAAGGAGCTGGGACTGTAGGGGAAAGGACAGAGAAGGTTTCAAGCTGGGACAATGTCCCTTTATGAAGTTCCAATGGAGCTCATCCCCGGGTCATGTTAATAACTCCTCCCTCCGGCTCTCTCACAATCTGATCAGGGGGCGGGGAAGCTGGCGGCCACTCGGCCCATCCCCTGTGCTCCCCCATTCAATAACATCACGTCTGATCTTATTTAATCCTGCTGACCCTCATCCACAAATATTAATTCCTTTAAGAAAGTAATATAAGTGGAAAATAGTAACACAAATGAAATAAGTGGAACACTCTTATTAAAGCAGAACTTAATTGTGGAGAGAGTCTTACATCACAATGTTAGTCCCCATTTCTGGTTCAGGAGGCTTGTGCAAAAATCAGACGTGGAGCAGGGGTGTGCAAGAACGCCTCGATTGAGTGTATCGTGGACAACAGATGTTAGTGTCAGGTATGCTGCAGACAGAAACCTTGTAATGTATTGTATGGCACAACGAGAGACCCCAGGTGTTTTTGGTTATTCACTCTGGGGACATGGACATCGCTGGCTGAGCTTCGCCTTTATTCCCCTTTGAGCAGGTGGTGGTGAGCCACCTTCTGGAACAGCTGTTGTCCATGTCCTGCCCACAATACCATGAACAGGGAATTCCAGGGTCTTGATCAAGTGACAGTGAAGGAAATGGGATCTATTTTCAAGTGATTATGGTGTGTGGCTTAGAGAGAAACTTGCCCTCTATCAAGGTGATGTCTCCCGACATCAACTGCATTTAACTTTTCTGATGGAGGTTACCCTGAGTTTGGAAAATTTTACAATTTACAAATTATCACTTTTGTAATCTTAACAAAACTTTGGGGTTCTGTGAGATCATATTTGATCCCAAGAATAGGCATATAAATTTTGAAGAAAATAAACAGACAAACATAAAGCCTGGGAACAATTTAGAATCCAGGGCAGAGGAGATGACCTGGGGATTGCAGTGAGAGAGAAACTCATTGAGATCTTTGGAGAGAGAGGAGGAGAACTTCTTCAAGGTAGCATCCTTACAAGAGGATTCCCAGTAAGCTTAGAATCAACTTCGTGGACTTCACCAGTTTCCACATTTCCCCTCCCCCCACCTTACACCAGTTCCAACCTGCCAGCTCAGCAGCATCGTCATGACCTGTCCTACCTGCCAATCTTCCTTCACATCTATCCGCTCCACCCTCCTCTCTGACTTATACCTTCATCTCCACCTCCATCCACCTATTACACTCTTAGCTACCTTTTCCCCAGCCCCACCCCGCTCCCATTTATCTCTCCAGCCTGGAGGCTCCCAGCCTCATTCCTGATGAAAGGCGTTTGCCTGAAACATCGGTTTTCCTGCTCTCCGGATGCTGCCTGACCTGCTGTGCTTTTCCAGCACCACTCTAATCTTGACTCTGATCTCCACAATCTGCAGTCCTCACTTTCACCACAATTTAGAATTCAGCAAACGATGAGATAAAGGGCATTGATTAAGAAAGAGAAAGCGAGGACTGGAGCAAGCTTGCAGATGTTTTGAAAAAGAAACTAACTGTCAAAGTATTGATAAATGTATAAAGGGAAAAATGGAAAAACACATGGTTTAGTGAACACAAAGACAGGTCTCATACAGTCAAAAAGAGGCAGTCTATATTAGGGAGCAAAAATGGCTATCCATCCAAATATGTAACTGTTGTTCTCTGATCACAAAGGACGACACAAATGATGCACCAGGAATGTTGGGGAACACAGTTCAGTGAGAGGGAAAAACCTGAAACAAATCAGTATTGTTTGGAAAATTGTGTTGGGACAATGGATAAGATTGAAGATGGGAAACAGCAGGGCTTGGTCATCCACATCCCAGAGTATTTAACATAGTGGTCCCAGAAATAGAGAATGGTCATGTTCCAAAATTCCATAGACATTGTAATATTTTCCACAGATTGTGAGTTCGCTAATGTAACCAATCTATTTGAAAAGCAAGTTAGAGATAATCTGGGAATTATCAGCCACTCAGCCTGCGGGAAAAAAAATACTTGCAGAGTATCTGCGGAAAAAAAAGATCGGGACCAAACAATGTCAGCATGGATTTGAAATGCCTGTTCCTGTATCATAATGTTCTATGTTCTCAGCTTGGCAAATCTGCTGGAGTAGAGGTGATAAGCAGATGGCATCATTCGGATGTTTCTTTTGACAAAATCTCACATAAAACAAAATAAAGAACATGGTGTTGAGATGGATTTAAAAAACTGGTTGGCTGAAAGAAAACACAGAGGGAATAAATGGATCATTTTTTCGATGGCAGGCAGTGACTAGGAGTAATGGCAAGAATCATGATTAGAATCCTACCCTTGATAATATAGTCACAATGATTTAGAAGAGGAAACTAAATGTAATATCTCCAGATTGACAGATGACATAAAACTAGGTTGGATGGTGAGCTGTGAAAGAAAATGCATTGTGACTGTGTTGAGGAGAAGTAAATGAGCAAAAACAAAATAATATGGATAGATGTAAGGTTTTTAGTAAAGACAGTCAGAGTTGATAAAAATGAAACTGGAAAAGCACAGCATCAGAGGAGCAGCAAAGTCAATGTTTTATTTGCAAGTACAAATAAATCCTATATTACACATAGACAATTGGGTTGAAAAGCATCTCTTGAACGCTATGCAAATAGTAAGGGCATTCTTGAGAAGGATATTAGGAAATCAAAGAGGGAGATACCAGATAGTCTTGGCAGATAAGGTTAAGCATAATTCAATGAGATTCTACAAGATCATTCAAAGCAAGTTAACAATGAGGGAGAGAAAGAGAGTAGGGCACCTTAAAGATCAATGAGGTAGTTGTTGTTGTTATCAGAGTCTTTTCCCCCAAAAGGGAATGCAAACTCAGCAGGCAGGCAGAACTCAGGCAAGTGGAGGTTTATTCATGCAAAACCCAGTAAAAGCAGGGACAAAGGATCCTCTCCAGAGACCAGCCCTGAAAGGGAGATCATGACACACTCAATTTATAACATAAAGCAGTATTTTTGTAAATTTGCTGATAACATTCGCATACAACTTGACCACTTTGATCCTCCCTCATACTTCGTAAACCCAATCCTATAAGACACCGAATCAATGACAGGCATTCCTTTAACAGGCCTCAGCTTCCCATGACCTCATAGCATTGAACAGACACTACAATCCCTCATCCTTGCCATCTTTCTATGTATCCTCCTCATTCACATTCCAAAGTTAATTGCTAGATTCCTTCAGGCCTCTCAGGCTGGCTTTATCTGTGAGTCAGTTTGAATTCTGTTATTCATTGTATCTCATGTGCTTTCTTTCTCAAATTCTGTTTTTTCTCTTATATTTCCCATTGTCCTAATTAAGTGTTAAAAATACCAAAGACATTTAGTTTTAACTAGTTGCTATAAGATTTGTAAGAATGCTCTCTGTTCTGGTTAGTTAGGCTTAGGTCTGTTTTCAAAGACTTCCAGCGTAAATACATGGAATCAAAACAGCGTATGTGTGAAAGCTAGTAAGTTTTCAGAAGTACCCTGATTTGCCCGGGACAAAATAGATTACTCACAGCCATTCATGACAATGTACTAAGGTAGACATTTGTCAGCCATTTTGTGGGAGCGGACATGGGCCATTTTGTGGGAGCAGACCCAGTTCACCTCTGCAGTTCTGTTCGAATTTCAGAAGATGCGAGGCAGAAAATGAAATTTCACATCAGTTTTTACTGGGAAACAGGCAAACTCAGGAAAATGAATATTGATGTTTTGAAAAGAGTTCATATTACAGAAGAGGAAATGCTGGAGGTCTTTGAAAACAAAGTTGGATAATCTCAGAGACCTGATCTCGTGTATCCCAGGACATTGTGGGAAGTTAAGGAGGATATTGTGGTGCCCCTTGCAGAAATATTTGTATCATCTGTAACTATGGTGAGGTGCTGGATGATCAGATATTGGGTAATATTTTGCCATTATTTTAAGAAGGGATGTAAGGAGAAGCCTGGGAAGTATAGACCTGTGAGTCTGACTTGTGTGATGGGTACATTGTTGGAGGGGATTCTGAAAGATAGGATTCAAATGTATGGTTTTGGGGAGGAGTTGTAGGAGAGGGCAAGGATTAATTATGAATTATGAATAATCAGGATTGTTTTGTAGAAGGAAATTATATTTCCCAAAGTTGATTGAGATTGTTGAGGGAGTATCCAAGAAGATTGAGGGCACTGTGGTAAACATTATTGACTTGAAGTTTGGTAAAGCCTTTTACAAGTTTCTGCATAATAGACTAAATAGCAAGGTTAGATTACATAGGATTCAGGTTGAGCGTGCCAATTGAATGCAAAATTGGCATAACAGCAGGAGATGGAGAGTTGCTTATTAGACTGGATACAAGATACCAATGATGTTCCACCCCCATCAGTGCTGGGTTCGCTTTTGTTTGTCTTTTATGTAAATGATTTAGATGAGAATACAGAAGGCATGGTTAGTAATTTTGCAGATGTCATCACAATTGGTGGTATAGTGGACAGTGAAGGCTATCTCAGACTAGAAACAAATCTTGATTAAATCAGTAAATGGTGTGAGGAATGGCAGATGGAGTTACTGAGGCATTGCATATTTACAAAACAAACAAGGGTAGGACTTATACAATTATAAGTAGGGCCTTGGATAGTGCTGTTGAACAGAGAGACCTAGTTGGCCAGCTGCATATTTTTGAAATTTGCTTCGAACGTAGATAGTATGGTGAAGAAATCATCTAGCGTGCTTGCCTTCATTGCTCAGACCTTTGAGTACAGGAGTTGGAAGGTCATATTGAGGTTGTATAGGATGTTGATGAGTCCCCTTCTGGATTACTGTATCAAGTCCTGGTCACCCTGTTATCAAAAGTATGCAATTGAGCTGGAAAGGGTTGAGAAAAGATTTACAATGATGTTGATGGGAATGGAAAATTCCATTGTAAGAATAGGCTGGGACTTCTGTTCTCTGGAGCCTAAGATCTTGATGGGTGATAGAGTTTTGACAATCATGAGGGCTGAAGGGAAGGGGAATGGTAGGTATCTTTTTCTATGGTAAGAGACTGCAAGACTATGAGATATCTTTTTAAGGTAAAAGGAAAAAGATTTTAAAAGTAAGTTTTTTTTAAAAAAAACAGTATAGATTGTATGGAAGTAACTTCGAAAGGGGGTGATGCATATGGACACAGTCACAATGTTGAAAAGACATTTAGATAAGTATATCATTGTTAAGATTTTGAGGATTATGAGTCAAGAACAGGCAGGTGGGACTTATCTAGTTTGAGATTATATTGGGTATGGACTGGTTGGACAGAGGAATCTGTTTGTGCTATTTGACTGACCCTTGCAGTGAGGCAACTGTTCTGCTTTGATCTCAGTTCATTTGGAAAGCTTCTAAACGCCAGCAGAAAGTCCCATTCAGAGCACTGTGCAATCAAGCAACAGCCTCGGTGTGTGGAAATTTAACTGTAAAATGAAACGGTGCAATTCAAAATAGGGCACTTCTGTTTGGCAGAGGTGGGTATTGCAGATGCTGGAGATTAGAGTGGTGCTTGAAAAGTACAGCAGTTCAGGCAGCATCCGAGAAGCAGGAAAATCGATGTTTCACGCAAAACCCTTTCCTGCTGTGCTTTTCCAGCACCACTCTAATGTTGACTCACTTCTTCTGTTTGCTAGAGATCAAAATCAGGGTCATACCCCACAGGGGCGGGTAGCTCCCGAACTGGCCCAGTATTAAACAGCAACTTGACCAACTCGAAGCAGCTGAAAAATGACTATTGCCTCCATTATGCTCCCTGTCCATGGCCAGGGAAAGGACCTTACACAGGAACTCATCCGAGAATAAACACCGAGGGTCAGCGACCACTCATTATAAACTTACTCGCGGCACTGGAGCAATTCAGCTCTTCGTAAATGCAATTCAAGATAACGTGAAACTACCTGTGGGCGGGAAGTACAGGGACGGAATGATTCATTTATAAGACGGTAATTAAAGACACGGACTACACACATCTACACGCAATAAAAATAATGTACTCCGAGCACTGTTAAGGTTGCGTTGTATCACTATTCCATGATAAACTTTTCACGCTCCTTGTGCTACGGCTCAAACGGTTGACGGCCATGAGGAAAGGTTTCATATTAGATCACACACACAGTGAAGTACAGTATCGAACAAAGCAGGGACTGAAACCGATATCAATTAAATGAAGGTAATTCAATCAGACAGACGGGAGTGTTCAGCTCCTTTCACAGATGCTGTGAGTGGCTCTTAAAAGAGCCTTTGGTTTGTCAGATTCAAGAACGGTCTCTTCACTTCTTAGCAGATCCCCCAGCAGCGGTTTTCTTGGGCAGCAGCACGGCCTGGATATTAGGCAGCACCCCGCCCTGAGCGATGGTCACCCCTCCCAGCAGCTTGTTGAGCTCCTCGTCGTTGCGCACGGCCAGCTGGAGGTGATGCGGGTCTTCTTGTTGTCTCGGGCCGCGTTACCGGCCAGCTCCAGGATTTCAGCCGTCAGATACTCCAGCACCGCAGCCAGATAGACCGGCGCTCCGGCACCCACACGCTCAGCATAGTTACCCTTTCTCAGGAGCCTGTGAACACGGCCCACCGGGAACTGCAGGCCAGCCCGGGACGACCGAGACTTCGCTTTGGAGCGAGCTTTCCCACCGCCCTTTCCTCCTCTTCCAGACATTATCACAAACATTTTCACAGAGAATGCTGGAATCCGCCCACATCGCGGCCTCTTATACCTTCGGGAGGGATGGTGGGGCGGCCGTTTCTGATTGGTCCCATTGTTCAGCCCCTCCTAATGTTGTTCCAATTCCCAATCAGATATCTGCCTCATTCCCCAATCCGGAGAGGGCACGGGGAGGAGGGCGGAAAGTACCGGCGCTAAATCATCAACCGCCTTTTTCCAACTTTAAAAGCCCGCCAATATGTACCGAAAAGTAGAGAGTTTAAAGACAGAAGAATGCACGAATACTCTACGTTAAAAGTGTACCCTTTACCTCGCCTCCTGGAAACTGCCCATTTTTGATCCTGAATAGAATTTTCTGAACATTAAACACAAGCGGAAACAAAAAAGGCGCCAAACCCTGCACTCTGCAACTCATCATTTATTTCACATTTCAACAGCACCCCGATATACTGAGAAAACATGATTACGGCCTCCCGAATCATTAATAGTGAACCCGATCGTTCGAGAATATTTTAAGGTTACCCTCCCTATTGATCCCTCATAGATCGATAAAAAAACTGCTCATTTCAGGGAAATTGTAGGTAGCCTTTGGGTCGTGGATGTGTGTATGTTTCAGGGCAGTGCGGTCCTTCACTTGGAGCTGGTGTACTTGGTCACCGCCTTTGTACCCTCCGACACGGCGTGCTTGGCCAGCTCCCCGGGCAGCAGCAGCCGCACGGCGGTCTGGATCTCCCGGGAGCTGATGGTGCTGCGCTTGTTGTAATGGGCCAGGCGGGAAGCCTCCCCCGCGATACGCTCGAAAATATCTTTGACGAACGAGTTCATGATGCTCATGGCCTTGGAGGAGATGCCGGTGTCGGGGTGAACCTGCTTCATCACTTTGTAGATGTAGATGGAGTAACTTTCTTTCCTGGTCCGCTTCCTCCTCTTGCCGCCCTTCGCTGGCGCCCTCTTCACCGCTTTCTTCGCGCCCTTCTTGGCAACTTGACCCTTCTTTTCCTCAACCATAGCGCCGCTCACTGTCAGACACAGAATAAGGGAAGGCGGACTCGGAGCTCGCTCTTTGTAGGTAAAAACAATGACTGCAGATGCTGGAAACAAGATTTTGGATTCGTGGTGCTGGAAGAGCACAGCAGTTCAGGCAGCATCCAACGAGCAGCGAAATCGACGTTTCGGGCAAAAGCCCTTCATCAGGAATAAAAGCTAGACTGACGACGTCATTGGATGGTGGAAAGTCTGGTTGTAGCCATGGTAACTTCTCTCTGATTGGTTAGTCAGGATCTGCAGTATCATCGGAAACACAAACCGAAATTTTGTGAAGGGGTCAAATTCCGAGCTCACTCTAAAATGTGAGATTCTAATTGTAATGTATTCTGTATCTTTTGATAATGGTTTTCTTTTCTCTTCTATTTTAAAATGGCATCACATTTGTTCTCAAGTGAGAAAATGCACTGCAATCTGACAGGGAGTGTGTTTTACTCCTGCAAATGATGGAACTACTTGACAAATGCATCGTGTTGGAGGAAAATGGGAGTTAAGGAATGTTCTCTTTTGCCTGTGTATCTTGTTCTACACTCTCTGAAGATGAAGGACATTCTACCATCATGTATTCTGTAAACTCCTTTCGGTTATCTTTTCCCCTATTCTTCTTCAAATCTCCAATGAGTATTAGCTATGGTATTCATACATGACTCAGGATAGCTACCAGCGTGTTTATCATTGTCAGTTCTACTCTGATTACCTCAATGATTAAAGGGAACTGATGTATTATAACCTGTGCCTTTTGCTTTCTGCTGACAACATTGAATTTTACTCCCTGACTGTTTGGCTCCTCAATCAGTGTCAGCAGCCTCCTGCCAATATTTCAGTTCCTGAAATCTTACTTTGCACTACATTAGAATAGATATTATTTGGTGCATTTCAGTTTCTAGCAGATTTTTTTTTCATAATGAACTTTGCTGTGTGGATTTTCTCTGAACATTATTTGGACACAAGTCATTTGTATTCAATCTGAACTGGTCACTGTTACTTAAGGATTATTTTGAACATGATACTTGTGTGAATTTTAATCGTGACAGTTATTTGTTTTATGACTGTGATTCCCTGCTTACACTGTCAGATAGTGTTGTTCAGAATTTCAGGTTGGTTAAGGGTTAGTTTACCACTCTTTAGTGGCTGTGTAAAATGGGAGTGCGGTTTTTGATCTGCCCAAGTGAGCTTTCAGGAGGTGAATGATTATTATTCTCTCACAATCTGTCCCTGTCAGTTTCTGCCATCTGAATGTGAGTGTAGTCATCAGTCTGTACCTGTCCATTCTTCCACAGTGATTATGTTATTGTAATTATCACAATCCCAGAATGTCTCTGATGTGAGAATGTGTAAGGGTATTTACTATTGCAGTGACTATCAGTCTTTGGTATGAGACGACTTGACTGGCTTTATCAATCTGTACCCGTTTCTTTCTACTCAATGAATTTGTCTGTGTAATTTTCAGTCTCCCAATATCAGTCTCTGCTATGTGAATGTGGGAGTGCTTTTATCAGTATTACCTTATCCATTTCTCTGTTGGGAATATGTCAATGTGGTTATCAACATGTACCTGTCAGCTTCTGTTTTGTGAGTATCTCAGTTTAGTTAAACTTTTCCACACAGGTTGTGATGTGTGAATATGGTGGTCTAGTCATCAATCTGTACCTGTCTGTTCTTCCACAGTCATTATGTTTGTGTAATTATCAGTCTACCCTTAAGGTCTCTGCTGTGAGAATGTGTAATTGTAGTTCTCAATCTGTCCCTGTCAGTGTTTGCTCTGTGAATGTGAGAGTGTATTTACTAATTGGTCCCTGACAGTTTCTACTATGTAAACGGGGGTTTTGCTATCCATATCTTTATGTTCATTTCTGTTATGTGAATATTTGACTGGCATTATCAATCTGTACCTGTCAGTTTCTGCTCAGTGACTATGTCTGTGTAATGAACAGTCTATCCCTATCAATCTCTGCTACATGTCTGTGTGAATGCTTTTATTAGTCTCACCTTGTCAGTTTCTGTGTTGTAAACATGGTCATCAATCTTTACCTGACATATTCTGGTTTGTGAATATGAGAGTTTGGTCACAATCTGTACCTGTCAGCTTCTGCTTTATGAATATCTACATTTGGCTTAATCTCTTCCTGAATGTTTCTCTGGTGTGCATATGGCAGTGTAGTTATCTATCTGTACCAGTCTGTTTCTGTTATGTGAGTACGAGGGCAGTTATCAGTTGGAATGATTGTGCGGCTTTAAAAGGTGCATTTTGTCCTGTCCACTGTAGTTAACATACAACGCAATAAAGAAGAAATTGGAATAACTTAACTCTCCTGGAATACTTAACAGAATAATAGATACAGTATCACTTCCTAATTAACTATTCCAATACAGTAATATCCCATAAACATCCTTGGCAAAAGAGAAATTCAATAAAATATATAGTCTCACATCTGACTCCAGTAGCAAAAAGAGAATCTGCAGCTTCTGACTGTAACTAAGAGGAAAAAACTAGCTTTCCTGTCTCCAAGATGCTGAAAGTTTTGCTGAAAGACAAAACTAAAAATGTCATCCTGTGAGAGCTTGACCACACCCATTCAGGCTGCTTCTGTTGTTCCGACTTTAAAAGGAACCTCAAACTGTTTACGCTAGGGCAGACTTCTTTACACTTCTGCCATAAAACCCCTTTTCAACAATAAATAAAGAACAAAATAAATATCTTCAAGCCACAATATCATCAAACTTTCCACCCTTCTTAAAAAGAACCGATCAGTATACAGAGATGGCCTAATTTTTAAAAACTCCTTAGCCTTACATTGTTAGTAAACAATATGTACACATTTCGTTGACTGTAAGCATGCAAACACTCACTACGACAGTCCACTTTTTCCTGCTATGTAACGCTTCCATCTTTTTTCATCAAAGTCGCAACAACACCTTGGCAATTAGATTCTCTCACCCTGCCATGTATATAGTTTGCAAATTGAATGGCTGCGATAGTAAGCTTCATCTAAACAGTCTGTAACTTTTTTTCTTAAATTTCTCCAAAAATAATAAACTCAAGGTGTCCTTCTCAAACATGAAATATTTCTGTTGATGAGTCTTCAGCTTTCTGTAAAGATGCCCAAACTGTTTGCTCTCGTGGCTCGGTGTCTCTGCCTCAAATTTGTTCTTCAAGAACAAAAAGACAAAAACCTGTTAAAGCCACAGTCTCAATCTCTCATTTCCTGCATTGTGGATGTGAAAAGTCATTTATCGACCTGTACCTGTCCATTCTTGTCACATGAACATGTAAATGTTGTCATTAATGTGTCCCTGTCAGTTATTGCAATTCAAATGCATGACTATTGTTATAAATTTACCCTCTCAGTTTCTGCTGTGTGAATGTGAGTTTAGTTATCAAACTGTACCTGTCAGTTCATGTTCTGTGAAATGGGAGTGGTATCAACCTATTCCTGTCAGTTTCTGCATTGTGAATATGGGAGTGCACTTATTAATCTTTCTAATACAGTTACTGTTGTGCAAAAGAATGAGTGTACTTACCTATCTGCCCGTGTCAGTTTCCGACAACTGAATGTAATTTTAGCTATCCTCACGTACCTGTCAGTTTGTCTTTTATCTCTGGGAATGAGAGTGTCACCCTCAGTCTCTGCCTGACAGCAGTTGAGTTTGGTTATTGATCTGTAATGCCACTTTCTGATAGGTGAACATTTGAGCACAGTTATTCATCTGTACGTGATACTTTATGATATCTGAATATGATAGTATAGTTGTCAACCCATTCCTGTTGGTATGTGCAATGAAAATAAGAGAGTGTGTGTCACTTTCTGTCATGTGAACATCTGAGTGTTATGAATCTATCCATAACCGTGCCTGAAAAATATAGTGTGTGTATATATGTGTGTGTATGTGTGTGTGTGTGTAAAATTGCCCTGTCAATACGTGTGTCGTCATCAATGCGTTTTTGCCTGTTTCTGCTAAATGAACGAGTGAACAAAGGTATCAATGCATGCTTGTCAGTTTCTATTGGGTAAAGGGACGTATCTTTCTGGCAGCCACTAATATTCTCTGTGAGGGTGTGATTCGTTATGTGATACCTGTTATGAGAGTGATTGTAGGCAGATCTGTTTCAGTTCGTGAGTGCATATTTTGGACAAGAATTCAGACTTTCCAGTTTCAAAATTGTGCAAATATCAATGAGCTGTGAATGGGGAATTTGTTCAAACTGGACACATGTGCATTGTTAAATGTGAGAAAGAAACAAACTGATATTTTCTCAATTGTTTGAACATCTCTCTCTCAAACTGAAACATCGATTTTACTGCTCCTCGGATGCTGCCTGAAATGTTGTGCTTTTCCAGCACCATTTTAATATAGACTGTAATCAATACATTCTGCCCTATGAATATTTGAGTGTCTTTATCAAATTATGCTTGTCAGAAAATATTTTCTGCATATACAGAAGTTTAGCAGTCAGTTTTGTCAATGTGAATATGTGAGCACAGGTTTGAATCTATGCCTATCTGTTTCTGCCAAGTCAATATGAGAGTGCAGTTTTCAATCTCTACCTGTCAGATTCTGTGTGAAATTGAGTGTACTTATCAAGCTGTATCTGAGAATTTATGTGAAGTGAAAGTGGAAGTGTTGTTATTCAATTGTACCTGTGATTTTCTGTTATGTGACTAGAAGAGTGTAATTTCCAATCTGTCCCTATCAGTGTCTCCTCCATATATCCGAGGAAGTAATTAAATTATACCTGCCAGTTTTTGCTATGTGACTGAGAGTGTACATCTCAACCAATATCTGGCAGTATGAGTTATGAGAATGAGAGTGTTGTTATCAGTGTACCAGTCAGTTTCTGCTTGGTGAATATGTGAGTGCATAGATCAATCATTCCTTGTCAGAATCTGTGTTGTGAATATGTGAATGAGGTTATCAATTTGTAAACCTGTCAGTTTCTGACATGTACATATGGAAATATACCTGTCAGATTCTGCTCTGTGAGTATGGTGCAGTTATCAATCTGTCTTTGCTTTGTGAACATCCAAATATAGTTATTAATATAAACATGTCAGTTTCCACTCTGTGAATGCATATGTGTATTTCCTAACCTCCTCCTGTGAGTTTCTGCTCTGTCTATGAGAGTGTTGACATGAACATGTAGCTGTAAGTTTCTGGTTTGGTAACGTTTGAATGCCTTTATCAAAATGATGTCAGTTTCTGTGATGTGAATGTGTCAGTTCAGTAATAAACTTATGACAGTAACTTTCTGTTCTGGGAATATGTAAGTGGTGGTTATCATCTGTACCTGTTCGTTTCTGCTTCATAATTGAATGAGAGTAGTTGCCTACCTGTTCCTGTCAGTTTGTGCTGTGAATGTGTTGGTGTAATTATCAGTCTGCATCTGTCAATTTCTGCGAGGCGAATGAGAGAGTGTACTTCCTAGTATGTACCTGTGAGATTCTGATCTGTTATGTTTGAATATCATTATCAAACTGTACATGACAGTTTGTTTATCCCTCTATGAATTTGGAAGTGGAGTAATAAATCTTTACCTGTTCGGTTATGCTGTGGGAAAGTTCTTGTCAGTTTCCTCCAAGTGAGTGTAGTTATCCATCTGTGCCTGTCAGTTTCTGCTATCTGAATGTATGAGTGCAAGTATCAATCTGTGGGTCTCAGTTTCTGCTACGTCAATAAGCGAGTGTATATATTAGAGTCTAGTTATCAACCAGTAACGTTCAGGTTGTAGAGACATACAGCCTTTGATCCAACTAGTGCACACTGACCAGATACCCTAAACTAATCAAATGTTATTTGCTAGCATGGAGTCATAGAGATGTATAGCATAGAAACAGACCCTTCGGTCCAACCAGTCCATGCCGACCAGATATCCCAACCCAATCTAGTCCCACCTGCCAGCACCTGGCCCATATCCCACCAAAACCTTCCTATTCATATACCCATCCAAATTCCTTTTAAGTGTTGCAATTGTACCAGCCTCCACCACTTCCTCTGGCAGCTCATTACATACCCGCACCACCCTCTGTGAGAAAAAGTTGTCCCTTAGGTCTCTTTTATATCTTTCCCCTCTCATCCTAAACCTATGCCCTCTAGTTCTGGACTCGCCAACCCCAGCAAAAAGACTTTGCCTATTTATCCTATCCATGCCCCTCATAATTTTGTAAACCTCTATAAGGTCACCACTCAGCCTCCGACACTCCAGGGAAGACAGCCCCAGGCTGCTCATCCTCTCCCTATAGCTCAAATTCTCCAACCCTGGCATCATCCTAGTAAATCTTTTCTGAACCCTTTCAGGTTTCACAACATCTTTCCGATAGGAAGGAGACCAGAATTGCATGCAATAGTTCAACAGGGGCCTAACCAATGTCCTGTACAGCCGCAACATGATCTCCCAACTCCTGTATTCAATACTCTGAACAATAAAAGAAAGCAGGCATGGATGCTGCCTGAACTGCAGTGCTCTTCCAGCACCGCTAATCCAGAATCTGGTTTCCAGCATCTGCAGTTATTGTTTTTACCTTTTTCACTATCCTATCTACCTGTGAGTCCACTTTCAAGGAGCTATGAACCTGCACTCCAAGGTATCTTTATTCAGCAACACTCCCTAGGGCCTTACCATTAATTGTATAACTCCTGCTAAGACTTGTTTTCCCAAAATGCAGCACCTCGCATTTATCTGAATTAAACTCCATCTGCCACTTCTCAGCCCATTGGCCCATCTGGTCAAGATGCTGTTGTAATCTGAGGTAACCCTCTTCACTGCCCTCTACACCTCCAAGTTTGGTGTCATCTGCAAACTTACGAACTGTACCTCTTATGCTCGCATCTAAATCATTCATGTAAATGACAAGAAGTAGAGAACCCAGCACTGATCCTTGTGGCACTCCACTTGTCACAGGTCTCCAGTCTGAAAAACAACCCTCCACCACCACCCTCTGTCTTCTACCTTTGAGCCAGTTCGGTATCCAAATGGCTAGTTCTCCCTGTATTCCATGAGATC
Source organism: Chiloscyllium punctatum (assembly GCF_047496795.1). Lineage (NCBI taxonomy): Eukaryota > Metazoa > Chordata > Chondrichthyes > Orectolobiformes > Hemiscylliidae > Chiloscyllium > Chiloscyllium punctatum. Next base: position 15,618,849 of record NC_092790.1, read on the forward strand.
TAACCTTGCTAATCAGTCTCCCATGGGAACCTTATTGAACACCTTACTGAAGTCCATATAGATCACATCTACTGCTCTGCCCTCATCAATCCTATTTGTTACTTCTTCAAAACATTCAATCAAGTTTGTGAGACATGATTTCCCATGAACAAAGCCATGATAACTATCTCGAATCAGTCCTTGCCTTTCCAAATACATGTATATCCTATCTCTCAGGATTACCTCCAACAACTTGCCCACCACCGACATCAGGCTCACTGGTCTATAGTTCCCCAGCTTGTCCTTACCATCCTTCCTAACCAGTAGCATCATGTTTGCCAACCTCCAGTCTTCTGGCACCTCACCTGTGACTATTGATGATACAAGTATCTCAGCAAGAGACCCAGCAATCACTTCTCTAGATTCCCACAGAGTTCTCAGGTACACTTGATCAGGTCCTGGGGATTTATACACCTTTATGTTACAAGACATCCAGCACTTCCTCCTCTGTAATATGGACATTTTGCAAGATGTCACCATCTATTTCCCTACAGTCTATCTTCCATATCCTTTTCCACAGTAAATACTGATGCAAAATACTTATTTAGTAACCCCCCCATTTTCTGCGCTTCCACACAAAGGTCGCCTTGCTGATCTTTGAGGTGCCCTATTCTCTCCCTAGTTACCCTTTTATCCTTAATGTATTTGTAAAAATCCTCTGGATTCTCCTTAATTCTATTTGCCAAAAGCTATATCACATCCCCTTTTTGACCTCCTGATTTCCCTCTTACTAATCTAAGGATTCACTCAATTTATCCTGTCTATTCCTGACATATGCTTCCTTCTTTTTCTTTACCAAACCCTCAATTTTTTTAGTCATCTGCATTCCCTATATCTTCCAGCCTTTCCTTTCACCCTAACAGGAATGTACCTTCTCTGAGTTCTAAATTTGGCACATACCCCTTTAAATCCTTCCTATTCATTTACCCACTCGGGCTCCTTTTAAATGTTGTAATTGTTCCCACCTTCATCACATCCTCTGGAAGCTCATTCCATATGCACATCACCAGCTGCATGAAAAGGTTGTTCCTCAGGTTATTTTTTAAATCTTTATCCTCTCACCTTAAACCTATGCCCTCTCTGCTCCCTTACCCAAGGAAAAAAGACCTTGGCTTTTCATCCGATCGATGCCTCTCATGATTTTATAAGCAGCTATATAAATCACCCCTCAGCTTCCGATACTCCAGGGGGAAAAGCTCCAGCCTATTCAGCCTCTCCCGATAATTCAAATCGTCTAATCCTGGTAACATCGCTGTCAATTTTTTTGCACTCTCTTAAGATTAACAACATCCTTCCTATAGCAGCGTGACCCAAATTGTACACAGTCCTCTAAAAGTGCCCTAACCAATGTCCTATGCAGCCCTAACATAATGTCCCAGCTCCTAAACTCAGTGCGCTTACTAAAGGAGACAAGCATGCCAAACACCGTTTCTACAACCTTTTCTAACCGCCACTCCACTTTCAAGCAGCTGTTCATATGCACCTGGTGGTCTTAGACAGTTAATGGTAGGACCATGGGGAGTGTTGCCAAACAATATGTCCTGCCCTGTTTTGAGCTATGAGAATGTATATGTTACTACATTCTCTCTCTGTCAGCTTCTGCAATGTGAATATGTGGGAGCAGCTTAGTCAGTTTCTGCTGTGTGACTGTGAGAGTGAAGTTCTCAATCTGTACTAATCAGTTTCTACTCTTGCGTACCAATTTGGCTTAATTCCCTGGCAGCCACTAATATTTTCCGTGACTGTGATTTATTCCATTGGAGAAGTTATGAGGATATTGAAATGGGGTCTTTATCTTAACCTCTAAGCATTTTGTGAATTCTGAGTTTTTACTTAGTCTGTGGGTTAAGGAAGAGGAGAGCAGACGGGTATATAGTACAGAATCCCAACAATTACTGAAATCTTGTATGCAGAACAGTAAAAGAATAGAATGGGATAAATGGCCTGCGTCTGTGCTGTACCAATTTTGTGATTCAAATGAATAAAAGACAATCACATCCTATTGTATAGAGTATCAGTATAAAACTATCATCAACTATAAGGACAGATCACCTTTTTTAAAAAAAATCTCGTCCTGGCAATCAGTGTAGGAAGTTTCCTTGCTTACGGTTCTGTGTTATCACTGAGACATTTGGTTTCGACTTGAACGTAGACATTGTTGAAGTTTCTTTTGTTTGAAAGTGAGATTTATTCTGCATTTGTCTATTCATCCTGCATGTTTTTTTTTACTGTTGCACATTATTTAATTATTGTGTCTTCAGTCCCGTTTCCCCTTGCTGTGGAGCATATGAACACTCGTGAGTCATTTTTCAGCTGTTTCTATTTCTTGAAGTTACACTTTAACACTTGATCAGTTCCGGAGCCACCATTCACGGTGGGATATGAACAGTGAATATTACCCCAGGCAAATGGAAAAGAAACGTGCCCCCGTCTTTGAGTCCGAGGAGCAGATGCATCTCACGATTGGGCGGTCTCCGTCTTTAGTTCTATCCCTGGTCGACTCGAACCTGGGTCTCTGGCGCTGTTTTGTCTGATCTCAGATTGCAGTAATTGAGGCTTTCTGCTGTCGGTGAGAGATTTTCAAAATGAAGCGAGATCAAACCAGAGCAGCTGCAGGACTGGGATAGCAAATGTGGAGCTTTTGCGGATGTCTGAACTAGTGCACAAAAGGCTGGGCGACATTAAAATATTGTCTAAAGACGATTAATATGCTCACCCGGAAGAACGTTCTGTAATGTTTAATCAACATGCCGGAGTGTTTTTGAAATGTAAAATGAAGAGATTAATTGCATATTGCAGTTCTTGGCGCTTCTTTTGTGTTTCTGCAAGTTCTTCAGGACCAGAAAAGAGAAAGAAAATGTAGAAAGAGATAAATGCAGTTAGGCAAATGGATGAGCGAGAGAGATTGTCTGAAGTATCATTTGGAGATGCCGATGTTGGACTGGGGTGTACAAAGTTAAAAATCACACAACAACAGCAGGTTATAGTCCAATAGGTTTAATTGGAAGCACTCGCTTTCGGAGACATCCACTTGATGAAGGAGCGGCGCTCCGAAAGCTAGTGCTTCCAATTAAACCTGTTGGACTATAACCTGGTGTTGTGTGATTTTGAACTTTGTCTGAAGTATATATTTGTAACCGAATTAACAAGTATTGATGGATTCTCCTCTGAACAACGTCCTCTTTTTCAATGTAAAACATACTCCGTTGTTTGTAAATCGGCGGGCTTTTCAAATTGGAAAGAAAGTTGTTGATGATTTGGCGCTGGCTTCAAGAGAAGGGAACGTGCCCTCTCTCCTCCCTGCCTCTTGGGAACATATTAAACACCAGTGAATCTTTTTTTTTCTCTCTGTTGCTGCTATTTGCTCAAGTTACTCTCTAATATTTGATTTTTAGAGAGCACAAGCAGGACGGATTGCACCTGAACCAGAAGGGCACCAATATCCTGGGAGGTAGGTTTGCTACCACTCTTCGGGGGGAGGGGGGGGATAGGGTTTAAACTAATTTGGCAGGGGGATGGGATCTGGACTTGTAGTCCAGCAAGTAGGTTAGCTGTTTTTCAGGATGTCCAAGAATGTAGGGAGGCTGTGGAGAAGGTAGCACTGACAGGGAATACTTGCGGACACAGAGATGGGTTCAAGTGTGTATACTTCAACACAAGGAGTATCAGAAATAAGGTGGGTGAACTTAAGGCGTGGATCGGTACTTGGGACTACGATGTTGTGGCCATCACGGAAACGTGGATAGAAGAGGGTCAGGAATGGATGTCGGAGGTTCCTGGTTACAGATGTTTCAGTTAGATTAGAGGGAGTGGTAAAAAAAGAGGGAGGTGGCGTTGCTAATTAGAAATGGGTGGCACGGTGACACAGTGTCTGCATGGGTTTCCTCCCACAATCCAAAACGTGCAGATTAGGTGAATTGGCCATGCCAAATTGCCCGTAGTGTTAGGTGAAGGGGTAAATGTAGGGGAATGGGTCTGGGTGGGTTTCTCTTCGGAGGGTCGGTGTGGACTTGTTGGGCCGAAGGGCCTGTTTCCACACTGTAAGTAATCTAATCTAAACGGCTGCAGAAAGGCAGTTGGAGGGGGATCTGCCTTTGGAGGTAGTATGGGCTGAAGTCAGAAATAGGAAAGGAGCAGTCACCTTGTTGGGTGTTTACTACAGGCCCCCCAATAGCAGCAGAGATGTGGAGAAACAGATTGGGAAACAGATTTTGGAAAGGTGCAGAAGCCGCAGGGTAGTAGTCATGGGCAATTTCAACTGCCCAAATATTGATTGGAAGCTCTTTAGATCAAGTAGATTGGATGGGGCGGTGTTTGTGCAGTGTGTCCAGGAAGATTTTCTAACTCAGTATGTAGATTGTCCGACCAGAGTGGAGGCCATATTGGATTTGGTACTTGGTAACGAACCGGGACAAGTGATGGGCTTGTTAGTGGGTGAGCATTTTGGTGATGGTGACCACAACTCTGTGACTTTCACCTTGGTTATGGAGAGAGATAGGTGCGTGCAACAGGGCAGGTTTTACAATTGGGGAAGGGTAAATACGATGCTGCAAGACAGGATCTGAGGAGCATAAATTGGGAGCATAGGCTGCCAGGGAAGGATGTTGTTGAAATGTGAAACTTTTTCAAGGAACAGATACGACGTATCCTTGATATGTATGTACCTGTCAAGCAGGAAAGAGATGGTCGTGTGAGGGAACCTTGGTTGACAAGGGAGGTTGAATGTCTTGTAAGAAGGCTTACATAAGGTTGAGGAAACAAGGTTCAGACAGAGTGTTGGAGGGATACAGAATAGCCAGGAGGGAGCTGAAGAAAGGGATTAGGAGAGCTAAGAGAGGGCATGAAAAATCTTTGGCAGGTTGGATTAAGGATAACCCCAAGGCCTTTTACGCGTATCTGAGAAACATTAGAATGATGGGAACAAGGGTGGTCCGACCAAGGATCAAGTGGGAGACTGTGTATTGAGTCAGAAGAGATAGGAGAAGTCTTGAATGAGTACTTTTCTTCAGTATTTACAAATGAGAGGGACCGTATTGTTGAAGAGGAGAGTATGAAACGGACTGGTAAGCTCGAGGAAATACTTGTTAGGAAGGAAGACATGTTGGGCATTTTGAAAAACTTGAGGATAGACAAGTCCCCCGGGCCAGACGGGATATATCCTAGGATTATGTGGGAAGCAAGAGAGGAAATTGCAGAACCGTTGGCAATGTTCTTTTCGTTTTCACTGTCAATGGGGGTGGTGCCAGGGGACTGGAGAGTGGTGAATGTTGTGCCCCTGTTCAAAAAAGGGAATAGGGATAACCCCGGGAATTACAGGCCAGTTAGTCTTACTTCGGTGGTAGGCAAAGTAATGGAAAGGGTACTGAGGGATAGGATTTATGAGTATCTGGAAAGACACTGCTTGATTAGGGACAGCCAGCACGGATTTGTGAGGGTTAGGTCTTGCCTTACAAGTCTTATTGAATTCCTTGAGGAGGTGACCAAGCATGTGGATGAGGGAAGAGCAGTGGATGTAGTGTACATGGATTTTAGTAAGGCATTTGATAAGGTTCCCCATGGTAGGCTTATGTGAAAAGTCAGGAGGCATGGGAAAGTGGTAAGTTTGGCCAGTTGGATAGAGAACTGGCTAACCGGTCGAAGTCAGAGAGTGGTAGTAGATGGTAAATATTCAGCCTGGAACCCAGTTACAAGTGGAGTTCTGCAGGGTCCTCTGCTGTTTGTAATTTTTATTAATGACTTGGAAGAGGGAATCGAAGGGTGGGTCAGTAAATTTGCAGATGATACGAATATAGGTGGAGTTGTGGATAGTGAGGAGGGCTGTTGTTGGCTGCAAAGGGGCTTAGATATGATGCAGAGCTGGGCTGAGGAGTGGCAGATGGAGTTCAACCCTGTCAAGAGTGAGGTTGTCCATTTTGGAAGGACAAATAAGAATGCGAAATACAGGGTTAATGGTAGGTTTCTTAGTAAGGTGGAGGAGCAGAGGGACCTTGGGGTCTATATTCATAGATCTATGAAAGTTGCCACTCAGGTGGATAGAGCTTGTATGAAGGCCTATGGTGTATTAGCGTTCATTAGCAGAGGGATTGAATTCAAGAGTCATGAGGTGATGTTGCAGCTGTTTCGGACCTTGGTAAGGCCACATTTGGACTACTGTGTTTCAGTTCTGGTCGCCTCATTTTAGGAAAGATGTGGAAGCTTTGTGCAGAGAAGATTTACCAGGATGTTGCCTGGAATAGAGAATAGGCCATACGAGGATAGGTTGAGAGTGCAAGTCCTTTTCTCATTGGAACAGCAAAGGATGAGGGGTGACTTGATAGAGGTATATAAGATGATCAGGGGAATAGTTCGAGTAGACAGTCAGAGAGGTTTGAGGAGAAAGTGAGGACTGCAGATGCTGGAGATCAGAGCTGAAAATGTGTTGCTGGAAAAGCGCAGCAGGTCAGGCAGCATCCAAGGAACAGGAGGATCGACGTTTCGGGCATAAGCCCTTCTTCAGGAATCGTTCCAAAACGTCGATTCTCCTGTTCCTTGGATGCTGCCTGACCTGCTGCGCTTTTCCAGCAACACATTTTCAGTCAGAGACGTTTCCCCCGGGTACAACAGAGTGTTATAAGGGGACATAAATTTAAGGTGAAGGGTGGAAGGTATAGAGGGGTAGGTTCTTTACCCAGAGAATGGTGGGGACATGGAATGCGCTGCCTGTGGTAGTGGCAGAGTCAGAATCATTGGTGACCTTTAAGCGACAATTGGATAGGTACATGGATAGGTGCTTAAGCTAGGGTAATGTTCGGCACAACATCGTGGGCCGAAGGGCCTGTTCTGTGCTGTATTGTTCTATGTTCTATTCTATTCCATTCTGTTTTATTCCAGGAGTTACATGCTCCGGTTGGGATGTGAGCCCTGATTGTCAACCCCGGGAAACAGATCCACGGGTAGATACATTACACACTGATTCTTCAATTTCCAAAACTCCGCGCGGGTTCTGTTGGGTGATAATGATGATTGAATGATGGAAATGAGGTTTTCTGCTGTCAGCTAGAAACTTTCAAAATGAACGAGATCAAACCAAAACCAGAACAGTTGCCGGACTGGAATAGTTAATGGGGAGCTTTTGCAAAAAAGGAGCACGATCTTAAAATAATATCTAAGAGCGGTGTTCGTTATTAATGCGCTCATGGCGAAGAACGTTCATGAAATCCCGACAGGGCTGAATGAGGGCATTCGGCCCATCGAGTCTGAACCTTCCCTTCGAAGAGAATCTCGAATCCTTTAAATAGGTTCTAGACTCAATACCCTAAAGAAAGATTGTGTGAATTGGACTTTTATAATCGAAAAACAAATTCATGACTCAGCCGTTTTACAGAAAACAACGCATTCGTACTTTCTCTGATCTACATCGTGGCGGGATTTTCAAATTTGAAAGAAAACGGTTGATGATTTGGCGCCATGTTTTCCCGCCAGCTTTCTCAGCAATGACCATAGAGTTACAGGGGGTAGGAACACCAAGGGAGACAGTGAGGGGAGAAATTTCATTTGGAACGAACACTCCCGTACCGAATATATTCTGTAAAAATTACATAACATTCATGGCAACGTGGGAATCACTCGCTGAAAGCCGCGTGTCTTCCGACTAACTCCCCCCGGGCTCGGCTATATTCAAAGTATATGTAATAACAACAGAATTGACTTAATGCAGAGAGAACAAATCAATGTCATACTATCAGGTTTCCAACTCTCTCTGGATGGTTTAGTGGCTCTGAAAAGAGCCGTTGTGTTTCTCTCTCTCTTTCGGGGTGAATGTGCAGGGCCGGCCAGGCTCCGTTTAGGCGCGCTCCCCGCGGATCCGGCGGGCCAGCTGGATGTCTTTGGGCATGATGGTGACCCGCTTGGCGTGGATGGCGCACAGGTTGGTGTCCTCAAACAGTCCCACCAGGTAAGCCTCGCTGGCCTCCTGCAGGGCCATCACCGCCGAGCTCTGGAAGCGCAGGTCGGTCTTGAAGTCCTGAGCGATCTCTCGCACCAGCCGCTGGAAGGGCAGTTTGCGGATCAGCAGCTCGGTGGATTTCTGGTAGCGGCGGATCTCCCGCAGAGCCACCGTGCCGGGCCTGTAGCGATGAGGCTTCTTCACTCCGCCCGTGGCCGGAGCGCTCTTGCGGGCCGCTTTGGTCGCCAGCTGCTTGCGGGGAGCTTTCCCTCCGGTGGATTTGCGCGCTGTCTGCTTGGTTCGGGCCATTCTCTCCAACTCTCTGTAACACACACACAGGCTGCTGCTGTCAATGCTGAGGCTGCTGCGGTGCTGCCTGTTTAAGGGAACGGAGAGCCCGCCCTAGAGCTGGGATTGGATACAGCCCTGTCCCTCAACCCACAGAGAAACAGCTTCGGAAGGGACAGGAAAGGCAGGAAAAGAATTGTTGGAGTCTGATTGGATAACGTGAAATGACAGTTGGTCAGTTTGAAAATGCCCGCCGAATTTCACAAACACTGAATTTAAATTAAACATTCAAACGCAAAACACCATCCGTCTAAGATAAAATTTAATATTTTATAGTAATTCTTTAAAACCTAGTTAACTGTCATCTCGGACAGAGGCGGGATCATTGTCTGATCTGTCTGTCACAGGCAGGAGGATAGGCTGGGTTTAAAACAGCCCAGACAAACTGAACAACCGAACTTGTACCGGCCTTTAATCTAAACAACCCCGCCAATTAAAACAGCTTAAAAGCTAATATAGTGTACACCGATTAAAGGACAGAATTTTGGGTGCTTAATCTAGGATAGAAGTTCGGCACAACATCGTGGGCCGAAGGGCCTGTTCTGTGCTGTATTGTTCTAATCTCACTTTATTTTTTTTACTACCCCAGATTGTAATTAGCCCGAAGACAATGTGGAATTGCTGCCTGAACTGTCTGTAACAGGCAGATGGAAGGAACGTGCCATGAAAACATGCGCAGCGTCCCAGAATCAAAACTGAACAAAGTAACTTTCCTGAACGGGTCAGTGAAATACAAATACTACAATATGTCACATTCGTGACTCGGTAGAGTTTTCAGTCGCGAAGTGAAATAACCAAGTGGAGATCAAGAAACCTTCCCAATGTGATACCTTCCTCATTCACAGATCTCCACTTTCGTAAACCATGGCATGAGTGTATATTTGAGTGATTCAGATTAATTCATATCTAAGGTAGGGGACGGGGAACTGGGGATCCGGGCTCAGCTCTTTCCTGAGAGATGTGGGTGGCTCTGATAAGAGCCTTTGGGTTCAGATGGTTATATATTACACTGACTGGTTCATTTCTTTGCTGCTGTCTTGGTCACTTTCGCTTTGGGCTTGGCCTTGCCTTTAGCCGATTTGCTGAGAGGTTTGGGGGCTTTAGGGCCCTTGGTCTTTTTCACCTTCTTCTCGAGAGTCCGTTTCTTTGGCGCTGCTTTGCTCACCGCTTTCTTTGGCGGTGCCGTCTTCTTGCCGCTCGCTTTCTTGGCTGGGGATTTCTTGGCTATCGATTTCTTGCCTGTCGCTTTCTTGGATGGTGATTTCTTGACTGTCGCTTTCTTGGCCTGGGATTTCTTTCCTGTCACCTTCTTGACCAGTGATTTCTTCACGGCCGGTTTCTTGGCGGCCGCTGATGTTCCCGCCTTCTTTCCCGCTTTTGCCTTGACTGGATTCTTTGGGAGTTTGAAGGAGCCGGAGACGCCCTGGCCCTTGACCAGAACAAGGGAGCCGTTCGCCAGGCACCTCCTGATACTCATCTTGATCTGTGCATTTCGCTTTCCCACATCAATCCCGCTTCTCTCCAGCGCCTTCTTTATAGCGGATAGAGACGCCCCTTTGCGATCCTTGATATCCCCGACAACCTTCAGAATCAGCTCTCCCAACCCGGGACCGGGTGTTTTTTTCCTGGGAGCCGCCGCCTTCTTCTTGGGAGCCTTGGCTTTGGTGGGAGCGGAGGCTGGAGGAGCCGTTTCGGCGGCTGCACTGTCGGTCATGTTGAGAACTCCGCGCTGAATCTCTCTCTGGGTCAGTCTGAACTGGGTCAGCAATGAAGCTGCTGGCGGCGGCACTGAGCAACTTGAAGGCAGCGAGCGGACGGCGCAGGGACAACCTGCCGTCAGCTCCCTGTTCCTGCTGCCTCTCTGTGTTTCTCTAACGGACTAAACTCTTCGATTCCTCTGAAATTCCGCATCTCCAGAGAGCCAGGCTCGATCGCTCCTCACCCTGACAGGGGAAGCTTTACGGCCGAAAAGTTTTCACTCGAATAGACGGCTCCGTTGCCGAGTTAGAGGCATTTTGCTGCTGCACTGATGGCGCTGTCTGAGCTGAACGGTGACATTGTCACTACTTTTAGACCGAAATCTTGAAACTAACAAATGCATTGCCTTGAATTCTACCTTTGTGGTTTAGAAGGGGAGCAGGGGGATAACTTGAATTGAAAATATTTTTGAGTTTTGTAAGAGAGACTTGGAAATATCATAATATTAGCGGACACACAAACACAATTACAATAGACAATAGGTGCAGGAGTAGGCCATTCTGCCCTTCGAGCCTGCACCACCATTCAATATGATCATGGCTGATCATCCTTAATCAGAATCCTGTTCCTGCCTTATCTCCATAACCCTTGATTCCACTATCCTTGAGAGCTCTATCCAACTCTTTTTCAAAGAATCCAGAGACTGGGCCTTCACTGCCCTCTGGAGCAGAGCATTCCACACAGCCACCACTCTCTGAGTGAAGCAGTTACTCCTCATCTCTGTCCTAAATGGTCTACCCTGTATTTTTAAGCTGTGTCCTCTGGTTCGGCACTCACCCATCAGTGGAAACATGTTTCCTGCCTCCAGAGTTGGACTAACCGCCCGCCCTTTCCCTACAGTCTCTCTGACACAATAGTCACATTCACACAGTCACACGCCAGAAATATCACCAAATGTAAATGTGGAAGAATAGAATTTCTCCACCTTTCTGCCTTTGCTGCGGCGTCCCGGGAGTTAGTTGTAGTTTTTCTCCTCAGTAACTGTTACACTCTCATCAGCTCCACTGTTTATATCCTCAAAGATGGCCAGTCCGTTTGTCAAGCTTAGAAGACAGAACAGTATGCACTAGAACAGGCCTTTCATGCTGACTCTATCGGATTCTGATTATTGTTTTGTAAAATACTTCGCAATTGAAGCTTTCATTTTGATTTTTCCCAGCAGGCTGATTGGTCTATAGTTCCCAATTTTATGCCTACCTCCCTTTTCCATTGGATTGCTCACACTGGCTAGCCCCCAATCTGTGTAAATTATTGCAGAGCCTATAGAATCTTGGAACATGGCCACCACTGCATCCACTATTACTCAGTCCACTACATTAAATAGTCTGGGACATAGATGATCAAGGCCTGGTGTTTCACAATGTTCAATCCTATCCATTGTCCCAACATCATTTCCTTAATAATACTGATCTGGTTCAGTTTTTCCCGCTCACTAAACTCCCCAACATTACATTACAACAGTATGTTAGTGATTTTGGAGACTTTTCATTCCCCAATTTGAACCCCCCTCTTTCATGATGCAAGTGACATGAGGTCATTTTTACCAACCTATTTATGTTCATTTCTCTCTTTACACATTTCTTACTGTTTTAGCAGTTTTTTTTTAATGGCTTCCACAACATTACTCTTTTCTTCATTTGTTCTTTATTGGTCAAATTCCTTTTTGCTGTCATTTGCTGAATTTGGATCTGTTTGCAGCCTTCACGTCTTTTGTTATATTTCTTCCCAAATTGTAGGCCTTTTCTTTGCACCAAAAACTATCTTAAACAGCCGTTTCAAGTTTCACAGCATCCTTTCTATAGAAGAGAGACCAGAATTGAACATAATATTCCAAAAGTGGCATAACCAATGTTCTGTACACACACAGTATGTTCTTCTAAGTCACATACTCAAAGCTCTGACCAGTAAAGGAAAACATATCAAATGCCTTCTTTGCTATTCTATCTAACTATAACTCCACGTTCAGGCAACAATGAACATGCATTCCAACGTCACTTTGTTCAGCAACACTCCATAGGACCTTAATATTAAGTGTGTAAGTCCTGCCCTGATTTGCCTTTCGAAATTGCAGCACCTCATATTGATATAAATTGAACTCAGTATGCCACTCCTGGGTCCAATGGCCCATCTGATCGAGATGCTGCTGAATTCTGAAGTAGCCTTCTTTGTTGTTTACTACACCTCCAATTTTTGTCTAATCTGCAATCTTACTAACAATACCTGCAACCTCACATCCAAATCATTCAGAATAATGTAGACATGCTTGTGCTGGACTGGGGTGTGCAAAGTTAAAATTGACACAACACCAGGTTATAGTCCAACAAGTTTTCTAAATACAGACACCTGATGGAGGAGCAGCACTCTGAAAGCTTGTACTTCCAAACAAACCTGTTGGACTATAACCTGGTATTGTGTAATTTTTTATCTAAAATTATTTATAAAAATGATGAAAAACAGTGGACTCAGCAGTGATCCTTGTAGCACATCACTTGTCACAGGCCTCCAGTCTGAAAAGCATCCTCCACCATCACCTTCTACCTTCGAACAAGTTCTACATCCAAATGGTTGGTTCTCCCTGTATTCCATGTGATCCAATCTTGCTAACCAATTTCCCATGGGAAACCTTATCAAATGCCTTATTGAAGGCCATATAGATCACATCCACCACTTTTCCCTCATCAGTCCTCTTCCTTACCAATTAAAAAAAAAACTCAGTCGAGTTAGTGATACATGATTTCCCACGCAGAAAGCCATGTTGACTACCCCTAATCAATCCAGGCCTTTCAAAAAGATGTAAATCCTGTTTCTCACAATCCCCTCAACTGTTTGCCTCCTGCTGATGTTACGCTCATTGCTCAATAGTTCCCTGGCTTTTCCTTACCACCTTTCTTAAATAGTGACACCATGTTAGCCAGCCTTCAGTCTTTTTGCACTTCACCTGTGACTATTGATGATACAAATATCTCAGCAAGGGACTCAACAATCCCTAGTTTATCACTGTGTTCCAGGGTACACCTGATCATGTGCTTGTGCTTTATCCACCTTTTCTATTTAAAAACATTCAGCAGGACCTCCTCTGTATTATGGACATTTTTCAAGATGTCACCATCTTTTCCCCACATTCTACATCTTCCATTTCCTTCTCCTCAGTAAGCACTCACTTAGTATCTCCCACATTTCCTTTTATTCCACACACAGGCTGCCTTGTTAATCTTTGCTGGGCCCTATTCTTTCCCTGGTTACCCTTTTAACCTTCATATATTTATAAAATCTATTTGAATTCTCCTTAACACTATTTGTCAAAGCTATGTTATGTCTCTTTTTTGCCCTTCTGATTTCCTTCTTAAGTATATCCCAACTGCATTTATACTCTTTGGAGGATTCACTCAAACCCTGCTGTATTTAACTAACATATGCTTCCTTCTTATTTGGACCAAAACTTCAACTTCTTTTCTCATGCAGCACTTCCTACACCTACCAGACATGCTTTTCTCCCTAACAGGAACATACTGTCTCTGGACCCTCGTTTTTTTCATTTTTGAAGGCTTTCCATTTTTCAGCCATCCCTTCACAAGTGAACATCTGCCCTCGGTCAACTTTTGAAAGTTCTTGCACAATACTCTCAAAGTTGGCCTTCCTCCAAATTAGAAATTTAACTTTTAGATCTGGTCTATCCTTTCCCGTCATAGTTTTAAAACTAATAAAAATTATGGTCGCTGGCCCGAAAGTGCTCCCCCACTGACACACCATTATATCCTAAGAGTAGGTCAAGGTTTGCACCTTGTCTAGAAGGTACATTCACATACTGAATCAGAAAATTTTCTTGTACACACTTAAGAAATTCCTTTCTGTCTAAACCATTAACAATATGGCAGCCCTAATCTATGTTTGGAATGTTAAAATCCCTCACCATAATCACACCATTATTCCTGCAGATCTAAGATCTCCTGACAAATTTGTTTCTTAATTTCCTGCTGACTGTTGGGGGTGTCTGCAGTCCAATCCCAATAAGATGATCAAACCCTTTCTTATTTCTCAGTTCCACCCAAATAATTTCCATGGATAGAAGCCCAGGAATAACCTCCCTAAGTAAAGGTGTGATCTTATCGCTTACCAGACATGTCACTCCCCATTTTCTCTTGCTGACCCCCTCCTCCCATCCTTCCTATAATTTAATTCCTGGAACATTAAGCTGCCAGTTGTGTCATACCCAAACCATGTCTCTGTAATTGCTATGATATCCCAATCCCATTTTCCTAAGTTCATCCTCCTTCCCTGTTAGGCCTCTTGCATTGAAATTAACGCAGTTTAAGTTATCAATCCTATCTCATTCTCTTGGTCTTTGATTTACCGATTACCAGTCTCAGATTGATCTATTTGTTCACTATCTCCCTGGTTCCCACTGACCCCCACACCTTACCAGATTAGATTACTTACAGTGTGGAAACAGGCCCTTCGGCCCAACAAGTCCACACCGACACGCCGAAGCGCAACCCACCCAGACCCATTCCCCTACATTTACCCCTTCACCTAACACTACAGGCAATTTAGCATGGCCAATTCACCTAACCTGCACATTTTCGTGTTGTGGGAGGAAACCGGAACACCCGGAGGAAACCCACGCAGACACAGGGAGAATGTGCAAACTCGACAGTGAGTCGCCTGAGGCGGGAACTGAACCTGGGTCTCTGGCGCTGTGAGGTAGCAGTGCTAACCACTGTGCCACCCACCAGTTTAACCCCTCCCCAGCAGCTTAAGGAAATGTCCCTACCAGTATATTAGATCCCTTCCAATTCAGGTAGAATGCTTCCTTTTTAATACGGGTCATTTCTTCCCCAGAAGAGATTCCAATGGTCCGAATATGGGAGCACCTCTCCCCTGCACCAGTTACTGAGTTTGGCATTCCTCTGCTCTATCATCTTATTCCTTCCCTTTGTGAATATCCTGCATTCTTTCCGCGATATCCTTGATCCTGACACCAGGAAGGCAACACATTGTTCTGATTTCTCGCTGTCGGCCGTATAGTCGCCTGTTCTTGCCGTTGACAAAGAGATTCGAGTTTTGTAAGTTGTAAAAGGAGGACCTTCCAAATCGCGACGACTTCCATCTAAAACGATAAAGGCAGCTGATGTCAGGGAACACCGCCTTGAAATCGGACAAGTTCCCCTCCAAGGCACTCACCATGCTGACATGGAAATAAAACCACTTTCTTTCACTGTTCAAGACCCTGGAACTCCGTGTTCATGGCATTGTAGGCAGCACATTGGACAACGGCTGTTCCAGAAGGTGGCTCAACACCGCCTTCTCAAAGGGATGGAGAATAAATGGTAGGCTCAGCCAGCGACATCCACGTTCCAGGAGTGAATAAACAAAAACAGCTGGGGTCTCTCGTGGTGGCATAAATACATCACAAGGTTTCTGTCTGCAGCATACCTGACACTAAAATCTGTCATCCACGACAAACTAAATCGAGTCCCAGAGATGTTACTGCACACCTGGTCTGACTTTTGCACGGGCCTCCTGACCTTTCTGCCTTCGTAAGAATGTTCGACTATTCCATCTCTTTGTATGTTACTTTGGGCAAGGAGTTAATATTTGTGGATATGGGGTCAGCAGGATTAAATTCCACAGTTAACATTCGATCAGACGTGATGTTATCGAATGGGGGAGCACAGGGGAAGGGCCGAGTGGCCGCCAGTTTCCCCGCCCCCCGATCAGATTGTGAGAGAGCCGGAGGGAGGAGTTATTAACATGAGCCGGGAATGGGGTCCATTGGAGCTTCATAAAGGGACAATGTCCGAGCTTGAAACCTTCTCTGCCCTTTCCCCCACAGCCCCAGTTCCTTTGGTCAAACTGGGAGAAAAGGGAATTGGGGAAATGACCAATTGATGTTTGTTTCTGGGAAGCATCGGGAAAACAGCGCATGCGCAATGCCCCCAAGCTGATTGCCCATGAGCAGAGGAGCGCATGCGTGAGGCCCTCCCCCAGCGCTGCCATTGAGGAGCATTTACTCAGTGAGTCCAAGAGGTTTGTTTGAAACAGACCGCAATGGAGAGATCAGCGCCCAGGGAAGGGAGGGAACAGCAGGCTCCTTCCAGCAGCACATCGGGATGGGAGCCTGGGACACAGAGGGGGCTCCGAGACCGGGATTGATTCGGGGTGAGTTCAGGGAGAACCGGGGGCTGTTTGTAAGAGGCCGAGCGGAGCAGGAACTGGTCCCGGAACTTGGAGTGAGCGGGCTGGGGGAAGAGAGAGGCCTTTCTCGGGCTGTGTGTGGGCCTGCTGAGGGAGGCAGAGCGGGAAGAAGCTGCTGTGGGACATTCTTGTGGTTTATAATCCCCTAAACACTGATGGGAATTCATTGTTTGGCTTCTGTTTCACACATTTTTTGTTGCGAATAGACATTGAAATAAAGGACAGTAGAAACAAATGTAATAATCCTGTGAAGGGTAAATAGAGCAGGCACCGGGAAACGTCTCCAAGTATGTGAAATCGTGCCCAGTGTTCGTCTTTCAACAGGTGGTGTATTGGGAGTTGGATATTGAACTGTGTAATCATTACATTTGTGGAGATGTCCGTATATTGTTAGTTTATTTATATCAAAGTAAAATATTTTTGAATGTCGCAAATAGAAAAATACTCGAAGGCGCTCAGGGCTCGAGTGGAACCAGGATCTACACTAATCACCTAATCTTGTTCAAAACAAAGAATTATAATGATCATGACCTGAATATTGCATTGATCATTTGATGTCTTCCTACTCAGCTGCTAGTGATTTACAGGAGCTCTCTCTTTTTGTCTTTCTCCAGGCAAATATTTGTTGGATCAATCCAAGTGTGACCAACTGCTTCTCACAATCAGCAGGTATGTTACCACTGTCAGAGAGGAGAATGTCCTTTCTACTGTCTGAGTGGATTGAGTCAGATACACATTGAGCTCCATTTCCAGAAGTATACATGCAATCCAAGAGTTAAACACAACTGATGATATATAAATCTATATTATTTCACCCAGTTCTCAATGCATACCACCTCAGTGACGGTAAAGTCCATTATTTAAAGCCAATTATCATTCATAAGAATAGAAGCAGGTTAGACTGTATGCTTGTAATAAATATACATTTGAGCTGCATTAAATCCATATGTAGAATAGGCATTTTTAAAGTTATAATCAATAATCAATCATGCTGTTACATTTGTTATAACAAGTATATATGAAGTTGATATTGAGTGCAGATATAGAAGCAAAATTGGACATTGAGTAGCTGAGTAGGACAAATGTATTCTTTTGATAAATAGTTGTCCTGTACAAAGACAATAATCAAACAATGTAAATTCCAAATGAACCTCTTGGTCAAGCCTGATCTATAGAGGATGCTTAAAGGCCATTCACACACGTGCATACACATCTGTCTCTGTCTCTCAGCCTGGTGTTGATGAAAATACACTATATCCACACTCCCATTCTGGTTGAGGGCCTGAGTAATGCAGAAGCATTGCCATACTTTTTAAATGTATGAAACACTGATTGATAAGACATTAAACCCACCTCATAAAGTATATCAGATCATGACATGCAGGACTGGAAACAAGGAGACAAATAGACAATGTTGGTGTGATATAGACCAGTACCACTCTTCAAAGTGATACAGATCGGCAGCACAACAGAAAACTCACTCTCACTCAGCCAGTTAATGGTAAAAGGGAGAAAAATGCAATTTAGGCCCACAAGTACTTCCAGATGTGGACAGTCACCAATTGACTGACCAAATTATTAATTGTTTCAGAGGATGTTAGTGTTAGATATTACATTATTGCAGTGTCCAGCAGCAACTAACAAACATTAGTACACACACAAAATATAAAAATTAAACTGAGATTGAATACAGTAAAATTCAAATTCTTGGCAAAGATAAGTATTGAACCAACATTAATCCCTTAATCTCACAGGTTTACCAAACATTGAACTGGTTTATCCTACACCTTGACTGAAAATACACATCTGAACGTAGAAAGAGAATGGCATACATATACTCGACTCATCACTGTACACAGAGCAAAACTGGCATGATAGGTATTCAAAGGCTGATAACTGCATAACTAATCTCAAATTGGCATTTACACCAAGACACTGGCAGTGAGTGGATGAAGTTCAAAACAGTTATTTGAAACTAGTATGGAGAACAGATAAAGAGTAGAATGTCCCAGCACAGACACAACAGGCTCAATGGCTGTACCAATTCTGTGATTGAATCATAAATCACAAAATGCATCAGAGATTCAGGCCCAATCGCAACCCTAAAAAACTGCTATCACAGATTGAATCACAGTTACAGAGAATTTTTTTTTTCCCCAGTTCAGTCATGGGATGGGGGCATCAGTGGCTAGGCCAGCATTTATTGCACATCCCTAACTGCCCATGCAGTACTTAGGAGTCAAATACATTGATGTGTGTGCAGTCACATGCAGGCCAGACAAGGGAAGGATGGCAGTTTCCTTCATTCAAGGATGTTACTGAACCAGATGAGTTTTTCTGGCAATCAACAATAGATTCATGGACATCATTAGACTCTTAGACAATTGAGCAACTTTGGTATATAAGAGTTGAAAGTGACTGGAACTCATTGAGAACTTCACTCTCACAGTCACACAACAGAAACTGGCATATATAGATCAATTCCTAAATTCACACATGGACACAGCAGAAATTGACATGTATATATCAAGTCCTAAACTCTCGTATGGACACAACCGAAACTGACAGGCATCGATTGATATCTGCTCTCACATATTCACATTGTAGCAACTAAGAGGGAGAGAACAATAATCACGTGTACACACCCATATGACAGGTACAGGCTGATAACTAGACTAACACATTTGCATAGCAAAACCTGACAGGTACAGTATGATAAATGAATTTGCACATTTATAAACAAGAAGCTGAGATACAAATTAATAACTGCACTCTCAGATGCACAGAGCAGAATCTGACAGGGACAGGTTGGTTAATAACTCACACATGCAGGTGGCAGTAAATTTCAGAGAAAGATTGCTAACTACACTCTCATATTCATAAAACAGAAACTGACAGGAATAGATTGATTATGCTCCCAATTTCACATCACCTTTATTGACATGGACACTTTGGTAACAACACTCACATATTCACAAAGAAGAAACTGACAGATAGAGATTGATAACAAAACAAAAATTGGTGGAAAATTCACAGGTGTGGCAGGTCTAGTGACTGGTCCTCAGAAATGATAGTGGCAAGGAAAATGCACACAATGTGATCTCTATGTTGGAGAAACTGAATGCAGAGTGAGTGTGCATTTTGCAGAACGCCTACATTCTATCCACACAAAAAGACCCTGAGCTTCAAGTTGCCTGTCATTTCAACACACCACCCTGTTCCCTGGCCAGCATCTCTGTCTCAGGCTTGCTGTAGTGCTCTAGTGAAGATCAGTGCACTCTTGAAGAACAACACAGCTTGGGAACTCGACAGCCTTCTGGACTCAGTATTGTGTTCTACAACTTTAAGCCTTGAGCTCTCATTTCATTACCCAGAACCCCACATATCCGGCCTTGTTAACATATAGTCTGCTGTTATACACCACCAATTGTTAGTCACTAACAGGCCTTATTAATAGGCTATCCACCCACTTAGTCTGACAGTTATCCACTCCTTTGTCTGTCCGACTGTTCTTCTCTCTCTTTGAACTATATCTCAATCTGTCTTTTACTCGTCACCCTTCCACCCACCCTTTCTTCTGTATAAAAACTAATATTTTCCTAGCTACGACCAGAAAAATACACAAGTTTGAATACACCACCCAACAAACTCAAGAACAGCTTCTCTGCTGTTATCAGACTTTTGAATGGACTGCTCAAATTTTAAGGTAAAAGTGGGTACTGCAGATGCTGGAGATTAGAGTGGTGCTGGGGAAGCACAGCAGGACAGGCAGCATCTGAGGAGCAGGAAAGTTGACGTTTCAGGCATTCATGATGAAAGGCTTTTGCCCGAAACGTTGTTTTTCCTGCTCCTCAGATGCTGCCTGACCTGCTGTGCTTTCCCAGCACCATTCTAATCTCGCTCAAATTTTAACATTAATCTCTCTTCTCTTTGCAGCTTTAATACTGTATTGCGGATTCTGTTCTATTACCCTGATGCATTTTGTATGATATTATCTGCCTGTAAAGCACACAAAACAATCCTTTGTACTTCAGTGCACGTGAGAATAATAAATTAGATCAAATCAAAGGGATAACTACACTCAGAGAGCAGAATCTGAAAGGTACCAGTTGGTAAATACAGTCACACAAACTGACAGGAAAAGATTAATAAATACACACAAACACTGACATTCCAGAGCCTGACAGGGAAAGATTGATAATAAAACTCTCACATTCACAAAGCAGAAACTGATAGTGACAGGTGAAAACTCAGCTCACACATTCACATAGTAGAACCTGAAGGATTGACAATTACATAAACATATTCACCAAGCAGAAACTGACAGCTGCAGATTGATAACTATATTTATGTATTCACGCAGCAGAGTCTGAAAGATACAGATTGACAGTTACACTCACTTTGACAAAGAAGAAATTGACAGGTAGAGACTGATAACTGTATTCCCACATTCACATCACTGAAACTGACAGCTACAGTTTGATTAATACACCCACATTCACAGAGCAGAATGTGATCAATAACTGTATTCACATATTGACAGGGAAGAAGCTAACAGGATCAGATCAGTATCTACTCACTCATATTGACATAGTAGCAACAGATTGACAATGACACTCTGGGGTCAAATAGCAAAACCTGACAGATACTGTTTGATAATTGCACACTCATATTGATATAGAATAAACTAACAATATCTACATTCTGACAGAATAAACTGATGGATACAAATTGATGACTGCATTTAATATTTGTACAGCAGAAACTGACAGGTAGAGACTAATATCAAAACTCTCATTCTCATAGCTGAGACTGACAGGTTCAGGTTGATAACTACACTCTCAGATACAAAGCAGAAACTGTTCGGGACAGATTGGAAAGTAACACACATTTTCTCTGGGCAGAAACTAACAGGTATATATTGAGGGTGACATGATGGTTCAGTGGTTAGCACTGCTGCCTCACAGCACCAGGATCCCAGGTTCGATTTCAGCCTTGGGCGACTGTCTGTGTGTAGTTTCCAAATTCTCCCTGTGTCTGCGTGGGTTTCCTCCAGGTGCTCCAGTTTCCTTCCACAGTCCAAAGATGTGCAGGTCAGGTGAATTGGCCACGCTGAATTGCCCATAGTATTAGGTGCATTAGTCAGAGGAAAATGGGTCTGGATGTGTTACTCTTCAGAGAGTTGGTGTGGACTGGTTGGGCTGAAGGGCCTGTAGGAATCTAATTGGAAAAAAAAATTGAAATAACTAAACTCGCATATCTACATCCGAGAAACACATAGGGATTGATTCTATTTATTTAAAATGTATGAAATGTATTTATTAACCAGTCCCTGGTAGTTTCCTCCATTGAATACATGAGTTCAGTTACCAACCTGCACCTGTCGCTTTATGCTATGTGAATGTATGAGTGTAGTTATCAGTCTGTCCTATTTGTCTCTGTGGTGAGAAAATGTAAATATATTTACCAGATTGAGAACTGCATTCATTTGTATATTTGTACAGACTATGTGGATTAATAATTACACTCTGATATTTACAAAGCAGCATTTAACAGGTACATCTTGATAATTGTCCTCACACATTCACTGAACAGGAACTAACAGCTATGGATAGATAAGGAAACTTTCATATCCAGACACTTACTGGCATCAGATTATCCCATTTGTAGAGGTATTGTTCGTATCCGTTTCTCAGTAAAATGGTAAAGTTTCTTTGATACAATCACTAAAGAACAGCTCAGGCCAAGAAGAGAATCAGCCCTGTGGTTCTGTTGGAATTGCGTCTTGAAGGAAAAACAGCCTAATAATTATTAAATTGACTTAATGTTGATTTACAGATGATGTCTCTTCTGTCTTCCTCCAGACAATTACTTGAAGGACCAAGACAGTGTGATATGTGCTCAGTATGAAGCTAAGTGTGATCAGTTCCTTCTAACAAACAGCAGGTATGTTACTGCAGTCAGACTGAAGAACATCCTTTCCATAGTTACAGAGCAGATTGAATTAGACATACATTAACTCAATTTCCAGCGAGAAATTTTCAAATCAAGAGTCAACTACCTTGAAAGAATTACAATTTTTTTTTTCTCTCTCTCCATTCTTTATGTAAATCACCTCATTTGCCAATAATTGTTATAATTCACAGCCATAGAGTTATAAAGATGCAGAGCACAGAAACAGACCATTTGGTCTGACCTATCCATGCCAACCAGATATCCAAAACTAATCTCGTCCCATTTGGCAGCACTAGTGCCGTTTGCCAGCACTTGGCCCATATCCCTGTAAACTGTTCCTACTCATGTACGCATCCCGATGCCTTTTAAATGTTGGAATTGTTCCAGCCTCCACCACTTCCTCTAGCAGGTCATTCCATACACACACCACCACCCGCATAAACATGTTTCCCCTGAGGCTTTTTCAAAATCTTGCCCCTCTCACCCAAAACCTATGCCCTCTAGTTCTGGACTCCCCCACCCCAGGGAAAATACCTTGTCTATTTAGCCTCTCCATGACCCTCCTGATTTTATACTCTCCAAAATGTCACCCCCTCAGCCTCCAACACTCCAGGGAAAACAGGCCCAGCTTCTTCACCCTGTCCCTTTCGCACAAACACTCCAATCCTGGCAACAATCTTGTAAATCTTTTCTGAATGTTTCAAGTTTCACAGCATCCTTCTGATAGGAAGGAGATCAGAATTGCACACAATATTTCAAAAGCAGCTGAAGCAATTACCTGTACAGTTGCAACATGATGTCTGAACCCTTATGCTCTATGCTCGGACCAATAAAAACAGCATACTAAGTGCCTTCTTCATTATCCTATCGACCGGCAACTCCACTTTCAAGGAACTATGAAGCTGCACTCCATCATCTCCTTGTTCAGCAATACTCACCAGGACCTTACCATTAAGTGTAAAACTCCTGCCTTAATTTGCCTTTCCAAAATGAAGCACCTCAGATTTATCTGAATTAAATTCCATCTGCCACTGCTCAGCCCAGTGGCCCATCTGATCAGTATCCTGTTGTACTCTGAGGGAACCTTCTTTGCTGTCCACTACATTGCCACTTTTGGTGTCATCTGCAAACCTTTTATGTTCACATTCAAATCATTTATATAAATGATGAAAAGCAGTGAACCCAGCACCGATCCTTGTGGCACACCACTGATCACAGGTCTCCAGTCTGAAAGGTAACCCTCCACAACCACCCTCTGTCTTCCACTTTCAAGTAAATTCTGTGTCCAAATTGCTAGTTCTCCCCAATTTTCATATGGTCTAACCTTGCTAGCCAGTCTACAATGAGGAAACTTGTTAAACATCTTACTGAAGTCCATATAGATCACGTCCACCGCTCTACCCTCATCAATCATAGAGTCAAAGAGATGTACAGCACGGAAACAGACCCTTTGGTCCAACTTGTCCACACAGACCAATTAAACCAACCAATCTAGTTCCACCAGCCAACACCCGGCCCATATCCCTCTAAACCCTTCCTATTCATATCCGCATTCAGATGCTTTTTCAAAGTTGCAATTGTATTAGCCTCCACCACTTCCTCTGGCAGCTCAATCCATTCATGTACCACCCTCTGCATGAAAACCTTGCCACTTAGGTCTCTTTTATATCTTTTCCATCTCACAGTAAACATATACCCTCTAGTTCTGGACTCCTCCAATCCAGGGAACATACCTTGTCTATTTATCCTATCCATGCCCCTCATGATTTTACAAACCTCTATAAGTTCACCCCTCAACCTCCGATGCTGCAGGGAAAACAGCCCCAATCTATTCAATCTTTCCTTCTAGCTCAAATCCTCCAACCCTGGTAACATCCTTTTCAATCTTTTCTGAATCCTTTCAAGTTTCACAACATCCTTCTGATAGGAAGGAGACCAGAATTGTACGCAATATTCCAAAAGTGGCTTAACCAATGTACAGTACGGCCTCAACATGTACTCAATATTCTGACCAAGAAAGGAAAGCATATCAAACGTCGTCTTCGCTATCCTATCTACCTGCAACTCTATTTTGAAGGAACTATGCACCTGCACTCCATGGTCTCTTTGTTCAGCAACACTCCCAAGGACCTTACCATTAAGTGTTTAAGTCTTGGTAAGGTTTGCTTTCCCAAAATGCAGCTCCTCACATTCATCTGAATTAAACGCAATCTGCCACTCCTCAGCTCATTGGCCCATCAAGATCCCATTGTAATCTGAGGTAACCTCCTTCGTTGTCCACTACACTTCCAATTTTGGTGTCATCTGCAAACGTACTTACTATACCACCTATGCTCACATCCAAATCATTTATGTAAATGACAAAAAGTAGTGGATATAGCACTGATCCTTGTTGTACTCCACTGGTCACAGGCTTCCATTCGTAATAGCAACCCTGCACTACCATGTCTTGTCTTCTATTTTGAGCCAGTTCTGTTTCCAAATGGCAAGTTCTCCCTGTATTCCATGAGATCTAACTTTGCTAACCAGTCTCCCATGGGGAAATCCTCTTTGTTACTTCTTCAAAAAACTCTACCAAGTTTGTGTATCATGGTTTCCCATGCACAAAACCATGTCCACTCTCCCAAATCAGTGCTTGACTGTTGAAATACGTGTAAGTTCTGTCCCTCAAGATTCCCTCCAATATCTTGCCCAACACCAATGGCAGACTTACCAGTCTTTCGTTCCCTGACTTTTCCTTATCACCTTTCTTAAATAGTAGCACCACGTTAGCCAACCTCTAGTCTTCCGGCACCTCACCTGTGACTATTGATGTTAAAAATATCTCAGCAAGGGACACAACAAAAACTTTCATAACTTGCCGAAGAGTACTACGGTACACCTGATCAGGTCCTGGGGAATTATTCACCTTTATGCATTTCAAGACGTCCAGTAATACTAGTTCTGTAATATGGACATCTTTCAAGATGTCACCAACTATTTCCCGACATGGTATGTCTTCCGTGTCCTTCTCCACAGTAAACACTGATGCAAACTACTCACTTAGTACCTTCCCCCATAGAGTCATAGAGATGTACAGCTTGGAAACAGACCCTTTGGTCCAACCAGTCCATGCCGACCAGATATCCCAAGCCAATCTAGTCCCACCTGCCAGCACCCGGCCCATATCCCTCCAAACCCTTCCTATTCATGTACACATCCAAATGCCTCTTAAATGTTGCAATTGTACCAGCCTCTATGACATCCTCTGGCAGCTCATTCCATACATGTACCACCCTCTGCGTGAAACAATTGCCTCTTAGGTCACTTTTATATCTTTCCCCTCTCACCCGAAACCTATGCCCTCTAGTTCTGGACTCCCCAACCCCAGGGAAGACTTTGTCTATTTATCCTATCCATGCCCCTCATAATTTTGTAAATCTCTATAAGGTTACTCCTCAGCCTCCGACGCTCCAGGGAAAACAGCCCCAGCCTGTTCAGCCTCTCCCTGTAGCTCAGATCCTCCAACCCTGGCAACATCCTTTTCTGAACCCTTTCAAGTTTCACAACATCTTTCCAATAGGAAGGAGACCAGAATTGCACGGAATATTCCAACAGTGGCCTAACCAATGTCCTGTATAGCCACAACATGACCTCCCAACCCCTGTACTCAATACTCTGACAATAAAGGAAAGCATACAAAATGCCTTCTTCACTATCCTATCTACCTGTGACTCCACTTTCAAGGAGCTATGAACCTGCACTCTAAGGTCTCTTTGTTCACCAACACTCCCTAGGACCCTACCATGAAGTGTATAAGTCTAAGATTTGCTTTCCCAAAATGCAGCACCTCGCATTGATCTGAATTAAACTCCATCTGCCATCTCTCAGCCCATTGGCCCATCTGGTTCAGATCCTGTTGTAATCTGAGGTAACCCACTTCGCTGTCCACTACACCTCCAATTTTGGTGTCATCTGCAAACTTACTAACTGTACCTCTTATGCTCGCATCCAAACCATTTATGTAAATGACAAATAGTAGAGGGCCCAGCACTGATCCTTGTGGCACTTCACTGGTCACAGGCCTCCAGTCTGAAAAACAACCCTCCACCACTACCCTCTGTCTTCTACCTTTGAGCCGGTTCTGTATCAATGGCTAGTTCTCCCTGTATTCCATGAGATCTAACCTTGCTAATCAGTCTCCCATGGGGAACCTTGTCGAATGCCTTACTGAAGTCCATATAGATCACATCTACTGCTCTGCCCTCATCAAACTACTTTGTTACTACTTCAAAAAACTCAATCAAGTTTGTGAGACATGATTTCCCATGCACAAAGCCATGTTGACTATCCCGAATCAGTCCTTGCCTTTCTAAATACATGTACATCCTGTCCCTCAGGAATCCCTCCAACAACTTGCCCACCACCGCGGTCAGGCTCACTGGTCTATAGTTCCCTGGCTTGTCTTTACCGCCCATCTTGCCAACCTCCAGTCTTCCGGCACCTCACCTGTAACTGCTGATGATACAAATATCTAAGCAAGAGGTCCAGCAATCCCTTCTCTAGCTTCCCACAGAGTTCTTGGGTACACCTGATCAGGTCCTGGGGAGTTATCTACCTTTAACCGTTTCAAGACATCCAGCACTTCCTCCTCTGTAATCTGGACATTTTGCAAGATGTCACCATCTATTTCCCGACAGTCTATATCTTCTATATCCTTTTCCACAGTAAATACTGATGTAAAATATTCAATGAGTATCTCCCCCATATTTTGTGGATCCACAGAAAGGCCACCTTGCTGATCTTTGAGGGATCCTCTTCTCTCCCTAGTTACCCTTTTGTCCTTAATATATTTGTAAATACCCTTTGGATTCTCATTAATTCTATTTGCCAAAGCTATCTCATGTTCCAGTTTAGCCCTCCTGATTTCCCTTTTAAGTATACTCCTATTTTCTTTATACTCTTGTAAGGATTCACTCGATCTATCCTGTCTATACCTGACATATGCTTCCTCCTTTTTCTTAACCAAACCCTCAATTTCTTTAGTCATCCAGCATTCCCTATACTTACCAGCCTTCCCTTTCATCCTGACAGGAATATACTTTCTCTGGATTCTTGTTATCTCATTTCTGAAGGCTTCCCATTTTCCAGCTGTCCCTTTACCTGCGAACATCTGCCTTCAATCAGCTTTCAAAAGTTCTTGCCTAATACCGTTAAAATTGGCCTTTCTGCAGTTTAGAACTGCAACTTTTTGATCCAGTCTATCCTTTTCCATCACTATTTTAAAACTAATAGAATTATGGTCGCTGGCCCCAAAGTGCTCCTCCACTGACACCTCAGTCACCTGCCCTGCCTTATTTCCCAAGAGTAGGTCAAATTTTGCAACTTCTAGTAGGTACATCCACATACTGAATCAGAAAATTGTCTTGTACACACTTAACAATTCCTCTCCATCTAAACCTTTAACACTATGGCAGTCCCAGTCGATGTTTGGAAAGTTAAAATTCCCTACCATAACTACCCTATTATTCTGAGATCTCCTTGCAAGTTAGTTTCTCAATTTCCCTCTGACTATGGGGGGTCTATAATAGAATTCCAGTAAGGTGATCATCCTTTTCTTATTTCTCAGTTCCACCCAAATAACCTCCCTGGATGTATTTCTGGGAATATCTTCTCTCAACACCGCTGTAATGCTACCCCTTATCAAAAATGCCACTCTCCCTCATCTCTTGCCTCCCTTTCTATCTTTCCTGTAGTATTCTTATCCTTGGACATTTAGCAGCCAGTCCTGCCCATCCCTGAGCTATGTTTCCATTATTGCTATGATAGCCCAGACCCATGTTCCTAACCATACCCTGAGTTCACCTGCCTTCCCTGTTAGGCCCCTTGCATTGAAATAAATGCTCACTATCTCCCTGGGTCCCCCCCACCTTACAAGTTTAAATCCTCCCAAGCAGTTTCAGCAAATTTCCTTGCCAATATATTAGTCCCCTTCCAATTTAAATGCAATCCGTCCTTCTTGTACAGGTCACTTCTACCCCAAAAGAGATTCCAATGATCCAAAAATGTGAGTCCTTCTCCCACACACCAGCTACTCAGCCATGCATTCATCTGCTCTATCCTCCTATTCCTGCCCTCACTAGCTCATAGCACTGGGAGTAATCCAGATATGACTACCCTTGAGGACCTCTTTTTTTTTAAATTTCTGCCTAACTCTCTGTAATCTCTCTTCTGCGTCTCCACACAATATTTGAGAGGCTCTAATCTCTCCCTAGTTACCATTTTGTCCTTAATGTATTCATAAAGTTCCTTGGGAATCTCCTTAAAACTATTTGCCAAAATTATCTCATGTCCCCCTTTTGCCCTCCTGATTTCCCTCTTCAATATACTCCTACTGCCTTTTCCTCTTCTAAGGATTCACTCAATCTCTACTGTCTATACCTGACATATGTTTCCTTCTTTCTCTTAATCAAAACCTCAATTTCTCCATCATCCAGCATTCCCTCCACTTCCAGACTTGCCGGTCACCCTATCAGGTACAGACTGTCTCTGGACTCTTGTTATCTCATTTTAGAAGGTCTCCCATTTTCCAGCTGACCCATTACCTACGAACATCTGCTGCCAATCAGCTTTTCAAAGTTCTTGCCTAATATTGTCAAGCCCATTGATATTTTACGCCATTTTTCAAGGCGTTTAGACTGAATTGTTATCTGAAATAGATGCCTGGGAAAGGCGTTAAATCTACATTTAATATGACATTTTTAAAGTTAAAATCAAGATGGAAAAGAAAATCAGACCGTAACATCATTTCAAAAACCATATACAACATCGATGTTAAATACAGAGACAGAAGGAAACCAGACAAAGTCACCAATTTACAGGATGAAACAGTGTTATTATGTTTATTAGTGATTAGGCAGGATAGAGTTAAACCTTGAATGAATTTTTGTCACATACAGAGACATAGCAATTAAATAATGTGAATTCCAAGCACCCATTGTGTGCCAAAGCCTGACAAATAAAACTGAAGATGCTAGAGGCTGGAAACAAATGTAGAAATTGCTGGAAAAATTCAGCGCGTCTGGCAGCATCTGTTGTTAGAAAGCAGAATTAATGCATTGGGGCCAGTGGCTGCTATTCAGAACTGAGTTTCTTTAGGAATTTCTAAATGTTCTTCCTGACAATAGAAAATAATTACTGCAGACACACACAAACAGACACACAGCAACTGACTAATTCAGCATCAATTTAAAATACACACCTCATAACTATTAGTCTTGCTCTGCAGTTATGGAGTTCCATATATACTGCAGGCAACAGGAAATGATCCAATCGGGATGAAGTATCACTCTCACATGGAGTCATTGTGGTCTGCAGCAGGCAGAAACATCCAGCTAATAATTCTACTCCCACTCAGACAGCATTCCATTTCCATCAATGTATCATGGTGGCAGAGGCGCTGCCTTTAGCACATCATTCTCCATTTCTCCAACTTGCAGGAACAGATTTTTTTATGACTCTATCTTCACCAAAAAGGCTTCTTGTGCCATGGTTTCAAATTAACTTGCATTTGCTACAAGTAGCCCTGCATTCCTATGAAGTCTGATATTAAATACAAGAAATAATCTCAATTCTCAAATAATCAATGCGATCACATAATTGTAATTTGAAACAGTGGAGTAGGTTTAGTGAGATAATAGAACATAAAACATGACAGCGCAGTATACTACTCCATAGGTTTATCCAATGACCATTTAAATGCCAGTAAACTTGGCGAGTCCACTACAGTTTCAGGCAGAACATACCTGCAACTACTACTCTCTGAATAAAGAAACTACTCTCACATTTGTCTTATATTTATCATCCCTCAATTTAAAGCAATGTCCCCTTGTGCCAGCCATCACCATCGGAGGAATAAGGCTCGCACTGTCCACACTATCTAACCCTCTGATTATTTTATATGTCTCTATGAAGCCACCTCTCCACCTTCTTCTCTCTAATGAACCCTCATGTCCCTCCGCCTTTCCTCATAAGACATTCGCTCGAGACCAGGCGACATCCCAGTAAATCACCTCTGAACCCTTTCCAAAGCTTCCACATCCTTCCCGTGATGTGGTGACGAGAAGTGGATGCAATTTTCCAAGTGTGACCAGAATTTTGTAGAGCTGCAGCATGACCTCATGGTTCCAAAGCTCAATCCCTCTACCAATAAATGCTAACCACCGTATGCCTTCTTAACAAACCTGTCAACCAGGGTGGCAACTTTCGGGGATCTACCACATGTACACAGATGTCTCAATGCTCATCTACATTGCCAAGAACCTTACCATTAGCTCAGTACTCTTTACTCCTATTGCTCCTTCCAAAGTGAATCATCTCACACTTTTCCACATTAAACTCCATTGCCCAGCTCTGCAGCTTATCTGTGTAACCTGCAAAATTCATCGGCACCATCCACAACTCCACTCTGCAAATTGACAAACCCCTCTTTCTGCGCCCTCACCCAGGTCAGCAGTGGACCCAAAACAGATCCTTGCGGTACACTGCTAGTAACTGAACTCCAGGATGAACATTTCCCATCAACTACCACCTTCTGTCTTCTTTCAGCTCACCAACTTCTGAGCCAAACTGCTAAATCATCCTCAATCCCATGCCTCTATATTCTGTGTAATAACCTACAGTTGGGTTATCTTACTGAAAACACCTAATCAAGCACTTTACTGAAATCCATATACATCACATCAACTGCTTTACCCTCTTCCATCTGTCACTTTCTCAAATAACTTAATAAGGTTTGTGAGGCATGACTTGCACTTCACAAAACCATATTGACTATTCCTAATCAATTTATTCCTACTGAGATGATTATAAATCCTGTGTCTTCTAGCCTTTTCCAACACTTTACCCACAACTGAAGTAAGGCTCACTGATCTATTCCCCTTCTTGAACAAAGGGACAACATTTGCTATCTTCAAGTCTTCTGGCACTATTCCTGTAGACAATGACAACATAAAGATCAAAACCAAAGGCTCTGCAATCTCCTCCCTGGCTTCCTCGAGAATGCTAGGATAAATCCCATCTGGCCCAGGGGATTATCTATTTTCACACTTCCCAGAATTGCTAACACCTCCTCCTTGTGAACCTATATCCCATATAGTCTAGTAGCCTATAACTCAGTATTCTCCTCAACAACATTATCTTTTTCCCCGTGTGAATACTGATGAAAAATATTAATTTCACACTTGTCTGACTGCACACACAATTTCCCACTCCTGCCTTTGATTGGCCCGGAAGGTAATCTAGTCATTCTTTTATTCCTGATATAGCGATAGAAAGCTTTAGGGTTTTTCTTGTTCCTATCTGCCAAAGACTTCTCTTGTCCCCTCCTGGCTCTCCTTAGTTTGCTGTTCAGGTCTTTCCCGGCTAGCTTGTAAGTGCTGCGCCTTCACGTCTCATTGTAACATAAGCCGCCTTCTTCCTTTTGACAGGAGATCAACTTCCTTAGTAAACAATGGCTCCCTCACTTGTCCACTTCCTCCCTGCCTGACAGGTACGTGTTAATCAAGGATATGCAGTAGCTGTTTCAATTGTGCCATCCCTTGTGGTTTCCTTTCCTATCCTATGCGTCATAAATCTTGCCTAATCGCACCATAATTGCCTTTCCCCCAGTAAATCTTGCCCTGTGGTATAAACCTATCCCTTTCCTTCGCTAAAGTAAACCTAACCGAATTGTGGTCACTCTCACCAAAGTGCACACTTACCTCCAAATCTAACACCTGGTCGGGTTCATTACCCAGTACTAAATCCATTGTTGCCTCACCCCTGGTTGGCCTGTCTACATAATGTGCCAGGAAACATCGGACAAAAACTGATATCTGAAGTACTCCTAGTATAGTATTTCCAGTCAATATTTTTAAAAGTTAAAGTCTCCCATAACAACAACCCTGTTACACTCGCTTCTATGCAGAATCATCTTTACAATCCTTTTCTCTACGTCTCTGGAACTATTCTGAGGCCTATAGAAAACTCCCAACAGAGTGATCTCTCCTTTCCTGTTTCTAACGTCAGCCCTTCTGCCTTTCTCCTCCCCTCCGTTGAGCTACACAAGTGTCCAAATGATGCTGAGCACCATCACAATAAAGCGCAGGTTAATTAACACCTCCCTTTTGACACCTACCTCATTAGATGAGTCCTCAAACATCCTTTCTGCTACAGTAATACTGTCCTTGACTAATAATGCTACACTTCCTCCTTTTTTACCATCTTCTCTGATCTTACAGAAACATCGAAATCCCGGAACCTACGACAACTATTCCTGGTTCCTGCTCGATCGAAGTCTCTGAAATGGCCACAACATCAAGGTCCCAGGTACCATACAGTGCTGCAAGTTCACACACTTATTCTGGATGCTCCTGGCGTTGAAGTAGACACACTTCAAACCACCTTCCTGCTTGCCAGTGCACACTTGCGACACTGAAACCATATTTCTAACCTAACTATGCTCAACCTCTGGACACGGGAACTACAATTTAGATTCCCATGCCCCTACTGAATTTGTTTAAACCCTCCTGAAGAGCATTAGCAAACATCCCCCTAGGATATTGGTATCACTTTGCTTCAGGTGTAGACCATCATTTTTGTAGAAGTCCCACCTACCCCAATTATCCAGGTATACAAAACTCTCCCTCCAACACCATCCCTTTAGTCACGTGTTCAATCCCTCTCTCTCCTGTCACTATCGTGTGGCATGCGCAACAAACCAGAGATAACAACTCTGTTTGTTCTAGCTCCAAGCTTCCACCCTAGCTCCCTGACTTTCTGCCTTAAATCCGCATTCCTTTTCCTACCTACATTGTTAGTGCCTATGTGGACCACAACTTGGGGCAGCTCTCCCTCCCCTTCAAGGATCCTGAAAACACAATGTGCGACATCATGAATCCTAGCATCGAGAAAGCAACACACCACCCATGAGTCTCTATCGTTCCCATAGAACTTTCTATACGTCCCTTTAACTATGGAAAACCCAATGACGAATGCACTCTTCCTCTCCCCCCATCCCTTCTGAGCAACAGGGACAGACTCTGTGCCAGAGACCTGTACCCTGTGGCTTACCGCTGGTATGTTTCCCCCACCCCCCACTAACCGTATCCAAAACGGTATACTTGTTATTAAGGGAAATGGCCACAGGGGATCCCCGCACTGTTTGCTGGTTCCCTTTCAGTCCCCTGACTGTAACCCATTGGCCTTTGTTCTTCTCTCTGTGTGACTATCTCTCGGTAACTCCTCACAAGATAACATAGATTCCTAAAGCTGCTCATTTATCTTTATACAAGAAGTGTTCAAACGTTTCATTCTTCAAAAAAATTTAGTTTTGGCTGTTTCAATTTCCTCCACTGCATGAGACAAAATCAAAGTCCTTCTGCCTTCCTCCTCCCCTCCATAGAGCAACACAAGTGTCCCTATGATGGTAAGCGCTGTCACAATAAGTGCAGGGTAATTAACACCTACCTTTTGATTAGATTAGATTCCCTACAGTGTGCCCCTTTCGGTCCAACTAGTCCACACCGACCCTCTGAAGAGTAACCACCCAGATCTATTTCCCTCTGACTAATGCACCTAATACTATGGGCAATCTAGCGTGGCCAGTTTACCTGGCCTTTGGACTGTACAAGGAAACTGGAGCACCCAGAGGAAACCCACGCAGACACAGGGAGAATGTGCAAACTCCACACAGACAGTCGCCTGAAGTTGGAATTGATCCTGGGACCCTGGTTCTGTGAGGCAGCAGTGCTAACCACTGAGCCACCGTGCCACCTCTTCAACTTTACTTCAACAGTCTTCAAATAATTATATCACTGAAAAATAAACAAATTCTGACCTTGATCAGGTGGGTCAGTGGGCCAAGAAGGGACAGATTCAGTTTCCTTTAGATACATGTGAGGTGTTAGATTTTGGTAAGACAAACCAGGGCAGGTCTTATAATGGTGGGGCTTTGGTGAGTGTTGCTGAACAAAGACCAAGGGGTGTAGCTGCATATTTCCTTGAATGAAGGGTCACAGGTAAACAGGGCAGTGAAGAAGGCATTTGGCATGCTTTCCTTCATTGGTCAGAACATTGAGTGTAGGAGTTGGGATGTCATCTGGTGGCTGTACAGGACATTAGTGATGCCACTTTTATGAGATTGTGTACAATGCTCATCACCCTTCTCCAGGAAGGATGTTAAACTTGAGATGGTGCAGAAAAGATTTACAAGCACGTTGTAGAGATATAGAGTCATACAGCATAGAAACACATCCTTCAGCCCACCATGTCCAACAAACAGCAAACTGCATTCATCCCATTTACCTACACTTGGCCCATAGCTGACTATGCCCTGGTTTCTTAAGGGCACATCCAGATGCTGCTAAAATGCTGTGAGACTATTCCACAACACACTCAGGCAGCATGATCCAAACTTTACCCACCCTCTGGATCAAAATATTTTTCTCAGATATCCTCTAAACTGCTTTCCCCACACCTTCAAATTCTCTGGTCTCAGACACATCTGCCATGGGGAGAAAGACTCTCACAATTTACTCTGTCTGCATCTTTCATTGTTTAGTATATCTCAGTCAGATCCTCCCTCAACCTCCTCTGCTCCA
The DNA here is from genome assembly GCF_047496795.1 of Chiloscyllium punctatum. NCBI lineage: Eukaryota > Metazoa > Chordata > Chondrichthyes > Orectolobiformes > Hemiscylliidae > Chiloscyllium > Chiloscyllium punctatum. Next base: position 15,653,688 of record NC_092790.1, read on the forward strand.
AGGATTCCAAACCCAGCTCATACATTCTCCCCTTTTGAGAAAGACTTTCCAACCCACTGCATCCTCTCCAGTCAATCCCATCCTTCTAATTGTGTAGCAATCACAACTGCACACAGTATTTGATCTGTTTTATAAAGTTGTAATAAGGCTTCCTTGCTCTTATGTTCGACAGCTCCGGTACGGAAGGGAAAGCATCCTGTATGCCTTCTTCAGTAGCCTGTCTGCCTGTGCTGACAACTTCTGGGATCTACACCAAGGTGCCTTTGTTTCTCAGTACTGCCTAGGGATCATTCCTTCAATGTGTAATTCTTTCCCTTATTAGATCTTCTAAAATGCATTACCTCACATTTGTCAGGTTTAAATTCCATCTGTCATTGCTCTGCCCAATGTCCTCATACTGTAGCCTGAGACCATCCCCCTCACTGTCAACAACGCCACCAACTTTCATGTCATAGAGCAAAGAACAATACAGCACAGGAACAGGCCCTTCGCACACCAAGGCTACACTGAAACATTTAATACTTCCACACAAAAAATTAATCTGCAGGCTTACTAATTATACATTCTACATTCACATCCAATTGTTAATATGTACATAACAAACAGCAAGGGTCCCAGCACTGAACCCTGTGGTATACCACTGGTCACAGGCTTCCAATCACAAACACAACCCTCAACGATTATAGTTCGAATCCTGTCTGCAAGCTCATTTCGGTCCAGTGTGCGTGAGACTCCCAGAGCTGTGTTTGGACCAGTCTTTTATATGGGACTTTGTCAAAGGCTGGAGGTGTGGCCTGTACCTGGCCAGAATAGAGTGGCTCATGTCTGTTAACACAAACTGACCTTTAAGAATTAAACAGCAGGATGTGAATCTACGCCAAGCAGCCTACTCACACAGTAAGGCCGAATGATACCATTGCTGGAAAAGCACAGCAGGTCAGGCAGCATCCAAGGAACAGGAGAATCGACGTTTCGGGCATTAGCCCTTCTTCGGGAATGCCCAAAACGTCGATTCTCCTGTTCCTTGGATGCTGCCTGACCTGCTGCGATTTTCCAGCAGCACATTTTCAGCTCTGATCTCCAGCATCTGCAGTCCTCATTTTCTCCTTGAATGATTCCATTGAACAAGCCACTGCGAGGACAGTAAAAATGACCCGGCCTGTTTCCATTTGAAACAGTTCTGACAAGCGGACCTAAGGTCTAATAAATGAGTAACTCCAGTCACATTAAGTGAACGGGTAATTGCCCCAAATGAACAGCCATGAGGTGATAGTTACAGCTCATTACTCCCCGAAAACAGCTAAAGTCATCTTATAGTACTCAGTTTCTTGAAATAAGTTAGAATATTAAGAATTAGGTTCTCGTAAAGAGACATAACATCATCGCAGTAGTTTTCAGCATAGAAGTTAGGTGCACAATACCAAAAGCATCAAGGGGAAAAGAAGTATGTAAACCTGGAAGTGAAAGTTAGTTAGCTTTAGGTAACTCCTCTTACACCCAGAACACAATAGATTGTTCACAGCCCATTAATCACAAAGTGCTAATAGTTAGGATAGCTTTATACTTTGTAACTAAGATTTTATAAACAGAAAATTACAAGTCTATGGCAAGTAAGTCAAAACAAACTGTCCTTTTGTTTTTTTCTTCATAAAGTCCCCATTGTGCTAATTATATCATTATAAAATGGAATACCATGAATAACAACATTCAAGCTGTCCTGAGAGAGAAGCTAGCCTGAGAGAAACCCAAGGGTGTACAGCAAATAACTTTGAAATGTGAATGAATAGGATGCATAGAAAAACTGCAAGGCGTAGAGATTACAGTGTCCTCTAAACTCAGAGGTTAGGGGATCCTGGAGCTGTCCATGGAAACGCCCATCATTGATGAGGTGCCTCATTGAGTACAGTATGCAAACTAAGAGGGAGGAACATCATAATCAAGTTGTATGTGTTGTTATCAGAAAATTTATAAATAATACTGCTTTTTATTGTAAATTCAGAGTGCATCATGAACTTCTCTTCTGAGGCCAGTCTCAGGGGAAGATCATTTGGCCCTCTCCCTGCACTGACCTGTTTCTGCTTGGATAAGCACCGACCACTTGCCTGAATGCTGCCTGCCTGCCTGCTGAGTCTTTCCTCCCCGGTCAGGGGTTATGCTTCGACAAAGGCCTTACAGCAGTCCATGTAAACCACGTCAACTGCACTACTCTCATCAGGACGTTCCATTGCCAGGACTGGAGGTTTTGAGTTAGGGGGAGAGGCTGAACAGGCTGTTGCTTTGTTCCCTGGACTGTCGGAGAATGAGATGTGACCTTTGTGCAGGTTGAGAAAATCGTGAGGGGCATGATAGGGTGAATAGCCCTGGTCTTTTTCCGAATGTGGGTGAGTGCAAAAATAGAGGGCACAGGTTTGAATTGTGGAAAAAAGACTTATAAAAGACCTATGGGGTTACTTTATCATTGCAGAGGGTGGTGCTTGTATGAAATGAGCTATCAGAGGAAGTGGAGGTGGTGGGTACAATTACAACCTTTTATAGGCACCTGGATATGTACAAGAATAGGAACAGTTTAGAGGGATATGCATCAAATGGTGGCAAGTGGGACTAGACATTATGCGGAGGTGCCAGTGTTGGTCTGGTGTGGACAAAGTTAAGAATCACTCAATGCCAGTTTCTCAGACAACAGGTTTATTTGGAAGCACTAGCTTTTCAGAGTGCTGCTCCTTCATTGCGCTGAAAGCTAGTGCTTCAACATAAACCTGTTGTACTATAACCTGATGTTGTGAGATCTCCAACTTAAATGGGACGAGGTCAGATTCTGATCTCTGGTCAGCAAAAACAGCTTGGACCAAAGGATCTGTTTCAGTGCTGTATAACTGTATGACTCTCTGAAGGCCAGACCTTGATATCATTACTCCCAGTTAGACACTGCACTATTGGAGTTGCAAAGGTCCATTGCTTTTACCTCTTTGTCTCAGAAAGGATCTGTGCTGTTCTTCTTCATAGTCAATGTGTTGTGGTTTCACTTACCAGTGAATCTTACAGACACAAACAGTCAAAGAAAATAAGGTCTTTCCCATTTACTTCAGGAAACATGAACTCTCTCATTTGATAATTGGCTGTCCACTTTACAGCAAACATTTAAACTGCTCAGTAACCCAACGCAGGAGGATTGAAGTAGGATCAAGTGAGTGTCAGCATCCTTCCTGCATCATAACAACTATTCCGTTCAAAAATGTTTTTTATACATAAAATCAGTGCATGAACACAACAGCCCGAGTAGTCAACATTAAATTTTAGTTGCCAAGATTTTCACTGGACAACATGGCTCGAATCTGTTGACTGTCTATCACATCTGAGTAGAGTTTTGAAGGACAATGAACCATATCCAAAGTCCCATTGAATAGCACAGACTGACAGGTAGAAAGTACTCTGAGTGCACAAATCGACAAGTGAATGGAAGAAACAAGATTAGTTCTATACTCACAGAAGAAGAAACAGTTGCAGACTGCACCAGTTATTCATGTAAGGAAGGAGTTGAAGGAAACTGATATAATTTCTGGACAAGACAAAGAGTGAGATGGTGCCAATACACAGTGGGTACATAATTACTTGCAGTGTACAGAAATACTGTCAGGTTACTAGGTCTATAGGCAAAAATAGAAAAGTCATGACCTCAAAGATGTCACAGTTGGGAGAATTAGCATTTCATTAAACAAGTTATCCAGGACAGTGTGAGAGTGAAGCATGTCAGTCCCAGTTTACAAGTGAACTTCCTATAGGTATCACCTTGGTCAAAAAGTAAATTCTACTTGTTTATTAGAAAATACTGAACCTATTGCATGTTCACAATGTATTCCACTTAAGTAGGGAAAGAAGGAAATAACAATTCTGACTAATTATACATCCAATTATCTCACCATGGCTTAAACTTGCTGTCTGACTCTCTGACTGTATGTAATTCATGTATCAATTCTGTTTGTCCAGACTGGAGGAATTAAATAGCAGCCAAGCATCAGCTTGAAACAAATATTGCAATTTAAGTTGTTTCCACAAAAAAAGTAGAACAAATCTCAGATGAAATAACTGAATAAATACTTTGTTTTCAAGTACTCCAAAGGGAAATCAAACATTGACATGAAAAGGTACACATTCAGACAGATATCCAGAGATTATTGGGCATAGAATGAAGAAACTATCATACTGGTCTTGTTATAAACATATGAACAATAAATTCAAAGTATACATTCAAACCAGAGACTGACCAATCCAGAAAATAACTTACAATCATAAGCAGTACCTTTGAATAAAAGTTGTGGAAATTATCCAACCTGCTTTAGAGGGCCAGAGACTGACAATGGTATGAAAAGTCTCACTTTCATTTACAGTACAGACTTTCTCCAGTACAGGTCGAGGTCATTTGGCCCACAGGTTTGCAACAACGTGCCAAAGCACATTCCACCCAGATATAGACCCCTACTCGCATAACCACATCTTTAACACAGTTAACCCACCTAGTCTGAACATTGCTGAATATTGCAGGGCAATTTACCATGGCTAATCCAGCTAACCTGCTTGTTTGGACTGTGGAAGGATACTGGAATACCCAGAGGAAACTGTTACGTGAGTATAACTACTTTTAAGCCAGTTGAACTACTGGACAGCACCAAGTGTTCTGAAAAAAGAGTAAACCTTTGGTCAAACAACTCAAGTAGCTGCTTCCCTGGAGACAAAAACAAAATTGAATTCAACCAATCAGTTTAAATTATATCCGAAAATACCTAATTCCAATCCAGTTTGAATTGAGTATATTGACAATCTTATAAGCCAATGACACAGTCCGATGCTCTGGAGGTACAAGACCGGAAAACAATGAACAGTTGGGAAGAGAATTGCCAAGCCACCAGCATGTAAAAACACTGCCTGAAAAATAGCTCTCTTAAAGGTACCTTTATTGATCTGTGACCTGTGAAGCACAATCCTCAAGAAGAACAAAAGACAGGAATACAGAAAGCTGCCTGGTTTTGAGGTATGAAGTTTTGTTTTGTAAATCTTAATCAGGAGTTAAATTGGAGTAGTATTATAGAAGATAGGTTCGAGGAAGGGGTTATAAATACTTGTTAGTTAATCACTCTCTGTTATACTTCTATAAATAAAGCTATTAATCTTTAACTAGTTCTTGGCCTATTGAATTTTCACAGATTAATGCATCGGATAAATCTTTTCTGTGTTGCTGAATTTAAATTCTTAAAGAGGTTTGTTGTAACAAAATCAATGCAGACATGGGAGCATATCTGTGTGCAGTTTGCACAATGAGCCACCATGCTACCCTGACATGGATGGCAATAGATAAAATCTTTTGCATGTTGAGCAATAGAGATTTGAAGTAAAAAGCGCTCCTGCAGTTTGTGGCAAGTGTCATGTTAAACAGAGACAAATATTGTGAGTACACTCATTTATTCAGAGAGCACACACTGAAAGATACAGATACTTTCAAATGCACTCATTCATTCATGTAGTTGAAACTCAGGTACAGATTGAAAACTATACATAAACATTCACATTGCAGAAACTGACAGGTATAGATCTAAAACAATGTTCTCATATTCATTTTTAAAACACTGACAGGTGCATTTTGATAGCACACTTACTCTCAGAGCTGAGTACACACAGGCAGATAGAAATGTCACAGAATTCTCCTTTTTCTTTATGTCTTCTGCTTTGAGACATTTAAACTGACAAAATCTTGAAATAAATGAATAACTGTAGTGTATACCCCGCAATTGCATGACAGAAATGGGAGGCAACATTTACCCTTAACTTTATCTCTAACTTATTGTGTGTGCTCACAGACCACATACTGATAGATTCAATTACAAGTCACCGTAACATAACAGGGATGGAGTTAAAAAACAGTTCATTTCATCTGAAAATTAGAACTGTTGAGATATTTGCTCTCTCACATGCCAGTGACTGACAGAAACTGAGTATAAACAAGATTAGAATCAACAAACTGGGAGTTACAGAATGAAATACGGAGTCAGTTGCAAAGCATTAAATTGTTAGGATACAATGCAACTATCCACTGGTGAGAAACTGACATGAACAGTGTAACATCAGCAGTAACATTGTTATTGCCAATTTCTGCAATGTACAAGATATTGCCTCTTGCCAAATGCTGCAGTTATAAATACAAACTTACTGTCAAATCGCAGAAGTTGATTATAAGGATTTGCTGTGGAGGGGAGGGAGTCCTACCTGAGACTGTCCAAAGTGGTGTTTGGTCACACTCAAAATTGTCGATACTACATGAGACACATTTCGTATGTTAATGACTGACACCTACAGAATAAAAACCAACAGGTTACACTTCAGAAGGTTTGAGTTACAGTCCAGTGACATACAGACATGTAAAGACTGAAATAGGATAAACAAAAATGCTTTACCTCCCAGAAATGGATAGACACAGATTGGAGGAACATTTCCAAGTGACAAATGGTTCAAAGTTTTACCACTTCCATCAGTGTTTGGTGGATACAGAATAAAACCTGTCCTGAAGTAACACTAATTGACTATTACACAGAGGACCCGAGTCTCAATGGACAGGTGTTGAATTCATGCAAAATGTCTAAATAAGGATTCGATAGATACAAACTTAAAGTGAAACATATATAGCATGCTAACGGTTGCTGGTTAACAGGCATTCGTATGAGACTGAGAAATGCTCTAAATTTCTGCGTGAAAGTTCAATACTCCGAAATAAAAACTGCAGCAACGTGGTTCTGATACACGGTAGTTACTTGCAAAGCACACAGTTACAGATCGGTCTCTGCAATCAAGTTCTCTATGACTCTATAAATATTAATCCCACAGTCGGGACAGACATTTTCAACCCGTGACTCAAAAAACGTTTTAAATAGGGACTTTTTTTCATCTCTCTCCAACTCCGTGCAGTTGAGAACGAGTTCCATCAACCCCAAACCTAGAAACCACTCTTAGAATCCCTACAGTGTAGACTTGGGCACTTCGGCCCAACAACACCGACACTCGGAAGAGTAATCCACCCAGACCCATTCCCAATATTCTGCATTTACCCCTGATTAATGCACCTAACCTACACATCCCTGAACATTATGGGCAGTTAGCATGGCCAATTTACCTTCCTGCACGTCTTTGAATTGTGAGGAAAACAGCACCCGGAGGAAACACATTCAGACACGGGGAGAATATGCTAAATCCACACAGAGAGTCGCCCGAAAGTGGAATCGAAGCAGGGTGCCTGGCGCTGTGAGGCAGCAGTGCTAACCACTGAGAAAAGTGGCAAACGCAGTGTTAAATCCAGCGCAGAAAGAGGACCAGAAACAGACATGCGGAGCTAGAAATACACCCTTCCACTCCCACACCATCACAACAACGAGCAAAAGGAAACCGAGCCAATACCACAGTCACACACACAAAACAAATCTCCCTAAGTCAGTCTGACAGGAACAGAATCACCATCCACTTCACATTTTGTTGCAAATTCTGGCATATGCACATTGGATCCTACTCTAACCAATCACAGAGACTGTGTGTTTGGGAATGATTCAGTGTAAACTACCCAGTCAGGAACCAGACCTTCCCCCATCCCTCATTTACATTGATGACGTCATCAGTTTATAAAAAGGGAGCTCCGAGCCCGCTTTCCCTTATGCTGTGTCTGAAAGTGAGCGGTATTATGGCTGATGAGAAGAAAGCTCAGCAAACCTCCAAGAAGGGCGCCAGCGAAGGGCGGTAAGAGGAGGAAAAGGACCAGGAAAGAAAGTTATTCCATCTATATCTACAAAGTGATGAAGCAGGTTCACCCCGACACCGGCATCTCCTCCAAGGCCATGAGCATCATGAACTCGTTCGTCAAAGATATTTTCGAGCGTATCGCGGGGGAGGCTTCCCGCCTGGCCCATTACAACAAGCGCAGCACCATCAGCTCCCGGGAGATCCAGACCGCCGTGCGGCTGCTGCTGCCCGGGGAGCTGGCCAAGCACGCCGTGTCGGAGGGTACAAAGGCGGTGACCAAGTACACCAGCTCCAAGTGAAGGACCGCACTGCACTGAAACACACACACCCACAACCCAAAGGCTCTTTTAAGAGCCACCCACAACTTTTCTGAGACAGCTGAGCCATTTCTTTAAACATTTTGTTTTAGTTTGCATGTTGATAAGGTATTTTAACGTTTCGTACTACATTCGCTTTTATAATTGGTTTGCAATTTGATGATCTTCTTGACGAGATATTTTTAATCGCATTAGATTTTCAGTGCTTTGCAAATTGACTGGGGGGGGGGGGGGTGGGAGCGACGTCATAAACAGTATCTTCCCTATGTGTAGAGAGAGAGCGCATTACACATCAGGGGGTCATTTTTAATCTCATTTGTTCAACTTACTAAAGGCCCTGGTGGAATATTTATAACAGTTGTTTTCATCCTAGCAAACTAAACGGAAGTGCCCAGTTTTCAGTCACACGGATTGATGTATTTTACCTCCAGTCTGAAAAACAACCCTCCACCACCACCCTTTGTCTTCTACCTTTGAGCCAGTTCTGTATCCAAATGGCTAGTTCTCCATACATTCCATGAGATCTAACCTTTCTAATCAGTCTCCCATGGGGAACCTTGTCGAACGCCTTACTGAAGTCCATATTGTGAGAAACAAAGCTCACTCACTTCAATAATTTCAGTCCGAGACAAGATCTGAAGCAATCAGTATGTTCATTATACGCTTGCAAGGCTTGAGGTAAGGCAGAGAGAGTTCAGCAAATACATACCTTATATAGGATTCACTACTCCAAACCCGGCGCCCATTACTATTATTTATCTCTAGCCTTATCTGGCCTTGTGTATAACAAAGTACATGTTTTACTCGGCCATTTCACCACATCCTGCTGTTAGGTATATGATTATCTACTTCCTCCACCTGTGCCATTTCCTCCCTTTCCCCAACCATATTGATCCTTATTACCTTTTAACTGGGGTTTGTTATTGTGTTTTTGCAAAAGTGCGAAACAGATGCTTATAACTACTGCTTGTGCAAGCATATCTGGCTTAACCTACATCCTCACAGCACCTTATCTATTTGTCTGTAACAGCTACCATTGTTTTGCAGTCATGTTTCATTCTTGCACACAATTTTAGCTAATACAAAAACAATTATATATTTCTTCCACATAGTTTTCATTCTAGTTGACTCAGCTCTTGGTTGAAACAATTACACACTGGTGTGAGTGCATTTACCTTGCATAAATAATTATAATTGCAGAAGTAATTTACCTATATCCCACAATATAGATCACATCTACTGCTCTGCCCTCATCAATCTTCTTTGTTACTACTTCAAAAAACTCTATCAAGTTTGTGAGACATGATTTTCCACACACAAAGCCATATTGTCTATCCCGAATCAGTCCTTGCCTTTCCAAATACATGTACATCCTGACCCCCTCATCCTGTTTGTTTTACATTGTCAATGAAGGGGTTTAATCCGATTTTTCAGAATGCAAAAAGCAAAGCACTTTCTGCGGTCGGTGAGAGGCTTTCAAAGTGAACCGACAGAACACCAAAACAGCTACCGGACTGAAATGTGAAATATGGTGATTTTTGCTGAATCTGATCGAGATCAATAAAAGAGTACGACGGTAAAATATCGACTAAACACCGTGTTCGCCATTGATATTGAGCTGGAAGAACTTTGTGTGCCGCTTTATCAACATACCGGGGTGATACTAAAATGTGAAAAGACAGTTTGCAGACTGCAGTGTTTAGCCTGTTTTGTCTCAGCTTCGTCGCAAAGTTTAGAAAATTGCACAGTCTCAAGATCAGAAATAGACAGAAAGTGGTGGGCAAATGAGGGAGAGACGGATCGTGTCAAGGATACATTTGTAAATAAAAGTCTATTAACATAAGAGTAATGAGTGTTAATAATTTCCTCAGGTATTTTTGTATTTCATTTTTCAATCTAAAACATATTCCTTAGTTTGTAAATTGGCGGGCTTTTCAAATTGTAAAAAAGCGGTTGATGATTTGGTGCCGGTACCTTCCGCCCTCCTCCCCGTGCCCTCTCCGGATTGGGAATGAGGCAGATATCTGATTGGGAATTGGAACAACATTAGGGGGATGCTGACCAATCCGAAATGGCAGCTCCACCATTCCTCCCGAAGGTATAAGAGGCCGCGATGTGGAAGACGAGGGAGGTGGGAGTGAATGCGGAATTGTTTGTGAAAGTGCTTGTGAGAATGTCGGGGAGAGAATGTGAGGTCTCGGTCGTCCCGGGCTGGCCTGCAGTTCCCGGTGGGCCGTGTTCACAGGCTCCTGAGAAAGGGTAACTATGCTGAGCGTGTGGGTGCCGGAGCGCCGGTCTATCTGGCTGCGGTGCTGGAGTATCTGACGGCTGAAATCCTGGAGCTGGCCGGCAACGCGGCCCGGGACAACAAGAAGACCCGCATCATCCCCAGGCACCTACAGCTGGCCGTGCGCAACGACGAGGAGCTCAACAAGCTGCTGGGAGGGGTGACCATCGCTCAGGGCGGGGTGCTGGGGGTGCCGCTAAAAAGTGAAGAGACCATTCTTGAATCTGACAACCCAAAGGCTATTTTAAGAGCCACTCACAGCATCTGTGAAAGGAGCAAAACTTTTCTTCCAGATTGATTATTTTCCTTTTAATGTGGAGATTCCTCGCCTTTGTGCCAGACATCAATAAATTCCACGCTCCATTTAATTGGATACTGTCACTGACTTTGGGAGCAGAGGAAGAATTTGTCATGAAATGCGATTAGAAGAGTGTCCTGAACGACAGGATTTTTTATTAAACGGTCACTGCCTGAGTGTGCCGTGTTTTGTTATAATGTCCTATGAGTTTCGGATGTCCCCGATCTGATTTGATCTCACATTAGATTTACATTTCCTTTAAGTGCAGTAGGAGGAGCTGGGTTGACCTAGTGCAGTAACGGGTCCGTCGCTGCAGGATATAGTAAGGAACGGTCCCTGACCCTCTGCGCTTTATTTCCTGCTCGGTTCATATTCTGTCTTTTATCCCCTGCCCCTGGAGAGAGAGAGAGCAGATTAAACACCAGTGAGGCATATTTTTCAACTGTAAAGGCGGGAATGGGGTAAAGTGAGATTTTCTGATCATTAATTTCGTAATCGAAAAAGCCATCAACATGTACGTACTGATGTATTCTCCTCTGTAAACCTTGCTGCTCTTTTATACGTGATGGCGGGCATTTTCAAATTTGAAAATAAGCCGTTGGTCTATTGGCGCCATTTTTCCCCTTTTCTCTCCTGCCTCCACCTCATCACAAGCAAAGGGAGTCAATGAGGAGATGGGGTTTTTCCAAAAATATCTAACCCAATACCAAAATTTGATGTTAAATCACACTTATTACTATATTTTTAAAATAAATTCTGCAATCTATGATTGAAGATCTTATCAGTTGCAAAATTCACTGCTGCTGCCTGCCGTTTTTGTTTCGAACTAACTTCCGATAGAAATACAGTACTAATGTCCCCTATCGCTTCCTGCTCTCTTTGGATGAGCAACCCAACTTGTATCCGCCGTGAATCAATCGAAACCCCGCCGATTGAAACATCTTAAAAGCTAACACAGTGTACAGAGACAAAATTACAAAGCCACACTTCAATAGATTCCTATCTCATCCAATTTGTAATCGCTGCCTGAACGGGCAGATGAAAAGAACGCGCTATTAAGACTCCCAGATCCAAAACTGAGCAGAGTGTGATGCCTGGGAAATAGGAATACTGCAATATGTAACATTGATGTCTGGATTCCAAAATAAATTAAAACAAATTATTATTCATGGCATGGACAGCCAAGTACACGTTGATATTATTACTGAGATAGACACGAGAAAGAGGATCGAAGGTTACGGGGAGCAGGCGCAAGAATAAGTTTGAGAACTATCAGCCAGGATCGAATGGTAGAACAAACTGGATGGGTCAACTGGCGTAATGCAGCTGCGATACCTTACAATTACAAGTCACGGTGCGATTCAGAGTCCACCCACTCGCAGAACACGGTATTAGTACGTTTTCAGGATTGAAATAGAATTTTATAATCGCGAGATATGTAAAATTACCGTCAACAGTACGCTATCCCCTCTCTATGTGCTGCCTTCCCCGTCCTCAGGTCTCCGCTCTCTATCCGAGGGTTTGGGTGGCCAACCTTCAGTCTTCCGGCACCTCACCTGTGACTATCGATGATACAAATATCTCAGCAATGGCCCCAGCAATTACTCCCCTAGCTTCCCACAAAGTTCTAGGGTACATCTTATCAGGTCCTCGGGATTTATCCACTTTTATGCATTTCAAGACATCCAGCACTTCCTCCTCTGTAATATGAACATTTTGCAAGATGTCACCATCTATTTCCCTACATTTGATATCTTCCATGTCCTTTTCCACAGTAAATACTGATGCAAAAGGCCACCTTGCTGATCTTTGAGCAGCCCTATTCTCTCCCTCGTTTGTCTCCCCATTTGTCCTTAATGTGTTTGTAAAAACCCTTTGGAGTCTCCTTAACTCTACTTGCCAAAGCTATCTCATGTCCCCTTATTGCCCACCTGATTTCTCTCTTGAGTATACTCCTAATGCATTTATAACTGAGGATTCACTCAATCTATACTTGACATATGTTTCCTTCTTTTTCTTCACTAAACCCTCAATTTCTTTAGTCATCCAGAATTCCCTGTACCTATCAGCATTTCCTTTTACCCTAACAGGAATATACTTTCTCTGGACTCCTGTTATCTTATTTCTGAAGGCTTCCTATTTTCCAGCCGTACCTTTACCTGCAAACATTTGCCTCCGATCAGCTTTTGCAAGTCCTTGCCTAATACTATCAAAATTGGCCTTCCTCCAATTTAGAATTTCAACTTTTAGATCTGGTCTATCCTTCCCCATCACTATTTTATAACAAATAGAGGTATGGTTACTGGCCCCAAAGTCTTACCCCATTGACACCTCAGTCACCTGCCTTTCCTTATTTCCCAAGAGTAGGTCAAGTTTTGCACCTTCTCTAGTAGGTACATCTACATACTAAATCAGATTTTTTTTTGCACACACTTAATAAATTCCTCTCCATCTAAATCCTTAACAATATGGCAGTCCCAGTCTGTGTTTGGAAAGTTAAAATCCCTTACCATAACCACCCTATTATTGTTACAGGTAACTGAGATCTTCTTACAAATTTGTTTCTCAATTTCCCAATGACTATTATGGGGTCTATAATATAATCCCAATAAGGGGATCATCCCTTTCTTATTTCTCAGTTCCACCCAAATAACTTCCCTGGATGTACTTCCAGGAATATCCTCCCTAAGTACAGCTGTAATGCTATCCCTTATCAAAAACACCACTCCCTCTTCTCTCTTGCCTCTCTTTCTGTCCTTCCTGTAGCATTTGTGTCCTGGAACATTAAACTGTCAGTCCTGTCCATTCCGGAGTTACGGTTCTATAGTTTCCTGTGGTGATATAATTTCCTGTTCTTTTTCTCAGGGGATGGCAAATGGCATCCAAGTCAATGTGTTTGTTGGTGGAGTTCCGGTTGGAAACCCATGCTTCTAGGAATTCTCATTCATGTCTCTGTTTGGCATGTCCTAGGATGGCTGTGTTGTCGCAATCAAAGTGGTGTCCTTCCTCATCTGTATAAAAGGAATATAATGAGAGTGGGTCAAGACATTTTGTGTTGGGTGATGTATATGTATCCTGGTGGCTAATTTTCTGCCTGTTTGTCCAATGTAGTGGACTCATAAATAGAAAGCGGGCCATACCACCAGTGCTTCATCCGGAGTCACACTGATTATGTTACTTAGTTTGGTGACAAAACGTCTGAAAATGAACCTTCCAGCTCAGCGAGCGAAGCTAGATCCAGAACTTCAACCTGAGCTACAAATCTTCTCAAAACTTTCTACACTTACATTACGATTCCCCTCGGTCTCTGCTGCTTAGATGTAAACTACCCAGGTGTTTCTAGCTTCTCTTTATAGTTCATACCCTCTAATCTGGACAACATTCTGGCAAACCTCTTCTGCATCCTTTCTTAATCCTCCACATCTTTCCTGTAATGCGCCGACCACAACTGAATGCAATACTCCTAAGTTTAAAATCACACAACATTGGATTACAGTCCAACAGGTTTATTTGGAAGTACCAGCTTTCACAGCGCTGCTCCTTGATCAGGTAGCTGTGAAACAGGATCATAAGACACAGAATGTATAGCTAAAGATTAGTGTCATGCAACTGAAATGATATATTGAACATACCTAGATTATTGTTCAGTGATTCATCTTTTAGAACGAGTTGAAGTTAATTAATATATACATCCCAGGACTTCTTTTAAGTAACATTGTCAAGATGACTTAAGATTTTATTTTAAAAAGGGTGACAACTCAGCTCAGACAATGTATTAAAGGTGTAAGGTCGGACTGTATCCCAATCTTGAGTCAGACTGGTTCTATTTCCAAAGTAGGAATTTATAAAATATTACATGGATTGACTGCCTGCAGATTGAGCAAAATAGAATGTATCTGCAAATATAATTCTGCAAATGCAAATTCACCACAGTCAATTATGTGTGAGTGCATGCGAGAGTGTGTGCATGTGAGTGTAAGTGCATCTGAGAATGTGTGTGTTTGTGTGTGTGCATGCTTGGTAAAGTGTGTGTGTGTGAGTGTGATGGAGTACAAGCCCTGTGAGAGGGTGCGCGCATGGGTGTGTGTGCGCTCACATGGGTGTATGGGTTTGTGTGTGTGTGTGTATATACACATATGAGGGGAAGTGTATGGAGGTGAGAGAATGTGCATGTGTCTAGTGTACTGGGGACACCTGTAGTGTGACAGGAACCCTAGGTCCTGATTGAGGCCGTCCTCATGGGTTCTGAACTTTAGAATGGATACTTTTAACATTACAATTGAGGTGAACAAAGAAACAATGCTGGTAGCTTGAGCAACATATATGAAGTAGATCGTGAGTACAGATATTCAAAGAAACATTTCAGATATCAGTAACTGAGAAGGTCAGGGTTAATCTTTTGTCACAATACTCTAAGTATGGCCTAACCAAAGTCTTATAAAGCTGCAATGACATCCTGACTCTTGTACTCAATTCCCTGACCAATAAGGCAAGCATGCCATACGCCTTCTGCTAGATACCATCCTGTCTCCTTGTGTAGCCATGTTCAGGGAGCTATAGGCTTGAACCCCAAGATCCTTCTGTACATCAAAGATGTTCAGAGTCCAGCCATTTACTGTATACCTTTTCTTAACATTTGATCTCCCAAAGTCCAGCATCTTACACTGTGCCAGATTAAACTCAATCTGCCATTTCTCCGTCCATATCTGCAATTGATCTATATCCCGCTGTATCCTTTAACAAGATTATATTAGATTGCCTACAATGTGGAAACAGGCCATTCGGCTCCATCAGTCCGCACAGACCCTCTGAAGAGTAACCCACCCAGACCCATTTCTCTCTGACTAATGCACCTGACACTATGAGGCAATTTAGCTTGGTCCATCCATCTGAGCTGCACACATTTTTGAATTGAGAGAGGAAACTGGAGCACCTGGAAGAAACTCATGCAGACATGGGGAGAACGTGCAAACTCCACACAGACCTGAGGCTGGAATCGTACCCGGGTCCCTGGCGCTGTAAGACTGCAGCGCCTCCCATCACATACAAGCTTCTATACTACCTACAAGTCCTACCCATCTTTATGTCGTCTGTATTTAGTAACAATAATTTTAACGTTACAATCAAGGCAAACAAATAGCTGATGCGATTAATTTGAACAACCATAAGTAGATGTTGAGTACAGATATTGAAAAAAAATTTCAGCTATCAGTAAATGAGAATGACAATTAATCTTTTGTCACATAAATAGACACAGCAATCAAAGAATATGAATTTCAAAGGCACATTGTGTCAAAGCCTGACAGAGAGAATGATTAATGTGTAGGTACGTGACCACACATCCATCCTCCACCTCCCCCCCCCCCCCCCCCCCGCCGCCCCACACACACACACACACACACTGCTCTCTGACTTACGATGAGTTTTAAAAACATACACCATCCTGACACAGATTACAATGTCTAATAGCCATGCAGTTCAATTGACATTGCAAGTAACAGAAAATGTTAGATTCAAAATGATTTCTCCCCACAGATCCCTTGTCAGACAGGCCTACAGCTCAGAATCAGGCCCTTCAAAACTTATGAGTCAGCACCGATCAGAAACAACCAGCTAACAATTTTCATCCTGATCAGCTAGCATCTGTTTGCCTAATTGTATCATGGTAGCAGAGGAGCTGCCATCCCCATCTTTATCACAACATCATTCTCCGTTTCTTCATGTTGTAGTAGAAGACTTTGTTTTGTCTGTTTCAAGAGTGTGGTGCTGGAAAAGCAGAGCAGGTCAGGCAGCATCCGAGGAGCAGGAAAATCAAGGTTTTGGGCAAAAGCCCTTCATTAGGAATGAGGCTGGGAGTCTTGGATGTGGAGAGATAAGTTGGAGGGAATTGGGGCTGGTGATAATTTAGCTGAGAGTGCAATAGGTGGAGGTAAAGGTCGGAGTGGAGGGTGATGCAGATAGGTGGAAAGGAAGATGGACAGATGTGATAGGTCATGAGGACGGTGCTAAGCTGGAAGTTTGGAACTGGGGTTAGGTGGTGAATGGGAAATGAGGAAACCGGTGAAGTCCACATTGATGTCATGGGGTTCGAGGGTCCTGAGGTGGAAGATGAGGCATTCTTCCTCCAGGTGACAGGTGGTAAGGGAATGGCGATGGAGGAGGCCCAGGACCTGCATTCCTCAGCAGTGGGAGCGGCAGTTGAAGTGTTGGGCCATGGGGCGGTAGAGTTGGTGGGGTAGGTGTCTCAGATGTTCACTGAAGCGCTCTGTGAGTTGGCTTCTTGTCTCCCCAACGTCAAGGAGTTTGCATCAGGAGCAGCGGATACAGTAAATGATGTGTGGAAGTGCAGGGGAAATATTGATGGATGTGGAAGGCTCCTTTGGGGGGAGGTTTGGGCGCAGGTTTTGCAATTCCTGCTGTGGCAGGGGAAGGTGTCGGGAGGGGACGGTGGGTTGCTGGGGGGCACGGACCTGACGAGGTAATCATGGTTTGAGCAGTCTTTACGGAAAGCAGATGGGGTGGGGAGGGAAGTATATCTCTGGTGGTGGGATCTGTTTGTAGGTGGCAGAAATGGCGGAGGATGATGTGATGTATACAGAGGTTAGTGGGGTGGAAGGTGAGGACCGGGGGTGGGGGGGGGGGGGGGGGTCTGTCCTGGTTGGAGGGGTGGGATTCAAAGGCAGAGAGGCATGAAGTGGATGAAATGCACTGGAGGGCATCATCAACCACGTGGGAGGAGAAATTGCAGTATTTAAAGTGGGAGGCCATCTGGCGTGTTCTGTGATGGAACTGGTCCTCCTGGGAACAGATACGGAGGCGGTAGTGGAAGAATTGGGATAAGGGACATTTTTGCAGGAGGAAGTGTACTCCAGGTAGGTGTGGGAGTTGGTGGGTTTGTGTCATCTGCTGTACTCATTTTCACCTTTGTGTGTTTCAGTCCAACCAGAAACTTTGTTTTAGTTACTTATGTACTGTTTTTAAAATTTGTTGCAATTTGCTACAAAGAGCTCTGCATTCCTCCTTCCTTTCCCTGGGATGTATCATGAAAAAAGAATGAAATCTGGTTGCAATTTTCACAATGCATCAATGGAATCTAATAACCACCCTTCAAAGCAGTGGAGAAAGGGGGAGAAAAGTCAAAATTGATAGGTTTATAAAACTGCGCATTTTATTTTCAAGCAGAGCAGAAAGTGTTGATCATTCCATAAATTGAATTTGGCAGTTTACATATTTTGTACTGCATGACAAAAAAAAACGCCCTTTTCCTTTCCTCCTTCCTACTATAGAGCAACGCAAGAGTACAGCGTGCATCATCACACAACAGAGCAATGTAATATTCTATCTACATCAGAAAATAGAAGTGAACGAGTCTGTACAAGGAACATTATGGTCAGTCAGCTCCAATGCAGTTGAATTGTTTGTCACCCTTTTACTTAGTTGCAAACGTTTACATAGATTGTTACTTCACCAAATTCATAAAAGAACATCACTATGCACTGAAACAAAAACTGATGGCTTTCTGAAGACCAACATTTTATATCATTAATCTGTTAGATTCCGCATTATACAAGATACAAAAGGTCTAATTGTTTTTCCTACCTTGACACTGACGAACAGCACAGAATCCTTTCTGTTGCAGTGTGTTACACTTTCACTTGCACATGATTCCTACAGGCACTAACAATTAAAGAACTTCAGCTGTTTCAACACAGGAGACATGAATTGAGATACAGACCGGCAGCATAAGAGTAAACTCACTCTGACTCAGCCACTGGGCGCTGAAAGGAAAAGAATAAAATTTGGCCTCTATTTCCAGATATGAATTGACTCTCAACATCACTTATCACAGCTGAGGATATACAATGCCCAGCAGTGCCTGATAAAGTCTACTATACATGCACACACACACAATGTAAAAATAAACAGACTGAAATGCAACACAATTAAGCATCATCGAAAAGAGTTTATTAACAGAGTTTATGCTGTACTCAGACACAAACCGAAACTGAACATAGGTGAATGAGATCCAATGAACCCTCTCCAGAGCTTGAAGATCCTCCCTTAAATAAGGTGCCCAGAACTGAACACAAACGTGATCTGACCAACCAAGGACTACATTTATTAAAAGTCAGATGTCGACAGAGTTGATGTCAAATTGTCCTTTCCATATAGACACTGACAATGAGTGCATGAAGTTCACATTTCCAATAATTACTGCAGAACTGATGCATAAGAGAATGTCCCAGTACAGACACAATGGGCTGAATTGTCTGTGTCTGTGTTGTACCATATCAGTGATTCTGATTTTGGTGAGAAAGGAGATGACAAGCTGTCATGTTACATATTGGTACAAAAATATCACACAGAAATGGACTGACATGAAGAATAAAAACACCAACGATGTCTGGGTACAAATTGAAACTAAATGTCTCAGTGATACCACAGACTCTCTCCCCAAACAGGAAATGTGTGACCATAATTCAAAATGGTTCTCAGAATAAAGCAGTTTCCCTTCTGCCATTGAAGAACTACGTCCCCTCAAGAGGGGCTTCTTGGTTCGATATATGTCAAATGAATTGACAAATGTGGTCTATTCATAAAGCAAGGTTCATTAATTCCTTGAATTAAGGTACCTTGACACAATTCTATCCAGCAACACAGAGATTGAAGCTTCCGTGTTCCGGGCTGAAGCTGCGCAATTACATTTATATATTTTTTAAGAAATAGTACAGCCTTAATTACAAGAAAGACCAATCACATATAATAAGGTGACATGATTTACAGCAAGTTAATCCAATGATATTTTCTTTAAGAAGGATATCTAATTTACGTAAATTGTCATGCTATGTATTAGTTCAAGGTTAGTTCAAATGGTCAATTAATGTCAGTATTCATCTTATGAAAACTCTGTGTCCTCTTATCTTTGAACTGCAAGTTAATTCTGCAAATCAGCAGTATGTTCAGCAATATGGTTTACAGGCCGTTTTGTAGCATTCTTTTAAATAGAGAAACCATGTTGTTGAAATAAAAATCTACATATTTTGTTGCCTAAATTCCAATTTTAGATCCTCATTCCCACTTTGGTCATTTTATGACCACACCATAAAGGCATAGATCAAATCAATTCAATTCAATAGCAGCAAAAGACTGCCATACTTCCTCTTCCTCCGAAGGGGATCTAAGGTCAGGCAATGGTGTTTCCTTATCTTCATTTAAGTAGAGAAGAAGCATTTTCAGATTGGAGCCAATGTTGTCAATAGAAATTAATTTTTTAGCAATAATACGCTTAACTATAGCAATACTAACAAAAAGACAAATTAAAACAATAGGACCATACAAAGACATATTAATTAATCAGTTGTACCATGAGGCAAACCCCAATCTTCCCATCCCGCACCTTCGTTCATTTGGTTGACAAAAGTGTGAATATTATCAATATGTCTCGTAATGTTTTCGAAAGGATCAGTGACCCTCATAATGCATTTTCGTTTAACTACAACACAACATCCACCTTCCTTCACAAGCATGCAATCAGTTTTGTTGGGCAAATAGGCACAATTCTGAAAGCATTTCTAATTTCTATTAAGGTAGCAGTTGTCTCATTTCCCAAAATTGAGAGTCCACCAATGAGATAATTATGGTTTTGATGACTAGTAATTCTTAATGACTCTCCTAATGAAAGAACACTAAGAGCTGCATATGTTAATGAGTGTGTTTTACTTTTTGATATGGTCTTTGGATTCTTCAATTCTGCACAGAAGTCATGAGAAACTGTATGTTTAAAAGGGGAATTATGATTTCATTGCCAGGTAATTGGACAGGGAATAGGAGTTGGAAATAGTGTTCCCACAGCTACGACATGATGACTACTTGCTCTATTCAGGACAAGGTAGTTAGCTGAAAAATGTGTTGCTGGAAAAGCGCAGCAGGTCAGGCAGCATCCAAGGAGCAGGAGAATCGACGTTTCGGGCATAAGCCCTTCTTCAGGTGCCCGAAACGTCGATTCTCCTGCTCCTTGGATGCTGCCTGACCTGCTGCGCTTTTCCAGCAGCACATTTTTCAGCTCTGATCTCCAGCATCTGCAGTCCTCACTTTCTCCTATATAAAAAAACACCACTCATCTAAATCTGAATTATCATTGTCTTCCTCATTAAAACTAAGGCCAACCATCGAATTGCACAGTTCTGTTTGTTTACCAGTCACTTGTGACTTCTCCTTGCGTTTCTGTATTTATTTTGCTCGAGCAATTCACTTTTAAGAACCTCAACAGACTTCATAGCACCATTTGCAGTTAGTTCAATCCCCAATTTGGAGGCAGTATCCTGCCACGAGCGCAAAACTGATTCTTTGTGCTTCTCATCACAAGACTGTCACAGTAGTCCAATTAACTCTTTTGTTCCCACTCCCATGTTATGTAGCTAAATCAATTGCTGAGCTGATTTAACCAACTGAACAACTTTGGAATTCCTAATAATATTCTTCATCACCCAATGTTTTGTTTAGATTCCATACAGTTTTCCAAAGGCCTCAGACCTTTCAGGAAATTTTTCACATAATTTCACTAATGTTGATGATGAATCATCTGTTCTGTATATGTAATTACCCATTTTAAAGATACTTCAGTTTTACAGCAACTAAGTTAAAAATAAAATTACTCACGGTCAAACTTCCACAGATGCTAATCAATTTCACAAACCGTTTTATTAAAAAAAACTTTCATTATAAAATATTGTGTTTTTTAAAATAAATTTATTATATCAATAATAACCACGGTGGCACAGTGGTTAGCACTGCTGCCTCACAGCGCCAGAGGCCTCAGGCGACTGACTGTGTGGAGTTTGCACATTCTCCCCGTGTCTGCGTGGGTTTCCTCCGGGTGCTCCGGTTTCCTCCCACAGTCCAAAGATGTGCAGGTCAGGTGAATTGGCCATGCTAAATTGCCCGTAGTGTTAGGTAAGGGGTAGATGTAGGGGTATGGGTGGGTTGCGCTTCGGCGGGGCGGTATGGACTTGTTGGGCCGAAGGGCCTATTTCCACACTGTAAGTAATCTAATCTAAAAAAAACCTATAATTAAATACCAGGAACCTCTTGCTCCCTATAACTTCAAATATCAGGAGCCTCATGCCCCCTGTTACCTCAAATACCAGGGGCCTCTTGCCCCCGTTACCTCAAATCTCAGGGGTCTCTTACCCCCTGTAACATTAAATATCAAGGCCCTCTTGCCCCCAGTAATTTCAAATACCAGGGGTCTCTTGCCCTCTGTAACATCAAATGCTGGGGCCTCTTGCCCCCTGTTACCTCCCATACCAAGGGCCTCTTGCCCCCTGTAACCCCAAATACGAAGCGTTAATAATTTCCTATATTGAAAGTGTTGAGGGCAACAGTCTTCAAAAAACTGCTGAAAATACAAGCATCCGATCTTTTTAGAACCTGGAATAAAAAAAATTCAAACAATCTCAAAGTTTTTTTTAAACCTAAAAAGGAAGACTGTGAGAAACAAAGCTCACAATATAATAAATTTCAGTCTGAGTCAAATTCTGAAGCAGCAAATTTTATTGAAACGTTCTTGCAAGACAGGTGTCTAAACAAGTAGGCACACTGATCCAAAAATTACTCCACAATTTACACAGTTTAATTGAGTCTCTGTTGGTACTTCCCCATTTACCTTATTGGCCGAACATATTACTTGATTACTTACAGTGTGGCCCAACAAGTCCACACCGACCCTCTGAAGAGCAACTCACTCAGATCCATTCCCCTACATTTACCCCTTCACCTAACACTACAGGCAATTTAGTATGGCCAATTTACCTAACCAGCACAGTTTTGGACTCTAGGAGGAAACTGGAGCACTCGGAGGAAACCCACACAGACACAGGAGAATGTGTAGACTCCATACAGACAGTTGCCTGAGGCAGGAATTGAACCCAGGTCTCTGGCACTGTCAGGCAGCAGTGCTAACCACTGTGCCACTGTGTCAAACCTATCACTATTCCTTATTGTGTTCTGCCCCTGCCGAGCTGTGCTCCGCCCTTGTTTACTTCTCCACCTACTCCAAGCCAGGCGACCCTTACTCTTCTTTACTCTATCCCTTATTTGCAGCTAACTTAACTCATTGTAGTGCCTATATGGGGGCAATATGCCGAGTTGGCATAACTCAATGTTCTTTCTACTCCTTATCTGTTTGTTTATAACATCTTCCATTGTTTGCAGGCATGTTCCATTTTAACTAACTCAGTTCTTTGCTGAAACAATTAGAGACTGGTGTAGGTTAGTTCATTTACCTTGCAAAAGCAATTATTATTGTAGAAGTAACACTACTTTACCTACATCCCACATCGAAGTTTTTTTCAATTTAAAAAAAACGAAGTTCAAACCGTAGCATTTTTGTTAAAACGAAAGAAAGCGAATTTCAAATGATCGAAATTGTTTTAAAGAAACGAAAAAATGCGAAGCTCAAACGGTCGGAGTTTTTTTACAAAAATAATCGAAGTTCAAATAATCGGAGTTTTTTTTTAAAAAAACCGAAAATAAACGAAGATAAAATGACAAGAACCCGAAAAAAAAGAAATTAAAGCAGTCGGAGTTTTTTTTAAACCGAGAAGTAACGAAGTTAACACAACCCGAACCCGAAAATAAATGAAGTTTAAGCGATCGAAGTTTTTTTTAAAACAAGAAAACACCGGAAAATAACAAATCTCGGGAGATCGATTTTTTTTCACTTCTGAAATCAACGAAGCTCGGGAGAAAAAAATTATTTTAAAACTAAAAATTAACAAAGCTTGGGAATTCAGATTTCAACACTCCCCTCAGAGTTCAGCAACTTTCGAAGAACAATGTGGGATTTAGATAAAACACTGTTACTTAGACTCATAGAGATGTACAGCATGGTTTGGACCATGCTGACCAGATATCCAAACCCAATCTAGTCCCACCTGCCAACACCCGGCCCATATCCCTCCGAACCCTTCCTATTCATATACACATCCAAATGCCTCTTAAATGGTGCGATTGTACCAGCCTCCACCACATCCTCTGGCAGCTTATTCCATACACGTACTACCCTCTGCGTGAAAACGTTGCCCCTTAGGTCTCATTTTTATCTTTCCCCTCTCACCCTAAACCTATGCCCTCTAGTTCTGGACTCCCCAACCCCAGGGAAAACACTTTGTCTATTTATCCTATCCATGCCCCTCATAATTTTGTAAACCTCAGCCTCCGACGCTCCAGGGAAAAC
Organism: Chiloscyllium punctatum; assembly: GCF_047496795.1. NCBI lineage: Eukaryota > Metazoa > Chordata > Chondrichthyes > Orectolobiformes > Hemiscylliidae > Chiloscyllium > Chiloscyllium punctatum. The sequence continues at coordinate 15,677,600 of NC_092790.1, forward strand.
AGCCCCAGCCTGTTCAACTTCTACCTGTAGCTTAGATCCTCCAACTCTGGCAACATCCTTGTAAATCTTTTCTGAACCTTTTCAAGTTTCACAACATCTTTCTGATAGGAAGGAGATCAGAATTGCATGCAGTATTCCAACAGTGGCCTAACCAATGTCCTGTACAGCTGCAACATGACCGCCCAACTCCTGTACTCAATACTCTGACCAATAAAGGGAAGCACACCAAATGCCTTCTTCACTATCCTCTCTACCTGCGACTCCACTTTCAAGGAGCTATGAACCTGCACTCCAAGGTTTCTTTGTTCAGCAACACTCCCTAGGACCTTATCATTAAGTGTATAAGTCCTGCTAAGATTTGCTTTCCCAAAATGCAGCACCTCGCACTTATCTGAATTAAACTCCATCTGCCACTTCTCAGCCCATTGGCCCATCTGGTCCAGATCCTGTTGTAATCTGAGGTAACCCTCTTCACTGTCCACTACACCTCCAATTCTGGTGTAATCTGCAAACTTACTAACTGTACCTCTTATGCTTGCATTCAAATCATTTATGTAAATGACAAAAAGTAGAGGGCCCAGCACCGATCCTTGTGGCACGCCACTGGTCACAAACCTCCAGTCTGAAAAACAACCCACCACCACCACCCTCTGTCTTCTACCTTTGAGCCAGTTCTGTATCCAAATGATTAGTTCTCCCTGTATTCCATGATATCTAGCCTTGCTATTCAGTCTCCCATGGGGAACCTTGTCGAACGCCTTACTGAAGTCCATATAGATCACATCTACTGCTCTGCCCTTATCAATCTTCTTTGTTACTTTTTCAAAAAACTCAATCAAGTTTGTGAGACATGATTTCCGACGTACAAAGCCATGTTAACTATCCCGAATCAGTCCTTGCCTTTCCAAATACATGTACGTCCTGTCCCTCAGGATTCCCTCCAACAACTTGCCCACCTTCTGTAATCATCATTGTTTATGCAAGGTAAATGAACTCACACCAGTGTACAATTGTTTCAGCCAAGTGCTGAGTTAACAAGAATGAAAACTATGTGAAGGAAATATATAATTGCTTTTCTAAAAGCTAAAATGTGCATACAAGAATGAAATGTGCCTGCAAACAATGGTAGATGTTACAGACAAATAAATAAGGTGCTGTGAGGGGAGGGGTTGACAGTTGAGTAAGATATGTCTGTACAAACAGTTATAGGCATCTGTTTCCCGGCTCTGCAAAAACAACCAAAAAGGACCACCATTAAGAGGTGATAAAGCTCAGTGTGAAAAAAGGATAAAAGGAAATATTGCTTTAGTAAGCACAGAAACAGATGGCAGTGAAGATGGATAAATAACAATAAGACCACAGAGGGAGGTGGTCAAATGGCCTTGTGAGGCCAGAGATAAACATTTTGTCATGGACAAGGCCGGATGCGTTCAGAGATATACAGCCGGGTTTAGATTAGAAACAGATGTAAACAGGTGAGGACCTGTGGGAGGAGGGAAGAGAAATGAAATATATAAATATTGTGTAGTCGTTGAATTCAGTGTGTGTGTGTGCCTTGTGGACACCACACCCCTCTTGCAAGAGTGTAATAAACAATACTACTGATTCAGATCTTGTCTCAGACTGAAATTATTGAAGTGAGTGAGCTTAGTTTCTCACAATATGTACCAAAGCACCCACAACCCATTACCTTTCCTGGGTGGAAGAGGGGAATTACCAACTGTAGAGTTCAATGATAAGTTTTTAAATAACTATATTGTGGCGCTCGGCTCTTCTTTGTCTGTCCTTAGGAAGAAGGGTCTGTTGACCTAGACATCTCCACTTGAGTTCGACAACCGGGTGATTGGGTCCTGATCAAAACCTGGAAAGATACCAAACTGCATCCAAGCTGGGAGGGACCATTCCTAACCCTCCTGTTTACTGAGACAGCTATCCGAACTGCTGAAAAAGGGTGGAGTCATCACACTCGCGTTAAATGTCCTGTGAACGCCCCACTGGCGGAGTGGCATGCTCATCCTACAGACAACCCTCTGAAAATTAAGCTAAGAAAGACGGAATGAACTGAGACAAAAGACTCTTTTAACGTTTGATGATATCTATTGGTATTAATTATAAGGGCTGTGTGGACTCACCTCTCCCTGGTGCCTAAAAGATTAAGACAGGACGGTAGGCAGGGGTCAGAGATGGGCAGGTACTGGTATAGTATTGTAACGCTAGTAGTATTAACTGTTCAAGGAGGCAGGAAAAATCACTTCACTACACTATGCCAAAATTATGCTGAACAAGAGGGACTTGACGGTCTGTGCAGAGATCCCACACCATGGTGAATCTGGGATCCCCACCTCAGTAATACCACTCACCAAAAGAAAAGTGTACGATGTATAACAATTTGACTCGGGCTCCAATGATACAAAGTGGAGATCTGACAGGGGTAAATATAACTTTGCTGGATGGTTCCCTAGACCAGCCCCGAAAACTCTGGGTGCTATCGATGGCCTTAGGGTTTCCCCACCGAAAGGAGCAGTAAATACCACCTGTTTCTGTAATCAGAATGACGCTGCACCCTTCCAATTAGGAAAATCATCTTGTGTCTACACCAGCCAAGCCACTGCCACGACCATTCCCCGAATATTAAACGGAACATATTGGGTATGCAGCCTGAAGGCCTATCCATTTATTCCCGGGAAAAATACATTCGCGTGACTGAATGTATAGGAATGCATGCATGTTATGATGTTGATGAAACGCTGCCTCAAAGTCAGAAAGGCTGGAGTGGCTGCTGTTACCTCGCTTATATAGTCCCTCACCTCCGATTAGAAAAACATGAGCACAACCTGAAAAACGAGGGGACGGTGGGATAAGACATAAGGCCCAAGAGGTCTCTGAAGGAGACCGTCTGTCGTGGACACTATTCCCAAACTACGGCGCTGCAGGGGTAGAAATATAGAAACTGGCGGCTGCCCTTGAAAAATTAATTAATTAAATCACCGATGCAATGGGAAAATCTCAGTCCCAAATATAGGCCATAACCACCAAAATGATTGCCACAAGACTAACAGCTTTACAGAATCGAATGGCTTTAGACTATCTCTTGGCCGAAAAAGGGGGAACCTGTGCTCTGATTGGTAAAGAATGCTGCACTTTCATCCCAGACAAATCTTCCATAGTGGAAGATAAGGAAGAAAAAGATAAAAATTGCGGATGAACTTCGAAAAGATGAGGGATGGGGATGGGGTGACTGGGGACTGACTGGTTGGGGAAAATGGTTAGTTAATTTAGGCATTTATGTATTATTAATAATAGTATGTCTATTGATAGGGTTGAATGTGTTAAAGTGGATAATGACTAAGCTGGTAATGTGTTTGGGAGGACAACAATCAATAACGGTCATGACAATAGCACAAGCACAAGAAAGAGAGAGTAGCAGATTATTCCTAGAGTTTGAAAAAAAGACAGACTTAGAAGGGCAGAAATGGCCAGATTGTGAACTTCTGCACCATAGGGTGAAAAGAGGGCAGAAAATAAAATTGCAAAAACAACAAATGGTAAAAAAAGAAATGGGGAAGTGTGTTGTTTTTGCAGATATAGAAAAGCAAGAGTGTGTATGTGCAGAAAAGGGGTGCAGGGAAAAATATAAGCTAGGCAAGCATTAGGGAAATGTATCTTTATCTTTAATGTATAATTGTGGATAATTGAATACTAACTTTAGTGCAGAATTATTAAAGCAAATAATTTCTTTCATCATAATGTTTTAAATAATTTAGTCTCAGCAAAATAGCTGAGATAGCTGAAACGCATAAACTCGGCAAGGAAAAAATACATTGTCAAAACGTATGTTCAGAAATGGAATGTACCTATGAACAATGGAAGATGTTACAAGCAAAGTAAAAGAACATCAAGATACAAGTTTAGCCTTATGTCAGCACTTACAGGGGGAAAGGTTGCCAACTTGGAGAAAAGGGGGCAATAAGGGCGGAACGCAGCTGGGTAGTGGTAGAATACAATAAGAAAGATTGGGTAATGTAAGAGTCCGGAGAGATGCCGTCACGCAGCTCAAAAGCATAACTGTGTACTAGTTTGAATGTTCATTGCTCATTTGCTTCTGCATTTGATGCCCTTTCTTGCAAGTTCGTAGAATAAATTGTCTTGTTTCCAGTTTTGGTGGTCTCGTCTAAATTAATCAAAATGTATTTCTAACAGTATTCAGCTCTAGGACTGACACAGGGATGTCTGTGATTAAACCAAACTTAAGCACTTTTCTAAGGCAGGAGTTGATGTTGTGTTCAGGAACAAACAGTACTCCGACTGTAGTCAGACAGGGACAGAGGGTAAGAGAGAGACACAGACATACAGAGGGACATAGAGTTATAAAGAAACACAGTGATAGGAGAGTTAGAGAGAAACACAAGATCACAGAGTCATCGACATTAATCAGCATAGGGAATTAAAGCAAGTCATGGACAGTCAGTTAGAGAGAGGGAGACGGGGAGAGACCTCGCGGTTTGTACAAGATACCTCACTGTGAGGGGGAATCTCTCCTGTCCCCCTCCTGACCCTCGGGAACGGGACATATTGACACAGTCCGCTCTCCCTCGGCGCTTTTCCTTCCCGTGTGGCCCCGGCGCCATTTTAGCTTCAGGCCCCGCCCCCTCAGGCCCCGCGCGAGATGGCGGTTAACGGCCGCCTCGTGCCCCAAGTGACCGTTAGCAGCTGCTTCAGGGGAAAGACTCTTTAAAGGGACAACCCTTTCAGGAGAGAGATACAACAGGGCCGGCTCCGGGACTCACCAAACTCAATAATAATGACAAATACACACACAGACAGAGAGGTGGGAGTGAACAAGAAACTGTGCGGCGGCACATCAAGACCAAAGGCCACTCTCCCGAAGGACGGCTGCCCCGGACTCGAAACGTTGACTCCGCTTTCTCTCTGTCTGTCTCTGGACAGATGGTGCCAGACCTGAAGCACAAACAAGGTCCTCGGGGGTGAGTCCGAGTTCAGGATCCTATTAAGGTTCGGTTGGCAGATGGATGACAGTGTGGGAGGGTATACAATGGGATTAGAAGAATAGAGACAGAGACTGTTTCCTAAATGGGGAAAGGTTTCGGAAATCTGAAGCACGAAGGGACTTGGGAGTCCGAGTTCAGGATTCTCTTCAGGTTAACAGGCAGGTTCAGTTGGCGGTTAGGAAGGTAAATGTAATGTTAGCATTCATTTCGGGAGGGTTAGAATACAAGAGCAGGGATGTACTGCTGAGGCTGGATAAGGCTCTGGTCAGACCACATTTGGATCATTGTTTTGGGTCCCCTATCTCAGGAAGGATGGGCAGAGCTTGGAGGGGGTTTACAAGAAAGATTAGAGGAATGAAGCACTTGTCATATGTGGAGCGGTTCAGGACTCTGTTACTTAACTCAATGGAGTTGAGAAAGATGAGGGAGAACCTGATTGAAACTTATGACAGAATATCGACAGGCCCATTCATGCATCTGTCTAGACACATCCTTATTGACGCTGTTACCTGGGGAGTGTTTCTGAACAAACAGACCTCTGGGTACAGTCAGATAGTTCCTTGAATGTGACATTGCAGCTGGACACAGTGGTGAAGGAGGTGATTGGCATTCTTCCCTTCATTGGTCAGAGCACAAACAGCAGGAGTTGGGGTATCACGTTACAGCTGTACAGGATGTTGTTGAGACCACTTTTAGAATACTGTGTCAACCTGCTGTAGAAAGGATGTCATTAAGCTGGAAAGAGGACAGAAAAAATTGACAAAGATGCTACCAAGGTTGCAGGGTTTGTGTAATAAGGAGAAGCTTCATAAGCTGGGAGCTTCTCTCCCGTGGAGCGTTTGAGGCTGAGGGGTGACCTTATAGAGGTTATAAAATCACGAGGGGCACAGAAAAGGTAAATAGGTAGGGTCCTTTCCCCAATGTAGGGGTGTCCAAAACTAGTAGGCACAGGTTTAAGGTGAGAGGGGAAAGATTAAAAAGAGACCTGAGAGGCAAATTTATCTCACTGAGACACAGTGAGTATATGGAATGAGCTGCCAGAGGAAGTGGTAGAGGCAGGTACAATTACATATAAGAGACATTTGTAAAGGTACATGGATAAAAAAGATGCAGAGAAATATGTGCCAAATGCAGATAAATGGGACTAGTTGAGCTTGGGCAACCTTGTCAGCATGGACGAGTTGGGCTAAAGGGCCTGTTTCCGTGCTGCATGACTCTATGAAAATGGATGAGAATAACAAACTTTGCCTGAAAGACAATCAGAATGTACAGGAGGAGCTGTGAATATGTGGGTACATTATACAGACCAATTTGTCTTGGCAAAGCATGATTGGAACAAGTCAAAAGCTGACCCTGACAAATGTGATTTCACTGTAGTCTGAACAGGATGTGGTCATCTCTGCCAAGGTGGGAAGTGGATGCAATTCCAAAATGTCCTTGAACCAGTCAACTTGCTCAACCAGAAGGCAGTGAAGAGTTTGCAAAGGGTTAGGAATCACATGCAGAGCAGAGCGGGTAAGGAGGTCAGATTTCATTCCCTTAAGGACCATCACAGACAGGAACAGGAGAAGGCCATTCGGCCCCTCGAGCTTACTCATCCATTCAATCGCATTCCAAATCCACCACCTGCCACAGCAAGATTCAAATTCACATCTGCAAGGCATACCCTGGGGAGCTGAAAACATAGGATTTTGCTTCCCCATTATTTCAGAAACTGAAAGTGACTCTCATCAAAATTGAGACTGGAATAAATTGCTCCACACCATTGAGCTAAACATTGATGTCGACAGAATCCATACAGTATGGAAAGAGACCATTCAGCTCATCCAGTCTGTCCCAAGCCAGTGAAGAGGGTTCCACCCAGTCCTGACCCTACACCCCACCTCCCTTGTAACTCTGCATTAACCATGGCCAATCCCTCTAACCTGCACATCATTGTATCCTACAGTGTGGAAGCAGGCCTTCTGACCCTTCGGCTCCATATATTGACCCTCTGAATAGTAACCAACCCTGACCCACCACCTCTCCAATCCCTGTACCCTGTAACACCACACTTCCCATGACTAATCCTCCTAGCATGCATAACTCTCACACTATGAGCAACTTAGCAAGGCCAATCCATGTGAACTACACATCTTTGGACTGTGGCAGGAAACCAGAGCACCCGAGAAAACCCATGAGGAGAAGGGGAGAATGTGCAGACTCCCAATAAACAGTCACCCGAGGCTGCAATTCTTCCCCGGTCCCCTGGCGCTGTGAGGCAGCAATGCTAACCACTGAGCCATTCAATGTTTTTGCCACTGGCCACAACGGGTTTGTTAGCTCAGTTGATTCTATAGTAGGCTTTCAATGTACATTCACATTGACAGCAGGCGTTCAATTGCTGCTCTGGTTGAGATTGCAGTGAGTGATCATTCCCTGTGCTTTAGATGTGGTGTCCCTCAGGTTAAACCATAAAACAGTTGTTTGCTTTTTCTCCCCCACACCCCTTTCTCCCTCTCTCTAATGGTGACTTTACATTAACTGCTTGCTAAAAACATAACTCTGTTGATTACAAATTAGCTGCCCTCTTTTTCACTGCAAAATAACGTGTATGTTTCCTCCCTGATGCACTATTGGAGTGAGCTGTAAATAAAAGAAAAGACACTTTACCAGCGGTACATATCTAAATGAAGTGGGAAAGGGTGCACAAGGAGAATTACCAGCATATTGCCTTGGGGGCTGGAGAGTTTAAGTGATTGACAGAGGTTGGACAAACTGGGGTTGTTGTCCTTACAGCAGGGTAGATTGAAAGAGAGGGATGTATAAAATGATGAGGGATGAAGATAGGGGAGGTGGGAAGAAACTTTCTCCGCTTGATGGAGGTGGGGGAGGGGTATAGACTGAAGGTAAGGGCCAGGAAGTTTTGAAGGGATGTGAGGAAAATCTTGTTCACCCAGAGGGTGGTGTTCAATCTGGAAGTCACTGCCTGTAAGGGTGGGAGATGCAGAAACTCTCATCACATTGAAGGAGGATTTAAATATGCACTCGTGATGCCAAGGCTATGGAGCCAAGTGCTGGGGAAATGGGATAAGAGAATATCGAGGTGGTTGTTTCTGACCAGCACAGACTTGGGCCTTTTTCTGGGCTGCAGACTCCTTGGAAATAATGACTAACTCAGTTTGATATGTGTAAACTACATCCAAGATACCATATAGTGGGGTTTGTCGTCGAAAGAGAGATTCAGCAGTTAAGGCCAATATGCTCTGGCGTTTAGAGGAATAAGGGAGATCCAACTGAGGGATATAGGGTAGTAAAGGAGGTGGGATTGACCAAGGAGACGGAGAGGATGTTTCCTCAGGTGTGACAATTTAGAACAAGAGGGTCATTGTTTCAGGAGAAGGGGGTGGAACAGATTGAAACGAGAGATGTTGAGAAATGGCTTCTCTCCAAGGCAGAGGGGGTGAGAATCTCAGGGAATTCACTTCCCAGTATGTGGGTGCATGTCGGGACACTGAATAAGTTGAAGGAGGGGACAGACAAATTGTTAATCAGTGAGGGGTTAAAGGGAGGGGGCAGGAAACTGCAGTGAGGCTAGGATGAGATCAGCCTCAGCTGTAAAGAATGGGGGAAGCAGGGTCCCGTGGGCTCCTAGCCCGTATGTTGTGTTGATCATCCAGCTGCCTGAACACTTTTTAGTGTGGCTGGCTCATAGTATATACTCAGAAAGCTCTGAATCTGAGGGCCTAAACTGTGTGATGCATCACAGCCTATTAATCTCTTAGTAACCAAGACCATAAGATATAGCAGGCACATCAAGTCTGTTGCACCATTCCGTCATGACTGATATGTTTGTTAACCCCATTCTCCTGCCTTCTCTCTGTAACAGTTGATCCTCCTACTGATCAAGAACCTATCTATCTATCTCTGTCTTAAAGACATAATAACAGCCCTCTGCAGTAATGAGTTCCACAGAATCCCCACTGTCTGGCTGAAGAAATTCCTCCTCATCTCCGTTCTAAAGGGAGTTCCCTTCACTCTGAGGCTGTGCCTTTGGGTCTTAGTCTCTCCTACTCATGGAAACATCTTCTCTATGCCCACTCTATCCGGGCCTCTCAAGTTTCTCCAAATTTCAACCAGATTCACCCTTACCTTTCTAAATGAGTCCAGACTCATATTCCTCAACCTCTCCTCATATGACAAGCTCTTCATCCCTGGGGTTTTTCTTGTAAATCCTTCTGCAGCCTTACCCCTTCCTCAATACTACCTGTCCTTCCAACTATTGTTGTGTCCTCAAAGAAACACTCAGGGCAATGAAATGAAACACTCCTCATGTGAATGATGCTAGACCCAGAGCAAATGACTGCTTTCCCCCCAAAGACCAAGGCCAGAAGGGACCATTCTCAAACAATAAGCTATTGTACTGGGGCAAACTGCAGATTGATGTCCCAGTGCCTAAAATGTAGGAATCCCCTGAAAACAAGATGCAAGGTAAGGCAATTAGCCATCAGTGTAATGTTCCCTCTTCCAATTCACATTGCCCTGTTGTTAATTTAGTTGACATAGATGGAACACCCCTCTGATTTAGATGGATGCAAACACTATCGATGATTAATGAATTCAAATGTAAAAAGATTCAAAACGCTTGGGCAGACCTTCGCTCCATGCTATAAGCAAGAGAAACACTAGCTATGTTTCAAAGTGGCTGGGTTTTTGAGGGTTAAGATAAACCAAAGAAAATCTCCACTTACACTGAACCAGAAATGTTCTTAACCAGAAGTGTATATATATTATATTCTTCACCAGCCTTTCTTGGCTTTGAGATGGTGAAAACTGAGTACACCAAATTGCTATCTGTTCCGGAGTCATCTATAATCAAAAAACAATAAGCAAAGTGAACCAAAAGATTAGAGATCAGAATGTTAAAATAACAGCAAACTATGCCTCAAAATTAAACATGGACTGATAATTAAGGTCACAGCCCCAACCCAACAGTAATATAAACCCAAGCTCTTGGCTATATAGCAACATTTTCAAAGCAGTTCACAAACCAGGTGACTCAATAACATCGAATGTGTATTTTTCATCAACATTCACTACAAAGTTTGCGCCTACTCTCCCAGAACAAGCTCAGGGTGGAGGCCCTGGGGTAATTTACAAACTTTTTTATTATTAATCACTCATGACACATGGGCATCACCCACTGGACCCTGTGTTTATTGTCCAACTCATCCTTAATTGCCGACTTGAGAAGGGAGGGATAAGCTGCTTTCTTGATCTGCTGCAGTCCATGTGCTGTAGATAGACATGCATTGCCCTGAGAGAGAGAATTCCAGGATTTTGTCCCAATGACACCAGAGGAACACTGTTATATTTCCAAGTCCGGACACTGAGTGGCCAAAAGGGGAACTTGTAGTGGGTGGCTGTTCCCATGTATCTGCTGCACTTGTCCTTCCAGATGGAAGTGGTCATGGGTTTTGAAGGTGTTGCCTGAGGATCTTTGGTGTATTTTCGCAGTACATCTTGGTGTTGCTGCAACTTAGCATGGGTAGTAGAAGGAGTAGATGCTTGTGGATGTGATTCCAATTAAGTGGGGACTGCTATTTCTCTCGATGATGTTGAGCTTTTCAAATATTGTTGGAGCTGCAACCATCCAGGCAAGTAGGGAGCATTCCATCACACTCCTGACTTGAGACTGAGATACTTGGAATGGCTCAATCAGGGAAGACTCTGACCATATATATCCCTCTAAGGAATAAAGGAATAAAATCACGAAGAATCAATATTGTTCTATCTTCCTCAGATGGATCCCAGGGTATACCCTACAAATTCCAAGTTCAGTCACACCCATTGCACACAGCCTCCCTCAGATAAAAAGGAAAGCCGTTGATTTTCTGCCGTTGAGTAATTCTCAAAGAACCCCTCCTTGTTTGAGAATCTCTAGGTTTTAAACAAAATGAATAGTTGCCATCCTGTATCCCTGTGTTCTTCACTGGAGAGGACATGGCTCCAGCACAGCTTAAAACTACAGGGTCAAAAGAAAAGATGGAAAGTTGTCTTCAACAACAGTCAGACAGTCCCCAGGTGACAAATAATATCTGTCCCTGCTGAGGTTCTCCAACAATTTCTGTATTTCTTTTTATTTCTGACATTCATTACCTGAAGGAAGCTAATGGAATGCTGGCCTTTATATTGAGAGGACTGGAATACAGGGGTGCAGAAGGGATGCTGCAGTTATACAAAACCCTGGTTAGACACCACTTGGAGCAGATCTGGGCACTACACCTGAGGAAGAATAGATTAGCCTGGGAGTACAGCGTGAGTTTACAAGATTGATACCTGGGCTTCAGGGGTTAAGTTATGGGGAGAGATTTCACAAATTAAGCCTGTTCTGTCCAGAATTTACAGGGTTTAGGGATGATTTGATCGAAGATATTAACAGAAGACAGGGTATAGAAATTGAAAGCGTTTCCACTGGTTGGGATCCTTGAACTGGGGAGGTCAAAGCTGGAGAATTAGGGCCAGACTGTTCAGGAGAGATGTTAGGAAGTACTACTACGCACAGAGGCTGGGAGGGGTTTGGAATTCTCTTCCACAAACAGCAGGCATTGCTGGATCAGTTAGTTTTAAATGTGAGAGACAAGTTGTTGTTGTTGATTATTATTATTAATAGAGGCCACAGGCAGGTCTGCGGAGTCAGGTCACAGATCTGCCATTGAATAGTTGAACAGGATCAAAAGGGCTGAATGGCTTCCTCCTGCTCCTTTATACAAATATTCCACATTAATAAATCATGGAAACCCCTGCAGTTGCCAAGTGGCATTTCCACACACCGGAGCAATTAGTAATTTCAAATAGATACTGAAAGTCCAAATATTTTTTTTTCACACATTCCAGATTCCCACTATCCTGTGGGTGAAACAATCCTCAAATTGCTCTCAAAACCTCTTACCTTCACTTTAAAATGATGTCCCCCTTGTTACTGACCCTTTGACAAAGGGAAACAGCTGCTTCATGTCCCCCTGTCCATGTCCCTCATAATAGCATTGCAGAGTCATACAGCAAGGAAACAGACCCTTCAGTCCAACTAGTCCATGCCATCCATAATCTCAAACTAAACTAGTCCCACTTGTTTGCACTTGGCCCATATCTCTCCAAACCGTTCCAATTCTTGTACTTCTCTAAATGACTTTTAAACATTGTAACTGTCCTTGTATCCACCACTTCATCTGGAAGTTAAGTCCCCACTTGAACCACTAGCCATAAAAAAATGTTGCCCATCATTTCGTTTTTAAAAATGTTTTTCCTGTCACCTGAAAAATATGTCCATTGATTTTGAAGTCCCCCACCCTTGGGAAAAGACACCTGCCATTCACCTCATCTATGCCCATCATGATTTCATAAACCTCCATACCCCTCAAACTTCTATGGTCTGGTTAAAATAGCCCCAGCCCATCCAGCCTCTCTTTATAACTCAATCTCTCCATTCATAATGACAGACTGATATATATTTTCTGAACCCTCTTCAGATTGATAATTTCCTTCCCATAACAGGGCAACCAGAACTGGACACAATACACCAGAACATCGTCTGTAAGTCAACATTAAGTCAATGTAATAATTTAATAATCATTAGGCTGTTCTTCCTTCAAGACAGCAATTCCAACAGGACCACAGGCTGATTCTCTTCTTAGCCTTAACTGCTCTTCGGTGACGGAATCAAAAAAATCTGTACCAAGTCACTGAGAACCAGATACTAATCAACATCTCTACAAATGGGATAATCTAATGCAAATGTGTGTCTGGATATGAAAGTTTCCTTATCTATCCATAGCTATCAGTTCCTGCTCAGTGAATGTGTGAAGACAATTATCAAGATGAACCTGTTAAATGCTGCTCTGTGAATATCGGAGCGTAATTATCAAACTGTAATTATCAATCCGCATAATCTGTACAAATATGCGAGTGAATGCAGTTATCAATCTGTCCCTGTCACTCTGTATTTACATTTTCTCATCACAGAGACAAATAGGGACAGACTGATAACTACACTCATACATTCACATAGCATAAACCGACAAGCGCAGATTGGTAACTGAATTTGTGTATCCACATAGAGGAAACTGCTGGGGACTGGTTGATAAATACATTATAAATAAATAGGATCAGTCGCTATGTGTTTCTCTGATGTGGATATGTGAGCTTAGTTATCTATATATACCTGTCAGTTTCTGCCCTGCAAAAGTGTGTGTTTGCTTCACCAATCTGTCCCTAACAGTTTCTGCTGTGTGTCTGAAAATGTAGCTATCAACCTGAACCTGCCAGTTTCAGCTATGAGAATGTGAGTTTTGATATTAGTCTCTACCTATCAGTTTCTGCTTTATGAATATTAAATGCAGTCATCAACTTGTACGCATCAATTTAATCTGTGAAAATGCAGATATTCCTCTCTACCTGTTACTTTAAGCTATATCAATATGTGAGTGCAATTATCAAACCGGTCAGGTTTTGCTATTTGACACCAGAGTGTCATTGTCAATCTGTTTCTACTGTGTCAATATAACAGCGTAGATACCAATCTGTCCCTGTCAGTTTCTTTCCTATCAATATGTGAATACACTTATTGATCAGTACCCATCAGCTCCTGCTGTGTGAAATTGGGTGTATTAGTCAAACTGTAGCTGTCAGTTTCAGTGATGTGAATGTGGGAGTACAGTTATCATTCTCTACCTGTCATTTTCTTCTTTGTCAAAGTGAGTGTAACTGTCAATCTGTATCTTTCAGACTCTGCTCTGTGAACACATAAATATGGTTGTCAATCTGTAGCTGTCAGTTTCTGCTTGGTGAATATGTTTGTGTAATTGTCAATCCTTCAGTTTCTACTATGTAAATGTGTGAGCTGAGTTTTCACCTGTCGCTATCAGTTTCTGCTTTGTGAATGTGTCAGGCTCTAATGTCAGTGTTTGAGTGTATTTATTAATCTTTTCCTGTCAGTTTGTGTGACTGTAGTTATCAACCTGTACCCCTCAGATTCTGCTATATGAATACGTGAGTGTAGTTATCTATTTGATTTGATCTGATTAATTATTGTCACATGCACTGAGAAACAATGGAAAGTATTGTTTTGTGTGATTTACACAAAATATCATACAAAATGCATCAGGATAATAGAACAGAATCTGCAATACAGTTTTAAAACTGCAAAGAGAGAGTGATTAATGTTAAAATTTGAGCGAGATTAAAGTCGTGTTGGTAAAGCACAGCAGGTCAGGCAGCATCTGAGGTGCAGGAAAATCAACTTTTCGGGCAAAAGCCTTTAATCAGGAATGTCCGAAACGTCGATTTTTCTGCTCCTCGGATACTGCCTAACCTGCTGTGCTTTTCCAGCACCACTCTAATCTTCAGCATCTGCATTACCCACTTTCACCTTAAAATTTGAGCAGTCCATTCAAAAGTCTGATGACAACAGAGAGGCTGTTCTTGACTTTGTGTGAAGTATTCAAACTTCTGTATTTTCTGGTGATTGGTTGGAAAATATTAGTTTTTATACAGAAGATAGATGGAGATAGAGTCCAAAGAAAGAGAAGAACAGTCAGACAGACAGGAGAGCTGGGGCAACATGGTGGTACGGTGGTCAGGGACCTGGGTTCAATTCCCGCCTTGGGCAATTGTCTGTGTGGAGTTTGCACATTCTCCCCGTGTCTGCGTGGGTTTCCTCCGGGTGCTCCAGTTTCCTTCCACAGTCCAAAGATGTTAGGTGAATTGACCATGCTAAATTGTCCGTAGTGTTAGGTGAAAGGGTAAATGTAGGTGAATGGGTCTGGGTGAGTCGCTCTTCGGCCCAACAAGTCCACACCGACCCTCCGAAGTGCCTGTTAGGAATCTAATCTAATCTAATCTAACTGTCAGACTAAGTGGGTGAATAGCCTATTAATAGGGCCTGTTAGTGTATAATAGAGACTATATGTTAACAAGACTGGACATGTGGGGTTTTGGGCAATGACATGGGAGACCTCAAGCCCTGTAGTTGTTGAACTCAATATTGAGTCCAGAAGGCTGTCGAGATCCCAAGCACAAAATGAGGTGCTGTTGTTCCAGCACCTGGAGCACTGCAGCAAGCTTGAGACCAAGATCTTGGCCAGGGAACAGGATGGTGTGTTTAAATGGCAGGCAACTTGAAGGTCAGGGTATTCTTTGTCTGGACAGAATGTAGGTGTCCTGCACAGTGGACACCCAATCTACACTCAGTTTCCCCAACATAGAGACCACATTGTGTGCATTTTCCTTGCCACCATCAGTTCTGAGGACCGGTCACCAGACCTGAAATGTTGCCAGACCTTCCACTAATTTTTGTTTTGTTATCAATCTCTGCCTGTCAGTTTCTTCTCTGTGATTATGTGAGTGTCGTTAAGAAAGTGTACACGTCACTTTATGTGGTTTGAAATTGGGAGCATAATCAATCTATTGCTGTCAGTTTCTGCTTTATGAATATGAGAGTGTAGTTATCAATCTTTCTCCGAAATGTACTGCCAACTGCATGTGAGAGTTACTTACCAACCTGTCCCTGTCAGATACTGCTCTGTGTATCTGAGAGTGCAGTTATTAATCTGTATCTATCAGCTTCTTGTTTATAAATGTGCAAATTCATTTATCATACTGTACCTGTCAGGGTTTGCTATGTGAATGTGTTAGTCTAGTTATCAACCTGTACCTGTCATGTGTGTATGCATGATTATTTTTCTCTCCCTTTCGGCTGCTGCAATGTGAATATGTGAGAGCAGATATCAATTGATGCCTGTCAGTTTCGGTTGTGTCCATACAAGAGTTTGGGACTTGATGTATACATGTCAATTTCTGCTGTGTCCATGGGTGAATTTAGGAATTGGTCTATACATGCCAGTTTCTGCTGTGTGACTGTGAGAGTGAAGTTCTCAATGAGTTCCAGTCACATTCAACTGTTATATACCAAAGTTGCTCAATTCTCTGGCAGCCAATAATATTCTAAGAGTCTAATGATGTCCATGAATCTATTGTTGATTGCCAAAAAAAAACTCATCTGGTTCAGTAATGTCCTTGAACGAAGGAAACTGCCATCCTTCCCTTGTCTGGCCTGCATGTGACTCCAGACCCACATCAATGTGGCTGCATGGGTAGTTAGGGATGGGCAATAAAGGCTGGCCAAGTCAGTGATGCCCCCATCCCATGAATGAATTAGAAAAGAATTCTGTGACTGTGATTCAATCTGTGATAATAGTGTTCAGGGTGTTGAGATTGGGCCTTAATCTCTGATACATTTTGTGATTTATGACTCAATCACAGAATTGGTACAACCATTCAGCCTGTTGTGTCTGCACTGGGACATTTTATTCTTTCTGTTCTCCATATGAGTTTCCACGAATTGTTGGGATTCTAATCTTCAATCACTCACTGCCAGTGTCTCAGTGTAAATGCCAATTTGAGATTAGTTCTGGAGTTATCGGCCTTTGAATACCTATAGTGCCACTTTTGCTCTGTGTGCAACAGTGACAAATCGAGTATATTGATGCCATTCTCTTTCTACGTTCAGTTGTGTTTTTTTCAGTAGGGTGTAGGGCAAACCTGTTCAATATTTGATAAACCTGTGTGATTGAGGGATTAATGTTGGTTCAATACTTATCTTTGCCAAGACTCTGAATTTTATTGTATTTAATCTCAGTTTTCTTTGACATTTTGTGTGTGCAGTAGTCTTTGGCAGTTGCTGCTGGGCACTGCAATAATGTAACATCTAATATTAACATCTTCTGAAGCAATTTAATAATGTGGTCTGTCAATTTATGACTGCCCATATCTGGAAGTACTTGTGGGCCTAAATTGCATTTTTTTTTCCCTTTTACCATTAACTGGCTGAGTGAAAGTGAGTTTTCTGTTGTGCTGCCAATCTGTATCACTTTGAAGAGTGGTACTGGTCTACATAACACCAACATTGTCTATATGTCTCTGTGTAATTCCAGTTCTGATACACTTTGTGAGGTGGTTTTAAGGCAGTGTTTCATACATTAAAAAAGTATGGAAATGCTTCTGCATTATTGAATCCCTCAACCAGAATGGGAGCGTGTATAAAGTGTGTTTTCATCAACACCAGACTGAGAGAGACAGAGACAGACACAGATGTGTATGTACGTATGTGAATGAGCATTAAGTATTCTCTCTAGAAGCATCCTCTGTAGATAAGGCTTGACCAAGAGGTTCATTTGAAATTTACATTGTTTGATTATTGTCTTTGTACAGGACAACTGTTTATCTAAAGAATAATTTTGTCCCGCTCAGTTACTCATAAATGCACAACATTGCTTCTATATTTGCACTCAAATATATACTTCATATATATATATATTTGTGATAACCATGTAACGCCATGATCGGTATGTTCTAATTGATTGTAACTTTAAAAATGCCAAATCTACATATGAATTTAATGCAGCTCAAATGTATATTTATTATAAGCATATAGTCTAACCTGCTTCTAATCTTATGATATTTGGCTTTGAATAATGGAATTTACTGTCACTGAGATGGTAAGCATTGAGAACTGGGTGAAATAATATAGATTTATATATTGTCAGTTGTGTTTAACTCTTGGATTGAATGTGTACTTCTGGAAATTGAGCTTAATGTGTGTCTGACTCAATCCACTCAGACAGTGGAAAGGACATTCTCCTCTCTGACAGTGGTAACATACCTGCTGGGTGTGAGAAGCAGCTGGTCACTCTTGGATTGATCCATCAAATATTTGCCTGGAGAAAGACAAAAGAGAGCACTCCTGTAAATCACTAGCAGCTCACTAGGAAGACATCAAGTGATCAATGCAATATTCAGGTTATGATCATTATAATTCTTTGTTTTTGAATACGGCAAGATAAACAGAGCTGATCCTGGTTCCTCTCGAGCTTTGAGTTCCTTCCAGTCTTTTTTTGTTTCCCAACTTCTAAAACATTTCACTTAGATAAAATAAACTAACCAACATATGCACAACTCCACAAATGGAATGGAGTTCCATGTCCAGCTCCCAATACATTAACTGTTGAAAAACAAATACTGGGCACGATTTATCTGGTGCCTGCTGTATTTACCCTTCACAGGATTATTACATTTGTTTCTACTGTCCTTTATTTCAATGTCTATTCGCAACAAACGGTGTGAAACAGAAGCTAAACAATGAATTTTCATCAGTGTTTAGGGGATTATAAACCTCAAGAATGTCCCACAGCAGCTTCTTCCCGCTCTGTCTCCCTCAGCAGCCCCAAACACAGCCCGAGAAAGGCCTCGCTCCCCCCCGGCGGCCAATCGGCCCATTGCCTGTACTCCCCTATTCGATAATGTAAGGTCAGTTCTAATGTTAACTGTGGTATTTAATCCTGTTGACCCTCATCCACAAATATTAATTCCTTGCCCAAAGTAACATACAGAGAGATGGAATAAGTGGAACATTCTTACGAAGGCAGAAGATAACTGATGGAGAGAGTTTTGCATCACAGTGTTAGAGCTTATTTCTGGGTCAGGAGGCCCGTGCAACAGTCAGACCAGGCGTGCAATAACATCTCTGGGACTCGATTTAGTTTGTCGTGGATGACAGATTTTAGTATCAGGTATGCTGCAGACAGAAACCTTGTGATGCATTGTATGCCACAACGAGAGACCCCAGCTGTTTTTGTTTATTCACTCTTTAGACATGGGTGTCGCTGGCTGAGCCTACCATTTATTCCCCATCCCTTTGAGAAAGCGGTGGTGAGCCACCTTCTGGAACAGCTGTTATCCATGTGCTGCCCACAATGCCATGAACACGGAGTTCCAGAGTCTTGATCCAGTGTCAGCATGATGAGTGCCTTGGAGGGGAACTTGTCTGATATCAAGATGGTGTTCCCTGACATCAGCTGCCTTCATCCTTTTCGATGGAAGTAGTCGTGATTTGGAAGGTCCTCCTTTTACAATTACAAAACTCTAATCTCTTTGTCAGTGGCCGACAGCGAGAAATCAGAATGGTGTGTTGCCTTCCTGGTGTCAGGATCAAGAGTATCTCGAAGAGAGTGTAGGATATTCACAAAGGGGAGTACACATTGGAACTAACTACATGGGAATGGAAGGGATTAAATTCCTAAGGTAAAATAAGGAAGAGGGGCAAGAATTTAGAAAGGAGGTCCACTCCACTTGTAATATCTAGATTACTCCTGCTGCCTCAAATGAGTGAGGGAAGGAATAGGATGATAGAGCAGAGGAATGCCCAACTCAGGAGCTGATGCAGGGGAGAGGTGTTCCAGTTTTTGGATCATTGGAATCTCTTCTGGGGAAGAAATGACTGGTATAAAAAAGAAGCATTGCACCTGAATTGGACAGGATCTAATATACTGGTAGGAACATTTCCTTGAGCTGCTGGGGAGGGGTTAAACTAGTAAGGTGTGGGGGTGGGGGGAGGTCAGTGGAAACCAGGGAGATAGTGAACAAAGATATCAATCTGATGCTGGTAGTCGGTAAATCAAACACCCAGGGCAGACAGGAACAAAGCAGAGAATGAGGTTGGATTGATAACTTAAACTGCATTTATTTCAATGCAAGAGGCCTAACAGGGAAGGAGGATGAACTCAGGACATGGTTAGGAAAATGGAATTGGAATTCAGATATCATAGCAATTACAGAGACATGGTTTGGGGATGACACAACTGGCAGCTTAATGTTCCAGGAATCAATTGTTATAGGAAGGATGGGGGGGAGGGGTCATCAAGAGAAAATGGGGAGTGACATGTTTGGTAAGAGATAAGACCACACTCTTACTTCGGGAGGATATTCCTGGGCTTATATCCATGGAAATAATTTGGGTGGAACTGAGAAATAAGAAAGGGTTTGATTACTTTATTGAAATTGGACTGTAGATACCCCAACAGTCAGCAGGAAATTGAGAAACAAATTTGTCAGGAGATCTTAGATCTGCAGGAATAATGGTGTGGTTATGGTGAGGGATTTTAACATAGATTAGGGCTGCCATATTGTTAATGGTTTAGACAGAGAGGAATATCTTAAGTGTGTGCAAGAAAATTTTCCGATTCGGTATGTGAATGTACCTTCGAGACAAGGTGCAAAACTTGACCTACTCTTGGGATATAATGATGTGTCAGTGGGGGAGCACTTTAGGGTCAGCGATCATAATCTTATTAGTTTCAAAACTGTGATGGAAAAGGATGGACCAGATCGAAAAGTTAAATTTCTAATTTGGAGGAAGGCCAATTTTGATAACTTTTGAACACTCTTGCATAATACTGACTGAGGGCAGATGTTCACACGCAAAGGGATGGCTGAAAAATGGGAAGCCTTCAAAACTGAGAAAATGAGGGCCCAGAGACAGTATGTTCCTGTTAGGGTGAACGGCATGACTGGTAGGTGTATGTAGTGCTGCATGAGAAAAGAAGTTGAGCTTTTGGTCCAAATAAGAATGAAACATATGTTAGTTAAATACAGCAGAGGTTGAGTGAATCCTCCAAAGAGTATAAATGCAGTAGGGATATACTTAAGAAGGAAATCAGGAGCGCAAACAAGGGACATAACATAGCTTTGGCAAATAGTATTAAGGAGAATTCAAATAGATTTTGTCAGTACATAAAGGTCAAAAGGGTAACCAGGGAAAGAATAGGGCCCAGCAAAGATTAACAAGGCAGACTGTGTGGAACAACAGGAAATGTGGGAGACACTAAGTGAGTGCTTGCTGAGAAGAAGGAAATGGAAGATCTAGAATGTGGGGAAAAGATGGTGACATCTTGAAAAATGTCCATAATACGGAGCAAGTGCTGCTGGATGTTTTTAAACAGAAAAGATGGATAAAGCACAAGCTAGGGATCAGGTGTACCCTGAAACATGTGACAGGTTAGGGAAGTGATTTTTACACCCCTTGCTGAGATATTTGTTTCATCGATAATCACAGGTGAAGTGCAAAAAGCCTGGAGGCTGGCTAACGTGGTACCACTATTTAAGAAAGGTGGTAAGGAAAAGCCAGGGAAGTATTGAACAGTGAGCATAACATTGACAGTAGGCAAACAGTTGAGGGGATTCTGAGAGACAGGATTTACATCATCTTGAAAGGCCAGGATTGATTAGGGGTAGTCAACATGGCTTTCTGTATGAGAAATCATGTATCACTAACTCGACTGAGGTTTTTTGAATTGGCAAGGAAGAGGATTGATGAGGACAAAGTGGTGGATGTGATCTATATGGCATTCAATAAGGTGTTTGACAAGGTTCCCCATGGGAAATTGATTAGCAAGATTGGATCACATGGAATACAAGGAAAACTAACCATCTGTGTACAGAATTTGTTCGAATGTAGAAGACAGAGGGTGGTGGAAGGATGCTTTTCAGACTGGAGGCCTGTGACAAGTGATGTGCTACAAGGATCACTGCTTTTCATAATTTATAGAAATGATTTTAGATTAAAAAATGACACAAGACCAGGTTATAATCCAACAGGTTTATTTGGAAGTACAAGCTTTCGGAGTGCTTTTCCTCCATCAGGTGTCTATATTCAGAAAGCTTATACTTCCAAATAAACCTGTTGGAGTATATCTGCTGTTCTGTCATTTTTCATTATGCATACCCCAGTCCAACACCTGCACCTCCACATTATTATGAGTGATTTGGATGTAAGGTTGCAAGTATTGTTCCTCAGTTTGCAGATTACACAAAAATTGGAGGTGTAGTGGACAGCAAAGAAGGCTACCTCAGAATATAGCAGGATCTCGATCAGATGGGCCATTGGATCCAGGAGTGGCATACGGAGTTCAATTTAAATCAATATGAGGTGCTGCAATTTGGAAAGGCAAATCAGGGCAGGACTTACACACTTAATATTAAAGTCCTGTGGAGTGTTGCTGAACAAAGAGACATTGGAATGCAGATTCATTGTTTCTTGAAAATGGAGTTATGGTTAGATAGGATAGCAAAAAAGGCATTTGATATGTTTTCCTTTACTGGTCAGAGCTTTGAATATGTAACTTAGGAGAACATGTTGTGGGTGTACAGAACATTAGTTATGCCACTTTTGGAATATTATGTACAATTCTTGTCTCTCTCCTACATAAAGGATTTTGTGAAACTTGAAACAGGTTTTCAAGACAGTTTTTTGGTGCAAAGAAAAGGTCTACAATTTGGGAAGAAGTATAGTGAAAGACATGAAGGCTGCAAACAGATCCCAATTCAGCAAATGACAGTGAAAAGGGATTTGACTAACAAAGAACAAATGAAGAAAACAGTAACGTTGCAGAAGCCATTAAAGGAAAAAAAACTGTTGAAGCACTAATAAATGTGTAAAGAGAGACATGAACATAAATAGGTCGGCAAAGAGGACCATATGTCACTTACAACATAAAAGAGGGGAGTTCAAAATCTGTAACATATTGTTGTTCTCTGTTCACACAACTAACACAATAGTAATGTTGGGGAGTTTAGTGGGAGGGAAAAACTGAACCAAATCAGTATTATTTGGGAAATGATGTTGGGACAATGGATTGGATTGAATGTAGTGAAACACCAGGCCTTGATCATCTACGTCTCAGAGTATTTAATGTAGTGGACTGAGTAATAGTGGATGCAGTGGTGGTGATGTTCCAAGATTCTATAAGCTCTGCAATAATTTACAGAGTGGGGGTTACATAGTTTAACAAATTAATCCAAAAATTGTGAACTATAGACCAGTCAGCCGCAGGGAAAAATCAAAATGAAAGCTTCAATTGCGAAGCATTTGACAAAACAGTGTTCAGGATCTGGTAGAGACAGCAGGAACATGAAGAGCCTGTTCCAGTGTACACTATTCTGTCTTCTGAGCTTGACAAACCGACTGACCATTTTTGAGGATGTAAACAGTAGAGCTGATGAGAGTGTAACAGTTACTGAGGACAAAAAGTGCAACTAAATCCCTGGGCACCGCAGCAAAGGCTGAAAGGAGAAGAAATTCTATCCTTCCACGCTTACATTTGGTGATGTTTCTGGCCTGTGGCCGTGTGAATGTGAATGTTATGTCAGAGTGATTGGAGGAAAAGGGCGGACGGTTAGCCTAACGTAACTGTGTTTTTGTGTCCGCTAATATTATAATATTTCCAAGTCTCCCCTATGTAACTCAAAAATATTTTTCAATAAAGTTATCCCCCTGCTCCCCTTCTAAACCCCAAAGGTAGAATTGAGGGCAGAATATTTGTTAGTTTCAAGATTTAAGTCGAAAAGTAGCGACAATGTCACCGTTCAGCTCAGAGAGCGCCATCCGTGCAGGAGCAAAATGCGTTTAACTCGACAACGGAACTGTCTACTCGAGTGAAAACTTTTCGGCCGTAAACCTTCCAGTGTCAGGGTGAGGAGCTATCAAACCTGGAGATGCGGAATTTCAGAGGAATCGGAGAGTTTAGGCCGTTAGAGAAACAGCAGGAGCAGGGAGCTGACGGCAGGTTGTCCCAGCGCTGTCCGCTCGCTGCCTTGAAGTTGCTCAGTGCCGCCGCCAGCAGCTTCATTGCTGACCCAGTTCAGACTGACCCAGAGAGAGATTCAGCGCAGAGTTCTCAACATGAGCGACAGTGCAGCCGCCGAAACGGCTCCTCCAGCCTCCGCTCCCACTAAATCCAAGGCTCCCAAGAAGAAGGCGGTGTCTCCCAGGAAAAAAAACCAGCCGGTCCCGGGTTGGGAGAGCTGATTCTGAAGGTTGTCGGGGATATCAACGATCGCAAAGGAACGTCTCTGTCCGCTATAAAGAAGGCGCTGGAGAGAAGCGGGATCGATGTGGAAAAGCGAAAGGCACAGATCAAGATGAGTATCAGGAGGTGCCTGGCGAACGGCTCCCTTGTTCTGGTCAAGGGCCAGGGCGTCTCCGGCTCCTTCAAACTTCCAAAGAATCCAGTCAAGACAAAAGCGGAAAAGAAGGCGGGAACATCAGCGGCCGCCAATAAACCGGGCGTGAAGAAATCACCGGTCAAGAAAGCGAGCGGCAAGAAAGCGGCACCGCCAAAGAAAGTGACCAAGACAGCAGCAAAGAAATGAACCAGTCGCTGTAACATATGACCATCTGAACCCAAAGACTCTCATCAGAGTCACCCGCATCTGTCAGGAAAGAACTGAGCCCGGCGCAGAGCGCAGACCGACCTTAGATATTAATTGATCTGAATAACTCAAATACACACTGATGTCATGGTTTACGAGAGCGCAGACCTGTAAATGGGGAAGGTATCATGTAGGGAGAGTTTATTGATCTCCATCTAATTAGTTCACTTCGCGACTTGTAACTCTACCCAGACACGAATGTGGCATATTGTAGTATTTGTATTTCATTGACCCGTTTAGGATGTTACTTTGTTCAGTTTTGATTCTGGGACGCTGCGCATGAGGAAGGATGTTGTTAATCTTAAGAGGGTGTCATAAAGACTGGCAGAGATGTTATCAGAACTAGAGGGTTTGAACTATCCGGAGAGCCTCAATACACTGGGGCATTTTTCCCTGGAGCATCAGAAGCTGAGGGGTATTTTTTTTAATAGCTGCTTATAAAATCATGAGGGGCATCGATTGGATAAGAAGCCAAAGTCTTTTTCCTAGGGTGGGGAGTAGAGAAGGCATAGGTGTAAGGTGAGAGGGCAAAGATTTAAACTGACCTAAGGGACAACCTTTCATGCAGAGGATGTCCATGTGGAATGAGCTTTCAGAGGAAGTGATGAAGGTGGGAACAATTACAATGTTTAAAAGTAACCTGGTTGAGTAAATGAACAGGAAGGATTTTAAAGGCATATGAGATTTGGTCAGTTTAGGATATCTAGTCAGAGTGGACCAGTTGGATCAAAGGTTGCATGACTCTACAACCTGAAAGTTGTAGGTTGATAAATACAATTACACAGTCATAAACCAGAGACTGACAGGTGCAGATTAATAACTGCACTCTGAGATACACAGAGAAAAAGCCCTTCAGCCATCGAGTCTGCACCCACAATAACTACCATTCAAGGTGTGCTAATTTTCTGTACTTGTCCCATATCCTTAACTGTTATGACATTTGAAGTGCTCATCCAAATACCTTTTTAAAGGTTAAGATTTCTAGCCTTTACTACCTTACCAGGTAGTGTCTTCTAGATTCCCACCACTTGCTGAGTGAAAAAGATATTTCTATATCTGTACCCCTTACACGCCATCATCGTGAGAATCCTTATCCTAACCATATCCTAACCCAATCACCACTTGTGATTGATCGCTCAAACAAGGGAAACAGCTTCTCTTTATTCACTCTGTCCATACGCCTCATAATTTTTTACGCCACAATCATGTGCCCCCATTCAGTCATCTCTGCTCGAGAGAAAACAATCCAAGCTTATTTAGGCTCTCCTTCTCTTTTTGGAAGTAATATTTGTGCTTTGATCTTAATCCCCCAAACTAGATGTGGGTTTAGAACTGCTGCTGTCACTGTCGGTTTAATGTGAATGATTTATGCCTGTGTCCTTAAGATGCGCATGCGCAATGCTACCCCTTTCTCCCCCAATGCTGACCGTTCCTGACGAGAGGAGCGCATGCGTGAGGCCCTCCCCCACCGCTGCCATTGAGGAGCATTTACTCAGTGAGTGCAAGAGGTTTGTTTGAAACAGACCGCAATGGAGAGATCAGCGCCCAGGGAAGCAAGGGAACAGCAGGCTCCTTCCAGCAGCACATCGGGATGGGAGCCTGGGACACAGAGACCGGGATTGATTCGGGGTGAGTTCAGGGAGAACCAGGGGCTGTTTGTAAGAGGCCGAGCGGAGCAGGAACTGGTCCCGGAACTTGGAGTGAGCGGGCTGGGGGGAAGAGAGAGGCCTTTCTCGGGCTGTGTGTGGGCCTGCTGAGGGAGACAGAGCGGGAAGAAGCTGCATTGGGACATTCTTGTGGTTTGCAATCCCCTAAACATTGATGGGAATTCATTGTTTGGCTTCTGTTTATACTCCATGCTACTTTCTCCCCACCCCCACTCTCCTCTGTCTTATCTCCCCACGCTTCAGGCTCTCTGCCTTTATTCTTGATGAAGGGCTTTTGCCCGAAACGTCGATTTTGCTGCTCCTCGGATGCTGTCTGAACTGCTGTGCTCTTCCAGCACCACTAATCCAAAATCTGTTTCACGCTGTTTGTTGATGTTGGGCAGTGCAGAATGGAAGCACAGACAATCTTATGTGACAATCTTATAAATAACACGTACTCGAATGAACAGATTTGAAGTTTCAAGTAAAACATTAGACAGAGCGTGCCTTGTTCTTTCCTTCAACATTTAGTGTATTCTCAGCTTGCTATTGATGTACGTCAGAATTGCAGCTGCTTCAGGAATTCCCATTCATGGAGGTGAACAGTTGTTAGTCCTGGATCTCACCCAATTGTTACAAAGTTGCAAATAAAAAGGAAAGGAAAAGAGAAGCAACACAGAGAAAGAGTGGAATCAAAATATGGTTCTTTTTGAATTGCTAGGTTTAAAAATACTCTAATGATTATAAACTGACTGCCACCGTCAGTTTAATCTTGCCTAACTTGGCTTATGTTGATTTACAGCTGAAAAATCTTCTGTCTTCCTCCAAGCAAATACATGAATGGTGAAGAAAGTGTCATATTTCCTCAGTACAAAAGCCATGTGTGACCAGCTGCTTCTAACAAACAGCAGGTATGTTACCACTGTCAAAGCAGACAGCACCTTTTCCACGGGCACAGAGCAGATTGAATCAGACTTAATTTAAGTTCAGTTTCCAGAGATATATCCAAACAAACGGACAGTTAGACACAACTGTGGAAGGACATGTTTCTTTTTTCTCTGCATTCTCCATAAACATCTTCCTAGTTCCAATAAATATGATTCATGGGCTATTTACATTCAGATCATGTTTGAAGCTGACTGGTTGTCTAAATTAGGCAAATGGTGAACTAAATCAAGTTTACATTTAATAAGGGTATTTTAAATATCACAAACCAGATAAACAATGACATCATGCTTTGACATTGTTTCAACAGCCATATGTGACAAGTAGTGAATCATTACTGAGCACACCCACACAAAGTACTGACTGATTCAGATTGAGTCCCCAATACACTCACCATATCAATACACAAGTTACAGAGACTAACAACAATGTACACACATGTACACTGCAGGAAACAGAAGTGAATGTATACAAACTGTTTATACAAAAACAAGCAACTAATTCCATTCAGCCAGCATTCCACTTCAGTAAGTGTGTCATGGCAACAGAGGAGAAGCCAAAATAATTCTCAACATGTTCACCTTGCAGGAATGGAAACTAAATTTTCACTCTGCCAATTTTTATGTAAAAATTGTGTAACTTTGTCTCCAAATTCACTACAACCTTCTGCAAAAAATCCCACTTACCCCACTCTATGAAATATTACAAAAAAGCAATAAAATACAATATCATATCCTCAATTTAGCAATATAATCAAGTAATCCCCTTTTAATTCAACAAAGAAATTTAGCCAACTCTTGTAGTTTGTAAATTTTCATTTATTTTTGTAAGAAGAGGTCAACCGTGTTCAATAAATTGCCTAAATGATTTAAATCTTCTCCACTGTATGACAAAAATACAAGTCTTTTTGCTTTCCTCATTCCCACCATAGAGCATCAGGACAGTACTGCTAATGGCTTTCACTGTCACACCACAGAGCAGGATGATGTAATATTCACAATAGAATAATGAAGTGAACTAGCCAATTCTCTTTCCTGTAGCAGGAACATTTGTGGTCAGTCGGCTAAAATACAATTTATTTGTTCATTCCCCTTTCCTTTCAACACTACCAAAGGAATGTAACACCTATTCATTTCTCAGCATTGTTCACAAAAGTATTTGGCTATGCACTGAGAAAACCTGATGGCATCCTGAAGAACAGCCCGTGATATTATTCCTCCCACTCAGAGCCTGCACTATAGGATTTGAAAAACCCTTTGATTTTCTATTACACAATTCATGACACAAAACAGATGCACTGAGCAGAAACTGACAGGTACAGATTGCACTCTCACATTCCTACAGCAGAAATTGACATGCATAGATTGATAAATAAATTCTCAAAGCAGAGGCTGACATGTACAGATTGCTGACTGTACTTATACATTCACAGAGTAGTCAGATTGGTAACTATATTCTGTGTTCATATTGCAGTAAAGTGTATGTGCAGATTGCTAATTGCATGCTCTAACACATATAGCAGAAATCGACAAAGAGAAATTGAGAACTATATTTCCATACCAGAACTGGCAGCTACAAATTCTGGTTGCCCTATTATAAGAAAGATGTGGATGCTTTGGAGCGGATTCAGAGGAGGTTTACCAGGATGCTGCCTGGACTGGAGGGCTTATCTTATGAGGAGAAGTTGACTGAGCTCGGACTTTTTTCATTGGGGAAAAGGAGGAGAAAAGAGGACCTAATTGAGGTATACAAGATATTGAGAGGCATAGATAGAGTCGATAGCCAGAGACGATTTCCCAGGGCAGAAATGACTAACACGAGGGGTCATAGTTTTAAGCTGGTTGGAGGAAAGTATAGAGGGGATGTCAGAGGTGGATTCTTTACACAGGGAGTTGTGAGAGCATGGAATGCATTGCCAGTAGCAGTTGTGGAGGCAGGGTCACTGGGGACATTTAAGAGACTCCTGGACATGCATATGGTCACAGAAATTTGAGGATGCATACATGAGCATCAGTGGTCGGCACAACATCGTGGGCTGAAGGGCTTGTTCTGTGCTGTACTGTTCTATGTTCAATTGCTAAGCACATTCACATATTCATAACACAGAAGCTGATAGGCTAAGATTGACAAATGTACTCACAGTCACATGGCAGAGACTGGCAGTTAGACTAATAACTACACGCTCAGATACACAGCTGAAGCTGACAGGGACAAATTGGTAAATACACTCAGACATTCACATTGTAATTACTAACAGAGAAAGTTTGACAAAAAATCTATCATATCAACAAAGCAGAAACTGACAGGAACAGATTAATAATAACACTCACAGTTTCATATTGCATGAACTGACAGTACAGTTTGGTAACTGATCTCTCAGTTTTACAGAACAGTATCTGTCATGTACAGATTGATACCATATTCAGTTTGACAAGCAAAAACTGACAGGTGTAGAATGACAATAACCCTCTCACATTCAGCATTAGAAAGTGAAGGTATAGATGCATATCTATACTCATATTCACATGGCAGAAACAGTTACAGCTTGATAACTACAGTTGTCTATTCACATTGCAGTAACTGATTGGGAAAGATTGATGATGACACGACACATTTATATGACAGAAGCTGACAGAGGCTCAGATTGATAACTAAAATCACATATGGATGTAGGAGAATTGCAGGAACTGAGATTGATAACTGCACCCACATATTCACATTGAAGCTGACAGGTACAGATTTGATAACTATAGTCACACATTCATATTGCAATGATTGACAGGAACAGATTGACCGTCCCCATGACATATTACTAAAGAAGTAAGAAAACAATATCACTTATTCAAATTATCAATACAGCTTCCTACAACATCCTGGGATATACTTGATGCGGTCCCAGAGTTTGAGACACCTTTTTTTTTAAATACCTCTCACACCTCCTCTTTGGGCATTTGGACTGTTTTCAAGATATCAATATTTATTTCCCAAAGTTTCCTAGCCTCCACAGGGACAGAATGATAAGCAAATTCATATATACAAACAGGGGAAACTAACAAAGAGAGAATGGGAATTACACACGTTCACAAACCAGAAACTGACAAGTGCAGATTAATAACTACACTCTCAGATTTACAGAGTGGATACTGATGGGGACAGCAATGTAACTGCTTTCGCACGTTCACAGAGTAGAATCAGATAAGTATATATTCGTAACAAAACTCACATATTCACCTTGCAGAAACTGACAGGTATAGTTTAATAACTACACTCTGAGATTCGCAGAGCAGAAACTGACAGAAACAATTTGATAACCACAGTTACGTCACAGAAACTGACAGGTACAGGTTAACTCTCTCAAATTGACATTGCAAGCAGAGATTGATTGGCACAGATTAATAACTGCAGTCCTATTGGCATTGCAGAAATTGACAGGTATGGACTGATAAATTTACTCCCATTCACAAAGCAGAAGCTGGCAGGGACAGATTAATAACTGCATTCCCATGTGTTTTTTTTTGTTCCTCATTCCTGGGATGTGTGCATCACTGACTCTCCCTAATTGTCTAGGGGGCAGTTAAATGTCAACCACATTGCTGTGAGCCTGGAATCACATATAGGCTAGACCAGGTAAGGATGGCAGCTTTTGATCCCTGAAGGGCGTTAGTGAATCAGAATTCTTTTCCCCTGAGAATTGGCATTAAACTCTTATTTTTAGATTATTATTGAATTAAAATTCCACCATCTGCAATGATGGGATTTGAATCCACGTCCACAGAATATTACCTGGCTGTCTGGATTAATAGTCTCATGGTAATACGATGAGGTGGTTGCCTTCCCTAATCATATTCTCATAGCTAAAGACTGATAACGACACTCTCAAATTGATCGAGCTGGAAGTGACAGGAATAGATTGATAAATGCACTGGCACATTGACCAAAGGGTAACTGACAGGCATAGAAAGATAACTGTACTAGTACATTCATATTGAAAAACTGTCAGGTTCAGCTTGAAAAATGCATTCATACATTGGCAAATCAGAAATTGATGGGGAGAGATTAATAACTAATAGATTTCTATTTCATAACTCATATAGCAGAAACTTTCAGGTGTAGTCTTTCAGTTAGAATTAGAATCCATACAGTGTGGAAATAGGATCTTCAGTCCAGCAAGTCCACACCGACCCTCTGAATATCCCACCCAGAGGCACTCTCTTATCACTCTGCATTTACCCCAACTAATGCAACTAGCCCACACATCCCTGAACAATTTAGCATGGACAATTCACCTAACCTTCACATCTTTAGACTGCGGTTGGAAACTGGAGCACCTTAAGGAAACCCACACAGACACGTGGAGAATGTTGAAACTCCATGCTGACGGTCACCCAAGGCAGGAATCGAATCCAGGTCCCTGGCACTGTGAGGCAACAGAGCCAACCACTGAGCCATTGTGTCATAGAATGTGCTGCATTACAGAAGAATATTCCCACTGCAGAAGCTGACTGGTACAGATTGATAACTAAACTCACATGTTTAAATAACAGGAATTGAAAGGTACAGACTGATCGCAACACTCATTGTCACAGCTCATACTGCCAGATATTGGTTGAGATGTACACTCTCATTCACACAGCAAAAAACTGGCAGGTATGTTGAATTACTTCCACGGATATATGGAGGAGACACTGACAGGGACAGATTAGTAATTACACTCTTCTAGTCATATAACAGAAAATCACAGTTATAAATTGATAACAACACTTCCACTTTGACATAACATAAGCTCGCAGATACAGTTTGATAAGTACATTCAATTTCACACAGAATCTGACAGGTAGAGATTGAAAACTCTATCTCTATATGACATACGTATTGACTTGACAGAAACAGATAGGCATAGATTCAAACCTGTGGTCACATATTCACATCGAGAAAACTGACTGGTATACTTCCGTATACGCAGAGAAAATTTTCTGACAAGTATAATTTGATAAAGACACGGAAATATACATATGGCAGAATATATTGATCACAACACTGTGTCACTGAGCATAAACTGACAGGGAAATATTGATAAATACACTCTCATATTCACATTGCAGAGACTGACAGGAAGAGTTGCTTCCAAATTTCTCATTCACACAGCAGAATTGGTCGGGGACAGACTGACAATTTCACACAAGTATTCAGCCAGAAAAACTGACAGGTGTGGATTGGTAACTACATTTACAGATTCTGATAGGGACAGGTCAAAACTAAGCTTGCAGAATCTCATATGCATTTACATACTCACAAAGTCAAAAAAAATGATAGTTACTGATTGATAATTAAACACACTGATTCAGAGAACAGAAACTAAAGAGGAAAGATTGATCAATTCCCTCAACATTGCAAACACTGATAGCAATAGATTGATAAATACACCCACAGATGCAGAGCAGAATCTGATCAGTACAGATTGATAACTACACACATGTATGCACATAGCAGAAAGTGACATGGACAAATTGATAACTACAGTCACACATTCTCATTGCAGCATCTGACAGCAACACATTGATTGATAAGCTCTTGTTCACATGACAAAATTGACAGGTAGAGGCTGAAAATGACAGTCACATTCACATAGCAGAATCTGGCAGGCACAGATTGATAACAGCACTCCCACATGCACATTGACAGAAACTGACAGGTATAAGTTGAAAAATGCATTCACCTATCAACAACCAGAAACTGACAGGTACAGTCTATTACTGATACTCTCAGATTAACAGAGCAGAAACTGACAGAGATAGGCTACTCAATAAACTCACACATTGACATTGTAGAGACTGACAAATACATATTTATAACTGTATTTTGACATTTACAAGTAGAGGTGGATAACTCCATTCAAATATTCATACAGAAGAGATTGACAGGTACAAACTCATACCTACATTTACATATCTATGAAACAGACACAGATAGGAACAAATTGAGAAATACATTCTGATTGCAGAAATGGGCAGTGATCTCAGCTGCAGGGTTATGGGCTGGTGCAGAAAGATGGGATTAGAATGGCCATCTGGTGTCTTTAGGTTGGAATAGACAAGATAGGCCAAATGGCCCTCTTATGTGCAATGTCATTTCAATGGTTACATAGTTCTATATCAATTTGTCGCTGTGAGTCACTGCTATTTGAATACATAAGTAATTTAAGCAAGGCTTAAAGGGACAGAATGCCAGAGTGTGATTGTTATTCACAAAGTAGGAATTGACATGAATAGTTCAATAACTAAACTCATATTCACAGCCCCACTTACATTGGATAGTCCCATTCATGGAGCTGTACAGTTATTGGTTAGTTTCTGGACCTCACTCAATTGGTATTGAATTAACAAAAAGAAAAATCAACCAGACATGGAACAAGAGTAGAATCAGACATGTTGTTCTGTTTGAATTCCTGTCTTTAAAAACAATATCCTAATGATTATTAACAGAATGTTGCATTGATCAGTAAAAGTTGGTCAAACTTGGCTGATGGTGATTTACAGGAGATTTCTCTCCTGTCTTTCTCCAGGCAATTACTTGAAGGACCAAGACAATGTAATATTCCCTCGATATGAAGCCAAGTGTGACCAGCTGCTTCGAACAAACAGATATATTACTGCTATCAGAGCGAAGAACATTCTTTCCACAGTCAGAGCAGATTAGGTCAGCTACATGTTGAGCTCAGTTTGAGAGCGAGATAGTCAAACAACAGAGAAAATATGTTTGTTTTTTTCTCACAATTCACAATGCACATGTGTCCAGTTCGAACAAATATCACTGTTCATAACTCAGACATTTGCACAGTTTTGAAACTGGAAAGTCTGAATTCTTGTGCAAAGTATACACTCAAGAACTGAAACAAATTTGTCTAAAATCACCCTCATAGCAAGTACTGCATAACAAATCACACCCTCACAGAGACTATTAGTAGCTCCAGAGAGATACGTCCCCTTACCAAATAGAAACTGACAAGCATGCATTGATACCTTTGTTCACTCATTCACTTTACAGAAACAAGCAAAAACGCATTGTTGATGACACATGTATTGACAGGGCAATTACACTTACAAACTCACACACACTTTCTACCTTGCGGGCACCGTCATGGATAGATTCATAACACTACACACACTCTTTTATTTTCATTGCACATACCAACAGGAACAGGTTGACAACTACACTATCATGTTCAGATATCAGAAAGTATCACGTACAGATGAATAACTGTGCTCAAGTGTTCACCTATCAGAAAGTGGCATTACAGATCAATAACCAAACTCAACTGCTGTCAGGTAGAGACTGAAGGTGACACTCTCATTCCCAGGGATTAAAAAAACTGACAGGTACATTATGATAGCTAAAATTACATTCATATATTGGAAACTGACACAGACAGATAGGTAAGTACACTCACACTTTTACACAATAGTAGCTGTCCTAGAAAGATTAATAAGTGTTCTCCCATATTTACAATGCAGAAACTGACAGGAACAAATTGATAACTACCCTCATATTCACAGAACATGAACTGTCAGGTTTGAGGCTCTTTTTAAAGTTGGAACAACAGAAGTAGCCTGAATGGGTGTGGTCAAGCTCTCACAGAATGACATTTTTAGTTTTGGCTTTCAGCAAAACTGTTGGCGTCTTGAAGACGGGAAAGCTAGTTTTTTTCCTCTCAGTTACAGTCAGAAGCTGCAGATTCTCTTTCTTCTACTGGAGTCTATATTTTTTTTTACTTGATCTTTTGTCAAGGATGTTTGTGGGATATTACTGTATTGGAACAGTTAATTAGGTAGAGTTACTGTATCCATTATTCTGTTAAATATTCTAATACAGTTAAGTTATTCCAATTCCTTCTTTATTTTGTTATATGTTAACTATCGTGGACAGGACAAAATAGACCTTTTAAAGCCACACTATCATTCTAACTGATAACTACCCTCATATTCACATAACAGAAATGGACTGGTACAGATAGATAACTACACTACCATATGCACACCAGAGAAACATTCAGGACCAGATTAAGCCAATTCAGATATGCACAAAGCAGAAGCTGACAGATACAGATTGATAACCAAACTCTCATATTCACAAACTAGAAACGTCAGGTAAAGTTTGATGACCACATTTACAACACAGAAACTGACATGGTGAGACTATAAAAGCATTCACACAGTCACATAGCAGAGACTGATAGGGATAGACTGTTAATTAAACAGACATATTCACTGAACAGAAAGTGACAGGTACAGATTGATAATGCCAGTCAAACAGTCACATAGCAGAAATGAACATAAAGAGATGGATAGCAAAACCCCCATTTGCATAGCAGAAACTATCAGCGACCAATTAGTAAATACACTCTCACATTCACAGACCAAACTGTTGATTGATAACTACAATTACACATTCTAACAGCTGAGACCTTGAGGATTGACTGATAATTACACAAGCATAATGACTGTGGAAGAACAGACAGGTACAGATTGATGACTAGAGTGCCATCTTCGCACATCACAACTTGTGAAGAACAGTTTGACTAAAATGAGATACCCACAAAGCGGAAGCTGACAGGTACATGTTGATAACTACATTGACATATTCCCAACACAGAAATTGACACAGTAATACTGATAAAAGCACTCCCACATTCATATAGCAGAGACTGATAGTGGGAGACTGATAATTACACAGATGAATTCATTGAGCAGAAAGAAACAGGTACAGATTGATAAAGCCTGTCAAACAGTCTCATAGCAAACACTTATAGGCACTCCAATGGTAACTACCCTTACACATTCTCACATCAGAGACATTCTGGGATTGTGATAATTACACTAACGTAATCACTGTGGAAGAACGGACAGATACAGACTGATTACTACACTCTCACATTCAGATGGCAGAAACTGACAGGGACAGATTGTGAGAGAGTAATAATCATTCACCTCTTGAAAGCTCACATGGGCAGGTCAAAAACTGCACTCCCATTTTACACAGCCACTAAAGAGTGGTAAACTAACCCTTAACCAACCTGAAATTCTGAAGAACACGTCATTCACAGCGTAATCAGGGAATCACAGTGATAAAACAAATAACACAAGAGATTGTCACAATTAAAATTCGTGCAAGTACTGTGTTCAAAATATTCTTAAATAACAGAGTGACCAGTTCAGAGTGAGTACAAATGACTTGTCACCAAATAAAGTTTAGAGAAAATCCACATAGGACAGTTTGTAATGGGGAAAAAATCTGCTAGAAACTGAAATGTACCAAATAATGTCTTCCATTGTAGTGCAAAGTAAGATTTCAGGAACTGAAATATTGGCAGGAGGCTACTGACACCGATTGAGGAGCTGAACAGATAGAGTAAAATTCATGTTGTCAGCAGGAAGCAAAAGGCACTGGTCACAGTACATCCGTTCCCTTTCGTCATTGAGGTAATCAGAATCGAACTGACCATGATACACACACTGGCAGCTATTCTGAGTAATGTATGAGTACTTTGGCTGATACTCATTGGAGCTTTGAAGAAGAATAGGGGAAAAGATAACTGAAGGGAGTTTACAGAGTAGATGATGATCGAATCTCCTTCATCTTCAGAGAGTGTAGAGCAAGAAATACAAGCAAAAGAGAACATTCCTTAACTCCCATTTTCCTCCAACGCGATGCATTTGTCAAGTAGTTCCATCATTTCCAGGAGTAAAACACACTCCCTGTCAGATTGCAGTGCATTTTCTCACTTGACAACAAATGTGATGCCGATTTTAAAATGGAAGAGAAAAGAAAACTATTACCTAAAGATGCAGAATGCCTTACAATTAGAATCTCACATTTTAGAGTGAGCTCGGAATTTGATCCCTTCACAAAATTTCGGTTTATGTTTCCGATGTTATTACAGATCCAGACAGATCCACATTGGATCCCACACTAACCAATCAGAGAGAGGCTACTATGCCTACAAAGTAGCCAATCAGAAGGCCGGCTTACCTCCATCCCTCATTAGCATTGATGACGTCGTCAGTCTATAAAGAGCGAGCTTCGCGCCCACGTTTCCTTATTCCGTGTCTGAGAGTGAGCGGCGCTATGGCTGAGGAAAAGAAGGGTCAAGTTGCCAAGAAGGGCGCGAAGAAAGCGGTGAAGAGGGCGCCAGCGAAGGGCGGCAAGAGGAGGAAGCGGACCAGGAAAGAAAGTTACTCCATCTACATCTACAAAGTGATGAAGCAGGTTCACCCCGACACCGGCATCTCCTCCAAGGCCATGAACATCATGAACTCGTTCGTCAAAGATATTTTCGAGCGCATCGCGGGGGAGGCTTCCCGCCTGGCCCATTACAACAAGCGCAGCACCATCAGCTCCCGGGAGATCCAGACCGCCGTGCGGCTGCTGCTGCCCGGGGAGCTGGCCAAGCACGCTGTGTCGGAGGGTACAAAGGCGGTGACCAAGTACACCAGCTCCAAGTGAAGGACCGCACTGCACTGAAACATACACACATCCACAACCCAAAGGCTCTTTTAAGAGCCACCCACAACTTTCCTGAAACGGCTGGACCATTATGTTTCAGGGTATGTACAATTAATGTCTCTGCGAGATTTGTATGTCGTAAATGTTATATAAAGTAATGGGTGACAGCTGACTCGGTGCGCGCCTTATTTATTATCTGTACTCCCTGCGTGGGGAGAGAGCGATCATGTTCAATACCACTGAATCATTTTTCAGCTGCTTAGATGTATCCGTGTTGCTCTTTGTTTTGCGTTCGGTTCAGGAGTAATAAGTCCCGGTGAGGCACGAACCCTAAGTTTCACCACCGGAATACGAAGTGCCCCGAGTACTAGCCGGATAGCAAAATAAACAGTTTCCCTCGGCAGCAGATATGGCGGAGGAATTGGGAATACGGGATGGCATTTTTGCAAGAGGTAGGGTGGGAAGAGGTGTAATCCAGGTAGCTGTGGGAGTTGGTGGGTTTGTAAGAATAAATCAGTGTCAAGTCGGTCGTCTTTAATGGAGATGGAGAGGTCCAGGAAAGGGAGGGGGGTGTCAGAGATGCTGCAGGTAAAGGCAGATACCTGATTCGGACTCGAAACAACATTAGGAGGGGCTGAACAATGGGACCAATCAGAAACGATCGTCCCACCATTCCTTCCGAAGGTATGAGGCCGCAATGTGGGCGGTGCGCAGCATTTTCCGTGAAAGTGCTTGTGGTATTGTGACCATGTCTGGAAGAGGAGGAAAGGGCGGTGGGAAAGGTCGCGCCAAGGCGAAGTCTCGGTCTTCCCGGGCTGGCCTGCAGTTCCCGGTGGGCCGTGTTCACAGGCTCCTGAGAAAGGGTAACTATGCTGAGCCAGAGCGCCGGTCTATCTGGCTGCGGTGCTGGAGTATCTGACGGCTGAAATCCTGGAGCTGGCCGGCAACGCGGCCCGGGACAACAAGAAGACCCGCATCATCCCCAGGCACCTACAGCTGGCCGTGCGCAACGACGAGGAGCTCAACAAGCTGCTGGGAGGGGTGACCATCGCTCAGGGCGGGGTGCTGCCTAATATCCAGGCCGTGCTGCTGCCCAAGAAAACCGCCGCTGGGGGCGCCGCTATAAAGTGAAGAAACCATTCTGACGACCCAAAGGTTCTTTTAAGAGCCACTCAGTCTTTATGAAAGGAGCTGAACACACTCGTCTGTCGGATTGAATTACTTTCCTTTAACTGATATCGGTTTCAGTCACTGCCTTATTGGATACTGCACTGTCACTGTAAGATCTAATATGAAACCTTTTCCTCATGGCCGGTCACTGCGATAGAAGGAGCGTGATAAGTTTATCAACGACAAGTTCTACCCCGCAATTCTAACAATAGTCCCAGTACATTATTTTTATTGCTCTGTAAATGTCTATCATCTCGTGTCTTTAATTTTCGGCCTATAAATTAAAGGCTCAGTCCCTGTACTCCTCGCTAGCAGGCAGTTTCACGTTATCTTGAACTGCATTTAGTCAGAGCTGAATTAGCCCAGTGTCGCAGTTAAGTTTATAATGAGTGGTCGCTGATCCTCTGTGCTTTTAACTGATACGTTCGTGTGTAGGATTCTTTCCCTGCCCGTAGAGAGGGAGGAAAATGGAGGCCACAGTCATTTTCAGCTCCTTCCAGTTGTTCAAGTTGCTCTTTAATACGGGACCAGTTCGGGAGGTACACGCTCCTATGGGATAGGACCCTGATTTTGATCTCTGGCAAACCGAAGTGCCCTATCTTTGAATTCAACGGATAGATTCATTTAACACCTAAATTTCCGAACACCGAGGGTGTTGTCTGATTGCAGAATGCTCTGAATGAGACTCTGCTGTCGTTGAGATACTTTCAAAATGAACTGAGAAGTAACTAAACACTTGCCTTAATGCAAGAGTCATTCAAACAGCACAGGAACGGACCTTTCTGTCCAACCAGTCCATACCCACTAATGTCAAATTAGACTAGTCCCACTTGCCTGTTCTTGGCCCCTAACTCTCCAAAACTTTCCTAATTGTGTACTTATCCAAACGTCTTTTCAATATTGTGACTATACCCACATGCATCACCTCCTTTGGAAGCTAATTCCATGCTCTTGTCAAAAGTTATTTTAACTTTTTTTTCCCTTTTATCTTAAAAGTATGCTTGGCTTGCAATCCCTTAGCATATGAAAAAGATACCTACTTTATCTGTAGCCCTCATGATTGTCAAAACTCTATCACCCATCAAGATTTTAGGCTCCAGAGAACAAAAGTCCCAGTCCATTCTTATAATGGAAACCCTCCATTCGCAGCAGCATTCTATAAATCTTTTCTGAACTCTTTCCAGTTCCGTAGTATCCTTTCAATAACAGGGTGACCAGAACTTAACATGGTAATCCAGAAGAGGACTCACCAACATCCTATACAACCTCAATATGACCTTCCAGCTCCTGTACTCCAAGGTCTGAGCAAAGAAGGCAAGCGCGCTAGATGTTTTCTTCACCAGTCTACATGTGATGCAAACTTCAAAAATATGCAGCTCACCCATGATCTCTCTGTTCTACAGCTCTACCCAAGGTCCTACTTGTGTTGTATTACCCCTACCCTTGTTTGCTTTGTAAAAATGCAATGCCTCAATAACTCTATCTGCCATTCCTCAGGCCATTGACTCAATTGATCAAGATTTCTTTCTAAGTTTAGATAGGCTTTACTGTCCATAATACTACCAATTTTGGTGACATCTGCAAACTTACTAACCATGCCTACTGTATTCTCATCTGTAACATTTACATATTTTTAAAAAATCGAGTGGACCCAGCACTGATTGGAGTGGAACATCATTGGTAACAGGCATCCACTCTGAAAAGCAACTGTCCATCACCTCTCCATCTCCTGCTGTTAAGCCAATTTTGTTTTCAATTGGCACACTCAACCTGAATTCCATGTACGTTAACCTTACTATTTAGTCTTCAATGCAGGAACTTGTCAAAGTTCAAGTCGGTAACGTTTACTACTGTGCCATCAATCCTCTTGGATACTCCCTCAACAATCTCAATAAACTTTGGGAAATATTGCCTTCTACAAAACCATCCTGACAATTCCTAATCATTCATTGCCCTCTCTCACCACAAATTGTACATTTGAATCCTATCTTTCAGGATCACATCGAACAATATACCCACCAGATTTACAGATTATACAAATATTTCTCCAAGAGGCACCACAATTTCCTCCTTAATTTCCCACAATGTCCTGGGATACACCAGATCAGATCTGAGATTTATCCAACTCTTCTCTAATGTGAACTGTTTTGGAAACCTCAATATTTATTTCCCTGAGTTTGCTTGCTTCCAATAAAAACTGATGCAATAATTTATTTTCTGCCTCTCCCATGATTGAGTGGTGGAGTGGACTCGATGGGCCGAATGGCCTTACTTCCACTCCTATGTCTTATGGTCTTATCTTCTGAAGTTCAAACAGAACTGCAGAGGTTAAACTGGATCTGCATATAACAAAATGGCTGATAAATGAAAAGGCAACTGGCCTTATAATTAAAATGCAAGATGGCTGAAAGGAAATGGATGCCACTAACAGCCTTAAAGTAAAGAAAACAATGATACCTTTGAACAGAACTACTCTAAAGACAGTTACCTTGAGAAGCAACCATCCCAGATCAAAACATGCCTCCAAGACAAACAAGGCAAGCTTCTCAGCTCACTAATGAAAGGGTGACTATACCACTAAATGAATAAATACCAGGTGCAAGATATAGCAAACGAAACTCCATAAGTAGCTACAGGACCAACAATTAGCTATTTCACATTAGACAGTTGTTTCTTAATTAATTTGCATTATTAAGCAATAATTTTAGTTAGAGATTCTACAACATAAATATAGATACATGTAATTAAAACATTTATGTCTACGTGCGAAAGTAAGTATATTTTCAGAAGTACCCTCATTCCCATGTCCAAAATACATTATTCACAGCCATTAATGACAATGTACTAAGGGTAGAAATAGCTATACCTAAACTTAACTAACTGGAACAGAAAGTATTCTTACAAATCTTATAGCAACTAGTTAAAACTAAATGACTTTGGTATGTTTAACACACACAATTAGGACAATGGGAAATATAAGAGGAATAATGAAATTTGATAAAGAAAGCATGAGACGCAATGAAGAGCAGAATTGAAAATGACTCTTTGGATAATGCCAGCCTGAGAGGCCTGAAGGGGTCTAGCAATTAAATTTGGGATGTTAATAAAGAGGTGCATTGAAAGATGACAAAGATTAGTGAGTATTGGGTCTGTTCAATGCCGTAAGCACATGGGATGCCAGAGCCTGCTAAAGGAATGCCTATCATTGATTAGGTATCTTATAGGATTGGGTTTACAAAGTAAGGGGGAGAAACAAAAGTGATAATGTTGTATGTAATTGTTAACAGAAAGTATATAAAAACAGTGCTCTTTATTATAAATTCAGAGCATGTCATGGATCTCCCTTTCAAGGCTGGCCTTTGGGGAGGATGCTTTGGCCCTCTCCCTTCTTTAATTGGGTTTTGCATGAACAAACTTGTGCATCCCTGATTCTGCCTACCTTTGTGAGTTTGCATTTCCTTTCTGGGAAAAGACTCTCCCAACAACCACCTCTGTGGTCTTTAAGGTGCTCTGCTCTCTCTCTCTCTCTCTCTCTCTCTCTCTCTCTCTCTCTCTCTCTCTCTCTCTCACACTCACCACTAACTTGCTTTGAATGAACTTGTGAAATCTTTTGAATTATGCTTAACCTTATCTGCCAAGACTACCTCATATCCCCTTTGCCTTTCGAATCTCCCTCTCAAGAATGCCCCTCCAATTTTCATACTGTTCAAGTGATTCATTTGACCCCAGTTGTCTATATCTACTATATGACTTATTTGTATTCTCAAATAAAACATCGACTTTGCTGCTCCTCCAATACTGTGCCTTTGCAGCTTCACTTTTTTTTTCATCAACCTTACATTTATCTACATTATATTGCGTTTGACTTTCATTTGCCCACTGACTCAACCTCACCACAATCACAACACATCCTCTTTCACAGCTCACCATCCAACCCAGTTTTATGTCATCCGTCAATCTGGAGATATTACATTTAGTTTCCTTATCTTTATCACTGTGAATATATTGTGGAGAGCTGGATTCTAATCCTGATTCTTGCCACGACCCCAAGTCAATGCTTGCCATTGAAAAGATGATCCATTTATTCTCTCTTTTAAAATCCGTCTCAACACCATGTTCT
This sequence comes from Chiloscyllium punctatum, assembly GCF_047496795.1. Taxonomy (NCBI): domain Eukaryota; kingdom Metazoa; phylum Chordata; class Chondrichthyes; order Orectolobiformes; family Hemiscylliidae; genus Chiloscyllium; species Chiloscyllium punctatum. Next base: position 15,720,070 of record NC_092790.1, read on the forward strand.
TTATTTTGTTGTAAATAGGATTTTGACAAAGAAAACTTCTGAATGACCCCATCTCCTTATCACATCTACTCCAGCAGATTTGCCAAGCTGAGAACATAGAACGTTATGACACAGGAACAGGCCCTTCAATTCCCTGCTGATTTTGTTTGATCCTGATCTTTTCTTTCCCCAGACACTCTGCATTTATGTACTTTATTATCCCAGTAGGCTGAGTGGCCTATAATTCCCACATAATCACTACCTTGTTTTTCAAACAGATTAGTTACATTAGCTAACCCCCAATCTATGGAAAATATTACAATGACTATGGAATCTTGGATCCATGACCATTCAGTATTTCTGAGACCACTATGTTAAGTACTCTGGGATGCAGATTACCAGTACCTGCTGTTTCCCAGCTTCAATCCTATCCCTTGTCTCAAGACAAGTTTCCAAACAATACTGACTTGTTTCAGTTTTTCTGTCTCTCACTGAACTCTCTTTTAGATTAGATTAGCTTAGATTCCTTATAATGTGGAAACAGGCCCTTCGTCCAACCAGTCCACACCGACCCTCTGAAGAGTAACCCACCCAGACCCATTTCCCCTATGACTAATGCACCTCACGCTAAGGGCAGTTTAGCATAGCCAATTCACCTAACCTGCACATCTTTGGACCATGGGAGTAAACCAGAGCACCCGGAGGAAACCCACGCAGACACGGTCTGTGTTCCCCAACATTCCCGGTGCATCATTTGTGTTATCCTTTGTGAACAGAGATCAGCAGTTATGTATTTGGGTGGATAGCCATTTTTGCTCCCCATTTTTGGTTGTAAGTGACCGATCTTTGTGTTCACCAACGCATGTTTTTTCCATTTCCTCTTTACACAGCTATCAGTACTTAAACAATTAGTTTCTTTTTCACAACACCTGCAAGCTTACTACTGTCCTCATTGTCTCTTTCTTAATCAATGTCTTTATCTTCCCATTTGCTGATTTCTAACCTGTTCCCAGGCTTTAAGTATGTCTGTTTATTTTCTTCCTAATTTATATGCCTGTTCTTGGAATCACATACCATCTTAAAGGGTTCTCTAAGTTTTGTTGAGTTTGCAAAAGTAATACCAAAGTTTTGTAAATTGCAAATCAATTACCTTCCAAACTCAGGGCAACTTCCAGCTGATGTGAGGCATGTTTCTCTCTTAGTCACACACCATAATAACTTGGAAATATATCCCTTTCCTTCGCTGTTACTGGACCAACTCCCTGCCCGTGGACAACAGCTGTCCCAGAATGTGAATCACCACCGCAGGGACAGAGAATAAATGTTAGGTTCAGCCAGTAACGTCCATGACTCAAGAGCGAATATAAAAAAAATCTGGGGTCTCTATTGTGGCATACGTCACAAGGTTTCTGTCTGCAGCATACCTGACATTAATATCTGTCATCCACTATAAAGTATATCGAGCCCAGAGATGTTATTGAATACCTCTGGTCCAGGTCTGACTTTTGCATAGGCCTCCTGAACCAGAATTAGGGACTAATGCGGTGATGCAAGACTCTCTCAAACAATTACATTCTGCTTTCGTAACAATGTTCCACTTATTTCACTTATGTAACTTTCGGGAAGGAGTTAATATTTATGGATGAGGGTCGGCAGGATGCAATACTACAGTTCACATAAGATCAGACGTGATGTTATCAAATGGCGGGCACAGGGGATGGGCCGAGTGACCGCCAGTTTCTCCGCCCCCTGATCAGATTGTGAGAGAGCCGGAGGGAGGAGTTATTAACATGATCCGGGAATGAGCTCCATTGGAGCTTCATAAAGGGACAATGTCCCAGCTTGAAACGTTTTCTGCCCTTTTCCCCCACAGTCCCAGTTCCTTTGGTCAAACTGGGAGAAAAGGGAATTGGGGAAGTCACCAATTGTTTCTGGGAATCATTGGGAAAAGCATCGCGTGCGCGATGCTGCTCTCTTCCCCCCCCCCCAAAAAAAAAAGCTGACATTTCCTGACAAGTGGAGCGTATGTGACAGCGCTGCCTTTGAGGAGCACTTACTCAGTGAGTGCAAGAGGTTTGTTTGAAACAGACCGCAATGGAGAGATCAGCGCCCAGGGAAGGGAGGGAACAGCAGGCTCCTTCCAGCAGCACATCGGGATGGGAGCCTGGGACACAGAGGGGGCTCCGAGACCGGGATTGATTCGGGGTGAGTTCAGGGAGAATCGGGGGCTGTTTGTAAGAGGCCGAGCGGAGCAGGAACTGGTCCCGGAACTTGGAGTGAGCGGGCTGGGGGGAAGAGAGAGGCCTTTCTCGGGCTGTGTGTGGGCCTGCTGAGGGAGGCAGAGCGGGAAGAAGCTGCTGTGGGACATTCTTGTGGTTTTTAATCCCCTAAACGTTGATGGGAATTCTGTTTGGTTGCTGTTTTGCGCTTTTTTTTGCGGATTGTTGGGAAATAAAGGACAGTATATCTAAATATGATAATAGTGCCCGTTGTTTTTCCTTCGACAGTTAGTGTATTGAGAGCTGAATATTGAGCTGTGTAATCATTAGAACTATTCAGATGTTGGTTAGTTTTTGTATCTTAGTAAATTGTTTTAGAATTTCGCAAACAGAAAAAGACTAGGAGGAGCTTAGGGTTAGACTGGAACCAAGTCTTGCTCTGTTCACTTTGCCCTGTTTAAAAACAAAAAAATATCGTGATCATGACCTGAACATTGCATTGATCAGTCGATGTCTTTCTACACAGTTGATGGTGATTTACAGGAGATATTTCTCTTATCTTCCTCCAGGCAAATATTTGATGGACCAAGATAATGTAATATTGCCTTAGTACAAAGACAAGTGTGACCATCTGCTTCTAACAACCAGCAGGTATGTTACTGTTGTCAGATTGGAGAACATCCTTTCCACAATCAGAGTGGATTGAGTCAAATACATTTTAAGCTCAATTTCCAGAAATATGCATTCAATCCAAGAGTCAGACACAACTGGTGATTTTTTTTTTATTTCTCCCAATACTGAATACACAGTGGCGGCATGGTGGCTCAGTGGCTAGCACTCTGCCTCATAGCACTAGGGACCCGGATTCCATCCCACCAGCGGGCAACTGTCTGTATCGAGCTTGCACATTCTCTCCGTGTCTGTGTGGGTTTCCTCTGGGTGCTCCAGTTGCCACCCACAATCCAAGTATGTGCAGGCTAGGTAGACTGGCCATGGGAATGGCAGGGGTATAGGGATAGGGCCAGGGTGGTGGGTCCCATACTGTAGGGAATCTAATCTAATCACAACAGCTCAGTTCCAATAAATGTCATTATGCTTAGCCAATTATCATTTGCAACATCAAATGAGGGGTATACTGTACTCTCCTATGAAATATGCATTCAGGAACTGCAGTCTAGATTAGAATGGTGCTGGAAAAGCACAGCAGTTCAGGCAGCATCTGAGGAGCAGTAAAATCGACATTTCAGGCAAAAGTCCTTCTTCATTTACCTATTTAGGAACTGCATTAGTTCCACATGTAATAAAGGCAATTTTAAAGTTAAAATCAAAGTGAATAAACAGATCGTGCTGTTACATTGTTAGAATAAGGATATACGAAGAAGATATTGAGTGCAGATGCAGAAGGAAACTTTAACATTTTCAGTAACTGAGAAAGTCAAAATTACGTTTTTGATCGAGTTGTCCTGTACAAAGACACAACAATTAAACAATGTTAATTCCAAATGAATCTCTGGGCCAAGGCTTGATGTAGAGAGAGTGCTTATTGCGTGTACACACACCCAAAGTGACCTCCTCCACCCCACCCCCATATGTGTGCTTGCGCGTGCACACACCATTCTATCTCACAGAGCCACAGACTGATTTACACTAGTTGCAAATTCATACACTATCCTGAAATACACATTACATCATCTAACAGTAATGAAGATCCATACACACTACAACTATCTGAAAACGTTACATCAAACTGACTTCTACTCTCAGATGTCAAGTCAGAGATCTCCAGTGCAGAATATGTCTATTCGAATTAACTCTGCACTGATGAAAAACAGTCTATACCAACTTAACAGTTGACTGAAAGGGACTAGAATTGTTGACTCAATGAGTATTCCATTTCCGTAAATATATCATGGCAGCAAAGAAGCTGTCATCCCCATCTGTATCATAACATCATTCTCCATTTCATCATTTTGTAGGATTTTTTTTGAGTACAGGAAGAAAGTTTTTTCGTATTATTATTCTTTTTGTCTTTTGAGATTTGTTTCAAGAAATCTATAAAGAACCCTGCATTCCTCTTGAACCTCCCTTCATTATAGTACAAACAAAATCAAGGAATCAGGATATAATTTTGTCATGGAGTCAATGGAATTGAATTGTTACTATTTAAAGCAGTGCAGAAAGAAAGAAAAAGTGACATGTTTCAATTTCAATGACACTGAAGCACTGAGAAACACAATAACCAAGAATAAGGAGCACATTGATTTCTCATATCGGAGAGTAAATGAATCCCATTCTCACTCTCAGCCTGGTGCTGATGAGTACACACTTTATCCACACTCACATTCTGGTTGAAGGCTGAAGTAATGCAGAAGCAATTCCATACTTTTAATGTATGAAACACTGATTTATAAGGCATTAAACCTACCTCATGAAGTGTGTCAGATCATGACATGCAGAATTGGAATCAGAAGGAGACATACAGAAAATGTCAGTGGGGTATAGATCAATGTCACTCCTTTAAAGTGATACAGGTTGGCAGCACAACAGAAAACTCACTCACACTCAGCCAGTTAATTGTGAAAGGGAAAAAGGAATGAAAATTAGGCTCAGGTATTTCCAAATATGGACACTTATAAATTGACTCACCAAATCATTAACTGCTTCAGTTAGTGTCAGGTGTTACATCTTAGTGTCCAGCAGCAACAGATAAACACTACTGCATACACAAAATGTAAAGAAAAACAGTCTGAATGCAATAAAATTCAGATTCTTGGCCAAGATAAATATTGAACGAACATTAATCCCTCAATCACAAAAGGTTAGTGAAGATTGATCGAGATTATCCGACACTCAGACCAAACAAACACAACTGAACGTGGAAAGAGAATGAGATGCACATACTGTACCTGACACTGTTGCATACAGAACAAAACTGGCACTGTAGTTATCAAAGCTGAAAATATGTTGCTGGAAAAGCGCAGCAGGTCAGGCAGCATCCAAGGAACAGGAGAATCGATGTTTCAGGCATAAGCCCTTCTTCAGGAATGAGGAAAGTGTGTCCAGCAGGCTAAGATAAAAGGTAGGGAGGAGAGACTTGGGGGAGGGGCGTTCGAAATGCAAAAGGTGGAAGGAGGTCAAGGTGAGGGTGATAGGCCGGAGTGGGGTGAGGGCGGAGAGGTCAGGAAGAAGATTGCAGGTTAGGAAGCGGTGCGGAGTTCGAGGGATTTGACTGAGACAAGGTGGGGGGAGGGGAAATGAGAAAACTGGAGAAGTCAGAGTTCATCCCTTGTGTTCCTTAATCAAAAATACCACTCTGCCTTCTCTTTTACCTGCCCTTCTATCCTTCCTATGAAGATCTATGTCCCCTCATGAGGGGCCTCTTGGTTCGAGATCGGTCAAAGGAATCGACAAATGCGGTCTATTCAAAAAATGCGGTTCATTAGTTTATTGAATTAAGGTGCCTTGACGCAACATAGAGTTTGAAGCTTCTGTGTTCCGTGATGAAGTTGCGCAATTATATTTGAAAATTACACATTAATTAAGGCTGCACTATTTCTTAAAAAACATAATTACAAGAAAGACTAATCACATATAATAAGGTGACATGATTTACAGCAAGTTAATCCAATGATATTTTCTTTAAGGATATCTAATTCATGTGAATTGTCATGCCATGTATTAGTTCAAGGTTAGTTCAAATGGTCAATTAATGTGTCAGTATTCATCTTATGAAAACTCTATTATCCTCTTATCTTTGAACTGCAAGTTAATTCTGCAAATCAGCAGTTTGGTTTATAGGCCATTTTGTAGTATTCTTTTAAATCGAGAAACCATTTTGTTGAAATAAAAATCTACATATTTTGTTGCCTAAATTCCAATTTTAGATCCTCATTCCCCCCTCTGGTCATTTTATGACCACACCATGAAGGCATAGATCAAATCAAATCAATTCAATTCAATAGCAGCAAAAGACTGCCATACTCCCTCTTCTCCGAAGGGGAACTAAGGTCAGGCAATGGTGTTTCTCGTCTTCATTTAAGTGGAGAAGGAGCATTTTCTGGGTAGAGCCAATATTGTCAAGAGAAGTTAATATTTTAGCAATAATACACTTAACTATAGCAATACCAATAAAAAGACCAATTAAAACAATAGGACCATACAAAGACCATACAACTAATTAATCAGTTGTACCATGAGCCAAACCCCAGTCTTCCCATCCCGCACTTTCGTTCATTTGGTTGATAAAAGTGTGAATATTATCAATATGTCTAGTAATGTTTTCGAAAAGATCAGTAACCCTCATAATGCATTTTCCTTTAATTATAATGCAAACTCCACCTTCCTTCGCAAAAACATAATCGGTTTTGTTGGGCAAATAGGCGTAATTCTGAAAGCATGCCCTTAATTTCTATTAAGGTTGCAGTTGTCTCATTCCCAAAATTGTGAGTCCATCAATGAGATAATTATGGTTTTGATGACTAATAATTCTTAATGACTCTCCTAATGAAAGAACACTAAGAGCTGCATATGTCAATGAGTGTGTTTTACTTCTTGATATGGTCTTTGGATTCTTCCATTCTGTGCAAAAGTCAGGAGAAACTGAATATTTAAAAGGGGAATTATGATTTCATTGCCATGTAATTGGACATGGAACAGGAGTTGGAAATAGTGTTCCTACAGCTACGACACGAGGACTGCATACTCTATTCAGGACAAGGTAGTTAGCTGCCTTATTATAACTGAAAAAGAAATCCAGGTTTAGCATAGGCAATAGAAGGACCTTCTCCGTGAGATGCAGGCCTATATTTGTGACTTCCTGGGGTACGTGGATAATCCATGATTACATAATTCGGCTCTGGGTGCTGAAGGTGAAAATCATCCAGCGCCAATGAAGTGAGTTTCTTGATAAGAAACATCGTCAACATCCCAAAATGGTTCTTCCCCTCCAATACTTGGTGCCGTTAGGGGTATCATAATGAAGGTGTGTGTTGTTACCCTCTCCATGTAGACTTTGAATTCCAGTGACAATATGGATACATTTTCGTTAAGGCATAGAAATGAGATGCAAGGTCCTTCAGAAAAGTAGTGACGACTAATACATTTAATCATCGCACAAAAAAAAATTTAGGCAGTCTAACATAACTAACACAACATTCTGGGCGGCACGGTGGCACAGTGGTTAGAACTGCTGCCTCACAGTGCCAGAGACCCGGGTTCAATTTCTGCCTCAGGTAACTGACTGTGTGGAGTTTGCACATTCTCGCTATGTCTGCATGGGTTTCCTCTGGGTGCTCCAGTTTCCTCCCACATTCCAAAAATGTGCAGGTTAGGTAAATTGGCCATGCTAAATTGCCTGTAGTGTTAGGTAAAGGGGTAAATGTAGGGGAATGAGTCTGGGTAGATTGCACTTCAGTGGGTCAGTGTGGATTTGTTGGGCCGAAGGGCCTGTTTCCACACTGTAAGTAATCTAAAAATCTAAAATAAGCGCACCCCCATTCCTTACCCTTGCAGTAATTTGGATAGGATATTGCGGATTTATTCGAGGAAGTCCATAAACAAGTAGCAGGTGGGGATAGGTAATAACTAAAAAAGATATTACCTCATGTAAATACTTTAGTACTATTCCATACCCCCATGTTAGGATTTGGAAGGATAAAAAGGGGTCAGGGAGTCTCTTACTGAAGTAAGGACATAACAAATTACTTCATCCTTTCCAAAAATTTTATTATGGGTTTCTAGAAACATTCCTCCTCCACCCCCCCCCCCCCTTCTCTTTTACTACATGATCTATCTGAAAGGACATCAGGCTTATCAGGGATGCCCATAGTACAAATGTAATCAAACTGGCACACAACAGTTTTACATGGTAAAGACCATTTAGACTTGTTCTGTAAATGACCTGTTAATTTTTTTTTAATGCGGTCGACAACTGCAAAAGTCTTTCTTGGCAACATTCAGTCTTTTGGCACACAAGGACGCCTTCCTGACATAGTTGATACACAGTCACTGTTTGGTCAGGATCGCACAGGTAAACTGTCCCTTCTTGTGTACCAATGCTGGCAATGGCAAGTCCAACAGCAGGTCAAATTCGATCTTTATCATCTCCCCCTTTGCAAGGTTGGAGACCATGAAGTGTCCATTGTAATAAATTATAAACTATTTCTTCCTTTGTATATAAGTATATATAATATACATATATTCAATTAAAATAGGCAGCAGCACAGAAGTAACACAAACTAATCTGGTAGAGGTTACCCATATTCTGGTTTGAGTATTGCAGGAGTACCTTATTTGAGGCTATAATTTGTGCTCTTCAGTAGGCTAGAAGCCCTAAGAGCAATTTTGAAATAAATAATTCTCAAATTAATCAAACTCAAATGGCCCGCTGGAGTAAATATATTGCCCATACTGGCAAAAAGTTTGTTCATTTTAAATTATGCACGAGCATTCCCTTCCTTCCCATTATTTTCTTATTTTATATGGAAAAGCCCGGGCATGGGCGAATTAAGCAAACCTATTTTTATAAATCCAGCTTTGCTGGGATGTAATGCTGTTTGAAGTTTTGCTATTTAAAAAATCTATATTATCTAAAATTTAGATTAGTTCTGAAATATATACTATATATATAGTATTCTTTGTTTTTAAAATAAACATTAACATTGTGCCCAATTAAATGGCCTGATCTACAGCTTTAGTTAGCAGTAACTAGAATTAAGTGTAGAAATCTGATTTTGAGAAAAACCAGTAATAAATATTCACTGGAGGGCAATGCTGTCCCCAAATTATGGTAACATTACACACAGCTTTCAAACCACATTGAAATTTTTCTAGTATTGAGGTAACCCTAGAATATAAATATTGGTACAGTCCTAAAATTATAAACTATCACTGTTCAGTATTAAATATCTAAGTGAAGATAATAGCTCAACCAGACACCCTTTCTTAGATCTGACAGCCCAATCCAAAAGTAAATCAAATCAACCAGTGTGTATTCTTATCAGCTCCATACACAAAGCAAAGATATTTAGGCTTAGTGTCCATGTATGAGATCAAATCACTTGATAATTCAGTATATCGTAGTATAAAGTGTCTGTAAATATTTCAGAAATGGAAATTTGCAAATTACTTCCAAATTTCAAAACAATATTGAGAACAATCCAAACGCTAAACCTGTATGATTACAGTCAGTAAGCAATAGAGAAATCAACCTCTACATTGTGAATTGGCACTGAACAGACAGTCTCATTCCCCCGTGATTTTTGCACCTTACCCAGGTCTGGCATACCCGTCCTTTATACTGTGCTGAAATGGATTTTGCTAGGGACCCAATGGGATCAAAGTTGGAGTTGTAAGGCTAACTGTTTGGCAGCTGCATATACTTGCCCATCACTTTATAAACAGTATCATTTTAATCAGCATGAGCCAGATATCGTGATAAATGTCAGATTGATTGGACAAAATATCATTACTATAACGCTACCCCTCCCCCCCCCCCCCCCCCCCCAGAGTTAAAAATCTTCAATGTTCCTATAAGGCTCCAAAATCGTGGATCATATTAAAATCACAATGAAGAGTCAGTGTATATTAGTAGATTTTCCTTTTGATAGGATGAAAGTCTGTCGATTCCCAACGTCAGCTCCGAGGTAACGTTAAGGACACATTACTCCCCATTGGCCACATTTCAACAGTTAAAGCAAGGGCCAGGCATTTGCTCCTGGGTTTCTTTTTTGATGTCTTGTTGCCAGTCATGAAGGCTAAGTGTTGGGGCCTGCCTTTCCCCATTTTTAGGATCCCCTCGGGAAAGCGTTGTCCAGCAGTTGTCATTGGGAAGGTCCATGAGGTAGGTTCCACCCCCAGTGGGTATCCTGGTTCCAATCAACCCTATCAGGGCTGGCATATGGCATTTGAGATCGTGAGGATGATGAACATAATTTGTTTTACCTGTAACTTGCATCATGGTTCAGTCTGGTTCTGGCCAACCCAAATCCCACCTCATTTGCGACTGGAAATTCCTGGACTGGTTTGTAGTGTTGGTCTGGATCATGTCAGTGACTCCAGCCAGAAAACGTTGCAAAAGCATAGGGTTAAATAAAGTTAATTGAGCTTCTTGATTATTGTTCAATTGTTTGTCACTTCTATCAGACAGATAGGCATATTTTTCAGTCTTGTGACACAAGCCGTTCGTATTCAGGCTACTCCTAGAATTTTACTGCATTTGCATCCGTTTCACACTTGGACATACTGAGCAAATTTGGCCGTTTGGTCTTGCAGTCAGGGGCATGCTTCATTAACATTACTCTCGTCCCTGGTTTAGGATGGCACAAGTCACTCATCTCCATGATATCGACTATGAAGACTGAATGTTTCATTTTCCAAAGAAGGAAAAGTTTCAACAAGTGGATGCTTTAAATTAAGGCTGGGGACAATCAGGAGATGATTCCATTTCCTAGAGTGTGGAAACAGGCCCAACAAGTCCACACCAATCCTATGAAGAATAAATCACCTAAACCCATTTCCCTCTGACTAACACACCTAACACAATGGGCAATTTAGCATGCCCAATTCACCTGACATTCCCATCTTTGAACTGTGGGAAGAAACCGGAGCACCCGGAGGAAACCCACACAGACACAGGGAGAATGTGCAAATTCCACACAGACAGCCATCCAAGACTGGCATTATACCTGGGACCCTGGCACCACGAGGCAGCAATGCCAACCACATAGCCACAGGGCTCAGCATGTATGCAGGAACAAAATCCCAATTCTCAAAAAGGGTTGGTAAGCCAGACATAGATTCTACTCGGAATCCCGAGCCTAAGTTTTTTATTTATTTTACAGTTTTGTTGCTTTAACCTTATTTATATATTCCTCAACCTTAGTGGTCTTACATTGTCTTCTCATGTTATTTTTTTAAAAATATACATATATATATAAAACCATTCACAATCACCTCCCCAAGTTTTGGGAGTTTCATCTACCATATCCCCCAATCATATGCAAACTTTCTTCAACTGGCCAGTAATGTAGCTTTCATTCTTTAATTAACAATGAATGAATGCAGTCATGTTTTAAATTAGCCATGAATCAATATGACAGGTCACTGAGAATGTGTGAAGGTATCCTGCCAACTAATATTGATTCAGGCTAATACAATTGATTTATTAATAATATAAATAATATATAATTAATTAATATTTATAATCTAAATAAGATAATCATTATCTTTAATTCAGGGTGGAAACCCAACAAGTGACTAAAACATTTTAAAAACTGTACTCTGCTGCTTTATCCTTCTTATTGCATCATTCTCTTCCCTTCTGTAATTGATCTCCTTGCCTCTATTTTCATTTTAACCTCATTTAACCAATTTATTAATTTATGCGTGTCTAACTTTAAAGCCTGTTGCTAACTATACATTTTGGAATCTTACTTGTCATATCCTGAAAGCTAATTTTAAGCTTTGAATTTTCAGCAAATCAAAAATTGCAAGAGGAGAATAACTAAATAGGTGATTTGTCTCATTCACTTGTCCTAGTCATTGTATCACATAGCTGTGACATTATGGAGCTTGCCAACTCCATGAAATGGGGCAGTGATGCTACAAAAGAAATAATGATTGATATACCACCCTATTCATTGATATGTTTGGCTGTCCCTATTTTCCAAAGGTTGGAATGCTGGGTGACAGCAGTGCCTGCTTAAGTCAGGCAGTAGTCCATTTTCATCGTTAGGGACACCTAATGATATGGATAGAATTCAGCTTGAATTTTGGAGTGGTACCAAGTGTACTTTATGCATTAATGAGTGTGGATACATCTGAAGAAGATTATGGAGAATAATTAAGTTTTCAATTATTTTTGTGGACATTGGAGGATCAACAGAACTTAGCTCTCAATGTCTTGTTTTTGAGAGCGGATCTGTATTTGGGAAGGCAAGGACTGATTAGGGATAGTCAACATGGCTTTGTGTGTGTGAAATCATGTCTCACAAACTTGGTTGATGTTTTTGAAGAAGCAACAAAGTGGATTGATGAGGGCAGAGCGGTAGATGTGATCTATATGGACTTCAGTAAGGCCTTCGACAAGGTTTCCCATGGGAGACTGGTGAGCAAGGTTAGATCTCACTGAATACAGGGAGAACTCTCCATTTGGATACAGAACTGGCACAATGGTAGAAGACAGAGGGTGGTGGTGGAGAGTTGTTTTTCAGCCTGAAGGTCTGTGACCAGTGGAGTGCCACAAGGATCGGTGCTGGGTCCACTACTTTTCGTCATGTATATAAATGATTTGGATGTGTGGATAAGAGGTATGGATAATAAATTTACTGATGACATCAACATAGGAGATGTAGTGAACAGCAAAGAAGGTTACTTCAGATTACAATGGGATCTTGATCAGATGGGCCAAAGGGCTGAGAATTGGCAGGTGGAATTTAATTCAGATAAATGTGAGGTGCTGCATTTTGGGAAAGCAAATCTTAGCAGGACTTATACAGTTAATGGTAAGGTCCCAGGGCAGTTTGCTGAACAAAGAGACCTTGGAGTGCAAGCAGATCGGATAATGAAAGCATTGGGTATGCTTTCCTTTATTAGTCAGAGTATTGAGTACAGGAGTTGGGAGATCATGTTGCGGCTGTACAGGACATTGGTTAGGCCAGTGTTGGAATATTTCGTGCAATTCTGGTTTCCTTCCTATCCAAAAGATGTTGTGAAACTTGAAAGGGTTCAGAAATGGTTTACAAGGATGTTGCCAGGGTTGGAGGATTTGAGCTTTAGGAAGAGGTTCAATAGGCTAGGGCTGTTTTTCCTGGAGCATCGGAGGCTAAGAGGTGACCTTATAGATTTTTATAAAGTCATGAGAGGCATGGATAAGATAAATCGACAAAATCTTTTCCCTGGTATGGGGGAGTCCAGAACTATAGGGCTTAGTTTTAGGATGAGGGGGGAAAGATATAAAAGAGACCTAAGGGGCAATATTTTCACCCAGAGGGTAGTACGTGTATGGAATGAGCTGCCTGAGGAAGTGGTGGAGGCTGGTACAATTGCAGCATTTAAAAGGCATCAGGATGGGTAGATGAAAATGAAGGGTTTGGAGGGATATGGACCAGGTGCTGGCAGGTGGGATTAGATTGGGTTGGGATATCTGGTCGGCATGGACGAGTTCGACCGCAGAGTCCGTTTCCATGCTGTACATCTCTATGACTCAACATCACCACAGGAAATGATGTCACCTTCCCAAGGAAACACAAATAGAAATTGGGCCATACCATCAGTGCTTCATCTGGAGGCTCACTGGTGATGCTACCTAGTGTGGTGATGAACTGTCTGAAAATGAACATTACAACTCAGCGAGCAAACCTATATACAGAAGTCTCTAAAATTGAGATGCATGGTTAAGGTAATATTCAGAATCTTTTTTCCAAGAGTTGAAATGTCTAAAACTAAGAGGCATGTATATAAGGTGAGCGGGGAGAGTTCAAAGGAGACATATGGAGCAGTTTCTTTTAAACATAGAGAGTGGTAGCAGTGGAACACACTGCCAGGGGCAGAGATGGAGGCAGACACGATAAGGTTATTGAAAGGACTTTTAGGTAAGCAAATGAATATGCAAGAAATGGAGGGTTATGGGCCAAGGGCAGGCAGAAGGGATTAATTTCATTTGGCGGCATGTTCCGCACAACATCGTGGGCTGAAGGAATCATTCCTGTGCTGTACCGTTCTATGTTCAGATTTAATGTAAGTTGATTGAAACTGGGTAGAATGCATTTAGAATATAGATTAAATAGAAAGAAACTTCCATTTCATCGGTGGTGTTTGACTTTGAACATATCTGGAAATGGAGCTCAATGTGTCTCTGATTCAATCCACTCTGACTGTGGAAAGGATGTTCTTCGCTCTGATAGCAGTAACATACCTGCTGTTTGTTCGAAGCAGCTGGTCACACTTGGCTCTGTACTAAGGGAATATTACATTGTCTTGGTCCTTTGAGTGCTTGCCTGGAGGAAGACAGAAGAGATACCTCCTGTAAATCAACATCAGCTGTAGCTGGCAACATCAATGTAACATTCAGTTAATGATCATTTTGATTTTTTATTTAAAGCCAGCAAACTAAACAGATCCACGGGTCTGATTCCACTCCTGCCCTGAGCTGCTCCTTGTCCGTTTTTTCCTAAAATTGTAAGACCAATTGAGTGAGATCCAGAAACTAAACAACATCCACACAGCTCCGTGAATGAGATTACCTGATGCAAGTGGGTACGTGAGTTCAGTTATTAATCTATACTTGTCAGTTCCGGCTTGGTGAATTTGAGAGTGCACTTATTAAACTGTAACATTAATTATATGGTCAGTATGTTTACATATTCACACAGCAGAGACTGGCAGGGTCCAACTGATAACTATCGAATCATAAAAATAATACAGCACAGAGGGGGCTATTCAGCCCATCTTGTCCATGCCAACCCAAAGATGCCCTTTCTCATCCTACCTTCCTGCCACAGCCCATAGCCTTGCAGTTTACAGAACTTGAGGTGCAGTTCCATGGATTTTTGTTTAAAAGAGTTTAGGGTCGCTGCGTGCACCACCAAATGAAAGTTAAAAATCACTCAACACCAGGTTATAGTCCAACAGGTTTATTTGGAAGCACAAGCTTTTGGAGCACTGCTCCTTCATCAGGTGATTGTGGAGAGTAAGATTGTAAAACACAGAATTTATAGCAAAAGTTTCCAGTGTGATGTGACTGAAATTATATATTGAAAAAGACCCAAATTGTTTAAATCTTTCATCTTTTAGAATCATGACCACCAAATCAGGCAGTGAATTCCAGATACCCACCACTCTCTGCATAAGACACATTTTTCCTCACATATCATCTAATTCTACAGCCACTCGGTTTGAATCAATGATCCCTGGTGTTTGAAATCTCTGCCAAAGGAAACAGGTTCCTCTAATCGCTCCCTCTCACTATTTAATGAAAAATCACACAACACCAACTTATAGTTCAACAGGTTTATTTGGAAGTACTAGCTTTTGGCGTTCTGCTCCTTCATTAGTAGATCACTACTTAATATTTACTATTTAATATTCCTTAATCATGTCACCTCTGTTCCAAGGAATATAACCCCAACCTCTCCAATCTCTCCTGATAGCTATAATTTACCAGCCCTGGCAACATTCTAGTAAATCTCCTCTGTCCTCTCTCCAGAGCAATGATGTCCTTCCAGTGATGTGGGGACCTGACTGCACACAATATTTCAGTTGTAGCCTCACCAGTGCCTATACGATTTCATTATTATATCCCTACTTTTGTATTCCATCCTTCTGCCCATGAAGGAAGAGCATTCCACGTGCCTTCTTTACAACCCCATCTATCTTTAGGGACCTGTGTACTTGCACACCAAGAACTCTTGCTATATTCCCATTTACTGTTTGACTTCCCAAAATGCATTCCCTCACACTTATCAAAGCTGAACTCCATCTACCACTTTTCTGCCCACTCCTCCAAATGATCTATGATAGTTTTGGAGCTTACAGCTATCCTCCACGCTATCCACAACATGGCCAATTTTTGTGTCACCTGCAAGTTTCACAAACTTGTCCACCACAGTCAAGTCCAAATCCTTCATGTATAAAACAAACAGCAGAGGTGCCAACACTTAGCCATGCAGACCACCACTTGTAACAGCTTTCCATTCACATGAGCAGCCATCAACCATTACCCTGTATCTTATGGCTTTTACCTTTTGAACCAGTCTGCTGTGATGATGCTGCTTCTTGAACAAGCCTGTAAAAGACAGACTCTGAACAGTCTGAATTTAGGGGTTTTAGGGCCATTTTGATTATAGCTAACAGATAATGCCTCAAGCATTAAAAACTACACTTGCACAATGAAAGGGGAGTGGCCCAGTTTTCCCAGCTCAGTTTACTCTGGTTTGATTTGGTTTTTAACTGTCTGGCTATGGACTGAAAGTAGTCAGGCAGTTGAAAAAGCTGCTGAACCCAAAGAAGCAGGTCCATACTGGTACTGTCTCTGACATCTCTCCTGTAAGACCCTGTGTTTGATTTTACCTTTTTGTGCCAAAGGGTGTTTGTGGGGATTGTTGCAAGTATTGGGAACAACATAGTTAAGTTGGTATAATCCGTCGGGTTTTCGGATAGGTTAAGTTATTTAGTATTCTGTTCTCTTTTGTTTGTTGCATTCGGCAATCTTGTAAATCAATTCTCCTTTGTTTAAAACCACGTGGTTTGACTAGCTGCATCACCCCTGGAATATCCGAGTTACACCCGCTTAAACCAACTAGCACAGTTAGGGTCCGGGCTACTTTCTTGAAATGTTTTGAGGGGGTCTGGCCTGATCCATACCAGTTTGGAGGCTCTTTGCAGGATTTGTTCTCCAGTTTCGAATTGGGATGAGCGTTGTTGAACTCGAAGGCAGCGAGTGGTCGGTGTCTGTGTCTTTTGTTCCGAATTTTGAATTCACTTGGTTTAAACATTGCTTGGGATAGCAATGGCTTTTTCAGTCATCAAGAGTTTTCTGGGAGTGGAAGTAGTGATTTGGGGGCTTTTACAAATGTGCTGGAAATAGCAGACGCCTGGAATTAAGGCTGTGTCCTTCCATGAGGAAAGGAGAGATAATTACAGCACTAGCTCAGCATTTAAATATGTTGGAAACACCGTCAGAATCTTCAGACATGGCTAAAATTCAATGGAGAATGAAGTAACTTGAGTTAGAGGCAAAAGACAAGGAAATGGCAACAGAAATGAAACCGTTTGAATTATGATTAAATGCAGAAGGCAGAGAAAAGACTTAAACACAACCACGGATCTGATTCCATTGTTGCTTATGAGCTGCTCCTGGTCGGGGGATTGTATTTGTTTTTCATACGATCCGATACGAATTGAGTGAAATCTAGAAACTGAGCAACAAGTGCACAGCTCCATGAATAGGACTACTCACCACCAGAATGCTGACAGTTCAATATCCAACTCCCAGTACACTGACGGTTGGAAAGGTGAAAAACGGCGCTATATCTAATGTTTTTACTAAGACCTCTGTGTATGTATTTTAACAGGAGTCTCACGTTCCTACAGTCGGTCTTCGATTCCGCTGTTCATTGCACAGTTTCAACAAACAGTGGGAAACAGAATGACATTTCAGAGTTCAGAGGATTGTAAACCACAAGAATGTCCCACAGCAGCTTCTTCCCACTCTGTCTCCCTCAGCAGGCCCACACACATCCCGAGAAAGGCCTCTCTCTTCCCCCCCAGCCCGCTCACTCCAAGTTCCGGGACCAGTTCCTGCTCCGCTCGGCCTCTTACACAACTTAAAAATACGGGGTAGACCATTTAGGACAGAGATGAGGAGAAACTTCTTCACCCTGAGAGTGGTGGCTGTGTGGAATGCTCTGCCCCAGAGGGCAGTGGAGGCCCAGTCTCTGGATTCTTTTAAGAAAGAATTGGATAGAGCTCTTAAAGATAGTGGAGTCAAGGGGTATGGAGATAAGGCTGGAACAGGATACTGATTAGGGATGATCAGCCATGATCATATTGAATGGCGGTGCAGGCTCGAAGGGCAGAATGGCCTACTCCTGCATCTATTGTCTATTATCTATTATTATAGCCCCCGGTTCTCCCTGAACTCACCCCGAATCAGTCCCCGTCCCCGTCGGAAGGACCTGGTGTTCCTAACAAACCTCTTGCACTCACTGGCTCCTCAATGGCAGCGCTGGGGGAGGGCCTCACACGTGAGCTCTGCTCAGGAACAGTTGCTGGAGGCGGAATTGGATGATCAAAGCCATTTCCCTGCTCTATCTGTCATTCAGTTTCCTCTCTGGACCCGTCTCTTACTCTCTGCCAGGTCGGGCCGGGCTTTATTAAAAAAAAGGAAGGGGAGGCTGCTCGGCTCTCATTCGGCAGTGATTGGAGTGAAGAATCGTGATGTCTGGAAGAGGTAAAGGAGGCAAAGGCCTGGGAAAAGGCGGAGCGAAGCGGCACCGCAAAGTGCTCCGTGATAACATACAGGGCATCACCAAACCAGCCATCCGGCGCCTGGCTCGCCGTGGCGGGGTCAAGCGCATCTCGGGTTTGATCTACGAGGAGACCCGCGGGGTGCTGAAGGTTTTCCTGGAGAATGTGATCAGGGATGCGGTCACCTACACTGAGCACGCCAAGCGCAAGACGGTCACCGCCATGGATGTGGTGTACGCTCTGAAACGCCAGGGCCGCACTCTCTATGGATTCGGCGGCTGAGCATAAAGCAACCCTTTTCCAGCGAAAACAAAGGCTCTTTTCAGAGCCACCCAAACCCTCTGATATAGAGCGGAGACCTGAGGACGGGGAGGGGACAGCGTACTGTCGATGGTGATTTAACATATAGCGATTATAAAATTTTTTCAATCCTGAAAATGTGCTCGTACCGTGTTCTGCGAGTGGGTGGACTCTGTATCGCATCGTGACTTGTAGTTGTAAGATATAGCAGCAGCATCACGCCTTTTTACCCATCCAGTTTGTTCTACAATGGCTGATAGTTCTCAAACTTGTTCTTGCGCCTGCTCCCCGTAACCTTCGTTCCTATTTTCTCGTGAATACCTGTCTATCTCAGTAATAATATCAATGTGTATTTGGTGCCCATGCCATGAAGTTGCTTTTATTTATTTTGGATACCAGACCTTAATATTGCATATTGTAGTATTTATATTTCCGAAGCATGGTATTTGGCTCAGTTTTGTTTCTGGGAGCCTATGGATGTCGTAATGGCGCGTTCTTTCCATCTGCCCGTTCAGGCAGCGATTACAAATTGTTTTCGGGCAAGTAATGCTCTGGATGTGATAGGAATACACTGATAAAATGTGGTTCTGTAATTTTATCGGTGTACACCGTGTTATTACCTTTTAAGATGTTTCAATCGGCGGGCACAAAAGTTCGTTTGCTCATCCTGAGAGAGCAGGAAGCAATGGGGGACGTTAGTATTTCTAACGGAAGTTACTTAAAAAACAAAACGGCAGGCAGCGGTAGTGAATTTTGCAACTAATGAGACATTCATTCAGGGATTGCGGAATCTATGAAAAAATATAGTAATAAGTGTGATTTTAGCATCAAATTTTGGTACTGGATTAGATATTTGTAGAAAAAACCCACCTCATTGACTGCCTTTGCGTTAACATGGCTAGTAGGGAGGTGGAGGCAGGAGAGAAAGGGGAAAAATGGCGCCAAGAGGCCAACGGCTTATTTCCAAATTTGAAAATGCCCGCCATCGCGTATAAAAGAGCAGCAAGGTTTACAGTACGTACACGTTGATTTCGTAACCGAAAAAAAGCAATTAAAGATCAGACAATCTCACTTTACTTTCTGGATTAGTGGTGCTGGAAGAGCACAGCAGTTCAGGCAGCATCCAAGCAGCTTCGAAATCTGCCTGAACTGCTGTGCTCTTCCAGCACCACTAATCCAGAATCTGATTTCCAGCATCTGCAGTCATTGTTTTTACCGAGTTGATCTCACTTTACCCCATTCCCGCCTTTACAGCTGAAAAAAAATGTCTCAATGGTGATCAATCTGCTGTCTCTCCATATTGGATATGAACCGAGTAGAGAATAAAACGCAGAGGGCCAGGGACCGTTCCCTACTGCATTGGGTCAAACCAGCTCTTCCAACTGGACTTAAAGGAAATGTGATTCTAATGTGAGGTCAAACCCGATCGCGGACGTTCGTGCCGCCATTCTAGAACTGAAGACAGAGGTCAGTCAGGCAGTGACCGTTCAATAATAAATCATGTAGGTCAGGACACTCTTGCAATCGCACTTTATGACAAATCATAGCCAGTAACAGTATCCAATTAAACGGAGCACGAAATTTATTTATGACTGACTAATTTTGAGGCGAGGGCTCTCCACACTAAAATGAAAATAATCAATCCGAAAGAGAGTTTAGCCCCTTTCATAGATGCTGTGAGTGGCTCTTAAAAGAGCCTTTGGGTTGTCAGATTCAAGAACGGTCTCTTCACTTTTTAGCAGATCCAGCAGCGGCGGTTTTCTTGGGCAGCAGCACGGCCTGGATATTAGGCAGCACCCCACCCTGAGCGATGGTCACCCCTCCCAGCAGTTTGTTGAGCTCCTCGTCGTTGCGCACGGCCAGTTGTAGGTGCCTGGGGATGATGCGGGTCTTCTTGTTGTCCCGGGCCGCGTTGCCGGCCAGCTCCAGGATTTCAGCCGTCAGATACTCCAGCACCGCAGCCAGATAGACCGGCGCTCCGGCACCCACACGCTCAGCATAGTTACCCTTTCTCAGGAGCCTGTGAACACGGCCCACCGGGAACTGCAGGCCAGCCCGGGACGACCGAGACTTCGCCTTGGCGCGACCTTTCCCACTGCCCTTTCCTCTTCCAGACATTTTCACAAGCACTTTCAGAGAGAATGCTGCACTCCGCCCACATCGCGGCCTCTTATACCTTCGGGAGGGATGGTGGGGCGGCCGTTTCTGATTGGTCCCATTGTTCAGCCCCTCCTAATGTTGTTTCAATTCCCAATCAGATATCTGCCTCATTCCCCAATCCGGAGAGGGCACGGGGAGGAGGGTGGAAAGTACCGGCGCTAAATCATCAACCGCTTTTTTACAAGTTGAAAATCCCGCCAATTTACAAACAAAGGAGTATGCTTTACCTGAATAATGAAGTATAAAAACGGAAAAAGTTAAAAAAACATTAATACTCATGTTAATTTACAAATGTGTACTTCACTCGGTCTTACTCTCCCTCATTTTTCGAACTGTTATCTGTCCATTTCTGATCTTGAGAGTGGGTTATTTTCTAAACTTGGAGAAGAGGCTGAAACAAAACGGACCAAACACTGCAGTCTGCAACCTGTTTTTTTCTTTTCACATTTCAATACCACCCCGATAAAGCAGCATACAACATTCTTCTGGCTCAGCAAACACGTTTTTAATACGATATTTTAAAGCTGTTCTCCCTTATCGCTCTCGATCAGATTCAGCAAAAGCTCCACGTTTCAGTCTGGGAGCTGTGTCGGTGTTCTCTCGGTTCGCTTTGAAAGTCTCTCATCGACAGCAGGAAGCTTTATTTACATTGCGAAAAATCGTATCAAACCCGCACATTGGAAATTTAAA
This sequence comes from Chiloscyllium punctatum, assembly GCF_047496795.1. Classification (NCBI taxonomy): domain Eukaryota; kingdom Metazoa; phylum Chordata; class Chondrichthyes; order Orectolobiformes; family Hemiscylliidae; genus Chiloscyllium; species Chiloscyllium punctatum. Next base: position 15,741,384 of record NC_092790.1, read on the forward strand.
GTAAATCAGAAGGTAAAATGCACCAATCGTGGGACGGAAAGATGTGGGCATTTGTCTGCCAGGGGTGAACGAGCAAGATGAAAAATGACTCACTGGCGCTTGATCTGCTCTCTCCACCCCGCTCCTGAATAATTTGCAAAGCACGTATTAACACAAATGCATATGGCACAAGAAGTTCGAATGCCTTGTTAAAAATTACATGGGAACTAAAACAAACAACTCTTAAAGAAACAGTTCAGCTGTCTCAGGGAAGTTGTGGGTGGCTCTTATAAGAGCCTTTGGGTTGTGGATGTGTATATGTTTCAGTGCAGTGCGGTCCTTCACTTGGAGCTGGTGTACTTGGTCACCGCCTTTGTACCCTCCGACACGGCGTGCTTGGCCAGCTCCCCGGGCAGCAGCAGCCGCACGGCGGTCTGGATCTCCCGGGAGCTGATGGTGCTGCGCTTGTTGTAATGGGCCAGGCGGGAAGCCTCCCCCGCGATACGCTCGAAAATATCGTTGACGAACGAGTTCATGATACTCATGGCCTTGGAGGAGATGCCGGTGTCGGGGTGAACCTGCTTCATCACTTTGTAGATGTAGATGGAATAACTTTGTTTCCTAGTCCTTTTCCTCTTCTTGCCGCCCTTCGCTGGCGCCTTCTTGATGATTTTCTTCGCGCCCTTCTTGGAGGCTTGCTGTGCTTTCTTCTCATCAGCCATAGCTCCTCTAATTTTCAGTCACAGAATAATGAAAAGCGGGCTCGGAGCTCCCTCTTTATAGACTGACAGCGTCATCAATGCTAATGAGGGATGGGGAAAAGCCTGGTTCTTGATTGGGTGGTATACACAGAGTCGTTCCCAAACATTGGGTCTCTCTGATTGGTTAGTGTGGGATCCAATGTGTATCTGCAACGAAATGTGAAGTGGATGGTGATTCTGTTCCTGTCAGTCTGACTGAGGGAGATTTGTTTTGTGTCTGTGACACAGAAAGTGACTGTGGCATTGGCTCGGTTTCCTTTTGCTTGTTGTTGTGATGATGTGTTTCTCGCTCCGCATGTCTGTTTCTCTCCCTCTGTATGGGCTGGAATTAACACAGAACTGTGTGAAAAAAAATCTCGTATTCGAAATTGCGATTACATTTGTTGTCAAGATACACAAACGACTGGAACCTGACTGCGAATGTTTTCTACACTTGCAACTCTGCACGGTGTTGCAGAGAAATGAGAAGAAAAAGTGTCTATTTAATACTTTTCTTGAGTTACGAGTTGAGTCACGTCTTGACTGTGGGATGAATATATTTCTGAGACCTTGACTGATAAATGTGGGCCCAGACACGTATCGATAACTCTGTGCTTTGAAAATACGTGCAGTGTAACTGAACCACGTTGCTGCACTTTTCATTTAGGCGACTTGCAATTTCATTTAGGGACTTATAACACTTCTCACTCTTGCACGAATGCCTGCTAACAAGCAACTGTTAGTATGCTATATATATATGCGTCACCTTAACTTTATATCTGTCGTGTCCTAATTTACACATTTTGCACTAACTCAACATCTGTCCAATGAGGCTCTGCTTCTCCGTCTAATAGTGTTATTTCAAGACGGGTTTTATTCTGTATTCTGTAAGCGGTAAAACGTTACACTGTTTGCCAGCCACTTCGAAATATTCCTCCATCTGTGCCCTCAAGAAAAGTGAGAACTGCAGATGCTGGGGATTAGAGGCTTATGCCCAAAACGTCGAGATGAAGGGCTTCTGCTTGAAACATTGATTCTCCTGCTCCTCGGATGCTGCCTGACCTACTGTGCTTTTCCAGCACCACACTCTCGACTCCAATCTGTGCCCGCCTATTTCTGGGTTGTATTTTTTTGTAAACTCTATTTCACAGTCTTAACATGTCAGCATATTACTGGACTGTAACACAAATCTTCTGAAGTGTACCTTGTTGCTTTACTGTGTCGGTGTCAATTTTGAAAGTCCCAGATACCACTTTGGACAGACTCAGGTAGGACTCACTATCCTCCACTCCCAAACCCTATGAATATCAGCCTCTGCAAATTGAAGTTGGGTTTGTATTTATAACTGCAGCATTTTGATAAAGGATAATACTTTGTACGTAGTTAAAAATCACACAATACCAGGTTATAGTCCAACAGGTTTAATTGGAAGTACACTAGCTTTCGGAGCGACGCTCCTTCATCAGGTGATTGTGGAGGGCTCGATCGTAACACAGCATTTATAGCAAGAATTTGCAGTGTGATGTAACTGAAATTATACATTGAAAAATTGATTGTCTGTTAGAATACAGTGATAGTTTCACTTCTTTCATGTGTAAATCACAAAACCCTTTTTTTTAAAAGTTGCATTCTCGAGTTAGCTGTTAACAATGGTGATAGCGAGACAATATGTTGAAGGTGTTAGCCCCCTGTGTTCTCTGTCTATGACCTGATGTTTAGATTGATTCTAATCTAAAAAGTGAGATAACAGAGTTTTACATAAATTCATGCAGTTTTTGAGCTCAGAGTTCTACATGAATGTATGCAGTTTTTGAGCAAAGTGCAATGTAACTCTGCAAGTACAAATTCACCACACAAAATATATGTGTGCATGTGGGTCTTTGTCTGTCTGTGTGTCTGTCTGTCTGGGGTGGGGGTTGTGAGTGTGAGAAAGTGTATGTGTGTGTGTGTAGTGAGTGCAGAGTGTCTTAAGTCTGTGAAGGGGTGCATGTATGGGAGTGTGTGTGTCTATAAGGGTGTCTGTGTGCACGTCTGTGTGTACCTGTGTCCGTGTGTATGTGAGAGTGTGTGTGTGTGTGTAGGAATATCTGTGTGTGTGTGTAGTGCAATGGTGATCACCTGTAATGTGACATGAACCCAAGGTCCCGGTTGAGGCCCTCCCTATGGGTACCGAACTTAGCTATCAGCCTCTGCTCAGCCACTTTCCTCTGCTGCCTGTCCCGAAGTCCACCTTGGAGGATGGTCACCCGAAGGTCTGAGGCTGAATGTTTCGGACCACTTAAGTGTTCCCCAACTGGGAGGGAACCCTCCTGTCTGTTGATTGTTGAAGATAGACAACGTTGGCTGAGTCACATGACTACCTGCCATGTACAAGGTGGGACGCGTTCCCACGCATAATAGTGGTATCTATATCCACAATCTGACACGTCTTGCAGCGTCCACCATGACAGGGTTGTATGGAGTTGTCTTGAGAGCCAGGCAGTTTGCTACGAACAATGATCTGTTTGAGGTTTGGTGGTTGTTTAAAGGCAAGTAGTGGAGGTGTGGGGAAGGTCTTGGTGAGGTGCTCATCCTCATTGATAACAACGTTGTCTATCTTATACGTTGCAGGCAAGGATGCCCAGAGGCATGGTACATTGGGGAAACCGAGCAAAGGATACAACAACGGATGAATGGGCACCGCACAACAATCAACAGACAGGAGGGTTCCCTCCCAGTTATGGTCTTCATCTCATTTTGATGTTTAGTGCCCATAACCAAAGACTCCCTTATGTATCAAAAAGGATATATGGCTACATTAGCATAAATTAAGCTGATAACTCCACCCTAACTGCTCTCTGTGGAATAGAACAAGGTGAGAATGTTCTCCATTGCTTTCTTAGATAGAAGGCTTCCTGTTCAAAACTGTGTCCCATACTCGGGACTCTCTCATGAGCAGTGACCTACTCGCAGCATCAACTCCCTTCAGATCATTTTTTTTGTTCTAAAGGTCATACATTGTTCTTCAAAACTCCAATGAGAATATATCCAACCATTTTATACTTACAATGAGAGCCTATGTATCAGTCTGCAGCTCTAAGTTTCTGCTATTTGAATATGTGAGGACAGGTATCACCCTCTCCCAGTAAGATTCTGCTATGTGCATACTTGAGTGAAGTTATCACCCTAAACCTGTTGGTTTTTACTTGTGAATATGACAGTTTCTAGTCTGTAAATGGGATAGTTTAATCAATCATCCATGTCAGTTTTTGCGTTGTTAAAATGTGAACGTAGTTATCAATGTCAACCTGCCATCTTCTGTTATGTGAACACGTGGGGGTCCATATTGAAATGTACCTGTTACTTTCAGCGACAGGAATGCATGAGTTTAGTTATCAGTCTTTCCCTGTCAGTTTCTTCGATGTGAATGTATTGGTGTAGTTATCCATCTGATGAAGGGCTTTTAAACAAAACGTCGATTCTCCTGCTCCTTGGGTGCTTCCTGACCTGCTGTGCTTTTCCAGCACCACACTCCCGACTCTAATCTCCAGCATCTGCAGTCCCCACCTTTGCCTATCTATTTGTACCTGTCACTTTTTGATCTGTGAAAATGGAAGTGTAGTTATTGATCTGTCCATCAGTTTCTGTAATTTGAATATGACTGTCTAGTTATCTATCTCTCTCTGTCAGTTTCTGTGATGTGAAGTTGACGGTCCAATTATCTATCTGCCCCTGTCAGATTCTGCTGTGTGAATATGAGAGTGTCATTATCAATTTCTACCTGTCAGCTTTTGCTATGTCAATGTGATTTTAGTTATCAATCTGCCTCATTTGGTTCTAGGTGAATGTAAAAATGTCGTTATCAATGTATACCTGTGAAATTCTGCTCTGGGAATGTGGGTGTGTTATCAAAATGTACCTGTCAGTTTCTGCAATGTGAATGTGTTTGAGCAATCATCAGTCTATCCCTGACAGCTTCAACTATATGAATGGATGACTGCATCTGTATCTGAAAGTTTCTCTACCTGTCAGTTTGTGCTCTGTGAATAAGTGAGTGAACTTATACATTTACCTCTTTTAAACATGACACTTGCAGAAACTGCAGGAAATCTATTTACTTCAAATCTCTGTTGCTTAACATGAATAAGATTTTATCTATTGCCATCCATGTCAGGGTGGCATGGTGACACAGTGGTGCCAGGGATGCAGATTCAATTCCAGCCTTGGTTCATTATCTGTGTGCAGTTTGCACATTCTGCCCATGTCTCCATGGGTTTCCTCCGAGTGCTCTAGTTTCTTTGCATGGTCCAAACATGTGCAGGTTTGCTGGATGAGCCATGGTAAATTGTCCTGTAGTCTTCAAGGATGTGCAGTGTCAGTGGGTTAACAGTGGTAAACATGGAGTTACATCTGCATCTGCATGGGATCCGCTTTGTAGAGTTGTTGCAGGGGAATGGGCCAAATTACCTCTCCCTGCACTGCGAAATTCTATTGACTGTAAATGAAAGTGAGACTTTTTCTATCATTGTCAGTCTCAACAGTGTAAAGCAGTTTGGATCATTTTCACAACCTTTATTCAATAGTACAGTTTTTGATTGTAAGTTATATTCTGCATCTGTATTTTGAATTTATTGTTCACATGTTTAGAACCAGACCACTTTCTGAGAGCTTTCGCGTTCTGTGTCCAATAACCTCTGGGTATCTGTCTGAATGTGGAACTCTTCATGTCAATATTTGATTTCCTTTTGGACAGGTATGACATTTTGGAAAGTGTAGGGGTGATGGCTGTACATGCTACATTCCCCTGAGAATCCAAGTTTCTGGTACTGAGACTGGCTCTAATGCAATGAGGGGTACGTCGGCTTCCAAGAGATCAATTGTGTTCGGGGATTCTGTCGGCCGAGGTACAGACAGACGTTTCTGTGGCCAGCAGCGAAAAAGCAGAATGGTGTGTTGGTTCCCTGGTGCGAGGATCAAGGATGTCTCAGAGAGGGTACAGAATGTTCTCATGGGGGAAGAGGAGGCAGCAAGAGGTCATTGTCCACATTGGAACCAACGACATTGGAAGGGAAAAAGTTGAGATTCTGAAGGGAGATTACAGAGAATTAGGCAGAAGTTTAAAAAGGAGGTTACTCTCAGTGCTACAAGCTAGTGAGGGCAGGAATAGGTGGATAGAGCAGACCCATGCATGGCTGAGGAGCTGGTGTATGCTGAAGGATTCACATTTTTGGATCATTGGAATTTTTTTTGGGTAGAAGTGACCTGTACAAGAAGGACGGATTGCACCTAAATTGGAAGGGGACTAATATACTGGCAGGGAAATTTACTCGGTCTGCTCGGGGGGATTTAACGTAGTAAGGTTGGTGGGTTGGGGGGGTGAGAATGATGGGTGGGAACCACGGAAATAGTGAGGAAAGAGATCAATCTGAGACTGGTACTGTTGAGAACAGAAGCGACTCAACAGTCAGGGAAAGCAGGGACAAAGTAGGACTAATAAATTAAACTGCATTTACTTCAAAGCAAGGGGCCTAACAGGTATAGACAGGAGTGAATCCTTAGAAGAGTATAAAGGAAGTAGGAGTATACTTAAGAGGGAAAGATTTAAAAGAGACCTAAGGGACACACAGAGGGTTGTATGGGTTTTTTAGATTAGATTAGATTAGATTACTTACAGTGTGGAAACAGGCCCTTCGGCCCAACAAGTCCACACCGCCCCGCCGAAGCGCAACCCACCCATACCCCTATATCTACCCTTTACCTAACACTTCGGGCAATTTTAGCATGGCCAATTCACCTGACCTGCACATCTTTGGACTGTGGGAGGAAACCGGAGCACCCGGAGGAAACCCACGCAGACACGGGGAGAATGTGCAAACTCCACACAGTCAGTCGCCTGAGGCGGGAACTGAACCCGGGTCTCTGGCGCTGTGAGGCAGTAATGCTAACTACTGTGCCACCGTGCCACCCGAATGGAATGAGCTGCCAGAGGAAGTGGTGGAGGCTGGTACAATTGCAACATTTAAGAGGCGTTTGGATGGGTATATGAATAGGAAGGGTTTGGAGGGATATGGGCCGGGTGCTGGCAGGTGGGACTAGATTGGGTTGGGATATCTGGTCGGCATGGAGCAAAGATTCTGTTTCTATGCTGTACATCTCTATGACTCTGAGACATAAGGGGCAGTTTTATTTTTAAACATAGAGAGTGGTAGCAGTGGAACACACTGCCAGGGGTGGAGATGGAGGAAGATACAATAAGGGTATTGAAAGGACTTTTAGGTAAGCAAATGACCATGTATGAAATGGAAGGTTATGGACCTAGGCCAGGCAGAAGAGCTTAATTGCATTTTGGCAGCATGTTTGGCACAACATGGTGGGCAGAAGGACCCTTTCCTGTCCTGTACTGTTCGATGTTCAGATTTTAATGCAGTGTATATTTTGGATAAGGATTCATTCAAGTTGATTGGAACTGGGTAGGATGCATTTAGAATATAGTTTTAAAAATATAAACTTCTGTTTACTCGGCAGTGTTTGACTCTTGGTTTGAACATATCTCTCTGGGAATGGAGTTTAATGAAAGTCTGACTCAATCCACTCTGTGACTGTGGAAAGGATGTTCTTCGCTCTGACAGCAGTAACATACCTGCTGTTTGTTCGAAGCAGCTGGTCACACTTGGCTCTGTACTGAGGGAATATTACATTGTCTTGATCCTTTGAATACTTGCCTGGAGGAAGACAGAAGAGATGCCTCCTGTAATTCAACATCAGCTGTGATTGGCAACATCAATGTAACATTCAGTTCCTCATCATTCAGGTTTTTTTTAATTTAAAGCCAGCAATTTAAACAGAACCACGGGTCTGATTCCACTCCTGTCCTGAGCTGTTCCTGGTCCATTTTTTCTTAAATTCTAAGCCCAAAGGAATGAGAGCCAGAAGTGAAACAACACCCATACAGCTCCATAAATGGGGCCTACCTGATGCAAGTTGGTATGTGGATATGTGAGTTTAGTTATTGATCTATACCGGTCAGTTCCTGCTTGGAGAATGTGTGAGTGTAGTTATCAAACTGGAACATTCATTATATGGTCAATATATTTGCATATTCACACTGCATAGACTGGCAGGGTCCAATTGATAACTGTTGAATCATAAAAATAATACAGCACAGAGGGGGCTATTCAGCCCATCTTGTCAGTGCCAACCCAAAGACCCCCAGAAGCCCTTTCTCATCCCATCTTCTTGCCGCAGCCTGTAGCCTTGCAGTTAATGGAACTGGAGGTGCAGTTCCAGGAATTTTTGTTTAAAAGAGTTTGGGGTCTCTGCCTGCACCACCAAATCAGGCAGCGAATTCCAGATACCCACAACTCTATGATAAAAAAACATTTTCTTCACATACACCACTTTGTTTGAATCAATAATCCCTGGTGTTTGAACTCTCTGCCAAAGGAAACAGGTTCCTCCTGTGTACTCTAATCTCTCCCTCTCACTATTTCGTGAAAAATCACACAACACCAGGTTATAGTTCAACTGGTATATCTGGAAGCATGAGCTTTCGGAGTTCTGCTCCTTCATTAGTAGCTCACTGTTGAGCATTCACTATTTAATATTCCTTAATCATGGCACCTCTGTTCCAAAGAATAAAACCCCAACCTCTCCAATCCCTCCCGATAGCTACAGTTCACCAGCCCTGGCAACATCTAGTAAATCTCCTCTGCACTCTCTCCAGAGCCATGACGTCCTTCCAGTGATGTGGGGACATGACTGCAACAATACTCCAGTTGTAGCCTCACCAGTGCTGCCTTGTACGGTTTCATTGTTATATCCCTACGTTTGTATTTCATCCCTCTGCCCATGAAGGAGAGCATTCCATGTGCCTTCTTTACAACTTCATCTACCTTTAGGGACCCATGCATTTGCACACCAAGATCTCTCACTTACCCTGCCCCCTCAGCATATTCCCATTTATTGTCTATTCCTATTTACTGTTTGATTTCCCAAAGTGTATTCCCTCACACTTATCAGAGCTGAACTCCATCTGCCACTTTCCTGCCCACTCCACCAAACCATCTATAATACTTTTGGAGCTGACACCTATTCTCTACACTATCCACTAAATGGTCAATTTTTATGTCATCTGCAAATTTCACAAATCTGCCCACCACATTCAAGTCCAAATCTTTAATGTATAAAACAAACAGCAGAGGTCCCAACACTGAGCCATGCAGAGCACCACTTGAAACAACTTTCCATTCACAAGAGCAGCCATCAACCATTACCATTTGTTTCCTGTTACTAAGCCAACTTTGCATCCAATTTACCACATTACCCTGTATCCCACGGCTTTTACTTTTTGAACCAGTCTGCTGTGGTGATGCTGCTCCTTTAACAAGCTTGTGAAAGACACAGGCTCCGAAAAGTCTGACTTGATGGGTTTGAGGGACATTTTAATTTTAGCTAACAGGTAATGCCTCAGGCAAATGCTTCCACATTTTTTCAAAAGAACACTTGCACAATGAAAGGGGAGTGGCCCAGTTTTCCCAGCTCAGCTTTTCTCTGGTTTGATTTGGTTTTTAACTGTCTGGCTATTGACTGAAAGCAGTCAGGCAGTTGAAAAAGCTACTGTACCCAAAGAAGCCGGTCCATGCTGGTACTCACTCTCTCTGACATCTCTCCTGTAACACCATGTGTTTGATTTTATCTTTTTGTGCCAAAGGGTGTTTGTGGGGACAATGCAAGCGTTGGGAACAGCATCATTAAGTTGGTATAATCTGTAGGGTTTTCGGATAGGTTCAGTTATTTAGTAATCTGTTCTCTTTTAAGGCATAGGAGCATTTGTTTGTGTTTCATTTGATAATCTTGTAAATCAGTTCTGTTTTGTTTAAAACTACGTGGTTTGACCAGCTACATTACTTCTGGAATATCCGTGTTACACCTGCTTAAAATAACTAGCAAAGTTAGGGTCCGGGCTACTTGAAATGTTTTGAGGGGGTCTGTAGTTCTGATTTGGGATTAGGGTTGTTGGACTTGAAGGCAGCAAGTGGTCGGTGTTAGTGTATTTTGTTCCGGGTTTTGAATTCAATTGGTTTAAACAGTGCTTGGGATAGCAATGGCTCTTTCAGTCATCGAGAGTTTTCTGTGGGGGTGGAAGAAGTGATATTGGGGCTTTTACAAAAGGTGATTAAGGGTAAGCTGCTGGAAATAGCAGACAGTCTGGGATTAAGGCTGTGTCCTTCCATGAGGAAAGGAGAGATAATTACAGCAGTAGATCAGCATTTACATTTGTTGGAAACACCATCAGAATCTTCAGGGATGGCTAACATTCAATGGAAAATGCAGCCACATGAGTTAGAAGCACAAGACAAGGAATGCAGCAGCCACATGAGTTAGAAGCACAAGACAAGGAAAGGACAACAGAAATGAAATCTTTTGAAATATGATTAAATGCAGAAGAGAGCGCGAAGAGAAAGAGAAAAGAAAGGAAGGAAGAGAGGGAGTTTGAACTTTGCAAATTGGCACTTAGACAGGAGTTCAAAAATTCACTTCCTGAAGCAGTGAAAACCCATGTGGAAGAGCAGAGAGTTAAAACAGCAAGACTGGCATCTGAAACGCCTGATGGTTATGAGTTGATCAAAGTTTGGCTTCTAAAACCAATTTCAATCCATAGAGATAGAAGTTGAGGATAAGAGAAATCCTCACATGGAAAGGAAATGATAGATCTCAGTGAAGGTCGTAAGAATGACTTATCACAAGTTAAAAAGGAAACACTTGAAGGGGAAAGAGAAGTTAAAAAGTTCTGGTGTTTTCCCTGCAATAAAGTAGCCTATGCGAAATCAGTGTTGGTGGGTTAGGAAAAACACTGGGAAACCAGATGGAGGAAACAGGATAAGCCAGTGAAATTTGTTGGGGGTGGTAACAGAAAGTACAATGGAGGCTCGAAAGCTGCACCAGAATGTACAAGCTGATCGGAAGTGCCAGATCTTTTCAAACCATCCACCTCTGAAGGTAATGTTTACTTGCATAAGCCAGGAGGATCAGGTAAAGTGGTTACAATATTAAGAGATATAATCTGTGATGCTGAAAGATGAGGAGATATGCACCTCTGAAGGACTATTGCCAGAAAAGACAATCAATCAATAGAAAGCAGGAGACAACAGCTTCGCTTCACTTGGAAGTCGCCACTGGTGATGTTACCTAGCCAGGTAATGAAACGTCTGGATATCAAACCTACAGCTCAACAAGCAAACCTACACCCTAACCGCTCCCCACACCCACCCCCCCCCCCGCCCCCATCAACCCGTTTATGCCAGTTTCTAGCTAATCAATAGTTGTATTATATCCTAACAATTTATTGCTTTGCAAGTGACTCAGTATTTCATTCTGTAACTGCCAGTTTATTGTTTCTAATCTTGTATTTACTCAGTTTCAGTCAATCACTGGAATGTCAGAGAACAAATATTTCAACATCTCGAAGTTTCTGATGAAATGGATGGCTAATCTTTTCTCACTCCATCCCTGGTATATCTCTGATAACTGAATTGATCAGTATGTGATCTATGAGCACACACATATCAGTACGTTAAAGATAAAGTGTATGGTGAATGATGCTGCAGATAGTGTATATGCTGTAGTTATTAATTTTTTTCAGGCTTGTGTCACTTTAAATATCTCAGAGCAGAAGACCATAAGAAGCATGAGAAGTCTGTGGCATTTGTATCTGCCTGTGTACTCTGTCATGAGAACAGATCACAAAGGCTTTAGTTATGATTTTCATCTCATTTTGATGTTTAGCACCCATAACCAAAGACTCCGTTATGTATCAAAAAAGATATATGGCTACATTAGCATATATTAAGCTGATAACCCAACTGTAACTGCTCTCTGTGGAACAGAACAAGGTGAGAATGTTCTGCATTGCTTTCTTCGACAGAAGGTTTCCTGCTCAAAACTGTGTCCCTTACTCTGGATTCTCTTATAAGCAGTGACAATCTCCCAGCATCAACTCTGTCAACTCCCTTCAGATCATTTTCTTTTGCCTTAAATATGATAAATTGTTCTTCAAATCTCCAGTGAGAATATGCCCAACTATTTTATACGTGCAATGAGAGCCTACATATCAATCTGCAGCTCTAAGTTTCTGCAATGCGAATATGAAGGTGCAGGTATCACTCTGTCCCAGTAAGATTCTGCTATGTGCATACTTGAGTGAAGTTATCACCCTAAACCTGTTGGTTTCTACTGTGTGAATATGTCAGTTTCTGCCCTGTGAATGTGATAGTTTAATTATCAATCTGTCCATGTCAGTTTCTCCATTGTTGAAATGTGAACGTAGTTATCAATGTCTACCTGACATCTTCTAAGTGAACATGTGGGGGTCCGTATTGAAATGTACTTGTTGCTTTGTGACACAAATGCATGAGTGTAGTTATCAATCTTTCCCTGTCAGTTTCTGCCATGTGAATGTATTGATGTAGTTATACATCTGTACTGATGAAGGGGCTTTTAACAAAAACGTTGATTCTGCTGCTCCTCAGATGCTTCCTGACCTGCTGTGCTTTTCCAGCACCACACTCTCAACTCTAATTTCCAGCATCTGCAGTCCTCACTTTTGCCTATCCATTTGTACCTGTCAGTTTCTGATCTGTGAATATGTAAGTGTAGTTATTGATCTGTCCATCAGTTTCTCCAATTTGAATATGACAACTATTTATCTATCTCTCTCTGTCAGTTTCTGTGATGTGAAGATGACAGTCCAATTATCTATCTGCTTTGTCAGATTCTGCTGTGTGAATATGAGAGTGGCATTGCCAGTCTCTACCTGTCAGCTTTTGCAATGTCAGTGTGATTTTAGTTATCAATCTGCCTCATTACGTTCTAGGTGAATGTAAGAATGCAGTTATTGACCTGTGAGATTCTGCTATGGGAATATGTGAGTGTATAATGTACTTATCAGTTTCAGCAATGTGAATGTTTGTGCAATCATCAGTCTATCCGTGACAACTTCAACTATATGAATGGATGAGTGTATCTGCACCTAAAAGTATCTGTGCCTGTCAGTTTGTGTTCTGTGAATAAGTGAGTGTACTTATATATTTGTCTCTGTTTAACATGACACTTGCAGAAACTGCAGGAGCTCTTTTTTACTTCAAATCTCAGTTGCTCAACATGAATAAGACTTTACCTATTGCCATGCATGTCAGGGTGGCATAGTGGTGCCAGGGACACAGATTGAATTCCAGCCTTGGTTCATTACCTGTGTGCAGTTTGCATGTTCTGCTCATTTCTGGATGGGTTTCCTCTGGGTGCTGAAGTTTCTTTGCATGGTCAAAACATGTGCAGGTTTTCTGGATTAGCCATGGTAAATTGTCCTGTATTATTCAAGGATGTGCAGTGTCAGTGGGTTAAAACAGGGTGAAAACAAGGGCTGCTGATGCTGGAAACCAGATTGCCTGAAACATCGATTTTCCTGCTCCTCGGATGCTGCCTGTACTGCTGTGCCTTTCCAGCACTACTCCAGTGTCAGTGGGTTAACTATGGTAAACATGGAGTTATGGGGATAAGGTGAGGTCTACTGCTGGCTGTGATCTGCTTTGGTGAGTTGTTGTGGGGGGATAGGCCAAATGAACTCTATCTGCAGCAAGAAATTATATCTACTGTAATTGAAAGCAAGACTTTTTTTTATACCATCTTCAGTCTCTGACAGCGTAAAGCAGTTTGGATAATTTCCACAACTTTTACTCTATGGTACAGGTTATATTCTGAATGTGCATTTTTAACTTATTATTCACATGTTTATAAAAAGACCACTTTATGAGAGCTTTTGCATTCTGTATCTAATAATCTCTGGGGATCTGTCTAAATGTGTACCTTTTCATATTAATATTTAATTTCCCTTTGGACCACTTGAAAACAACGTATTCATTCAGTCATTTTATATGAGATGTGTTCAGTTTTCACTTTGTGAAAAGAAATTAAATTGCAATATTTGTTTTAATCTACCACTTGGCCTGCTATCTAATTCCTCCAGTTTGGAAAAACAGAATTGATACATGAATTACATACAGTCATTGAGTCAGACAGCAAGTTTAAACCATGATGAGATAATTGGAGGAATAATTAACCTGAATATTTATTTACTTCTTACCCTATTTAAGTGGAATACATTGTTAGCATGCAATAGGTTCAGTATTTCCAAATAGACAAGTGGAGTTTACTTTTTGACCAACGTTATACTATGCATTAAAATTCTATAAGAAGTTCTCTTATACACTGGGACTGGCGTACTTCACTCTTACCTTTCCTGTTTAATTTAAGGAAACAGTAGCTTTCCCAACCATGTGATCCTAGTAGGTATGATTTTTCTTTTTTTGCCAATTAACTTGACAGTATTTCTGTGTTTTGCAAGTTATTCTGTACCCACTCTATGTTGGCATCATCTCACTCTTTGTTGTGTCCAAAAACCATCAGTTTCCTTTAAGTCCTTCATTACATAAATAAGGACAATAACTGATGCAATCTGCAACTATTTGTTCTTCTCTGAGTACAGAACTAATCTTGTTTCTTCCATTCACTTGTACGGTTTGTGTACTTGGGAAGTACTCTCTCCCTGGCAGTCTGTGCTATTTAATCGGACTGTGATATGGTTTATTGTCCTTCAGAACTCTGCTCAGATGTGACAGGTGGTCAACAGATTAGAGCCATGTTGTCTAGTGAAAAACTTGAAACTAAAATTTAATGTTGACTATTTGGGCTGTTGTGTACACGCACTGATTTTATGTATAAAAATGGTTTTTGAATGGAACGGTTGTTAGGATACAGGAAGAATGCCCACACGCTATTGATCCTGCTTCAATCTTCCTGCATTGTGTTACTGAGCAGTTTAAATGCTTGCTATTAAGTGGACAGCCAGTTAGCAAAGGAGGGAGTTTTCAGTTCATGTTTCCTGAAGTGAATGGGAAAGAGCTTATTTTCTTTGACTGTATCTGGAGGATTCACAGAAGTGCTGTTCTTCAGAGTCAAGGAGGTAAAAGCAATGGACCTTTGCACCTCCGATCGTGCAGTATCTAACTGGGAGTAGTGATACCAAGGTCTGGCCTTCAGAGAGTCACACAGTTATACAGCACAGAAACAGATCCTTTGGTCCAAGCTGTTCATGCTGACCAGAGATCCTAATCTGACCTAGTTCCATTTAAGTTAAAAATCTCAACACCAGGTTATAGTACAACAGGTTTACGTGGAAGCACTAGCTTTCAGAGCGATGAAGGAGCAGTGCACTGAAAGCTAGTGCTTCCAAATAAATCTGGTGTACGACAAATTGGCGGTGTGATTCTTGACATTGTCCACCCCAGTCGAACACTGGCACCTCCACATCATGGCTAGTCACATTTGCCAGCATTTGGTGCATATCCATCAAAACTGTTCCTATTCTTGTACACATCAGGTGGCTATAAAAGGTTGTAATTGTACCCACCACCTCCACTTCCTCTGGTAGCTCATTCCCTACAAGCACCACCCTCTGTGACAGTGTAACCCCACATGCCCTTTTAAAATATTTTTTCCACAATTCAAACCTGTGCCCTCTATTTTTGCACTCACCCACATTCAAAAAATGACCAGGGCTATTCATCCTATCATGCCCCTCATTATCTTCTCAACCCATACAAAGGTCACACCTCATTCTCCGACAGTCCAAGGAACAAAGCAACAGCCTGTTCAGCCTCTCCCCCTAAATCAAAACCTCCAGTCCTGGCAATGGAACATCCTGACGAGAGTAGTGCAGTTGACGTGGTTTACATGGACTGCTGTAAGGCCTTTGTCGAAGCATAACCCCTGACCGGGGAGGAAAGACTCAGCAGGCAGGCAGGCAGCATTCAGGCAAGTGGTAGGTGCTTATTCAAGCAGAAACAGGTTCGTGCAGGGAGAGGGCCAAATTATCTTCCCCTGAGACTGGCCTTAGAAGAGAGGTCCATGACACACTTTTTTTGTTACAATAAAAAGCAATATTGTTTATAAACTTTCTGATGTCAATCACATACAACTTGATTATGATGTTCCTCCCTCTTACTTTGCATACCCTATTCAATGAGACACCGAATCAATGATGGGCATTTCTATGGACAGCCCCAGGATCCCCTGACATCTGAGAGTTTAGAGGACACTGTAATCTCTAAGCCTTGCGATCTTTTTATGCATCCTATTCATCCACATTCCAAAATTATTTTCTATACAGCCTCAAGTTTCTCTCAGACTAGCTTCTCTTTCAGGACAATAACAACTCGAATGTGGTTATTCATTGTATTCCATTTTATCAAGATCAATTGCTCCTCTGATATAATTCGGACAGCGGGGAAATATGCGAAGAAAAACAAAAGGACAGTTTGTTTTGACTTACTTGCCACAGACTTTTAATTTTAATTTGTGTTGTAAAATCTCAGTTACAAAATGTAAAGTAATTTAGATATCCCAACTATTAGCACTTTGTGATTAACGGGCTGTGAGCAATCTGTTGTGTTCTGGGTATAAAAGAAGTCATTTCCTAAAGCTTCACTTCCAGGTTTAAATGCTTCTTTTCCCCTTTATGCTTTAGTATTATGCATCTATTTTTTATGCTGGAAACTACGGTGATGATGCCATGTCTCTTTATAAGAACCTAATTCTTCATATTCTAACTTCTTTCAAGAAACCGAGTACGATAAGTTAACTTTAGCCGTTGCATCCTCAGTTGTTTTAAGGGATTAATGAGCTGTAACTAGCACCTGGTGTCTGATCATTAACTGGGACAATTACCCTTTCGTTTAATGTGGCTGGAGTTACTCATTTATTGAACATTAGGTCTGTTTCTCAGAACTGTTTCGAATGGCTACAGGCTGGGTCCTTTTTACTGTACTTGCAGTGGCTTGTTCAATGGTATCATTCTGCCTTACTGTGTGAGTAGGCTGCTTGGCGTAGTTTTTGCCTACCATTGCTTGTCACATCCTGCTGTTTAATTCTTAAAGGTTAGGTTGTGTTAACAGACATGGGCAACTCTATTCTGGTCAGGTACAGGCCACCCCTACAGCCTTTGACAAAGTCCCATATAAAAGACTGGTCCAAACTCGGCTCTTGGATTCTCAAGCAACCTGGATCTGAAATGAGCTTGCAGCCAGGATGCAAACTATGATAATGGAGGGTTGTGTTTGTGATTGGAAGCCTGTGACCAATGGTGTACCACAGGGATCAGTGCTGGGACCCTTGCTGCTTGTTATTTACATATTAACAATTGGATGTGAATGCAGAATGTATAATTAGTAAGCCTGCAGATGAATTTTTCATGTGGAAATGTATGTTTCAGTGCAGCCTTGGAGTGCAATGGGCCTGTTCCTGTGCTGTATTGTTCTTTGTTCTATGACGTGAAAGTCGGTGGTGTTGTTGACAGTGAGGGGGATGGTCTCAGGCTACAGTATGAGAACATTGGGCACTGCAATGGCAGATGGAATTTAATCCTGATAAATGTGAGGTAATGCATTTTGGAAGGTCTAATAAGGCAAAGAATCACACAATGAAGGATTGGTCCCTCGGCAGTCCTGAGGAACAAAGATTACTTACTTACAGTGTGGAAACAGGCCCTTCGGCCTAACAAGTCCACACTGACCTGCCGAAGCGCAACCCACCCAGACCCATTCCCCTACATTAACCCTTCACCTAACACTACAGGCAATTTAGCATGGCCAATTCACCTAAATTGTGGGAGGAAACCGGAGCACCCGGAGGAAACCCATACAGACACGGGGAGAATGTGCAAACTCCATACAGGGTCACCTGAGACAGGAATTGAACCCGGGTCTCTGGCGCTGTGAGGCAGCAGTGCTAACCATTGTGTCACCATACTGCCTTGGTGTACAAGTCTGTAGATCACAGAAGGTGTCAGTACAGGCAGACAGGCTGCTGAAGAAGGCATACAGAATGCTTTCCTTCAGTACCAGAGCTGCCAAATATAAGAGCAAGGAAGTCTTGTTCCACCTTTATAAAACAGATCAAATAGTGTGTGCAGTTCTGACTGCTACACAATTAGAAGGATGGGATTGGCTGGAGAGGATCAAAAGTCTCCGTCAAAAGGGGAGACTGTATGAGCTGGGTTTGGTTTCCTCGGAGCAAAAAGGTGGTTGAGGAAGGATCTACTAAATTGTGAAAGATGTAGACAGTAGATTGTGAGAATCTTTCTCCCCATGGCAGATGTGTCTAAGACCAGAGAATACAAGTTGAAGGTGCGGGGAAAGCAATTTATGGGATATCTGAGAAAAATATTTTGATCTAGAGGGTGGGTAAAGTTTGGATCGTGCTGCCTGTGTGTGTGGTAGAATACTCTCACAGCATAGAAAGAAGCATCTGGATATGTCCTTTTAAGAAACCAGGACATAGTCAGCTATGGGCCAAGTGCAGGTAAATGGGATGAATGCAGTTTGGTGTTTGTTGGACATCATGGGCTGAAGGATCTGTTTCTATGCTGTATGACTCCATATCTCTATAACATGCTTGTAAATCTTTTCTGCACCATCTCAAGTTTAACACCATCCTTCCTGGAGAAGGGAGATGAACATTGCACACAATCTCCTAAAAGTGGCATCACTAATGTCCTGTACAGCCCAAGTCCTACACTCAATGTTCTGACCAATGAAGGCAAGCATGTCAAATGCTTTCCTCACCGCCCTGTCTACCTGTGACTTTACTTTCAAGGAAATATGCAGCAGCACCCAGAGGTCTCTTTGTTCAGCAACACTCACCAAGGCCCCACCATTAAGTGTATAAGTCCTGCCCTGGTTTGTCTTACCAAAATCTAACACCTCACATGTGTCCAAAAGAAACTGAATCTGTCCCTTCTTGGCCACTGACCCACCTGATCAAGGTCAGAATTAGTTTTTTTTTCAGTGCACAGTGATATAATTATTTGAAAACTATTGAAGTAAAGTTAAAGGGGTGGCTCAGTGGTTAGCACTGCTGCCTCACAGGGTCCCAGGTTCGATTCCAGCCTCGGGCGACTGTCTGTGTGGAGTTTGCACATTCTCCCTGTGTCTGTGTGCATTTCCTCCGGGTGCTCCGGTTTCTTCCCACAGTCCAAAGGTCAGGTGAATTGGCCATGCTAGATTGCCCATAGTGTTAGGTGCATTAGTCAGAGGGAAGTGGGTCTGGGTGGTTCCTCTTTGGAGGGTTGGTGTGGACTGTTTGGGCCAAAGGGCCAGTTTCCACACCGTAGGGAATCTAATCCAATCAAAAAGGTAGGTGTTAATTACCCTGCACTGTATTGTAATGATGCTCACCATCATTTGGACACTTGTAGCTTAACGGAGAGGAGGAGGAAGGCAGAAGGACTTTGATTTTCTCTCATGCAGTGGTGGAAATTGGAACAGCCAAACTAAATTTTTTTTGAAGAATGAAACGTTTGAACTCTTCTCGTAAAAAGATAAATAAGCAGCTTTAGGAATCTATATTCTCTTGTGAGGAGTTACTGAGAGATAGTCACACATCAGGTAGAACAAGAAAGGCCAAGGGGTTACAGTCAGGGGGCTGAAAGGGAACCAGCAGACAGTGCAGGGATCCACTGTGGCCATTACCCTTAATAACAAGTATACCGTTTTGGATACTGTTAGTGCTAGGGGGGGGTGGGTGAACATACTAGTGGTAAGCCACAGGGTACAGGTCTCTGGCACAGAGTCTATCCCTGTTGCTCAGAAGGGAAGGGGAGAGGGGAAGAGAGCATTTGTTATTGTGTTGTCCACAGTTAAAGGGACATATAGGACATTCTGTGGGAGCGAGGCAGACTCATGGTTAGTGTGTTGCCTCCTAGATGCCAGGGTTCATGATGTCTCACATCATGTTTTCAGGATCCTTGAGGGAGAGGGGGAACTACCCCCAAGTCGTGGTCCACATACGCACTAACAACATAGGTAGGAAAAAGGATGGGGATTTAAGGCAGAAAGTCAGGGAACTAGGGTGGAAACTTGGAGCTAGAACAAACAGAGTTGTTATCTCTGGTTTGTTGCCCGTGCCACATGATAGCAAGAGGAGAGAGAGGAGTTGAACACATGACTAAAAGGGATGGTGTGGGAGGGAGAGTTTTGGACACCTCGATAATTGGGGTAGGTGGGACCTCTACAAAAATGATGCTCTACACCTGAAGCAATGATACCAACATCCTGGGGGATGTTTTCTAATGCTCTTCGGGAGGGTTTAAACAAATTCAGTAGGGGGATGGGAATCTAAATTGTAGTTCCCGTGTCCAGAGGTTGAGCGTATTTAGGTCAGAAATATGGTTTCAATGTCACAAGTGTGCACCGGCAAGCAGGAAGGTGGTTTGAAGTGTGTCTACCTCAATGCCAGGAGCATCCAGAATAAGTAGGCGAACTTGCAGCATGGGTTGGTACCTGGAATTTTGCTGTTGCGGCCATTTCGGAGACATGGATCGAGTAGGCACAGGAATGGTTGTCATAGATTCTGGGATTTCAATGTTTCAGTAAGAACAGAGAAGATGATAAAAAAAAAAGAGGGGGAGATTAGATTAGATTAGATTAGATTTCTTACAGTGTGGAAACAGGCCCTTCGGCCCAACAAGTCCACACCGACCCGCCGAAGCGCAACCCACCCAGATTGTTAGTCAAGGACAGTATTACGGTGGCAGAAAGGATGTATGAGGACATTTCTAATGAGGTAGTATGGACTAAGGTTAGAAACAGGAAAGGAGAGGTCGCCCTGTTGGGAGGTTTCTATCGACCTCAGAATAGATCCAAAGATGTCGAGGAAAGGATTGTAAAGATGATTCTGGATAGGAGCAGTTTAACAGGGTAGCTGTTATGGGGGACTTCAATTTTCAAAGTATTGACTGGAAATTCTATACGCTGAATACTTCAGATGGTTCAGTTTTTGAACAATGTGTGCAGAAAGGTTTCCTGAAATAGTATGTAGACAGGCCAACCAGGGGCGAGGCCATAATTGATTTGGTACTGGTAATGAACCCGGCCAGGTGTTAGATTTGGAGGTAGTTATGTTTACTTTACGAAGGAAAGGGAGATTGGTTTATACTGCAGGGCAAGATTTATAACTGGGGAAAAGGCAATTATGATGCAATTAGACAAGATTTATGATGCATAGGAAAGGGAAGGAAACTGCAGGGGAGAGGCACAATTGAAATGTGGAGCTAATTCAAGGAACAGCGACTGCGTGTCCTTGATAAGCATGTACCTGTCAGGCAGGGAGGAACTGGAGCCATAGTTTACTAAGAAAGTTGATCTCTCGTCAAGAGGAAGGTGGCAGCTTATGTTAGGATGAGACGTGAAGGCGCAGTTAGGACGCTGGAGAGTTACAAGCTAGGCAGGAAAGACCTAAAAAGAGAATTAAGAGCCTGGTGGGGACAAAAGTCGTCTTCGGCAGAAAGGATCAAGGAAAACCATAAAACTGGAAAAAGACAAATGTTGTCGAGGATAACACTGAGATACAGGCTACTAGACTAAATGGGATATAGGTTTACAAGGAGGAGGTTTAGCAATTCTGGAAAATGTAAATATAGATAATCTCCTGGCTAGATGTGATTTATCCTAGGATTCTCTGGGAAGCCAGGGAGGAGATTGCACAGCCCTTGTCTTTGATCATTAGGTCATCATTGTCTCCAAGAATACTGCCAGAAGATTGGAAGGTAACAAATGTTGTCCCCTTGCTCAAGAGGGGAGTAGAGATCACCTTGGTAAATATAGACCAGCGAGCCTTACTTCGATTGTGGGTAAAGTATTAGAAAAGGCTAGAAGAGGCAGGATTTATAATCATCTCGATAGGAATAAGTTGATTAGGAACAGTCAATAAGGTTTTGTGAAGGGTAGGTCATGCCTCATAAATCTTATTGAGTTCTTTGAGAAGGTGACCAAACAGGTGAATGAGGGGAAAGCAGTTGATGCAGTGTATATGGATTTCAGTAAAGTGTTAGATAAAGTGTTTTCAGTAATTTTCCCAATGGTAGGCAACTGCACAAAATATGGAGGCATGGGATGGAGGGTGATTTAGCAGTTTGGTTCAAAAATTGGCTAGCTGAAAGAAGACACAGGGTGGTGATTGATGGGAAATATTCATCTGGAGTTCAGTTTCTAGTGGTGTACCGCAAGGATCCGTTTTGGGTCCACTGCTGTTCATTTTTTTTAATAATGAGGGCGAGGGTGTAGAAGGATGGGTTAGGAAATTTGCGGATGATGCTGAGGTTGGTGGAGTTGTGGACAGTGCCGAAGGATGTTGCAATGCTATTCCTTATCAAAAATGCCACTCCCCTTCCTCCCTTGCCTCCCTTTCTGTCCTTCTTGTAGCATTTATGTCCTGTCCATTCCTGAGCCATGTTTCTGTAACTGCTATGATATTGCAGTGGATATCATGTTCCTAACCATACCCTGAATTCATCTGCCTTCCCTGTTAGGCCTCTTGCATTGAAATGAATGCAGTTTAATTTATCAGTCCTACCTTGTTCTCAGCTTTGTCCGTGCCTGCCCTAACCATTTGAGTTGCCTTTGTTCTCAACTGTACCAGTTTCAGATTGATCTCTTTCCTCACCATCTCACTGGGTCCCACACCCACCTTACTAGTTTAAATCATCCCGAGCAGTTCTAGCAAATCTCCCTGCCAGTATATTCGCCCCCTTCTAATTTAGGTGCAATCCATCCTTCTTGCACAGCTCTTTTCTTTACTCAGGGAATAATGGAGGCGTGGAATATTCTGCCTGCAACTGTAGTAGACTTGCCAACTTTAAGGGCTTTTAAATGGCCATTGAATAAACATATGGATGAAAATGCAGTACTATACTGCGCTGTTATATTCTAAGTTCTATTATCTCACTAAATCTTTTCTACTCTTGTTTCAAATTATGATTATGTGATCGCATTGAGTATTTGAGAGAATGGTATTGAGTTTTCTTGCATTTTATATCAGATTTCATAGGAATGCAGGGCTATTTGGAGAGGATGAAAGCTAATTTGAAACAATGGCACAAGAAGCCTTTTTGATGGAGTCATAAAGAAAATCAGTTCCTGCAAGTTGCAGAAATGGAGAATGACGTTGTGCTAAAGGTGGGGATGGCAGCTCCTGTGCCACCATGACACATCGTTGGAAATGGAATGCTGTCTGAATGGGAGTAGAATTGTTAGCTGGATGTTTCTGACTGCTGCAGACCACAATCTTTCCATGTGAGAGTGATACTTCATTTCGACTGGATCATTTTCTGTTGCCTGCAGTGTATATGGAACTCCATAACTGTTAATCCTGCCCTGCAGTTATGATGTTTGTATTTTGAACTAAGTCTCAATTAGTCAGTTGCTGTGTCTGTGTGTGCGCCTACAGTAATTATTCTCTATTGTCAGGAATAAAAACAGCAATTTCTGGAGAAACTCAGTTCTGAATAACAGTTACTGGCCCCAAAACATTAACTCTGCTTTCTCTCCACACATGCTGCCAGACATGCTGAGTTTGTTTTAAGCATTTTCTCCTTTTGTTTCCAGCCTCTAGCATCTGCAGTTTTATTTGTCAGGCTTTGGCACAGAATGGGTGTTTGGCATTCACATTATTTAATTGTCATGTGACTATATATGACAACCATTCATTAAACGGTTAACTCTGTCCTGCCCAAACACGAATAACCTTAACAACACTGTTTCATCCTGTAAGTTGGTGACTTTTGTCTGGTTTCCTTCTATTTCTGTTTTAACATTTGTGTTATATATGTTCTTTGAAATTGTTACGGTCTGATTTTCTTTTTCATCTAGATTTTAACTTTAAAGATATCATATTAAATGTAGATTTAATGCCTTTGCTGGGCATCTATTTCAGATAAGAATTCTGAAAAATGGTGTAAATATCAATGGACTTGACAATATTAGGTAAGAACTTTCAAATTTTGACTGGCAGCAGAAGTTCGCAGGTAAAGGGATGGCTGGAAAATGGGAAACATTTAAAAATTAGATAACAAGAATGCAGAGACAGTCTGTTCCTGTTAGGGTGAACAGCAAGTCTGGAAAGTATAGGGAATGCTGGATGACGGAGAAATTGAGGTTTTGGTCCAGAGAAAGAAGGAAACATATGTCAAGTATAGACAGCAGAGGTGAAGTTAATCCTTAGAAGAGGAAAAGGCAATAGGAGTATACTTAAGAGGGAAATCAGGAGGTCAAAAAGGGGACATGAGATAACTTTGGCACTCAGGGTTAAGGAAAATGCCAAGAGATCTTATGAATACATTAAGGACAAAATGGTAACTAGGGAGACATTAAGGCCCCTCAAAGATCAGCAAGGCGGCCTTTATGTGGAAGCACAGAAGATGGGGGAGATATGAAAAGAGTATTTTGCATCACTGTTTACTGTGGAGAAGGACATTGAAGACATAGAATGTGGGGAAATAGATGGTGACATCTTCACAGATGTCCATATTTCAGAGGAAGTATTACTATATGTATTGAAACGCATAAAGGTGGATAAATCCTCAGGACTTGATCAGGGATATCCTAGAACTCTATGGGAAGTTACAGAAGTGATTGCTGTGTCCCTTGCCGGGATATTTTTATCAGGATAGTCATAGATGAGGTGTCGGAAGACTAGAGGTTGGCTGACGTGGTGCTACTATTTAAGAAAGGTGGTAAGGAAAAGCCAGGGAGCTTTAGGTTGGTAAGCCTGCCATCATGTTGAGCAAGATGTTGGAGAGAATCCTGAGGGACAGAATTTATACGTATTTTGAAAGGCAAGGACTGATTCGGGACAGTGAACATGGCTTTGTGCGTGGGAAACCATGACTCTCAAACTCAGTTGAGTTTTCTGATGACGTAACGAAGAAGATTTCCCCATGTGAGACTAGTTAGCAAGGTTAGATCTCATGGAATACAGGAAGAACTAGCCATTTGGATACAGAACTGGCTCAAAGGTAGAAGACAGAGGGTGGTGGTGGAGGGTTGTTTTTCAGACTGGAGGCCTGTGACCAGTGGAGTGCTACAAGGATCGATGCTGGGTCCACTAGTTTTCATTGTTTATATAAATGATTTGGAAGTAAGCATAGGAGGTATAGCAAGTAAGTTTGCAGGTG
Source organism: Chiloscyllium punctatum (assembly GCF_047496795.1). NCBI lineage: Eukaryota > Metazoa > Chordata > Chondrichthyes > Orectolobiformes > Hemiscylliidae > Chiloscyllium > Chiloscyllium punctatum. Next base: position 15,766,143 of record NC_092790.1, read on the forward strand.
ACACCAGAATTGGAAGTGTAGTGTACAGTGAAGAAGGTTACCTCAGATTACAATAGGATCTTGATCAGATGGGCCAATGGGCTGAGGAGTGGCAGATGGAGTTTAATTCAGATAAATGTGAAGTGCTGCATTTTGGGAAAACAGTTCTTAGCAGGACTTATACACTTAATGGTAAGGTCCTAGGGAGTGTTGCTGAACAAAGAGACCTTGGAGTGCAGGTGCATAGTTCCTTGAAAGCGGAGTCGCAGGTAGATAAGATAGTGAAGGCGGCATTTTGTATGCTTTCCTTTATTGGTCAGTGTATGGAGTACATGTTGCAGCTGTACAGGACATTGGTTCAGCCGCTTTTGGAATATTGCATACAGGTCTGGTCTCCTTCCTATCAGAAGGATGCTGTTCAGAAAAGATTAAGAAGGATGTTGCCAGGGTTGGAGGATTTGAACTAGAGAGAGAAGTTGAATAGGCTAGGCTGTTTTCCCTGGAGCATCGGAGGCTGACAAGTGACCTTATCGAGGTTTATAAAATCATGAGGGGCATATAGAAAAAATAGACAAGTTATGTTCCCTGGGATGGGGGAGTCCAGAACAAGAGGGCACAGGTTTAGGGGGAGATGGATATAAAAGAGACCTAAGTGGCAAGGTTTTCATTCAGATGGTGGTAGGTGCATGAAATGAGCTGCCAGAGGAAGTGGTGAAGCTAGTACAATTGAAAATTTTAAAAGCATCTGAATTCATATATGAATAGGAAGGGTTTGGAGGGACATGGACTGGATGCTGGCACATGGGACTAGACTGGGTTGGGATAGCTGGTCGGCATGGACAAGTTGGATTGAAGGGTCTGCTTCCGTGTTGCATGTCTCTGACTCAATGATTGACGAGAGTAGAGCGGTGCGCGTGATCTATATGGACTTCAGTAAGATGTTTAACAAGTTTCCCCATTGTAGACTGGTTAGCAAGGTTAGATCACATGAAAATCAGGGAGAACTAGCAATTTGGACACAGAATTGACTTGAACGTGGAAGACAGAGGGTGGTGGTGGAGGGTTACCTTTCAGACTGGAGACCTGTGATCAGTGGTGTGCCACAAGGATCGGTGCTGGGTTCACTGCTTTTCATCATTTATATAAATGATTTGAATATGAACATAAAAGGTTTGCAGATGGCACCAAAATTGGCATAGTAGTGGACAGCAAAGAAGGTTCCCTCAGAATACAACAGGATCATGATCAGATGGGCCACTGGGCTGAGCAGTGGCAGATGGAGTTTAATGGAAAGGCAAATCAAGGCAGGAGTTATACACTTAATGGTAAGGTCCTGGGGAGTATTGCTGAGGAAAAAGACCATGGAGTGCAGATTCATAGTTCCTTGAAAGTAGAATCGCTGGTCGATAGGATAATGAAGGCAGTGTTTAGTATGCTGTTCTTTATTGGTCCGAACATAGAATATAGGGGTTCGGACGTCATGTTGAGGCTATACAGGTAATTGGTTTGGCCACTTTTGGAATATTGTGTGCAATTCAGGTCTCCTTCCTATCGGAAGGACGTTGTGAAACATGAAACATTCTGAAGAGATTTACAAACTTGTTCCCAGGGTTGGAGTATTTGAGTGAAAGGGACAGACTGAAGAGGCTGGGCCTGTTTTCCCTGGAGTGTTGGAGGCTGAGGGGTGACCTTATAGAATTTTATAACCTTTATAAAATTCTGACCTTTATAAAATCAGGAGGGTCATGGATAGGCGAAATAGATAAGATATTTTCCCTGAGGTAGGGGAGTCCAGAACTAGAGGGCACAGGTGAGAGGAAAAAAAAAAGAGTTAAAAGAAACCTAAGGGGCAACGTTTTTATGCAGAAGGTGTTGTCAGAAGAAGTGGTGGAGGCTGGAACAATTCCAACATTTAAAAGGCACCTGGACGCTTACATGAATAGGAACAGTTTAGAGGGATGTGGGCCAAGTGCTGGCAAATGGCACTAGTGCTGCCAAATGGGATAAGATTAGTTTTGGATATCTGGTTGGCATGGATGGGTCAGACCAAATGGTCTGCTTCTGTGCTGTCCATCTTCATAATTCGGTGGCTGTGAATTATAACAATTATTCAAAATGGGATAATGTATGTAAAGAATGGTGATGGAGAAAAAGAATTGTAATTCCTCCGTGACATTTGACTCTTGATTTGAAAATTTCTCTCTGGAAATTGAGTCAATGTGTGTCTAATTCAATCTGCTCTGAAACTATGGAAAAGGATGTTCTTCAGTCTGACTGCAGTAACATACCTGCTGTTTGTTAGAAGGAACCGATTACACTTGGCTTTGTACCGAGGATATATTACGCTGTCTTGGTCCTTCAAGTAACTGTCTGGAGGAAGACAGAAGAGACATCGTCTGTAAGTCAACATTAAGTCAATGTAATAATTTAATAATCATTAGGCTGTTTTTCCTTCAAGACAGCAATTCCAACAGTACCGCAGGGCTGATTCTATTATTGGCTTGAGCTGCTCTTGAGTGATTGTATAAAAAAAGACTGTACCAATTCACTGAGGACCAGATACTAACCAACACCTCTACAAATGGGATAATCTGATGCCAGTACGTGTCTGGATATGAAAGTTTCCTTATCTATCCAGAGCTGTCAGTTCCTGCTCAGTGAATGTGTGAGGACAATTATCAACATGTACCTGTTAAATGCTGCTCTGTGAATATCAGAGCACAATTATCAAACTGTAATTATCAATCCATATAATCTGTGCAAATCTGCAAGTGCATGCAGTTATCAATTTGTCCCTGTCACTCTCTGGTAAATATATTTACATTTTTTTCAATCACAAAAACAAATAGGGACAGACTGATAACTGCACTCATACATTCACACAGCATAAACCAACAGGTGCAGATTGATAATTGAACTCATGTGTCCACATAGAGGAAACTGCCAGGGACTGGTTGATAAATACACTTCATACATTTTAAATAAATAGGATCAGTCCCTAGGTGTTTCTCCGATGTAGATATGTGAGTTTAGTTATCTATATATACCTGTCAGTTTCTACCCTGCGAATGTGTGTGTTACTTACCAATCTGTCACTAACAGTTTCTGCTGTGTGTCTGAGAGTGTAGTTATCAACCTGAAACCGGTCAGTTTCAGCTATGAGAACGTGAGTTTTGCTGTTAGTCTCTATCTGTCAGTTTCTGCTGTATGAATATTAAATGCAGTCATCAATTTGTACCCATCGCTTTCTTCTGTGTGAATGTAGGTATTCATCTCTAACTGTTAATTTAAGTTATATCAATATGTGAGTGCAATTATCAAACAGAACCGGTCAGGTTTTGCTATTTGACACCAGAGTATCATTGTCAATCTGTTTCAACTATGTCAATATGACAGTATAGATACCAATCTGTCCCTGTCAGTTTCTTCCCTGTCAATATGTGAATACAGTTATTGATCACATTCTGCTCTGTGAATGTGGGGGTAATAATCAAACTGTAGCTGTCAGCTTCAGCGATGTGAATGTGGGTGTACAGTTATCATTCTCTACCTGTCAACTTCTTTGTCAAAGTGAGTGTAACTGTCAATCTGCATCTTTCAGACTCTGCTGTGTGAATACATAAATATAGTTGTCAATCTGCAGCTGTAAGTTTCTGCTTGGTGAATATGTTTGTGTAATAGTCAATCCTTCCAGTTTCTACGATGTGAATGTGAGAGCGGAGATTTCACCTGTCACTATCAGTTTCTGCTTTGTGAATGTGAGAGTTTAGTTATCAATTTTCCCTGTCAGGCTTTGTAATGTCAGTGTTCGAGTGTATTTATTCATCTTTTCCTGTCAGTTTGTGTGACTGTAGTTATCAACCTGTACCTCTCAGATTCTGCTCTCTGACAGTGTAGTTATCCATTTGATTTGATCGGATTTATTATTGTAACATGCACTGAGATACAATGGAAAGTATTGTTGTGTGCGCTTTACAGGCAGATAATATCATACAAAATGCATCAGGATAATAGAACAGAATCCGCAATACAGTATTAAAGCTGCAAAGAGAGAGAGCTTAACATTAAAATTTGAGTGAGATTAGAGTGGTGCTGGGAAAGCACAGCACGTCAGGCAGCATCCGAGGAGCAGGAAAATCAACGTTTCAGGCAAAAGCCTTTCATCAGGAATGTCAGAAACATCAATTTTCCTGCTCCTTGGATACTGCCTGACCTGCTGTGCTTTTCCAGCACCACTCTAACCTTGACTCGAATCTCCAGCATCTGCAGTACCCACTTTCATCTTAAATTTTGAGCAGTCCATTCAAAGTTCTGATAACAGCAGAGAAGTTGTTCTTGAGTTTGTTGGGTAGTGTATTCATACTTCTGTATTTTCTAGTGGCAGCTAGGAAAATATTAGTTTTTCTACAGAAGATAGGGTGGGTGGAAGGGTGACAAGTAAAAGTCAGATGGAGAGAGAGTTCAAAGAAAGAAGAACAGTAGGACAGAGAAAGGAGTGGATAACTGTCAGACTAAGTGGGTGAATAGCTTATTAATAGGGCCTGTTAGTGGCTCACAATTGGTGGTTTATAATAGCAGACCATATGTTAACAAGGCCAAACGTATGGGGTTTTGGGTAATGACATGGGTGAGCTCAAAGCCTGTAGTTGGTGAACTCAATATTGAGTCAGAAGACAGTCGAGATCCCAAGCAGAAAATGAGGTGCTGTCCTTCCAGCTTGCACTGAGCTTCACTGGAGCACTGCAGCAAGCCTGAGACAGAGATCTTAGCCAGGGAACAGGGTGGTGTGTTGAAGTGACAGGCAACTGAAAGCTCAGGGTCTTTTTGTCTGGAAAGAATGTAGGCATTCTGCAAAGTGGACACCCAATCAACACTCAGTTTCCCCAACATAGAGGAGACCACACTGTGTGCATCTTCATCAGTTCTGAAGACTGGTCACAAGACCTGAAATGCTGCCAGACCTGTGAATTTTCCACTAACTTTTGTTTTGTTATCAATCTCTACCTACCAGTTTCTTCCCTGTGAATATGAGAGTGTCATTATCAAAGTGTACACGTAAATTTATGAGATTTGAAATTGGAAGCATAGTCAATCTATTCCTGTCAGTTTCCGTTTTATGAATATGAGAGTGCAGTTATCAATCTTTCTCTAGAATTTACTGCCAGCTGCATGTGAGAGTTATTAACCAACCTGTCCCTGTCAGATTCTGCTCTGTGCATCTGAGAGTGCACAGCAGAATCTGTATCTATCAGCTTCTTGTTTATAAGTGTGGAAATTCATTTAGCAAAATCTGACAGGTACAATATGATAAATGAATGTGTTAGTCTAGTTATCAGCCTGTACCTGTCATATATGTGTGCGCACGATTAAATTCTCTCCCTTTCAGTTGCTGCAATGTGAATATTGTGAGAGCAGATATCAATCAATGCCTGTCAGTTTTGGTTGTGTCCATACAAGAGTTTAGGATTTGATGTAAACATGTAAATTTCTGCTGTGTCTATGTGTGAATTTAGGAATTGATCTGTACATACCAGTTTCAGCTGTGTGACTGAGAGATTGAAGTTCTCAATGAGTTCCAGTCACTTTCAACTCTTATATACCAAAGTTGCTCAATTCTCTGGCAGCCAATAATATTCTAAGAGTCTAATGATGTCCATGAATCTATTGTTGATTGCCAGAAAAAACTCATCTGGTTCAGTAATGTCCTTGAACGAAGGAAACTGCCATCCTTCCCTTGTCTGGCCTGGATGTGACTCCAGACCCACATCAATGTGGCTGCATAGGTAGTTAGGGATGGGCAATAAATGCTAGCCACGTCAGTGATGCCCCCATCCCAGAATGAATTAGAAAAGAATTTTGTGACTGTGATTCAACCTGCGATAATAGTGTTCAGGGTGTTGAGATTGGGACTTAATCTCAAATGCATTTTGTGACTTATGTGACTCAATCACAGAATTGAAACAACCATTCAGCCTGTTGTGTGCACTGGGACATTCTATTCTTTATCTATTCTCCATACTAGTTTCCACTAATTGTTGGGATTCTAATCTTCATTCACTCACTCACTGCCAGTGTCTCGGTGTAAATGCCAATTTGAGATTAGTTCTGCAGTTATCGGCCTTTGAATACCTATAATGCCAGTTTTGCTGTGTGAAACAATGACCAGTCAAGGGAAGGATGTTATTCTCTTTCTATGTTCGGCTGTGCTTTTTTCAGTCAGGGTGTAGGATAAACCCATTCAAAATTGGATAAACCTGTGTGATTGAAGGATTAGTGTTGGTTCAATACTTATCTTTACAAAGAATCTGAATTTTATTGTATTCAATCTCCATTTTCTTTTTTTTTGTGTGTGCACTAGTCTTTGTCAGTTGCTGCTGGGCACTGCAATAATGTAACATCTCACACTAACATCTTCTGAAGCATTTAATAATTTGGTCAGTCAATTTATGACTGTTCATATCTGGAAGTGCTTGTGGGCCTAAATTACATTATTCTCCCTTTAACCATTAATAGGCTGAATGTGAGTGAGTTTTCTGTTGTGCTGCCAATTTGTACCACTTTGAAGAGTGGAACTGGTCTATAACACACCGACATTGTCTGTATGTCTCCTTGTGTTTCCAGTCTGACATGTCATGATTTGATGTACTTTATGAGGTGGGTTTCATGTCTTATCAGTGTTTCATACATTAAAAAGTATGGAAATGCTTCTGCATTATCCATACTCCTGAGGGCCTGAGTAAAGTGTATTTTCATCAACACCAGGTTGAGAGACAGACAGACAGACAGACAAACAAAGACAGATGTGTATGCACATGTGTGAATGAGCTTTAAGCATCCTCTGTAGATCAGGCTTGATCAAGAGGTTCATTTGGAATTTACATTGTTTGATTATTGTCTTTGTAGTGGACAATTACTTATCAAAAAGAATAATCTTGTTCAGCTCCGTTACACATAATGTCCAACTTTGCTTCAAAATCTGGACTCAATATCAACTCCATATATACTTGTTACAACAATGTAACAGCATGATTGATTATAACTTTAAAAATGCCTTTTCTACATTTACATTTGAGCTGCATCAAATCCATATTTATTACAAGCATACAGTCTAACCTGCTTCTAATCTTCTGAATGATATTTGGCTTTGAATAATGGAATATCGTCGCTGAGGTGGTATGCATTGAGAACAGGGTGAAATAATATAGATTTATATATAGTCAGTTGAGTTTAACTCTTGGATTGAATGTGTACTTCTGGAAATGGAGTTCAATGTGTGTCTAACTCAATCCACTCAGAGTGGAAAGGACCTTCTCCTCTCTGACAGTGGTAACATACCTGCTGGGTGTGAGAAGCAGCTGGTCACACTTGGATTGATCCATCAAATATTTTCCTGGAGAAAGACAAAAGAGAGAGCTCCTGTAAGTCACTAGCAGCTGAGTAGGAAGACATCAAATGATCAATGCAACATTCAGGTCATGATCATTATAATTTTGTTTTGAACAAGGTAAGGTGAATAGTTAGATCCTGGTTCCACTCGAGCCCTAAGCGCCTTCGAGTGTTTTTCTATTTGCGAAATTCAAAAATATTTAACTTTGATATAAATAAACTAACAACATATGCACCGCTCCACAAATGTAATGATTACACAGTTCAATATCCAACTCCCAATACACCACCTGTTGAAAGACGAACACTGGGCACGATTTCACATACTTGGAGACGTTTCCCGGTGCCTGCTCTATTTACCCTTCACAGGATTATCACATCTGATTCTACTGTCCTTTATTTCAACGTCTCTTCGCAACAAACAGCGGGAAACAGAAGCCAAACAATGAATTCCCATCAGTGTTTAGGGGATTAAAAACCACAAGAATGTCCCAGAGCAGCTTCTTCCTGCTCTGCCTCCCTCAGCAGGCCCACACACAGCCCGAGAAAGGTCTCTCTCTTCCCCCCAGCCCGCTCACTCCAAGTTCCGGGACCAGTTCCTGCTCCGCTCGGCCTCTTACAAACAGCCCCCGGTTCTCCCTGAACTCCCCCCGAATCAATCCCGGTCTCGGAGCCCCCCTCTGTGTCCCAGGCTCCCATCCCCATGTGCTGCTGGAAGGAGCCTGCTGTTCCCTCCCTTCCCTGGGCGCTGATCTCTCCATTGCGGTCTGTTTCAAACAAACCTCTTGTACTCACTGAGTAAATGCTCCTCAATGCGCTGGAGAGGGCCTCACGCATGCGCTTCTCTGCTCATGAGCAATCAGCATGGGGGCATTGCGCATGCATTGTTTTCCCAATGCTTCCCAGAAACAAACATCAGTCGGTCATTTCCCCAATTCCCTTTTCTCCCAGTTTGACCAAAACAACTGGAGTTGTGGGGGAAAGGGCAGAGAAGGTTTCAAGCTGGGACAATGTCTTTTTATGAAGCTCCAATGGAGCCCATTCCCGGGTCATGGTAATAACTCCTCCCTCCGGCTCTCTCACAATCTGATCAGGGAGCGGGGAAACTGGCGGACACTCGGCCCATCCCCTGTGCTCCCCCATTCGATAACATCACGTCTGATCGAATGTTAACTGTGGTATTTAATTCTGCTGAACCCTCATCCACAAATATTAACTCCTTGCCCAAAGAAACATACAGAGAGATGAAATAAGTGGAGCATCCTTACAAAGGCAGAAAATAACTGATGGAGAGAGTCTTGAATCACAGTGTCAGTGCTTATTTCTGGGTCAGGAGGTCCGTGCAAAAGTCAGACCAGGTGTGCAATTCTGAGAGAGTGTTGCCCTCATAACATCTCTGGTACTCGATTTAGTTCGTCGTGGATGACAGATTTTAGTGTCAGGTATGCTGCAGACAGAAACCTTGTGATGTATTGTATGCCACAACGAGAGACCCCAGCTGTTCTTGTTTATTCAATCCTGGAACGTGGATGTCGCTGGCTGAGCTTAGCATTTCTTCTCCATCCCTTTGAGAAGGCGGCGGTGAGCCACCTTCTGGAAAAGCTGTTGTCCATGTGCTGCCCACAATGTCATGAACAGGGAGTTCCAGGGTCTTGACCCAGTGAGGGTGAAAGAACACAGTTTTCTTTCCAAGTCAGCATGGTGAGTGGAGGGGACCTTGTCCGACATCAAGGCGGTGTTCCCTGACTCAGCTGCCTTTATCCTTTTAGATGGAAGTAGTCGCGATTTGGAAGGTCCTCCTTTTACAAATTACAAAACTTGAATCTCTTCGTCAGCGGCACAGACAGACGTCTCTCCGGCCGACAGGGAGAAATCAGAATAGTGTGTTGCCCTCCTGGTAACAGGATCAAGGATAGCTCGGAGAGAGTGCACGATATTCACAAAGGGCGTACACATTGGAACTAACTGCACAGGATGAGATTCCGAAAGAAGAATAAGGAAGAGAGGCAAGAATTTAGAAAGGAGGTCCTTTACAGTAGTAATATCTGGGTTACTCCCGCTGCTACGAGGAAGGGAGGGAAGGAATAGGATGATAGAGCAGAGGAATGCCCAACTCAGGAGCTGGTGCAGGGGAGAGGTGTTCCCATTTTTTGGATCATTGGAATCTCTTCTGGGGAAGAAATGACCGGTATTGCACCTGAATTGGAAGGGATCTAATATACTGGTAGGGGCGTTTCCTTGAGCTGCTGGGGAGGGGTTAAACTAGTAAGGTGTGGGGGTGGGGGGAGGTCAGTGGAAACCAGGGTGATAGTGAACAAAGATATCAATCTGATGCTGGTAGTCGGTAAGTCAAACACCCAGGGCAGACAGGAACGCAGCAGAGAATGTGGTTGGATTGATAACTTAAATTGCATTTATTTCAATGCAAGAGGCCTAACAGGGAAGGAGGATGAACTCAGGACATGGTTAGGAAAATGGGATTGGAATTGGGATATCATAGCAATTACAGAGACATGGTTTGGGGATGACACAACTGGCAGCTTAATGTTCCAGGAATCAACTGTTATAGGAAGGATGGGGGGAGGGGTCAGCAAGAGAAAATGGGGAGTGACATCTTTGGTAAGAGATAAGATCACACCTTTACTGAGGGAGGATATTCCTGGGCTTCTATTCATGGAAATTATTTGGGTGGAACTGAGAAATAAGAAAAGGTTTGATCACCTTTTGGGATTGGACTGCAGACACCCGCAACAGTCAGCAGGAAATTGAGAAACAAGTTTGTCAGGAGATCTTAGATCTGCAGGAATAATGGTGTGGTTATGGTGAGGGATTTTAACATTCCAAACATAGATTAGGGCTGCCATACTGTTAATCGTTTCGACAAAGAGGAATTTCTTAAGTGTGTGCAAGAAAATTTTCTGATTCAGTATATGAATGTACGTTGTAGACAAGGTGCAAACCTTGACCTACTCTTGGGCTATAATGATGTGTCAGTGGGGGAGCACTTTGGGGTCAGGGACCATAATTTTATTCGTTTTAAAACTGTGATGGAAAAGGATGGACGAGATCGAAAAGTTAAATTTCTAATTTGGAGTAAGGAGAAAGTGAGGACTGCAGATGCTGGAGATCAGAGCTGAAGATGTGTTGCTGGAAAAGTGCAGCAAGTCAGGTAGCATCCAAGGAGCAGGAGATTCGACATTTCGGATATGAGCCCTTCTTCAGGAATGAGGAAAGTGTGCCAAGCAGGCTAAGATAAAAATGGGGAGGAGGGACTTGGGGGAGGGGCGTTGGAAATGCGATAATTTGGAGTAAGGCCAATTTTGAGGGTATTATGCAAGAATTTTAAATGTTGACTGAGGGCAGATGTTCACAGCCAAAGGGATGGCTGAAAAATGGGAAGCCATCAAAACTGAGAAAACGAGGGCCCAGAGACAGTATGTTCCTGTTAGGGTGAACGGCATGACTGGTAGGTGTAGGAAGTGCTGCATGAGAAAAAAAGTTGAGCTTTTGGTCCAAATAAGAAGGAAGCATATGTTAGTTAAATACAGCAGAGGTTGAGTGAACCCTTCAAAGAGTATAAAGGCAGTCGGGAAAAACTTGAGAAGGAAATCAGGAGCACAAAAAAAGAGACATAACATAGCTTTGGCAAATAGTGTTCAGGAGAATTCAAATGGATTTTATAAAAACATGAAGGTCAAAAGGGTAACCAGGGAAAGAATAGGGCCCAGCAAAGGTTAACAAGGCAGCCTATGTGTGGAACAACAAGAAATGTGGAAGATACTAAGTGAGTGCTTACTGAGGACAAGAAATTGGAAGGTACAGAATATGGGAAGATAGATGGTGACATCTTTAAAAATGTCCATAATACAGAGGAGCTTCTGCTGAATGTTTTTAAATGGAAAAGGTGGATAAAGAATGAACAGCTGATTAGGTGTACCCTGGAACACGGTGATAAGCTAGGGAAGTGATTGTTGGGCCCTTGCTGAGATGTTTGTATCATCAATAGTCACAGGTGAAGTGCAAAAAGACTGGAGGCTGGCTAACATGGTGTCACTATTTAAGAAAGGTGGTAAGGAAAAGCCAGGGAACTATTGAACAGTGAGTGTAACATCAACAATAGGCACACAGTTAAGGGGATCGTGAGAGAGAGGATTTACATCTTTTTGAAAGGCCAGGATTGATTAGGGGTAGTCAACATGGCTTTCTGCATGGGAAGTCATGTATTACTAATTTGACTGAGTTTTTTTTAATTGGTAAGGAAGAGGACTGATGAGGGCAAAGTGGTGGGTGTGATCCATGTGGCCTTCAGAAAGGCGCTTGACAAGGTTCCCCATGGGAAATTGGTTAGCAAGATTAGATCACAGGGAATAATGGGAGAACTAGCCATTTGGATACAGAACTTGTTCGAAGGTAGAAGTCAGAGTGTGGTGGTGGATGAATGTTTTTCAGACTGGAGGCCTGTGACAAGTGATGTGCTACAAGGATCATTGCTCAGTCCTCTGCTTTTCATCATTTATATAAATGATTTTAGTTTAAAAATGACAAAGCACCAGGTTTTGTCCAACAGGTTTATTTGGAAATACAAACTTTTGGAGTGCAGCTCCACCGTCAGGTGCATATATTCAGAAAGCTTGTTGGACTCTTCCCTGGTGGTGTGTTATTTTTAACTTTGCACACCCCAGTACAATACCAGCACCTCCACATTATTTAGGTGTAAGTTTGCAGGTAAGTTAGTAAGTTTGCAGATTAGACAAAAATTGGAGGTGTCATGGATAGTACCTCGGAATACAGCAGGTGCTGGATTAGATGGGCCACTGGACCCAGGAGTGACATATGGAGTTCAATTTAAATCGATATGAGGTGCTGCAATTTGAGAAGGCAAACCAGGGCAGGACTTACACACTTAATAGTAAGGTCCTGTGGAGTGTTGCTGAACAAAGAGACCTTGGAATGTGATTCATTGTTCCCTGAAAGGAGAGTTACAGTTAGATGGAATAGCAAAGAAAGCATTTGATATGTTTTCCTTTACTGGTCAGAGCTTTGAGTATGTGACTTAGGAGAACACGTTGTGGGTGTACAGAACATTGGTTATGCCACTTTTGTAATATTATGTGCAATTCTGGTCTCTCTCTTATAGAAAGGATGTTGTGAAACTTGAAACAACTATTCAAGATAGTTTTTGATCCAAAGAAAAGGCCTACAATTTGGGAAGATATATAGCGAAAGACAAGAAGGCTGCAAACCGATCCAAATTCAGCAAATGACAGTGAAAAGGGATTTAACTAACAAAGAGCAAATGAAGAAAAGAGTAATGTTGTGGAAGCCATTAAAAAAAACCTGCTAAAACACCGATAAATATGTAAAGTGAGAAATGAACATAAATAGGTTGGTAAAGAGGACCATATGTCACTTACAATATAAAAGAGGGGAGTTCAAAATGGGGAACAAAAACGTCTCCAAAATTTCTAACATACTGTTGATCTCTGTTCACAAATGTTCACACAACTAACACAATAATAATGTTGGGGAGTTTAGTGGGAGGGAAAAACTGAACCAAATCAGTATTATTTGGGAAATGATGTTGGGACAATGGATTGGATTGAATATTGTGAAACACCAGGCCTTGATCATCTACATCTCAGAGTATTTAATGTAGTGGACTGAGTAATAGTGGATGCAGTGGTGGTCATGTTCCAAGATTCTATAAGCTCTGCAATAATTTACACATATTTGGGGTTAGCTAGTGTAAGCAATCCAATGGAAAAGGGAGGTAGGTATAAAATTGGGAACTATAGACCAATCAGCCTGCCGGGAAAAATCAAATTGAAAGCTTCAATGCGTACCTTTTTACAAAACAGTATTCAGGATCTGCTAGAATCAGCATGGGCATGAAGGGCCTGTTTCTGTCTTCTAAACTTGATAAACCGACTGGCCATCTTTGAGGATGTAAACAGTAGAGCTGATGAGAGTGTAACAGCCACTGAGGAAAAAAAAACTACAACTAACTCCCTGAACAATGCAGCAAAAGCTGAAAGGAGGAAATATTCTATCCTTCCATATTTACATTTGGTGATATTTCTGGCGTGTGACTATGTGAATGTGAATATTGTGTCAGAGAGACTGTAGGAAAAGGGCAGACAATTTGTCTTACGTAACTGTTTTTGTGTCCGCTAATATTATGATATTTCCAAGTGTCTCTTATGTAACTGTGAGAAGCAAAGCTCACTCACTTCAATAATTTCAGTCTGAGACAAGATCTGAATCAGTAGTGTCATTTATTTTACTCTTGCAAGAGGGTGTGGTGTCCACTGTCCACAAGGCAGGAACACACACACAAACACACACAAACACACACTGAATTCAACGAATACACGATATTTATGTAAGTTGGTTCATTTTTTTTATCCCATTGCTCCTCCCCGTTTACATCTTCCACTTCTCTAAGACCGGCACCCTTTACTCCTGTTTATCTCTTGCCTTATCCGGCCTTGTCTGTGACAAAATGCTTATTTCTGGCCTCACAAGGCCGTTTGACCACATCCTGCTGTGGCCCATTGTTAGGTATTGTCTACTCCCTCCATCTGTGCTTTCCCCAACCATACTGATCCTTATGACCTTCTAATTGGGGTTTGTTCCTGTGTTTCTGTAACAGTGGGAAACAGATGCTTACAACTACTGCTTGTGCAAGCATATCTGCCTTAACCTACATCCTCACAGCACCTTATCTCTTTGTCTGTAGTCACGTTTCATTCTTGCATACAATTTTAACTAATACAAAAACAATTATGTATTTCCTCCACATAGTTTGCATTCTTGTTGACTCAGTTCTTATTTGAAACAATTACACACTGGTGGGAGTTCATTTACCTTACTTCTGCAAGTATAATTACTTTTGCAACACTACTTTACCCATGTCCCACAGTTACTCAAAAATATTTTCATTTCAAGTTATCCCCCTGCTCCCCTTCTAATCCCCAAAGGTAGATTTGAAGGCAATATATTTGTTAGTTTCAAGATTTCGGTCTAAAAGTAGCGACAATGTCACCGTTCAGCTCAGAGAGCGCCATCAGTGCAGCAGCAAAATGCGTTTAACTCGACAACGGAGTCGTCTATGAGAGTGAAAACTTTTCGGCCGTAAAGCTTCCCCTGTCAGGGTGAGGAGCGATCGAGCCTGGCTCTCTGGAGATGCGGAATTTCAGAGGAATCGGAGAGTTTAGGCCGTTAGAGAAACACAGAGAGGCAGCAGGAACAGGGAGCTGACGGCAGGTTGTCCCTGCGCCGTCCGCTCGCTGCCTTGAAGTTGCTCAGTGCCGTCGCCAGCAGCTTCATTGCTGACCCAGTTCAGACTGACCCAGAGAGAGATTCAGCGCAGAGTTCTCAACATGAGCGACAGTGCAGCCGCCGAAACGGCTCCTCCAGCCTCCGCTCCCACCAAAGCAAAGGCTCCCAAGAAGAAGGCGGCGGCTCCCAGGAAAAAAAACACCCGGTCCCGGGTTGGGAGAGCTGATTCTGAAGGTTGTCGGGGATATCAAGGATCACAAAGGGACGTCTCTGTCCGCTGTAAAGAAGGCGCTGGAGAGAAGCGGGATCGATGTGGGAAAGCGAAAGGTACAGATCAAGATGAGTATCAGGAGGTGCCTGGCGAACGGCTCCCTTGTTCTGGTCAAGGGTCAGGGCCTCTCCGGCTCCTTCAAACTCCCAAAGAATCCAGTCAAGGCAAAAGCGGGAACATCAGCGGCCGCCAAGAAACCGGCCGTGAAAAAATCACCGGCCAAGAAGGTGACAGCAAAGAAATCTCAGACCAAGAAAGCGACAGTCAAGAAATCCCCAGCCAAGAAAGCGAGCGGCAAGAAGACGGCACCGCCAAAGAAAGCGGTGAGCAAAGCAGCGCCAAAGAAACGGACTCCCGTGAAGAAGGTGAAAAAGACCAAGGGCCCTAAAGCCCCCAAACCCCTCAGCAAACCGGCTAAAGGCAAGGCCAAGCCCAAAGCGAAAGTGACCAAGACAGCAGCAAAGAAATGAACCAGTCGGTGTAATATATAACCATCTGAACCCAAAGGCTCTTATCAGAGCCACCCACATCTCTCAGGAAAGAGCTGAGCCCGGATCCAATGTTCCCCGTCCCGGCGCCGAGCGCAGACCGACCTTAGATATTAATTGATCTGAATAAATCAAATACACACTCATGCCATGGTTAACGAGAGCGCAGACCTGTGAATGGGGAATGTATCACATAGGGAAGGGCGGGTTTAATTTTCTCCATCTGGTTATTTCGCGACTTATAACCCTACCGAGTCACGAATGTGACACATTGTAGTATTTGTACTTCACTGAGCCGTTCAGGAATGTTACTTTGTTCAGTTTTGATTCTGGGACGCTGCGGATGTTTTCATGGCGTGTTAGTTTTCATGGAGGGTTAGTTGGAAGACACACGGCTTTCAGCGGCAGCGATTCGTACATTGCGATGAACGTTATGCAATTTTTTAAAACACAATATATTAGGCAGGGGAGTGTTAATCTCTTCATTGTCTCCCTTGGTGTTCCCGCGAGCTGTAACTCTATGGTCATTGCTGAGAAAGCAGGCGGGAAAACATGGCGCCAAACCATCAATCGTTTTCTTTCAAATTTGAAAATTCCCGCCACGATGTAGATCAGAGAAGGCCATTTTACGGAAAGGATTCGAGATTCTCTTCGGAGGGAAGGTTCAGACTCAATGGACCGAATGCCCTCATTCAGTCTTGTCAGGATTTCATGAACGTTCTTGGCCGTGAGCGCATTAATTATCCCATAGATATTATTTTATTGTCGTGCTCCTTTATTGCAAAAGCTTCGCATTAATTATTACAATCCGGCAACTGTTCTGGTTTGATCTCGGTTCATTTTGAAAGCTTCTAACCGACAGCAGAAAGCCTCATTTCCATCATTCAATCATCATTACCACCCAACAACCCACGTGGAATTTTGGAAATTGAAAAATCAGTGTGTAATGTGGGTCTACCCGTGGGTCTGTCAGAAAAGGGGCACTTCTTTTGTTTCCCGGGGTGACACCCAGGGCTCACATCCCAACTGGGGCTTGTAGCTCCTGGAATAATCAAATGTTAGAGAGTAACTTGAGCAAATAGCAACAAACAGACAAAAAAAAAAGATTCACTGGTGTTTAATATGTTCCCAAGAGGCAGGGAGGAGAGAGGGCACGTTCCCTTCTCTTGAAGCCAGCGCCAAATCATCAACAACTTTCTTTCCAATTTGAAAAGCCCGCCGATTTACAAACAACGGAGTATGTTTTACATTGAAAAAGAGGACCTTGTTCAGAGGAGAATCCATCAATACTTGTTAATTCGGTTACAAATATGTACTTCAGACAAAGTTAAAAATCACACAACACCAGGTTATAGTCCAACAAGTTTAATTGGAAGCACTAGCTTCCGGAGCGCCGCTCCTTCATCAGGTGGATGTCTCTGAAAGGGAGTGCTTCCAATTAAACCTGTTGGACTATAACCTGGTGTTGTATGATTTTTAACTTTGTACACCCCAGTCCAACACCGGCATCTCCAAATCATTCTTCAGACAATCTCTCTCGCTCATCCATTTGCCTAACTGCATCTATCTCTTTCTACATTTTGTTTTCTTTTCTGGACCTGAAGAACTGGCAGAAACATAAAAGAAGCGCCAAGAACTGCAATATGCAATTAATCTCTTCATTTTACATTTCAAAAACACTCCGGCATGTTGATTAAACATCACAGAACGTTCTTCCGGGTGAGCATATTAATCATCTTTAGACAATATTTTAATGTTGCCCAGCCCTTTGTGCACTGAATCTGCCATCAGCAAAAGCTCCACATTTGCCATCCTAATCCTGCAGCTACTCTGGTTTGATCTAGCTTCATTTTGAAAATCTCTGACCGACAGCAAAAAGCCTCATTTATTGCAATCCGCGATCAGTCATAACAGCGTCAGGGACCCAGGTTCGAGTCTACCAGGCACAGACCTAAAGACATAGACGGCCAATCGTAAGATGCACTTGCTTCTAGTACTCAAAGACGGAGCATAGTGCTTTTTTGTTTGCCTGGGGTAATATTCACTGTTCATATCCCACCGTGAATGGTGGCTCCGGAACTGATCAAGTGTTAAAGTGTAACTCCAAGAAATAGAAACAGCTGAAAAATGGCTCACTAGTGTCATATGCTCCACAGCCAGGGAAAACGGGACTGAAGACACAATAATTAAAAAATGTGTAATAATAAAAAAAAATGCAGTATGAATAGACAGATGCAGAATACATCACACTTTCAAACAAAAGTAACTTCAACAATGAGACATTTGGTTTCGACTTGAACATAGACAGAGATACCACAGAAACGTAAGCAAGGAGACATCCTATACTGACTGACAGGACCAGTTTTTTTTTAAATAAGCTGATCTGTCCATTGCTACATGATAGTTTTACACTGATTCCTGAAGAAGGGCTCATGCCCGAAAAGTTGATTCTCCTGCTCCTTGGATGCTGCCTGACCTGCTGCACTTTTCCAGCAACACATTTTCAGTTTTGCACTGATACTCTGTACAACATTTTGTGATTGCCTTTTATTCATCTGAATCACATAATTGGTACAAAAGGCCATTTATCCCATTCTATTCTTTAACTGTTCTGCATACAAGTTTCCAGTAATAGCTGGGATTCGAACTATATACCCGTCTGCTCTCCTCTTCCTTAACCCACAGACTAAGCAAAAACTCAGAACTTACAAAATGCTTAAGAGATTAAGTTTAAGATCCCGTTTCAACGTCTTCATAACTTCTCCAATGGAATAAATCACAGTCACAGAAAATATTAGTGGCTGCTAGAGAATTAACCCAAATTGGTACGAAAGAGTAGAAACTGATTTGTACAGATTGAGAACGTCATTCTCACAGTCACACAGCAGAAACAGACTATGCTGCTCCCATATATTCACTTTGCAGAAGCTGACAGAGAGAGAATGGTAGTTACATATACATTCTCATAGCTCAAAACATGGCAGGACTTATTGTTTGCCAACACTCCCATGGTCCTACCATTAACTGTATAAGATCATCAGGTGCATATGAATAGCTGCTTGAAAATGGAGTGGCGGTTGTAAAAAGGTGTTTTAGAAAAGGTTGTAAGAAAGGTGTTTGGCATGCTTGTCTCCTTTAGTAAGTGCACTGAGATTAGGAGCTGGGACATTAGGTTCAGGCTGCGTAGGACATTGGTTAGGGCACTTTTAGAGAACTGCGTACAATTTGGGTCACGCTGCTATAGGAAGGATGTTGTTAATCTTAAGAGGGTGCAAAAAAAATGACAGCAATGTTACCAGGATTAGAGAGTTTGAATTATCGGGAGAGGCTGAATAGGCTGGGGCTTTTCCCCCTGGAGCATTGGAAGCTGAGGGGTGATTTTTACAGCTGTTTATAAAATCATGAGGGGCATTGATAGAATGAAAAGTCAAGGTCTTTTTCCTCGGGTGTGGGAGCATAGAGGGCATAGGTTTAAGGTGAGAGGGCAAAGATTTAAAAAATAACCTGAGGAACAACCTTTTCATGCAGAGGGTGATGTGCATATGGAATGAGCTTCCAGAGGATGTGATGAAGGTGGGACCAATTACAGCATTTAAAAGGAGCCCAGATTGGTAAATGACCAGGAAAAGATTGAAAGGGGTATGTGGCTAATTTAGAATCCAGAGAAGGTATATTCCTGTCAGGATGAAAGGAAAGGCTGGTAGTTATAAGGAATGCTGGATTACTAAAGAAATTGAGGGTTTGGTTAAGAAAAAGAAGGAAGCATATGTCAGGTATAGACAGGATAAATTGAGTGAAAACTTTGAAGACTTTAAAGGAAGTAGGAGTATACTTAAGTGGGAAATCAGGAGATAAAAATAGGGGACATGAGGTATCTTTGACAAATAGAAATAAAGGAGAATCCAAAGGGTTTTTACAAATACATTAAGGACAAAACGGTAACTAAGGAGGGAATAGGGCCCCTCAAAGGTGGCCTTTGTGTGGAGCCGCAGAAAATCGGGGAGATACTAAACTGGTATTTTGCATCAGTATTTACTGTGGAAAAGGATTTGGAAGATATAGACTGTAAGGAAATAGATGGTGACATCTTGCAAAATGTCCATATTGCAGAGGAGGAAGTGCTGGATGTCTTGAAACGTAAAGGTGGATAAATCCCCAGGACCTGATCAGGTGTACCCGAGAACTCTATGTCAAGCTAGAGAAGTGATTGCTGGGCCTCTTGCTGAGATATTTGTATCATCGATAGTCACAGGTGAGGTGCCTGAAGACTGGAGGTTGGCAAACGTGGTGCCACTGTTTAAGAAGGGTGGTAAGGACAAGCCAGGGAACTATAGACCAGTGAGCCTGATGGGCAAGTTGTTGGAGGGAATCCTGAGGGATTGGATGTATATGTATTTGGAAAGGCAAGGACTGACTTGGGAGAGTCAACATGACTTTGTGTGTGGGAAATCATGTCTCACAAACTTGATTGAGTTTTTTGAAGAAGTAACAAAGAGGATTGATGAGGGCAGAGCATAAGATGTGATGTATATGGACTTCAGTAAGGCATTTGACAAGGTTCCCCATGGGAGACTGATGAGCAAGGTTAGATCTCATGGAATACAGGGAGAACTAGCCATTTGGATACAGAACAGGCTCAAAAGGTGGAAGAGGTGGTGGTGGAGGGTTGTTTTTCAGACTGGAGGCCTGTGACCAGTAGAGTGCCACAAGGATCGGTGCTGGGTCCTCTACTATTTGTCATTTACATAAATGATTTGGATGTGAGCATAAGAGGTACCATTAGTAAGTTTGCAGATGACACCAAAATTGGAGATGTAGTGGACAGCGAAGAGGGTTATCTCAGATTACAACAGGATCTTGACCAGATGGGCCAATGGGCTGACAAGTGGCAGACGGAGTTTAATTCAGATAAATGCGAGGTGCTGCATTTTGGGAAAGCAAATCTTAGCAGGAGTGATACAATTAATGGTAAGGTCAGAGGGAGTGTTGCTGAACAAAGAGACCTTGGAGTGTAGGTTCATAGCTCCTTGAAAGTGGAATCACAGGTAGATAGGATAGTGAAGATGGTGTTTGGTATGCTTTCTTTTATTGTTCAGAGTACTGAGTACAGGAGTTCAGAGGTCATGTTGCAGCTGTACAGGACATTGGTTTGGCCACTGTTGGAATATTGCATGCAATTCTGGTCTCCATCTTATCAGAAAGATGTTGTGAAACTTGAAAGGGTTCAGAAAAGACTTACAAGGATGTTGCCAGGGTTGGAGGATAGGGAGAGGCTGAACAGGCTGGGGCTGTTTTCCCTGGTGGGTCGGAGGCTGAGTGGTGATCTTATAGAGGTTTACAAAATTATGAGTGGTATGGATAGAGTAAATAGGCAACTATTTTCCCTAGGGTGGGGGAGTCCAGAACTAGAGGGCATAGGTTTAGGGTGAGAGGGGAAAGATATAAAAGAGACCTAAGGGGCAACTTTTTCACACAGATGGTGGTGCGGGTATGGAATGAGCTGCCAGAGGAAGTGGTGGAGGCTGGTACAATTACAACATTTAAAAGGCATTTGGATAGGTATGTGAATAGGAAGGTTTTGGAGGGATATGGGCCGGGTGCTGGCAGGTGGGGCTAGATTGGGTTGGGATATCTGTTCGCATGGACGGGTTGGACTGAAGGGTATGTTTCTATGCTATATATCTCTATGACTCCATGCTAACAAATGAGATTTGATTAGTTTAGGGTATCTGGTCAGTGTGCATTAGTTGGATCAAAGGCTGTATGACTCTACAACCTGAAAGTTACAGGTTGATAACTAGACTCTCATATATACACAGCAAAAACCTGACAGGTGGCATATGATCAATGCAATTACATAGACAGATACCAAAGACTGACGGGTACAAATTAATAACTGCACCCTGAGGTACACAGAGCAAAAGCTGTCATGCATATACTCATACAGTACAGAAAAGCCCTTCAGGCATCGTGTCTGCACCCACAATAACTACCACTGAAGGTTTGTTAATTTCCTGCACTTGTCTCATATCCTTAAATGGTATGACATTTCAAGCGCTCATCCAAATACTTTTTCAAGGTTAAGGTTTCTGGGCTCCACTGCCTTCCCAGGCAGTATCTTCCAGATTTCCATGACTTGCTGAGTGAAAGAGATTTTCCCTCAATATATTTACCCCTTTACCCTACACCATAGTGAGAATCCTTATCCTTTACTATATCCTAACCCAATCACCACTTGTGATTGATCGCTCAAACAAGGGAAACAGCTTCTCTACATTCACCCTGTCCATTAGCCTCATAATCTTTCACACCACAATCATGTGCCACCACCTCAGTCATCTCTGCTCGAGAAAAAAAACAATCCAAGCTCATTTAGTCTCTCCTTTCCTTTTGGAAGCAATATTTGTGCTTTGATCCTAATCCCCCATACTGGGTCTGGGGTTAGCACTCCTGATGAAGGACTTTTGCCCGAAACGTCGATTTCGCTGCTCGTTAGATGCTGCCTGAACTGCTGTACTCTTCCAGCACCACTAATCCAGTATTTGCTTTCCAGCATCTGCAGTCATTGTTTTTACCTTGCGCCTTCCCAAAGCTGACTTTTCGTGACCAGAAGAGCGCATGCGTGAGGCCCACCCCCAGCGCTGCCATTGAGGAGCATTTACTCAGTGAGTCCAAGAGGTTTGTTTGAAACAGACCGCAATGGAGAGATCAGCGCCCAGGGAAGGGAGGGAATAGCAGGCTCCTTCCAGCAGCACATCGGGATGGGAGCCTGGGACACAGAGGGGGCTCCGAGAGCGGGATTGATTCGGGGTGAGTTCAGGGAGAACCGGGGGCTGTTTGTAAGAGGCCGAGCGGAGCAGGAACTGGTCCCGGAACTTGGAGTGAGCGGGCTGGGGGGAAGAGAGAGGCCTTTCTCGGGCTGTGTGTGGGCCTGCTGAGGGAGGCAGAGCGGGAAGAAGCTGCTGTGGGATATTCTTATGGTTTTTAATCCCCTCAACACTGATGGGAATTCATTGATTGGCTTCTGTTTCACGCTGTTTGTTGATATTGGGTAGTGAGAAATGGAAGGACAGACCGTAATTTTTTTGTGACAATCCTATAAAGGACACGTATTAGAGTGAACAGATTTGATGTTTCGAGTAAAACATTAGACATAGCGTCCCTCATTTTTTCCTTCAGCACTTAGTGTGTTGGCCGCTTGCTGTTGATATGTGTCAGCATTGCAGCTGCTTCAGGAATTCCCATTCATGGAGGTGAACAGTTGTTATTTCTGGATCACACTCATTGTCTCAAAGTTGCAAATAAAAGGAAAGGAGACCAAGAGCAACCCAGGGAAAGAGTGGATTGGAAACCTCGTTCTGTTTGAATTGCTAGGTTTAAAAATAAGGTAAAAAGGTAAAAAAAATACTCTAATGATTATTAACTGACTGCCACACTGATCAGTTTAATTTTGCCTAATTTGGCTTATGTTGATTTACAGCTGTAAAATCTTCTGTCTTCCACCAAGCAAATATTTGAATGATGAAGACAATGTCATAGTTCCTCAGTACAAGGCCAATTGTGACCAGCTGCTTCTAACAAACAGCAGGTATGTTACCACTATCAAAGCAGAGAACATCCTTTCCACAGGCACAGAGCAGATTGGATCAGACTTAGTTTGAGCACAAATTTCCAGAGATATACCAAACAGTCAGAACTGCAGAAAGACAAGTTTCTTTTTTCTTTGCATTCTCCATAGACAGCTTCCTGGTTTTAATTAATGTGAATCATAGGCCATGAAGATTCACAGCATGTTTGAAGATGACTGGTTGTCTAAAGTAGGCAATTGGTGTACTAAGTCAAGTTTACATTTTAAAAGGGCATTTTAACTGTCACAATGACATCATTCTTTTACATAGTTTCAACAGCCATATGCAATAAGTAGTGAATCGTTACTGAGCACACACACATATACACAAAAGGTATTGACTGTTTCAGGTTGAATCACCATATCAACACACAAGATACAGAGACTAACAGCGATGTACACACATTTACACTGTAGGAAACAGAAATGAATATATACAAAATGTTTACATAAAAACAAGCAACTAATCCCATTCAGCCAGCATTCCATTTCAATAAGGGTGTCATGACAGCAGAGGAGCTGCCAATCCCACCTTGATCCCCACATCATTCTCAACGTATTCACCTTGCAAGGATAGAAATTAAATTTCCCACACTGCCCTGTATTAATATTTTGAATCAAAAAAATGTGTAACTTGGTCTCCAAATTCACTTTACTCTTCTACAAGGAATCCCAAATGCCCCACCCTATGAAATATCACAAAAAAACAAGAAAGTCGAATGTCATATTGTCAATTTAACAATAGTCAAATAATTCAAAGAAATTTAGCCAAGTCTTGTAATTTGTAAATTCTCTTCTTTTTTTGCAAGAAGAGATCAACCGTGTTCAATAAATTTGCCTGAATGGTTTAAATCTTCTCCACTGTATGACAAAAATACAAGTCTTTTTGCTTTCCTCATTGGCACCATAGAGCATCAGGAGAGTACTGCTAATGGCTTGCACTGTCGCACCACCGAGCAGGATTATGTAACACTCACAATAGAATAATGAAGTGAACTAACCAATTCTCTTTCCTGTAGCAGGAATATTGTGGTCAGTTGGCTACGATACACTTTATCTGTTTGTTCCCCTTTCTTTTCGACACGAACAAAGGAATGTAACGACTATCCATTTCACAGTGTTATTCACAAAAGTATGCATTGAGGAAAAAACCTGATGATATCCTGAAGAACAGCCCATGGTATCATTCTCCCCAGTTAGAGTCTGCACTACAGGAGTTGGAAAACCGTTTAATTGTGTCACAATCTATGACACAAAGCAAATACACTAAGCAGAAACTAACAGATACAGATTGATAAGTGCACTCACACATTCACATAGCTGAAATTGACAGGTATAGATTAATACCTAAATTCAGAGCCACAAAGCAGAAGCTGGCATGTACAGTTTGACTGTACTTAGACATTCACAGAGCAGTCAGATTGGTAACTATATTCTGATGTTCACGTTGCAGAAAACTGCATGTATGGATTGCTAACTGCACACTGTAACACATATAGGAGAAGTTGAGGACTGGCAGGTACAAATTGGTAAGCATATTCACAACACAGAAGCTGATAAGGTAAGATTGATAAATGCACTCACAGATTCACATGGCAGCCATTACCAGTTACTGATTAATTACTGCACACTCAAATACACAGCTGAAACTGATAGGAACAAATTAGTAAGTACACCCTGACATTCACATAGTGACTGACAGAGATAGTGACTGACAGAGATAGTTTGATACCAAATGTATCATATCTATGAAGCAGAAACTGACAGGAACAGATGAGGAAAAAGTGAGGACTGCAGATGCTGGAGATCAGAGCTGAAAATGTGTTGCTGGAAAAGCGCATCAGGTCAGGCAGGATCCAAGGAGCAGGAGAATCGACGTTTCGGGCATGAGCCCTTCATTCCTGAAGAAGGGCCCATGCCCGAAACGTCGATTTGCCTGGTCCTTGGATGCTGCCTGACCTTGCTGCACTTTTCCAGCAACACATTTTCAGGAACAGATGAGCAATAACACTCCGTTTCATATTGCATATACTGACAAGTAATTTTTGGTAACTAATCTCCCAGTTTCACACAACAAAATCTAACAAGTATAGATCGATAACAATACTCCGTTTGACAAGCAAAACCTGACAACTACACTCATATTCAACTCATATTCATATGACAGAAACAGTTACAGTTTGATATCTACTCTCACCCATTCACATTGCAGAAACTGACTGGGACAGATTGATGACACTCACACATTCATATGACAGAAACTAACAGAGGTTCAGCTTGATAACTAAAATAACAGATGTAGGAGAAGCTGACAGCTAAAGACTGATAATTATATTCTCATTCACATTGCAGAAACTGAGATTGATAACTGCACCCATATAATCACACAGAAACTGACAGGTACAGATTTGATAACCACAGTCACACATTCCAATTGCAATAATTGACAGAGACAGATTGACCCTCCCTATGGGATATTCCAAAAAAAAGAAAACAATGCCATTTATTCAGATTATCAAGACAGCTCCCTTCAACATCATGGAATATAATTGATCAGGTCCCAGGGTTTGAGACACCTTTATGTTTTTTTACCATCCCTTGCACCTCTTCTTTTGGAATGTGGACTGTTTTCAAGATATCAATATTTATTACCCAACGTTTCCTAGCCTCCACTTCTATGTCTCCAGGCATAGAACAATAACTGTACTCACACATTCATATTACAAAGAATGGCAGATTCAGATTGATAAATGCATTCATATATTGTCAAATCAGAAATTGATGGGGAGAGATTTATCTAGCAGAAACTTTCAGGTATAGTCTTTTAGTTAGAATTAGAATCCATTCAGTTTTGAAACAGAACCTTAAGCCTGGCAAATCCACACCAACCCTCTGAAGATGATCTCAACAACAGCTACTCCCTTATCACTCTACATTTACACCTGACTAATGCACCTAACCCATTCATCCTTGAACACTATGGGCAATTTAGCATGGCCAATTCACCTAACCTCTTCTTTGGACTGTGGGAGGAAACCGGGGCACCCGGAGGAAACCCACACAGACATGTGGAGAATATGCAAACTCCACACAAACAGTCGCCTGAGGCTGGAATCGAATCCAGGTCCCTGGCGCTATGAGGCAACAGAGCCAACCACTGTGCCATATAATGTGCCACATTACACAAGAATATTCACACCACAGAAACTGATTGGTACAGATTGATTACAACACATGTATGTTCACAGAACAAAAACTGATATTTACAGATTGATAACTACATTTTCATATTCACATTGGAGAAAAGGACAGGTATGATTTAATGAATACATTTGCATTTTTACAAGCAGAAACATTCAGGGATATTAATAACTGCATTCATACACTCATATCTGAAACTGACAGGTACAGATCAAAATCTAAACTCGCTTATTGACGTAGCAGAAACTGAGACCCACAGGTTGATACTTGCACTCATATGTTCAGATAGCAGAAATTGACAGGCACAGATGGATAACTACACTCACAGTAGAAACTGACAAGAACTTTCCCATCGCATAACCAAACAGGTAAAGATTTATTACTACACTTTCAAGTTGACAGAGGGAAAATCACACTGCCATGTACAGTTTGATAATGATACTCAAAAATGACAGATCAGAATCTCACAGGTACATATTGGTAACTACACTTTCTCATTGACCCAGCAGAAATTGACAGATGTAGACTGATAATTACACTGACACATTCACAGCACAAACTGACAAGAACAGGTTGAAAACTACCCTCATTCATTCATGTAGCAGAAAGTAATAGCTAGTGCAGGAGTCTTCTGTGGCTATTTTCATTGTAAACAAGTATGCTGTTTTGAAAAATGTAGGGAGTGATTGATTCACAGGGGAACGTAGCACAAATAGCCAAGTTTCTGGTATTGAGACTGGCTCTAATGCAATGAGGGGTATGTTGGGTTCCAAGAGATCAATTGTGTTGGGGGACAGTCTAGTCTGAGGTGTAGACAGATTTTTCTGTGGTCAGCAGTGAAAAATCAGAATGATGTGTTGCTTCCCTGGTGCCAGGATCAAGATGTCTCAGAGAGGATGCAGAATGTTCTCAAGGGGGAGAGAGACCAGCTGTAGTTCATTGATTCCAATGTGGACAATGACATAGGAAGGGAAAAGGTTGAGATTCTGAAGGGAGATTACAGAGAGTTAGGAAGGAATTTAAAAAGGAGGTCCTCGAGGGTAGTGATATCTGAATTACCCCCAGTGCTACGAGCTAGTGAGTGCAGGAATAGGAGAATAGAGCAGATGAATGCATGGCTGAGGAGCTGGTGTCTAGGTGAAGGATTCACGTTTTTGGATCATTGGAATCTCTTTTGGGATAGAAGTGACGTGGACGCATTGCACTTAAATTGGAAGGGAACTAATATACTGGCAGGGAAAATTTGCTCGAGCTGCTCGGAAGAGTTTAAACTAGTAATGTAGTAGGGGGATGGGACCCAGGGAAATAGTGAGGAAAGAGATCAATCTGAGACTGGTACAGTTGAGAACAGGCGTGAGTCAAGCAGTCAGGGCAGGCAAGGACAAGGTAGGGCTAATAAATTAAACTGCATTTATTTCAATGCAAGGGGCCTAACAAGGAAGGCAGATGAACTCAGGGCATGGTTAGGAACATGGGACTGGGATATCATAGCAATTACAGAAACATGGCTCAGGGATGGGCAGGACTGGCAGTTTAATGTTCCAGGTTACAAATGCTACAGGAAGGACAGAAAGGGAGGCAAGAGAGGAGGGGGAGTGGTGTTTTTAATAAGGGATAGCATTACAGCTGTACTGAGTGAAGGTACGTGCAGGGAAGTTATTTGGGTGGAACTGAGAAATAAGAATGGGATACTCACCTTATTGGGATTGTATTATGGACCCCCTAATAGTCAGAGGGAAATTGAGAAACAAACTTGTCAGGAGATCTCAGCTATCTGTCAGAATAATAGGTTGGTTGTGGTAGGGATTTTAACATTATGGTAGTCCCAGACTATGTTTGGAAAGTTAAGAGTTTAGATGGAGAGGAATTTGTTAAGTGTACAAGAATATTTTCTGATTCAGTATGTAGATCTACCTGCTGGAGAAGGTGCAAAACTTGACCTACTCTTAGAAATAAGGCAGGGCAGGTGACTGAGGTGTCAGTGGGGGAGCACCTTGGGGCCAGCAATCATAATTCTATTATTAGATCTAAAATAGTGATGGAAAAAGATAGACCAGATCTAAAAGTTAAAGGTCTAAATTGGAAGAAAGCCAATTTTGACGGTATTAGACAAGAACTTTCAAAAACTGATTGGGGGCAGATGTTCGCTGGTAAAGGGAAGCCTTCAGAAATGAGATAACGAGAATCCAGAGAAAGTATATTCCTGTTAAGGTGAAAGGAAAGGCTGGTAGGTATAAGGAATACTGGATGACTAAAGAAATTGAGGGTTTGGTTAATAAAAAGAAGGAAGCATATGTCGGGTATAGATAGAATAGATTGAGTGAATCCTTAGGAGAGTATAAAGGCAGTCGGAGTATACTTAAGAGAGAAATCAGGAGGGCAAGAAGAGGACATGAGATGGCTTTGGCAAATAGAATTAAGGAGAATCCAAAGAGTTTTTACAAATACATTAAGGACAAAAGGGTAACTGGGGAGAGAATCGGGCCCCCCAAAGATCAGCAAAACACCCTTTTGTGGAGCCACAGAAAATGGGGGATATACTAAATGAGTATTTTGCATCAGTATTTACTGTGGAAAAGGATATGGATGATATAGAATGTAGGGAAATAGATGGTGACACCTTGAAAAATGTCCATATTACTGAGGAGGAAGTGCTTGATGTCTTGATATGCATAAAGGTGGATAAATCCCCAGGACTTGATCAGGTGTACCGTAAAATTCTGTGGGAAACTAGGGAAGTGATTGCTGGGCCTCTTGCTGAGATATTTGTGTCATCAATAGTCGCAGGTGAGTTGGTGGAAAACTGGAGGTTGGCTAATGTGGTACCACTGTTTTAAGAAGGGTGGTAAGGACAAGCCAGGGAACTATAGACCAGTGAACCTGAATTCGGTGGTGGGCAAGCTGTTGGAAGGAATTCTATGGGTCAGGATGTACAGGTATTTGGAAAAGTGAGGACACATTGACTATCCCTAATGTGGCTTTGTGCGTGGGAAATCAAGTCTCACAAACTTGATTGAGTTTTTTGAAGAAGTAACAAAGAGGATTGATGCGGGCAGAGAGGTAGATGTGATCTATATGGACTTCAGTAAGGTGTTTGTCATGGTTCCCCATGGGAGACTGGTTATCAAGGTTAGATCTCACGGAATACAGGGAGAACTAACCACTTGGAAACAGAACAGGTTAAAAGGTAGAAGACAGGGGGTGGTGGTGGAGAGTTGTTTTTCAGAATGGAGGTCTGTGACCAGTGGAGTGCCACAAGGATCAGTGCTGGGTCTGCTACTTTTTATCATTTACATAAATGATGTGGGTGTGAGCGTAAGAGGTATCATTGGTAAGTTTGCAGATGACACCAAAATTGGAGGTGTAGTGGACAGTGAAGAAGGTTACCTCAGATTCCAACAGGATCTTGACCAGATGGGCCAATGGGCTGAGAAGTGGCAGATGGAGTTTAATGCGAGGTGCTGCAAATCTTCACAGGACTTGTACACTTAACGGTAAGGTCCAAGGGAATGTTGCGGAACAAAGAGACTTTGGATTGCAGGTTCATAGCTCCTTGAATGTAATGTCACAGGTAGATAGGATAGTGAAGGTGGTGTTTGGTATGCTTTCCTTTATTGAGTACAGGAGTTGGGAGGTCACTTTACAGCTGTACAGGACATTGATTAGGCTACTGTTGGAATATTGCATTTCATTCTGGTCTCCTTTCTATCTGAAAGATGATGTGGAACTTGAAAGGGTTCAGAAAAGATTTACAAGGATGTTGCCAGGGTTAGAGGATTTAAGCTATTGGGAGAGACTGAACAGACAGGGGCTGTTTTCCCTGGAGTGTCAGAAGCTGAGGTGTGACCTTAGACGTTTCCCAAATTTTGAGGGGGATGGATAGGATAAATAGACAAAGTCCTTTCGATGGGGTGGGGGAGTCCAAAACTAGAAGGCATAGGTTTAGGATGAGGGGGAAGATATAAAAGAGACTTGAGGGGCAACGTTTTCACACAGAAGGTGATATGTATATGGAATGAGCTGCCAGAGGAAGTGATGGAAACTGGTATAATTGCAACATTTAAGAGGCATTTGAAATGGGTATATGAATGGGAAGAGTTTGGAGGGATATGGGCCGGGTGCTGGCAGATAGGGCTAGATTGGGTTGGGCTATCTGGTCGGCATGGACAGGTTGGATCGAAGGATCTGTTTCCATGCTGTAAATCTCTGACCCTATGACTACAGATGATAACCACCAATTACATATTCACAGAGCCGAATGTTCCAGTACTGAGCTCACATTCACATTACAGAAATTGACATACATTTTGATAAAGGCATTCGGACATTTCCAAACCAGAAACTTACAGCTACATGTTCATATCAACACTGGGATAGGTCGGGAAATACACATACACGTTCGCATGGTGGAAACTGAATTGTTCATATTGATGACTATATTTGGATGTTCACAAAGCAAAGAGATTGATAACTGCACCATATTAACAGAACATAATCTGACAGGTAGAGATTAATAACTATATTTCCATAAGCAGAAGGTTGAAACTGACAGGTTTATAAATTGATAACCTCATTCACATATTCATAACACAGATACTGACAAGGAATGATTGATATACACACTCACATCTTCACCAAGCAGAAACTGACTGGTACACATTGATAACTAAACTCACATGTTGAAATAACAGAAACTGAAAGGTACAGACTGATAGCAACACCCTTGTTCTCATAGCTCATACTGCCAGATATTGGTTGAGATGTACACTCTCATTCACATTGCAAAATCTGGCAGGTATAGTTTAATTA
Source organism: Chiloscyllium punctatum (assembly GCF_047496795.1). NCBI lineage: Eukaryota > Metazoa > Chordata > Chondrichthyes > Orectolobiformes > Hemiscylliidae > Chiloscyllium > Chiloscyllium punctatum. The sequence goes on from NC_092790.1 coordinate 15,797,185, forward strand.
CTTCCTTGGATAAATGGAGGAAACACTGCCAGGGACAGATTACACTCTTCTTGTCAAATAACAGAAAACCACATGTACAAATTGATCACAACACTTCCACTTTCACATAACATAAACTCACAGATTCAGTTTGATAAGTACACTCAATTTTACATAGAATCTGACGGGTAGAGATTGAAAATTCTCTATATGATTAAATTCTCAATATGACTCACATATTGACTTGGCAGAAACAGATAGGCATAGATTCAAACCTGTGGTCCCATACTCACATTGCCAAAACTGACTGGTATACTTCAGTATAGGCAGAGAAAATTTTCTGACAAGTATAATTTGATAAAGACATACATATGGCAGAATGTATTGGTCACAACACTGTCTCACCGAGCAGAAACTGATGCGGAAATATTGATAAATGCACTCATATTCACATTGCAGAGACCGACAGGAAGAGTTGCTTCTGAATTTCTCATATTCACGCAGCAGAATTAGGCATGGATAGATTTACAATTTCACACACACATTCAGCCAGAAAAACTGACAGGTATGGATTGGTAACTACATTTACAGATGCACATACATTTTGACAGGGACAGATCAAAACTAAACTCTAAGAAAAACTCAAAGCAGAATCTGACAGATACAGAATGATAAATGCATTTACACATTCATAAAACCAAAAACTGACAGTTACTGATTGAATCAGAGTGTTTAATTAACAGAGAACAGAAACTAATGAGGAAAGATTGATCAATTCACTTTCACATTGTAAAGACTGACAGCAATAAATTGATAAATACACCCACAGACAGAGCAGAAACTGATAGGTACAAATTGATAACTACACACATGTATGCTCATAGCAGAAAGTGACATGAACAGATTGATAACTACAGTCACACATTCTCATTGCAACAACTGCCAGCGACACATTGATTGACAATTACTTGTTCACGTGACAAAACTGACAGGCAGAGACTGAAAATGACAGCCACATTCACACAGCAGAATCTGACAGGCACAGATTGATAACTGTATTCTCACATTCACATTGACTGAAACTGACAGGTACAGTTTATTACTGACACTCTCAGATTAACAGAGCAGAAACTGACAGGGATAGGCTGGTCAATGAACTCACACATTGACATTGTAGAGACTGACAAATACATATTTAGAACTGTATTTTCACATTTACAAGTAGAGGTGGATAACTCAATGCAAATATTCATACAGAAGAAACTGACCAGTACAAATTTATAGCTACATTTACATATCCACGAAACTGACTGGAACAAATTGAGAAATACATTCTCATTGCAAAAGTGGACAGTGCTCTCAGCTGCAGGGTTATGGGTTGGGTGCAGGATGATGGGATTATCATGGCCATCTGGTGTCTTTGGGTTGGAACAGACAAGATAGGCCAAATGGCCCCTTTATGTGCAATTTCATTTCAATGGATCGATAGTTCTATATCAATCTGTCACTGTGAGTCACTGCTATGTGAAGAAATAAGTAATTTCAGAAAGGCTTGGAGGGACAAAATGAGAGAGTGTGTTTGTCATTCACAAAGTAGGAATTGACATGAATAGTTCAATAACGAAACTGATAATCACAGCCCCACTTACATTGGATAGCCCCATTCATGGAGCTGTACAGTTATTGGTTAGTTTCTGGACCTCACTCAATTGGTGTTGAATTAACAAAAAGAAAAATCACCAGACCTGGAGCAAGAGTAGAATCAAACACGTTGTTCTGTTTGAATTCCTAGCTTTAAATACAATATCCTAATTATGAACAGAATGTTCCGTTGATCAGTTAAAGATGGTCGAACATGTCTGATGGTGATTTACAGGAGATTTCCCTTCTGTTTTCCTCCAGGGAAATACTTGAAGGACCAAGACAATGTAATTTTCCCTCGGTACAGAGCCAAGGGTGACCAGTTCCTTCTAACAAACAGCAGGTATGTTACCGCTGTCAGAGTGAAGAATATCATTTCCACAGTCAGAGCGGATTGGGTCAGCTACACGTTGAGCTCAATTTGAGAGAGAGAAACAACAGAGAAACTGTAAGTTTATTTTTTTTTTTGCTCACAATTCACAATGCACATGTCCAGTTTGAACAAATGTCACTGTTCACAACTCACTGACATTTGCACAATTTTTAAACTGGAAAGTCGGAACTCTTGTCCAAAGTATACACTCAAGAACTGAAACAAATCTGCCTCAAATCACCCACATAGCAAGTATCACATAACGAATCACACCCTCAGAGAATATTAGTGGCTGCCAGAGAGTTACCTCCCTTTGACAAATAGAAACTGACAAGATGCATTGATATCTTTGTTCATTCATTCACTTTGCAGAAACAGGCAAAAAGACCTTGATGTTGACGCACATATTGACAGGGCAGTCTCACTTGCGCGCACACACACACACACACACACACAACCTTGCAGGCAGTGTCATGTATAGATTCATAACACTCAGATGTTCACGTGACAGAAAGTGACACACACTCTCTTATTTTCATTGCACATAGCAACAGGACTGGGTGGACAACTACACTTCCAAATTTAGATATCAGAAAGCATGAGGTACAGATGAATAACTGTGCTCAAAGGTTCACGAATCCGAAACTGGCATTTCAGGTCCATAATCAAACTCAACTGTCAGGTAGAGACTGAAGGTGGCACTCTCATTCGCAAAGATACAATCAAACTGACGACAGGTACATTATGATAACTAAAATTACATTCAGATGTCAAAAACTGACATGGATAGATTGGAAAATACACTCACACTTTTTCACAATAGTAAAATTCCTAGAAAGATTAATAAGTGCACTCCCATATTCAATGCAGAAACTGACAGGAACAAGTTGATAACACTCCCAATTCACATCGCATGAACTGACAGGTACTGCTTAATAACTAGGCAAAAGTGAGAACTGCAGATGCTGGAAACCAGAGTCTAGATTAGAGTGGTGCTAGAAAAGCACAGCAGGTCAGGCAGCATCCGAGGAGCAGGATAACTATTCACAGAACAAAATCTGACAGCCACATATTGACACTCACACTGTTACACCGAGCAGAAACAGACAGATACAGATTGATAACTAAACTCACATTCACACAGCAGAAACTGAGAGGGTAGATTTATAACAACAGTCACATGCTTGAATTGCAATAACTTATAGAGAAACGTTAGTGACAACACTTGCATGTTCACGTGACAAGAATGGACAGGTACAGGTCGATAAATGAATTTTCATATTCACAATGCAGGAACTGAGAGATGGAGACTGTGTGATGAGACTGTGGCTTTAAGTGGTTGATTTTTCATTTTGTTCTTCAGGAGCAAATTTAAGGCAGAGACACCGAGCCACGAGAGCAAACAGTTTGAGGCCTATTGGGTATCTTTATAGAAAGCTGAAGACTCATCAACAGAAATACTTCATGTTTGAGAAGGAGACCTTGTGTTTGTTGTTCTTGGAGAAATTCAAGAACAAAAATTACAGACTGTCCAGATGAAGCTTATTGTCGCAACCATTCAATTTGCAAATTACATACATGGCAGGACAAGAGAACCTAATTGCCAAGGTGTTGTGACTTTGATGAAAAAAAGATGGAAGGATTTCATAGCAGGAAACAATGAACTGTCGTAGTAAGTGTTTGCATGCTTAGAGTCAATGTAATGTATATGTATTGTGTACTAATAGTGTAAGGCTAAAGAACTTCTTAAAATTAGGCCGTCCCTGTATATCTAAGAAAAGGGGTGGAAGGTTGGATGATATTGTGGCTTTAGGATGTTTATTTGTCCTTTCTTACTACTTGAAGAGAGGTTTTATGGCAGAAGTGTCAAGAAGTACAGGAGTTGGGAGGTCGTGTTGCTGCTGTACAGGACATTGGTTAGGCCACGGTTGGAATATTGCATGCAATTCTGGTCTCCTTTCTATCAGAAAGATGTTGTGGAATTTGAAAGGGTTCAGAAAAGATTTACAAGGATGTTGCCAGGGTCGGAGGATTTGAGCTATAGGGAGAGGCTGAACAGGCTGTGGCTGTTTTCCCTGCAGTGTCGGAGGCTGAGGGGTGACCTTACAGAGGCTTACAAAATTATGAGGGGCAAGGATAGGGTAAATAGGCAAAGTCTTTTCCCTGAGGTCGGGGTGTCCAGAACTAGAGGGCATAGGTTTAGGGTGAGAGGGGAAAGATATAAAAGAGACCTAAGGGGCAACTTTTTCATGCAGAGGGTGGTACATTTATGGAATGAGCTGCCAGAGGAAGTGGTGGAGGCTGGTACAATTGCAACATTTCAGAGGCATTTAGATGGGTATATGAATAGGAAGGGTTTGGAGGGATATGGGCCAGGTGCTGGCAGGCGGGACTCGATTGGGTTGGGATATCTGGTTGGCATGGACGGGTTGGACCGAAGGGTCTGTTTCCATGCTGACATCTCTATGACTCTCGGTCTACCAGAGGCAATAGAGTAAACAGTTTGAGACTCTTTTTATAGTTGGAACAACGGAAGCAGTTGGAGTGGGTATGGTCAACTTCTCACAGAACAACATTTTTAGTTTTGGCTTTCACCAAAACTGTTGGCATCTTGAAGATGGGAAAGCAAGTTTTCGCCTCTCAGTTACAGTTAGAAGCTGCAGATTCTCTTTCTGCTACTGGAGTCAGATGCGAGACTATCTATTTTATTTAATTTGTTTTTGGGATATTAATGCATTGGAACCGTTAATTAGGAAGAGGTACTGTATCCATTATTCAGTTAAGTATTCCAACAGAGTTACGTTATTCCAATTCCTTCTTTTTTATATGGTATGTTACCAACTGTGGACAGGACAAAGTACACCTTTTTAAATCCACAATCATTCTAACTGATAACTGCCCTCATAGTCACATGACAGAAACAGACTGGTACAGATAGATAACTGCACTGCCATATTCACACGTCAGGAATAGATGAAGCCAAATTCAGGTATTCACAAAACAGATTGACAACTAAACTCTCATATTTACAAACTAGAAAACGTCAGATAAAGGTTGATGACCATATTTACAACACAGAAACTGACATGGTGAAATAAAGGCATTTAGACAGACTCAGAGACTGATAGGGGTAGACTGTTCATTACACAGACATATTCATTGAGCAGAAACTGACAGGTACAGATTGATAATGCTAGCCAAACAGTCACATAGCAGAAATGAACATAAAGAAATGGATAGCCAAACCCTCATTTGCATAGCAGAAACTGTCAGGGACCAATTAGTAAATGACAATGACTTGCACACTGGCAGCTCTTCTGAGCAATGTATGAATAGTTTCAGATTGTACTACTGGAGATTTGAAGCAGAATAGGGGAAAAGATAATTGAAGGGTGTTGACAGAGTAGATGCTGGTAGAATGTCCTTCATGGAGTCATAGAGATGTACAGCATGGGAACAGACCCTTTGGTCCAACCCGTCTATGCCAACCATTCATTCCAACTCAATCTTCTCCCACCTGCCAGCACGGGCCCATATCCCTCCAAACCCTTCCTATTCATATACCCATCCAAATACCTTTTAAATGTTGCAATTCTACTCACCTCCACACTTCTTCTGGCATCTCATTCCATACATGTACTACCCTCTGCGAGAAAAAGTTGCCCCTTAGGTCTTGTTTATATCTTTTCCCTCTCACCCTAAACCTATGCCCTCCAGTTCTGGACTCCCCCACCCCAGGAAAAAGATTTTGTCTATTCATCATATCCATTCCCCTCATAATTTTGTAAACCTCCACCTTTTGTAAGGTCATCCCTCCACCTCCGCTCCAGGGAAAAAGCCTGTTCTGCCTCTCCCATAGCTCAAATACTCCAACCCTGGCAAAAACCTTGTAAATCTTTTCTAAATCCTTTCAAGTTTCACAATATCCTTCTCATAGAAACGAGACCAGAATTATACGCAATAGTGAAACAGTGGCCGAACCAATGTCCTGTGCAGCTGCAGAATGACCTCCCAACTCCTGTACTCAATGCTCTGACCAATAAAGGAAAGCATACCAAACACCACCTTTACTATCCTGTCTACATGTGACTCCACTGTCAAGGAGCTATGAACCTGCACTCCAAGGTCTCTTTGTTCAGCAACACTCCCTAGGACCTTATCATTTAAGTGTATAAGTCCTGCTCAGATTTGCTTTCCCAAAATGCAGCACCTTGCATTTATCTGAATTAAACTAAATCTGCCACTTCTCCGCCCACTGACCTGTTGCAATCTGAGGTAACCTTCTTCGCTGTCCACTACACCTCCAATTTTGGTGTCATCCGCAAACTTCTGAACTATACCTGTTATACTCGTATCCAAATCATTTATATAAATAACGAAAAGTAGTGGACCCAGCACCGATCCTTGTGGCACTCCACAAGTCTGATCTTCAGAAAGTGTAGAGCAAGAAACACAAGCAAGAGATAACATTCCCCAACTCCCATTTTCCTCCAACGCGATGCAATTATCAAGTCGTTCCATCATTTGCAGGAGTAAAACACCCTCCCTGTCAGATTGCAGTGCATTTTCTCACTTGACAACAAATGTGATGCCGATGTTAAAATGGAAGAGAAAAGAAAACCATTATCAAAAGATGAAGAATACATTACAATTAGAATCTCACATCTTTGAGTGAGCTCGGAATTTGGTCCCTTCACAAAATTTCGGTTTGTGTTTCCGATGATATTGCAGATCCTGACTGATCCACATTGAGTCCCACATTAGCCAATCAGACAGAAGCTACCATGCCCACAAGGTAGCCAATCAGAAGCCGGACTCTCCCCCATCCCTCATTAGCATTGCTGCTGCAGTCAGTCTATAAAGAGCGAGCTCCGAGTCCGCCTTCCCTTATTCTGTGTCTGACAGTGAGCGGCGCTATGGTTGAGGAAAAGAAGGGTCAAGTTGCCAAGAAGGGCGCGAAGAAAGCGGTGAAGAGGGCGCCAGCGAAGGGCGGCAAGAGGAGGAAGCGGACCAGGAAAGAAAGTTACTCCATCTACATCTACAAAGTGATGAAGCAGGTTCACCCCGACACCGGCATCTCCTCCAAGGCCATGAGCATCATGAACTCGTTCGTCAAAGATATTTTCGAGCGTATCGCGGGGGAGGCTTCCCGCCTGGCCCATTACAACAAGCGCAGCACCATCAGCTCCCGGGAGATCCAGACCGCCGTGCGGCTGCTGCTGCCCGGGGAGCTGGCCAAGCACGCCGTGTCGGAGGGTACAAAGGCGGTGACCAAGTACACCAGCTCCAAGTGAAGGACCGCACTGCACTGAGACATACACACATTCACAACCAAAAGGCTCTTTTAAGAGCCACCCACAACCTTCCTGAGACAGCTGAGCCATTTCTTTAAAGATTGTTTGTTTGTTTAAGTTTGCATAGGATTTTATTTTAACTTTTCGCTTTTACAATTGCTTTGCAATTTGAGATACGGGAATGAAGGGGGGTGGGCTAAGAAACAGCCTCAAACATCACAAACAGCCTCTTCCCCTGTCTGTGGAGAGACAACAGGTTAAGCACCGGTGAGTCATTTTTAAGATTGATTAGTTCTTTGTCTGCATGTGATTGTTGACCAGGTTTTTTAGTCACATACTATATTTGATTTTATAAGTGCGTTGCAAATTGACGAGGTGGGGAGAGCGATTTCGTATACCGTTCAAGTTGCTGAAAGCCCTGGCGGAAGTGCCCACAGCTTTCAGTCCCACTGATTGATGTATTTTCACCTTTGGTTTTACATTGCCAATGCGCGGATTCAATCCGATTTTTTTCAGAATACTGCTGTCGGTGAGAGGCTTTCAAAATGAACCGAGAGAACAACAAAACATCTGCCGGACTGAAATGTGGTGATTTTTGCTGAATCTGATTGAGACCGATAAGGGAGGACAATTTGAAATATCGTCTAAACACCGTGCTCGCCATCGACACTGAACCGGAAGAATGTTGTGTGCTGCTTTATCAGCATGCCGGGGTGTTACTGAAATGTGAAGTGAGAAGACCGGTTTCAGACGGCAGTGTTTGGCCCGTTTTGTTTCAGCCTCTTTTCAAAGTTTAAAAAATCCACACTCAAGATCAGAAATGGACAGATGAGGGAGAGTAAGTACACATTTGTAAACTAAAAGTAAATTAACATGAGTATTAATGTTCTTTTAAACTTAGTTTTTTGTACTTCATTTTTAGTGTAAAACATACTCCTTTGTTTGGAAATTGGCGGGCTTTTCAAGTTGTAAAAAAGCGGTTGATGATTTGGTGCCGGTACTTTCCGCCCTCCTCCCCGGGCCCTCTCCGGATTGGGGAATGAGGCAGATATCTGATTGGGAATTAAAACAACATTAGGAGGGGCTAAACAATGGGACCAATCAGAAACGGCCGCCCCACCATCCCTCCCGAAGGTATAAGAGGCCGCGATGTGGGTGGAGTGCAGCATTCTCTGTAACGAAGTGGTCATGACTGGAAGAGGAGGAAAGGGCAGTGGGAAAGCTCGCTCCAAGGCGAAGTCTCGGTCTTCCCGGGCTGGCCTGCAGTTCCCGGTGGGCCGTGTTCACAGGCTCCTGAGAAAGGGTAACTATGCTGAGCGTGTGGGTGCCGGAGCGCCGGTCTATCTGGCTGCGGTGCTGGAGTATCTGACGGCTGAAATCCTGGAGCTGGCCGGCAACGCGGCCCGGGACAACAAGAAGACCCGCATCATCCCCAGGCACCTCCAGCTGGCCGTGCGCAACGACGAGGAGCTCAACAAGCTGCTGGGAGGGGTGACCATCGCTCAGGGCGGGGTGCTGCCTAATATCCAGGCCGTGCTGCTGCCCAAGAAAACCGCCGCTGGGGGCGCCGCTAAAAAGTGAAGAGACCATTCTTGAATCTGACAACCCAAAGGCTCTTTTAAGAGCCACTCACAGCATCTGTGAAAGGAGCTAAACTCTCCCGTCTGTCGGATTGAATTACCTTCATTTAATTGATATCGGTGTCAGTCCCTGCCTTATTCGATACTGTACTGTCACTGTGTGTGTGATGTAATATGAAACCTTTCCTCATGGCCGTTCACCGTTTGAGCCGCAGCACAAGGAGCGTGAAATGTTTATCATGGAATAGTGATACAACGCAATCTTAACAGTGCTCGGAGTATATATCTGTGTTCTCGTGTCTTTATCGTCCTGTAAATGAATCACTCAATCCCTGTACTCGCTTGCAGGCAGATTCACGTTATCTTGAACTGCATTTCGGAAGAGCTGAATTCTCGGATGCTGTGCTTTTCCAGCACCACTCTAATCCAAACTGGTTTCCAGCATCTGCAGTCACTGATTTTACCCCGAAGAGCTGAATTACCGCGACGCCGTAAGTAACTTTATAATGAGTGGTCGCTGACCCTGTGTTTTATTTTCGGATATGTTCCTGTGTAGGGTCCTTTCCCTGTTCGTAGAGAGGGAGCATAATGGAGGCAATAGTCATTTTTCAGCTGCTTCGAGTTGGTCATGTTGCTGTTTAAGCTACCCGCCCCTGTGGGGTATAACCCTGATTTTGATCTCTGGCAAACAGAAGAAGAGTCTATATTAGAGTGGTGCTAGAAAAGCACAGCAGGTCAGGCAGCATCCGAGGAGCAGGAAAAGTAACATTTTGGGCAAAAACCCTTCACCAGGAAAGGCTTTTGCCTGAAACACCGATTTTCCTGCTCCTCGGGTGCTGCCTGAACTGCTGTGCTTTTCCAGCACCACTCTCATCTCCAGCATCTGCAATACCCACTTCTGCCAAACAAAAGTGCCTATCTTGAATTCCATGGATAGATTCATTTTACAGATTTTCACACCCCGAGGGTGGTGTTTGATTGCGTAATGTTCTGAATGAGACTTTCTGCTTTCAAAATGAACTGAGATCAAACCAGAACAGTTGTTTCACTGCAAGGGTCAGTCAAATACCACATAAATAGTTCCTTCTGTCCAACCAGTCCAAACCCAATATAATCTCCAACTAGACAAGTCCCACCTGTCGGTTCTTGGCCCATAACCCTCCAAAATCTTAACAATGATATACTTGTCCAAATGTCTTGTCAACATTGTGACTGTGTCCATACGCATCTCCCCCTTTTCAAAGTTATTTTCCACATTATCCACACTGTTTTTAAAAAAATACTTGCAAACATTCTCCCAGAGTCTGTGTGGGTTTCCTCCAGGTTCCTCCTGCAGTCCAAAGATGTGCAGGTCAGGTGGATTGGCCATGCTAAATTGCCTACAGTGTTAGGTGCATTGGTTAGAGTGAAATGGGTCTGAATGGATTACTCTTCAGAGGATCAGTGTGGACTGGTTGGGCCGAAGGACATGTTTCACACTAGTGAATCTAATCTTAAAAAAAATCTTTTTCCTTTTAACTTAAAAACGTGTCTCATAGCCTTGCAGTCTCTTACCATAGAAAAAGATACCTACCATTCCCCTTACTTTTAGCCCTCATGATTGTCAAAACTCTATCACCCATCAAGATCTTAGGCTCCAGAGAACAGAAGTCCCAGCCTATTCTAAACCTTTTTCTGAACCCTTTCCAGCTAAATAGTATACTTTTGATAACAGGGTGACCAGAACTTGATACAGTAATCCAGAAGAGGACTCATCAACATCCTATACAACCTCAATATGACCTTCCAACTCCTGTACTCAAAGGTCTGAGCAATGAAGGCAAGCACGCTAGATGTTTTCTTCACCACACTCAACATGTGAAGCAGACTTCAAAAATATGCAGCTGGCCAATTAGGTTTCTCTAATTAACAGCATTACCCAAGGCCCTACTTGTAATTGTAGAAGTCCTACCTTTGTTTGTTTTGTAAATATGCAATGCCTTAACAACTCCATCTGCCATTCCTCATGCCATTGACAGATTTAATCAAGATTTGTTTCTGATCTGATATAGCCTTCACTGTCCACTATACCATCAATTTTGATGACGTCTGCAAAATTACTAACCATGCCTTCTGTATTCTCCTCTAATCACTTAAATAAAAAACAAACTAAAGTAGACCCAGCACCAGTTGGAGTGGAACAGCATTGGTAACTGTCTACCTCTTCATCTCCTGCTGTTATGCCAATTTTTGCATTCAATTGGCATGCTCAATCTGAATCCCATGTAATCTAACCTTGCTATTTAGTCTACCATGCAGAAACTTGTCAAAGGCTTTACCAAACTTCAAGTCAATAATGTTTACCAATGTACCCTCAATCTTCTTGGATAGTCACTCAACAATCTCAATCAACTTTAGGAAATATAATTTCCTTCTACAAAACGATCCTGACCATTCCTAATTATTCCTTGCCCTCTCCCACCACTCCTCCCCAAACCATACATTATAATCCTATGTTTTGGAATCCCTTCCAACAATGTACCCACCACAGAAATCAGACTCACAGGTCTATACTTCCCAGGCTTCTCCTTACATCCCTTCTTAAAATAACAGCAAAATATTACCCAGTATCTGATCATCCAGCACTCACCATCGTTACAGATTATACAAATATTTCTGCACCACAATATCCCCCTTAACTTCCCACAATGTCCTAGGATACACTAGATCAGGTCTCTGAGATTATCCAACTTTATTTTCAAAGACCTCCAGCATTTCCTCTTCTGTAATATGAACTGTTTTTTAAAACATCAATATTCATTTTCCTGAGTTTGCCTGCTTCCCAGTAAAAAAAACTGATGTGAAAATTCATTTTCTGTCTCTCCCATCTTCTGAAATTCAAACTGAACTGCAGGGGTGAACTGTTTTCTTCTGATAAGAAAATGCCCATGTCTACTCACCCAAAATAGCTACAAATAAAAAGGCACCCTGCCTTAGAACTAAAATGAAAAATGGCAGAAATGAGATGAATGTGACTAACAATGATAACTTTGAACAGATCTACTCCAAAGATACTTCCCTTGAGCAGCAACCATCCCAGATCAGAACATGCCTCCAAGACAAACAAGGCAAGCTTATCAGCTCACTAATGAAAGGGTGACTGTACCACCAAATGAATAAATACCAGGTGCAAGATATAGCATACTAAACTCCCTAAGTAGCTACAGGACCAACAGTTAGCTATTTTGTATTAAACAGTTGATTCTTAATTAGTTTGCAATATTAAGCAATAATTTTAGTCAGAGATTCTACAACATAATTACAGATACATGTAACCAAAACATTTATGCCAATGTGTGAAAGTTAGTAACTTTTCAGAAGTACCCTAATTTCCCCTGGACGAAATAGATTACTAGCCGTTAATGACAATGTACTAGCGATAGGCATAGCTATACCTAAACTTAACTAAACACAACAGAAGGCATTCTTACAAATCTTATAGCAACTAATTAAAACTAAATGTCTTTCATATTTTTAATACACATGATTAGGGCAATGGGTAATAAAAGAGGAAAACAGAATTTCAGAAAGAAAGCACATGAGATACAATGAATAACAGAATTCAAACTGACTGAGAGATAAAGCCAGTCTGAAAGGCCTGAAGGTGTCTAGCAATTATCTTTGGAATGCGAATGAAGAGGATGCATAGAAAGATAGCATGGACGAGTGATTATAGTGTCTGTTCAATGCCATGTGGTCATGGGAGGCCGAAGCCTGTTAAAAGAATGCCTGTCATTGATTCGGTGTCTTAGAGGATTGGTTTTACGAAGTATGAGGGAGGAACCACGTGATCAAGTTGTATGGATTGTTTTCAGCACGTTTATAAAAATACTGCTTTACGTTATAAGTTCAGAGTGTGTCATGCTCTCCCTTTCAGGGCCGGCCTCTGGAGAGAATCCTTTGCCTCTGCTTTAACAGGGTTTTGCATGAATAAACCTCCAACTGCCTGAGTTCTGCCTGTCTGCTGAGTTTGCATTCCCTTTCGAGGGAAAAGGCTCTGACAACAACAACAACAACTACCTCTTTGATCTTTAAGGTACCCCACTCCTTCTCTCCTTAATTGCTAATTTGTTTTGAATGAACTTGTCGAAGCTTTTGAATTATGCTTAACCTTATCTGCCAAGACTATCCTAAACTTTGATTTCCTAACCTCCCTCAAGAATGCCCTTACTATGTGCATACTGGTCAAGAGATGCATTTCACCCCAGTTGTCTGTGTCTAATATGATTTATTTGTACTTGCAAATAAAACATTGACTTTGCTGCTCCTCTGATGCTGTGCTTTTCCAGTTTCATTTTTATCAACACCGACTGTCCTTACTAAAAACTTTACATTTATCCATGTTATATTGCTTTTTGCCCACTGACTCCATCTCCACGCCATCACAATGCATCCTCTTTCACAACTCACCATCCAACCCAGTTTTATGTCATCAGTCAATCTGGAGATATTGCATTTAGTTTCCTCTTCGAAATCATTGTGACTATGTTGTGAAGAGCAGGATTCTCGTCACGATTCTTGCCATGACCGCTAGGCATTGCCTGCAATCGAAAAAAAATGATCAATTTCTTCCCTTTTACGTGTTTTCTTTCAGACAACCAGTTTAAAAAAAATCCATCTCAACACTATGTTCTTTATTTTGTTTTATGTGGGATTTTGTCAAACAAAAAATCCACATGAAGCCATCTGCTTATCACCTGTACTATGGCAGATTTGCCAAGCTGAGAACATCATGATACAGGAACAGGCTCTTTGAATCCATGCTGACTTTATTTCATCCCAATCTTTGTTTCCCCAGACACTGCAATTATGTACTTTTTTTTCACCTCTGCAGGTTTAGTGGCCTATAATTCCCAGATTATCTCTAACTTGCTATTCAAATAGATTGGTTACAATTGCTAACCCACAATCTCTGGAAAATATCGCAATGACTATGGAATCTTGCCACATAACCATTCACTATTTCTGAGACCACTATGTTAAGAACTCTGGGATGTGGATGACCTGGCCCTGCAGTTTCCTAGCTTCAATCATATCCATTGTCCCAACACATTTTTCCAAACAATGCTGATTTATTTCAGTTTTCCCCTCTCACTGAACTGTGTTCCCCAATATGCCTGGTGCGTTATTTGTGCTGTCTTTTGTGAACAGAGAACAACAGTTACGTATTTGGGTGGATAGCCATTTTTGCTTCCTATTATGGACTACATAAGTGATCTTAAGTGACCTATCTTTGTGATCACCAATCCATGTTTTGTTTTCCATTTCCCCTTTACACATTTATCAATACTTTAACAGTTAGTTTCTCTTTCAAAACATCTGCAAGCTTACTCTTGTCCTCTTTTTTTTTCTCTTTCTTAATCAGTGCCATTTATCTCATCGTTTGCTGAATTTTAAATTGTGGCAAAAGTGAGGACTGCAGCTGGTGGAGATCAGAGCCACGATTCGAGTGGTGCTGGAATAGCACAGCAGGTCAGGCAGCATCCGAGGAGCAGGAAAAGCTCTACATCACGAATGAGGCTAGAGCCTCCAGGGTGGAGAAATAAATGGGAGCGTGGTGGGGCTGGGGAGAAGGTAGTTAAGAGTTTAATAGATGGATGGACATGGGGATGAAGGTGATAAGTCAGAGAGGAGGGTGGAGCGGATAGATGTGAAGGGAGATTGGCAGGTAGGACAGGTCATGAGGATGCTGCTGAGCTGGCAGGTTGGAACTGGTGTAAGGTGGGGGTGGGGGGTGGGAATGAGGAAGCTGGTGAAGTCCATGAAGTTGATTTTATCCTTCCTGCGAATCGTCCTGCTAGGATGCCTACCTTGAAGAAGTTCTCCTCTGCACAGATCTCAGTGAGTTTCTCTCTCACTGTAACTCCCAGGTCATCTCTTCTGCTCTGAATTCCAACTTGTTCCCAGGCTTTGTTTGTCTGTTTATTTTCTTCCCAATTTGTATGCCTATTCTTGGGATCAAATATTATCTCACAGAACCCTAAAGTTCTGTTAAGTTTATAAAAGTAATACTAAAGCTTTGTAAATTGTAAAACTTTCCAAACTTGGGGCAACCTCCATCAGAAAAGTTAAATGCAATTAATGTAGGGAGGCATCAACTTGATCGAGGGCAAGTTTCTCTCGAAGCCACACACCATAATCACTTGGAAATGTATCCCTTTTCCTTCACCGGCACTTGATCAAGACCCTGGAATTCCCTGTTTATGGCAGCACATGGACAACACCTGTTCAAGAAGGTAGCTCACCACCGCCTACTCAAAGGGGAATAAATGCTAAGCTCAGCCAGCGATGTCCACGTCCCCAGAGTGAATAAACAAAAACACCTCTGGTCTCTCGTTGTGACATACAATACATCACAAGCTTTCTGTCTGCAGCATACCTGACACTACCATCTGTTGTCCACTGTACACTAAATCGAGGCCCAGAAACGTTATTGCACACCCCTGCTGCAGGTCTGATTTTTGCACACGTCTCCTGAACCAGAAACAGGGACTAACACTGTGATGTAAGACTCTCTCCACAATTACATTCTGCCTTAGTAAGAGCGTTCCACTTATTTCATTTGTGTTCCTATTTTCCACTTATGTTACTTTCCTAAAGGGATTAATATTTGTAGATGAGGGTCGGCAGGATGCAATCCCACAGTTAATATTCGATCAGACGTTGAATGGTGAGCACAGGGGATGGGCCGAGTGGCCGCCAGTTTACCCACTCCCCGATCAGATTGTGAGAGACCCGGAGGGAGGAGTTATTAACAAGACCTGGGAACGAGCACCATTGGAGCTTCCTAAAGGGGCAATGTCCCAGCTTGAAACCTTCTCTGCTCTTTCCCCGACAGTCCCAGTTCCTTTAGTCAAACTGAGAGAAAAGGGGATTGGGGCAATGATTCTGGGAATCATTGGGAAAAGCGGCGCATGCGCGATGCAGTCCGTTCTCCAACGCTGGTTGTTCCTGACCAGAGGAGTGCATGCGTGAGGCCCCCCTTCAGCACTGCCCTTGAGGAGCATTTACTCAGTGAGTGCAAGAGGTTTGTCGGATGCTGCCTGAACTGCAATGCTCTTCCAGCGCCACTAATCCAGAATCTGGTTTCCAGCATCTGCAGTCATTGTTTTTACCTAGTTTTTTTGAGATCAGCGCCCAGGGAAGCGAGGGAACAGCAGGCTCCTTCCAGCAGCACATCGGGATGGGAGCCTGGGACACAGAGGGGGCTCCGAGACCGGGATTGATTCGGGGTGAGTTCAGGGAGAACCGGGGGCTGTTTGTAAGAGGCCGAGCGGAGCAGGAACTGGCCCCGGAACTTGGAGTGAGCGGGCTGGGGGGAAGAGAGAGGCCTTTCTCGGGCTGTGTGTGGGCCTGCTGAGGGAGGCAGAACGGGAAGAAGCTGCTGTGGGACATTCTTGGGGTTTATAATCCCCTAAACACTGATGGGAATTCATTGTTTGGCTTCTGTTTCACGCTGTTTGTTGCGAATAGACATTCAATTGTTGGGAAATAAGGGCAGTGTATCTAAATGTGATAAAAGTGCCCGTTGTTCTTCCTTCAGCAGTTAGTGTTTTTTTTGGGAGCTGAATATTGAGCCGTGTAATCATTCTATTTTTGGAGCTGTGCATATGTTGGTTAGTGTTTTTCATCTGAGTAAATTGTTTCAAAATTTCGCTGACAGAAAAAGACTGGGAGGAGCTCAGTGTTCTTTTGTAACCAGAACTTGTTCTGTTTAAAAGCAGAAGTATCATGATCATGACCTGAATGTTGTGTTGATCAGTTGATGTCTTTCTACTCAGAAATGATGATATCTCTCTTTTCTTCCTCCAGGCAAATGTGTGATGGACCAAGATAATGTAATATTTCCTCAGTACGACGCCAAGATGACCATCTGTATCTACCAACCAGCAGGTATGTTACTGTTGTCAGATTGGAGAACCTCCTTTCCACAGTCAGAGTGGATTGAGTCAGATACACATTGAGCTCAATTTCCAGAAGTATGCATTCAATCCAAGAGTCAGACACAACTGATGAAATATTTTTAAAATTTCTCTTTATACTCGATGCTCAAATGTTGAGTTCCAATAAATTCCATTAAGCATAGCTAATTGTCATTTGCAACATCAGAAGAGGGATAGACTGTATCCTCATATGAAATATACATTCAGGAATTACATTAATCCACATGTAGTAAAGGCAATTTTAAAGTTACAATCAAGGTGAACAAACCAGTCATGCTGTCACATTGTTACAACAGGAATATATGAAGAAGATATTGAGTGCAGATGCAGAAGGAAACTTTGATATTGACGTGTACAGTTTGATAATGACACTCCTGTTTACAGCACAGAAACTGACAGGTAGAAATTAATAACAAAAATTGCGGAAAATTCACAGGTTTGGCAGCATTGGTGAAGGGAAATCAGACTTAGCACTTGAGGTCTACTGACCCCTCCTCAGAACTGATTGTGTGCATTTTCCTAGCTACCATTTGATGTTCTCTATGCTGGGGAAACTGAGTGTAGATTGGGTGTCCACTGCAGAACACCTACATTCTGTCCAGAAAAAAGGTCCGAGCTTTCAGTAGCGTGCCACTTCAACACACCACCCAGTTCCCTGGCCAACATCTCTGTCTCAGGCTTGCTGCAGTGCTCCAGCAAAGTTCAGTGCAAGCTGGAAGAACAGCACCTCATTTTGTGCTTGGGAACTCGACAGCCTTCTGGACTCAATATTGAATTCTACAACTTTAGAGCTAGAGCTCTCCTGTATCATTTCCCAAAATCTCTCACACCCCGCAGTGTTTTTTTTAGATTACTTGGTGTGGAAACAGGCCCTTCAGCCCAACAAGTCCACACCCGACCCTCCGCAGTGCACCCACCCAGACCCATTTCCCTACAATTACCCCTGCCCCAAACACTACGGGCAAATTTAGCTTGGTTAGTTCACCTAACCTTCACATATTTGGACTGTGGAAGGAAACCCACGCAGATACTGGGAGAATGTGCAAACTCCACACAGGCAGTCGTCTGAGGCGTAATTGAACCTGGGTCTCTGGCACTGTGAGGCAGCAGTGCTAACCATTGTGCCACCGTGCCACCCACTATGTTATCATGGGGTCTTCTATTGGGCACCAAAACTCACTAACAGTCTCTCTTAACAGCTATTACCATCCTCATCTGACTGTGATGCACTAGTTTATCTGTCCAACTGTTCTTCCCTCTCTTTGGATTCTATATCCATCCACCATTTACTCCCTAACCCTCCAACACACCCTATCTTCTGCAGAAAATCTAATATTTTCCTGGCTACCATCTCTTCACAGGAAGGGTTACTGGACTGGAAATTTTAACTCTGATTTCTGTCCACAGACTCTGTCAGACCTGCTGAGCTTTTCCAGCAATTTATTTTAGTTTCTGATTTCCAGCATCTGCAGTTCTTTTGGTTTTCATTTAGAGATTAATAACTACATTTTCATATTCACAGAGCAGAAACTACCAGGGAAAATTGACAATCACATTCACATGTTCACAAAAGAAATTCTGTCAGGCAAACATCGATAAATGCACTCACATTTACATTACATAGCCTGACCGGGAAGGGTTCTTAACTAAACAAAACAAAACATTCATGAAGCAAAAACTGACAGGGATTGTTAAAAAGTAAATTCTCATATTCACATAGCAGAGCCTGGCAGACTTAGGTTGACAATTACCCAAACTCATTCAGTATTGAGTACAGTTGTTGGGAGGTCACCTTGAAGCTGTACATGACATTGGCTAGACCATTGTTGGAATATTGCATGCAACTCTGATCTCCTTCCTATAGGAATTATATTCTGAATCTTGAAAGGGTTCAGAAAAGATTTACAAGGATGTTGCCAGGTTTGGAGGATTTGAGCTATCGGGAGATGTTGAACAGGCTAAGGCTGTTTTCCCTGGACCATCGGAGGCTGAGAGGTGACATTATAGAGGTTTATAAAATCATGAGGGGCATGGATAGGATAAATAAACAAAGTCTTTTCCCTGGAGTGGGGGAGTCCAGAACCAGAGGGCATAGGTTTATGGTGAGAGGGGAAAGATATAAAAGAGGCCTAAGGGGCACATTTTCATGCAGAGATGGTACTTGTATGGAATGACCTGCCAGGAGGAAGTGGTGGAGGCGAGTACAATTACAGCATTTAAAAGGCATTTCGAGATTCACAATATCATTCCTATAGGAAGGAGTTCAGAATTGCATGCAATATTCCAACAGTGGCCTAACCAATGTATGTACAGCTGCAAGGTGACCTCCCAACAACTGTACTCAACACTGAATGTGTTTGGGTAATTGTCAATCTAAGTATATGAATTGGAAGTATTTGGAGGGATATGGGCCGGATGCTGGCAGGTGGGACTAGATTGGGTTGGGATATCTAGTTGGCATGGAAAAGGTGGACTGAAGGGTCTGTTTCTTTGCTGTACATCTCTATGACTATGACATTCACCAAGCAGATTTCCTCAGATGGCTAAGGGAATTCAGCATGTCAATAGAGACTCTTGCAAATATTTATAGATGCTCCACAGAAAGCATGGCTTCTGTTCTGCCCAAGATCACAAGAAACTACAGAGAGTTGTGACTCAGCCCAGTCCATCACTGAAAACAGCCTTCCATCCAAAGGCTCCATTTCCACTTCCCCCTGTCTTGGGAAAGCAACCAACAACATGAAAGACCCATCCGATCCCATTTATACGCTCCTCCACCCTGGTCTGTCAGGGAGAAAATACAGAAGTTTGAATGCACCATTCAACAGATTCAACAACTGCTTCTCTGCTATTATTAGAACTTTTGAAAAGATCTCTAAATTCTGATGCTAATCTCTGTCTGCACCGTCTCTGCAGCTTTAACACTGTATTCTGGATTCTGTTCTATTACCTTGATGGACTTTGGATGAGATGATCTACCTGTAAGGTGCACAAAACAATACTTTTCAATTTATCTCAGGACATGTGATAACAATGATCATATTAAATGAATAACTGCAGTCTTATGTTCATATAGAAGAATCTGACAGGTACAGGCTGATAACTACAGTCACACAAACTGACAGGAAGAGATGAATAATTACACTCAAAACATTGGAATTACAGAGTCTGACAAGGTAATATTGATAACTAAACTCTCACATTCACGAAGCAGAAGCTGATAGCAACAGATGTAAACTCAGCTCACACATTCACATGGCAGGAATAGATTGAGAATTACATAAACATAATCACCAAGCAGAAACTGACAGCTGCAGATTGATAACTATATTTATGTATTCACAAAGCAGAATCTGAAAGGTACAGATTGAGTTATTCACTTTGACAAAGAAGGAATTGACAGGTAGAGAATGATAACTGTATTCCCACATTCACATCGCTGAAACTGACAGCTACAGTTTGATTAATACACCCATATTCACAGCAGAATCTGATAGGTACTGATCAATAACTGTATTCACATATTGACAGGAAATAAACTGACAGGGACAGATTGGTATCGACTCTCTCAAATTGACGTAGTAGAAACAGATTGACAAAGACACTCTGGGGTCAAATAGCAAAACCTGACCAGTACTGTTTGATAATTGCATTCACACATTGGTATTGCTAAAGCAGACAAAAAGTGTTCAATATCTACATTCACACAGAAGAAACTGATGGGTACAATATGATGACTGCATATAATATTCATACAGCAGAAACTGGCAGGGAGATACTGATAATGACAGTCACCTTCTCATAGCTGAAACTGACAGATTCAGGTTGATAACTACACTCTCAGATACACAGTAGAAACTGTTCAGGACAGATTGGCACATTCACACATTCACAGGGCAGAAACTGACAGGTACATATTGATGACTAAACTCTCATATCCCCATCAGTGAAACACATAGGGACTGATTTTATTTATATAAATTGTATTTAACAACCAGTCCCTGCAAGTTTATTCTGTGTGGATATGAGTTTAGTTATCAATCTATACCTGTCAGTTTATGCTATGTAACATGTTTATGTGTATGTCAGTCTCTGCAATGCCAAAATGTAAATATATTTACCAGAGCGTGACAGGGGCAGATTGATAGCTACATTCACTCTCACATTTGCACAGCTTACATTGACAGGGACAGGTTGACAGCCGTAATCCCACATTCACCTTGCAGGAACTGACAGTTATGGATTGACAAGGAAACCAGATACGCATTTGTATTGATTTGCCCTATTGTGGAAGTGTTGGTTAGTACCTGGTTCTCAGTGAATTGGTTTCGATATTTTTATTACAATCACCAGACAAAGAGCAGCTCAGGCCAAGAATAGAATCAGACCTATAGTTGGACTTGCCGGTTTGAAAGAAAAACAGTCTAATGATTATTAAATGAATGTTGCATTCAAAGGTTTGACACTGTCAAACTTAATGTTCGTTTACAGGCGATGTCTCTTCTGTCTTCCTCCAGACAAATACTTGAAGGACCAAGACACATTCCCTCAGGGCAAAGTCAAGTCTGATCAGTTTCTTCTAACAAACAGCAGGTATGTTACTATTGTCAGACTAAAGAACGTCCTTTCCACAGCCACAGAGCAGTTTGAATTAGACGCACATTGAGCTCAATTTCCAGGAGGAACATTTCAAGCAAAGAGTCAAATCCCACCAAGCAATTACAATTTTTTATATCTCTCCATTCTCCATGCACATCACCCCATTTCCAGTAAATGTTATCATTCACAGCCATATAGTCATAGATTTACACAGCACAGAAACAGACATTTCGGCTGGACTCATCTATGCCAACCAGACATCCTGAACTAATCCAGTCTCATTTGCCAGCACATGGCCCATATCCCTCTAAACCCTTCCTGCTCTTGTATCCATCCAAGTTCCTTTTAAATGGTGTAATTGTACCAGTCTCCACCAATTTCTCTGGCAGCTCTTTCTATACACAGACTACGTCACATTGAAAAAATTGCCCTCCAGATCCCTTTTAAATCTTCCCCTCTAACCCTAAGCCTATGCCCTATTGCTCTGGACTCCCCCACCCCAGGGAATAAATGTTGCCTATTTATCCTATCCATAGCTCTCATGATTTTATAAACCTCTATTAGGTTACCCCTCCAAAAACAGCCTTAAGCCTATTCAACATATCCCAGTACCTCAAATACTCCAACCATGGCAACATCCTTTTCTGAACCCCTTCAAGTTTCACAATATCTTTCCACGAGGTAAGAGATCAGAATTGCATGCAATATTCCAACAGTGGCCGAACCAATATCCTGTACAGCCGCAACATGATTTCCCAACTCCTGTAATCAATTCACTGATCAATAAAGGAAAGCATACCAAACACATATCCACACAGAATAAACTTGCAGGGACTGGTTGTTAAATACATTTTATATAAATAAAGTCAGTCCCTATGTGTTTCACTATCCTATCAACCTGCAACTCCATGTTCAAGGAGCTATAAACCTGCACTCCAAGGTCTCTTTGTTCAGCAACACTCCCTAGGACCTTAGCAGGACTTATACACTTAATGATAAGATTTGCTTTCCCAAAATGCAGCACCTCACATTTATCTAAATTAAACTCCATCTGCCACTTCTCAGCCCATTGGCCCATCTGATCAAGATCCTGCTGTAATCCGAGGTAATCATCTTCGCTGTCCATTACACCTCCAAGTTTGGTGTCATCTGCATACTTACTAGCTATACCTCTTGTCAGGTGGGTCAGTGGGCTGAGGAGTGGCAGTTGTAGTTTAGTTTACATACATTTTGATAAGTCAAACCAAGACATGAATGGTAGGGCACTGGGGAGTGTTGCTGAACGAAGAAACCTCAGTGTGCGCGGTGAAGATTTGCTTGAATGTACTCCAACAGGTTTATTTGGAAGCACTAGCTGTCAAAGCACTGTTCCTTCTTCAACCACCTGATGAAGGTACAGTGCTTCGAAAGCTAGTGTTTCAAATAAACCTGTTGGACGAAAGCCTGGTGTTGTGTCATTTTTCACTTTGTCCACCTGAGTCCAATACTGGCACCTCCAATTGCATGAAAGTCGTTGCAGATAGACAGGGTGGTGAAAAAGGCATTTGGCGTGCTTGCCTTCATTGTTCAGAACACTGACTGTCGGAGTTGGGAGGTCATCTGGTGGCTGTGCAGGACATTAGTTAATCCACTTTTAGGAGATTGTGTACAATTGTCACCAACCTGCTGCAGGAAGGATGTTGTTAAACTTGAGGTGGTACAGTAAAGATTTACAAGGATAGAGATATGCAGTCGTACAGCAAAGAAACAGACCCTTTGGCCCACCATGTCCATGATGTTCAACAAACACCAAACTGCATTCGTCCCATTTACCTGCACTTGGCCCATAGCTGACTATACCCTGGCTTTTTAAAAGCATGCCTGATGCTGCTTAAATGCTATGACAGTACTCAATCACCCTCTCAGGCAGAATGTTCCAAACTTTACAAACCCTCTGGGTCAAAATATTTTTCTCACATTTCCTCTAAGCTGTTTTCTCCTCAACTTCAGCTTGTGCCCTCTGGACTTAGACACTTCGGTCATGGGGAGAAACATTCTCTCAATCTACTCTGCCTACATTTCTGATAATTGGGTATTATTCAGCCAGATCCTCCCTCAGCTCCAAGGAAACCAAACCAAACCCATCCAGTCTTGCCTCATAACAGTGACGTTCCAACCCACTGCACCTCTCCAATACAATGGCATCCTTCTGATAGGGTGGAAGCCAAAACTGCACACATTATTCCATCTGTGGCCTAATAAATGTTCTATAGAATTGTAATAAGACTTCCTTTCTTTTAAATTGTGTAGCTTATGTAATAAAGGCCAGCATTCTGTATGCTGCCTTCAGCAGACTGTCTGCCTGTGCTGTTTCCTTCTGGGATCTATAGATTTGTATTCCAAGGTCCCTTTGTTCCTCAGTACTCCCTAGGGACTTCGTCTTCATTGTGTAATTCTTTCATTTGTTAGACCTCCTAAAATGCATTATCTCACACTTACCAGTAATATCAGAGCCACTGTTCTGCTGGTGATATTCACACTGTAGCCTGAGATCAGCCCCCTCACTGTCAACTGTGCTGGCAATTTTCATGTCGAAGAAGAAAGAGCAGCACAGCACCGTAACAGGCTCTTTGTCCTCCAAGCCTGCACGAACACAGTTTGCACTTCCACACTAAAATCTCATCTGTAAATATAGTAATTATACATTCTACATTCACATGCAAGTCGTTAATGTACATAATGATCAGCAAGTGTCCCAGCACTGATCCCTGTGGGACACCGCTGGTCACAGGCTTCCAAACACAAACACAACCCATCACCATCACACTTTGCATTCTGTCTGCAAGCTAATTTCAGATCCAGTTTGCTTATGACTCCAAGAGCCAATCTTAGTCTTTTATATGGGACTTTGTCAAAGGCTGTAGCAGTGGCCTGTACCTGTCAGAATAGAGTGGCCCATGTCTGTTAACACAAACTGGCTGATAAGTGGAAAGTAGAATTAAACAGCAGGACGTGAAACAATGGCAGAAACTAAGCACATCAGCCTGTTCACACACACTGAGGCGTAATGATACCATTGAACAAGCCACTCAGAGGATAGTAAAAAGGACCCAGCCTGTTCCCATTTGAAACAGTTCTGATCAGCAGACCTAAGGTCTGATAAACAAGTAACTCCAGCCACATTAAATGAAAGGGAATTGTGCCAGTAAATGAACAGGCACCAGATGTTATATACAGCCCACTAATCACCTAAAACAACTGAGGGGCCAACAGCTAAAGTTATCTTACACTACTCAGTTTTATAACTGTGTGACTTTACACATTTTAACTAACTTTATAAGAGAAATTAAAATTATAAATTTTTAGCAAGTAATGCAAAATTAACTATTTTCTGTTTTGTCTTCATATATAATTAGGACAGTGGGGAATGCAAGAGGAGTGATTGAATTTGATTAAAGTTAAATACAATGAATAATAGCATTCGGATGTCCCTCAAGATAAGCACGACTGACAGAAACCCGAAGGAGTATCACAAGTAACTCTGGAATGTGAACAAATAGG
This sequence comes from Chiloscyllium punctatum, assembly GCF_047496795.1. Lineage (NCBI taxonomy): Eukaryota > Metazoa > Chordata > Chondrichthyes > Orectolobiformes > Hemiscylliidae > Chiloscyllium > Chiloscyllium punctatum. The sequence continues at coordinate 15,822,173 of NC_092790.1, forward strand.
AGACATGGAAAGATCCCAAGGCAGAGGGATTACAGTATCTGCTAATCACCTTGAGATCATGTGAACCTGGAGCTGTCCAATGGATGCCCATCATTGATTAGGTGTCTCATAGGATAGGGTATGCAAAGAAAGAGGGAGGAAAATATTAATCATGTTGTTTGTGATTGTTCACAGAACGTCTACATTTACTGTTTTTTATTGTAAAATCAGAGTGTGCCATGAGTATCTCTTCTGACGCCTGTCTCGGGGAAAGGTCCTTTGGCGCTCTCCCTGCATTAACCAGTTTCTTCTTGAATAAACACCTACCACTTGCCTGAATCCTGCCTCCCTCCTGAGTCTTTCATCTTTGGTTGAGGATTATGCTCCTACAGAGGCCTTACTGTAGTTCATGTAAACTACATCAACTGTACTACTCCCATCAGTATGTCTCGTTGCCAGGACGAGAGGCCAAGTAGGCTGTAAAATCAGATCAGGAGATGGATGATCAACACTAACATGTCGCTCAGACTATGGCCACATTAGCAACAACGTTCCAAGTATAAAAACAGATATTATCGTAGAAACATAGCAGGTTTAACAGCAACCACGGACAGAAAGTAAAGGTATTACTTGGATCCAGTTATCCTTCATCAGAAGTGATAGAAGCCAGGAGAATTTGGAATATATGCTGAAGATAGGGATGAGGTTGGGGAAAGCGAAAGCAGTTAGTGATTAAGTAGAGATGGAGCCTAAAGAGTAAGAATTGGGAAAATAGATTGAGGATAATAATCTGGGGAAAAGTAAAGCAGATACGTAGTGAACAAAAAACTGGCTATTCTGAAATTGCCCTGTGTCTCGACTGGGCATGTACAGGACATGAAAGGTGGTGTCAAGGTTCGAATATTATTGAAGATATAGAGTTGTGAAGACTGCTAGGGCCCCAAGCGAAAGATCAGCTGCTGTTCTTCGAGCTTGCTCTGCGATTGGACTGTTCAGTGCAGTTAGAACAGAAATGTTTGCCGGGGAGCACAGTAGTGATTTGAAGTGACAAGCGGCTGGAAGCCAAAAGCCATTTAACAACAGAACTTGGAAGTTTCACCAACTCTCAATGCAGTCTGTATATTTGGGAGATAAAATACAGCAGACCACACTCTGAGCAGGATTTGATTTCATTATTTGATTTGATATATTCTTATCACGTCTATGGACAAAGCCAGACTCCCTCGAAACATTTCAAGAAGGTAGTACAGACGGTAACTTGTTTAGTTGTTTTAAGCAGATATATAGTGGATATTCCAGGAGTGATGCAGCTGGTCGAATCAATTCGTTTTAAACGAAGTAGTATAGATTTAGGCATAAACAAAAGAGAACCGAATTTAGAATAAAATGACAATTTGAAAATGCAACCAATTCGATTACGGAACTTAACCAAAAGCTCTTCCAAATGCTTGCAACATCAAATAAACACTCTTTCCCCAAAAAAAGATAAAATCAAACACATTTTCTTACAGGAAAGATATTGCAGACGGGGGTGGGAGAGAGAGAGAGAGGGAAAGGGAGAGTCAGCCAAAAAAACCTCTGTTGAATCTGGGAACATTTTCCTACAATACCTTGCTTTGACCAGCTCCTCCAAAAAGAAAACGAACCCAACAAAACTAGATAAAACAAAACCTGAATTAAGAGAATTGGGCACTCCCCTTTCATTGTACAGCTATTTTACAAATAACTTAAAAGCTTTGACATGAAGACAATTCTATTCATATGGGAACCTCTGCCTTTATGACAGCTTTCAAACAAAAATACTGAATAACCTTGTTGAAGGAACAGGATCATCGCAACCGTGTTGTTTTGAGAGCTAGACATGCACATCATATCGTACAAAGTGTATCAGGGTATCAGAATAGAGTGAAGAATGCAGTGCCATAGCTGCAGAGGAATTTCAAGATTGTATCATTGTAACATTGTATCCTGCACTCCATTCAGTTACCCTGAGGCACTTGCATAGTAAGATCTACCTGTAAACATGGAGGCCACACTTTTCACTGTGCATCGATACCAGTAACAGTAATAAATTAAATCAAATCATTTGTAGACCCTGTTCAAAGTTCTGATAACAGCTGGGAAGGAGCTGCTCTTGAATTCTTCCATACGTGTTTTCAATCTTTTGTACCTTATTTTTGTAACCAGTTGTCATTTCCCAGCCTTAGATGCCGTTGAGAAGGTATTGGTGAGCCGCTTTCTTGAACTGCTGGAGTCCACCAGCTGTGGCTTGACTGACAATGCCATTAGGGAGGCAATTCCAAGATTATGACCCAGCGACAGTGAAGGAACACCGATATGCTTTCAAGTCAAGATGTTAGATGATGAGGAGGTGAAGTTAAAAGTGGTGCAGTTCCCATATGTCTGCTGTCCTGTCCTTCTAGCTGAAAGTGATCATGGATTTGGAAGGTGCTGTGTGAGGAACTTTGGTGTGTGGAAGAGGTTGGAAGAGGGTGTAACCAGGGTGAGAGCGGTCGTTCATTATTTTAGTTGCTTTTTCGAACCAGCAGGATGTAACGATTGAGTCAGTGGATGAAAGACTGGTTTGTGTGATGGGCCATGTTCATGACACTTGGATACAGTAGACTACATTGACTGGAGTATAGATAAATTGTTGTTTCACCTGCATGTAGATGTGTTGCATGTCCATGGTAAAGGGGAGAAGTTAGATGCCAAAACAATGGAAATTTTGTAACTGACATACAGCATTGGAAGAATCACGAACACAAGTGGCAAGAGTGTTGGACAAGGAGAGAGAAAAATAAGTCAATTTGGTAAATAAGTTCTGTTGGGCATGAAGAGGCAGAACCAATGATTTTGGATTGGGGACGAAGAAAGATATAATTGTTTTGTGGAGTTGTGAGGCTGGAGGCTGTTTGGAGTATGGAAGAGATCTCCAGATTAGATGGAAATCAATGAGTACCGTGGACACTATAGCTTAGTATTAGATGGCGGGGTTATGATCTGGGGAGATGGGAAAGATTTCAAAGAGCAGACACTCTGTCCCCACAATGTAGAGGTCAGGATGTCAGGCAGCCATAGCACCACACTGTCAGCAGGTTTCTTTATGCAGTCAAGATTGGATCTGAGAGTGCAGAGTGCAGTCACTTCAGAGGGACATCGATTCAAATGGGCACAGCAGAGCGTACAGAAATGAAGGTGAACAATACAACATAGAGATTGTCAAAAGAATAAAATCAAGTTTGGTATCGCTAAAGAGCCAGGTGGAGGAGACCAGGTGGAGTGTTGAAGATAGGTGAAGGGATCTGAAAGGTGTGAAGAGGATTCTGATCTAACGACATGGACACAGAGGAGAATGCGATGGAAGAAGAGTTCAACATCATAACATGGCCGAAATTCATTCTGTGGAGGGGATAGGGTGAACAGGGAGGAACAAAGCTAAGAAATTTGCTCAGTACAAAACGTTCCACAGCCGAGAGAGATAATTAATGCTCAGTGATTTCTGTTTATGGGCAATCCAAGTTACCACTGAGAGAAAGTGTTAGTTGCTAATAATCAGCAGTCATACTGCAGTCACAATTTTAACAGTGTGCCTCAGAGTAAACAAAGGCATAGAACAATTTAGAGATTGCTAGTGAGTGTGAGAGCAGTTAAGCATGTAATAAAGTAAAAGGCAGCAATAGAGGAAGTCAGCAGCGTATGCCTGGATATAAAGTATCGTGAAACAGGTAGAAGCGAGGATAAAGAAGGCAAGCAGACATCAATGAACTTTCTACACATATCTCCCTTAAACGTTTCCCTTCTTACCTTGAACTCGTGAACTCCAGTAATTGAGTCCCCCACTCTGGGTTAAAGCTTCTTGCACTTCACCATCTCCACACCTCTCATGATGGTGCAGACTTGAATCAGGGCACCCATCAACCTCCATCTTTCTAATGTAAATAATCATAATTAACTCAACCTCTCTTCATAGCTAGCGCCTTCCATACTAGGCAACATCCTGGTGAACCTCCTCTGCGCCCTCTTCAAAGCATCCACATCTTTTTGTTAATGTGGTGACCAGAACTGTTGCAGCATTCCAAATGTGGCCAAACCTATTCCGACACAACTGTAACATGACCTGCCATCTCTTGTACTCATTACCCCTTCCGATAAAGGTAAGCATGCCGGCCGCTTTCTTGACCACACTACCGAACTGCATTGCCACCTTCACGGAGCAATGGACCCCAACACCCAGATCTGTGCATCAATTTTCCACAGGCCTTGCCATTAACCATAAACTTTGTTCTTGGTAAGTTGTTAAGACATGACGTTCCCTGCAAAGAAAAGTTGTCTATCACTGATAGGGTCATTTTTTTCCAAATGCAAATGGACCTACCCCTCAGAATGTTCTCCACCACTGACGTCAGGCTCACTGGTCTATAATTACCTGAATTGTCTCTGTTACCCTTCATAAACATGGAGACATTAGCAAATCTCTAGTCTCTGGTATAGTTTCCGGATTCAATGATGCTGCAAAAATATTTGCTAAGGCCCCTGCTATTTCCTCTCCTCCTTCTCTCAGTAACCTCTGATATAACCCCTCCAGATCTGGGGATCTGTCCACCTTAATGCCTTTTAGAATATCCAACAATTCCTCCCTCCTTATGCCAACTTCACCTACAGTAATCAAGCATTTATCCCTAACCTCAAAATCCATCATGTCCCTGTCCTTGGTGAATGCTAATATAAAGCATTATTTAAGAATCTCACCCATTTCCTCTGACTCCCTTGAGCAGGCCAACTCGGTCTCCAGTTACCTGCTTACTGGTTATAGAGTATATGAATAAAATGGGAATGTCTGTAACCCTGATTACTAAAGATAGTTCATGGCCGGTTTTAGACCTCTTGAATCCTCAGTTCAGATTGATCCTACTTACCCGATATTCTGTCAATGCCTCATCTTTTTTCAGTTACCCAAGTCTTATGCATGGTTCCCCAATCTTGATATTTCTATCCCTCCTTTCGCAGTGATATATCTGTCCTATGCACTAATCAGTCTCTCATTAAAAGCCTCCTACGTATCAAATTTATTGGCTCCTGCAGATAATCATTATAGTTAGTCTTCCCCCAATTTAGCAGTCTTCCTTTAGGATCACTCGTATCTTTGTCCATGAGTATTCTAAAACTTACGGAATTGTGATCACTATTCCCAACGTAACCCCCTACTGAATATTCAGCCTCCTGGCCAGGCTCATTCCTCCAAATCATGTCCAGTACGACAGCTTCCAGAGATGAACTATTTGCATACTGCTCTGTAAAATCCTCCTGGATCTTAAAAATTCTGCTCCATCTAGGCATCTTACACTAAGTGAATCACAGTCAGTGTTGGGAAAATTGAAATCTCCTATCATCACCACCCTATTGCTCCTGTGTCTTTCCAAAATCTGTTGATTATCTGTACATCTATCTCACCCTCACTGTTCGAAGGCATTTGGAACCCACCCAACGTTGTTACTGCAGATCTTCAATTTCTGAGGTCTGCCCATTTTGTCTCATTACTCGAGTCCTCCATAGTACCGTCTTTCATCACAGCTGTGGCATCCTCCCTGACCAATAATACAACTTCTCCACTCCTAATGCCTCCCACAGTATCCCGCCTTAAACATTTATATCCTGGGACATTTAGTTGTCAATGCCCTTCCCTCAGTGAAGTCTCAGTAATAGCACAAACATCATACTCCTAGGTACTAATCCAAGCTCTAAGTTCATTTGCCATACCGACTACGCTTATCACATTAAAACAAATGTACCACAGACCATCTGTCTGTTTGCATTCATCACCTGGTCCCTGCCTACTCTTCCCCTTGTTATTGAAGACTTCGTTATCTAGTTATGTACAACCCAGGTATAGTCAATCCAATTTGCACAAACCTTCCCCAGAACCACCCAATGCCCCAAAATTCTGAACTCCTACTTCCTACACTATCTCTCAAGCCATTCATTCATCCTGCCTATGCGTTCATTTCAAATCTGTCTAGCACTGGTAACAATGCTGAGGTTTCTACCTCTGAGGTCCTCCATTTAACTTGGTTTCTAAATCTCGACATTCTGCTTGTAGGATCTCATCCTTTGTTTTAATTTGGAGATGACGGTGTTGGACTGCGGTGTATAAAGTTAAAAATCACCCAGCACCAGGTTATAGTTCAACAAGTTTAATTGGAAGCACTAGCTTTTGGAGCGCTGCACCTCCACCAGGTAGTTATGGCTGATGAAACAGCAGCGCTCTGAAAGCTAGTGCTTCCAATTAAACCTGTTGGACTATAACCTGGTGTTGTATGATTTTTAACTTTATCCTTTTTCTAACCTATACTATTGGTGCCGATATGGACCAGGACACTTGGCTGTTCACCCTCCCTCTTTAGAATGTTCTGCTGGTGATCTGAGACATCCATAATCCTATGAAGCAACATACAATTCGGGAGTCTCGGTTTCGACCACTGAACCACTTATCTACTCCTATTTCAATAGAATATCATATGACTGGAGTACTTCCGCTCGTTTGCATGCCCTTCTGTACAACAAAGCCAGCCACAGTGCAATGAGCTGCCTTCCCCCAGTGAGCCATCTCCCCCATCAGTATGCAAAACAGTATATCTATCCTGGAGGGAGATGACTGCAGCACACACCTGCACTAACACCCTCCTTTTTCTCTGCCTTTTGGTCACCCATTATCTTTCTCCCTCGGAAATCCTAATCTGAAGTGTGACCAATTCGCTAAACATTCTATCCATAACTTCCTCAACGTCGCGGATTCTCCAAAGTGAGGCCATTCGCAGCTCCAGAGGAATCTTGGTGGTCTAACAAGAGGTTCAGCTGGACACACGTCATGCATATGACGGAGCCAGAGGCATCAGCCCCATCCCTGAGCTCCCACAATGATAAAGAGAGCATAGCACGCGTTTCAGATCGCCTACCATTGTTACTCTTAAGCTTAACTTCATCCAAATATAATATAAAATAACAGATAAATGAATGAAGACCAAAAAAAAACCCAAACACAGGAAAGGAAAGAAATAGAAATATCTTACCTTATCAACACACCACAGTCTTTTATCTTGGTTATAGCAAGGGACGGGGGGGGGGGGGGGGGGGGGGGGGAACCATTACATATATAGAGTCTCAGGTTTGGCTACTTCCCGAATGTGTAGTTTTGCTCACCTTCTTCAGGTGGCAGCGTTCCCCATGCACCTACCTTGAAAATGTCCCCTTTACTGATGCAGCAGCACCTGATTCTTATGACTCGTCTTATGCTAACCTGGAAACGTAAGTACGGCCTCACTCGCCACCACTACAAGGTCCACTCTATGCTCACTCAAGTCGAAGCTAAGATTCCTTGCTGATCACATCCAATATCAAGACAAGAACTAGGTTTAAAAAAAGTAAGAGAGAAACAAAGAAAATAAAAGCTATCGGAGTCGATGAGCCTCTGTTCAGAAGCCCTACTCTACTGTCATTGTTTCTGCATCTACCCAGTCAAGTTCCTTGAGGATTTTATATTTTTTAATTATGTCACCTCTGACCCCTCTAAATTCCAAAGAATTTCGCCTGTCTAACTTTTCCTTGGAAACGAATCCGCTTATTAGAGTTGCAGGGGTGAATTTGCTGTATTCCTGAATGTGTTTGCAGCGCAGTTGATGGTAGACAACGGAGCTTGAGACGGGACAACAGGGCAGGTTTACATGTTATTGTCATCAGTACGTTTCTAGCAATTGCCTAATAGATAAGGTGCATGATGCTACAAAGGATTCCATTTCTGGATCCTGCTGTGATTTCTATTGCAGCGTAAATCTGGATGCTGTGCCCAGATTGAAACAAATATCCTCTCCTCACGTTATTTTCAACTAGCTGCTCCTCTCTGTGCGTTGTGTTTAAATTGGCCCAACTACCTACTGTCCATTCTCTCTTTACAATTCTGTCTCCTTAATTGGTGTACTGATCAGAATGAAGCCATTCTGCACACCTTTGAAATTAGCCATGACCTGCCACGAAGGAAGCCACTCCACTCTCACCTCAGTAGTCAGACTACAAGTGGAATACCGTGAACAGTTTTGTGAACTTTATCTCAGAAAAGGTAGTCTGCCATTGGACATAGTGCAGTGAAGTTTTACTAGGCTTGTAGCTCGCATGGAGGGGCTGTCAAAAGAGGTTGAGCACAGGGACTGTGCTCACTAAAGTGTAAAAGTTACCTTCTTGAAAATACATAATTGCTTGAGAATGTAACGGGTAGATGCAGAAAACTTGTTTCCCCATGTCAGATTTATAAAGGGTAAAGTGGCAGAATTTACGATTGCACGTTCACGACAGAGATGTAAGGATTGTATCTTTGGGAATCTTTGGAATTCTTCATTGCAGAGGCTGTCAAAAATTGATCCTTAAATATATTCAAGAAATGGATAATATCCCTTTGGATTAATGATCAATTCAAACTTCATGAATAAAATGTAGTCAAGAGGAAACGAGGATGATTAGATAAGCCAGGAAGTCAAATATTGATGGAGCAGACTTATTGAGTTGACAAACCTCCTTTTGCCGGTGCGCCTTATGGTCTTTATGAATGAAACTTATGGTGTCCAGAGAAGTGCAATGTGCTGCCTGTTGTTTGGACTGTTTAAAGATGCATCTAAACGGTGTTAGAGGGGCTAATCCTTTCTGCAGGACACATCGATCAGGAAATCAAGGTGAAAGGGAATGGAACAACGTCAGAAATTAGGCAATGATGGGGTAGTAATGCAATTCTGCTACAGATCTGGAAAGTTCAAACTTATGAACAAACAGACTTTATTGTACTCAGTTGGTCTTTGTGCACTGGGAGAGTGGGTTGACTGTTTCCCCTCCTGGCTACCCGATACGACTGTCAGACGAGCGCTGTCCTTCTAGTGTCACCTCTTCTCAACCCAGTCCCTTTTTGTCATTCGTTTGTCCTCGGTCCATCACGGTGGCTTCCATGTAGGAGTGACGTAAACATTATTTAACATTTTTATCATAATTCTGGATAGCCAAAACCAAGAATAGGCACTTTCTTAATGAAAGAAGCATAAGTGTATGAGCAGGATGGAAGTAATAATCTAAAATGAAGGAAGAAGCTGTGGAATGGTTGGAAATTTATTTGTGCCTGTCTTCTTTCCCAGCGAGCGTTGTGCCATGTCTGTGGTCTGGGACACGGACAGCAGCTGAGAATGTTGGGAGCAATAGCCACCATTTCGCTACCTGCTGCCCAGACCGGCAATCACGCATAGAAATAGTTACAGACGTCTAGATGAGTGACATAAATTTTATAAAATTACACCTCACCCGTGAAGGTTATCGAAGTACATTAAATGGGTGATCCACGTCATCGTCAGTAGCTCCCTCTGTCATTATTTGACGTCGCTGAGTGACATAGATATACCTACGAATTGTTAAAGTCAGTGCAGTATGAACCACTGCACTTCCAACAATCTGCTGGATTTTGTGTGTGCCTCACAGTCATGCATTCACACAAACGCTCAGTCTCACCTTCATCTGCCTTTCTGAACCAGAGTGAATACCTCTCACGCACACACACGCACGCGCACATACACACACAGTCTCACCTCCATACTCAGAACTCGACACTGCAGAAATCCAAGCGGTCTGTCTCTGTGATGTATTCCTGCACCACTCATGATGACTGCCACACCTTCAGACTCACAAACCCCCGTATCACTCCATCCTCTTCAAACCCTGGAAAACATGCCATTTTAATATGATTCTCAATTTTGCCTCATTTGTAATATACAAATGCATTACAACTACATCTCCATCTGAAATGTGCCATAACACTTTGATCCCCTCCTGTTTTCTTGCCTTTCTCAATTCTAGTTTCATGCATATCGTCTTCCTATTGATATCACTGCCGCTAGATGCTTGTGTCTTAATGATGTTCACTATATTTCTTGTGTGCTTAACATTTATTGTAGAAGAACGATTTCTTACCTACATTCACAAAATATGCTCCCACCTTTGAAAAAGTTAAACTTCATTATTCTGACTTATTTTTGCATAACACATGACCATCAATATTACACTGTGTGGTTGTTTAAATTGTATTGCATTATTACTCTAAGCATTTGAATTTTTTTAGTCGCTTTACTATTCATGCCACTTATTTACAGAATACACCTTCCATTTAAAGTGAGAACATACACGGCTATCACATGACAGCAGGCATGCCTGGTGGAGCGAATTAACATCCTTAATGTGATTACAATCATTTGGGCTGTTTTGTTTAAGATGGTGTCAAGCTTATTGCGTCTTCTTGGAGCTATATTCAATATGGAGATGCCACAATTCTGGCCTGTGTCATCCAGGTGGTAGACTGGCTTTGGAGAGTCGTGAGGGGGGTGAGTCGCTCAATGCATGACTTCCTACTGCTGTAATAAACTTGCGGACACAGTATATGCATGGCTGCGTCTATTCACTTCCGGGTCAATTATAACAACAGGCTGCTCAAAATGGTGAATTTGTTTTTCAGGCCATTTCACTGAAAGACAAGGGACAATAGTTCGATAACCTGTTGTGAGAGATGACCATTGACTGGCAGCTATGTAGCACAAGCAATGTTTGCCATTATCAGCACAAGCTTGGATATTTTCCAGATTGTGTAACATTTGGACATGGTTTGGGATATTGGTCCCTTGTTCTCTATAATGGTTTGTTGAGGGAGGTCAGTTGTTCACAGTATTCACTCGCACCTTGCTAATAAGGTAGCACAGAAGTCCACATCTCCAAAATTTGACCCTATTACAGAGAACCCATACAGTGTTATAGCAGGCCCTTCGACCTAATAAATCCACACGGACCCTCCATAGACACACACCTATTACTCGACATTTGCCCCTGACTAATGTATAGAAACTAGGCATCCCTGAACACTTTGGGCACCATAGCATGGCCAATTCACCTAACATGCACATCTTTGGACACGGGGATAAGGTGCAAACTCCACACACACAGTCGCCGAGCTTGGAATTGAACCCAAGTCCCTGGTGCTGTGTGGCAGCAGTGCTAACCCCTGAGCCACCGTGCCTTCGCATGGTGGAAGCATTATGGTCAGCAATGTGAGAGGAAGTGTAACAATAAGAGATATTGATAGATGAAATGAATAGACAATATAAGTTGGCAAAGGTTTTTCCATTTGAGTCAGCCTGGGTTAATTCACGGGAACATGCAGCTGTTCTCCTGCATCTGCTTCCTGGTGCTCCAGGTGGATGAGTCAAAATCCCCAATACATTGATCACTCTCCAAGGTGGAAATCAAACCTCAATCACATCAGTGAGGAGATTTAATCATGGAGAAAAGTAAATGATAGGCACAATGAGAAGAATTTCTTCTCTAATTGCTATTCGGGTGAATTCTTTTATTGCTGTGGTCCGTTGTACAGTTTTATTGTACAATAAAGTGGTATGTTCTGAATCTGCATCTGAGACCAGAACTTTTATCTCCAATAATAAATTAGTGATGAGCTGCTCAGAGAAACCAGAAGCCAAGCATTTTTATTCTTTATGCAATTATTTTATTTCTGTACCTATATGCATATATGTGTGGCAGAGTGGCTCAGTCCTTAGCATTGGGGCCTTACAGCGTCAGGTACCCGGGTTCTCTTACAAACTCGGGCAATTGTCCGTGTGTAGTTTGCACTGTCTCCCCATGTCTACGGGGTTTCCATCAGGTGTTCTGGTTTCCTCCCGCAATCCAAATATGTGCAACTTAGATAAATTGGCCATGCTAAATTGCCCGTATTGTTTCGAGACGTGTAGCTTCGGTGCATTAGTTGGGGCAATGTAAAATAATAGCGTCGGGCAATGGGTCTGGGTGGGTTACTCTTCGAAGGGTCGGTGTGGACATGTTGGACTGAAGGGTCTGTTACCACGCTGTTGCAATTTTATGAAAATTTATGAATTTACTTATTTATGTACTAATGTATTTAATAAAGTATGTATCTATTTATTTATTTCCTAGTAGAAACTGTGTTGATTGAAAGAAATCGAAACACTAGGAGCAGGAATTTACAAACGGTCGATTCTCAATCAAGAGTTTTTTTTATGAAATTCAAATTTCTCCATCGCACGCTTGAATATTTTGCTGAATAGTCGAACAAATCACAGACCGATAGTAATGCTCCTAATAACAATCTAAGAATTACCCGTATATACTCGTGTAAAGCTCGAATATTTCGACTTTTTTTTAGATGGAATTAGGGGGTCGATTATAACACAAGAATTATTTTCAACGAGATGAAATTCATGTTTGGTATGAGTCAATAAAATGGACAAACAACAACCAAATCTCTACGTTAAAGAATTATTGATAAAAGGAAACATAATTATGACAACTATTGAATACTTATCTACAAAATAACTGTCGCCATTTAGCCTGCTATGGTAGAATGGCATATGCTGACCTTCATTACAGGAGGATTAGAAATCAGAAGCCACGAAACCTCCCTAACATTTCATGGGGTCTTGGTAAAACTCCTGCTGGGCAATTGTGTATAGTCTTGGTCTCCTTAACTTAAAGAGATATTCCCTACATAGACGGAGTGCTCATTAAGACAGCTGAACCTTTCAAAGAGATTAAGGCAGATTTGATCAAATTGATATGCACTTGTGATGCTGGGGCATGCAAAGCAATGGACAAAGTGCTGGAGAATGGGATTAGATTATGAGGGAGATGATGGCCAAGTGGTGTTATTCCTAGAATATTCATCTGGAAACCCAAGAGGCATTCTGGTGACCTAGGTTCAAATTGGTCAGTGGCAGAAGGTGGATTTAGAATTTTAGTATAACAAAACAAAGGAACGAAGAGTCTAATGATTACAAACAAACGCTTGTCGCTTCTTGGCGATGATTGCCATCTGGTTCACCACTCCCCTTGGAGTAAATCTGCAATCCACGTGATTCGAGACCTATGGCAATGTGTTTGTCTTAGAACTGCCCTCTGCGCAATTAGGGGAAGGTGAGAATGTTGGCCCAACCATTAAAGCCAAATCCCGTAAAAATTATAGTTAGGTACATGTTTTCGATTGGCACAAGTTCAATGGACTGAAGGAACTTTTTTGCGCTGTTGACCTGTACGTCTGTGTACTCGACATTGTTTACCTCATTGCGCCTCTTCATACTAACAGTTATATCATATGTTGGGAACAGTATAGTTTGAACTTGAATCGCTGCCAAATGCTCCCTCTTTCCGTGCTTGATCTACATCAGTGAGGGAGAGACTGGAAACAAAGCCAGAGACTTCCCATGCTCTGCAGCACTTAGGGTTCTGCTGCGGTCAACTGGGTCTGTCCTATTCATGGTACGGGACCATTACCAGGAAATGGAACATTCCAATCTGAGCCCTTCAGTCGAAGGATCAAGAACAGAGGCTAAATTGTAAAGTTGTAGAAGGAAGCTTTAGAGTGGTTTTCTGGAAACATTGCATAATCCAGAAGGTGGGGTGCAATGGACAGGAAAGATTGGAACGCACAGGCTGGGATGTGGGCACCACTGTCTGGCCACCATTTATTTCCCGGCCCTAGTTGCCTTTGAGGTGTTTGTAGCCTACGTTGCCTTCTGAGACCACTGCAGTTCGTGTGTTACAGGTTGAACCGCAATGTCACTGAAGAGAATTTCTGTATGTTGACACAGCAATTGTGAAGAAATTACAAATTTACAATATAAATTTTGCGTGGCTTGAGGGGAATTTCCGGGGTTGGCGGTGATGTTCCCATGTGTCTGTCGTCGTGGATTTGGAAGATTCTCCGAGGAACTTTGGCGAATGTTTTGCAGTACGTCTTGTAGGATACTAAACTGTTTAATTAGGTGTCGAGGGTGGAGGGAATGGCTGTTTGTGGATGTGGTACTCCTCAAGGTTGCCTCTGGATGGTGTCTAACTTAAAGCTATTGGTGGTGAATTCAGGCAAGTGGGGAGTATTCCATCACAAACCTGCCTTGCATCTGGTTGATGGTATACAGGCTTTCGGGAGTCAGATGAGCCACTCACCTCACATTCCTTGCCTCTAACCTGTTCTTTTAGAGATTGTAGTTACATCGTCAGTGCACGTGAATGTCTAGTCAATGGCAAGCACAAGAATGTTGATAGTGAAGGTTGGGTGTGAGTTTGGAGGAGGGCTGGTTCAGTGACAAGGAACAACAGTTAAATTGACACTTATTAGTTGTAGTCATGGTTCTGAAAAGAAAAATTCGAACCTTCTGATTAGTAGATGCAAGTCCAAACCTGCTGTGGTGGGAGTAGAGGGACCACACAGGATGCATCTTCCAGAATGCTGTTTGTCCTCACTGCTGATCCTCCAACAAGAACAGCTTTCTTCTACAGTTTTCAAATCACAATCACTTTTCATTCACTGACACTGCTGTCGGATACGCATCTCTTTGTCGAATTCCTCTGTGACAATTTTTAAATGGAAGTGATGTGGCACTTTTATGGATAGATGGCACTTTCTTAGAGATTCTAAAGATTTCTCTGAGAACAAGATTTTTATTTCTCCAATGACGAGTTCGCCCTCACTTCAGATGGCAGGTAGCTCTCCTCAATTTTCCATACGCCTGGATATTATACCCCTGATGATCTACTACTTTTGATACACTCGGGATAATTCTAAGCTTTTGACACAATCAAATTTGAACGAACTGGTCCTTAGTCTCCAAGTGCCTTTTAGAATTAACAGGCTGAATTTAAACTGTCGCTTTGTTAAAAGTGCTGCTTGGTTGTTTGATACAAAATGTTTCAATTCGGGCACCTTCAAACTGTTGTCCACAGATGCATTTTTCTGTATAAATCTCCAAGTTTAGAAAACCACTTTACCTCTTAAAGGGATCACGCATTCTTTCCTCCTGCCATTTTTTCCAAATAAAATCTATTTTCTTGCTTTCTAATTTACGAGTAGTCTACACAAAACACGTCCCACCGGATGAAAAAGGAATGACCCATCATTATTAAGGGATCATTTCGTTTTTTTATCATAATAACACCATTACCACGAGACACGAAGGACATTCATCTAAAGTTACACATTTCATACTAATTAGATTACTTACAGTGTGGAAACAGGCCCTTCGGCCCAACAAGTCTACACCGACCCGCCAACACATACCCATACCCCTACATTTACCCCTTACCTAACACTACGGGCAATTTAACTTGGCCAATTCACCTAACCTGCACATTTTTGGACTGTGGGAGAAAACCCACGCAGACATGGGGAGAACGTGCAAACTCCACAGTCAGTCGCCTGAGGCGCGAATTGAACCCGGGTCTCTAGCGCTGTGAAGCAGAAGTGCTAACCACTGTGCCACCTTGCCGCCTATAATTCAGCATACATACATAACATTGGACAGTCCCAGTTCCATCTTAGCTGCATACTTTCTTTTATACCTGCGAAACCTCGTCTGCAATAATATTTTTATGTCCCTCAACTGAACAATCTGGAACTTAAAAGCCCGTAGCATAAGACTCCAACGAAATAGTGTCGTATATCTGTCCTTAAATCTATCCAAAAAGGTGAAAGTCTTGTGGTCCGTGTACAAACGTGTCTCTGATACATTTTTCCGAACATAAACATCAAAGTGTTGTCAGACCAGTACCAAACTTGATAAGTATCTTTCGATGGTGGGGTGTTTTCTCTGGTGGGTATTCCGTTTCTTTGAAAAGTAACAAATTTTCCTTTTAATTCTGCCGCCATCCTCCTGCCGCTCAAGCTCCAAGCCTTAGATCATTGGCGTCAATCACAACTTTAAATGTTATCAAGAAATGTTGGGTGGCTAAATCTGATGCGGTGGTGAACTCGGTTTTTTTAGAATCTCAATTGCCTCTTGGCACGATTCTGTCCTTCGAAATTTTGCGCTCTTTCGGAAATCCGTCATCCGTGATAATCCGTTTGGTAAAACACTTCTGGTAGAATTTGTTCAATCGCAAAAATCGAATTGCCCGTTTCTTCTAGGATGGTCTGGAAATGATTCGATTGCCTTCGTCTTCATATCCCACGGGGGCAATTCTTTTTTTCCATGTCTGATGTTGTCACCCAATAATGTCACTTCAGCCTTGGTCAATTCCGTTTTTCTAGCTGCAGAACCAATTTGCCTCTCGCAGTTTTTCAGGGAGCTCTGCCAAATGCAGCATGTGGTCTTTCTATGAATGGCTAAAGATCACTAAGTCATCTCTGTAGACGGCACGAATAGTCAATCCTGCCACAACTCTATTCACCAGTCTTTGAAATGTGCGCTTTTCATTGCAAAGGGCATTACTATAAATTGGGACTGCCCATTTGCGGTTACAAATACAGCCATTTCTTTCCCATTCTCTGACAAAATACCTTGCCACTAACCACGCGGTAACCAAACTTTCTAATGTAGTGCCTTGCCCAGCAATATCTACACAGTCTCCAGTCGTGGAATTGGGCATCATCTTGATTTAACTCCGGCATTGACCTTCCAATAATCCACAGAAAATCGTTGACTACCATTAGACTTGAAAACCAACACGATGGCCAATTAACACTCACATGGACTCGGTCGATGATGTCTTCTTGAAGCATTGCGTCCAATTCCTTCTGTAACTGCGCAGCTTTGAGAGAATTAAACCTGTACGTTTGTGTTTTTTTCTCTAAACAGCATACCTCATGTACAACTGCATTAGTCCGCTCCATTCCATTTCTACATATTTCCTCATATGGCTGCAATAAATCTTTCATCTCACTTTTCTGTTAGAGTCATAGTCACAGTGTCGTGCTGCACGGAGGAAGGTCGTTTGACCCAAACTGACCCACGCTGACCAAAATGTCGTAATACACTAAATCAATTTCCTTGTACTTGCCCTATATCCTTCTAAACATCTTCGATCCATGTATTTGCCAAATGGATTTTAACTATTGTTAACGTACCCACCGCAACCATTTCAACTGGCAGCTCATAAATGTGTGTAAAAATGTTTCCCCTCAGGTACCTATTTACTGATTCCCCTCTAAATTTAAACTGATGTTTTCTAAACTGTGACTCGCCTACCCTGAGAAAACGACAGCGTGCATTCACCCTAACTATGCCTCTCATGGTCATATATACTTGTAAAACACCCCTCCCAAACATCAGTCCCCTACGCGTTACAAAAAAGGCTGAGCTTGTCTAACATCTCCCTATAACCCAGACCATTGAGTCCTGGAGTCGAAGGGTGGGCCAGTAAATTTGCAGATGATACGAAGATTGGTGGAATTGTGGATAGTGAGGAGGGCTGTTGTCGGCTGTAAATGGACTTAGACATGATGCAGAGCTTGGCTGAGGAGTGGCAGATGGAGTTCAACCCTGTCAAGTGTGAGGTTGTCCATTTTGGAAGGACAAATAAGAATGCGGAATACAGGGTTAACGGTAGGGTTCTTAGTAAGGTGGAGGAACAGAGGGATCTTGGGGTCTATATTTATAGATCTTTGAAAGTTGTCACTCAGGTGGAAAGAGCTTGTAAGAAGGCCTATGGTGCATTAGCGTCCATTAGCAGAGGGATTGAATTCAAGAGTCGTGAGGTGATATTTCAGCTTTACAGGATCTTGGTAAGGCCACATTTGAAGTACTGTGTGCAGTTCTGGTCGCCTCACTTTAGGAAAGATGTGGAAGCTTTGGAGAGGGTGCAGAGGACATTTACCAGGATGTTGCCTGGAATGGAGAATAGGTCGTACAAGGATAGGTTGAGAGTGCTAGGCCTTTTCTCATTGGAACGGCGAAGGATGAGGGGTGACTTGATAGAGGTTTATAAGATGATCAGGGGAATAGATAGAGTAGACAGTCAGAAACATTTTCCCCGGGTACAACAAGGGGACATAAATTTAAGGTGAAGGGTGGAAGGTATAGGGGGAATGTTGGGGTAGGTTCTTTACCCAGAGAGTGGTGGGGGCATGGAATGCGCTGCCTGTGGGAGTGCAGAGTGAGAATCATTGGTGACCTTTAAGCAGCAATTGGATAGGTACTTGGATAGGCGCTTAAGCTAGGACAAATGTTCGGCACAACATCATGGGCCGAAGGGCCTGTTCTGGGCTGTATTGTTCTACGTTCTATGTTCTATGTTCTAACATTGTTTGCAGGAACATTTCATTCTTGTATGCACATTTTAGCTTATAGAAAAGCAATTATATATTTCCTTCACATAGTTTTCATTCTTGTTAACTCAGCACTTGGCTGAAACAATTACACACTGGTGTGAGTTCATTTACTTTTCATAAACAATTATGATTGCAGAAATAACACTGCTTTACCTGAATACCACATTATGGACAGTGGTCTTCGAAAATTGCTGAACTCTGAGGGGAGAGATAAAATCTGAATTCCCAAGCTTTGTTAATTTTTAGTTTAAAAAAATTATCAGCAAATTTACTGACCCACCCTTCGACTCCCTCTTCCAAGTCATTAATAAAAATTACAAACAGCAGAGGACCCAGAACTGATCCCTGCGGAATTCGAGTTGTAACTGGGCTCCAGGCTGAATATTTACCATCTACCACCACTCTCTGACTTCGACCGATTAACCAGTTTTCTATCCAAGTGGCCAAATTTCCCTCTATCCCATGCCTCTTGACTTTCTGCATAAGGCTACCATGGGGAACCTTATCAAATGCCTTACTAAAATCCATGTACACTGCATCCACTGCTCTACCCTCATGCACATGCTTAGTCATCTCCTCAAAGAATTCAATAAGACTTGTAAGGCAAGACCTACCCTTTGCACATCCGTGCTGGCTGTCCCTAATCAAGCAGTGTCTTTCCAGACACTCATAAATCCTATCCCTCAGTACCAT
Organism: Chiloscyllium punctatum; assembly: GCF_047496795.1. Classification (NCBI taxonomy): domain Eukaryota; kingdom Metazoa; phylum Chordata; class Chondrichthyes; order Orectolobiformes; family Hemiscylliidae; genus Chiloscyllium; species Chiloscyllium punctatum. Next base: position 15,840,990 of record NC_092790.1, read on the forward strand.
TTCCATTACTTTGCCTACCACCGAAGTAAGATTAACTGGCCTGTAATTCCCAGGGTTATCCCTATTCCCTTTTTTGAACAGGGGCACAACATTCGCCACTCTCCAGTCCCCTGGTACCACCCCCGTTGACAGTGAAGATGAAAAGATCATTGCCAACGGTTCTGCAATTTGTTCTCTTGCTTCCCACATAATCCTAGGATATATCCCGTCAGGCCCGGGGGACATGTCCATCCTCAAGTTGTTCAAAATGTCCAACACATCTTCCTTCCTAACAAGTATCTCTTCTAGCTTACCAGTCCGTTTCACACTCTCCTCTTCAACAATACGGTCCCTCTCGCTTTTAAATACTGAAGAAAAGTACTCATTCAAGACCTCTCCTATCTCTTCCGACTCAATACACAGTCTCCCACTACTGTCCTTGATCGGACCTACCCTCGTTCTCGTCATTCTCATGTTTCTCACATACGCATAAAATGCCTTGGGGTTATCCTTGATCCTATCCGCCAAAGATTTTTCATGTTCTGGTTTAGTGGTTCTGGAAGAGCACAGCAGTTCAGGCAGCATCCAAGTAAGGGATGCTGCCTGAACTGCTGTGCTCTTCCAGCACCACTAATTCAGAATCTGGTTTCCAGCATCTGCAGTCATTGTTTTTACTGAAAGATTTTTCATGCCCTTTCTTCAGCTCCCTCCGGCTATCCTGTATCCCTCCAAAGCTCTGTCTGAACTTTGTTTCCTCAAACTTATGTAAGCCTCCTTCTTCCTCTTTACAAGACATTCAACCTCCCTCGTCAACCAAGTTTCCCTCACACGACCATCTCTTTCCTGCCTGACAGGTACATACATATCAAGGACACGTCGTATCTGTTCCTTGAAAAAGTTCCACATTTCCACGACATCCTTCCCTGACAACTTATGCTCCTCAGATCCTGTCTTACAGCATCGTATTTATCCTTCCCCCAATTGTAAAACCTACCCTGTTGCACACACCTATCTCTCTCCATAACCAAGGTGAAAGTCACAGATTTGTGGTTACCATCACCAAAATGTTCACCCACTAACAAGCCCATCACTTGTCCCGGTTCGTTGCCAAGTACCAAATCCAATATGGCCCCCCCTCTGTTCGGACAATCTACATACTGAGATAGAAAAGCTTCCTGGACACACTGCACAAACACCGCCCCATCCAATCTACTTGATCTAAAGAGCTTCCAATCAATATTTGGGAAGTTGAAATCGCCCATGACTATTACCCTGTGGCTTCTGCACCTTTCCAAAATCTGTTTCCCAATCTGTTTCTCCACATCTCTGCTGCTATTGGGGGGCCTATAGTAAACACCCAACAAGGTGACTGCTCCTTTCCTATTTCTGACTTCAGCCCATACTACCTCCAAAGGCAGATCCCCCTCCAACTGCCTTTCTGCAGCTGTTATACCATTTCTAATTAGCAGCACTACCCCCCTCCTTTATATCACCCTCCCAAATCTTACTGAAACATCTGGAACCAGGAACCTCCAACAACCATTCCTGTCCCTCTTATATCCACGTTTCTGTGATGGCCACAACATCGTAGTCCCAAGTACCAATCCACGCCTTAAGTTCACCCACCTTATTTCTGAAACTCCTTGGATTAAAGTATACACACTTGAACCCATCTCTGTGTCCGCAAGTATTCCCTGTCAGTGCTACCTTCTCCACAGCCTCCCTAGATTCTTGGACATCCTGAAAAACAGCTAATCTACTTGTTGGACTACATGTCCGGATCCCATCCCCGTGCCAAATTAGTTTAAATCCCCCCGAAGAATGCTAGCAAACCCACTTCCCAGGATATTGGTGCCCTTCTGTTTCAGGTGCAACCCGTCCTGCTTGTACAGGTCCCACCTTCCCCAGAATGCAGTCCAATTGTCCAAATACCTGAAGCCCTTCCTACTAGATCATCCTTGCAGCCACGTGTTCAACTGCACTCTCTCCCTATTCCTTGCCTCACTGTCACGTGGCACCGGCAACAACCCAGAGATGATGACTCTGTCCGTCCTAGCTTTTAGCTTGCAGCCTAACTCTCTGAGCTCCTGAATGACCTCCCCACCCCTCTTCCTACCTATGTCGTTGGTGCCAACGTGCACCACAACTTCTGGCTGTTTCATTTTGTTTCATTGAATGAGAACGTTAAGGTCGAGACATCGAATAAGTGCGAGAAGATCTACTTATGCAATTACCATGTGCATTTTGTTTCATTGAATGAATGCATGCACTTTGCTTTATTGAATGAATGCATTAAGCTCGTCTCATTGAACGAATGAGAGAATGTCTGCTCCTGGAATTAAAACGTACAGTTTGTTTCATTGATTGAATGAGTTAAGTTTGACACATTGAATGAATGAGAGAGGTCCTACTCATTGAATTAACACGTGCAGTCTGTTTCATTGAATGAATGCGTGGAGTTTGTTTCATTGTATGAATGCGTTAAGCTCGTGGCATTGAATGAATGGCAGATGCTCTACTCATTGGATTACCACGTGCAGTGTGTTCTATGGACTGAAGTTGTGCATTTAGATATATTGAATGAATGAGTGCAGTTGGATTCAACAAATAAATGACTTAAGTTCGTTTGATTGAATATCGTTTGATTGACTGAATCTTTGATTGATGTTTCATTCAATGAATGAATGCAATTGTTTCATTGAATGAGAGCGTTAAGCACGAGACATCGAAAAAATGAGGGAAGATATAGTCATTGAATTAAGGTCGTGGCATTGAAAGAATGGCAGAAGTTCTACTCTTTGAATTAATACGTACAGAGTGTTTCATTGAATGAATGAGTGCCGTTTGAACGCAGTTGGATTCACAAAATAAATGAGTTTGGTTTGTTGCTTTGACTCAATGAATAATGTTTGATTCATTGCATCAATGATTGAAGTTTGTTTCAATGAAGGTATGAATGCAGTTTGTTACATTGAATGAAAACGTTAAGGTCGAGACATCGAATAAAAGAACGAATCTCAACACATTGAATGAACACGTGCCCTCAGTTTCATTGAATGAATGCGTGCAGTTTGTTTCATTGAATGAATGCGTTAAACTCGTCTCATTGAACGAATGAGAGAATGTCTGCTCCTGGAATTAAAACGTGCAGTTTGCTTCATCGAATGAATGAGTTAAGTTTGAAACATTGAATGAAAGAGAGGTGCTATACCCATTGAGTGAACACGTGCAATCTGTTTCCTTGGATGAATGTGTGGAGTTTGTTTCATTGAATGAGTGCGGTGTGATTCCCTAATTAAATGAGTTCAGTGAGTTTCATTGAATCACTGACTAACGTTTGATTCATTGAATGAATGATTGAAGTTTGATTCAATGAATAAATGCAGTTTGGTTCATTGAATGAAAGAGTTAAGCTCGAGACATTGAATAAATGAGAGAACTCTTCTCATTGAATTAACATAGGCAGTCTGTTTCATTGAATGAATGATTGAATTCCATGAAACAAACTGCACGAATGCATTGAATGAAACAGACTGCACTGTTATTCATTGATTCAATGATACGAACTTAAGTCGTTTATTTGTTGAATCCAACTGCACTCATTCATTCAATGAAACACATAGCACGTGTTAATCAAATGAGTAGAACTTCTGCCATTCATTTACTGCCACGAGCTTAACGCAGTCATTCAATGAAACAAACTGCACGCGTTCATTCAATGAGTAGAACTTCTCTTATTCATTCAAATTCATTCAACAAAACAAACTCCATGTGTTAATTCAATGAATCGAGCTTCTCTCATGCATTCAATGCCACGAGTTATATGCATTATTTCAATGAAACAAACCACACACAATCATTCAATGAAGCAGTCTGCACGTGTAAATTAACTGAGTAGAGCTTTTCTCATTTATTCAATGTCTTGAGCTTTTCGAATTCATGCAATGAAACAAACCGCATTCTTTCATTCCCCGAATCAAACTTCAATCATTGATTCAATGTATCTAAAGTTTTTCATCGACCAATGAGACGAAATTAATACATTTACTTTATGAATCCAATTGCATTCATTTATTCAATGAAGCAAACTGCACTCATTCATTCAATAAAACACACTGTAGACCTTCATTCAATAAAATATACTGCACGTGCTACTTCAATGAGTATAGCTTCTCTCGCACATTCAATTTGTCAAGCTTAACTCATTCATTCAATGAAACAGCGTGCTTCGTGTTAATTCAATGAGTCGAGCTTCTCTCATTCTTTCAATGCCACGAGATTAACGCATTCATTCAATGAAACAAACTGTGCAATTCATTAAATGAAACAGAGTGTACGTGCTAACTCAATGAGTAGAGCTATTCTCATTTATTTCATTATCTCGAGCTTAACGCTTTCATTCAATAAAAGAAACTGCATTCATTCATTGAATCGCATTCGTTCAATAATTAATTCAATGCGTATAGCTTCTCTCAGTTATTCAATGTCTCGAGCTTAACGCTTTCATTAAATGAAACAAACTGCATTCAAGCATTTATTCAATGAATCTAACATTTTTCATTGGTTCAATGAAACAAACTTAAGTCCACGATTTGGTGAATCCAATTGCACTCATTCATTCAATGAAACACACTGCAAGTGTGAATCAACTGAGTAGAACTTCTGCCATTCTTTCAATGCCACGAGCTTAATTCGATGACTGGATCTTCCCTCATTTATTCGATGTCTCGTGCTTAACGCTTTCATTCAATGAAAGAACTGCATTCATTCATTGAATGAAACTTCAATCAGTGATTCAATGAATCAAACGATATTCAATGAAACGAACTTAAGTCATTTATTTTTTGAATCCAACTGCACTCATTCATTCAATATATCTAACTGAACACCTTCATTCCATAGAACACACTGCACGTGGCAACCCAATGAGTAGAGCTTCTGCCATTCATTCAATGCCACGAGCTTAACGCATTCATGCAACGAAGCAAACTCCACGCATTCATTCAATGAAACAGACTGCACGTGCTAATTCAATGAGCAGAACCTCTCTCATTCATTCAATATGTCAAACTTAACTCATTCAATTAATGAAACAAACTGCACGTTTTAATTCCAGAAGCAGACATTCTCTAATTCGTTCAATGAGACGAGTTTAACGCATTCATTCAATGAAACAGAATGCACATGTTAATTGAATAAGTAGATCGTCTCGCATTTATTCGATGTCTCGATCTTAACGTTTTCATTCAATGAAACAAAATGCGTCCATACCTTCATTGAAACAAACTTCAATCATTGATTGAATGAATCAAACGTTATTCATTGTGTCAATTAAACAAACGTAACTCATTTATTTTGTGAATCCATCTGCGTTCATTCATTCAATGAAACAAACGGCACTCATTCAATCAATGATGCACTCTGTACGTGTTCATTCAATAAGTGGAAGTTCTGCTATTCCTTCAATGCCAGGAGTTTAACACATTCATTCAATGAAACAAACTGCACACTTACATTAAATGAAACAGACTGCAAGTGCTAATTGTATGAGTAGAAAGCTTGCCATTCTTTCAATGCCATGAGCTTAATTCAATGACTCAATCTTCCCTCACTTATTCGACGTCTCGTACTGAAAGCTTTAATTCAATGAAACAACTGCATTCATTCATTGAATGAAAGTTCAATCAGTGATTCAATGAATCAAACGTTATTAATCGATTCAATGGAACGAACCTAAGTCGTTTATTTGTTGTATCTAATTGCACTCATTCATTCAATGAAACACATAGCACGTGGTAATCAAATGAGTAGAACTTCTGCCATTCATTTAATGCCATGTCTATTCATGTTTAGAAAAGTTCTAGTGCATGAATAATGTGTGAATCTAAGGACACAATATCAACCATAAGATTTTTTTGGATGGTTTATTACAATCTAATGTTGAACTGAAACCTCAACTGTCATTGACTGAGGGGACTCTTTGAATAAAGCTACGTCTGGCACATCATAATCATCAATGAAACACATCAGTCTTAAAATTGAGTGGAAACAAGCTAGTCTGAAACACAATTAAAAAGGCTAAAATGTTGTTTTCCTCCTTATTCAACAGATATGAAATTGAATAAGTATGGTTTTTATGCAAGGATAAAAGAGATTAGTTCATAACTGATAGTAAGGCAGTCATGACCTGTAAAATGAACAGGAGTTAAGATTTTATTTCATAATCACTGTAAAATCCTTAACCTTAAAAGAAATTATGTTAAATTTCCATAATAGAAATCAAATTCAAAATAGTCCCGGATCTCAAGCTCCAGGGAACAAAGCACAACCATTCAATCACCAACAAACAAATGTGTATTCAAATTGAACCACAAAGGGTTAAACTTTGTATTAGCTGTACAGCTCTTTGTTTCCTCTCTCTCTCTCTCTCTCTCTCTCACACACACACACACACACACACACAAACACACACACACACAAACACACACCATATCTCAGTTTTTAGCTTGGAAGGTTAGTCTGATAGATCCTGGCTGTGGCATCATTGCTTAACCAAGTGTGGAAGACTTATTATCGCTAGCCAGCCTTATTTTTTAACATATCAAGAAAGAATAATGGCCAGCCTCCAAATCACCAAAACGAACAAAAAAGCAACAAAGCAAGACAGGCCAAGCTAAACAGATACAACAGGTACAACAGCGAGATTAGTATCTTGTCAATGTTGTTCCTGGACTACAGCAGTAACGTTATTGAGAATTAAGTGAAACAGCTGTAAATTCCAAAGACCGTGATATCAGCCTGTAAGGAAGAGTCTGAAATGGGAGCTGCAAAAAAAACTATATAATACTATAAAAAAAGAACACCACTCATCTAAATCCGAATTATCATTGCCTTCCTCATTAAAACTAAGGCCAACCTTCGAATTGCGCAGTTATGTTTGTTTACCAGTCACTTGTAACTTCTCCTTTTGTTTCTGTATTTGTTTTGCTGGAGCACTTCACTTTTAAGAACCTCAACAGACTTCATAGCACCATTTGCAGTTAATTAAATCCTCAATTTGGTTGCGGTATCCTGCCACGACCGCGAAACTGATTCTTTGTGCCTCTCATCACAAAACTGTCGCCATAGTCCAATTACCTCTTTCGTTCCCACTCCCATGAATCAATTGCCGAGCTGATTTAACCAACTGAACAGAGTTAGGGACTCCTAATGATATTCTTCATCACCCAATGTTTTGTTTAGACTCAATACAGTTTTCCAAAGGCCTCAGACCTGTCGGGAATTTTTCACATAATTTCGCTAACGTTGATGATGAATCATCTGTTCTGTATATGTAATTACCCATTTTAAAGATACTTCAGTTTTATGGAAACTAATTAAAAAAAAACTCACTGATCAAACTTCCACAGACGCTAATCAATTTCACAAATCTTTGTATTAAAAAAAACTTTCATTATAAAATATCGTGATTTTTTTTAAAAATAGAATTAAATACCAGGAACTTCTTGCTCACTATAACTTCAAATATCAGGCGCCTCATGCCCCCTGTAACTCCAAGTACTAGGAGCCTCTTGCCCCCTGTTACCTCAAATACCAGGGGCCTCTTGCACAATATAATAAATTATAGTCCGAGTCAAATTCTGAAGCAGCAAATTTTATTGACACTTTCTCGCAAGACGGGTGTCTCACAAGTGGGCACCCTGATCAAAAAAATCCTCCACAATTTAATTGAGTCTCTCTTGGTACTTCCCTGTTTACCTCATTGGCCTGACGTATTACTTAGATGATTACTTACAGTTTGGAAACAGGCCCTTCGGCTCAACAAGTCCACACCAACCCTCTGAAGGGCAACTCACCCAGATCCATTCCCCTACATTTACCCTTTCAGGTAACACTACGGGTAATTTAGTATGGCCAATTCACCAAACCTGCACATTTTTGGACTATGGTAGGAAACCTGCGCAGACACGGGGAGAATGTGCAAACTCCACACAGACAGTTGCCTGAAGCGGGAATTGAACCGCGATCTCTGGTGGCTATCAGGCAGCAGTGCTACCACCATGTCAAACCTATCACTCTCCCTTATTGTGTTCTGCCCCTGCCTAGCTGTGCTCCGTCCTTGTTTACTTCTCCCCCTACTCCAAGCCGGGCGACCCTTAGTCTTATTTACCTTATCTCTTATTTGCAGCTAACGAGTTGGCATGCTCTTTTTACTCCTTCTCCTTGCATTGTCTTCCATTGTTTGCAGACTCGTTCCATTCTTGTATGCACGTTTTAGCTAACTCAGAAACAATTATGCATTTTCTTCACACAGTTTCATTCTTGTGTGCAAATCTTAGCTAAATCAGAAGCAATTATGTATTTCCTTCACATAGTTTCATTCTTGTATGCACGTTTTAGCTAACTCAGCTCTTTGCTGCAACAATTAGACACTGATGTAGGTTAGTTCATTAACCTTGCAAAAGCAATTATTGTTGTAGAAGTAACACGACTTTACCTACATCCCACATCGAAGTTTTCTTTCAATTTTTTTAAAAAACGAAGTTAAACCGTCGGATTTTTAAAAAAAAACGATAGAAATGCGAAGTACAAATGATCGAAGTCTTTTTTAAAAAAATAGAAAACAACGCGAAGTTCAAACGGTCGGAGTTTTTTTTAAAAAAAACAAAGTTCAAATAATCGGAGTTTTTTTAAAAAAAGTCGAAAATAACCGAACATAAAATGACATGAACCCAAAAAAACGAAGTCAAATCAATCGGAGTTTCCGAAAAAAGACGAAGTTCAAACGATCAGAGTCACCAACACGAAAAAAAACGAAGTTAAAGCAATCGGAGTTTTTTTTAAACCAGAAATTAAACGAAGTTAACACAACCCGAACACGAAAATGAATGAAGTTTAAGCGATCGAAGGGTTTTTTTAAAAAAATAAGAAAACACCGAAAAATAACAAATCTCGGGAGATCGATTTTTTTAAACTTCTGAAATCAACGAAGCTCGGGAGAAAGAACTTTTTTTAAAACTAAAGCTTGGGAATTCAGATTTCAACACTCCCCTCAGAGTTCAGCAATTTTCGAAGACCACTGTCCATAATGTGGGATTCAGGTAAACTAGTATTACTTCTGCAATCATAATTGTTTATGAAAGGTAAATGAACTCACACCAGTATATAATTGTTTCAGCCAAGTGCTGAGTTAACAAGAATGAAAACTATGTGAAAGAAATATATAATTGCTTTTGTATAAGCTAAAATGTGCATACAAGAATGAAATGTGCCTGCAAACAATGGAAGATGTTACAGACAAATACATAAGGTGCTGTGAGGGGAGGGGGTGACAGTTGAGTAAGATATGCCTGTACAAACAGTTACAGGCATCTGTTTCCCGGTTCTGAAAAACAAACAAAAAGGCCCACCATTAAGAGGTGATAAACCTCGGTGTGAAAAAAGGATAAAAGGAAATATTGTTTTGGTAAGCACGAAACCAGATGCAATGAAGATGGATAAATAACAATAAGACCACAGAGGGAGGTGGTCAAACGGCCTTGTGAGGCCAGAGATAAACATTTTGTCATGGACAAGGCCAGATGAGTTCAGAGATATACAGCCGGGTTTAGATTAGAAACAGATGTAAACAGGTGAGGAGCAGTGGGAGGAGGGAAGAGAAATGAAATATATAAATATTGTGTAGTCGTTGAATTCAGTGTGTGTGTGTGCCTTGTGGACAGTGGACACCAGACGCCTCCTGCAAGAGCGTAGTAAACGATACTACTGATTCAGATCTTGTCTCGGACTGATACGATTGAAGTGAGGGAGCTTCATTTCTCACAATAAGTACCAAAGCACCCACAACTTCAATTCATCTCTCCCCCCTTTCTAAACATTTAACAAGTCCCCCAGACTCAACCATTGCTAAGACCGATCCTTTCGGGCTGGACTGGAAAATAAACAGCGAGGGGTCACGTCAGACACCACTTCAATGAGACAAAACCAAACGTTCTTAAAATATTCACTTCTGGCCGGCCGAATTCCTCAACACTCAGTAGTGAAGGACTTTAATTCTTACACCGCTGTTCGGCCGAGGCGAAACGGGTCACGGCACCAAAATGACGATCGATGTCCCCTCAATAGGGACATGTTGGTTCGAGATCGGTCAAAGGAATCGACAAATGCGGTCTATTCAAAAAGCAAGGTTCATTAGTTTATTGAATTAAGGTACCTTGACACATTTCTATCCATAGACACAGAGATTGAAGCGTCTGTGTTCCGTGATGAAGTTGTGCAATTACATTTGAAAATTACTCATTATTTATATATTTTTAAGCAATAGTACAGCCTTGATTAAAGGAAAGACCAATCACATATAATAAGGTGACATGATTTACAGCAAGTTAATCCAATTATATTTTCTTTAAGAAGGATATATAATTTACGTAAATTGTCATGCCATGTTCAAAGTGAGTTCAAATGGTTAATTAATGTGTCAGTATTCATCTTATGAAAACTCTATTGTCCTCTTATCTTTGAACTTCAAGTTGATTCTGCAAATCAGCAGTATATTCAGCAGTATGGTTAACACGCCATTTTGGAGCTTTCTTTTAAATCGAGAAACCATTTTGTTGAAATAAAAATCTACATATTTTGTTGCCTAAATTCCAATTTAGATCCCCACCTATATCGCCCTCATATTTCTAAATTCTATCGAATACAGACCCAGAGTTATCCTCAATTGCTGTTTTCCTGACAAGTCCTTCATCCTGGGGTCAATCTTGTTAATATACGCTGGGCTCCCTCCAATACGAGCACATCCTTCCCAAGGTAACGGACCCAAAGCTGCTCACAATGTTCCAAATTCAGTCTGACTAGAGCTGATAGAGCCTCAGCAGTACATCTCTGCTCTTGTATTGTAGCTCCCTTGAAATAAATGTAAAATGGCATTTGCCTTCCAAACTGCCAATTGAGCCCACCAGTTAACCTGAGGAGAATTCCTGAACTAGGACTCCCAAAGTCCCTTGTCTTTGACATTTCTGAAGCCTTTCCCTGTTCAGAAAATGGTCAACACCTTTATTCTTTCTACCAGAGTGTATAACCTCACAGTTTCCCACATTGTATTCCATCTGTCAGTTCTTTGTCCACTCTTGCAGCCTGTCCAAATCCTTCTACACCCATCGCACCTCCTCGACACTACTTGCACCTCCACCGACACGTGTCTCATCTGCAAACGTGGTAACAGTGCTCTCAGTTCCTTTGTCCAGGTCGTTAAGGCATTACATGAATAATTGTGGTCCCAACACTGAACCCTGTGGAAGTCCACAAGTCAGCGGCTCTGTAAAATACGCTTTTATCCTGACTCTCTACCTTCTGCCAGGCAGCCAATTCTCTGCCTTTACCTTATTTAGCAGCCTGCTGTGTGGTACCTTATCAAAGGCCTTCTGGAAATGCAAATCGATTACCTCCACTGGCTCTGTGTTGTCTAACCTGCTTGTTACTTTCTCCAAGAATTCAAACAGATTTGTCAGGGAAGACCTCTCCTGAACAAAGCTGTGCTCTGTTTCAAGTACTCTGCAGCCTCATTCTAAACAAGGGATTCTCAAGCCTTAGGAATGACTACATTCTAGCTACGTAACCTCTGCCTCCCTTTCTTAAACGCTTGTTGCATTAGCCATTTTCCAGTCACCTGGGACCCTGCCTGATTCCAGTACTTTCTGAAAGATCATCACCAATGCCTCTCCAATCTACTCCGCTGTATCCTTCAGTTATCTGGAGTGTAGTCCATCCGGTCTTGGTGATTTATCCGCCTTCAGCTTCCCAGCACCTTCCCCTTACCAATGGTCAATCCACTCACTTCTGTACTCAAATCTCCCTTGAAGTTCTGGTCTGTTGCTGGTGTCTTCCGCTGTTAAAAACAGATGGAAAGTGCCTCTTCAGATTCTCTGCCTTGCTTCCCCATTACTACTCTTCCAGCATTGTTTTCCAGCTGTCCAATGTCCACTCTTGTCTCTCTGTAACCGTTTAGATATCCGAGAAAATTTCCTGCAGCCCTCTTGCGTATTAGTAACGCACTTACTCTCATATTTGAACTCTTCCCCCGTCCCCATCTTTTTATTCAAGTTATTCTCAGTTTTTGTTTAAAGACTTCCCAAGATTCTGGCTTCCACTAATCTCTACCACACTATGTGTTGCTTTTGTTGCCTTTATGCTCTCCCTTGTCAACCAGGCTTGTCTCAGCCTCCCATTAGTATTTTTCTTCTTCTTGGGGTGAATTTCTGCAATGTCTCTTGAATTAACCCAGAAACCCCTGCCATCGCTGCTCCACTGTCTTCGCTGCTCGGCTCTCCCTTCCAATCAACTCTGTCCAGCTCCACCCACATGTCTTTGTAGTTACCTTTACTCATTTGTAATCCTGTTACATCTGATTCAATCTTCTCCCTCTCAAGCTGCAGGGTGAACTCTATTATGTTATGGCCACTGCCTCCGAGGAGTTCCTTCACATTGAGATTCCTAATCAAGTCTCCCTTGTTACACATCACTAAATCCAGAATTGTCTGTTCCTGAGTGGGCTCTACCACAAACTGGTCCAAAATAAAATCTTTCAGATAATTCCACATTTACTTGAGATCCGCTACGAATCTGTTTTTCCCAGTCCACCTGCAAATGGAAGTCACACATGATTATTGCAAGAGTCCTTTTCTTACATGTTTTTATAATCTCCTGACTTATTTTCTCTCCCAAATCCAGACAATGGCTAATGGCTTGTACCCAAGTTCCGTCGGGGTTTTTTCCCTTTGTGGTTCCTGGTGTCTACCCTCATGGATTCTACACCTTCTGAGTCTATTTTGCTTCTTGCTGTTAATTTAATTTTATTTCTTGTTAACAAGGCAACCCCTCCAACTCTGCCGATTGCCTTTTTGATGGGACGTCAACTTGGATAATTAGTTACAAGCCCTGAACACCCTGCAGCCTTGTCTGATACCTACTACCGTGTGAATGCCAAGTTCAATCTGGTGTAGTAGCTTATTTACCTTGTTCTATATACCGTGTGTATTTAGTTACAACTCCCTCAGCCCAACGTTAATTGTCCCTCTTCTCATATGTATCCCCTTATCTGCTGTGCCAGAAGTTAGTTTCCTGATCCTTTCCATATTTCCTGTCTTACTACATGTTGTGGAAGCTGTTGTGGTTCTGTTCGCCGAGCTGGGAAGTTGTGTTGCAGACGTTTCGTCGCCTGTCTAGGTGACATCCTCAGTGCTTGGGAGCCTCCTGTGAAGCGCTTCTGTGATGTTTCCTCCGGCATTTATCGTGGTTTGTCTCTGGCGCTTCCGGTTGTCAGTTCCAGCTGTCCGGTATATTGGGTCCAGATCGATGTCTTTTTAGATTAGATTACTTACAGTGTGGAAACAGGCCCTTCGGCCCAACAAGTCCACACCGACCCGCCGAAGCGCAACCCACCCATACCCCTACATTTACCTCTTACCTAACACTACGGGCAACTTAGCATGGCCAATTCACCTGACCTGCACATCTTTGGACTGTGGGAGGAAACCGGAGCACCCGGAGCACCACGCAGACACGGGGAGAATGTGCAAACTCCACACAGCTAGTCGCCTGAGGCGGGAATTGAACTCAGGTCTCTGGCACTGTGAGGTAGTGCTAACCACTGTGCCACCGTGCCGTGTGTTTGTTGATAGAATCTGTGGATGAGAGCCATGCCTTTAGGAATTCCCTGGCTGTTCTCTGTTTGGCTTGCCCTATAATGGTAGTGTTGTCCCAGTCGAACTCATGTTGCTTGTCATCTGCGTGTGTGGCTACTAAGGATAGCTGGTCATGTCGTTTCGTGTCTAGTTGGTGTTCATGGACACGGATCATTAGCTGTCTTCCTGTTTGTCCTATGTAGTGTTTTGTGCAGTCCTTGCATGGCATTTTGTTTACTACGTTGATTTTGCTCACGCTGGGTATCGGGTCCTTTATCCTGGTGAGTTGTTGTCTGAGAGTGGCTGTTGGTTTGTGTGCGGTTATGAGTCCTAGTGGTCACAGTAGCCTGGCTCTCAGTTCAGAAATGTTCTTGATGCATGGTAACGTGGCTAGCCCTTTCGGTTGTGGCATGTCTTCATTCCGTTGTCTTTCCGTTAGGCATCTGTTAATGAAATTGCGGGGGTATCTGTTTTTGGCGAATACATTGTATAGGTGTTCTTCTTCCTCTTTTTGCAGTTCTGGTGTGCTGCAGTGAGTTGTGACCCTTTTGAACAGTGTCTTGATGCAACTTCTTTTATGTATGTTGGGGTGGTTGCTTTCGTAGTTCAGGACTTGGTCTGTGTGTGTGGCTTTCCTGTATACCTTTGTGGTGAATTCTCCGTTCGGTGTTCTCTGTACCATCACGTCTAGGAATGGGAGTTGGTTGTCCTTTTCTTCCCCTCTAGTGAATCTGATTCCTGTGAGTGTGGTGTTGATGATCCGGTGTGTGTTTTCTATTTCTGTGTTTTTAATGATTACAAAGGTGTCATCTACATATCTGACCCAGAGTGTGGGTTGAATTTGCGGTAAGACTGTTTGTTAATCTTTGCATTACCGCTTCTGCTATGAGTCCAGAGATGGGTGAGCTCATGGGTGTGCCGTTGTTTTGTTCATATACTTGGTTGTTGAATGTGAAGTATGTTGTGAGGCACAGGTCCAGTAGTTTGAGTATGCCGTCTTTGTTAATAGGTTGCCCGTCTTGTTGTCTGTTCTGTATGTCCAGCAGGTTGGGTATTGTTTCTCTGGCTAGGGTTTTGTCGCTAGAGGTGAACAGTGCCGTTACATCGAATGAGACCATAGTTTCTTCCTTGTCTATATTTATATTTCTGATGATGTCCAAGAATTCCTGTGTTGACTGTATAGAGTGTCTGGATCCGCTGTTCAGGTGTTTCAGGAACTGACACCGGAAGCGGCAGAGACAAACCACTATAAATGCCGGAGGAAACATCACAGAAGCGCTTCACAGGAGGCTCCCAAGCACTGAAGATGTCACCTAGACAGGGGACGAAACGTCTGCAACACAAATTCCCAGCTTAGCGAACAGAACCACAACAACGAGCACCCGAGCTACAAATCTTCTCCCAAACTTTGAACACCTACGGGGGAGAGACGCTAAGACAAGCCAGGAAATGGGAATCCTGTGCCACATACGAACAACTCCGGTTCCTGCACGAATGCCGAAAGAATCAAATCCTTCCCCCATGTGTCAGATGCAGACCACCAGTCAACAATCCACAAGCCAGAGACACAGCCAGACAGAACGGATTCAGGGTGATCGAGGTAAAGATTACAGACGCACACAACAGACTACACAAATACAGACAACACATTGCGTGCCAAAAATCGTTAATTTCAAAAACCACTAATGGGGAATGGACCCGGACCATAGAACAGGCCGTCACCATAGGACAGAACAGGACCACACACTGCAAAAAAAAAGGCACTAAAAGAAAAAATGGCCAAACTAACACAACAGAGAGGTACCACAACACACACCTGGGTTAGACACCTCTCCCACAGACAGCTCACAGACACGGAACGAACAATACTGGCCAAGGGAGTCAACTATAACCACAGGGACGCCAAGACAGCAGACTTCCTAGCAGCACTAGAATGCACACTCAGAAACAGTGGACTGACAGAAGAGACACAACAAACAGTGAGACAAAGAATCGTACCCCTGATAACAAGGAAAAGACAAACACACAACCTCAACATCAAGGAGAGGGAAGCACTAAAAACACTAAGAACTGATTCTTTCGGCATTCGTGCAGGAGTTGTTCATATGTGGCTCTTAGGTTGTTGGCACAGGATTCCCATTTATTGCCTTGTCTTAGCGTCTCTCGCCCGTTGGTGTTCAACGTTTGTCAGAAGATTTGTAGCTCGGGTGCTCGTTTTTGTGTTTCTTTTCGGAAAGCTGGGAATTTGTGTTGCAGACGTTTCTGCCCCTATCTAAGTGACATCCTCAGTGCCTGGGAGCCTCCTGTGAATCGCTACTGTGATGTTTCCTCCGGCATTTATAGTGGTTTGTCTCTGCCGCTTCCGGTTGTCAGTTCCTGAAACACCTGAACAGCGGATCCAGACACTATACAGTCAACACAGGAATTCTTGTACATCATCAGAAATAGGATAATAAACACACTGAGGAAACTGCAAAAGACGGACAGATCACCAGGTTTGAATTACAGAGAATGATACCTGAAACCAACACCACCCCCAGATTGTATGGACTACCTAAAGTGCGCAAACCAGACATCCCACTCAGAACCATCGTATCACTACCCGGGACACCATCACACAAACTGGCTAAAGAACTACAACAGAAACTGAAACACCTGAACAGCGGATCCAGACACTCTATACAATCGACACAGGAATTCTTGGACATCATCAGAAATATACATGTAGACTAGGAAGAAACTATGGTCTCATTCGATGTAACAGCACTGTTCACCTCTATCGACAAACCCTAGCCAGAGAAACAGTAGCCAACCTGCTGGACATACAGAACAGACAACAAGACGGGGAACCTATCAACAAAGACTGCATACTCAAACTACTGCACCTGTGCCTCACAACATACTTCATATTCAACAACCAAATATATGAACAAAACAACGGCACAACCATGAGCTCACCCATCTCTGGACTCATAGCAGAAGCGGTAATGCAAAGATTAGAACAGTCTTACCTCAAATTCAACCCACACTCTGGGTCAGATATTTAGATGACAGCTTTGTAATCATTAAAAACACAGAATTAGAAAACACACACTGGATCAACAACACCACACTCACAGGAATCAGATTCACTAGAGGGAAAGAAAAGGACAACCAACTCCCATTCCTAGACGTGATGGTACAGAGAACACCGAACGGAGAATTCACCACAAAGGTATACAGGAAAGCCACACACACAGACCAAGTCCTGAAATACGAAAACAACCACCCCAACACACACAAAAGAAGTTGCATCAAGACACTGTTCAAAAGGGCCACAACTCACTGCAGCATACCAGAACTGCAAAAAGAGGAAGAAGAACACCTATACAATGTATTCGCCAAAAACATCCACCCCGCAATTACATCAACAGATGCCTAAGGGAAAGACAACGGAATGAGACATGCCACAACCCAAAGGGCTAGCCACACTACCATACATCAGGAGCATTTCTGAACTGAGAGCCAGGCTACTGCGACCACTAGGACTCATAACCGCACACAAACCAACAGCCACTCTCAGACAACAACTCACCAGGACAAAGGACCCGATACCCAGCATTAGCAAAACCAACGTAGTGTACAAAATCCCATGCAAGGACTGCACAAAACACTACACAGGACAAACAGGAAGACAGCTAACGATCCGTATCCATGAACACCAACTAGCCACGAAACGACACGACCAGCGATCCTTAGTAGCCACACACGCAGATGACAAGCAACATGAATTCGCCTGGGACAACACTACTATTATAGGGCAAGCCAAACAGAGAACAGCCAGGGAATTCCTAAAGGCATGGCACTCATCCACAGATTCTATCAACAAACACATCGACCTGGACCCAATATACCGACCACTGCAGCGGACAGCTGGAACTGACAACCGGAAGCGCCAGAGACAAACCACGATAAATGCCGGAGGAAACATCACAGAAGCGCCTCACAAGAGGCTCCCAAGCACTGAGGATGTCACCTAGACAGGGGACAAAACGTCTGCAAGACAAATTCCCAGCTCGGCGAACAGAACCACAACAACGAGCACCCGAGCTACAAATCTTCTCACAAACTTTGAATCGTTGTGGAAGCTTTATCCTGTGCTGAGCACTCCCCCATTTTGAGTTTTCTTTAATTTTGCACGCAGTTGAAAAATAACCCCCATGATTTAGTTTAATGTCGAATATATGTTTATGCCATTCTCTAGGATTCTGGTCCCAACATCATTCACGTGAAGCTTGTTCCATCGGAGCAGTTCCATCCTTCCCCAAAACTGACTCCAATGACTAGGGAATTCAAACTTGTTTCTCCAATTCCAATCTTTCAGCCCCACACATCTTACTGTTATAATCTTGCTGTTCAGAGCACTATAAATAACACACCGAGGAAACTACAAAAAGATGGACAGATAACCAGGTTTGAACTGCGGAGCAGGAAACCTGAACGCAATACCACCCCCAGATTCTATGGACGACCTAAAGTGCGCAAACCAGACATCCCATTGCTATAATCTAGCAATTCAGAGATTTTTTTATTCTGCTTTTTAATTCATCTCTGAGTTGCCCATATTCCTTCAGCAGAATGTCTTCTCGCGTTCTGTCTATATCCACAACTGGATCGCTCCTCTGCAGCCCAGATGATGATCCTGACGCCAGGCACCAGGCAGGCAAATCTGCCTTCGGGACTCTCGATTCTGGCAACAGGGAAGAGTCTCTATTCCCCTGACTACACTGTTTCTGATTACACTTGCATTTCTCTTTTCTCCTTCCTCTTGAATGGCTCCCTCTCCCACAGTGCTGTGGTCAGTTTACCCATCCTCGCTACAGACCCCACACTCATCCACACAGGGAGCAAGAATCTCAAACCTGTTTGACAAGCTGAAGGTCTGAGGCTCATTTAGCACTACCCTCTGGTTTCCTTTGTCTGCCTCACTCATAGTCACACACCTGAACACTGATCGATTTAAGGTAGTTAATCTAAGGGGTGTGACTGCCTCCTGAAACAGAGCATCCAGGTAACACCTGACCCTCCCTGATGTGTGGCAGTGTTCGGAGCTCAGACGTCAGCACAACAATCTGAGCTGGAATCCCTCAACCAACACTTGGTATGTTTGTAGTAACTATGAACCACAATGGGGTCCACCAGCTCTGACATCATGCAGTTCCGACACCTCGTCTGGTCTGGCACCTCTATTTTAATGACTTCCTGCATAATTTGATTTTTAAACATTTCATACTGAAAGAGGAGATTGTTGTTGGGGAGATTAATTAACCATGCCCAAGAGGCTAAAATTAAGTAAGTGCAGATATCTTCAAAGATTGTGTGGCTAGCAGAGATTAGAAATGGCAATGATCAGTATCATAGAAGGATTTGAAAAGAAGAATGAGAAATTTGTTAGGATGTTGCTTTTCCTCGATTTGCGACCTCTTCAGGGCGAGGAGAACAAAACTCAGTGTGAGTGAGCACGCAGGCAGCGGGGTGTTGGGTGAACTCAAGATTACAGGGAGGTTGAAAGTGGGAGGTGGATCAGGAGTGTGTTAGGGTCATCCAGTCTCGGGGTTACAAAGGACTAGATGACATTTTCAGCACCTGCAGCTGATACTGTGTTGGAGTCAGGACATTTTACTGAAATGGAAATGCAACGTCATGGTGAGGATGTGGGTCTGTGGTTGAAAGCTAATTTCCAAATGCGATATTCCCTTAATGTTGTGAAGAGCCTGGTTCAGACAGTTACCAGAGGGAGCGATACAGTTGGAGTTAGGAAGTCTGTTACAGGGACTGAAGCCAGCAGCTTTCAGTGAATAAAGGATCAGGAGTAGGCCTTTCAGCTGTTCCACTATTAAATGAACTCATGGCTGGTGGGTGGAGTTCAGCCTTTGGCCCATATCCCAGAATACATTTATTGAGAAAAGGTTTATCTGTCTCAGAGTGAAAACTAACAAGCTCTTTCACCCTTTTCACATCGAAGTAATTCCTCATACCTGTCTCGAACAGACTCTGCTCCCAAGTTCTTGACTAAATTGGAGGCAACTTCTATTCTTACAGCACTGGATGTTGGGACGTTGTGTGAGCTGGAGGAAGCTCCAAGCTAGTGCTAGTCCCATACACATGCTCCCTGGTCCTTCGTGGTGGTGGACGTGTCTGTTTTGGGAGGTTATGCTCAAGGTCTGGTTGATAAAACCCCTCTCATTCTCCTCGTGCTCCTTCCAGTGCTGTGGAATATAATATGGGAAAATATATGCATTTTGGCAGGAAGACTAGGAGAGATGAATATTATTTAACGAGGGAAAGCCTCTGCACAAACCTGCAGCACAGAGAATTTTGGGTCCTTATGCCTGAAAGATGAAAAGCCAGAATCCAGGTTCAGTGGGTATTCAGGAAGGGAAATAGTCAGTTGGCTTTTATTTATGGGAATGGGGAGAAAAATGGAAGTTTTTGCTGAAACTGTACAAGACACGAGTCTGATCATATTTGCAAACCTGTGAATAGCTTTTGTCCCTTGTTTTGGGAAAGGCAGTCCATAGCGTGTTCAGGAGATTGACCCCGGATATTTCTCAGGAAATGAGTTTGAGCAGACTGCTGTTTACTCATTGGAGTTCAGAAGAATGAGACAAGACCTTATGGAAAGATTGTAAGGGGCTTGGCATTGTAGATTCAGGGAGATTGTTATTACGTATTTGAGAGTTGAGGACTTGAGGGCATAATCTCAGAGTAAAGAATCACCGATTAAAAACAGATGTGGAGGAATTCCTTCTCTTTGGGTACAGAATACTGCAGCAGCCTATAGAGGCTGTGCTGCGCTAAGGCGGAGATAAGTAGATTTTCAATTAGTAAGGGATTCAAGAGTGGGGGCATAAGGCAGGAAACTCGAGCTGAGGACTATTGGATCAGCTCTGATCTCACTGAATGGTGTCAGCAGACCTGCTGTGTCGAGTCGTCTACTTCTGCTCTTACATCTGATGGTTTTAAACATCTTCTATTTCTGGGTTCTCACTTGATTTGCCTTTTGTTCTCAATGAATTTCACAGGGAATTGGAAGAAGACGATTTGCAGTGAGGACACTTAAAACCAGGCATCACTTCCCAATCTGACCAAGCTGCCGAGTTTATTGTCGTCGGAACATCATTGGGTTTTGCAGGAAAAAAAGCACCGTTCACAGTGGGGGAGAAACCGTACGTGTGTTGTACATGTGGACAAATCTTCAGCAGATCATCTGCCCTGTCACAGTATAAATACAGCCACACTGGAGAAAGGCCATTCATCTGTTCCAAGGGTGGGAAAGGATTCACTCAATCATCCAACCTGCTGAAACCCCAGCAAATTCTCACAGAGAACAGATCTTTAAAATGCTCAGAATGTGGGAGGTGTTTTAAAAACTCTGGGGCACTGAAATCCCAACAACATGCTCACAGTTTCGAGAGACCATGTGCTCTCACTGTGGGTGTGGGTGCAAGCCATCATCCAACCTCATTAAACACCAGTGGATCCACACTGGGGAGAGACCATTCACCTGCTCACACGATGGGAAAGGATTTTCTCATAAATCCAACCTGTTAAAACACCAGCGATCTCTCAGAAGTTAGAGACTGTTCTGCTGTACTGACTGTGGGAAGAGATTCATTGTGAAATCCAAGTTGCTGAAACACCAGCATATTCATGAGAAATGACAGTGCCTGGTTTTTACTGTGAACATCTCCCTGCTTTATAGTCTCAGCCAGAAGATTTTGTTTCAAGTCCCACCTGCTATGTCAAAGAACTTAATTAGTTTTGTAATTGATAACTAAATGATATCCACTAGGGCAGGTTTCTACTGAAGTTAACGAACTCCAGCTCAGTTGAATGGATAACTGTTCGGGATGACAGTGAAATAAATACACTTTATGTTAAACACACTATATAAAACTTATTTCTAACTTCTAAATACTCATTGAAGTGATCTCCCTCTGACTGTGTTGTGGAAGAATCACTCAATGTTTTATAAAGAATTACCAGGAGACACAGAAAATCCTTCACGAAATTAAACTTCAATCTTGCAAAATCAAAGCTGTGGGAGCCATTTAAGTGTCTTCCCTGGCTGCCCACAGGCTCTTTGTTCTCCTGCAACTTATACAGTTGTTCTTCCCGCGCTTGTCGGATAACATTATCAGAGCCAATCATGCTGGCTTGCTTTATCTTTCTAATCACCGTCTGCCACACTGGTTCCCTCCATCACACTTAATCTATCACATTACCATCTCACCATCTTCGGCATTAGCTCATGTACCATTGATTCGGCTAACCTGTCACAACGCACTATCATTATCTGTTACTGGAGGCCTGTTATATGATACCGGGTATGCATTACAACACTAAGTTAACTACATAACTACCAGAGTAACTTCCATCACTGAAGGAGTTGGAATTTGCTGTTAATCATATCCAGCATCCAATTTGTTTCATTGTAATATTTCTCAATTCACCTTGTGGAAATTCTAGCTTGGCTTTAGGTGTTTATAATGGGATAAAAAGTTAATTATATCAAATTTGTGGTAAACACCCAGCTTACTAACACTTTCTAATGTCCTTCGCACTTCCTTTTGAAAAGTTTACCTTCCTCTCTCGTCCAGCTTGTAAGGAGCTCATTGAGCTTCCTTGTCATTCAGATTGATATAATTTGATCAGCTGTCTCTTCCATATCCCTCCTTTCCCTGAAACTGTCTCTGAAGTTCCACCTTGTCTGAGTCCTGAATACTCAACTTCCTCCAGGTCCTCTCCTACTTTGGGAGCTCCTCATGTCCATGAGAACCTACTTCTCGTCTCTTGACCATTTTCCCACTCAATTACTGAGCATCCAACCTCCTCCCATTGACTGATATTGTTAACAGTTCTTGCTGTCGTCAAGTAGGTCCCGGTCACAATCAACCAGGTCATAGTTAGTCTGTTAATTTCAGATTTTCATTTAATTCAAATTCCATCTTCTGTCATATGGAATTCATAACCAGATCCTCCGAACATTACCTGGGTCTCTGGTTTAATAGTCTGCTGATAATCCCACTAGGCTACTGCTTCTATGAATAGGAATTTTCTCCAGGTAAAAATAATGCAAAAATCCCTCTTGATCAGTCTGTAACTCTCTGTGATATCTGCACCTTGGGCTGTGTTGCTCCCTGCCTCTGTTACCTGCACTCCCTCACTCTGAGATACCTGTGTTCCACTCATTCTGCCCTCTTTAGCATCACTGACTCTCATTATTCCACTATGGTCTTGCCTGAATAGGAATTTCTGATATTCCATCCCTCAACCAGTCTGCCTCTCTACATTTTAACATTTGTTCAAAACTTGCCCTGCAATCAAAATCTTCGTCATTCAAGGGAATACCATTCAATGTGTCAGTGCCCAATGTTTATTTTGCAAACTCTCCTGAAGGATGTTGAGATGTTCTGTTACATAGAATGTGTTCCATGTGGCTGATCTTTTACAGTGTTAGGCCAGAGACTTCTTTGTGCCCGTGGAGTCTCAAACGGTGCTACATATTGTGTAATCAGAATACCAACTTGAACTTTCATTCAAACGTAAAGTCACTGAGGCAGCTCAGTGTGATATGTATCAGACTGGAAACATCTGTAGAGTGAAATAGTGGTAACGTATCGAGACTGATATGAACGTGTTCTGAAAAAAGGAATACTGGACTCCAAAAAGTTAATTCCTCCAATGCTGTCAGACCTGCTGAGTTTCTCCAATTCCCTTTAGTTTCTGGTCTGTAAAACATTATCTGACCTGAATCTAGAACAGCGAAGCTACCATTGCAGATTGATCCACAAGAATTTGGTTAAGGGCATTAAACGAGAAATCACAAAGTGTCCTGTATGAAATGTTCCTAATATTGATGACGTGTTGTATTGTGATACATTGCCATGGAAATAGTTAACCCAGTGGCTTTTTCACTGCACGATCAACCATGTGAAATTGAATTATTAAAAATTGTGAGGCTTGTTACTTCAATGGCATATCATGCTGTTGAGGTCGATGAGGTTACATGCAACCAGCAAGGCCTTATCTTTTTCAGACTTTAGACCAAACTATGAAAACATAAAGTCTATTGACATTTTTAACAGGGCATAATCTTCCATGGGTTTTGGAAAGCACTAGCAGGGGCGGAGTTTATTTGTCATCCCCATTACCACTGGAGAAGTTTACTGCATTCTCGATCCTCTTCTGTTGAATTAGTGCAAGTACACACAACGCTGTTTGTGATGGAATTCGAAATGTTTTAGCAAATAACAGTGACGGAACAGCAAATTAGTCAGGATGGAGTGTGATATGGAAGACAATGAGCAGGGATTGGTGATCCTGCTGGTTTAATGTTTGCTATTAGAGAAAGTCGTTTTTATTCTAATTCATATCAGTTGAAGATTAGTATTGATCAAAAGTTTGTTCAGTATCCATGATACCATACTCAGTCATGTACGACATTAATGGCAAGGGAAGTAACTCTGATCTCAATTCAGTTGACATTGGGACATCAGCTAAAATAACAAAGAGCAGAAGACAAGAACATTGTTTGTTTGAACAATGTGCTCATCGACTCATTATGTTTAAAAGAAAATAGATGCGTGCACCTCTAATTCTGTTATGAGGCATTTGTTATATTTGTGATGAGGCTGTTTAGTTAAGTGCTGTGACACAGGGACAGAAAGAAGCTCCGTAATGTACTTTGGGGAACATATCACCCCGGTCATGGTGCATCAGACAGCGGTAAACACGCTATTCGCTATTCCTATTGGACAATGCTTGTTCAAGCCTCACCATTCAGTGATGCCTATAGCAATAGAGAAAGCAACAGCTTCCGTCAAACAGCCTGGAGACCAAAAAGGGAAAGGGATAGTCGGGAAAGTGTGAGTAACCGGGAAGTGGTGTGACAGAAGTGGAGTGTGAGTTGTTGGTCAGTGGAAGGGGATGTAACAGCGGAAGGGGCATGTCAAGGGAAGTAGGAGTGGAAGGAAAAAGTAGGAAAGACAAAGAGTGGGAGATGACATCTCAGTGACATGGAAAAATGTGTATTTGAAGAAGAGAAATTGATCAGCGGTGAAACAAAAATCAAGAAAAGATTTCTGATCCTCTTTTTCTAACACTTTATTCTTGTTAACATTGTCCATTCATTCTGCTTTTCTGTATCAACCTCAAGTGAAGATGGCATGCTTTGCTCCGGTAGTGCATTCCCTCGTTTTTGTTTCAAACTTTCTTTTACAATATAAGGAACAATAAACGCTTGTTCCAATTGCAACTTTCCAATTTAAGGTAGGGATGAAAATATGATTTGATCCTTTATAGAGTGTCTATAATTTTGAATTTAATTGAATCTTTATCCTCATCACTCTTGCACTTTCAAGAAAAGCTAATGAATGAATCTGTGCCTAACCTGCAAATGAAAATGCTACAAACAACGCGTTTCAGGTCCACATGAAATGTTCACATCAACGTGTCACAATCTAGCCCACAATTAATGACGTACAAGCTTTATGAATAAAACATGCAGAGGGCAGAGTATGAAAAGTAAATTCTGCCCCATATTCCAAATGTTACTTTTGGCTCTTCTATAAAAAAAACCCATCAACTGCATCATTCTGTAAATTCACCAAAATAAGGAAAAGAAAATCAGTTTGGACTGATCAATTCATCTTTGGTGAATAACATCTGGAGAACAGGAAGAAAGTTACGGTTTGATTGTGATGATGGTGAGAATGTCTGGGATGATGATAAGAATATAAATAGTTTCGTGGATGATACAAAGGTTAGCTCGTTGGTTCACAGTGAGGAGGAAAGCATCAAGTTAAAGGAGGATTTTGACAGATCGTTCTGATAGAAGGATCAATTGCTAATGAAATTTAAGACCAATGAATGCGAGACAAAGCAATTCGGAAGTGTCAAAACAAGGAAGACCTCAAACTATGAAGGGAGGTGTCTTGCTCGGTCTTTTCTTTGGAGCAGGGAAGTTTGAGGGACAACCTCGTAGAGGTGTATAAGGGCATGTATAGAGAAGTTGAGCATACAGCAGCGGTTTCCCTTATTCAGAGGATCAAGAACAAGGGGACATACTTGTAAACTAAAGGGCAAGACGTTAAGAGAGAATTGGTGAAATCTTTGTTTTTGCACATAGAGGGTGGTATGCATCTGGAACGCACTACCTAGGAGGGAGGTTGAGTCAGGTAGCGTCAGAAACTTTATAAAACAGTTGGATCAGTGCTTGGTAGTGCAGACGCGATGGGCATCTTCTCTATTCTACGATTCCATGTGGTGATAGTGTTATGAAAGTGAATGCTGTTTTGCACTGAGTGTTTCCAAGCACCTCTCATGTGTCTAGCAAGCAGTCTCTGAGTGTACTGGAGAATTGAAATTTGTAGTGTTTGGCTTTGAAATGGATACCTGGGCGTTGGTTATTTTTAACGCAACAATTCGAAATTAACCAGTAGTTTTAAATTATGTCCCAGGATTCGAAAACCCAACTGAGTTTGAATGTATTGTTTTTGCCAACCTCGAAGCAATCAGACGAACCGACGTGTCGTGTATAAAGAACGTAGAACATAGAACAATACAACGCAATACAGACCCTTTGGAATTGTGCCAAACTGTGAACCCAATCTGAAGCCCATCTATTCCATTATCTTCCATATATTTATCCAGTAACCATTGAAATGCACTTAAAGTTGGCAAGGCAACTTTGTTGCAGGCAAGTCATTCCACGCCCTTACTACGATCTGAGTAAAGAACCTAAATCTAAAATTTGTCCTATATCTAACACGTCAATTTAAAGCTATATCCCCTCGTGCTAGCCATCATCATCCGAGGAAAATGTCTTTCACTGTTGACTCTATGTAATCCTCTGATCATTTTGAATGTTTTTATTGAGTCACCTTTTTTACTTGCTTCTCTATAAGGAAGATAGCTTCAAGTCCCTCAACTTCTCCTCATAAGATCTGTCCTCCATACCAGACAACATCCTGTTAAATCTCCTCTGCATCCTTTCCAAAGCGTCCACATCTTCACATAATGTGGCGAACAGAAGTGTATGCAATCCTTCAAATATGGCATAACTAGAGTTTTGTACAGCTGCAACATATCCACATGGCTCCAAAATTCAATCGCTTTAACAATAAAAGCTAACACACCGCATACCTTCTTAACAACCCTATCAACCTGGGTTGCATCTTTAAGGGATCTATTCCAATGGACACTGAGATCTCTCTGCTCATACACACTGCCAAGAATGTTACCATTAGTCTAGTACACTCTATTCCTGTTACTTCTTCAAAAGTTCATTACCTCACACTTTTCCACTTCAAACTGCATTTACTACCTCTTAGTCCAGCTCTGCAGCTTCTGTAATCTGCAACATCCTTCTGCATTGGACACAACTCCACCGATTTTAATGGCATCCTCAAATTTACTAATCCATCCTTCAATGCCCTCATCCAGGTCATTTATGATAATGACAAACAGCAGTGGCCAAAGCAGATCCGTGTGACACACCGCTGGTAACTCAAAGCCAAAATGAACATTTCCATTAACCACCACAATCCTGTTGCGAAACTGTTTAAAAATATTCAAGAATTGCCTAAGTTTGGTGAGAAGGATGTGGAAGTCTTTTTCATCTCCTTTGAAAAAGTGGCTAAGCAAATGCAGTGGCCAGTGACCATGTGGGTTTTGTTGATCCAATCAAAACTTGTAGTAGAACTGGTGAGGTTCTCAAATCACTATCACTGCGGGGTATGAGGCGATGAAGAAAGCCATCTTAATTGCATGTATAAGGAATAGTAGTAGAAAGCACAGTGGAGGCTACAAAGTTGCACCAAAATGTACAAGCTGATGGAGGTTGATTAAGGAGGACATTCTTAAAAATACATGCCTGCGAAGTTAAAGTTTATTTGTACAGGCCAGGAGCAGTAGGTAAAGAGATTATAATAATAAGAGTCACAGAATCCTCTCATTCTGTGATGCTGAAAGACGAGGAGACATGTACGTCTGAAGAGCTATTGCCAGAAAAGGTACTGGTAATGGGAATTCACGGTGAGACAAAGGTGCTCAAATATATAATATGCGGTTAGAGTTCAGACAAGAGTGGGGACGTAGTGGTAGGAGTACTGGACGAGCTGTCAGCTTCAGGAATACAATTTGTCCTTGCTAACAGTATAGCCATTTAACCAGTAGGAGTTCTGGCGACTGAACTTGAAACACTGGTGGAAGCTCAGACAACTGAACAATTGCAGGACATACATCCTTGGATTTTTCGTGACTGTGTGGTAACGAGGTCACCAAATCACCAGTTGAAACATGAGAGATCAAAGACTACAGACACGAAAGTTGATGTGAGATTAGCAGAGACCCTGCTTGATCAGACGGCTGAGACAAAGCAGTACAGAGAAGGCCTCCAAATGTACTCCTGAATATTATTGCCTTAAAGTTGATGTCTAAATGAGAAAATGGACGCAATCACATATTCAGGCAGGTAATAAATGAGCAAAAGTTCATTTTATTGTATTCCCTGTGAGGTATAGAAAGGATGTGTTGCAAGTCATGCACGAGCTACCACTTGAGGGTCATTTAGGAGTGAGGAAAACACAAACTAAAATATAAAAACATTTTTACTGACTTGGACTGCACAATGATGCAGTTAGTTTTTGCCGGACGAGTCATACGTAGAACATGGAACATTACAGTGCCATACAGGCCCTTTGGCCCTCGATGGTATGCCGACCTGTGGAACCAATCTGAAGCCCATCTATCCTACACTATACCATTTTCATCTATATATCTATCCAATGACCATTTAAATACCCTTAATCTTTGCGAGTCTACTACTGTTGCAGGCAGTGCATTCCTGCCCTTACTACTTTCTGAGTATAGAAACTAACTCTGACATCCATCACCCCTCAATTTGAAGCTATGTCCTCTCGTGCTAGCCATCACCCTTGGAGGAAAAAAGCTCTCACTGTCCACCCTAACTAACCCTCTGATTACCTTTTTTCTCTCAATAAGCCACCTGTCAATCTTCTTCTCTCGAATGAGAATGGCCTCAAGTCCCTCAGCCATCCCTCCTTCCCAGGTGACGTCGTGGTAAACCTCCTCTGAAACTTTTCCAAAGCTTCCACATGCTTCTGAAAATTTGGTGACCAAACAGTATGCAATACTTCAAGCGCGGTCGCAGAAGAGTTTTATACTACTGCAAGATGACCTTGTGTCTCCGAAACCCAATATTTCTTACACTAAAACCGGCCAGCCCGTGTGCCTTCTTAACAATCCTATCAACCTGCGTGGCAACTTCACGGAATTACGTACATGGACATCTTTATCCCTGCTGGTCCTTCAAAGTGAATCACTTTGCACTTCTCCGTATTACCCGCCATTTCCCACCTCTCAGCCCAACTCTGCAGCTTGTCTTCGTCCCTCTGAATCCTGCAACATCCTTCAACATTATTCACAACTCTACGAACCTTACTGTTATTCGCAAATTTACTAAGCCATCCTTCTACGCACTCATCCAGGTCATTTATAATAATGACAAACAGCAGTGGTCCCAAAAAGAGATCCTTGCGGTACACCAATATTAAGTAAACTCCAGGATGAACATTTCTTATCAACCACCACCTTCTGTCTCCTTTCAGCTAACCAACTTCTGATCCAAACAGCTACATTACCCTCAATCCCCTGCCCTCGTATTTGCTGCAATAGCCTACCATGGGGAACCTAATAAAATGGCTGATTGAAATCCATATACACCACATCAACCTCCTTACCCTCATCAACCCGCTTTGTCACCAAGTCAAGGAACTCAATGAGGTTTGTGAGGAGTGGACTACCCTTCACGAAACTGTGTTGACTATCCCTAATTAAATTATTCCTTTTGACAAGATTATAAATTTTATCTCTTACGATCATTTTCAACAATTTACTCACAACCAAAGTAAGGCTGACTGCTCTATAATGACCAGAGTTGTCTCTGCTCCCCTTTTTGATCAAGGGGACATTGTCTGTCCTGCAGTCTTCTGACACTTTTCCTGTCAACAATGAAAACATAAAGATGAAAGCCAAATGCTCTGCAATCTCCTCTCACGAGAATCCTAGGATAAATCACGTTCGTCCCAGGGATTCTAACTAGTTTCAAACCTCCCACAATTTCTAACACCTCCTCCTGATTAGCCTCATTCCCATCTCGTCTATTTGCCTGTATATCAATAACATTGTCTTTTTCCTATGGGAATAGTGATGAAAAATATTAATTTAGCGCCTCGCCTATCTGTTTGGACTCCACACACAACTTCCCACTAGTGTCCATGTTTGGTCCTTATCTTTATCTAGGCATTCTTTTATTCCTGACAGACCGATAGAATACTTAGGCGTTTCCTTGATCCTTTCTGCCAAAGATTCTCATGTTCGCACTTGGGTCTTTTTTAGCTCTCTGTTTAGGTCCTTTCTGGCTAACTTGCAACACTCAAGCGTCCCAACTGAGCCTTCATGCCTCATCTTTATGAAAGCCCCCTTCTTCAACATGACACGAGCTCGACTAATTCCTCCCTGGCTTTCAGGTACATACTTAGCAGGGAGATGCAGTATCTCATGGTTTAGCAAACTTCACATTTCAATCGTGCTTTTGCCCTGTAGCTTTCTTTCCCATCCTATGCATTGTAAATCTTGCCTAACGGCATCATAATTTTTTTTTCTTGCAGCTATAACTTTTGTCCTGCGGTTTGTGGCCATACTTTTCCATCTCCAATGTAAACTTAATCCAATTGTGCTCCTCTATCCAAATCTAAAGTCTGGCTTGGTTCATTACCAATAACAAGTACAATGTGGCCTCGCTTCTTGTTGGTCTATCTATATTCTGCGTCAGGAAACAATCCAACCCACATTGGCCATCTAAAGTTCTCGAATTATATGACTTTTCAGTCAATATTTGGAAAGTTAAAGACTCCCGTAACAACTACCCTGTTACTTTTGCTTCTATCCAGAATTATCTGCGCAATACTTTTCTCTGCGTCTCTGGAACTTTTCGGAGGCTTATAGGAAACTAGCAACAAGGTGACCTCTACTTTCCTGTTTCAAATTTCAGCCCATACTACCTCAGTGGATGAGCCATCATCAAACATCCTTTCTGCCTATTAATGTCTTAGACTAACAATGCCACATCTCTTTCTGTTGTAAAAACTTTCCTGTTCTTACCGAAACATCTAAATTCCGGAATCTGCAGCAACCATTCCTGTCTCTGCTCCATCCTTGTCTCGGAAATGGCCACAACATTGAAGTCCCATTTACCAACCCATGCTGCAAGTTCACCCAACTTATTCCGGATGCTCCTGGCATTGAACGAGATACACTTCAAGCCACCTTCCTGCCCGTGAATTCCTGCGATCTTGAAACCTTATTCATGACCTCATTAATCAATCTACAGTACACTGGAGCTACAATTCTGGTTCTCATTCACCCGGCTGAGTCAG
The DNA here is from genome assembly GCF_047496795.1 of Chiloscyllium punctatum. Classification (NCBI taxonomy): domain Eukaryota; kingdom Metazoa; phylum Chordata; class Chondrichthyes; order Orectolobiformes; family Hemiscylliidae; genus Chiloscyllium; species Chiloscyllium punctatum. The sequence goes on from NC_092790.1 coordinate 15,872,158, forward strand.
GTTAACCCCTACCAAAGAGCATTAGCACATTTTCCCCAGGAAATTATTACCACTCTGGTTCAGGTGTAGACTACTCCGTTAGTAAAGCTCCCAGATGCCCAAGAATGAGCCCCAGTTGTCTAGGCATTCGCTTCCCTCTCTCCTGCATCATCCCTGGTGCCGCGAGTTCAAATGCTCTCTCGCTATTGTTCTCCTCCATAGCACATGGCACGGGTAACAAAATAAAGATAACAACTATGTTTATTCCAGCTCTAAGTTTCCACACTAGCTCGTTGCATTTTGCATTACAACCCATCCCTTTACTTTTCTATATCGTTGGTGCCTATGTGGATAACGACTTTTGGTTGCTCCCCTCCCCCATCTTAAGGATCTCTAAAACATAATGAGAAACATCACAGATCCTGTCACCTGAGAGGCAACACACCAATCACGAGTCTCTCTCGTTTCCACAGAATCTCCTATTTGCCCCCCAACTATGGGGTCCATAGTGACTAATGCTCTACTACTCTCCCCCTTCCCTTCTGAGCAACAGGGACAAGCTGAGTGCCAGAGACCTGTACCCCTTTGCTTACTCCAGGTAAATTGCCCCCGTCTCACCAATATCGAAAATAGTATACTTATTATTGGTCTCTCTCTCTTTTTCTCAACTCTCTCCATTCCCACTACATTCTGATTGACATGCTCTCTCCTCCCTCCCTCACACTTAAAGTGTGTTCCCATTCCCCCATCCTGTTCTGTCGAGCCATGACAATATCTCATTTTGTGGGGAGACTGAGGAGGGTTGGTGGGGTGGTCTGGGCTGGGGAAAGCATGGAACATACACACTACCCAACATCAGTCTGATATTAAACGGATCCCGGGCTTTGTAGATTGGCTCGTGCAATGTCTAAGTCGCACCCCACAGGCTGCAGAAAGCACAGTAAGACCCGACAGGCAACTAGGTATGGGGCCTCTGAGGGATCGCCTTTTTACTCTGCCGAAACCCTCCCCGCCCATCCACACAACCTCCAGAACGGCGTCAAACACAAGCTCCCCCTCCACAAACAGAAGGATAACACTGGAATCCTGCACAGGAGGATCCCTACAGCCATGCAGAAAGACACTGCGAAAATGTCTAGACCTGTTCCATGCACATTCAGAACCACTCCCCAACCATGGCCCCTTCTCGCTTGAATTTGGAACATGTGGTCCAGTGCTACTGTAAAGAAAAGGCTGCAGGCTGTTCTTGCACAGCAAGATGCCACAGGCTACAATGTGAAAACTACCTCCCTTCAGTCAGTAGCAAATTCTCCCCCATTTCAACTTAGTGGCTGAATGGAGAGACAGGAAAATTCACTACTTCCTGATACTCTCTCGTCGCCCTCAGCTCTTCAGCAGGCTACATTCGAATGGCGCCTGGATCTTCCAAATTAAGCTGAACATCTTCTGGTCCTGTCCAAAGACAGATATTACCATCCAACTATAAAGAAAGCCTCACAGAGGCTCAAAACTCCTGATAGACTCATCCTTGACACGAAACCTCACCCCTCTCCATCAGCCTCATAACCTCCCAGAAAGGGCTATAGTTGTCTTGAAGGAAGCACTGCAGAGCAAGATCTCACATGCTGTCTCACTGCGTGCCAATAACGACACGTCACACACCATTTAAACCCAAAGATCGTTGTGCATCTCTCTGTCTATCTCATTTTCTGTATCCCAGGCTGTCATCTTCACTCACGGACTGTGAAGTATTGTTCCTGCACTTTCAATAGCTTTAAGTTGATGGATGCTAGATATAGGACAGATGTTATAGGTAGCTTCTTTACTCTGAGAGCGGTAGTGGCGTGTAACACGTTGTTTACAAAAGTAATAGATTCGCCAAAGTTAAGGGCATTTAAATGGTCATTGGATAGGTATATGGAAGAGAATGGAATAGTGTAGGTTAGATGGGCTTCAGATTGGTTTCACTGGTCGACGCAACATGGAGGGTTGAAGGGCCTGTACTGTGCTAAAATGATCTGTGTTCAATGTTCAATGACTGAACACTGGAGACCCCGACCTCCCCACACTCAGCCCTTGTGTCTATTCAATGCCGCTACATCACCCACCTTCCTCACTCCAGTCTTCCCATCCCACTCCCACCCTTGCCTTTCCATGCTCTCCCTCTCCACCTCTCTCTCTCCATATCTGTTCCCACACTCTGTCCAATATAAACCTCTATCTCTGAAATGTTAACCCTTCCCGTCAGTCTGGGAACCTGACTAATCACATTGCAGTAATGACGTTTTAAAATGATGGGACGGTCTGAAAAAATTGAGGAAATCGGGAGGGAGACCCAGAGTGAGAAATGTTGATGGAGAAAGGGAATGAGAGGGTGCGAGAGATGGAAGGAGGAAGACAGAAGGAAAAACCCAGACAATGGACAGAGAGAAATGTGTGCGACTCAGAAAGAGGGTGATGCAGAGACAAGCAGATGGACAAAGTGAGAAAGACAAAGGAAACATAAAGTCAAAGCTTCTGTTAACTAAAATTTGACACAGAGCTACGTGTTGAAATGTGAGGCACTCTACGGGTGATGTGTGAAACAATATGTTCCTTCAAGTAGCAGTGTGACCGCAGACAGATTGTGTGTTTCCCTGACAATGTTTCAAGGTTCAGTTTTGGCTCATGGACGGCAAAAGACCCTGCTGTTTGACAAATTCAAAACACTTCCCACTCTCTCGCTTCTCTTCTCTCACCCACCCTCCATACTCTACAATTCTACATCTCTAATTCTCTCTCTCTCTGATTCAATCCTGTACATGGTAATCTTTACCTCACTTTTTAAAAGACTGCAACTTCTATATCTGACAATGTTTCATTTTATAATACGGGGCACCATTTCCCAGCAGTCCCTGTGCCAGCAATGTTGTGGGCCATTGCTGCTCAGGGAGATCCAAAGCGTACTCCCTTCCTTCTCCAGAACATGATCAAATCCCACTTTCTATCCATCAAGAGACTCCTTCTTTCAAAATAAAATCACCATCTTCGTCCCAGGATTTAATTCTGAGGATGGCACTTTCTAGAAGGAAGTGATTGGAACTGGACAGTGATGGGATATTAGAGACCCCCGTTCTCTTGTCTTCACCGGATCTTGTCTCCATTTCCCAGCCCAGCCACAAAGACACATTTTGTCACTCTATGGCTCCCTGCTTCCCACACACAATCTCTCTCTTTTTGTCTGCATTTTGCATTTTTTTTTTACCCACTTAGCCTTAAATAACTCACTGCAAATAATTCCTATCTCACCAACTTCAAATAACCAAGAGTCACATTTCTGTGTGTAGAATGCTTCATTTGCTTGAAAAATATCAACAAAAGCAAGTTGATAGGGGACAGATAGAGAGCCACAGAGCGATCCCCTCAAAGATAAACAGTGAAGTGAATTGGACTGAGCAACCTGCATCTTATTTATGCTATTGCCACACTTTATCTGACTAGCCTATACACATTTCATATTATTCTTAAATTCGAGCAAGCCTTTGGGTTAGTTTCGAATTAAAGGTTTTAATTTCCTCCTTGATGAGTTCTGTTGTTAGATACTCACTGGGCGTTGATGTGTTTATGTCAAATCTCAAGGCGCCGGTTACTTTAACCCCAGGAGTTATTCCTGTTTTAAAATGACAGGAACCAGTTAACTAGAGGCCCCTAAAAACGAAAGTCCCTCAGAGGAAAGTAAACCACAGGGTAATAAACGTATAGCCTGTCGAGTAGACCTCAAGGCCCGTGCTCCTCCTCTTGAAATTCATATAATTCCAAAAGCATGTAAACAGGTCCTTCGACCCAACAAGTCCACACTGACCCTCCAAATAGTATCCCACCCAAAACCATTCCCCATTACTCGACATTTATTCCTGATTAATGCACCTAACCGACATTTCCCTGGACAATATGGGCAATTTAGCATGGCCAATTCGCTTAACCTGCACATCGTTGGATTGTGGGAGGAAAGTGGAGCAATCTCACATAAATACATGGAGAACATGAAAACTCCACGCAGACAGCCGCCAAAGCTGGAATCAAACCCTAGCCCCTGGCGCTGTAAGGCAGCACTGACAATTATTGGGACACTGTGTTCTTGGCCAATGCTTTCTGGGTCCTGAACCTTTCGAATCCTCACATGCAGCTTTTCAAATAAAATCTTCCTCAGGATAAAAGAGAGAAAAGATTAGTCGAAAAAGGAGGGGGAGGTTTGAAGGAAAATTACAAAGCAAGACCTCAGTATACATATACATGCTCTCTCACATGCACTCATACTCGCACACACACTAAAGTGCTCTCTCTCTCTGTTGGTCTTTCTCTCTCTACCTCTCCCTCTCTCTGTCTTTCTCTCTCTCTCTGTTTCCTGGACACGTGCACAGATAGAAGTCTGCGGGGTGAATTGGTATTTGCAGATTTATATTTGCCGATACATTCTATTTTGCTCAGAAATGCATAACCTGTAGGCAATCAATGTAAACTGTCAATCCAGATAATATTTTGTAAATTCCACTTTGGAGGTAGAAATAGCCTGACTCAAGATTGGGATTGAGTTCAGACTCTGACCTCAACCTTTAATGCATTGTCTTAGCTGAAATGTCATTTTAAAAAAAAAACACTAAGTTATCTTGAGACTGTGACTTTAAAGAAGTTCTGGGGTTTACAGGTTAATGAACCGAAACCTGTCACCCATTTGAAAAGGTGTAAGACTTAATAACAATCCAAGTTTGTTAAATGTATTATTTTGCTTGTATGACACTAATGATTTGCTTCAAATTCTGTGTCTTATAGTCCTGGTTCACAACCACCTGAAGAAGGAGCAGCACACTTCAAATGAACCTCTTGCTGTTGTGTGATTTTTAACTTCGCTCACTCAGTCCTCCACATCATCTCTCAGATATGAACACACTCTTCCTCTCATGCACGCATACTATTTCTCTCTTGAGCATATATATGCTCTCTCTCATGTGCACACACTCTCTCATGAGTGAATGCACTCTCTTTCGCATGCATGCACACTCTCCCTCACGTATATGCACATGCTTTCTCGCAGAACGCATACATGCGTGCACTCTCGCATGTATTTAATCTCTCTCTGGTGAGTCAGGTACACATTCTCTCTCACGCATGAGCACAACCACTGTCTCACGCAAGTATGTTCTCTTTCTTTCATGCACGTACACACACTACCTTTCTCTCTCTCCAGCGCATGCACACACCACATATCTCGCTCTCATGCACGCGCACACACATGAACTCTCCTTATTTCCCCCTCTCACCCTTGCATAAAGTCCGTTGCTCGTGCCCACTCACACACTTTCCCTCACAGAAGCACACACTTCTCTCTCTCATGCAAGCACAATCTCTTTCAGAATGTATAATATCTCTCTCATGCACATGCAAAAACTCTTTCTTGCACGCAGGCAGACAATGTCTATTACCTGCATGTACACACTGCTTTTTGCATGCACTTGCATGCTGTCTCTTTCACACACACACATGCACTGTCTCTCTTGCGCATGTATGTGCTGTCAGTCTCATGAATGCACGCAATGTCTCTCTCATGCATGAAAACACTGTCTCTCCTTTGCATGCACACACTGTCTCTTGAATGCACATACACATAGTCTCTGTCATGCACATACAGACTGTCGCTCTCACGGATGCACACGCTGTCTCTCTTGTGCACATACATGCTGCCGCCCTCTCTCTTGTGCATGCACGCACTCTCTCACAGGCGCACACACACAGTCTCTGATGCTCATGCACACACTGTCGCTTACCTGCAAAAACATACAACTTCTCTTGTACACGCATACACAGTTTCTCTCACGCACAATGTCTCAAATGTCCATACACACTGGCTCTCAATTGCACACACTCGCACACTCACAAGTGCACACGCACACACTGTGTCTCTCTTTAACGTAAACAGTGCTTCCCACATGCATGCACACTATCTCTCACATGCATGCATGCACTGTCTCTCAGAGGCACGCCCAGTATTTAGCTCACATGCGCACATAGACTGACTTGGACATGCAAGCACTGACTCTCACATGCACGTGCACATTGTCTCTCTTGTGTATGCACACAGTGCCTCACTTGCACATACACACACTACTCTCGCAAATGTATGCCCACAGTCTCGCTCACATAAATGAACATATTGTCTCTCTTGTGCACATACACTGTCCCTCTCGCACATGCATACATTTTCTCTCATGCGTATGCGCACACTTTCAATCATGCACATGCGCACACAGTCTCTCTCATGTACAAACACACTGGATCTCACTTACACGTGCACACTGACTCACAAGTGCACCCACACACTGTCTCTCTCCCAAATGCAAGCATTCACATATTGTCTCTCATGTGCACGCACACAATGTCTCTCATATGCATTCACAGAGCGTTTCTCACAAGCACACTGTCTCGTTTGCACACACACATATTGCCTCAAAAACACACACACTCTCTCATGTGCAAGCACACACTGTCTCTCACAAATATGGGTACACTGTCTCTCATGCACACACACGCAGTCTCTCTTCTGAATGCACAAATTGTTTGTCATGTGCATGCAAGCACTGTCTCTCATGCGCATGCACACACTGCCTGTCACACGCACATACACACTGTATTTCTCGTGCATACACACATTGTGCCTCATGCACATGCACACACTGTTTGTCACATATACACATACAATTGCTCTCACATACACGCACACACTGTGTCTATCGTGCATGCACACGTTGTTTCTCATGAACATGCACAAACTATCTCATGCACACAAACACTCTCTCACGTGTATACAAAAACTGTCTTTCACACACAAGCACACATTGTCTCTCATGCGCAAATAAACACTGTCTCTCTTACGTTGGTACACGTTGTCTTTCATGTGTACGCAGAAACTGTCTCTCATGTGTATACACACATTATCTCGCAAGAGCATGCAGTCACTTTCTCACATGCACACGGATACACTATCTCTTCTCACACACTGTCTCTCACACACGCATAAATCGATTCTCATGTGCAGGCAAACACTTTCTGTCATGTACATGCACACACAGTCACTCTCGGCCATGCACACATTGTCTCTCATATGCATGCACAAACTGTCTCTCATGTGCATGCACACGTTGTCTCGCAAGAGCATGCACTCACTCTCTCATATGCACAAGCACGCACTATCTCTCTCACACACACACTGTCTCACACATGCACAAATCCACTCTCATGTGCAGGCAAATACTTTCTGTCATGTACATGCATATGCAGTCGCTCTCGGTCATGCAAGCATTGCCTCTTATAAACTGTCTCTCATGCACACGCACATACTGTCTCTCACAGGCACGCACACACTGTCTCACACATGCATGCACACACTGTGTCTCTAGTGCACACACACACTGTCTCTCTTGCACACACACAGACATGCACAAGTATACACTGTCTCTCACATGCATGCGCACACTGTCACTTACACATGCACACACTGTCTCTCTCATGCACGTGCACATTGTCTCTCATGCGCACGCCCGCACTGTCTCTCACACGCACGCGCACACAGTGTCTCTCGTGCACACGCACATTGTCTCTCGTGCATGCACACATTGGCTCTCATGTGCATACACTGACTGCCTCCCAAATGCATGCACATATTGTGTCTCATGCGCACACATGCACTGCCACTCTCATGTGTGCACACTTTCTCTCACATGCATACACACACTGTCTCTCAGGTGCATGCATGCACTGTCACTCACAATCACGCACTGTGTCTCACACGCATGCACACACTGCTTAACTCACGCATGCACACACTGTCTCTCACGCACTCACAAACACTACTTGTCTCATGCACACCCCACGCACAGTATCTCATGCGCATGCAGACGCGGTCTCTCTGGCCTAGGCACACAGTACGTTTCACTCAAATGGACACACTTTCTCTAATGTGCACACAGACACTGCCTTTCCCAAATGCAGGCACTGCCTCCCTCAAGCACGCACACACTGCCTCTCACATGCATGCACATACTTTGGCTCACACGCACATACTGTCTCCCACATGTGCGCACACATTGTCTTATGTGCAGACACAAATTGTCTCTTGAACATGCACACACTGTCTCTCATGCGCATGTACACACTTTTTTTCTCACGCACACACACACCTACACACTGCCTGTCGTGCCACACACTGTCTCTCACATGCACACACATATTGTCTCTTATACAGGCACACACTTTTTGCTCATGCACATGCGCACACTGTGGCTCTTGTGCATGCACACTGTGCCTCTCACATGCACACACACTCCACTCTCGAACACGTGCACACACAGCCTCTCTCACGTGAATGCACATATTGTCTCTCATGTGCACATGCACAAAGTCTCTCTCAAACGTGCATACATTCTCTCATGTTTACACACACACTGTCAATCAAGCACACACACACAATCTCTCACATGTGCACATATACTGGCTCTCACTTGCATGCCCACACTGACTCACAATTGCACGCACACACTGTCTCTCTCCAGAACACATTGCCTCTCAATGTACCTTCCACAAGCATTATGCACACATTATCTCTCATCTCTCATGCACATACATAGAGTGTCTCTCACATGCATGCACACTTTGTCGTTCTTGCAAGCACATATTGTCTCTCATCCACGCACACATGCTCTCTTATGTGTATGCACATACTATCTTTCATGTGCATGCACACTGTCTCTCACTGTTTGTCTTACACACACACAAACTTTCTCTCATGCACATGCAAACACTGTCACTTATGCACATGCACACATTATCTATCATAGAGACACACACCTTTCTCTCACACATACGCTCACACTGTCTCTCTTGAGCACGCATACATTGTTTTTCATGCACATGCATGGACTACCTCACACACGCAAACACTGACTCTCATGTGCATGAAGGCACTGTCTCTCACACGGAACTGCACATTGTCTCATGTGCACACATACACACTGTCACCCATGAATGCACATACTGTCTCTCATGCGCAAGCATACACACTGTCTCCTGCTTATACATGTACTATCAAACGCATACATGCATTGTCCCTCTCGCACATGCACATATTGGCTGCCATCCACATGCAAACACTGTCGGTCATCTACATGCGCACATTGTACTCTCTTAGGCATGTGCACATTGCCTCTTATGCACATGCAAACACTATCTCTCTCGCGCACGCACATGTTGTCTGTCATGCACACGCATAAACCATCTTACACATGCATACATTGTCTCTCATATGCACGTAAACACTGTGTCTCACATGTACACACACCCTATCTCACATGTGCACACACACACTGCCTCTCCCTTGCAGAACACATTGTCTCTCATGCATGCACACACATTGTCTCCCTCGTGCATGCATATATGCACACTTTCACTCATGTGCATGCACACAGTGTCTCTTGCATACATCCGCACACTGTTTCTCAAACAAACACACATTGTCTCTCATGTACACGCATGCACAGTCTCTGTCATGCATGCACACATTGTCTTTCATGCACACGTACACTGTCGCTCACATGCATGCACACACTATCTATCTTCTGCATGCACTCACTGCCTTTCTCATGCACTCACGTACTGTCTCTCACGTGCATCCACACATTGTCTGTCATGCATGCACACATTATCTCACTGCCTCCCACACGCATGCATGCATTGTCTCTCATTTGCACGCATTCAATGCCACTCTCGTGTGTGCACACGGTCTCTCACGTGCATGCATATACTGTCACTCACACACATGCACACATTAGCTCCAGCCCATGCACACACTGTCTCTCACATGCACACCGACACCACTTGTCTCATGCATGCACACACTGTCTCTCTCGCACACATACTGTATCTCATTTTCACCAGACACTGTCTCTCTTGCTTAGTCACACAGTGCCTGTCAGATACGTGCACACACTGTCTCTAACCTGCACGCAGGCACACTCTCTCTCTCTCCCGCATGCAGCCATTGCTTCCCTCGTTCACACACACACTGCTTCACATGCGCATGCATACTCTGCCTCTGTAACGCATGCACAAATGGTCTCTCTCACACACATACACACACACTGCCTCTCATACACAATCACATACTTCTCTCTCACATATAAAAATACTGTATCTCACGTGCACACATAGTATTTTACGTGCACACACAATTGTCTCTTGAACGTGTGAACATTGTCTCTCATGCACATGCACACACTGTCTCTCTCACGCACGCACGCACTGTCTGCTACATGCACACACCATCTGTCTCGTGCCACACACGCTGTCTCTCTCATACACAGACATTTATTGTCTCTTGCACATGCAGCACTGCCTCTAATGTGCACACACACGCTGTCACTCATGCACATGCACATGTTATCACTCACAAGCACACACAGTCTGTCCTTCTCATGCGAGCACACACTGTCTTTCACACACACCCTTTCCTTCTCATGCTGCACACACTGCCTTTCACATACACACACATATTATCTCTTGCATATGCACACACTCTTGCTCACACACATACACACACTATCTCCCACGGGCTTGCACACTCTGCCTCCGACACATATACACACATTGTCCCTCCTGTGGATGCACTCACTGACTCTCATGTGCATGGACACACTATCTCTTACACACACGTTCACACTGACTCTCGCGCATGCGCATGTTTTCTCTCATGAACATGCACAAAATATCCCTATTGCTCAAGCACAAATGTGCATGCAGACAATGTCTCTAATGCACACACACACAGTGTCTCTGCTGTGCAAGTAAACTCTTCTTCCTGCACACATATGCACACTGTTTCTTGCACCTGCACACTCTGTCTCTCTCGTGCATGCAAACATTTTCTCTATTACACATAAGCACTATCCAACTAGTGCTCACACGCCTGTCTCTCTTGCACATGCATACATTGCGCCTCATGCACCTGCACAACTCACTCTTTCCCACATGCACACCCTGCCTCTCACACGCAAACACAAACTGTGTCTGTCATCCATCACACACAGACTCTTGCACATACGCACTGTCTATCACACACATGCATACACTGCCTCTCTTGCATGCACACATTATCTCTCATGCACATGCACACACTGTCTCTAATGCTCACGCATGCACTGTCTCATCTTGCACTCACATATTGTCTCTCACTTGCCTGCAAACTCACTCTCTCATGAATGCATGCATTATCTCTCATGCGCAAGCACATGCATGTGTATACTGGCTCTCATGTGCACTCACGCACTGTCTCTCTTACGCATGCACTTACGCATGCACAAGCACGCCCTCACTGTCTCTCACATGCAGACAAACACTGTCTCTCATGCGCACGCACATGCTGTCTATCATGTACGCACACGCTGCCTCTCTCTCGCATGCATACATTGTCTCCCAAGCACACGCACACACTGTCGCCTTCATGCATGCACAGAATGTATCTCATGTGCACAAGCACACTTTCTCTCATGCGCATATACACGCTGACTCACACACAGGCGCGCAGTCTCATGACTCACAATGTCTCTTATGCGCATGCACAAACTGTCTCTCTCCTGCATGCACGCATTCTCTCATATGCATGCACATAATGCCTCTCACACACGAGCATACTGTCTCTCTCACACATGCATTCACTGCCTCTCTCACGCACGCACACATTTTCATTCATGCACACACTCACTTCCTCTCGTGCACACATGCATTTTCTCTCACATGCACTCACGCACTGCCACTGTAGTACACACAGACTGTCTCACACGTGCACACACAGACTGTCTCTCATGCAAATGCGTACACCATCAATCTCACACAAATTTTCTTGCACACATATTTACCATGTTTCTCACATGCGCACATGCTCCCTCCTGCGTGCACACACTATCTCATGTGTGTTTACCCTGTCTCTCTCGCCCATCATGCAAACACTATCTCGACAACACATAAGCACTATCCAACTCGTGCTCACACACTGTCTTTCTTGCACATGCACACATTGTGTCTCACGCACCTGCACAATCATCTCTCTCCCATGTGCACACCCTGTCTCTAACACGTAAACACAAACTATATCTGTCTCGTATGCACACACAGTCTCTCACACGCGTGCCCTCATTATCTCTCATGCACATGCGCGCACTGTCTCTCATGCTCACGCACACAGTCTCATTTGCGCACGCACACATTGTCGCTAATGTGCATGCATGAACTGCCTCTCTCATGAATGCACACATTGTCTCTCAAGTGCAAGCACACATTTTCTCTCTTATACACGCACTCACTGCCTGTCTCATTGACAAGCACGAACTATCACGCATGCACTCGCAGTCTCTCTTGCACATGCATTCACTGCCTCCCTCGTGCCACACACTGTCTTGCACATGCACACTCACTTCCTCACACACACACATTGTCTCTCACTGCCACTCTTGTACACCCACACTGTCTCTCACGTGCATGCATATACTGTCTCTCAGGCGCAGACAGACACTGTCACTTTCACACACGCGCGCATTGTCACAGACGCTGTCTCACTGGCATAGGCACACAGTTCCTTTCACATGCAAGCACTGTGTCTCACGTGCACACACACACTGCCTCTCACACGCATGCACGCAATTTCTCTCACACACAGTTTCTGATGCGCAAACACATATTGTGTCTTGCACATGCACGCATTATCTCTCATGCACATGTGCACACTGCCACTGTCCTGCATGCACACACTGTCTCTCTCTCACACACACAGTGTCTTTAACAAATGCACACTGCCTCTCTCACGCCACACACGCTGTTTCTCACATGAATACATGCACTAGCTCTCACACACATGCACATATTGTCTCTTGCACGTGCACACATGCACATACTGTCTCTCATATACACACACACTGTTGCTCATGTGCATGAACACAGTATCTCTCACGTGCATACACACATTGTCTCTCATATGCATGCACATACTGTCTCCCACACGTATGCACACATTGTCCCTCTCGTGCATGTACTCAGTGTCTCTCATGAAAACGTACACACTGTCTCTCACATGCGCCTCCACTGTCTGTCATGTGCAGACACACAATGTCTCTAATGCTCACACACAAGTTGTTTCTCTTCCACGTGCCGACAATGCTCCTAATGTGCACACACACACAAGAACACACACATCCTCACACACACACGCACGCACACACTGTCTCTGTCATGCATGCCAACATTTTTTCTTGTAGACATTTGCACACTGTTTCACACACACACACCCTCTCTCACACACGCACACTCTATTTCTCTCATGCATGAACACAATGTTTTGGCCATACATACCAACACTCTTTTGGACAAAAATGCACACACCTTCTTGCCCACGCATACCATCTCTCATGCGTGCACACACTATCTCTCGCATGCACACACTGTCTCTCTCACGCATGCAAACGCTGTCTCCACAAGACATGAGCACTGTCTCACTGGTGCTCGCACAAACTGTCTTTTTCACACTTGCAGAAACTGTGTCTCATGTACACGTACACACAATCTCTCTCCCACATGCTTGTTCCGACTCTCACATGCACGCACAAACTGTCTCTCTCGCACATGCACACAGTGCTTCTAATGCACATTCACCCACTGGCTCTCACATGCACGTGCACAGTCTCTGTCATGCTCACTCACATACTTTCTCTCAGTTGCATGGCCTCAATATCTGTCCCGCACATGCACACACTTCCCTTCACGTGCATGCACACACAGTCCCACACGCACACACACACCGTCTCTTTCACGCACGCTCACAACCTCTTACATGCAGACACATGCTGTCTCAAAAGGATTATGATGACTGAGCATGTTTGTGTCTGAGTGACTGGGCACGTGTTTATCTGAGTGGCTGGGCACGTATGCGTCTGATTGACTGGGCAGGTGTGCGTCTGGGTGACTGCAAACGTGCGTCTGAGTGGGTCAGTGCTTGTGTGTTTGAGTGAGTGCATGTGTGTCTGAGTGACTGGTCATGTATGTTCCTGAGTAACCTGGCACGTGTGTGTTTGTGTGTGTATGTGTGTGTGTTTGTGTGTATGTGAGAGAGAGAGATAGAGAGAGAGGGAGAATGACTGGGTGCAGGTGCGCCAGCTAGACCGGCATGTCTTATTCTGAGTGAGTGGTCACATGTGTGTTTTAGTGACTGGGCACGTGTGTATCTGAGTGACTGGGTATTTGTGTGTGTGTCAGTGGCTTAATGCATGTGTGTCTAAGTGACTGGGAACGTGTGTGCCTGAGTGAACAGGACATGTATCTGAGTAATTGCGCACATGAGTGTCTGAGTGAGTGAGAGGATGTATCTGAGCGACTGGACAAGTGTGCATCAGAGCGAGTGGGTACATATATCAGAGTGACTGGCCACAAGTGTGCCTGCATGGTTGAGCACGTGTGTATCTCAGCGACTAGGCACGTGCATGTCTGAGTAAATGTCTATTGCTTATTAGATTTCTGTTTCTGATCATTCACTTGGACAGTCGTCCTAAATCCATGTTCTGGACCCTGCTCCCAAACTGAGCGTTTGATCACAATCTGGAGTCTGATAAAGGAGCCTCTCAGTGTCGGGGGAAGGTGAGACTTGAGTCTGACCAAGGTGTGGAAAGATTTTGTATACATTTGACGTCCAGTGATTCTTTATTGCAGCTTTAATATTTGAAAATCTAATTACTAATTTTTCCCCCTTTCCACTTCGCTCTGTGTGTGTGTGTGTGTGTGTGTGTGTGTGTGTGTGTGTGTGTGTCGGGGTGGGGGTGGGGGTGTAGACGGGGAGAGCGAGAGAGAGAGAGAGAATGTGCGTTGTGTTACCAGACACCTGTACCATTGTCACATGTACACGTTTATTCTTTTTCTTTCTAAGGTATTAAATTTACTTTCCAGATCTGTCTACACAAATCTCTGAAGCTAATGTGATGGTTTCACCAAATGTGAGGGGAGCAGCCAATGGACTGCCAGTTAGTCCCAGAGGATTGAACGAGGGAAGTGAGGAATCTTAACATTCATTGTACTGTAGAAATGGACTACATTAACTAAATCAAAATGGCTAAAGGAAAGAGGTGGCACTTTACAAATATTCCAGGAGAAGAGAGTAACAGACACACACACACACACACACACACACACACACACACACACACACACACACACACACACACACACACAACACACACCAAAGGACATTCGAATGTAGAGATGTTAAGTGAGTGGGTAAAGCATTGCCCAGGCCTGAAATCTAATTGAGGGGCTTAGATTGCATTTATATCCGATAACAGATATTGGGAGTGAGTTACAAACTGCAATGCAATCAAGGGGTTTTGGTTGGTTCATGCACAGAGTAAAAGATATATGTGAATGAATTACAAATTGGAATCTAATCGAAGGGTTTCAGGTATTTTATATACATAATAAAGCATATCCTGGAGTGAGTTGTAATTTGGATTCTAATCAGGAAGTTTGGCGTGGTTTCTGTATGGAATAACAGATACATATGAGTGAGTTACAAACGGGAATCTAATTAAGGGCTTTCAGGTGGGTCATATGCAGATTAACACATACAGTGATTTACGGTCTGGAATCTCGTCAAGGGTATTGAGGTGGTGAATACATTGTATAGGTGTTCTTCTTCCTTTTTTGCAGTTCTGGTGTACTGCAGTGTGTAGTTCAGGACTTGGTCTGTGTGTGTGGCTTTCTTGTATACTTTTGCGGTGAACTCCCCGTTCAGTGTTCTCTGTACCATCACCTCTAGGAATGGGAGTTGGTTGTCCTTTTCCTCCTCTCTAGTGAATCGGATTCCTGTGAGTGTGACATTGATGATCCGGTGTGTGTTCTCTATTTCAGTGATTTTAATGATTACAAAAGTATCATCTACAGATCTGACCCAGAGTTTGGTTTGAATTTGCGGTAAGACTGTTTGTTCTCACCTTTGTATTACCACTTCTGCTGTGAGTCCAGAGATGCGTGAGCCCATGGGTGTGCCGTTGATTTGTTCATATATTTGGTTGTTGAATGTGAAGTGTGTTGTGAGGCACAGGTCCAGTAGTTTGAGTATGCAGTCTTTGTTGATAGGTTCCCCGTCTTGTTGTCAGTTCTGTATGTCCAGCAAGTTGGCTATTGTTTCTCTGGCTAGGGTTTTGTCGATAGAGGTGAACAGTGCCGTTACATCGAATGAGACCATAGTTTCTTCCTTGTCTATGTGTATATTTCTGATGATGTCCAAGAATTCCTGTGTTGACTGTATAGAGTGTCTGGATCCGCTGATCAGGTGTTTCAGTTTCTGCTGTAGTTCTTTAGCCAGTTTGTGTGATGGTGTCCCTGGTAGTAATACGATGGGTCTGAGTGGGATGTCTAGTTTGTGCACTTTAGGTAGTCCATAGAATCTGGGGGTGTTGTTGCTTTCAGGTTTCATTCTCTGTAGGTCAAACCTGGTTATCTGTCCGTTTTTTTGTACGTTCCTCGGTGTGTTGTTTATCCTATTGGTGAGCTGTTGGATGGGGTCAAACTCCCTCCTTTGGTATGTGTTGGCATCTGCAAGTAGTTGTTGCGCTTTTTGGATGTATTCTGCTTTGTCCAGGATGACCGTCATTCTACCTTTTCTGCTGGTAGTATGATTATGTTCTTATTGTTTCTTAGTGCTTTTAGTGCTTCCCTCTCCTTGGTGTTGAGGTTGTGTGTTTATCTTTTCCTTGTTATCAGGGGTGCAATACTTTGTCTCACTGTTTGTTGTATCTCTTCTGTCAGTCCATTGTTTCTGAGTGTGTATTCTAGTGCTGCTAGGAAGTCCGCTGTCTTGGTGTCCCTGTCGTTGTAGTTGAGTCCGTTGGCCAGTATTGCTCTTTCCGTGTCTGTGAACTGTCTGTGCGAGACGTTTCTAATCCACGAGTGTGTTGTGGTGTCCTCTCTGTTGTGTGTTAGTTTGGACATTTTGTTTCTTTTAGTGCCTTTTTTGCAGTGTGTGGTCCTGTTCTGTACTATGGCGATGGCCTGTTCTATGTTCCAGGACCATTCCTCATTGGTGGTTTTTGAAATTTACGATTTTTGGCGCGCAATTTCTTGTCTGTATTTGTGTAGGCTGTTGTGTGCGTCTATAATCATTACCTGGATCGTCCTGAATCTGGCTGTGTCCCTGGTTTGTGGGTTGTTGACTGGTCATCTGTTTCTCCACGTATTTCATGAGATCGAAACTTGGTAACTAGTCTCCCATGAGGAACCTTGTCGAATGACTTCTTTTTAATTTCCTGCTTTTCTTCTTATATTCTCCCTTCGGGAACTCATACATTTTCCCTTCCTCTGTCATTAGTTCACTGTGCATAAAACCTCCTGCTGGTTTCACTCTTTTTGAGAACATTCTGCATTCTCTCTGGGATATCCTTGATCCTGGCACTGATTTGTCGCAGTCCACCGCAGAAATATCTGACTGGAGAGTCCCCTATCACAATCGATTGCTTGGAACCTGACACATCTCTCGGTACATTAGAGACAGTCTTGGTACCAGAAACAGTCAGTGCTATATTCCCCTGGGAGTCCACCATATTTCCCAAGCATCGTATTTGTTTGAGATGGAGATAGCCACATAGATTCCTGCACAGCTTACCTCTTTTCCATAACTTGCCTGGATGTAACCTGACTGAATCTGCTGTTTTTCTTCCCATAACTAACACACCCCCGAGCTCCAGTATATTTCTCATTGCCTCCATGTGATCTGATAGGATTCATGATCAAACACCCTTATTGAAACGATACTCATCAATAGCGCTTTCCCCATTCTCTCACA
Source organism: Chiloscyllium punctatum (assembly GCF_047496795.1). Lineage (NCBI taxonomy): Eukaryota > Metazoa > Chordata > Chondrichthyes > Orectolobiformes > Hemiscylliidae > Chiloscyllium > Chiloscyllium punctatum. Next base: position 15,890,036 of record NC_092790.1, read on the forward strand.
TCCAACACGAAGAGCACATCACTCTACTGAAAGCCATCTTTTCACCTTAACAATTTACAGACGCAGAATATAGCAGAGTTACTACTCTGAAAAAAAACCTACTGCTCCAGGCTACTTTAGTGCAAATATCTTTTATTTAGTTTAATCAAGAGACAAATCTCAATAACACATATCACCACAAAAGAATCCACTGTACTCACTAATGTAGACATAAAAATAAGGCAAGTGTGGTTATAGTTGAAACACTTTAAAACTATTCACTTAGCTGCTGTGAACTCTGCCACACAGGTTCCTGCAATGCCAGCTGTGAATTTTGCTATTTGTTAGTTTTTCTTAGACACATTCTGATGCCAAGCAATATATTTAAGTCGAACATTAAAATCAATAGCTGTGTCAGACAGCAGTATAGTTTTCTTTCTCCTTTAATTCACTGACCATGTGGGCCCAGACTTTGTCTCTCCTTCTTTTAAAAGGGTAACTGTTTTCTTCGTTTTTTCCCCCAAAGTTACAAAATAATGCAATAATTACTGCTCCGAGAATTCGAGAAAATCACCTCCAACACCTAATATACCTCAAAAAGAGCATCTCTTACAAACACACTTTTTCCCCCCTGTGCTCTATCTTGGATTACCTAGAATCATGGGAAAATTAAATAAACAAAGGGAGTGAATCAGGATCAGTTCAGGGGGAACTGAATGTAAACAAAGTATCGCTGAAAAATACATGTATAATTAACAGAAACATTTTATTCAGTATGTTCTTTAATGTTTTTAGTCGGAAGCTTCTCATGCTTTTTTAATTTTTCCTGATTTGTGGATCATAGAATTCCGTGAGGAAAAGTGGACAGGAGTCTCGTTGTCTTTCCTATTCTGATTTGCAATGAAGGGTGATCCTTTTGCCAGCTCATTTAGTTTGTACCTGCGAAGTAATTGCTTAGGAGAATTCTTTCTCTCTCAGGCATAACTAATCCCTCTTTCCATTTTGCATTTGTTGTTTTGCTTTCGACTATAACTGATTTTGTTGTTTTGCTGCTCATTGCCAACAGCACTGTACAATGGCCTTGCTTCTCTAGTCTCTTTCGTTTTGCTCCTCAGATGAAGTCATTCCTTGCATATTAGAAAAGCAGTGTTATCATGATGCTACCCTCGTTTCAGTATCTGTTGTATCTAATGTTGGCTCTTAGTTACTTGGATTTATTCAGAAATTGAATTAATTTTATAACTGGATATTTCATGGTGTACTTTAACTGGTCTCTGAAATTCTTCTGCGTCACCACATAAATAAATGCATTTGTGCAGCAACTTATGTCCCGCAGCATAAATGCGACTTGTTCAAATAGATAAAAATCGTCCACGTAATAACTAACATAAAACATATATAAAACGTATACAAACCAAAGAAGAATGAAATTGGCCGATGTAGCAAAGAGTAAAATCATAGATTTCTTTCTGCTGTCTATCTGTGGGTCATTCTCTGTTTTTCTCTGACCCTTCAGCCCCTTACGTGCTTTAACGGCCTCAAGGATGTGTCTGACAGTCAGAATGTTGAGGAAGAGAATAAAAATGAATGGAAGGAATGGTGTTAAGAAGATTTCAATGTATGTATAACTCACCCAGTGAACATTATGGTAATAACTGGCTCTGGTGTAACAGTACCATGGAATGTTGCTCATGATCCTTCCAGGTTCAAATATAAAATAATTGGGAACATTCTTTAAAGAAAAGAAAATGCAGATTGTTGTGAGAACTCTCTTGGCAGTTTGGTCTGTGCAATACTGAGGTTTCATCTGCTGAATACAAATGGCTACAAATCGATCAAAAGAAAAAGCAACAGTGAACCAGACAGAATAATCAATAGTCACATAGCTCAGGACATGGATAACACTACAAACAGGAGTGATGTCCAGCAAAGACGCTGGATAGTAATAGTAAACAAACTTAACAAGCATGATATCAAAAATAATGAACAGTAGATCAGACAATGCCATGGCTACCAGATAGCGAATAGTGCATGTTGAAAGGCCACACTTGCCCTGAGACAAGAAGACAATGGTCACCAGACTAACTGTAAGAGAAAAAACATGGAAGAGGTTTGAAGCTGCTGATCAAATATTCTCTATGCATGATGGATTTGAGCACAAAGGTATTTGTTCTTGTATCAAGTCATCTGAATTACCACAGTAGCTTCTCACAATTGAAATTATGTACACTTTTAAAAAAAACATATGGAATGACATGAACAGAAAATCCCTCCCAGAAATACGGTCATGTACTCAATGCTTTCTGTCTCAGCTGAAGTTTATTTTTGCTTTATAGATTATCCTGGCTAGCTGTCATTGCCATAACACTACAATGCCCCCCCCCCCCCCCGCCCCCCACCCAGCACCTACACATGTACATACACACACACAAACAAAAAGACCCAGGCTCAGTCAAAGAAAAAATGGAGAATCTTGGTGGTGCAACTTCTTTCACATGGTGGTTTGTATTTGAAATGAACTCCCACAGGAAGTGGTAAATGCAGGCACTGATATAACATCCAAACAGCATTTTGCCACGTCAAAGAATAGGAAAGGTATAGCGGGCCATGGGCAGCACAGTGACTCAGTGATTAACTCTGCTGCCGCATATCACCAGGGGCCCGGGTTCGAGTGCAGCCTCAGGCGATTGTCTTTTTGGAGTTCACAAGTTCTGACCATGTCTATGTGGGTTTCTGCTAGGTGCTCTGGTTTCCTCCCACAGTCCAAAACTGTGTAGTTCAGGTGGTTTGGCCATGCTATATTTTCTATACATGCAGAGATGCGTAGGTTAAGCACATTAGCCTTGGGAAATGCAAGGTGTAAGATAAGGATTTGGGTCTGGTCATGATCTTTGGAGAGTCCGTTCGGACCTCCTGTACCAAATGGCCTGTTTCCACTCTATGGGGAATCTATGATTGTCGGAAATGCATGACTAGTTAAATTTGGAAAACCTGGACGCAAGTGTCTGTTTCCATGCTGTACAGCTGTTCGATTCTACTCACGCAAACAGTGATGGTAAGGTAATTGTAGGTCAATGAGAGATAGGTAGATTCTCATTATTTGAGACTATATTTGCCTTGCATTTGTGGAATGCGAATGTCATTTGTCAATTATCATGCCAAGTTGGATGTTATCTTGATGCATATGGGCACAAATGTCTTCATTATCAAAGGAGTTGTAATTTGTGCTGAACATGGGTGAATCATGAGCAACCATCTTCACTTTGGAGATGACATTGATGAGGCAGCACAAGTTGCAGATAATGGGGCAAAGGGCACAACCCCTTAGAGATTGTGCAGCGATGTCTGACAGCTGAGACGATTGCTCTCCATTAGCCAGAACAATCTTAACTGCAGGCCGTGTTATACAAAAAAGGGTTGCAGTCTCATTGACTCCAGTTTATTCACGGTTTCCAATTGCGTGTACGTATTCATAATTTACATATGTTTAGAAGCTGACCATTTTATTTAAGTAATAAAAATATAACCATAAATATAGGCACATCTGATTAAGGGGAAAAAAAAACTTTTCTGTCATTGCAAGTCAAACAATTCTGAGTTTGTCACACTTTAGAGTTTAACACGTGATTAGGTTGGAATGTCAGAAGCTGTGGAACAAAGATGGGCAAAGTGTAATGAGATTGGACACCTGGCAGAGTCTGAATGTTTGTCATTATCACACAAAACGACGAGAAACGTTCACAACTCTGAAAATTAGGTTCGTGAGCTTTGTTAAGTGACATAAAGTATGCAGAGAGTGTGCACAATCGACTTATTATGTCTGGAGGCAAACATCTCATTCACAATTTTCTGTAATATTACACCACATTTTGTATTCTGTTCTGTTTATTCTCTGTAATGCTCTTCAATTCATTTATTAATCATAATCATAATATTGCAGGTGCTGAAGACCATTATTCGTTGAAACAGATTTTCTTCCCTACTATATTCCCTAAGTATTGCCATAATACTAACTATTGCACAGTTCTTATCAAAACCTATTCCTTCCAAGGAAGAAGCCTATCACAATAAAGGACACGGATCACTAGAAAATCAACAGTCAATAGATTATGAATTACCAGTGCAAAAATTGTTAATCAAAATCGAATCAGATACAGATGAGAAATATTGTCAATACTTATTGATCTAGATCCATCTTTATTAAAGTCTTGATAATGAAATAGGATAGCCATAATGCAGAACTTGTCCTAACCATGCTGGAATATTAAGTAGTCCCAACACATTGTTTAATTAAACTTTATTTGTCCATGGGACAAATGATTGAATTAATACTACTATTCTGTATTGTCACTTTATGCAAATATTTCGCACCTGTGTATCCCCAATGAAAATTCAGGATTGAATATATTCAACCAACGATTCATCCCATTTGCAATCCATCATAATTACAGAGTACATTGACAATTCTATAATTGAACACATCAGTAACGAGATATGTAGTATAAAAGAAACATTGAATGATTTCAGTCAATTAATGGTCCCAATTATGAGCGAAGTCAGATTCTGCCTTTAATTTATTTCACCACAAACAGTTAAATTCAACTTGTACAAGCTCACTGGAGTAACTTGTTCCCCTCCAGTTAGTAATTTCCACATAATATAACTTGACTTTGAGAGAGTCTAACAGTAACACTTGGGCTAGTTGCACCCCTTTGACTAAGAACCTGCCCGCCTCCACCCCAACCAAAGGTTCTAATTGGAAGATTCTAACTGAATCACATTCCCTGTGTAATTGGCCTTCAGGCTAATGACTCACATGTACTACAGTTATGGACTGAAAGACATTCCAAATACAACTTGCAGTTGAGGTAACAGGTATTCTCCCATTCCTGCCATAAACCTAACGAGGTGCTTCATTTACGGATACAACAGAGAAGTCAGATGTTCCTATTCGAGCAGCTACCCGCACTCAGTACAATTCTACAATGACAAGCCCTCCCAGCAACACGAGGCCAGAGCAAGCAGAAGTCCATGCTGAGTTTTGTGATCCCTATTCAGTACAGTTCCAAAATCGGTAATACCTTCACTCAGAGTGATTCCAGGAGATCTGGATCAATAGTACACAACATTCCATAAACCACCTGATAATGCTGAGTGGTTGTGAGCTACAGGTGGACTTTATTTTCTATCGTAAGAAATTATACAACACAGTTTTCCAGTGCTAACTGCATATGCTAATAACACACATTAGGTACAATGATCTGTACTCACAAATATCATGTCTCTGCCCACCCATGACTAACAAAAACACACAGGATAGTCAAAGCCATCCATGCTGAGCATCATGTATCACTCCAAAACGGCGTGTTCCACCTACCATAGGCCACGTTGTATCCGTGCTCCAATTTGGATCAAGCTGCCTGAGCATATTCCACCAACAAAATGTCTTTACATCAAGGAATGGGAAACACCAGGTGTCACTAAGCAGTGGTTTGTTAAAAATAAAACCTATCTGGCCGATAGCAGGCTTTGAACCACTACAGAGAGTGAGTGGTCTTGCTGAACCAGACCAACGATAGACAGTAGTCAGCCAAATTTCATTAGTGAGGCCCCAGTGCAAAGCAATTCTGCACAGTATAAAGAAACAAACAGTATGGAATATTACTTGTGGTGGGGTTGCACATTGACCAACTATTTGCTTTAAATGTAGGAAGTAAGGGAACTATAATCTGACATTATCGTTTGTCTTGGTAAATGGGAAAAAAAAACAATGATCAGTCGTGGAGTGAAATCACGCATGATTTAAATGCACACATTTGTACAACATAGGTGTTCCGAGACTTACCCGGAGCACCAACAACAGCAAGGCCGGTGTAGTACACTTCTTTGACCATTTCCCTTGAAAGAGGCATTTTGTTATTTGTGAAACAACTCTCCCTTCCTGCTGCTGTCAATCTTTTGGAATTGGCAAATTGTCTCGGTATTGGAGCTGATACAGTTACAGAGAATTTATTTCATAATGTGTGGTATCTCCTCTGGGAAACTGGGATTGCAGTTTCAACTTTTTATGTCATTTTTAACAAACAGATTACGACAACAGGTTTATTTTGATGATGTTTTTCGTGGAGATTTAACTCTGCATTTGAATACCCCAAAGACTACATTAATCAAATCTTAGGTCTCAACTGTTAATTGCATCTTGCCGTCAAATAACAAGACTTGCATTATTTCACATACTATCAGTCCCTTCAATATCTAAGTTTTTTATACTCATTTCAGGGATGACTTTTATTTTGCTGAGGCTATCTAGTCATTCAGTGCTTCATGGTGTAGCTCTCCTTGAGAGCTGTTCAATTCCACACTGTTGTTCTACTGTTCCCTTTTTAAAATCAGTTTTACAACTCATTTGCGAAATTCTGTCCGTGAATGAGCTCTCTCGCTGAGAACCTGAAGCTGATACTGACCATAACAACAGCTTGAATTTACACTCGTTAACACTTCATCAAAACAAAGGAAAAACGAAACAGTAATTCATTCAGACCCTCAACTTCAAACTCAAAGAATGGTGGCATCATATAAGACAGACTTGGCACATCCACCCATTGAGTTCATATCTTATTTGCACTACATTACAAAATTATGCTATAAACGATGTGTCCCAGCTCTTTAGGGGGTAGAACACTGCTCTCCTTACCTGGTCTGGACTACACATGACTCCAGACCCACTGAAATTGGGGCGGTTGTTAGAGGGCAGCCATCTGAGCTCCAAAACCTCACTGTAGGAGTTCCTCAAGATTGTGCACTAGACCGAAATATCTTTAGTGAGTATATAATTGACCTTGCCATCAATCATAATGTCGTAAGTCAGAGTCAGTTCGCATAGTGGGCTGGAAATTGGTGTGAAATGCCCTCTGGAGCTAGGGTGTTTCCTTCAGAGTCTCTTTGTCAAAAACCTGGAAATATTCACCAGAGCATATTTCAAATTAGATTTGATGAAGACAAATCAATTTAAAAATAAACACAGAGAATGGGAGTAGTGTGGATCACAAGGGCCAAAACGTTTCAGGTTCAACATCTAAAATATCTGATCTGAACAGGTACAGGAAAGCAGTGCTTCTGTTGTGTCTTCAAAATGGAGTTACAGACATGATATAAAACAACTTCCCCCTCTTCATTTGACGTTCTCGCTGTATTTGAGCGCGTTTGATATTCCCCAAAGTCCTCTTGCTGAATGCTGGCATCACAGGAGCGATTCTTTGAAAATAGCAGACTGATCATTACAATCACCCCAGACACAATGCCTCAACGCATGCTCCTAATAGCTCAGACTCGCCGATGGCAGCTAGTATTCAGAACGTTACTGGACTTGGTGAAATAATTTGCAGAGGCCAGTATCACATCCTCAATTCACGCTTTATTTACATGGGAATTCCTGACACTGCCCCAATTCCTTCACGATGTTTGACAGTCTTTTTTTTTAATGTGGAGGTGCAAATGTTGGGCTGGCGTGGACAATTTCAGAAGTCACACAACATCAGGTTATAGTCCAAAAACTTATTTGAAATCACAAATTTTCACAGCACTGCCCCTTCCTCAGGTGAAATGATGAAGGACCAGCTCTCTGACAATTTATGATTTCAAATCAACGTTTTGGACTGTAAACTGGTGTCATGTGAGTCTTTTTTTTAACTAGGAGAAATCGAGGATTGAAGCTGCTGATGATTAGAGTCGAGGTTGCAGTGATAAAGCCCAGCAGATCAAGCAGCACCCGAAGGGCAGGAGAATCAACGGTACGGGCGTAAGCCTTTCATCAGGTATCTGTTTTTAAACTGTCAAGTAGGGCTCCCTGACCGGATCAGATTAACAGCACCACTCAAGAAGCTCAAATTCTATGAGTTCCACCTCCCTGATCTCAGGGCATAACTTCCGGTTTTGCAGATACCCCACAAATTGACAATGCAGTGAACAGGGAAGAGAATCATTGCAGAAATGAGGACGACACAGACAAAAGCTGTTTACAGTCAATCTGGAGATGAAAATGCTTCACAATGTTACTAATGTTTTCTCAGTAGTGGTCTGACAGGTGTTGGGTAAACTGCATGTTTTATTGCAACAGAGATTGGTCTGAAGATGGATTTAATGAGTTAATCGAAGGAAAGCTGTGCTTTAGAACAGGCAATTAAGGCAAACTTAACGAGGAACAACGACGTTACTTCTGAGAAGGAAACAAGCTGCAATCTCAAGCACTTCTGGACTCTAATTCATATTTTGAATGAAACAACTCTAAGGAACCGTCAATATTTTACATCATAGACCTGAAAGTTTGAAATTGCATTCTTGTGTCGCAGCCGAATAATGCATGACTAAACTCTTCCTCATTATCTCTTGTATGATCAATTTATTTTTAGAAAAATCACTCAAGCTCGCAAATGCTTAACATGGGTACGTTTTCAACTGAGGGACAGTTAGATATTTATAACAGGAAATCAATTAAATGCAGTAGGATGGATATATGGATAACAACAACATGAATTTAGCATTCAGGAAAATAATGTGCATCATTGAAATAACATGAAAGGCTGATATCAAGTCAATTGATCTTGCTTTTCAAGAAATTTGTTGAATTTTGTTGCAACACTCCAGAAACAATGCAACCAATGGAAAGTCTGTGTTTTGAAGGAACAGGATTCCTATTACATTGATGTCCTTGCTCTGGATGTTTTATCCAGGGCCCAGGTTTGGAAATTCCTTTCATGAATTGATTTTGCGCATCTTAGTGCTGGTTTGCATTACCGTCACTGGGCGCTGGTCGATTGATTAATAATTTCTGGTGCTCAGTTGTAAGTCCATCAAGCAGTTTGCACTCACTTTGCTCAGTTCGAGACTTTGACTATAATTGTAATTGTGTTCATGAAGCAGGACAGAGATTACTCCAACGTACGTCAGACATTTCATATAAAGATGGATAACAGATTTTAATTTTCCTTCTGAGTTTTTCGTAAATCGCATTGGCTTCTTTCTAGTACACCAAATGATTACTTTTTATTTTCTGCAGACGATTTAGCTTCTGAATGCATTAACACTATATAGTTTCTCAATGCATGCAGCCGTGTACTTTCTGGCTGCTCGGCCTGTTTGCTTTTATATCATTTTTATTTCTGCCTGTTATGCGAATCAAATGGAATGATCTCTTTTTTTTCCCGCAAGCTCAGTCATTATACAATATCTGTCCAATGTTACTGCAACACCGTTTGGTACTATGTTGATTTCAATTCCAAGAATACCTCACTCTCTGGCTTAAGCAGTTTCTCCTTATCTCCATTCTTAAAGGGTCCCTTGACTCTTGGACTGTACCCTCAGGTCCTAGTCTCTCCACCTAATGGAAACATCTTCCCACATCTACTCCGTCCAGGCCATTCAGAACTGTACTGAGCCAGACTGTACTGTACACCGTTTGGTGATGGCACGGTGCCTCAGTGGTTAGCGCTACTGCCACACAATATCAGAGATCAGGTTCTATTTCAGCCTCGGGGGACTGTCTGTGTGGAATTTGCACTTTCTCCCCATGTCTGCATGGGTTTCCTCTGGGTGGTCCGGTTTCCTCCCACAGTCCAAAGATGTACAGGTTAGGTGAACTTATCAAACTAAAATATCCATAGTGTTAGGCACATTAGTCAGAGGGGAAATGGCTCTGCGGGCTGACTCTTCAGAGGGTCGGTGTAGAATTTGGTGGGCTGAATTTCCTGTTTCCACACTGTAGGGAATCTAACCTAAATTTCAGCAGTTTGTTTATTTTTTCCACGTTGTTTTGTGCTAGATTCAATTATTGCTGTGACTTGCTTTGTCGATGCATTTGTTAGTATTACATTCTTGCCAGTTTGTTGGTGCCATCATGTGTTTGGATGTCTCGGAATTCAATGCTGCTTTGGTACTGGCTCAGTTACTTTGTTCCATAGATCCATACAGACGAGGAAAATCCATATCTTCTGTTACGACTGATTTGTCATTCTAATTATAAATGCAGCTAGAGGTTTTAGTGGCTGGGTGATTATCTTGCTGCAGACATAGTCTATGAGTGTTTGTTTTTTTTTTGCATTCTTTAAAGTGCGTCTGCACAGTTCTGGCTATGCTGCCTGATATTCCCCATGAACCGGCGTCAGAGATCAGGTTCGAGTCCAGCCTCGGGCGCCAGTCTTACGTGCTGTTTGCACATGCTCCCCACCCCCCAACCACCCCCTCATCCCCCCCCCCCCCCACATACACACACACATATGAGTGGGTTTCCTCTGGTTTCCTCTCAAAATCCAAAAATGCGCAGTTCAGGTGAATTGCCCGTTGTAAATTGCCCGTAGTGTTCAGGGATGTGTGAGTTAGGTGCCTTAGTCAGGGGTAAATATGGAGTAATACGGTAACAGAATGGATTTCTCTTCGGAGTATCGGTGTGGACTTGTTGGACCTGTTTCCACACTGTAGGGATTCTATGAAATCTACGTTCCCCAGAAACGATTGTGGTGATCAGTTTACTTAAACGCTGTCATCCCTTCTGCTACGAATTGTGTGTGATGTTGGTCGCAGATTGGTGACAAAAGGGAGAGTGGAAGACAGACGACATTTTATCAAGCCACGATTGCAGTTGCACATTTGAAAGGAATTTGCTGGTTATGTTCACTTGCTCACTTTGTCATTCCAATTCGTGGTGGTCCCTGTATGAGATGGTTCTTCGGGAGAGGTATTAACGAGTTAATTTCGTTATATTGCCACTATTATGATGATACTACTTCCTAATAAGGTTAGATTCATAGAATGATACTGCAGTGTGGAAACAGGCCATGACGCCCAATAAGTCTTCACCGACCGGCTCGAGAGAATCTCACGACAGACCCAGTTCTCAATGCAATTATTCTAAATTTACCCCGACTAATGCACCGAGGTGCCACATCCCTGAACATAATGCACAATTTTTCATTGCCAATTCTCTTAATCTGCACATCTTTAGACTTTGGGAGGAAACCAGTGCGCCCCGAGGAAACCCAGGCAGGCACACTATGTATAAACCCCCCATAGACAGTCTCCAAAGCTGCAATTGAACCCGTGTCCCTGGCACTGAGAGGCATCAGTGTTAACCACTGAGCCACCGTGCCACACTTGAGGTTGATGTGATGTACTTGGGCAGTTGGCACAGCAAACAAGATTTTTCGTTGAGTCAGGAGGTGTGATTTTGCTAGTAATGTGAAGGTTTTATTTTCATCTTGTCACTAATTGTGCCTTGAGGAAGTGGTCTTGTGTCACCTTCTTGACTGGGTGCACTCTTGTGGTCTTTGTGGACTTATGGTGCTGTTGGTGAGTGATATCAAAATGTTGCCACGGTGAAAATGAAAGATCAGCCGATGGATTTCCAAACAGATAATTGCATGGCTAAGAGACACCCTCAAACTTGTTGTCTTCACTTGTCCGTCTTACCTTCTTACTTCAGGAAAACAAAGTAACAGAAACAAATGAATCTAAAAAAAACATAGGAACGGACGAACTCGGAACAGGACTAGGTCATCTGGCTCTTTGAGCCTGCTCCAACATTCAATAATAAGATCATAGCTGATGTCTTTGTGAGCCTAAGCCACACTTGCCAGCCCTCTCACTGTCACACTTTATTGTTCAATAATCTATGTACCTTAGCATTAAAAACATTTACTGAAGTAGTGTCAACCACTTCACTGGGCGGGGAATTGCATAGGTATACAATCCTGTGGGTGAAGAAGGTATTTCTCAATTTAGTTTTAAATCTGCTGCCCCTAATTTTCAGGCTAGCCTTCTTGTTCTCGTTTCATCTGCCGGTGGAAACATCCTGTCCACTTTTCTCTTATATATTCCCTTCATAATTTTATCTGTTTGTATGAAATCTCCCCTCATTTTTCTAAATTCCAATGAATATAACCCCAGTCTACTCAATTTCTCCGCAAAAGCCAACCATCTCAAGTCCGGAAGTAAACTAGTGAACCTCCTCTGCCTCCCTTCGAGGGCCAGTACATCCTTTCTCAAGTAAGGAGACCAAAACTGCACGCAGGACTGCAGGTGTGGCCTCAACAGCAACTGCAACATAACGTTTCTGTTTTTAAACTCAATCCCGTTCGCAATGAAGAACAAAGTTCAATTTGCCTTCCTAATTACCATTTGTACCTGTAGACCAAAAACAAGCAGAACTTGTGTTACAGAAATTAGATTTCTCGACAATTGACGGATCTGACCGTTGGCTGTTGGGACAAACAAGAAAGAGAACTCATGATGAACAATAGGCATCTAGAACCACAGAGGATCATGAGGTCTGAGTATTCATCAGCATCTGTCCTTTTAATTTTCCGAGCAGGCATATTAAGTAATCAGGAAGCATATCTTATACATGCATTTATTGGCCAGGCAAAGATTTTCAGAAAGGAGAAATGGGGCAAGCACAGCATAGTTCATAACTGGAATATGTTGCATGCCTCTGAAATCCACAGACAAGGAGGACTGTGATAGCACATGAGAGAATGCATAGAAGATTTATGGGATCTTGCATGTACTTGCCAATCTTAGACAGACAGTTTTGACGGGTTTAGCTTTTCGTCCTCAGATAATGGAAGGTTGAGGAGAGACATGATCGAGATAAATAAAATTATGAAGGGCTTAGATAGGGGTAGACTACATAAAAATACTCCTCTTGATGGAGTGACTGTGAACCAGGGAATATAGATTTTTAGTAAAAGGCATATGATTCAGAGGAATTGTGAAGATATCTTTCACTCAGAGGGTGGTGACAACGTGGAACCTACAGCTTGTGTGTGTGGTCGAGACAGAAAGCAGAACTGTTAACTAGTATTTAGATATTCACTTACAATGCCAAAGCAAACAAATAAATGGGCTAAATGTTGCAGAAAAAGCTTGTTGGTTTGAAGTTAGCTAGAATTACTGATCATTTCTGGCACCTGTGGGTCAAAGCATACCACACTCAGTATACAATCAAATTTCCAACACTATGATGTGCACAGAGTAATTGCCAAAAATAAAAATCAAAATTTTGGTAAGTCGGAGCAGCTTCTCTCTTATTTATTCAGCCGGATCTTTTACTCACGCGTAATTGAAACATTTCATCAGGAGCTGTATCTGTTGAAATCATATTCTAAGAAGCAACGTGAGAGGAAAACATTCTGAGTTATGGTTTGTAATTGCACAGAATCGCACACAAATTTGGATTCTCATTGGAAAGATGCAGACATCGGCAGTCAACCATACAATTGACGTATTACCAGGAGGGCTGCACATCCAGTTTTTAGGAATGACTAACTGCTATTAAAGACACAAAATGATAATCAAACATACATATGTGAATTTCCATCACTGCAATTGAACTTATGCACCGTTATTGCTGCATTTAATTGTCCCAGACTCTTCATTTCAAAGTCGGTGAGTATGGTTCTGGAAAAGCACAGGCAGTCAGGCAGCATCCCAGGAGCAGGAGAGTCGACGTTTCGAGCATGAAAACTTCATCAGGAATGACAGTGTGGTCCAAGGGGGCTGAGAGATAAATTGGATGGAGTAGCATTGGGTCGAAGGTAGCAGGGAAGGCAATGGGGAGATGACGATGGGGGTCATAGTGATAGGTCAGAGAGGAGGATGAAGTGGATAGGTGGGAATCTAAGATGGACATGTATGACAGTTCAAGAGGGCGGTGCCAAGTTGGAAGTTTGGATCTGGGAGAAGGTGGGAGTGTGGAAATGAAGAAACCGGTGAAATCCAAATTGATGCTGTGTAGTTGGAGCGCCTGAAGGCGGAAGATGAGGCCTTCTTCCTCTTGGCCTTGGGTGACGTGTGTATAGTGGTGGAGGAGACCCAAAACCTGCATGTCTTTTTGCGGAGTTGAAAAGGGCATTAAAGTGTTTGGCCACAGGCGATGGGGTTGTTTAGTGTGGGTGTTCCAGATATCGTCTCTGAAGCGTTTGCAAGTCAGCTTCCTCTGTCCCCAGTGTAGAGGAGACTATATCAAGAACAAAAGAGACAGTAGATGACGTATGTGAAAGTACAGCAAATCGCTGTCAGATGGGGAAGTATCCTTTTGGAGGTGAGGGAGGAGGCGTGGGCCCAGGGTTTGCACTTCTTGCGTTGTAGGGGAAGGTGCCTGGAGTGGAGGCTATGTTGGTGGAGGGTGTGGACCTAATATCGGAGTCGTAGAGTGAATGGTCTCTCTGGAATGAATATCAGGATAGAGAGGGAAATATATCCCTGTTGAGGGAGTCTGTTCGTATGTGACGGAAATGGTGAAGAATGATGCAATGTATCTGACAGTTGCTGGGGTGCAAGGTGATGACCGGGGTTTCTGTCCTTGTGGTGCGAGAGGAAATTGCGATCTTTGTAGTAGTAGGCCATCTGGGATGTTCTATTGTGGAATTGGTCCTCCTGCAGTGAGGCGGAGGAATTAGGAATAAAAAATAACGTGTTTACAGTAGGTAGGGTGGGAGGACGTGATGTCGTGGTAGCTGTGGGTGATGCTGTGTTTGTAATGTCCGTGTTGAGTCGCTCGCCAACAATTGAAATGGAGAAGTCTAGAAAGGGGAAATAGGTGTCCTAGATGGTCCACATGAGCTTGATGTTGGGGTGGAAGGTTCTTTATGAAGTTGTCGAACTGCTCAACCTTTCATGGGATAACGAGGTGGTGTCAATACAGTCATCAATGTAGCAGAGCAAAAGGTGGGGAATGGTCCCGGTGTAGCTGTGGAACATGGACTCCAGAAGAGGCAGCCATAACTGGGCTTCATGTTTGTGCCCATGGCTACCCCTTAGGTTTGGACGAAGTGGGAGGATTCAAAGGATTCTGCAAACTTGCAGATCCTTTCAGACTACATCTCTGGGAGACCCACATTAAAAAAATCCCACCGCCCGTTACTGAAATCTTTAGTTCCTTTCCCACTCCGCCAAGGATGTGCAAGCCCTGGGCCACTTCTAGCGCCAAACGCTAGCCACCGCACACCGGCAGCAAGAACGCCTCATCTTCCGCCTTGGGAACCTCCAACCACACGTGATAAATTTTGATTTCACAAATTTCTTCATTTGCACTCTCGCCACCTTAATCCAGATCCAACTCAGTACAGCCTTCGTGATCTGTCCTAACTGTCCATCTTCCTGCACAACCTATCTGCTCCACCCTCCCCTCTGAACTATCGCTTTTTCCCCACCTTCATTACCTATCGAATTCCCTTCCTCTCAGCCCCATACCTCTCCCATTTATCTATCAGTTCTCTTCTTGATGAAAAACGTATGCTCGAAACGTCGACTCTCCTGCTCCTCAGATGTTGCCTGACCAGCTGTACATTTGCAGCACCATACTCTTCGACACAGATCTCCAGCATTTCCAGTCTTCACTTCCGTCATTTTTCAATCAAACTTATTGTGCCTTTTTATGTAATAATGTTGCATTTGCCAATTACTGTTGCGTCCCATTGTTCTTCCATGTTCATAAAAGTTCCTATGACAACTTATCTTTTATTAATTACGTTTTGACACTTTTGGCTTTGAATGAATTCCTTGTGCTACTGGAGATCATTCATATTTCATAGTCTTTTTAAAGGTAATTGGCATTAAAGAAAGGTTTCTTCAGGACAGCCACACTGTTAATTTATTCTTCTTCGTTATTTCATACATAATGAAATGGAAATGTGCATGAACAGGGGTTTCGCAATATCGTGCGGTATGCTTAATGTAACACCATCCTCTTCAAACTTTGTGTACTCTCACAGAAAGATAAAGTGAAGTTGAATGCTTAACATTTTGTCCCAATCTGTCCTGCCAACTGATAATGTCTCGGTTCCTGGTTGGGATGTCAGATCGCCCAGAGAAACCGAGTGAACACAGATTTAATGAATGCATAGCAGCTTTATTTCAATATTATATAGTTTCTGGTAAAAGTATTTTGCTATGGAACAGGCCAGACATACTCAAAGCAATTTAAGAATGTAGCTCAGATGCTCAGTTTTATTCCTTTTAAGGCAGATGTGGAATGGACATTACAGGAGTGATGCAGCTGGTCAGACCACTCAGCTTTAGACAGAACAAGATTTATTTAAACACTACGTATGAGACAGAATTTAGACAAACTTCACGTATTTGATAAGCCAACTGATTCTATCGTAATTCAACGAAGTTATTCCAATCCTGCAACATACCAAAAACACACCCCTTGGCAAGAGATAAATTTAAACACAGGTTCTTACAGGCGATTGAGTTTTCAGAGAGAAAGTTCAGGAACGATCTTTGTTGAAGCATGTAATTGTTTCTCCAGATCCTCAGCAGATTTTTGACTGCTTGCTAAAACATATCAAACTAAATAAAAGAACTGGGTGAACTGCTATTGTTCGAAGTAACCTTTCCCAGACAACTCGTCACCTCGGCCTTTAAGACCCTTTTTTGAAAAAGAAAACAAAGGACACCATGACATTGTAAAAGGGACAGCATCGTCATAATGTGCAGATCAGATAGAGGCGTGTAGTTGGGTTGTTTTAACGTCAGTAAGGGGAATGTTAGAATGCATTGCAAAGGATAATTTGATTGGACATTTACTGTGATGAAACCTTCAGTAGAAGTCTGTTCTGCCCGTTGTCTTATAGAGTCACAGAGTGATACAGCAGAGAAACGAGCCTTTCCGTACAACCACTCGATGCCGACTATAATCCCAAACTAAACTAATCTCAATTGCCTGCCTTTGGGCCATATCTTGCAAGCATTTCTGATTCTTGCACTTATCTAAATGTTTTTTAAATGTAGTAACTATACTCGCATCCGTTACTTCCTCTGGAAGTTCATTACAATCACGAACATTCTCTGTTTAAAGAAAAATACCCGCATTTATTCTTTTATAAATCTTTCACCTCTCACCATAAAAATATTTCCCCTTAGTTTTGAAAGACCAGAACCAAAAGAACAAGATACCCAGAATTCACCATCTCATTGTAATGATACGAGTTTTGCGAAGATATTTAGCTTAGGTTGATGTTTTGGATGTAGATTTGCTCGTTGAGTGCAAGGTTAATTTCCAGACGTTTCGGTGCCTTATGAGGTACCGTCTCCAATGGGCCTCAGGCGAAACAATGCTGAGAATTCCACCCTTATATTTGAGTTGATGGTGTCATTTCCTGTGGTGATGCTATTTCCTGTGGTGAAGTCACTTCCTATTCCTTTTCTCAAGGGGTTGGTAGATGGGTTCTAACTCGATGTGTTTGTTGATAGACCTCCGGTTTTGAATGCCACGCTTCCAGGAATTCTCATGCGTTTCTTTGTTTGACTTGTCCTAGGATGGCTGTGTTGTCCCAGTCGAAGTAGTATCCTTCCTCATCCATATGTGAGCATATTAGTGAGACAGGGTCATGTCTTCTTGTGACTAGTTGGTGTTCATGTATCCTGGTGGCTAGTGTTCTTCCTGTTTGTCCAATGTAGTGTTTGTTACATTCCTTGCACGATATTTTGTAAATGACATTAATTTTGCTCGTTGTCCGTATATGGTCTTTCAAGTTCATTATCTGCTGTTCTGGTGTGTTGGTGGGTTTGTGGGAAACCATGATGCCAAGGGAACTGAGTAGTCTGGCAGTCACTTCAGACATGTCCTTGATGTAGGGGGAGAGTGGCTAGGGTTTCTGGACGTGTTTTGTCTGCTTATTTGGGATTATTGCTAAGAAATCGGCAGACTGTGTTCATTGGGTATCTATTCTTTTTGAATACATGGTATAAGTGATTTTTCTCTTCTCTGCGTTGTTCCTCTGTGATGCAGTGTGTGCTGGCTCTAGAAATAATGTTCTGACACAACTTCGTTTGTGGGTGTTGGGATGATTGCTTCTGTAGTTCAATATTTTCTCTGTATGTGTTGTTTTACTGTTGACGCTGGTTTGAAGTTTCCCATTGGTTGTTTGCTCTACTGTGACATCTGAGAATGGCCGTTTGTTGTTGTTTTCCTCCTCTTCAGTGAATGTTATGCCAGTAACGGTATTATTGATGGTCTTGAAGGTTTCCTCTAATTTGTTTCGTTTAGTGATGACGAAGGTGTCAACCATGTAGCGGACCCAAAGTTTGGGTTGGATGTTTAGCAGATCTGTTTGTTCAATTCTCTGCATTACTGCCTCAGCTAAGAACGCTGGTATTGGAGATCTCATGGGTGTTCCGTAGGTTTGTCTGTAGGTTTTGTTGTTGAAGGTGAACTGTTTGGTAAGGCATAGGTCCACTTGCTTGATGATACTGTTAGTGGTGTTGGTGTATGTGTCTTTGGATCTTCTAATAATGTAGTCACTGTTTCCTTGACTAGATTAATGTTGATTGATGTAAACAGGGCTGTTATATCAAAGGAGGCTATTATTTCATCCTCTTCTATCTAAGCATCTTTGATGGTCTTCTGGAATTCTTGTGTGGAGTGGATGGAGTGGTGTGAGTCTTCTACTATGTATTTTAAACTTTGGTGTAGCTCCTTGCAAGTTGGTGTCCCAGGTATTGAGACTATGGGTCTGAGGGGGTCTCCTGATTTTCGAATTTTGGGTAATCTGTAGAAGCGTGGTGTGTTGGATCCGTCTGGTTCCATTTTTTTGGAAGTCGGTCTTATTTATTTCTTTAGATCACTGAAGTTTTTTGAGTGGGGTTGTAATTCCGTTCTCTAGTTGTGGGGTCGGATCTATCGCCATTTGTTGGTAAGTGTTGGTATCCATAAGTAGTGCGTTGGCTTTTTTAATGTAGTCTCTTCAATTTAGAATGACTGTCAAGCATCCTTTATCTGCAGGTAGGATAACAATGTCCTTATCAGTTTTTTCAGTCTTTCTAGTGCCTTCCTTTCTTGTGTATTAAGTCTGTTTCCTTCCTATTTTTCTGCTTAATGTTGGTACAACTAAGTGTCTGATGGTTTGCTGGGTTTCTGCTGTGAGTTGGTCTCTTTTAGTGTTGCTTTTAATGCTGCTAAGAAATCTTGACACGCCCTGACAGCTGTAATTTAATCCTCTTAATAGAACGGCTTTTTCAGTGTATGTTAACGGTCGGTCAGATAAGTTTTGTTTTAGCCATGCTTCTGTGTGGTCAGTGTTGTTTCTTTGTTTAAGTTTGTCTAGTTTTTTTTTCTGCAGGTCTATTTTTTTAATTTCATTTTCTGTGTTTGTCACTGTATAATATCTATGGCTTGTTGTACTGTGTCTATCCATTCGTGGATTTTTGATACAAAATTTCGTGGTTGTATTTACGGGGTCTGTTGTGGGCATCATTAATGATTTCTCTAAGTATTCTATTGCCGTTTTGCTTTGCTATTCTTATGGCTAGTGGGGTGTTAAGGGGAGGTTCGTATTGAAAACATTTAGGTACTACCTGCTTCCTGAGGCATTCGTGCAGGAAGTACAGCTGTTCATGGGTGCCATTCTGTCGGATGGCATTCGTTTCCCATTTTTGGGCAGTTTTAGCGTATTGCGCCGATAGGTCTTAGTGAGGTTTGAGAAGATCTGTAGCTCAGGTTGAGGTTTTGGATGTAGGTTTGCTCGCTGAGCTGCAAGGTTCATTTCCAGACGTTTCTTTACCCTACTGGGGGACATCATCAGTGGGCCTCAGGCGAAGCAATGCTGTCAATTCCTGCTTTCTAGTTATATGTTTGGGTTTCTTTGGCTTGATGTTGTCATTTCCTATGGTGAAGTCACTTCGTGTTCCTTTTCTCAAGGGGTGGTAGCTGAAGTCCAACTCGATGTGTTTGTTGATAAAGTTCCCCTTGGAATACCATGCTTCTAGGAATTCTCATGCATGCCTTTGTTTGCAGATGGTCCAGATCAGAACGGAAGATTGTGGTGGTAGAAAAGCACAGTCGGTCAGGCAGCACCCAAGTAGCAGGAGAATCGAGGTTACGACCATTTGCCCATCATCCTCAAGCTTTGCTTCCAGTTTGTGCGAGTTTTCTGCTAACTTCTGAAGCAAAGGTGTGACTGGCTGTAATAGTGAAACCTTAGCTAGTGGGACTTCCTCGTAAATATCAAAAGGATCAGATTGTTTCTTTCCTCCAGACTAGGAAGGACTCAAGAAAAACTAAAATGCCTTGCTGAGTTGGATGTTTGCCAAAGGATGTGTTTGATGGACACTGTCTATACTGACCAGTTGATAATTAGTTGCTAAAATATACATTACCTTGTTAAGTACTTTAACAGATTTAAAGTTGTGTCTTTTATTTTGGAAAATTAACTGTGTAATAAGCATAGAATGTGTTTTTATTTAGTCGTGGACTGATTGATCCATCACTGGAAGCTACTACCTTGAAATAAATCAAAAGTTACAGTCTAGGTTATGTAATGAAAACAATTTGGGGGATATAGGTTCTGGTCCGGTCTATAACCAGTGGGGAATCTGGTCTGAAATCAAATTCGCTAATTCAAGATTGGAGTTTGAACTTTTGGATTTAAAGAACTTCAGTGGTACGGGTTGGAATTCTCTATTCTTGCGTAGATTTCGACTGATTTACATGATGAGTGCCTTGATAAATTTAGCAGCAACGTCGGCTTACCTACCAAACGTGATGAAGGCAGACTTATTAAAATTGGCAAATAAGCTGGAGGTGGAGTTGCCTGTCTTCACATGGAAAGAGGAGGTTATTGTTGTAACAGATTAGCGTTTCCAATTGCCAGAAATGCATGCGGAGTTATTAGAAATAGTTAAAACTCAACTGCAAATGAAACTGCTTAAATTCCAGATGATAGCAAGGGAAAAGCAAAAGAATGAATAGCCCAAACATAAAAAGAGAGAAACAAACAGATAAAGTTAGAAGAAGAAATTGAGAAAGACAGACTGGAAAGTCAAAACCGACTTAGCGAAGAGCTCGGTAAAATTTGAAGTTGGGAGTAATGATGAGGGCAGCGATGAACAGGAAAAGTATTGGAACCAAAGGCCTGCATGGGATCTGGTTAAATCCACACGAAGTGTTATCAAGTTTGAAGAGAGGGAAGTGTGGTTTTACATTTAGTTTGAGAAAATGGCTTGATAAATCACATGTCCACTGAATATTTGGATATTGTTAATTCAACCATAATTTGGGAGGTAGTGCAAGTGAGGCAGTTGCTTCACTGTCGCAGCAAGTAGCTATGGAGCATGATGAGGTTAAAGCAAAAAAAAACGATTTTATGCGTTTAGAAATTCATTCCAGAAGCATACAGGCAATGTCTTTGGAACCTAAAGAAGGAACCTGCTCTGACATACCTAAAACTTGGAAAGTTCAAACATTGTAACTTTGAAAGCTGGATAAAGGCATTGAAAATAATTCAGATTGCATGACCTACTTAGCGAGACTGTTACACTGGACATGTTAAAATATTCATTCCCTGAACCAGTGAAAACTCTTGTGGAAATGCAGAGGATTACGACAGCAAGTTTCTCGACAGAGATTGCAAATGATAATGAGATGTTCGTTTCTTAAAGTTTGACGTCCGACATGAATTTCAACCTGTCATGGAGAGAAATTGGGATAAAGGAACAAAAAGCCCAAGTGGTAAAAGGAAAGGAAATATCTGTAAAGTAGTAAGAAGAGTTTATCACATGTTTAAAAAGAAATAGACGTGTGTATTACAACAGGAGAAAAAAAAATCACTGGTATTTTCTCTGTAATACAGTTGAACCATGCATCACAGTTTTCATAGTTTTAAAAAGGCACTGGGAGAACTGAAGTGTTTTAACCGAATAAAGCAGTGAGGTTTTTAAAAGCGGGAAGAGAAAGCACAAGCAAAGTGAAAACCTTGCAAAAGGATAGACAGCTTGTTCAGAGGTTATTTGGTAACAAAGTGCCGGATCTCTTCAAGAATGGATTTGTTTGGGTAAGTTTTAATCATGTCTAACAGGAAACAAGTAAATAAATTATGATTCAAGCGGATATGGAGCAAAGGAATCTTCAATGGTGAGAGACGACGAGATATCATAATGCACAAGATCATTGGCAGAAAAAAAGTGGTAATACGCAGAATTATTGTAAGAAGTGGGAATAAGAGTGATGAACTTAGAGCATGGACCAGTACCTGGTGCTATGATGTTGTGGCCCTAACAGAGACATGGGTTTCTCAGGGGCAAGAATGGTTGCTAGATGTTCCAGGGTTTAGAGCATTTAAAAAGAATAGAGAGGGGGGGAAAAGAGGAGGGGGTATAGCACTACTAATCAGAGAGGGGATCACAGCTACAGAAGTTTCCATTGTTGAGGAAGATCTGCCTACCGAGTCAGTATAGGTGGAAATTGGGAACAGCAAGGGAGCAGTCACCTCGTTAGGGGTTTACTACAGCTCCCCCCCCCCCCCCCCCCCCGCCCCCAATAGCATCAGGGAGATTGAAGAAAGCATAGGTCGGCAGATTTTGGAAAAGTGTGGACGTAGTAGGTTGTTGTAATGGGTGACTTTAACTTTCCCAATAAAGATTGGAACCTCCTTCTAGCACAAGATTTGAATGAGCTGTTTTTGTAAGGTGTGTTCAGGAGGGTTCCCTAACTCAGTACGTTGACAGGCCGACGAGGGGAGAGGCCATTCTAGACTTGGTGCTCCAAAACAAGCCGGGGCAGGTATCAGATCTTGTGGTGGGAGAGCATTTTGGTGATAGTGACCACAACTGCCTCACATTCTACATAGCTATGGAGAAGGAGAGGATTAGGCAAAATGGGAGGATATTTAATTGGGGAAGAGGAAACTATGATGCGATTAGACATGAGTTAGGAAGCATGGATTGGGAGCAATTGTTCCATGGTAAAGGCACTATAGACATGTGGAGACTATTTAAGGAACGGTTGTTGCGAGTGATGAATAAATATGTCCCTCTGAGACAGGCAAGAAGGGGTAAGATAAAGGAACCTTGGATGACGAGAGCGGTGGAGCTTCTTGTCAAAAGGAAAAAGGTAGCTTACATAAGGTGGAGGAAGCTCGGGGCAAGCTCAGGTCTAGAGGATTACAGGCAGGCGTGGAAGGAGCTCATAAATGTTCTGAGGAGAGCCAGGAGGGGGCACGAGAAAGGCTTGGCAGAACGGATTAGGGAGAACACAAAGGCATTTTATACTTATGTGAAGAATAAGAGAATGATCAAAGAAAGAGTAGGGCCGATCAGGGATAGCAAGGGAACTTATGTGTGGAGTCTGAGGAGGTAGGGGAAGCCCTAAATGCGTTTTTCTCTTCGGTCTTTACGAAAGAAACGAACTTTGTTGTGAATGAAACCTTTGAAGAGCAGGTGTGCATGCTGGAATTGATAGAGATAAAGGAAGCTGATGTGCTGAAAGTTTTGTCAAATATTAAGATTGACAAGTCGCCAGGCCCGGACCAGATTTGCCCTCGGCTGCTTTGGGAAACGAGAAATGCAATTGTTTCGCCACTTGTGAAGATCTTTGCATATGTTGTTTTGGCTTTCATTAACGGGGAATTGAGTTTAAGAGTCGTGAGATCTTGTTGGAGATCTATAAAACTTTGGTTAGACTGCACTTGGAATACTGCGTCCAGTTCTGGTAGCCATATTATAGAAAGATGTAGATGCTTTGGAGAGGGTTCAGTGGAGGCTTACCAGGATGCTGCCTGGACTAGAGGGCTTATCTTATGAGGAGAGGTTGACTGAGCTCGGACATTCTCAAAACAGTGGCAGCAAAATTAAAATACACATAGACAGCCTCTGGATTAGTGGTGCTGGAAGAGCACAGCAGTTCAGCCAGCATCCAAGGAACTTCGAAATTGACGTTTCAGGCAAAAGACCTTGATAAGGAATAAAGGCAGTGAGCCTGAAGCGTGGAGAGATAAGCTGGAGGAGGGTGGGGGTGGGGAGAAAGTAGCATAGAGTACAATGGGTGAGTGGGGGAGGGGATGAAGGTGATAGGTCAGGGAGGAGAGACGGGAGTGGATTGGTGGAAAAGGAGATAGGCAGGTAGGACAGGTCCGGACAAGTCATGGGAACGGTGCTGAGCTGGAAGTTTGGAACGAGGGTGAAGTGTGGGAAGGGGAAATGAGGAAACTGTTGAAGTCCACATTGATGAGTCTGTACTGTTTGTCCTGTTCGGTTCCGAACTCTGCTGGTTTAAAGGTGGTCCGGAGTCCGTGTGGGATGAGTTGGTTACGGAGGTAGGCACTGAGGAAGTAAATGTGGCTGTGGTACCGAGTTTGTTTCACGACATGGTTGAAGAGCTTCAGGGCAGAGGAAATGACCTGGGAGTTGCAGTAGGAGAGGAACTCCCTGAGATGCTTGTAGAGAGAGTAGGAAAACTTCTTCAAGGCAGATATCCTTGCAAGAGGATTCGCAGTAGGGTTAAAATCAACAATGTGGAAAGCTTTAGGGGTTTCATTGATTCTGTGTGGCAATGACTTCTTATATCCCCTCCTGCCTCTTCTTAGTTCTTTCTTTAGGTCTTTCCTTGCGAGTTTGTAACTCTCATGTGCTCTGACAAAGCCTTCACGTCTCATACTGAAATAAGCCTCTTCTTCCTCTTGACAAGAGATTCAATTTCTTTATGAACCACGACTCCCCCGTTCGACCAATTCCTCCCTACCTGATGAATGCATACATATCAAGGACACGCTGTAGCTGTTCCTTCATTCAGCACCACATTTCAATTGTGCCCATTCTCTGCACATTTCTCCCCATCCTAAGCATTCGAAAACATTCCTAATCGCATCATAAATGCCTTTATCCCAATTATAACTCTTGCCCTGTGATATATATCTATCCCTTTCCATCACTAAAATAAACGTAAACAGTGGGCACTTTCACCAAACTGTTCACCTAACGTCAAATCTAACACCGGGTCAGTTTCATTACCCACTTCCAAATCCAATGTGGCTTCGCTTCTTCTGGCCTATCTACGTACTATGTCAGGACACCCTCCTGCACATATTGGACAAAAACTGATCAATCTGAAGTCCTCGAACTCTAGTATTTCCAGTCAATATTTGGTATGTTGAAGCCTCCACAGCAACTACACTGTTACACTCGCTCCTATCCATAATTATTTTTGCAATCATTTCCATTACAACCCTAGAACGTTTCGGAGATCTTTACAAAAATCCAGCAGGGTCACCTCTCCTTTCCTGTTTCTCAACTCATCCCACAATACCTCAGTAGACCAGTCCTCACACATCCATTCTGCCAACGAAATACCGTCCTTGACTAACAATGTCACACCTCCCCCTCTCTGGTCTGATTAAAACATCTAATACCGAAACGGACACAATCATTC
Organism: Chiloscyllium punctatum; assembly: GCF_047496795.1. NCBI lineage: Eukaryota > Metazoa > Chordata > Chondrichthyes > Orectolobiformes > Hemiscylliidae > Chiloscyllium > Chiloscyllium punctatum. The sequence continues at coordinate 15,915,213 of NC_092790.1, forward strand.
CTGTTCCTGCTCGATCCATGATTCTGATATGACCACAACATCGAATTCCCAGACCAACCTACGCTGCAAGTTAACACAACATAATCTGGATGCTCTTAGCATTAAAGTAGACACAGTTCAGGTCACATTCCTGATTGTAAATGTACCGTTGCCACATTGAAATCATATTTCTGAACTAAATTCTTCCAATCTCCTGTACTGGAACTGCAATTTAGGTTTCTAACCCCTTTCTGGATTAGTTTTAATCTCTCCCAAATGGCATTAGCAAATTCCTCCATCCCCAGGATATTGGTTCCCCTGTAGTTCAGGTGTAGACTATCCTATCTGTCGAGGTCCAAACCAGAATGATCCCCAAATATCCAGTTTTTTGAAACCCTCCATCCTGCACCATCCATGTAGGCACATGTCCAACTCCTCTGTCTCCCTATTCCTCGCCTCGCTAGCAAGTGGCACGGGTATCAAACCAGAGATAACAGGTCTGTTTGTTCTCACTCTGAGTTTCCTCCCCAGCTCCCTGAATTTTTGCTGTCAATTCCCATCCCTTTCCCTACATATGTCGATAGTGCCTATGTGGGCCACGAATCGGGGCTCCACCCCCTCGCCCTCAGGAATCCTGAAAACACGACCTGAGACATAATGAACCCTGACACTGGGGAGGGAGCAAACCAACCGTGAGTCTTACTCGTCCTTGTATCTATTCTGTCTAACTATGGAGTCCGTAATGACTAATGCTTTGCTCTTCACCGCCCTTCGCATCTGAGCAACAGGAACCGACTCTATGGCAGAGACCTGTTTTGAGAAAATTTGTAGCTCATGTTGAGGTTATGGATGTAGGTTTGCTTGCTGAGATGGATGGTTGGTTTTCATGCGTTTCATCACTATGCGAGGTAATATCATCAGTGAGCATCCAGATGAAGGGATGTTGGCCTGAACGACTTTCTATTGATGTGTAAAGTTTTCCGTGGGTTAATGACGTCACACTGCCACCGACTGAGGTTGAATCCCTGTCATTGTCTCATGTTCGATTCCAGTCACTGACAGAAGTCCAATCCCTGATCGTTTTGCTCTATTTTTCAGCAGCAGTAGCGACAGCGAGGAGGAGGGGCCTGCCGGGATAGAAAACTTAATCCGATAAAATCTTGATTCGTTGTTTCAGTGGACATCATTTTTCCTCAGTGTTAGCAGATGGAGCAGTGACAGCGCTGACCAGGGATCTGTCGGGAAGGTAAACTTAGTCCTTTAAAATCTTACCTCATGTATAGGTGGAGTGCAAGCTGAGCAGGAGCAGGCACGATGCGGCTGAGTAAGTAAGGTAGTTCATCTGGGCGGTTGCTTTACCTGAAGCAGCGCAGACATAGTGTCTCCCACCTATCCTCCTCCTCCATCCATAAAAAAGAGCCGTGTGAGCTATGTTAGTAAGGTAGCGGTTGTTATTTTTCAATGGTCCGTTTAGGAATTAAGAACAATTAGAATGAAGGTTAGGCAGCTGAATGTTCTTCCTGTGGAACATGCGAGTAGGATCACCACTGGTGTCCCCGAGGACTTCATCTGCGGGAAGTGCAACCTTGGAAGCCACATTCGGGAATTGGCGCAGGAGCTGGATGAATTCCAGATCAGTTGGGAGGCGGAAGGGGCTATTGATAGGAGTTATACTGAGTAGTTACACATCAGGTAGAGGAAAAAAGGTAGATGGGTTGCAGTCAGGTGCAGGAAAGGGAAGTACCAAACAGTGCAGGGATCCCCTGTGGCCACTCCCCTCAGTAACATGTCGACTGAATTGGGTATTGTTGGAGGCGGGGACTTACCAGGGGTAAGCCATGAGGTACAGGTCTCTAAAACAGAATCTGACCCTATTGCTCAGAAAGGAAGGTAGGATAGTAGTTGAACATTAGTCGGTGGAGTCGACATAGCTGGAGGACTCGTATGAGATTCTGTGGGAATGAGAGAGACTCGTGGTGGGTGTGTTGCCTCCCAGGGGCCAGGGTTCATCCTGTTTTGGATTGTGTTTGCAGGATCCTTAAGGCCGAGGGGAAGCAGCCTCAAATCGTGGTTCTAGGCACCAACGACATAGGTAGGAAAAAGGATGGAAAAGAAAGGCAGAAATTCAGGTAGCCTGGGTGGAATCTGAGAACTAGAACAAACAGATTTGTTATCTCGGGTTTGTTAACGTGCCACATGCTAATGAGGCGGTGAAAGTGAACACGTGACTACAGGGATGGTGCATGAGGGAGGGATTCGGATAACTGGAGAATTGGGCTTATTCTAGAGTAGGTAGAACATTAACGAATAAGATGGTCAACGCATGAACCAATATCCTACGGGGGAAATTTTCTAATGCTGTTTGAGAGGGTTCAATGGAAAGTGCAGGAAGCCATGTCAGGACCAGCAGCGACAGGTTATCTTAAAAATGAGGTGTCAACCTGGTGAAGCTACCAAACGTGCTTGCCAAAAGGCATAAACAGCAAGTGAGAGACAGAGCTAAGCGATCCCAAAACGAACTGATCAGATCTAAGCTTTACATTCTTTTCACATCCAGTCGTGAATGGTGGTGGAAAATTAAAGCACACACTGGAGAATGAAGCTCCACAAATCTCCCGGTCCACAATAATGGGGGAGCCCATCAATGCAAAAGATTAGGATGATGTATTCGCAACGATCTTCAGTCAGAAGTGCCAAATGGATGATCCATCTCGAGCTCCTCCAATGGTCCCCAGCACCACAGATACCAGTCTCCAGCCAATTTGATTCACTCTAGGTGATATCAAGAAATGACTGGAGGCACTGGAAACGACAAAGGCAATGGACACTGATAACATTCCGGCAATAGTACTGAAGACGTGTGATCCAGAACTTGCCAGTCCCCGAGACAAGCTCTTCCGGTACAGTTACAACAATGGCATCTATTCAACAATGTGCAAAATTGCCCAGGTATGTCCTGTAGAAAGAAAAGTTTGTAAAATCCAGCGCACCCAATTACAGCTCAATCAGTCTACTCTCCATCATCAGTAAAGTGATGGAAGGGATCATTAACACCGCCTTGATACCATCCTAGACAAAACAACCAACTTGATGGCAACACATCTACAAACATTTAATCCATCCACCACCGGCGCTCTGAATCACCAGTGTGTATTCTCGACAAGATTCACTATTAAAATACACCGAAGATCCTGAGGCAGCACGTTCCAAATTTTCATCCACTGTAAGCTTGAAGGGCAAAGGCAACAATTATTTGGAACGCCACCACCTGCAAGTTCCCCTCGAAACCACTCACACTGGAGGAGGATGCTCCACAAATATCCACATCCTCAATGATGGAGGAGCCCTCCAGTGGTCCCCAGCCTCACAGATGCCAGTCTCCAGCCATTCGATTCACTCCAAGTGATATCAAGAAAAGGCTGGGGGCACTGGATACTACAAAGGCAATGGACACTGATAACATTCCAGCAATCGTACTGAAGACGTGTGATCCAGAACTTGCAATCTCCTCGGCCACTTAAAACCCTGAGTCGAAAATATACCAGCGTTCCTTCACAGTCTTTGGGTCGAAATCCTTGAATTCCTTCTCCAGTAGTATTGTGGGTCAATGCACAGGAAGTCGACAGCAGCGATTCAAGAAAGCAGTTCAGCACAACCTTCTCAAGGCATGGGCTATCATGCTGATAGCAAGTGAATCCCAAGTGCCACAAATGATCGATAAAAAAGCCCACTCAATATCACTGTCAGGAGGACCCTCCAGGCTTCACTTTCAGGGGGACACTCTCAGTTACACCAACATACCCCATGTAGTGGTCAGGGGGACTTTCTGAGCTAGACCAGTCCACGCCATGTAGCTAACAGCGGCACACTCTGGGCTACAGTAGCCAAGTCATATCACTCTCCGGGGCCCACTCCGGGCTGCAACAGCCCCTGCTATGTCACTGACAGAGGCCAATGTCATTTTGTGGGCCCACTGTGGGTTACACCATGCCCTGTCAGTGGGATATTCCAGGTTACATCAGCTTCTGCTATGTCACTGAGAGAGGCCCATATTATGCTGTGCCATCTGAGGCCATGTTGTTGTCAGTGGCCCATTGCAGGCTACACCTGCCCAGACCATGCTGCTGTGAAAGTCTCACTGTGGGCTATACCAGACTCGATCATGGTGCTATCAGGGCTACACCAGCACACACCATGTCGATGTAGGGGCACGCTCTGAGCTACACCAGCCCATGCTATGTGATTGTCACAGCCACACTTTGGCTGCACCAGCCAATACCATTTTGCTGTAAGCGGCAAATTCTAGGATAACACCCGCCCACACAGTGACACCCTCAATGGTATATTCTGGCCCGCCATAGCCCACACCATGTCGCAGTGAAGAGCCTATTCCTTGCTACACCAGCCCATGCTATGTCACTGACCGAGGCCTACACTGTGCTTTACCAGCCCACGCCATGTCACTGTCAGTGGCTCACTCCAAGCTACACCAGAGCACACCATGTCACTGTAAGAGCTCCCCTCTCAGTAGCCCACGCTAATAGGTCGACTCCAGATTACACTTGCTCACAGCATACAAAAGCCAGCGGCCAATTCTGGGCTGCACCAGTCAATACCATGTCGCTGTCAGGGGCACGTTCCAGGTGAGACCAGCCTACACCGTGTCACTCTTAGGGTCCCACTCTGGACTGTACCAGCCCACACCATGTCACTCTTCAGATCCTTCTCCAAGCTACAACAGCACAAACCATGTCATTTTCAGTGGGACCCTCCAGGCTGCACCAGCCCACGCTATGCCGCTGACAGAGGCCCTCTCTGTGCTACACCAGCTCACGCCATATTGCTGTCAGGGTTCCCCTCTATGGTGCACCACCCCCCCCCCTCCCCCATGTCGCAGTTAGAAGCTCACTCCAGGTTACACCAGCGCACTCCATGTTGCTAGCAGGTGCCCACTACGAGCTACACCACTCCACACACCAGGTCACTGGCCAAGCCCCACTCCTGATGACAACAGACCACATGAAATCGCCGTCATGGATTCATTCTTTGCTACAGGAGCCCACACCCTATCACTGTCAGTGGCCAATTTGGGCTGCACCAGCCAATATCATATTACTGTCACTGGCCCTGTCTGCGTTCACACGCCCACACCATGTCGCTTTCATGATTCTACTCTGGACAGCACCAGCTAACACCATGTCACTTTTGGCTCTCACACTGGGCAACTCCAGCCCACACTGTGACGCTCTCAGGGGCCCATTCTGGGCAACACCAGCCCACACTACGTAACTGCCAGCGGCCCACTCTGGGTTTCAGTAACCCATGCCATGTCACACTCAGTGGCCAACTCCAGTATACACCTTCCCATGGCACACTGAAGCCAGAGACTCATTCCGGGCTCACACCAGCCCATTCCATAACGCTGCCAGTGGCCCACTCGCCGCTCCATAAGCCTACAGCAAACCACCACCACAATCCCACTCCAGGCTAAACCAACTCCCACCATGTCCATGTAAGGTCCCCAACCCAGTTTACACTAGCCCAAACCATATCGCTGTTCGGGGCTCACGCTGTGCTAGACCAACCCAGGCCACGTCACTGTCAGAGGCACACTCTGTGTGACACAGTTGTCATCAGTGGTCCACACGGGGTTACAGCAACCCACGCCTTCCACCAAGATCCGGCTTCACTCAGAAGTGAGAGTCCCAAGCCAGCCTTCACCGGATTAGCTATTCTGTAGCATGCTGTCTTTGATGACGTCACCACCGCTCGAAACCCCATCAAAGCCACTTCCTTTGATGACCATTATTTATCAGGTAGTTTTTAGAAGAGGGGGAAAGAAGAAAAATCAAGAACTGAAATGCAGACACAGTTGAATGTCCGTTTGTAAGTAACCACATCCGTGTGCGTTGTGTCTGTTGGTATACGTACATCCGTGTGTGAGTATCTCTTTCTGCAGCTTTGTAAAAATGCAGTCTCTGTTGTTTTTGGACTAAATTCATTGAATTTGGGATCAAAGCCGATCCCCACCCTTGATCCCACTTTCGGTTCCTGTTCTTTTTCAAATCGTACAATGCCTCCCTTTTCTGGCCAATTCACAGCACAGCACAATAGGCAGATTTCTTTCTTTTTAAATATATGCCAGATACGGTAAATCTTTCTGATTGCACGTCTGTTTCATTGTTCAAAAAAAATGTCTTTGGGAGTACAGAGCATTTTTCTGTAGACCTCGCGATATTGTTCCTGAGATATCACCACCACTGTCATGTCTATTTCAAGACTTGTCAATACTTTCACACTTATAATATCTAAGTGTACATTGCACAACATTGCAAGATAAAGAACACTGCAATGCAATTCATATCATCTTAGAAAAATCATTCACTCAGCGTGGCTTGGATAAAGTAGCAGTGGAAATGCTGTTTGTACATTCTTTATCACGAATAATAGTCAAGAAGAAATCATTTCCACATTGCAGATCGAGCTGCGTTTTCTCTACATGACCAATTTCCACTCTGAGCGGACTTCAGTGAAATTTCAATCCTCCCTGCGTCTGTGTGTGTGTATGCGCCCGCGCACTGTCATTTAGATGGTGCTATGAACTGCTTCCCTCTCTGTCTCCCTCTCAGACACAAGCCCTGATGGTTGACACACTCCACAACTGTTGATGCAGTAGACTGTGCAGGCCAGACGGGTGTTGCATTATTTTAAACATCACAGAGACAGTCAGATCCGTCACACACAGAGAGATAGAGGCGAACACAGACACACAGATACAATCATTAATCCGTTGTTCATAACCTTAAACATCTGCAGGCGAGATACACTGAAACAACCAAGAAAATGGGAAAGCGATGCCAACCACCTTAGTGCAACCAACAAGAGTCTCCGCTTTCTTCACGGATGCTTAAGAAACCAGATATTACCACTCAATATCAATTATAAACCATCAATCACCAACCCAAAAGCTCAAGAGACAGCCAGACAAAATGGCTGCAGGATGATACAAGCCATGATAACAGATGCCCACAACAGATTTCGCAGATAGCAATGATAAATTATGTGCCAAACGTAATTAATAATAAATTTAACTAATCAGCAGTGGACTGCTAAGTTCCAACAGGCCATCACTATTGGAGAGTACAGAAGCAGATATAAGAAAAGAACCGGACGATATGAAAAAGTAACCAATCTAACACAAACCAAAGAAAACAAACTAACAGACACTTGTGTGAGAAACATACTAAAGAGACAACTATCAGACACCGAGAAAGCCGCACTAGTGAGAGGACGCAATTACAACTACAAGGACGCAACAAAGACCACCTTCTTTGCAGCACCAGAATGCATATTGAAAACAAACGGATTAAAAGATGAAATGCAACACCTCCTCAGACAAACCATGGCACCCGCAGTGATAACAAGAAGATAAACGAACACTTTGAATACAAAGGAGAGAAAATCCCTTGAAAGACTGAGAAAGAACACAAACATAGTAATAGTACCAGCTGACAAGGGCCGAATGACAGTGATAATAGACAGAGCACGTGACATCCCAAAGGCTGAGAAACCGTTCGCAGATACTGACACATACCAACAGAGCGAAGCAGACCCGACAGCAGTAGTGGCTAACAGAAATAACACAGGACAGAACTTGCAATGGAATGGAATCACAACAAAAAAGGAGTTACAAAATTTGAAACCATAAGGTACGAACACCCTGCAATTCTACGGGCTCGCAAAGATACATAAACCTGACACACACCCTCAAATCCATTCTGTCCCTACTAAGAATGCCTTTGCTCAGACATGCCAAGGAACTACAACGAAGGTTCCTCATTAATGGAGCCATGAATTTCTGGAAACATCAGCAACATGAAAATCGATGAAAATCAATGTGAGATTATAGTCTCCTTCGCCATTAGGGCACTTTTTACCAATTTACATAACTTTCGGTAAAGAACCATAGCTAAACTCTTGAACAACAAGAACACACAAACCGACTGTAAAACCCTCAATAAAGGCACCATATTAAATCTGTGTCTGACCATGCGTTTCCCCTTCAACAGCCAGGTGTATGTGCAAGTCACTGGGACACCTATGGGGCTCATAGCATTAACGCAAAATTCCGAACAGACAGCCATCCTGCAGATCAAATCCAATCTATTGGCCAGGTGTGTGGACGACATCTTTTTGATAATCAAAATAGATGAAATCGAGAACGCACCCCAGAAGATAAACAGCATTTTCACTGGAATCAAATTTATAACAGAGGAGGAGAACAACCAACTCCCATTGCGAGATTTCATTGTTACAAGGACACAGAATGGTGAATACACACCAGAAATACAAAGAAAGACGAACAACACAGAGCGATCAGATCCAAAATTACTACGGCAACCGCACGACCACCCGCCAGAGGAGCTGAATTAGGACCCTGTTGAAGAGAGCAACAACACACTGCAGCAAACCAGAACTGCGAGGAGAGGAAGAATACCTGTCTTTGCTAAAACGGATACCCCCACAGATTCCTCAATATAGGTGCTTTGCGGACAAGCAACACCAAGAAGACAAGAAACAACACCCTCCAGGCCCCTCCACCACCCCACCACCACCCACTGGCTGCTCTCCCAGACATTAAAAAAAATAGAACTGACAAGACCGCTCTGACAACTAGGTGGTCTTGACAGCACACATGTCGACAGCCGCACTCAGAGAGCAGCAGCTCACCGGAATTAACGACCTGATATTCACGAATGTAATTCACAAACTCACATGCAGTCATGGCACTAAGCACTGTGTAGGACCAACAAGAATACAGAGTCGTGCTGGAAAAGCACAGTAGGTCAGTCAGCATCTGAGGAACACAGTGAAACGTATCCTGATAGAGCAGGGAAGGTTATCGATGCTTGTCCTGTATTGTGGGGTATCTTTTTCACACTGCAGATACTACAAATGTTCTGGGTGGTGAACTCAGACCATGCTCGATGGGTCTGGTGGTGTAGACCCTTCTGGGAAGAGAATGGTTTCCCTCTGCACCAGCTCATTCACCAGGAACTCTCTGCCACTATCGACAAAATGTAGTGCAATTGCCCCTTATTTGACATTCTCAGGACAAACTGCACGGAGCAGTTCCCAACTCTGAAAGCTCGGCAATATGCCCATTGTTGTTTTGAACATGGCACCAGTGCCAGGGATCATGGAATATCCAGGAGTGTCCATGCAATGGCCAGTACCTCCAGCCATGATTGGTGGGTAAAAGGAGCTAGCATTAAATGAGACGGCCACCATGAGTTCGGGTGGGTAGTTAATGAGGTCAGTTTGAAGCAATAACAGCAAAACTAGCTTAGCGTCGTGCAGACGATCCCCAGTCATATTCAATGAAAATTTAAATGAGACAAATTATTGTTAGATTCAGCGCAGTCGAAGACTGTGCTGACCCCACTCCCCACAAAGCTGCAGAGTAAATTCTTATCCAAAACTCCACCATAGGAAAAGTCGGTAAGTTGACATTTTCGAAAAAAGGCAAGGCAAGTGATAAAGGTGTGAGCGTGGGAGCACTTTGGGAGTAGGCGATCAGAATTCAAATTGTTGTAAAATAGAAATGGAAAAAGATAAACTGCATCTAAAAAAAATAAAATTCTACATTGAACGATGGACAACTCCGATGTTATTGGACAACTACTTTCAAAAGTTGATTGGGGCAGATATTTGCAGGTAAAGAGAGAAGTTGAGGTTCCGATCAAGAATAAGAAAAAAAACATTTGACAGTTGTAGACAGCATGGATACAGTGAATCCCTCGCAGGGCAGTAGGTCAGAGGGAATCTTAAAAGGAGTATCAGGCGAGCAAAATGGGAATATGAGATAGCTTTGGCAAATAGAGTTAAGGAGAATCTAAAGGGATTGTACATTAAGGACAACAGAGTAACTGGGGAGATTATAGGGCCCATCAAAGATCATCAAGGCCACCTATGTATGGAACCACTGGAGATTAGTGCCATACTAAACGAGCATTTTGCAGCAGTGTTTACTGTGGCCAGGAATATAGAAGCCAGAGAACTTGTGGAAATAAATAGCGGTATCCTTAAAAATGTCCATATTGCAGAATATGCTGCGCTGGACATTTAGAGCTTAAGAAATGGATAAATCCATCAGATTTGATCAGGTATACCCTCAAACATTTTTGGGAACCTACAGACTAGGTAAGTTATCCTTGCTGAGAGATCATCTTTGAACCATCTATAGTCAGAGATGAGGTGCATGAAGACTGGTGTTGGCCAGTGGCACGTGATACCATTATTTAGGAAAGGTGATAGAGAAAATTCCAGGGAAACAAAAACCAGTGAGTCTCTCATCTGTGGTGTGCATGTTGTTGAAGGGGTATTTTGATGTATTTTGAGTGGCAAGGCCCATTAAGTGGTCGTCATAACGGCTTTGAGCGCAGGAGATCGTGTGTCACTTAATTGACCGAATTGTTTGAAGAAGGGACGAAGAGGATTATTGAAGGCAGAATGGTGGACATTGTCTGTATGAACTTCAGCAAGGTGTTTGACAAAATAATGCATGATAGACAGTTGGAAAAAAAAGTTAAATCGTACGGAATACGAGGAGAATTACGCACTTCCATACGAAATTAGTTTGAAGATAGGAGACTAGGTACTGGAGGTTTGCATTTCAGACTAGAGACCTGTGACCAGTGACGTATCACAAGGATCAAAGCTGGGTCCACTGCTTTTCGACCTTTATAGAAATGATTTGGATATGAAGCATTTGGTTAATGAGTTGGCAGATGACAGCAAAATTGCAGGCGTAGTGAACAGTGAAGAAGGCTATCACAGCCTACAACGGGATCGTGATCAGACAGACCAATAGATCGAGGTGTGGCTGAGGCAGTTTAATGTGGATAAATGTAAAATGCTGCATTTTCGAAAAGCATATCACAGCAGAACTTGTACGCTTAATGGGAAGATCCTGGATATTGGCTGAATAAATATAACATTGAGTGCAGTTTCATAATTCCTGAAAAATGGAGTCTCAGGTATACAGGATAGTGAAGAAAGCTTTTCGTTTGTCTACCTTTTTTTGGTCAGTGCGTTGAGGAGAGGCGTTAGGTGTCATGGTGTGGCGGTATACGACATTGGTTAAGTCACTTTCGGAATACTGCTTTCAGTTCCAGTGTCCATGCTATAAGAAGGATATTGTGAAACTTAGACGGGGTCAGAAAAGATTTATAAGCATGTTGCTCGGATTGAAGGGTTTGACCGATGGGGGAAGCTGGAGAGGCTATGGCTGGTTTACTTTGGAGCGTAGGAGACTGAGAGGTGACCTCATAGAGGTTTAAAAAATCGGGAGGGGCATGGATAGATTAAATTGACAAGGTTTTTTTCTTCCCCCGGGTAGGGGAGATCAGAATCAATGGACCTACGTTTAGAACGAGAGGGGAATGATATAAAATGGACCTAAGATTATAATTAGATTAGATTACTTACAGTATGAGAAACAGGCCCTTCGGCCCAACAAGTCAACACCAACCCGCCGAAGCGCAACCCGGCCAGACCCATTCCCCTACATTTACCCCTGCCCCTAACACTACGGGCAATTTAGCATGGCCAATTCACCTAACCTGCACATTTTTGGACTGTGGGAGGAAACCGGAGCACCCGGAGGAAACCCACGCAGACACGGGGAGAATGTGCAAACTCCACACAGACAGTCGCCTGAGGTGTCTGCATGGAGCGAACTGACAGAGGTAGTGGTGGAGGATAGTATAAATACAACATTTATAAGCCATCCTGATGGGTACATGAATAGGAAGTGTTTAGAGGGGTATTGTGCAAATGTTGCCGCATTGGACCAGATTAATTTATCATGTCTGGTCAGCATGAACGAATTGGACCAATGGATCTGTTTCTACGAAGTATAATTCTACAACTCTACCTGAATTCACACCAAAATCCCATTCGGCCATCATTCCTGGGAGCTGGTATATACCTCAAGATGCTATAGAAATGTCTTCACTTCAACATTCTGAAACCTATGGACATATCCTTCCATTGTACTGTCTCTCAGGCTCCCCCGTCTACCGATATCAAACATCAGTCCCATTGTTGGTATTTAAACCGATCCCTTTGACCTCTCTCTCTAAACAGTGATATTCACACCCACAGCAGCCATTTCCATGGCACAATTAAGCTCTAAATGAATGGGAGCTGCACATCCGGTATCTTCCAGCATGGGCTGCACGTTTTGCACTCTGGGCAGCAATCTAACACATTGTTACTGAGCAGTGCACTGTGGTCGTGTACACCGGTGTACATGCTGGGAAGACAACTGCTCCAAGTTTACCTATCAATGCACAGATCTGGCTTGTACATTGTTCCCCTCTGGAAAGCTTGCTAGGTTGCATTGAGCAGTACACTGCACTCGCAAATTTATCCATGCTGAACATATATTTCATCTGGATTTTTGGTGTCTGGTTTAGATTTGTGAGGTGGATTAAGAATGTGATACAACTACCCATTTCAGCTGTTCTGGCAATGGTTGTATTGTATGTTTTCATTATTGTGATTGGAAACTCTAAAGTCTGTCTCATTCAACTAGTCCCAAACCTCTGTTTACAATGATGTTTCTGCAACTTGTTGTCCATTATATAGCTGCCCAGATGTAATGTGAATAATTGTTCTGCATCTTTCCCTGCAAAATTGGGTTCCATTGTTAAGGAGCTTAGAAGCAATAAGAAGAAAAAGGCTCGCGCTTTTGATTACTTCCCGGTGCCCTGGTGTGCTGCATGTTGGGGATGGGGTTTTCAGCAGCTAAGAGACACGCCTTTGAAACTTGTTCTGTGCCTGTGCACTGAACGCCAGAGTTAGCCATTCCCTGCTGACCATGTGTTCGGGAACATGAGTAATCCACACGACTGTTAATAATTCAGGCAAGGGCTTTAACTTGGAGTTGAGTGGCGTTTGAATTGGAAAGTTATTGGAAACGTTGGGGATGGTTTCCTGGAGATTGTCTTAAAGCTGGTGCGAACATACATGAGATATCCTTAGTGAGAAAGGTGAAGGAAAAAAACCCAAAACCTTTAATTAAAATATAAGGAGCAAGAGGGTAACTAGGGAAAGGGTTGGCCCACTCAGGGAAAAAGGAGGAAAGACATGAGTAGAATAAGAGAAAATGGGTGAAATTGATAATTAGTACTCTGCATCGGCATTTCCTCGAGGATAGGGACATGGCAGAGTTGAGGTGATGTATAGATCTGTCATTACTCGAGGTAAAGTTGACATAAGGAAAGATAAAATGTTGTGTATTCAAAAAGGCATTAAGGTGGACAAGTCCCCAGGTCAGAATGGGATCTGTCCCAGGATACTGATTGAAAGAAGAGAGGAAATAGCTGAGGGTTTAACATATCTTTGCAACATCCTTGAAAACTGGGGAGGTCCCAGAGGACAGGAGAATTGCTAATATTTCCCCTCGGTTAAGAACGGTAATAGCGATAATCCAGGTAATTACAGACCTGACGTCAGTGGTAGAGAAGCTATTGGAAAGATACTATGGGATAGAATATATACCTATTTGGAAGAAGATGGGCTTACCGTTGACAGACAGCATGGTTTTGTTGCAGGAAAGCGTGATAGTTATGAGTAGATTACGATTATTTTCTTTGGAAAAATGGATGTGGGGGCAACGATTAGAGCCTACAAACTCAAGAGACTGTAACAGGGTAGATAGCAAGAAATATTTTTCGGAGTGGGGGGATTCCATCTAAGTCCCGAGTTCAAATTGAGAGGGGAAAATCTTATGCAGATATACGTGGAAAGTTCTCCACGCAGAGGTTTGTGGGTGCCTAGAATGCGCTCCCAGTGGAGGTGATATGGGCAGAATTGATAACGTCATTTAAGATATATCGAGACAGATTCATGAGTGGACTGGGAGCAAATGGATACAGATCATCAGAAAGTAGTTGGCAGCTTTAGATAGATGATCTGGATTGGCATCGGCTTGGAGGACCATTGAATATGTTCCTGCGCTGTAGCGTTCTTCATTCTAAGACCAGAAAATTAGGATTCCCATCCTCTGTAAGTCACTCATGGCAACTGTAGATAAAGCATCTAAGTTGGCAACATGACCAGTGAATGGAGCAGAGGCTGCAGAGAGGGGAATCTCTGTAAATTGGAATAAGGAGTCAAAATTAGGTTAGCCATGGTGTTATTGAATGGGAAATCAGGATTGAATGGCCCGCTCATACAACTGTAACATACATTTCTATTTGTAACAAGCCCGTTGTCCTTCTCTCCAAATATACTATACTGGTGGGGAGTGAGTCACCGCCTTCTGCTCCTGGGTTACAGGATCATGGGGGATCACTAGACTCCAGATTTTCCTGTATCCCACTCTCGAGAAGTTGAATGACTGCCTCCTGTTCCTGTATACAAGGTTTGCGAAAGTAGATGTCCTCCTCTTGCTCCTGAGTAACAGGCTCCAATAGTTGTCTTGTCTGCTGCTGCTCCTGTGGAATGGGACTGAGGGACTGAATGGCCTCATCACTTGCATTACAGCTTCTCTTGATTGAAATCCTTTCTCTTGTTTCTGTAAACTAGTCTCAAAATCTGAATGATATATTAGTATTTTTTGTTTCCCTCACTGCAGTTGAACAACAAACTGACTAGTTGTGCTTTTGTATGGCAAATCTGAGAAGCTGAATGGCCTCATCCTGTTCCTGTGTAACAGGCTCGAGAGGCTGAAATACCTCCTTTTTCCCTACGTTAGATGCTCAAGAGGCAGAATGGACGACTCCTGTCCCTCTGTAATAGTCTCCAGAGGCTGAATGGTCTCCTGTTGTCCCTCTGTAAGAGCCTTAAGGAGCCCTGCTCTCCCTCTGTAACCGGACTGAGCCATTAAATGACACAGCAGTCGATGCATTATGAGCAGCCGGTAAACTGTATCAGACGGAGGTCACTCCCTTCTCAGTTACATTCGCACACTCAATGCAATATACTCCAAATGTCCTCTCAGTAATAACTTGTGCAACTGCAGTAACAATTCCCAAAGTTTTAAATGATTCCCTTTGCAAAATGTGCCAATATTCAAGTTTTCCGCCTCTTCAAGTGGTAATAGGTTAGTGTGGGTTGAATGGACTCATACTATCCCTCCTGATACTTACATGGGGATAAAATTACTCCACCGGTATTCCTGTGCCGCAACTTTAATGCTCTCAATGATGATTTGATGTTTTTTAAAAAGAAGCAACATTAACCAAAGTGATTGCAATAAAAGTTGTTACCCCTAGTTTGTGATCTCTGAATATTTTCCCAAAGCCATTTTATGTAGCTGCTGTGTCAGTTCATTCCTGTCTCCGATTATGAACAGAGTGGGACACATACGTACGTACAGAATTCTCCCACATCCAAGGAAGAAAGATTAAAATGATTGAAAGATATATACTCATCCCTCAGCAACCCTCATACATTCTATCCAGACTGAGTAGATTTTCCCTTTTATTGTGTTATAGGAAGTGTTGTAAGGAAGAGGTTAACTGAACCTGTTTGTTTTGTGACTGTGATTAATTTCTGTCTCCATGGATTCTACTTATCCAATGGGGAGGGGGCTTTCCATCTATTAATGATAACTGAGCTCCGTTCAATGTGTTATCAAAATTGTCTGAGCAGGACCATCACAGACAGCACGAACAGGGATCAGCAGCTCCAGACAGAGAGGGAGGAGACATCATAATCTGAGAAAACTAGACTGGAATGTTACAACAATGGACCAGAATCTGAGAACGTCAGACGGGAATGTTATAACAATGAACAGGAAGTTTTCTGGGGCTGTTTGGATTATTGTGACGTATTATGACCGGCTGTCGTTAGCATCGCGAATCTATTACTCACTAACGGTTATTTATTATTTTTACTATCCGATCCTGGCTATTGTTGGTGTCCCTGGTAAGTCTCACTGTCCAGAAAGTACTTCTACAGTCAATATTTAACTGCAGTATGGTTCGATTCATAACTGTACAATCCTTGCTGCTGTTATTGTTCTAGATGAGGCTCTGAGCCTCAGTATTCACTCTACAAACCAGTACTAACTGCATCAGTGCACTTATTCATTAGCTCTCTCCGTGTCCTTTGTGGGTCTTTCCGTTGTCCTATTCAGTTTCCGCTGTTAACCACGATTCTTTGATCACTTCCCTTATTATTTAAATTTTGTGAGCATGGAGATCACTGTCTTCTAAGCTGGTTGTGATCTCTATATCCTTCATCCGACTCAATCTCATTCAGCCAATATCTGAGGCTGAAACAGACGAATCACAGCTGTGGTGATCCCTTTGGGCATGAAATGATTTCTGGCACAATAACCTGACCATTCCTAACTTTAACGACTGACACCTCCGGAATGTACTTCAGTAGCTTATCCCATCTGCTATTTGAATCTTGAACTATGAAATGCACTCCTAATGTTGTCAGTAATCTGCTTCTGATACTCCTAGCATGAAAAGTGCAGAAGCAAATCTGATTGAATGCTCCATGACTCGTATTCTAACTCAAAACCAGATCCCACCCATCCACCATTTCTCTGTGCACTAGCATAGATTGTTATTGAGTCTGGCAATGCATTCACTTTAATATTCTCAGCACCACATCACATCTATCCATGAAACCGCCATCAATTTCGCTTTGTCCATTACCCAAACCTCTGCTGGTTGTTCAGCTTTCAGCTGATTTCCTCCATGTGTGTTCCCTCTCAAACACCATTTTCCACATAAACCACCGTCATGCTCCATTTCCCCAAATCTCTCCCTCTCCTTCTCACTCCACCTTTCTCTTCACAGTCTCTCTCTCACTCTCTCACTCTCTCCCCCACCCCCCCCCCACCCCAAAAAAACACACGCACCGCTCCTTCCCTTTACTGATGCAATAGAGATATAGAGACAAAATGTTGTGAGATTTACTGTCACCATTTACTGTCACCCATTTCATAGTCTACAAATTTCGCTGATTGAGACAGTTATCTACTGCAAGTATAGTTCTAACAAACTAGCAAAGGTTAACAAGTGTACTCTTGCTCGCCAGGTAGTCCAATTGTTTGGAACAATACACGAGGAAAATTTGCGTATTTCCCCAGGCTGGACTGTAATTTTTCTCTGCATGTAATATGTTTGGGCTGTTTCTGCGACGGAAATTCACAATTTGGTATAACCAACCATTTCAGCTGATCTGCCAATGCCTTTGTTCATCTTCTCCTTCTTGTGATTGGATGCTCCAAGATCTCACTTCTCCAAGTAGTCCCACGCCCCTGACCTTTTGTCCATTAGTACACACCATGTCTCAGCTAATTAAATGAATCTTAAATGTGAATCTCGCTGTCACTCTCTGTCTGTCCCTGGTCTTGGTTCTTCAGTTTCTAGTATATCGAATGCTGGCACTGCGAAGCTCAGAAATAATGAAATGCTTTGTGTCAGGCTGTTCAAATTCTGACGTATCACAAATGGTGCTCCAAGTTGGATAGGGGGTTTCAAAAGATTTGGTTCACATCATCGAAACTTGGTCTGTGCCGGCCTACTGAATGCCTGTGTTTGTCCCTCTCAGCTGATCGTGTAGTCAGTACAACAGCAAAGACCCTCGGGTATTATTGTAAAGAGCCAAACATCTAACTTGAAGCTGAGGGGCTTCTGACTGACTCCTGTTTTTAACAAGTTTAGTGGAGGTTTTGTGGATGGTTTGCTGAAGGTTGTGAGCTGACGGAGACATCCTGGGTGAGTGGAGGATATGGCTCCCAACTCGGGATGGAGCATGGGCACTATAGGTACAAAATTTAAGGGCGGCACGGTGGCACAGTGGCACAGTGGTTAGCACTGCTACCTTACAGTGCCAGAGACCCAGGTTCAATTCCCGCCTTAGGCGACTCTGCGTGGAGTTTGTACATTCTCCCCGTGTCTGTGTGGGTTTTCTCCGGGTGCTCCGGTTTCCTCCCACAATCCAAAAATGTGCAGGTTAGGTGAATTGGCCATGCTAAATTGCCCGTAGTGTTAGGTAAAGGGTTAAATGTAGGGGAATGGGTCTGGGGGGGTTACGCTTCGGCGGGTTGGTGTGGACTTGTTGGCCCAAAGGGCCTGTTTCTACACTGTTAGTAATCTAATCTAATCTGGGTCTGTAACACTAACAAGAAATGCAGCAGAGCATGCAGAGAGAGGAAGCTCTGAAACCAGGGAGTAAATGCATGTCGGGAAAGCGATCTGCCATTACCACCCCAGGCTTTCCAAGAACAGCTTTCCAAGCTGCACTTAATGCAGGAACAGAGTGCGAAGGTCCCTGAAAAAAAAAATAAGGAACTGGTCACGGAGCGGTGTCACCTCCTTCAACATGACCTGCAGCTTCACACCATGTGGAGGTCGGTGCTGCCAGTGGCTGTTAGGATCACAGTTTCATTCAGCTTCTATGATCCAAACCTTGCTAGTCAGAATGTCGCCCACTCATTGGTGGAAGATATATCTGATGGATGATTAAGTACAATGTCTTCTCGCTCTGAAGGGAGCAGTCGGACATATCCTTATATTCCTGGTTTAGAGTGATTCCAGAAGGTGTGTGGTTCAATAATTTCCCGTGATGCCTGTATAAATGTTGAGATGTAGAGGTACTAAAGAAGCTGTCACTCCATTAATAAAAACTGAAAGAATTGACAATGCTGTGATTCAGAAACAAAATCCAAAATTTCTGGGAAAGCTCAGCAGGTCAAGTAGCATCTGTGAAGAGAGCTGTGAATTAATGCTTTATCTCGAGTCACGCTACCACAGAACTAGGGCTTCTTATTGAAATCTTTCCCCTTCAACTTGTGCCATTGGTCTGCCACGCCCTATCTCTTTGCCCTAACCATGCCCATCTTGATTTTAAAAACCTCTATAAACTTACCCATCAGCCTCCGATGTTCCAGTGAAAATCGCCCCAGCTGGTTCAGTGTCTCAATTTAGCTCATACTCTCTGAACCTGGCAATATCCTTATAATCTCTTCTGAAACCTATCAAGTTTCATAACCTCCTTTCTTTGGCAGGACAACAAAATTGCACAAAAGTGCTTCAAGCATTGCCCTGTCCAGACGCAACATGACTTCCTAACTTTTATATTCATTGTCCTGACCAATAAAGTCAAGCATACCAAATGACTTCTACATTGCCCTGTTTACTGGACAACCTGTCCAACTCCAAGGAAATATAAACTTCTAACATCTCTTTGTTCGGCAAAACTTTCCATGATCTAACGATTAAACGTATAAGTTCTGCCATCATTTACTTTTTTCAAAGTGTGACACCTCACATTCTTCTGAATTAAACTGTCACTATTTGGCCCATCTGATCAAGGTCCCATTGTACTCTGTGATAACATTCTTCACTGTCCGAAATCCACCAATTTTGGTGTCACCTGTAAACTTTATAACCTTTCTTCCTGTATTCTCATTAAAATCATTTCTATAAATAACAAAACAAAACACAGAATCCACCTTCGATTCCTGTGTTACACCGCTGGTCAAAGGCCTCCTGTCCGAAAAGCAAGACCCACTGCCACCCTCTATTTCCTATCTTCCAGCGAATTTTGTATCGAAATCGGTAGGTTTCTATGCATTCCATGTGATCGAAACATTTAAGCCAGTCTGTTATGAAGAGCCTTGTCGAAGGCCTTGCTAAAATTCATTGACTTCCAATTCCTACAGTTGTTGCCGCACACGGCAGACCATGCAGGACAAAAAAAATTAGAGAGAACTTAATTTTTCACGTGGAAAGAGGCCATTCATTCCAGCGGTAAATACCTGATCGCTGAGCCAAGGAATAGGAGAATAGACAAGCGGCATGTTTGCTTAGAGGGATTGAATAGAGTTAGGGATTTCGATTTTTCGGGACTGGGACTGACTCAGGGGAAGTTAGGATGTGTTCAATCCACATAGTTTGCACAGCAGCAACAGTATCAACATGCCTGCAGGGACACTGGGATGGACTGTGGGGGACGATTTACACCGGAGTGGAAAGGAAATGGGAACCAAAGCTTGGAGACAGGATTCAGGGAAACACGGATGGAAATGAAAGATAGGAAAGTAGAAAGCAAACAAAGGCTGATAAAACAAGCATATCAAGATGTGTGCAATTTTTCAGAGAGGGGCCTGGAGTGCTGTAAAGTTGGAATTAATGCAATGGTGTAACAATACATTGGAGCAGGAAATCTCCAATGGAATCTGTCCACGTGCGAATAAGAAGTGGCGAGGGACAAAATACTATCATTGAAGTTCTTTATGGTCTCCAAGCAGCACTAATGATGTAGGAGATAACACGAAATTAGTGATGCATACAACTGGGATGCTACAGTGATCATCATTTCAATTTACATAGAGACTGGCAAACCACATAATTAATAATACTGTGGAAATCAATTTCTGGAGTGTGCACAAGTTGGGTTTTAGATCAAGAAAGATTATCTTAGATTTGGTTTTCTGTAATGGTGAGGGGTTAATTAAAAACCTCGTTGTGAGACGTGCTTAGGGAAGGGTGACATAATGCGACATCATTGTTCACTGGGATAGAAACGTATGTGGTTCAATCCAAAAACGTGATCTAAATCTAAAGAAAAGGAAACCACAAACATGTGCGTTGGCTGAAATAGACTGCATAACTTCATTAGCATGCTCAACATTGGCTGGGTTCTGGTTGGTATTTAAGGAATGCATGTTTACATTGTAACAGCATTACATTTGTTTTGGAACAAATAGTACAGAACGGACATTGCCCCAACCATGGCTAACAAAAGAAATTGATTATGGTATTAGTTTCATAGAGAAGCCATTTAAAGATACTAGAGGAAGTCGCATGTGTGAAACTTAGGAGCAGGACAGGATTAAATAAAGAAGGTCCAGGATGTTGTTAAAGAGGGTGAAAATGAAGTACGAGAAGTAAATATGGAAGGAGCATAGAAGTTTGACTATAGGATCTTCTAGATGTATGAAAGAAAAAAAAGGGATGAAAATCTTTCAAGACTTTTCGTTATTATACTCTGAAATAAATTAAACTGATAATGATACAAGGAAATGACAGAGCAGTTCGACAACTACCTTAGTGCTGCCTTAATAGAAGAATACACAGATAATTTCCCAGAAATCCTAGGGAGATAAGTCTTTATAGGGAAGGAAGCATTGAAGGGGACTAATATGAGTAGGGAACAGTGCTGGAGAAATTAATCGGAGTGAAATGATGTGAAAGGTCATTGTGTTGGAACTCTTAATGATTATTCATTATTTATATTTATTATTGTAGCAATTTTGATTTGGAGCTAAAGATGACTTATATACATTGTAATAGCTTGCGGCAAAAGGAAAAGAACAAGCATGTGTTCGTGCTATTAATGAATGTCCACTATCCTGGCAGCAGCCAAAGCCTCTTCGTTTAGAAGCAGTCAGCCATTCCCAACATCTTTGGGTCTCCACGAAGAAAAAAAAAATGGCCTCTCGGATAAAGACCATCGTCTTGAAACACTCTCCCCCTCAGCACTGTCTACCGCCAACCAACCACAACAACACATTGCATGTGTTTTGAGGACAATGGGCCGCAATGAACATCAGGGAGCAGACCATCTCGGAGGCGAAGCAACACTTCTGATGTCTTAACGATACAGCGTGAACCCTCTGGTAAACGCACTGTGTCTCCATTTCAGTAACATACTGCCTTCATTTCTTTCTGAATAGAAATTGACAGGTTACATGTTATATTCATGTTATATTCTAGCTGCCAAACTATTACCCATTGACTTCTGAAGAGGTAGCTGAGGCACTAACTGAATATTTTTCGTCAGTATTCACACAGGAAAAACGACAATGTTGTCGAAGAGTATACTGAGATTCAGGCTACTAGACCAGACAGGAAGGAGGTTCATAAGGAGGGGGTGTTAGCAATTCTGGAAAGAGTGGAAATAGGTAAGTCACCTGGGCTAGATGCGATTTATCCTATGATTCTGTAGGAAGCAAGTGAGGAGATTGCAGAGCCTTTAGCTTTCATCATTACATCGTCATGTTCTTCAGGAATAGTGCCAGAAGAGTGGAGGAAAGCAAATGTTCAATTGGGGAGTAAAGGCAACATTGGTAATTACAAGCCAGTGAGCTTTACTTCTGTTGTGAGCAACGTTTTGGAAAGGATTATAAGAGATAGGATTTAAAATGATCTAGAAATGAATAATTTGAATAGGGAGAGCCAACACGGTTTTGCGAAGGGCAGGTTGTGTCTCACAAATCTCATTGATTTCTTTGCAAAGGAGACCAAAATGATGGATGAGGTAAACGATTTTATGTGGTGTATATGGATTTCAGGAAAGCGCTTGATAAGGTTCCCTGCTTTAGGTTATTGTAGAAAATACGGAGACATGATATTGAGGGTGATTTAGTCGTTTGGATCAGACATTGACTTGCTGTAAGAAGACAGCTAGTGGGCGGTTGATAGAAAAAATGCTTATCCTGGAGTTCACTTACTAGTTGTATACCCCAAAGATGATTTGTGGGGCAACTACTGTTGGTCATTTTTACAAATGACCTGGATGTGGGCATGGAGCTTGTGTGAGTAAATTTGCAGATGATGCAAAATTCGGTGGAGTGGTGGGCAGTGCCGAACGACAGTGCAGGTTACACAGGGACATAGATAAGCTGCAGAGTGGAAAAATGGAGAAGCACGAGAGGTGGCAAATGGAGTTTAATGCAGGAAAGTGTGAGGTGATTCACTTTGGAAGGAATAACAGGAATACAGAGTATTGAGCTAATGGTAATCTTCTTGGTAGTGTGGTTGAGCATGGTGATCAGGTGTCCATTTGCATGTATCTCTGAAAGTTGCCACTCAGGTTGGTCGGGTTGTTCAGAAGGCATACGATGTGTTAGCTGTTATTAGTAGAGGGATTGAGTTTCGGAGCTATGAGGTCATGCTGCAGCTGCACAAAACTCTGTTGCAGCCACACATAGAGCATTGTGTACAATTCTCGTCGCTGCTTTATGGGAAGAATGTGGAAACATTGGAAAGGGTGCAGAGGAGATTTACCAGGATGTTGCCTAATATGGAAGGAAGGTCTTATGAGGAATTGTTGAGAGATCAGAGACTGTTTTCGTTGGAGAGAATACGTTTAAGAGCTTACTTAACAGCTGCATCCAAGATAGTCAGAGGACTCAAAGGTGTGCATTGTGAGAGCAAATTTCCCCTGATCGTGATGGCGAGCGTGAAGGAAAATAGTTCTAAGTTGTGGGATGGTACATATAGGACAGATGTCAGAGGTCGGTTCTTTACTCAGAGGGCGTGGAATATCGTACCTGCAACAGTAGTGGACACACTAGCATTAAAGGCATTTCAGTGGTCATTGGATAAAAATAGGGATGATAACGGAATCGTGGTGTTAGATGGGCTTCAGGTTTGTTTCTCAGGTCAGCACGACATCGAGGGCCTAATTCCCTGTACTGTGCTGTATGTTCTATGTTCTGTATTCTATGTTCTATGCCCATTAGCATGTTCTGCACCTACTTTTCCTGACTTGAGTTCTTGCTTAACTTAGAATCATCGCCAAATTAGTTACAATACATCTGTTCCACCACTCGACATCATTGATATAGATTTTACCAGTTATTTTACTGTCATCTGACGTTTAGGCCGCAGTATTTTCTTTCCCCTCATTCATGTAATACAATACATTGCAAATATATGGGGTTTGAAACTCTATGTCACTCATAAGTTGCTCACCATAAAACGGCCTAACTATTCCATCTTGCTGTATTTTGTTGGATCACCAATCCTCTATCTAAGTTGGTCAATTACATCTAACCCCATTTTGCGGGTGAATCATTTGTGCAGCACATTATTCAATTTTGTCTTGAACTCCAGATGTATTACTTCTGCAGGACCCCCATTATTCACTTTGCATGTAGCATCTTTAATGGACTCGAACAAATACTTCAAACATGATTCATCTTTTATAATATCATGGTGACTCTGATCGATTGGGGTTTGTCTTTGCAAATATCTTGTTATTATTTGTTTCATAATGGATTCAAACAATTTGTCTTCAATGCAAATAGTTTTCACACTACTTTTCATTGTTCAGTTTTAGGGACTAGACCAGAACCCCTCAAGATATTTTAGAAGGTATCACAGAACTTTTTTTAACTTATTTTAAATGTAGATATGAAATGCGTGTTCCCAATGTGATGTGACTGTCCAAAATTTCGACATTAAGCAAAACATAATTTATTTAAACACTATAGTTAAAATACAAGCAAAGGAAAGAGAATATTTATAATAACTTATCCATTGAAAAACAATAACAGAACAAACCATGCAGTACCTACTATGAATTCACTCTACCAAAACAGCAACATTCCAAAAACCATTCTTTGGCAAAAAGTTAAATTCAGACTCAAATTTTCACGTGTAGTTCGCCAATCTGGGAGGAAGAAACACTTAGCTAAAATGTGTCCAACCCTTTTGAGTCCGCAAAGACATCTGATGTTCCTGAAAAAAAAATCAAAACCCAGAAATATGGATCTGTGAGAGCCGACATACCCATTCAGGTTGCTTCAATTGTTGTAACTTCAAAAATAGCAGGAAGAACTTTCAAGTTGTTTACTTCAGGTAGATAGTTCTACACCTCTGTTTTCAATCTCTCTTCAGTTAAACCCAAGACAAAATGCCCTTTTCAAAATGACAACATCATCACATCCGTCACCTTACAAAAATGAATCATCAATATGTAGGGAAACCCTCGCTTTTCAATCCCCCATCTTAGTCAACGTATTTGCAAAAATACAGACTTATTTCTTTGCCTCAATACTACATTCTATTTCAATCTGTTTATTCCTGCCACCAAACGCCTCCATCTTTCTTCGTCAAACTTTCAATAGTGCGTCAGCAGCTCTATTTTATTGTCCTGCCACAAGTACAATTTTCAAATTTAAAGGCTGCAATAATAAGTTCCATCGAAACAGCCTGGGATTTTTGTACTTAAATTTCTCCAAGAACTTTAATGGGCTATGATGAGCACATACTATCATTTCAGACACCTTCCTGGCAATATAAATGCTGCTATGGTGTTACGCCAAATTCAAGCCTAATGTTTCCTTCCCACTTCTGGAATATTCATGAATATTCAATTTTCTGGAGAAGTATCAGGTGAGTCTTTCGATCTTGTTGTTTTCTTCCCTCATGAGTACATCATTGAAAATCACACAACTCTCAACTATGGCCTCCTTGAATGGTTTTGCATAATTTGATATGGCTAACATGAGACCAGTGGATTACACAGCTTTGGAGCGTCGAATGTCTTCTGACAGGAGGCCGTCCCCTGAAATTTTCTGCACTTCCTATGTAAGTCAGTCAATGAAGCAGTCATACTGCTAAAATTCGATAGGAACTTGCAATGAAAACGATTTAATCTCAGGAATCGTTGCAATGCTCTCTTTATCAACTGTATGTAGACCCCCTCCCCCATAACCTTTTTTCACATTCCATTGAGCCAAATGTTTATGACCAATAACGTGGTGTAGGACTATGACATGCGCTTTGGCCAATTCACTCTTTTGCTAGGTTTAATACAAAGCATGCCTGGCGTAGTCAATCAAATAATTCTGATAAATATTGCAAACCTTACCAGGTCGTCGATATTGATCACACAATTGTGTAGTCTGGAATGATGTAGCTAGCACATATTCCCCCATACCAAATTGCACGAGTTTAAATTGGTAGTCCATTCGGTGCCACAAAAGGCAAAAATGTGCTCACTCTTTCAGATAAAGCTAAATGCCGGTAGCTTTGGAGTAAGTCCAACTTAGAAATATAAGTTCCTTGCTGCACCTTCTCAATACAGTCTTCAAACATGGAATTGGGAATGAATCAGACTTAGTAAGTGCATTGAATTTGTGATAGTCCACAATTTACAGTTGGGTACAAAGTGGTTTTGTCACCATTACTATCAGTGAGCTTTAATCACTGTAACACACTTCCATTATATCGTCATGGAGCATGTGTTCAAACTCTTTTTGTACCGGTGCCCTTTAGTAGGTCATGTATCTCAGGATATTGCTAACTGGAAAACCATTACTGATATCTCCATCATGCATAATTAGACTGGTATTTCCTAGCTTATTCCAAATACCTCCTGATGCAATAGTTATAACTCTTTCATCTCATTTCGATTTTCCTATGGAAGGTAACTCAATAATTTATCCAATTTTTGAGAACTTCCTCATTGTCCACTTTAAATTGAGGAGTGTCCAACTAAGGATCCTCTGAAATTGGTTCTTTGCTCTATGCTATAACCAATAACACAGTCACCTGTTGCTTTCCTTCCCTGTCAAAGTAACTTTTGAGCATATTTCCATGATACACTCTGTGTGACTTGCTACTATTATCAAATAATTCACCTCATTTAATCTACTTTCGACTTGCAAAGTCCCTCTTAGTTATTTTTTCATGGTTCGCCTATTACAGAGCATAGAACATAGAAAAATACAGCGCAGTATAGGCCCTTTGGCCCTTGATGTTGCGCCGATCCAAGCCCACCTAACCTACACTAGCCCAATATCCTCCATATGCCTAACACTGGAAGTAACACAAACATTTTTATCTCTATTAGCAAGGTTGCAATTTTTTTTTAGTATTCTTCCTGTTTCATCATGTGCTGTGCTACTTTTAATACCAGCACCCTCACTTGATTTAATCGCTCCCTATAATTTGACAAATACTCTCAACTAAATGGACTCAGAACTAAAAATATCCAAGGTGCCCTGCAACTTTTTTTTCTCAACCATTTGATCTCGTATGGTTTCTGATAATTGTACATCAGCTTCCTTTCCTGTATACTTTAAGTTGTCCTCATGCTTCAATGAGGAGATTTCTGATCTTGATATCACACAGTCAGGAAAATTACTGGGAGATACTTCCTGTCATACCAGAGTTGCCTGGTTTTCCACTGAACTTTTAAAACAGGAACACATATACTTGTGACAAAGCTATATCGTTACCAAGGACAAACTGCATTCATGAGGCTTAGAGTTGTTCCAATACTCATTTCACTACTTCGCCACTTTTCAGTGGATGCTCCAAGCCCGCATTAAATAGAGAACCAATTCTTGTCTTCCCATGAATTCCATATCTTAACACTTTTTTTCCCCAATAGTTCTTTGAAATTACATATCTGCTCATCACTCAAATCTAAATATTGACAGGGCTGTGCTGACAAAGTCAATGATGGGAACTCGTTTCATTCTGGAACTTCCCAAGAAGGAGTCGGTGACATATCCATCATGTGCTAGAGTGCTGTTTTCTAATGTATACACAAAACGACACAGGCCATCTCTGTCTCGTGATGTGAACACGTTGGTTCTGTCTCTACAGCTGAATGAACAGAAAAGCTTCCATAAATATTAGGTAATAGAGTGATTGCACTGAAACACATACACAGAGTCACACACAGTTACACACAGCCACATACACATTTATGCAATAAACCATATAAAATACATGTGCAGACGCACAATCAAGCACACAGAGACACATTTGAAGTCACGCACAGACATACCCACAGAATGTTGCGCACACAGTTGCGCACACAGAAACGCACACACACACAGAGTCGCACACTGACATACACCGAGTCACATAAACACATACATACACAGAGTCACACACAAGTTCATGCATACAGATGCACGCACAGACTCACACAAAGTGGCACACATGCACACACAAGGTCACGCACACAGACACAGAGTCTCGCACACGTCTGAAGGTAAACAAAGAGAAGTAAACTCTGCAATGATGGTTGTTCAAATAATAGTTGAACTCATGGTAAAAATGAAAAGTGAGATTGTCACAAATGCTATTCCACCACTAAGGTTATTCTGCTCACACAAACTGTTGGCAATGTTTATTTTCCTTGGAACAGTTAGATTTAGCTGAAGAAAGTGGGGACATTCAAATGAATCGTCCACAGGAATCCTCCACGCGTGGTAAAGATGAGTGTTGGGTTTTCACCTCGCATATGCTGTTGTCAGGAGAAACAAGCAAATAGAGTGAGGAACAGGCTGTTCATTTTCAGGCAGTTTATATTTTCTCCTTCTCTTAGCTTAAACATACAATAATTTAATTCGACCCAAAACTGGATAATGTGAGGTAGCCTTGAAAAGTATTTGGATTGTATGACTCCTTCCTGGTTCCCTCCTCGATGTTGGAGCAATTTATAGTTTGAAAATATGCTCATGTGTGTTCCCCTAATTTTTGCACAATAAGTTCCTGACTTCGTAATGTCTGTGTTAAAAGGAAAACGTTGTTTTCTTAAAATTGAATACTTAGTTCTGGTCTCCCATACCCATGGAAAGGTCCATCATCTCTGTAATTGATAGACTGTTCTGAAGATCGTATATAGTGCAATCTGAAGAACCCACACTAACATATCTAAAGTTTTATGTCTTTGTAGTGGTTTTTAAAATCATGAGCGGGAGGATATAGTGGATAGAGTACGAAACCAGAGGGCTGACGTATAAGGTTGGATGCTAAGATATAAAAGGGACCTAATGGTAACCATTTCACAGTGAGTGTGGTTTGTGTATGGAATGAGCTGCCAGAAGAAGTCGTGGAGGCTCGTCCAGTTGCAAAATTTAAAGCTATGCATAAAGTCCGTAGTTGACCACATTTGCAGGCTTGCCCTCATCAATAATCCTCGTCACCTTTTCAAAACTTCGGTAGGTTTGTGAGACAAAACCATGCTGTCTGTCACTAACAAATCCATTTTTTTTCCAAAGGTGCATGTACCTTGTCCCTCTGTATCTTCTCGAATAGCTTCCCCATCACAGATGTCAGGCTTGCCGGACTATAATTTTCTAGATTTTCCCTTATCTGTAATCACTAAGGATGTGAAAAAATGCTGCTATTGCCCCAACTATTTCTTCCCTTACCTTATGCAGTAACCTGGGATAGATCTTACCTTGTCCTGGGGACCTGGCTACCTTAATGCAATTAAGGATACCAAAACTTCTTCCTTCAATATATTGACATTCCCTAAAGTATTCAGTCATCCCTGACCTTTACTTGAGTCATGTCATTCTCCTTAATGAATACTAGTACAAAGTACTCATTAAGGATTTATCCCATTTCCTGTGGCTCCAAGCACAAGTTTGTCCTTAAGTGGGCCTATTCTTTCCTTGCTACGCCCTATCTTCTAATAATGCATTAAAACCCTAGGATTCTCTTTGACCCTGTCTGATAAAGACATTTCATGGTCCCTTTTAGTCTTCCTAATTCCACATTTAAGTTCCTTCCTAATTTCTCTATACTCCTCAAGAGCTTCCTAAGTTTGCAGCTGTCTCGACCTATCATATGCTTCCCCTGTCCTTTGGACTAAGATTACAATTTCCCTTGTTATCCACAGTTCCTGAATCCTATTCCTACTCTTCAATTTTGCAGAGACGTTATTACTTTAGTGAACTGGTCTTCAAAAACATCCCAGATGTACCCTCAAATGACTGCTCCCAATCCACATTCCCAAGTTCCAATTTAAAGTGGGTGTAATTTACACTTGTCCATGTAAGCACCCTCACACGACAGCCACGCCTCTCCTTGTCCATGACCACTCAAAGTCATTAGAAATATGATCACTGAGCCAAAAATGCTCTCCTACTGAAACAACGATCAACCGTCCTGGCTCCTTCCCTAATATCACGTCTAGTGTTGCCTCCTCACTGTTTGAATTTTCAACGTACTGTCTCTGTCTAGATATCTGCCCCTCTATCTCCCATGGGCTTTTGGGAGTTCGACAGAAAACTCCCAACATTGTGACTTCAACATTCTTATTCCTGAGATACACCCATAATGCATCACTGTAAAATCCCTGCGAAGTGTCCTCCCTTAAAACAGCTTTGAAGTGATTCCTAATCAGCAATGCAATTCACCCGTATACTTGTTGTTGGTGTTTTCGTCCCAGTTGCCAGTCCTATTCCTAATTAACTAAGTCTCCGTAACAGCAATGACATCATATTTCATGCAGTAATCTGTGCCCTTGGTTTACCTGTCTTACCTGGTATACATTTTGCTTTGAAGTAAACGTACTCCCGATATCCAGTCATTCTGAGCCCCACGACGTCCCTCTGCCTGCTTGACAGACAACATAAAATAGCCTGTACGTTTATAGACAGGGAAAAGAGGGACCTGGACATATATAGCAAAGATTATTGACGATTTCAGGACAAATGGGGACAGCAGTAAATATCACAGATTACTTTCAGTGTCGTGTCTGTCGACAGGAGGAGGTGTAGCAGGGTGGCTGCATGACTCCTTCCTGGGAGGTGGTCGAGACGATGTGTTGTGAGCCCACCCTCCTGCCCACGAAGACCACGGGGATTCCATTCGTACTGACTCATCACAACAGGGAAATGGCTTTAGGACCACGGCTTCTAAATTGTACCAGTTGGAAACGGATTTGGCAGTCAGTTTAAAGTGAGAACTGCCCTTCACTGAACATTGCTCCTTGCTCACTGGTGGGACATGGATGTTTCAAAATCTCCACACGTGTCATACCGGTCCTCCCACATGACCTGAGGAGGGAGGTGAGGAAATGGATATTGGGCATTCCACCACCGGGCAAAGACACAAAACATTAACTTCACTTTTACTCACAAACTCTACTTCCTTTCCAGGAATTTCAAACTCCTGAGTCACAAACATCTAAGAAGGAACAAGACTGTTCAAAACCTCAAGTCTACATTTTATCCTGGAATGTTTTATGTCAATGTGTTGTCTTGGTCATCAAAACTGTCTTCACCCACTTCTATCATATCCCCAGTCTACAGCTCTGCCTCAGTGCTGTTGCTGAATTAATCATCGACCCTTTGTAAATTTCACGTTTTACATCTCCAGTTGTCTTCTAACCATCCTTCCAGAGACATCTCTTTTTATCACAAACTTGTTCTTTTTTCTACAGATACTTCATAACATGGTCTCTATATCAGAGTAATAATGTCTCTGGACGGGTAATTCTGAGAAACAGGTTGTGACTCAAAAGGCGTAGCTTCAAATTCCAATGCAGGCAATGACAGAACTTAAATTCGAATGACAAAAATTGGAATGAAACTTTATTTCCCTCGTGGCAGTCATAAAGCATCAGGAATTATTTTACTGAGGCCGATTCACTCATGGCCTTTGGTAAAGAAACTTAACGGTTACTGGAGATGGGAAGACCTTCAGATGCTGAAAGTAAGAGTCAATAAATAGTGGAGCTGGAAGGCAGAGCAGATCAGAGAGCATCGGAGGAGCAGGAAAGTCGACGACGGCTCCTCATCGAAACCGTTGACGTTTCTGCTGCTCCAAAACGTCAAATCTATGGTCGTCCAATAATGTGGTTGAACAAAACAGTGGAACATAGAATCTTACAGCACAGTACATGTGCTTTGGCCCTCAAAGTTCTGCCGACCTGTGAAACCAATCTAAACCCCATCTAACCTACACTATTCCTTTACCACTCATATATTTTTCTAATTAACAGTTAAATGTCCTTAATGTTGACGTGTCCACCACTGTTGCAGGCAGGCTCTTCCACGACATTATTACTCTCTGAGAAAATAATCTACCTCGTATATCCCTCCTATACCTGTCACCCACAATTTAAAGGTATGCTGTTTCTTGCTAGCCATTGCCATCTGTGCAAAAAGGCTCACACTGTCCAGCTTATTTAATCCTCTGAAAATCTTGTATCCTTCTGTTACGTCTTTTCTTAACATTAGTCTTTCTAAGGAAGCAGCCTCAAAACCCTCAGCCTTTCCTAATAAGGCGTTCTCTCCAAACCAGGCAACATCCTGGTGCATCTCTTCTGCACCCTTTCTATTGATTCGGCATGCTACCCAAAATGTGGCGACCAGAGCTGTACGCAATGTTCCAAGTGCGGCCACAGCAGGGTTCTATACAGCTGCAACATGACGTCATAGCTCCAAAACTCAATCCGGCTACTAACACAAGCTAACACACCAAACGCCTTCTTCACAAACCTGTGAACCTGCGTGGCAACGTTCAGGGATCTGTGGACATTAACACCGAAATCTCTCTGCTCATCCGCAATACCAAGAATCTTACCATTACCCCAGCACTCTGTATTCCTGTTACTCCTTCTGAAATGAATCACCTCAATCTTTCCGAATTAAACTCAATTAGCCCCCTCTCAGCCCAGCTCTGCAGTTGATCTGTGTTCCTTTGTAACTTGCAACATGCTTTCACACTGTCCCTTACTCCACCAAATGTTATGTCAACTGCAAGTTTAAAAGTCCATCCTTCTACGCCCTTATCCAGGTCATTTATAAAAATGACAAACAGCAGTGGACTGAAAACACACCCTTGCGGTACACCACTAGTATCTAAATTTCAGCATCCATCAACTACCACAGCCCGTCTTTATACGCCTAACCAATTTCTGATCCAAATGGCCAAATCTCCATTAAAAACCATGCCTTCGCATTTTTTGCAAGATCCTACCGTGGGGAAACTAATCAAACATTTTACTGAAATCCGCAGCAACTACTTTACCCTCATCCACCTGTTTTGTCACCATTACTAAGTTTTGTGAGGCATGAACAACCCTTCACAAGACCATCCTTATTCAAATTATTCCTTTCTCGATGAGCATAAATCCTACCTCTTACACTGTTTTCCAAAACTTTGCCCATAACAGAAGAAAAGCTTACTGGTCTATAATTACCCGGGTTCTCTCTACTGCCCTTCTTGAATAAGGGGACAACATTTGTTATCTTCTAGTCTTCTGGCACTATTCCTGCAGAAAATGAAGGCATGATGATCAAAACCAAAGGCTCTGCAATCCCGTTCCTAGCTTCCCAGAGAATCATAGAATAAATCCCTTCCAGCCCAGGAGACGTATCTATTTTCACACTTTCCAGGATTGCAAACACCTCCTTCTTATGAACCTCAATACTGTATAGTCCAGTAGCCTCTATCATGGTAATCTTCTCGATAATATTGTCTTTATACTATCTAATACTGATAAAAATATTCTTTGAGCGCCTGTCCAACACTTCAGTCTCCACGCACAACTTCCCACTACTCTCTTTGAATGTCCCTAATCTAACTCTGGTAATCCTTTTTATTCTTGACACATCCATTGAAAGCTTTAGAGTTTTCCTTGATACTACCTACCAAAGACTTTTAATGTATCCTCCTAGATCTTTTAGCTCTCTCTCTTTAGATCCTTCCTGGTTATTTGTAACTTTCAAGCACCCTAACTGAGCGTTCACGTCTCATCTTTACATGAGCCTCCCTGACAAGAGAATCAACTTCTTCAGTAAACCATGTTTCCAACGTTCGACCACTTCATTCTTCCCTGACAGGTACATATTGATCAAGAACACGCAGTAGCTGTTCCTTGAACAAACTCCACATTGCCTATGTGCCCATTCCCTGCAGTTTCCTTTCCTATTCTATAAAACCTAAGTCTTGCCTAATCGCATCATAATTGCCTTTCCCCCAGCTATAATTCTTGTCCTGATATATATACCTATCCCTTCCCACTGCTAAATTAACTGTAACCGACTTGTGGTCACTGTCACCAAAGTGCTTACTTATCTCCAAATCTAACATCTGGCCTCGTTTATTATCCAGTACCCCATCCAATGCGGCCTCGTCTCTTGTTGGACCATTTGCATACTGTGTCAAGAAACACTCCTGCACACATTGCACAAAACATGAGTCAGGTAAACTACTGGAACTGTAGCGTTTCCACTCAATATTTGGAAAGTTAAAATCCCCCACAACAACTGCACTGTAACTTTCGCTCAAATCCAGCATCATCTTTGCAATCTTATCCTGTACATCTCTGCAACTATTCGAAGGCCTATAGAAAACTCCTAACAGCGTCGCCTCTCCTTTCTTGTTTCTAATCTCAGCCCATATTACCTCAGTAAATAACTCCCCTTAGAACATCCTTGCTGCCACCGTAAGACTTTTCTTTCCAACAAATCCACACCTCCCCATCGTTTACCACCCTCCCTGAACTTACTGAAACGCCTGTACTCCAGAACCTGCAACAACAATTCCTGTTCCTGCTCTACCCATGTCTTGACTTGACCACAGCATCGAGGTACCAGGTACCAACCCATGCTGCAAGTTCTGTTCCGGTGATGACTGCAGATGCTGGAGATCAGAGTTGAGAATGTATTGCTGGAAAAGCACAGCAGGTCAGGCAGCATCCGAGGAGCAGGATAAACGACGTTTTAGGTCGGACCCCTTCACCAGAAATTCCTGATGAAGAGCTCCAGCTCGATTTTCCTGCTCCTCAGATGCTTCCTGACCTGCTGTGCTTTTCCAGCAACGTACTCTCCATGCTGCAAATTCATCCACCATTTTCCAGTTCCTCCTGGAATTGAAGTAGTCGCACTTCAAATCACCTTCCTGCCTGCTGGTACACTCCTGCGAACTTGAAACATTATTCCAGACTTCATAACTCTCACTCTCCTGCACGATGGAGCTACAACTCAGGTTCCCATCCCCTGCTGAATTAATGTTAACCCGAGGAAGAGCAATAGCAAATTACTCCACCTCGCCCCAATGATATTGGTACCCCTCTAGTTCAGGAGTGTACCGTCCTGTTTCTTTTTCAATGTCCCACCTACCCCAGAATGTGCTCCAATTATCAAGGTATCTGAATCCCTCCCTCCTGCATCAGCCCTGTAGCCACGTGTTTAACAGCCCTCTCTCTCCCTCTTCCATTTTCTCACTTGCACGTGGCATGGGTAACAAACAAGAGGTAACAATTATTTTTGTTCTAGCTCTAAGCTTCCACGACAACTCACTGAATTCCCACCTTACATCTCTATCCCTTTTCCTACCATATCGTTATTGCATATGTGGACCATGACTTGAGGCTTCTTCCCCTCAAATTTAAGGATTCCAAAAACACGATCGGGGACATCATGTACCCTGGCACCTGGGAGGCAACACACCAACCGCAAATCTTTCTCGTGCCCACAGAATCTCCAGTTGTCCCCTAATTATGGACTCCTGCAATGATTAGTGCTCTACTCCTCTTCCCCATTCCCTTGGAGCAACAGAACAGACTGTGTTCCAGAGACGTGTACCTCATGGCTTATCCCAGTAAGTCATCACCAGCAACAATATCCAAAATGATACAACTGCTTCTTCCCTGTTCTAACAGTCACACAACTATTTGCATTTCTAGGAGTATTCACTTCGGAGTAGTTTCTTTCTAAAACGGCCACTGCCACCCGAATGTTCCCGAGTTAATCCAGTTCCAGCTCCAGTCCCTGAACACGTTCTTCTAGGAGCTAGATTTCGGCGCACTTCCTACAGGTGTACCCGGCTAGGACACTAATGTTGTCGCCCACCTCAAATATCCAACAGGAAGAATATTGCATTGCCTGAGGTCCCATCCCTGCTAAAGTCGTCTTATTGTCTTGTAAAAGAAAGCCTCGCAGTCAAGGGCAATTAGTGATGGACAACAAATGCTGCCTTTGCTCGTGAAGCTGACATCCCGTGAAACAACAACATTAACAGTGAAATAAACAAACGATGTTTGGAGATCGAAAACAAAATTCTACAACATCTGAAATGTGTTAGAATCTCAGCAGGTATGGCAGTCTCTGTAAGCAGAATAACTTTAAATTTACATGTCCAATGGCAGGTCGTCAGAACTGAAAGCAAGAGAGAGAGAGAGAGGTTGAGATGGAGAGAAAGAGCGAGAGATAGAGAGAGAGAGAGAGAAGCAAACACACAAAGGGATTGCAAGTAATGAACTGGAACAGAAATAAAATGGGAGTTTATTCTAACATTTCCCTTTTTTCCATAATCCCTAATGCAAGGTCCGTTTTGCTATCTCCTTGTTTAAAGTGAGTTATGTTCCGTCTGTCTCTATTTCTGAGTGTGCTAGCCAACTCCACCAGCATCACTTGAATCACCAGTAGCCTTGAATATTGTAGAGATCCCAGAGGACTGGAGAATTGCTAATATTGTCCACTTGTTTTAGAAGGGTAGCAGTGATAATCCAGGTAATTACAGACCTGTGAGTCTGATGTCCGTGGTGGAGATGCGACTGGAGAAGAAACTAAGTGATAGAATAAATACCCATTTGGACGAAGATGGGCTTATCAGTGATAGAGAGCATGGTTGTATGCAAAGAAAGCCATGTCTTAAAAATCTAATAGAATTCTTTAATGAGGCGAAAAACTTTATTGATGAGTAAAGGAACGGAGATGTCATATACATGGACTTTAGTCAGGTGTTAACTTAGGCTCCCCATGGTAGGTTGATGAAGAAGGTGAAGTCGCATGAAGTCCAGGGTGTTCTAGCCAACTGCATAGAGAACTGGTTGAGCAACAGGAGGCAGAGAATAGTAGTGGAAGGGAGCTTCTTTAAAGTGATGTCCCACAAGTGTCGTGCTGGGGCCACTGTTGTTTGTGATATACATATATGATTTAGGGAAAAGTGTAGACTGCCACATTAGCAAGTTGGCAGATGATATTTAGATTGGTGAAGTATCAGACAGTGAAGGAGTTGTCAGAGAATCCAGCAAAATATTGATAGGTTGGAGAGTTGGGTAGAGAAAAGACAGATGGATTTCAGTATGGACAAATGCGAGGTGATGTATTTTGGAAGATGGAATTCAAGAGCGAAATATACAGGAAATAGAAAAAACGCTGGGGGAAGTTGGTGTACAGAGACATGTTGTTTCAAACATGAGGTAGTCACTGAGCTGTATCCCCTCATAAAGAATAACCTGTAGCCTCAGACCAGGGGCAGGACTGTGCTGACACTCACCATGAAGCGAGCAGGATTGATTCTGGATCTTTGCAGGCAGGAATTAGTGACATATTCATTATATCTGAAGTGCAACCTTCTTGTGTATTGACGAGCTGACAGAGCCTGCTGTGAAGAATATATTGGTTCCGTCTCTCCAGAGGAAAGTACAGAAACTAACTTCCAGAAGTGTGAGTGAACAGGGTGACTGGTGAAAATGAGAAACTGCAGGAAATTTGAAAATCTCATTATATTGAATGCTGCTAATTTTCTGTATCTGATGAGCTACATCCGAGAGTATCGAGGAGGTGGCAATAGAGCGAGTGAAAGAATTATGATAATTCTTCAAAGCTGGTTAGATTCTGGAATGGGTCCCGCAGACTGGAAAGCAACTATTGTAAACCTAAATATTTAGAACAGGATGGAGAGCGAAAACAGAAAAAGAAATAGTGTATAGCTTGTTATCATCTGTGAGAAAAAAAATATCTTTGAACATTTTATAACGAAAGTGACAATTAGACATGTGGAGAATATTATACGATTTGGTAGAGTCTCCCTAGATTCAGAAATGGGCAATG
This sequence comes from Chiloscyllium punctatum, assembly GCF_047496795.1. Lineage (NCBI taxonomy): Eukaryota > Metazoa > Chordata > Chondrichthyes > Orectolobiformes > Hemiscylliidae > Chiloscyllium > Chiloscyllium punctatum. The sequence goes on from NC_092790.1 coordinate 15,952,567, forward strand.
ATCTTTTATAAACCTGCTTGTGGAGGATGTCCGTTGTGACTTTGACAATTGAGACGCAGTGGGAATGGATGTACTTGAATTTTCGGAAGATCTTTGACATAGTTGTTTACAGGCGAGTAAAAAAATGTTAGAGTCCATGGGTAGGTAGGTTGGAATATATCCTACATGGGTTAAATATTGGGAAATGTGGAGAATAAAGAGATTAGTATTTTACTCCGGAGTGAAGGTTTGGGGGTATCAGAAGGATCATTGCTTGGAAAATATTTGTTCGCAAGACATAAAAATGATTCAGATGTGGACAACAAATACTAAGGTTTTCATTTATTTATTTTTAAATTGTGAGAGGTGAGGAAGTGCTGTGTTGTAAAGGACTTGGGCACCATTGGTCATAAGCCACTAACAGCATTATTACGGGGTTGCAAGTCATTCGGACTGTAAATGATACGTGGCCCTTCATGAAAAATGACGAAAGTAGAAGAGTTAATATATTTTTATTAATGCTAGTGTTTTGTTGAGAGTATTGGGGCATTGTCTACAGGTTCGGTCTGCTTTATACATAACGATCTCCTTGTCTCTGGGGCAATGCAAACGAGTTTCACCAGACTTAACCTTGCCATGACGTTTCCACGAAGAGAGAGTGAAGAAACAAAGTCGTTAATCTGTAGTACTGTGAGGGAATAGGAAGTTGAAAGTTGCTGATTATAAATGGAGCCATTGAGTGTTTGAGAATTACATACTTTCTCTACAAAGTTAAAAATCACACAACACAACACTGGGTGATGGTCCAACAGGTTTAATTGGAAGCACAGTGGTTTTCGGAGTGACGCTCCTTCATCAGGTGGTAGTGGAGGGCTCAATCCTAACACACAGAACTTATAACAAAAATTTACAGTGTAATGTAACTGAAATTATACATTGAAAAATTGATTGTTAAGCCTTTCATCTGTTAGAATATAGTGACAGTTTCACTTCTTTCATGTGTAAATCACAAAGCCTTTTTTTTAAAAAAAGTGCATTCTCAGGTTAGCTGTTAACAATGGTGATAGCTAGACAATATGTTGAAGGTGTTAGCCCCCTGTGTTCTCTGTATATGACCTGATGTTTAGATTGATTCTAATATAAAAATTGAGAGAACAGAGTTTTACATAAATTCACGCAGTTTTTGAGCTTAGAGTTCTACCTGAATGCATTCAGTTTTTGAGCAAAGTACAATGTAACCCTGCAAGTACAAATTCACCCCACAACATATATGTGCACATGTGAGTCTTTGTCTGTCTGTGCGTGTGTCTGTCTGGGCTGGGGGTTGTGAATGTGAGAAAGTGTATGCGTGTGTGTGTAGTGAGTGCAGAGTGTCTTACGTCTGTGTGGGGTTGCGTGTGTCTGTAAGTTTGTGTGTGTATAGGAGTGCCTGTGTATGAGAGACAGTGTGTGTAGGAGTATCTGTGTCTCTGTATAGTGCAATGGTGGTCAACTGTAATGCGACATGAACCCAAAGTCCCGGTTGAGGCCCTCCCTATGGGTACCGAGCTTAGCTATCAGCTCTGCTCAGCTACTTTTCTCTGCTGGGAGAAAGTGAGGACTGCAGATGCTGGAGATCAGAGCTGAAAATGTGCTGCTGGAAAAGCGCAGAAGGTCAGGCAGCATCCAAGGAACAGGAGAATCGACGTTTCGGTCATCAGCCCTTCTTCAAGAAGGGCTTTTCTCTGCTGCCTATCCCGAAGTCCACCTTGGAGAATGGTCACCCGAAGGTCCGAGGCTGAACGTCCTGGACCACTGAAGTGTTCCCCAACTGGGAGGGAACCCTCCGGCCTGTTGATTGTTGTGCGGTGCCCATTTATCCGTTGTCGTAGCCTTTGCTCAGTTTCCCCAATGTACCATGCCTCCGGGCATCCTTGCCCACAACGGGTAAGATAGACAACGTTGGCTAAGTCACATAAGTACCTGCCATGTATAAGGTGGGAGGTGTCCCCACGCGTAATAGTGGTATCTATGTCCACACTCTGACACGTCTTGCAGCGCCTACCATGACAGCGTTGTATGGAGTTGTCCTGTGAGCCGGGCAGCTTGCTCCGAACAATGAACTGCATGCATTCGTGTAGAACTCTGAGATCAAAAACTGCATGAATTTATATAAAACTCCGTTATCTCACTTTTTAGATTAGAATCAATCTAAACATCATGGCATAGACAGAGAACACAGGGGGGCAACACCTTCAACATATTGTCTAGCTATCACCATTGTTAACAGCTAACCCGAGGTTTTGTGATTTACACATGAAAGAAGTGAATCTATCATTATATTCTAACAGATGAAAGGCTTAAAAGACAATCAATTTTTCAATATATAATTTCAGTTACATCACACTGTAAATTTTTGCTATAAATTCTGAGTGTTAGGATTGAGCCCTCCACTACCACCTGATGAAGGAGCGTCACTCCGAAAGCTAGTGTGCTTCCAATTGAACCTGTTGGACTATAACCTGGTGCTCTGTAATTTTTAACTTTGTACACCCCAGTCCAACACCGACATCTCCAAATCATACTTTCTGTAGGATGCTTTCTTCCCGAAAGTTTGCGTACCTGTCCCGCGACCCCATGTCTATTGACAGAGAGGTACAGACCCTGAATGAACTCTGGACACATTTAATGTGCATTTACTGCGTGATGCTGCACTGATCGTTACATTGCACAATATCTTATCAGCAGCTAATTCTGAAACAATTAACCATTTCCCATTAGCTTTTCACTTCCATCGAGAACATGCGCCTGTTCTCTCAGAGCTGAAAGACTTTGGGAGTAGTTTTTTTAAAAAAAAATTGGCTTCAAAGAAGATTATACTGAAGTAACATGTGTGCACTATGAGCAATGAAGTCACGCAGATCAATGTGGAGCAGTGTGGCTATGCATTTTCTGCTCTATTTGTTTGTGATGTTGGAACATCTGCGACATCATCCTGTTTCTATGTTAGTGACTTGAGAAACTGAATAACCTCTACCTGCCTCTTTGTAAGTAATTCCAGGTTTGAAATGATCTCTTTCTGATCCTGTGAAAGTGACACGTGGGGCAGATCAGAGTCCTTGTTTTCCTGAATAACTGGCAGGAGGTATCGAAGAGGCTGTCCCTCTTCTTGTCTAATAGTGTTGATGGGCTGAATGGCTTCCCCATATTCTTGTGAAACCAGTCTGAGGTGCTGAATGATCTGCACCGATTACTGTGGAAATGTGAAGTGTTTAGCATCAGTGAATTGTGCGTATTACCCACACTTTAAAAGCACGAACTTGAACGTTGTCCAGGTCTTGTTGCACATCGACACAGGGTGCTTCAGGAGCTGAAAAATTGTTCTGAACATTATGTGATATTCAGTGAGTATTCACACTTCTGATCGTTTGTGGATTCAATGTACTGATGGCCTGCTTCCACGCTACAGAGAATCTATGGAGACAACCTGGAGATGCCTAGGCTAATGAAGGTACCCTGAGGGTCTCGTACAGTGATGTCCCACGGCTGAGATAAACATCTTCTCCTGTGTTATGAATGAATCTAATCAGGAGAGAGTTCACAATCGATTCTCATGAGTGAAATTTTGCTCGGGCTCATTGATGTCATCCTCGGTTAAATACTGACTTGCTATCAGGGTCAATCATTCTTATCTGAACCCGTGTGTTACCACTTTTGTTAATATCAAGAGGTAATGGTGTAGGAGCAGGAGGTGGTTTCTCCAAAGGAAGAGTAGTGAAGGTCATGATTGCGCTTTTCCAAAGAATTCAATAGACAATAGACAATAGATGCAGGAGCAGGCCATTCTGCCCTTCGAGCCTGCACCGCCATTCAATATGATCATGGCTGATCATTCCTAATCAGTATCCTGTTCCAGCCTTATCTCCATACCCCTTGACTCCACTATCTTTAAGAGCTCTATCCAATTCTTTCTTAAATGAATCCAGAGACTGGGCCTCCACTGCCCTCTGGGGCAGAGCATTCCACACAGCCACCACTCTCTGGGTGAAGTAGTTTCTCCTCATCTCTGTCCTAAATGGTCTACCCCGTATTTTTAAGTTGTGTCCTCTGGTTCGGCATTCCCCCATCAACGGAAATATGTTCCCTCCTGCCAGAGTGTCCATTCCTTTCATAATCCTATACGTTTCAATCAGATCCCCTCTCAGTCTTCTAAACTCAAGGGTATACAAGCCTGGTCGCTTCAGTCTTTCCGTGTAAGGCAATCCTGCCATTCCAGGAATTGACCTCGTGAACCTACGCTGCACTCCCTCAATAGCCAGAATGTCTTTCCTCAAATTTGGAGACCAGAACTGTACACAGTACTCCAGGTGTGGTCTCACCAGGGCCCTGTACAGCTGCAGAAGCACCTCTTTGCTTCTATACACAATCCCTCTTGTTATGAAGGCCAGCATGCTATTAGCCTTCTTCACGACCTGCTGTACCTGCATGCTTGCCTTCATTGACTGGTGGACAAGAACACCCAGATCTCTCTGAACAGCCCCTTTACCTAATTTGATACCATTGAGGTAGTAATCTGCCTTCCTGTTCTTGCCACCAAAGTGGATAACCAGACATTTATCCACATTAAACTGCATCTGCCATGCATCTGCCCACTCACCTAACTTGTCCAGGTCACCCTGTAATCCCCTAACATCCTCATCACATTTCACCCTACCACCTAGCTTTGTGTCATCAGCAAATTTGCTAATGTTATTGCTGATACCATCTTCTATATCATTTACATATATTGTAAAAAGCTGCGGTCCCAGCACGGATCCCTGCGGTACCCCACTGGTCACTGCCTGCCATTCTGAAATGGAGCCGTTAATCACTACCCTTTGTTTCCTATTAGCCAACCAATTCTCTATCCAATCTAGTACTTTGCCCCCAATCCCGTGCGCCCTAATTTTACTCACTAACCTCTTGTGTGGGACTATATCAAAAGCTTTCTGAAAGTCCAGGTACACTACATCCACTGGATCTCCCTCGTCCATCTTCCGAGTTACATCCTCAAAAAATTCAAGAAGATTAGTCAAGCATGATTTCCCCTTCATAAATCCATGCTGACTCTGTCCTATCCTGTTACTATTATCCAGATGTGCCGTAATTTCATCCTTTATACTAGACTCCAGCATCTTTCCCACCACTGAGGTCAGACTAACTGGTCTATAATTTCCTGCTTTCTCCCGCCCACCCTTCTTAAAAAGTGGCACAACATTAGCCGCCCTCCAATCCTCAGGAACCGACCCCGATTCTATTGAACTCTGGAAAATAATCACCAGCGCATCCACGATTTCCCGAGCCACCTCCTTCTGTACCCTGGGATGCAGGCCATCAGGTCCCGGAGACTTATCAACCTTCAGACCTAACAGTCTCTCCAACACCAAATCCTGGCAAATAGAAATTCCCTTAAGTTAGGGCGGCACGGTGGCACAGTGGTTAGCACTGCTGCCTCACAGCAACTGAGACCCGGGTTCAATTCCCGCCTCGACTGTGTGGAGTTTGCACGTTCTCCCCGTGTCTGCGTGGGTTTCCTCCGGGTGCTCTGGTTTCCTCCCACAGTCCAAAGATGTGCAGGCCAGGTGAATTGGCCATGCTAAATTGCCCATAGTGTTAGGTAAGGGGTAAATGTAGATGTAGGGGTATGGGTGGGTTACGCTTCGGTGGGGCGGTGTGGACTTGTTGGGCCGAAGGGACTGTTTCCACACTGTAAGTAATCTAATCTAATCTAATCTAAGTTCAGGTCCTTCTGCCACTGTTACCTCAGGGAGATTGCTTGTGTCTTCCCCGGTGAACACAGATCTGAAGTACCCATTTAATTCCTCTGCCATTTCTTCGTTCCCAGTAATATATTCCCCTGCTTCTGTCTTCAAGGGCCCAATTTTTGTCCTAACCATTTTTTTGCCTTGGACATACCTAAAAAAGCTTTTACTATCCTCCTTTATATTCTTGGCCAGTTTACCTTCGTACATCATTTTTTCTCTGCTTATTTCCTTCTTACTAATCCTCTGTTGTTCTTTAAAAGCTTCCCAGTCCTCCGTTTTCCCGCTTATCTTCGCTAAGTTATACTTTTTCTCTTTTAACCTTATATGTTTCTTTACTTCCCTCGTCAGCCACGGCCGCCCATGTCTCCTCCTGGGATCTTCCTTCCTTTTAGGAATGAACTGATCCTGCATCTTCTGCATCATACACAGAAATATCCGCCATTGTTCCTCCACGGTCTTCCCTGTTAAGGTATTGAACCATTGAACTTTGGCCAGTTGCTCCCTCATAGCTCCATATTTCCCTTTATTCAACTGAAATATTGTCACTTCCGATTGTACCCCCTCCCTCTCAAATTGCAGATTGAAGCGTATTGTATTATGGTCACTACTTCCCAATGGCTCCTTCACTTCGAGGTCACTGACCAATTCTGGTTCGTTACACAATACCAGATCCAGAATCGCCTTATCCCTGGTCGGCTCCAGCACCAGCTGCTCTAAAAATCCATCTCTGAGGCACTCCACAAAGTCTCTTTCTTGAGGCCCGATACCATCCTGATTCTCCCAGTCTACCTGCATGTTAAAATCCCCCATAACAACTGTAGTAACATCTTTGCGACAAGCCAATTTCAGCTCCTGATTCAACTTACCTCCAACATCCAGACTACTGTTTGGGGGCCTGTAGATGACTCCCATGACGGTCTTTTTACCCTTAGTGTTTCGAAGCTCTATCCACACTGACTCGACATCCCCTGACTCTAGGTCCGCCCGCGCAAGGGACTGAATATCCTCCCTTACCAACAAGGCCACCCCACCCCCTCTGCCCGTCAGTCTATCCTTACGATAGCACGTGTAGCCTTGAGTATTCATTTCCCAGGCCCTGTCCCCATGAAGCCACGTCTCAGTTATCCCCAGAATATCGTATCTGCCAATTTCCAAAAGAGCCTCAAGCTCATCCACCTTGTGTCTAATGCTTCGTGCATTCATATATAGAATTTTTAATTTTTTACTGCTCTCACCCTTCCCCTCAACCCTTATTTCACTCAACTTTACAGCATGATGCCTTTTCCAGTTTTCTGCCTCCTTGATACAGTTGTCTTTCTTGACTTCTCTTGTTCTAACTACCCCTTCAATTTCCTTTTTAAACATCCAGCTTGTCCCCTCCCCCCCGCTACTTAGTTTAAATGTAGCGGTGTTGCAGCAGAAAACCTGCCTGCCAGAATGCTGGCCCTAACCTATTAAGGTGCAAACCGTCTCTCTTGTAAAATTTATGGTTACCATAAAATATACCCCAGTGATCCAAGAACTTGAAACCTTGCTTCCTGCACCAGTTCCCCAACCACACGTTCAAGTCCATTATCTCCCGGTTTCTGGCCACACTAGCCCGAGGAACTGGAAGCAAACTGGAGATAACCACCTTGGACGTCCTGCTTTTTAGCCTTCTTCCTAGTTCTCCGAAGTCTCGCTGTAGTATGTTCCTCCTCTTCTTCCCGACATAATTTGTGCCGACGTGTACCACCACCTCGGGCTCTTCACCCTCGTCCTTGAGGATGTCCTGCACTCTGTCCATGATGTCTTTCACTCTAGCACCAGGAAAGCAACACACCATCCTCAAATCCCGTCTGCTGCCACAAAAACCCCGGTCAGTTCCTCTCACGATGGAGTCCCCTATTACCACGGCTCTATGCGATGTCCGACTCTTCCGCTCTGATCCTGCGGCAACTTTTGATTGACAAACATGGCCGCCTTGCGAACTGGTAGTGTCATCAGACTCTACTGTTTCCAAAAGCTTCAACTTGTTCCTGACAGGTACTTCTCCCGGCGTCTCTTGCACCTGTCTCCTCTCTGCCTTCCTCATCGTCTGCACTCTTCTGCTCTCCTCTGGCATGATTGGTGTAATAACATCACTGAAGGTCTTGTCCAGAAAGATCTCGTTCTCTCGGATGAGCCTAAGGTCTTCGAGTTCTTTCATCAGTGCTGCAATATGCTTGGTCAATTGCTGAATGTGCGCACACTTTCCACACACATACGAGCCAGACACACCAGAGTCGTTGACTTGCCACATCAAACACGTAGCGCACTGAACCAGCTGAGCAGTCATGTCTTCACCCTCTTCAACTCTTTTCATCTTCGAAAAGTTAGATCACTGAAAGTATGAAAACCTTAAGACCATAAGACAAAGGGACAGAAATTCATCCATAAGACAAAGGGACAAAATTCGTTCATTCTGCCCACAGAGTCTGCTCCACTATTGAATCATAGCTGATAAGTTTCAGAACGTCATTCTCCCACCTGTTCCCCATTACCCTTAATCCTCTTGACAATTTAAAGTTAAATAGACTTTTGACCTGTCAGAGATTTGCAGGCCATTGAGAATTGGACTTCATAGTGGTTTTGAAGGGCAAGGCAGGATTCGGCGCGGGAGTGGGTGAGGTGAACGACGTGTTCCTGTTTTTGATGTTCTCACATTCTGTTATTGGAAAGTTAGTGAGTGTTATTTACTTGGATGTTCTGCTTTTGAACGTTGCAGTCAGGAACATCAGACTATTTTGTGAACCACCTCTGGGGTTGATATTCATAGTGTTTGTAGATCTAATACATGACCAGCATATTAAGCAAAAGGCGCAGAACGTAGAGTCTCTGTAAAGACAGATGAGGGGCTTCGTTTCCAATTACATTTTTAAAAAAAATAACCCAAACCGTGAGTAAGAGCTTTGAGGGGCTGAATGGTCTCCTCTGTTTCTGAGTAACAGGTTATATGAGTAAACAGGTTTGAGGGGTTGAATAGAATATAAGAACAAAGGACTGAGGAGCAGGACTGGGTCATTAGACACTTTGAGCATAATGACACTTTCAACAGGCAGTAAGTTTGTGGCAGGTCAGGTTGTGGTCTGCACCACTTTTCTGTCTGTCTAGTTATCTGTGACTCACTTCTCTCAGATATACTTAACTAACTCAGTTTTAATAGATGTAAACAGAGGCACCACAAATTTCTGGGGAAGAGAATTCGCTCTCGAAAAGCCTGTTCAGGTTTTTTTTCCTCACATCTCTTATTGAGTCATACAGCACGGCACTTGTCCACAGTGACTGGACATCCCAATCTGATCTAATATCACTTGCCAGCAATAGGGTCATATCACTCTAAATCACTTGCTAGAATCCATCACTTTCTCAGGGAGTTCGTTCTTTAAACACAGCACTCTCTGCATGAATATATTGCCCCTAAATTAACTTTGTAATCTTTTCCTTCTCACCTTAAAACTTTGCACTCCAGTTTTTGATTCCCCAGTGCATGGAAAAATGCCTTGGTTATTCATACTATCCATGCCGCTCATGATTTTATAAACCTCTATAATGTCCTCCCTCAGCCTTCGATATTCCAGAGTAAAAAGTACCAGGTTGTCCAACCTCTCGTGATAGTCCAAACCCTCCCATCCTGGCAAAATCCTTGCAAATCTTTTCTTCACCCTAGAATGTTTAACAACGTCCTTCCTGTAGCAGAGTGAACCGAGCTGAACGCAGTATTTTAAATGTGGCCTCACCAACGTCCATGACGTCCTAACTCCCATTCTCAATGCACTGACCAATAAAGACAAGCATATCAAGTGCCTTCTTCACCACCCTGTCTACCTGCAACTCCACTTTCAAGTAACTACGGCCCTACGCCCCTTTGATAAACAGCATTCCCAAGCCTGCCCTCCCCATTCACTGCATAAGTTCTGCACTCCTTTACCTTACCAAAATGCAACACTACATTTTTATCAAAACTAAATTTCATCTGCCGCTCCTCGGTCCATTGGCCCGTCTGATGAAGGTCCCGTCCTACTCTGAGATAATTTTCAGCACTACGCTGCAAATGTTGATGTCATCTGCAAACCTACAGGCACATATTCGCATCCAAATGATTCATATATATGATGAAAAGCAGTAAGGTCAGCACTGATCTTTGCGGCACACTGCTGGTGACAGGCCTTCAGTCTGAAACGCAACCCTTTATGCTCACAACTTCAATCCAATACTGAATTCAATTGGCTAGCTCCACTTGGATACATTTATGACCTAACCTGACTAACCTGTCTGCTACCTGGAATCTTGTTGAACGCCTTGTTGAAGTCTGTTTGGACAAATTCTGCTACATTACCTTCTTCAATCTTTTTTGGCACCTCTTAAAAAAAACACAATCAAGATAGTGAGACACGATTTCCCATGTACAAAGCCGTGTTGACGATGCCTAATCCGTCCTTGCCTTTGCAAATGCATGTAAACCAATCCTTTCAAATCCTTTCCACCAATTTACCCAATACTTATGTCAGGATCACCAGTCTATCGTTCGGGTCATCATTTTCTATCCTCGTTGCACTTCTCCACTGTTCATAGCAAATGTTTAATTGAACCAGTTTGGTGATAACAGACCTCAGACTTGTCAGGGTCAATGTTATGAACAAGTCAGGCAGGTTGTTTTAATCTGCCAAAATTAACAGATTTATGGACAAAACAAAGTTATTCAAACTGTGATGGAAAGAAGAATGATAAACAGTGTGGATATTGGAAATATGTACACCAATGTTTCACTTTCTAAAAATACTGATAGATGCACACACTTGATGACAAACTGAAAAGTAAAGTCTCCAGAGCATTGATTTTAAAAACTATGACCAAATATTAATTGAGATCATGGCAAAGGAAAATTGAGAGATTGCATCAAACACTATTCAGCTTATCCAGTTAATATTTTCTTATAAACTGCTGGTGATGGGATTTCTTCCTGAAACAGTTAGAATCGCCTGAATTCACTCTGCTTTAGACAGTGGGGAGATTCCAATGAATCCTCATCAGGAATCACCTACGAGTAGTAAAACTGACTGAGGGGTTTTCAACTCAAACATATTACTGTGAGGAGAACAAGGAAACAGAGAGGGAACAATAGGTCGTCCCTTCTCGGAAGTGTTACATTGTCTCCCTCTTGAGTCAAATCACTCAATACTATCTGAAGCCAAACTGCACCACGCAAGGTCTCCATTAACATTGTCCAACAAGTGTTACTCTATCACACCCCCTGCACCATGTAAGTACATCATTGCTGCTGTCATACCCGGAGCTATTTCTTTCATAACTAATGACCCCACTTGATTTGAAGGTGCATTTATGTGTACCTGCGCAATTTTAAAATAAAAAAGTTTCATATATTCACAATATTTGTTTTTAACGATTGTGTCTCATTCTTTAATGACTTCCCCAGTTTTATTCTCCACAGAAGAAAACTATCAGTTATAATGTCGACAAAATCTTTTATGGTCAATGAGGACATCTCTTATTCTCAGGGCTAAACTGTCAATCTTTCAGAGCATAATATATTTAATGAGTAAACAAAAACATCTTTGAAAAGTTTCGAAAGCAATAGTTTTTTTTTCACTTCATGGAATTACAACCACATACAATACATCAGATTTGTTCTCAGAAACGCCCTGTATGAATACAGAAAATCATCCCGAAGGTCATACCCGATACCCTTTGTAAGAAACAACATCATTCCATTTACTTTCCAAATCACTTCCTTCATCTTAAGACTAACTTGATGTGATTCATATACCAGGACACACAAATCTTTCTCTACCACCAAGTTCTCCATTCTCTCTCCAGTTATACAATTTACTGTCGTTTTATGCTTTTGACCAAACACAAACTTCCAACAACCCACGTTGTGCACTTTTTTTTGTTGAAAGTTTTCTTATTAAACACCCCTTGCACGCCATTGTCATCACTTGACATCTTCTTGCACAACTATTCAAGTGTATGAGTAAATTGAGCTCCAATCAATTCAAGCCCTTATTCTGAGTCATTAACCTAGATTGTAAATTGTTGATGACTACACACTGTTCCTTGAAGAATTGCACGAAGTACAGCTTTCCAACCTTGAAATCAGTAATTTTCTCTACTCGGTCTTCCCTGCTGGCTAACCTCAGCTCCCCGTTCCTGAAGTAGCAGCCTGGAAAGTTTACATGGACTCCTGCTATGATGTTTTGCTGGTTGTCGAAATGTTTCTGCTGTCAGATCATCAGGTAGATGTCGTACTGTCAATCATCATGATCCCTGAGAGTTTAAAAGACGAGCACAACATACAGACTAACATTTAAGTAGACCGCTGCATGGTCCAAAATGCTGTCTTTCAGATGAAGCAAAACATCTTGTCTTCCCTCAAAATCAGGTTCTACATTTTCCACGAACATGTGTTCAGGAGGAGGGGAGGTTTCCTATCAACCTGGTGAAGATGTGGTTTTTTTTAACAACAACATCAATACCGATAATCGTCGTCATGAATTTGATTTTTGGCTGTTGATATTGTGTGGAAGAATTGCCGCAGTCCCTACTCATTGAAATAAAAAGAAGTTGTCTTTGGATGGTGACTTTATAAAGATTTAGAAAATCATGAAGGACATAGATAGAGAAAATAAGAAAGTTCTTTTCCTCAGATTGGGAAAAGCCAAATCCAGGGGTTATCAGGTTAAAGTGAGAGGGAAAAGCTTTAAAAGAGACCTAGTGGACAACTTCTTTTCCTGCCGAAGGTTGTGTGCGTACAAAATGAGCTGCCAGAGGAATTGGTGGAGTCTAATACAATTACAACAAAAGTAGTTCTTCGTCCAAATACACAGACAGCATTGGTCCACATCTACACCCCAATATGCCAACATAATCATACACAAGTTCATTGCTGCACAGGGACACCAAACAGCACTGTGCAACAGATATAATGACAACATTTTCTTCCTCTTTATCAATGGCGAGGAGTTACTAAAACAACTACACAGTGATATCAAGATATTTCATCCTACCATCAGATATGCCATGGACTACTCTTTAGCATAGGGTAAATAGGCAAAGTATTTTCCCTTGGGTCGGGGAGTCCTGAACTAGAAGGCATAGGTTTGGGATGAGAGGGGAAAGATATAAAAGAGATCTAAGGGGCAACTTTTTCACGCAGAGGGTGGTACGGGTATGGATTAGCTGCCAGAGGAAGAAGTGGAGGCTGGTACAATTGCAACATTTAAGAGACATTTTGATGGGTATATGAGTAGAAAGGTCCGGAGGGATATGTGCCGGGTGCTGGTAGGTGGGACTAGATTGGGTTGGCATTTCTGGTCAGCATGGACGGGTTGGACCGAAGGGTATGTCTCCTTGTTGCACATCTCTCTGACTCTCTAACTCTATATCGACTGTAGGGAAATAGATGGTGACACCTTACAATATGTCTATATTACAGAGGAGGAAGTGCTGGATGTCTTGAAACACATAAAGGTGGATAGATTCTCAGAACCTGATTGGTGTACCCGAGAACTCTGTGGGAAGCTAGACAAGTGATTACTGAGATATTTGTAACATTGCTAGTCATAGGTGAGGTTCTGGAAAACTGGAGGTTGGCTAACGTAGCGCCACTGTTTAAGAAGGGTGTTAAGGACAAGCTAGGGAACTATAGACCAGTGAGCCTGACCTTGGTGGTGGGCAAGTTGTTGAAGGGAATCCTAAGGGACAGGATGTACATGTATTTGAAAAGGCAAGGACTGATTAGAGATAATCAATATGGCTTGTGCGTGGGAAATCATGTCTCACAAAACATGATTGAGATTTTTGAAGAAGTAACAAAGAGGATTGATGAGGGCAGAGCGGTAAATGTGATTTATATGGACTTCAGTAAGGCGTTCGACAAGTTTTCCCTTGGGAGACTGGTTAGCAAGGTTAGATCTCACAGAATGCAGGGAGAACTAGCCATATGGATACAGAACTGGCTCAAAGGCAGAAGACAGAGTGTGATGGTAGAGGATTGTTTTGCAGACTGGTGGACTCTAACCAGTGAAGTTCCACAAGGATCGGTGCTGGGTTCTTTACTTTTTGTTATTTACATAAATGTTTTAGATGCGAGCATAAGATATACAGTTAGTGAGTTTGCAAATGACACCAAAGTTGCAGGTGTAGTGGACAGCGAAGATGATTATCTCAGATTACAACAGGATCTTGATCAGATGGGCCAATGGGCTAAGAATGACAGATGGCGTTTAATTCAAATAATTGCGAGGTTTTACATTTTTGGGAAAGCAAATCTTAGCAGGACTTACACATTTAATGGTAACGTCCTGGGGAGTTTTGCTGAACAAAGAGATCTTTGAATGCAAGTTCATAGGTCCTTGAAAGTGGAGACGCAGCTGGATAGGATAGTGAAGAGCCGTTTGGTATGCCCACCAACTTGTCCACCGCCGCTGTCAGGAACACCAGTCTATTGTCGCCTGGTTTTTCCTTCTCCGTTTGTTTAATATTGGCACAATAATAGTAAACCTAATGTCTTCCAGCACCTCCTCTATGGCATCGTTTGGTCAAAACATCTGAGGAAAGGACCCAGCAATCTGTTCCACAGCTTTCCACAGAGTTCTTGCGTACACCGATCAGGCCCCAACCGCACATTTTTTTAACATAGCATGTGGTTCGCATATGGGATGAAATACCGGAGGGTATAATGGATATGGGTAAAGTTACAACGTTTAAAAGACATTTGATTAAGTACAAGAATAATAGAAAGTTTGGAAAAACATGAACTAAATGCAGGCAGGTGGAACTGGTTTACTTTCAGATTATGGTCAACCTGGGCTGATAGGTCTGTTGCCAAAAAACCTTTATAACTCTATGACTCTATGTGTGTTTGTTTGTGCAAGTACGTGCCTGCATAGTTCAGTCCCTGTTTGTCTCTTTCCATGTGTATGTGTCTGTGTGTGAGTTTGTGTGTGTGCCCCTCTGTGTGTACGTATTTCTCAGTGCATGATATGTTATTCCTGCATTATTGTGTATATGGATGTTTGTATCTCTGTCTCTGCATCGCTCTGCAATGGAAACCTGTTTTGTTTATGGGTGAATCATTGATATGGAGATCAAAGCCTCTTTCCCTCCCTGTCCCTCTCCCTCTCCCTCTGTCTGTCCCCTTTTGTTTAAAATAATATGATTATACAATCTGCTGGTCTGTTTTAGGACTTTTCAATCGTTTCTCACATGCATGAGTATTTTAAGTGTAATTCACTAAACCAGGCAAGTTATGGAAAGTGCAATAAAATTCATCTCCTCTCCTTACAAAATGGTTCGCTCAGACTTGCTTGGATATAAGTACAACGGAAACACTGTTTAATATGTATAATATGTGTGAGGAATACTGCCCAAAGACAAATCATTTCCACATTGCAGATGGAGCACAGACATTTCACTATATGTGCATGTTCTGCTCTGAGGACCTCAGTACAACGCCAATATGTGTGTGTGTGTGTGTGTGTGTGTGTGTGTGTGTTTGTGTGTGTGTGTGTGTGTGTGTGTGTGTGTGTGTGTGTGTGTGTGTGTGTGTGTGTGTGTGTATGCGCACAAACGCACGTGTCAGCTGCCACCGTCCCTATTCACCCTCTGCCACAAACATCTTGAACAGTGGCGAGGGGAGCCCAGAAAAGACTGACAACAGAAAGCTCAAAAGGTCTGGGAGCATCTGTAGAGAGAAATGGAAGTTAACATTCTGCATCGAGAGAGTGTTCCTCAAAACTCATATCGGGGGATATTACATCATTTTAAACACACTAGAGACTGCCAACAGGCCCCATACATATACACGCAGAGACACATACACGAATCCAGAGACAGAGAGACATTCACTAAAACACTGACACTAATGCAGATATGTAGAATATGTCAGTTTTTCTCTTGCTGCATGGTGGGCTTTTCAATATTTCAGTTGCTCTGTGTGGTGCGATGTCAGTATTTTAGTATGTCCTTGGAGAATGTATCAACATTGCACTTGCTCACACAAATAGGTGTGTCAGTATTTCTGTGTCGAGTGTGACTGTAGTGTAATTACAATGTTGATAGATACCAAACCTGAAAGAATAGTAATGTGAATGGATGACAGTGTGGAAATCCATCAGAACAGCAATAAGTTAGTGTAGCGTACATGTATATGGCAGATGAGGATCAATACAGAGCTGTGTGAGATGATGTTTATTGGTAGCAAGAACATTGAAAGACAATATAAACAGACCGCACCATTATAAAGGTGCTGCAGGAGCAGAGGGCGCTGGGTGTATATTAGCACAGATTATTGAAGATATCAGGGCTAATAGGGAGATTAGTACATATCGTGGATCAGTTTTAGTATCTGTGCTGTTTACTGGAAGATGTGCAGAAGGGACCCTCCGTACACCCTTCCTGGGAGGTGGTGGAGACCGAGACCATTGAGACTTCATTTACACCAGTTTGATACAAAGGGAGATGGCATTAGGTCAACGGCCTCTAAATTGTGGCACAGGGAAACGGAACTGACAGTAGGTTTAAAGTCAGAATAGTTCTTCACTAAATATTGCTCCTTACTTGGTTTCTTGGTTAAAGTAGACATTGGGAAACTGTTTCCATTGAAAGGAGTGTCTCGGTCCCGAAGGCTTTGAGTAAAGGAAAGTGTTTTTATAACGGAGATAAGGAGACTTTTTTAAAACCAGAGAGTAGGCAATGTGTTGAATTCACTGCTACAGAAAGCTGTGGAGCCAGGTTATTCAGTATACCTAAGACAGAGGCAAATAGGTTCTTGAGTATCAAGGGAATCAAGGGTTACAGGGAGAAAGCCATGATTGAATAGCGAAGCAGACTTGATGGGCTAAATGGCATAACTTGTGTTCCTGTACTTTATAGATTGTAGTTTATGATGTGGATGTTTCAGAATCGCCACACGAGTCATTCTGGTCCTCCGCAGCTCGTACAGGTTTCTCCCCACGTGGTGAGGGGAGGAAGCTGATGGAACGGTTATCAGGCACTACACCACCTGGTTAGTCACTTTTGCCCGACTATAGGCTCTATCTTCTGGAATGGGAGAAACGGAGGGAGGGAGGGAGGGTGTCAGTGGGTGGCCGTGCTGTCAGTGCTGGTGTAGTTGGGGAGAGAAATGTTGAGGGATCTGGAGAGAGTTAGTCAACAATGTTGTATCTATGTTGTTTTATTCATATGGATGTACAGTGGAGGGGAGCGAGGGAGAATAGTGGACAGAGAGAGAACAAAGAGAGAGAGAGAGAGAGAGAGAATGATCTGCAAGCAGTGGTGAGAGTGATGGAGCATGAGTCTTGCTCACAGGTCAGTGTTGCAACAGATACACAGTGAGTGTGATGGAGCAGAGATAATATGTTGGTACTTTTCCTGGCAGAGCAGGGAATGTTATTGATGCTTGTCCTGTATTGCTGGACATTTCTTCAGACTATACTTGGTTGGTCTGGTACTGTGGTGCCCTCTGCCAACAGAATGATCATCCACTGCACTATCATATCCACCATGACATCCGTGCCCCTGTCGACAAATCGTGGTGCAATAGTCCCTTATTAGCCATACTCGGGGTAATCCGTGCAGGGAAGCTCTGAACAGAGAAAGCTTAACCATGTGCCTATTGGCCTGTAGGCACCAGTTTCAGAGATCATGGCCTATCCACATGCATCTGGGAGGTGTCGAGTGCCATCAGCAATTATTGGTGTGAGGTTCGGGTTGGCATTAAATGAGATGGACTCCACGAGGTATGATAGGTAGTTAATGAGGTGATTTCGATAAGGTCACACCAGGAAATTAGATCGCTTTAGTGCAGATGATCCCTCTGCCACACTCAGTGAAAAGGACGATGAGACAAATTATTGTAAGATTTAACCCAATGAATCTAAGACTCTGTTGCCACCACTCCCAGTTACAAAGCTGCATCTGCTTGTCCAATACTCCCCATCACAGAGAAGGAGCTAAACTTGACGTACACTTGGGAAGTAAGGCAGGGCAGATGACTGAGCTGTCAGTAGTGGAGCACCTTGTGGAAAGTAATCATAATTCCATTAGTTTTAAAATAGCAATGTAAAAAGATAAATCAGATGTAAAAGTTAATGTTCTAAATTGGAGAAGGGTTAATTTTGATGGTATTGGTCAAGAGCTTTCACAAATCGATTGGGACAAATATTCACAGATAAGGGGTCAGCTGAGAAATGCGAAGCCTTCAAAAAAATGAGATGTCAAGTGCCAAGACACAGCATGCTCTTGTTAGAGTAATAGATAATACTGATTGGAGTAATGAATGCTAGATGATTAGATAAGCTCAGGTTCAGGTCACAGATAAGGGGGAAGCATATGTCAGGGAGAGAGTAGGAACAGAGTTTTTTTTTCAATATCCATTCACGGGATGAAGGTGGCGCTGGCTAAACCAGCCTTCATTGTCTATCCCTAACAGCCTAGAGGCCAGTTAAGGGTGAGTCAGATTGCTTTGGATCCAGAGTTACATATAGGCCAGTCCTGGTAGGGATGGCAGCTTGCTTCCTCACAGAAGGTTAGTGAACCAGTTGGGTTTTCTGACTTAGAAAGTGGAATCATGATCATCATTAGACTCTTAATTCCTGATTGAAAGTGAAACCGTAGAAGTATTTAAAGACAGTTGGAGTGCACCTATGAAGAAAATCGGGAGGTTTAAAATGTGACATGAGGTAGCTTTGGCAAATAGAGGTATGTAGAAACCAAAAGAATTCTGCACATACATTAAGGACAAAAGAATAGCTCGGGAGAGAATAGACTCCCTTCAAGATCAGCAACGTTGCCGATGGGCAAAACCACAGGTCATGGAGAAGTTACTAAACAAGGATTTTGCATTGGTGTTTACTGTACTGGAGGATACGGATGTTTGAGAACTTGGTAAGTAAATAATGACAGCTTGAAAAGTATCTATATTAGAGAGGAGGAGACGCTGGTGGTCTTAAAATGTATAAAGTCGGTGAACTGATCAGATGTATCCTAGAACTCTGTGGGAAGTTGAGCCCCTTGCTAAGATATTTATATGATTGACACCCACAGGTGAGATCCCAGAAGACTGGAGGTTGGATAATGTGTAGCCACTATTTAAAGAATTTAAGAAATGTGGTAAGGAAAATTGTGGGTACTATATCCTGGTGAACCTGACGTCAGTGGTGGGCAACTTGTTGGAGGGGATTGTGAGGCACAGGATTTACATGTATTTGTAAAATCAAGGACTGATTAGCGACAGCCAACATCACATCTCACTAACTTGGTTGAGTTTTTTTTTCGAGAATTCAAAACGTGTGGTGCTGGAAAAAGCACAGCTGTTCAGGCATTATCCAAGGAGAAGGAAATTCAATGTTTCGGGCAAGAGCCTTTCATCAGGGATTCCTGATAAAGCAGTACGTATTTCTACCCTTATTTATGGTCTCTAGAAATTTCTGTATGAGATGCTGCATGCGGCTGTTTGTTATTTTATCCCTGTCTCCTTTTACAAACAAAGTGTAATGTAAACAACCCTGCATTGTTCTGGAGATCATACAACATAGAAAGAGGAAAGATTACAAGGATTGTAAGATTAATGCTCCATCTCTCAGCAACCCTCACACATTCAATCCACAGCGAGTAAACACTTCCTTTTATTTTGATATGATAAAAGATACAAGGAAGGGGTTAACTGAACTTGTTCAGCGACGATCATTAATGTCAATCTCTATGGATTTTACTTACCCCAGTGGAGGGTCTCCATCTTTTAATGATAAATTGACTACAGTCAATGATGTATCCCATAATATGTGCGGGAGCATCACTGACAGCACGAACAGTGTGGACAAATCAGAATCTAAGAACATTAAAGTGGAACGTTGCAACAATGTGCACGGTTAATCAATTTCTGTTTGAGGGACTTCTGTATATTGTTAGTTGCCATTATTAATGTTGATCTACTTTCTACCTTCGATTACTTAATATTTTTACAATTGTGTCCTGGCTATCCTTGGTGTACCTGGTAAGCCTTATTGTCCAGTAAGTATGTGTGTATAAAAAAGGTATCACTATATTGCTGTTCCTTTCTTTTACTCTGCATTCCTTGCCACCATTGTTCCTGATCTGACTCTGAATCTGGCTATTCAGTGCACAAACCACTACTAACTGCAACAATGAGCATATTCATTCATTCTGTTCCTCTGCTTCTGACAGTGTCCAACGTGCCATCTCTCTGTTGACCTACACAGTTCTAGCTGTGAACAATGATTCACTGTACCACTGCTTTTGTTATTTAACTATTGGGAGCATTGTCACTGCCTTCTGGTTACAAACTCCGTTTCCTTCCTTTGACTCCATACCATTCCTGGCCAACATCTGATGCTGAGACAGAGGAATCACATCTGTGGGGATTCCTTTGGCCATAATCTGATTCTTGACAAGATACCCTGACCATTCCTAATTGTAACTACCATTCCCTCCTGAATATACTTCATTGGCTCATCCCATGTGTTATTTGAAACTTGAGTTATGAACTACGGCCTTAATGATAACACGAATTTGCTCTTGGACACTCCCAGCTTCAAACCTGCAGAAGCAATACTGAGTTGAAACTCCACAGCTCATGTCTGAACTTACACCTGAATCTCATCCATCTATCACACTTTGCACACTGATCTTTATTATAGAGATGCTAGAGTTGCACTGGAGTAGACAATGTCCAAAATCAAAATGTATTAGGTTCCAGTCCTGATTGCAAGCTTTCGGAGTGCTAGTCCTTTCTCCAAGCCTGAGGACGGAGCTCAGCAATCTTCAAATAAACCTTTTGGACTACAACCTGCTGTTGTTTGATCTTTAATGCCATCGATATTGCTATTGGGTCTGGCATCATCTTTGTTTTAATATTCTCAAGGACGTCATCACATCTGTCCATGAAATGTCCCTCTGTCTCTCTGTCGATTACACAAACCCCTTGTTAGTTGTTCATAATGAAACATGTTTCCTGCATCACTGATCTATCTCAAAGAATGTTTTTTTTCACATCTAATACCGCATACACACACATTTCTGTAACTTGTAGTGGTGAAATGGAGATAGAAGGGAATAATTACTGGAGGCCCAACTTAATGTGACTCACAGTATGGGCTGTGAATTTTCCCATGGTATGTTGTTATCTTGAAAAGCATAACACTAATATGCTGGCAAAGGTTTATAATGCTCCTCATGCTGGGCCGACTGTCCAGTTTATGGAGCAATATACTAGAATGGTCGATATAGTTCTCCAGACTGGGCTCTCCATACTATGTCTCCATTCATTGACCGTGGATATATGATGGTGATGAGGCAAATGCAATGTTTTCTACTTGAGCAGGGAGCTGCCGGGAATATTCTTCTCTTCCCAGAATAGCGGGATTCCCGGTGGTGTACATGCCTCTGAGGGGTCCCCTGTCAACTGGAAGAAGTAGAGGAACTGAAGGAACTCTCTTCCCTTATGGGTAGAGTGTTTGACCATGCATAGTACATCATGCTGGTGAATCATGTCCTGGTAGCAGCCACAGTCTCTTCATTCAGAAGTAGACAGGCATTCCAATCATCTTCGGGTCTACATGTAGGAAGAAAAGTTGGTATGTTTGATAACGTCCACCGCTCCTCTTCAACACTCATCACAACTGATCAACCACATCGTCGTATACTGTGCGGACTGAGAACACTTGGGTCACTGTGAACATCAGGGAGCAGACCATCAGGGAGATGGACCAACGCTTCTGATGACTGAACAGGTCAGAGTGAATCCGACAGTACACACTGTATCACTAAGTTCTGTAATGCAGAGTAACTTCTGCATTAAGAAGTGGTCGAAGATAAAGGAGTAGATGTGGTGTATATGGACTTTAGCAAGGCTTTCGATAGGGTATCACATGGTAGGCTACTGCAAAAATTACGGAGGTATGGCATTGAGGGTGCATTAGAGGTTTGGATTAGGAATTGGCTGGCTGGAAGGAGACAGACGGTAGTAGTTGATGGTAAAGTATCATCTTGGAGTGCAGTTACGAGCGGTGTTTCACAAGGATCTGTTTTGGGACCATTGCTGTTTGTCATTTTTATGAATGAACTGGAGGAGGGGCTAGAAGGTTGGGTGAGCAAGTTTGCGGATGATACGAAAGTCGGTGGAGTTGTTGACAGTGAGGAAGGATGTGGCAGGTTACAGCGGGATATAGATAAGCTGCAGAGCTGGGCAGAAAGGTGGCAAATGGAGTTCAATGTAGCTAAGTGTGAGATGATTCACTTTGGTAAGAGTAACAAAAAGATGGGGTACTGGGCTAATGGTCAGATACTTGGTAGTGTGGATGAGCAGAGGGATCTTGGTGTCCATGTACACAGATCTCTGAAAGTTGCCACCCAGGGAAATAGTGCTGTGAAGAAGGCATATGGCGTACTGGGCTTTATTGGTAGAGGAATTGAGTTCTGGAGTCCTGAGGTCATGTTGCAGTTGTATAAGACTCTGGTGCGGCCTTATCTGGAGTATTGTGTACAGTTTTGGTCGCCATACTATAGGAAGGATGTGGAGGCACTGGAACAGGTGCAGAGGATGTTTAGCAGGATGTTGCCTGGCATGGTAGGAAGATCGCATGAGGAAAGGCTGAGGCACTTGGGGCTGTTCTCATTGGAGCAAAGAAGGTTTAGGGGAGATTTGATAGAGGTGTACAAGATGATTAGGGGTTTAGATAGGGTTGACAGTGAGAACCTTTTTCCATGTACGGAGTCAGCTGTTACTCGGGGACACAGCTTTAAATTAAGGGGAGGTTGGTATAGGACAGATGTTACGGGTAGATTCTTTACTCAGCGGGTTGTGAGTTCATGGAATGCCCTGCCAGAATCAGTGGTGGACTCTCCCTCTTTATGGTCATTCAAGCGGGCATTGGATAAGCATATGGAGGTTATTGGGCTAGTGTAGGTTAGGTAGGCTTCGGTCGGCACAACATCGAGGGCCGAAGGGCCTGTACTGCGCTGTATTTTTCTATGTTCTATATTCTATGTAATCTCTCTCCATTTCAGTAACATACTGCCTTCCATTCTTCCTGTAACAAGACACGTTATATTTCTCGTTTTGTCTACCTGTCAAACTCTTTTCCATTGACTTTTCCTATCTCTATCTATGTGCAGATTCTCCACCTTCTCTTGATAATTTAATTTTCTTCTCAGCTTCGTGCCATCACCAAGCTTAGTTCGAATACTCTGGTACCACTCCTCAAAATCATTGATTTAGATTGTAAATTGTTGAGGACCTCGCACTGGTCACTGTGTGACTTCACTGACTATGTTCTGCCAAACTGATTAACTCTGAGTTATCCAGATGCCTACTTCATGTTTGATCACCAAGTCTCACCCATTTACGTGTGGCATATTCGATGGGCAGAATAAGACCGAGGAGCAAGAGTCGGCAATTCAGCCACTGTGGCCTGCTCCACCATTTAATATTATCATGGTTCATGCCATCACGCCCGCAGTTCCATTTTCCTGCCTGTTCTCCATAACCCTACATTTACGCAATCTCCCAGCATCCTCTGCACTCTGTAGCAGTGAATTGCACAGGGTCTCAAACCTTTCAGAGAAGTATGTTCTCCTCACCCCTGTTTTAAATCTTCTCTGCCTTATCCTAAAACGATTATCTCTTGTTCTAGATCGCCCCACATGAGGAAACATCCACTCCATTTCGAGATTGTCAATCACCCGTAGTATCTTCTGAACCTCTTATTCTTCTAAACTCCAGAAAATATAGGTCTAACCTACTCAATCTCTCTTCACAAGACAAACTCGTCATCTCTGGAATCAATCTAGTGAGTCTCTTCTGAGTTGGCTCTAATGCAACTGCATTCCATCTGCTGTCAGGGCAGCAAAACTGTACAAAGTACTTCAATTCCGGTCTCACTACTACCTTGTAGATTTACAGCAATTCTGCCCTTGTTTCATAGTCTATTCTTGTGCAAAGAAACACTGAAATTACACTTGCCTTCCTCATAAGCTGCAGTACCTGCATGTGAGTTTTATGTGATATGCATAAGGGCATCTAGATGCCACTCAGTGTAAGCACTCTGAAATTACTCTGCATTTGGATAATAAGTTGCAATTCTGTTCCTCTGATCAAAATGGATAAACCCTTAGTTATTCATGTTAAAATTTATCTACCAAATGTTGGCCCATTCATCGAAACTTTTCATGTCAGTTTTTTTTCACATATTAACTGCATAAACCTACATTTCCACCAATTTTGCCATCATCTGAACGTTTGGCTGGAAGGTTTTCTATCCTCTTATCCAATTAATACAATAAATGAAAAAAAGTTAGGGTCTGTGGTCTGAACGCTGTGGCACCAAAAAGTTGTCAACCAGGCTGTGAAGAAGTGAAATGGATTCATCCATTTACTGTGTGTGAGTCAGCCTTCTATTGCTGACTCCTTCTGGTGATCTTTGTAAAAATAAGGCCATCTTTCATTCTTGTAGCTCCAATGGATATTGGATCAACCTGATTATCCTGTCTTTATAGTTAACGTTATCATTGCAGAAGTCAATTATGGAAACATCTCTGAGCTACTTCCAAAACAATAATATCCTTTCCTCACTGAGGAGACCAATTCTGAACACACTACTTCAGATGTGATTTCACTAAGACCATGTACAGCGGGAGCAACACTTTGCCAGGCTGCTGTGAGGTTCCCATTCAGGTTAGAACACTCTCAACTCTCTGGGGAATGCACAGCATTGTTGAAAGTGCATGTCCTTCTCTAATCTACCGGCATAACTGTAGATCTGGTGAAAATGTCACAATGACACTTGAGAAAAATGATTAAGATATGATTGGATGGTTTCAATGTCTCGACAGAACTCGCTAAGTATCTCGCCTGAATTTGCCATTAATCTCCACAGTGCCCACGTCATTCATATTATACAGAATCTGCTAAGGCGGAGGTTAGAAGCAGCCAGGAGAAGCAAACGTTGATGTAAGTCATATGTCAATGTCAAAACCGCAACACAAATGGACATGTTGTAGAACAGAAAATTAGATATACAGGTTTGTGTGCACTGCAGTAATAATGGACAACTTCAAGTTTTTCGAAACCATGTTAACCCAGCTGAATGGTATTGCTGGGAAAAATGGTTTTATGAACATTTAAGAGATGATTCGCTTTAACATTATTTTGAGCACCGAGGTAGATATTGGGCTTGTTTGGAAATTATGTCATGTGATCAGAAGAGGTAATTGAAAACCTTGCAGTAAAGGAACTTTTGAGAATAGTGATGATAAAAATTTTGTATGACGTCTGAATGCAAAGCCTTGTTTCTAAAATGGGAAGACACCTGAAGCGTGCAAGCTATCATGAGGAGCAAGTTGACTTAAACGAATTGGATAAGAACATTGAAAAGAGATTTAATAAAAAGTAGGCAATGGCTATTGTTTAATTAAACACCATAAGATATGCAATATATATATTCCCACCACAGTGAGAAGAGCAAAATGGAAAGGTGACTCAATGATGGTTAACAATAAAAGTTAAAGATTGCATTAGATGAAAGGAAGCGTCTCAGAAAAATGCCTGATATTGTCAGAAGCCATGGATTTAACGTCATTTAGGACCCAGCAAAGGAGCACCAATAAACTGACATGGAAATCAAAGAGAACAAGAATGCAAACTAACAAGAAACATCAACAAAGTGAAGGCAAGTTCAAAGGAGGAGTGGTGAATATCCAGACAGGATAATTTATTCCAGAGAACTAAGAAATTGCAGAGTGACTAAACAGTTACTTTCATGTCTGTCTTCGCATGGCAAGATTCTTTGATGAGGAAACTCTGTCTTTGTTCTCTCGTGATTCAGAAAGTGCAAGGTGTTCTCAGTGAAACTTAGAAAATTCACACAGATGGGATTGACTAACACAGGGGTATGGAGAATTAGAAGCAGGCAAGGTGAGAGAGAATGCGAAGATACTCTAAAGGTACGTCAAGTGGAGCAGCATACGTTGAGAACAATTAGCACTGATTGGAAATTAAGAGGGCATCTATGTGTGTAGCTGACGAACATTGATATATTATTACATGAGTGCTTCACATCTGTTTTATTTGGGAGAAGAGGGTTGCAGGTACAAAATTCGGGAAGTTGGCCTTTGAAGCTCTTGAACAGATTGATTGAAAATGAGCGCAGGGATTGGGGGCTTTCTCTGGTACGAAATTGGATCAATCACCAGGTCAGAATCAGTTGTACCTCAGGCTGCCCTTCGACAAAAGGGCGTAACGGCCCTGACCCAAACGTTTCAGTAGAATTTGTCTACAAGGGAGGTGCCAGAGGACGGGACAACAGCTAATGTGGAGCCATTGAACAGGAAAATGTTGACCAGAGAGTATCAGGTCAGTGTCATGGAAACTATTGGAGAAAATACGGAAAACGAAAATTCATCCACATTTACAGAGACAATGATTGATCAGGGATCGTCATCATGACTCCATCACAGGGAAATCACACCTAACGAGGAGGTCTTTTATATAGATTATCAACAAGGCCTTTGACAAAGCCCCAGAAGTGAAGCTGATAAATCAAACCGAATCCGACAGTATCAATGTTTAAAATAATTTTAAGATGATTTTTGAAAGGTTTTAGGGAAGTTTCAGAGTTAGGTTCTTTCCACAGAGTGTGGTATGTGCTTGTAATGCATTGCCAGCGTTGGGAGTAGAGTCAGATACGTTAGGGATATTTAAGCAATTCTTACAGGAGGATAAAAAAAGGCAGAACATTGATAGCCAAAGGGTCTATACACCTCTGTACTGTTCTTGTTCTATTTCTACAGCATTCGAAAAGTCAGACGGGCAAATCAATGACAGATGGAATTTAAACCTGACCTCCAAGGTATATGCAGGGCAGTGAGTTCTGAAGCCAGGAGTCAATACAGGGAATGGCAATAGCATGCTGACCAGTGTACATAGGCTACCAAGCTGTAACATTGAAAAGGATCTGGATCTCTTGGTACACCAGACAGTGAAAGCAAAATCGCAGGAACAGAAAGCAGTTAAGTTAACAGATTGTATGTTAACCTTTACTTCGAGGGGATTTGCATACAAGAATCAGGATGTGTTACTGCAGCTGTACTGGGCCTTGGTGAGACCCCATCTCCAATATTGTGCAGCATTGTGTGCAGTTTTGGTTTCGTTATGTAATAAAGGACAAATCTGACACTGAGAGAGTGCCGCGAAAGACGACTGGACTGATCTCTGGGATGACAGGCTTGTTGTGAGAGCAGAGATTGATCGACTGGGTCTGTATTACATATGGTTAAGGAATATGAGTGGAGATCTCAATGAAATATGTAAAGCTCTGACAGGGTGAGACTCATTGGAAGCAGGGATGAAATCCTCCGGCTAAGACGTCGAAAACAATGGCCCACAGTATTGAATACAGGCATTCCACTCTGCATTGAGATGAGAATGAATGTCTGCTCTCAGAGACCGGTGAACTTGAGGAGTTTTCATCCACATACGGCTGTGGAATCTAAGGTACTGAATATAAATGAGGATTTCTTTTTGACAGTGTAAGGATAGGGATAGAGTGGTGATAGAGGATCAGGCATCATTATATTGAATAGAGAGAAAAATGATGGACTGAAAAGAGTACTGCAGTTCCTATTTATATTTCTCTCCGTTTGTTGATCACATTAAGGAATGTGTACATTTGTGGGAAAAGTACATTGGGGAGATGTTAGGCCATGAACTCGAATGGGGAATGCTCAGTGCGTTGAATGGCCTACTCCTTGCCCGATGTTTCTGTGCAGTCTGTGGGAAAGCTCTGTAAGTGTTGCCACAGACTCTCATGTGAGGAAGAAGGCATCTTCAGGGTTAACAGGGTGTGTTTCCGGTTCCTTTTTGCCAATAACGACACTTGTGCTGGATATACTCTCTGGTTTTATCCTTAAAGACGTTGGAGGAGTTTGATGCAATTGAGTGTCTTGCTTGGCCATTTCAGAGACCGTTGAAGAGGTTATCACATGCCTTTGTGTCTGGAGTCACTTTTCGGCCAGACTAGGAAAGCAGGGGAGTTTTGCTTCCTGAAAATATTATGGAGAAGCAAATTTGTGTCTACAATCGACATTGGCTTTCAAGGTCGTTATTACAACACAAGATTTTAGATCTCGAGATTTTATTAATTTTTTTATAACTTCTGCCAGTTGCCAGAGCATTAGCCTGATCTGGATTAGTAATCCAGCGGCATTTCCACAACAGCATCAGCTACGCATGTGACCGATCAGAAACAGAGCACATAATTTCTGTGCTGCTTGACAGTTGTTTTGAGGATGCAACTCTGAAGATGGATGAGGGACTTCCAGAAGATGTAGTGTACCTGGACTTTCAGAAAGCTTTTGATAAAGTCGCACATAGGAAGTTAGTGAGCATAATTTGGGCGCATGGTATTGGGGGCAAAGTACTAACTTGGATTGAAAGTTGGTTGGCTGACAGGAAACAAAGGGTGGTGATAAACGGCTCCATTTCGGAATGGCAGGCAGTGACCAGTGGGGTACCGTAGGGATCAGTGCTGGGACCACAGCTTTTTACAATATATATTAATGATATAGAAGATGGTATTAATAATAACATTACCAAATTTGCTGATGTTACTAAGCTGGGTGGCAGGATGAAATGTGAGGAGGATGTTAGGAGATTACAGGGTGACCTGGACAGGTTGGTGAGTGGTCAGATGCATGGCAGATGCAGTTTAACGTGGATAAATGTATGGTTATCCACTTTGGTGGCAAGAACAGGAAGGCAGATTATTACCTAAATGGAATCAGTTTAGGTAAAGAGGGAGTACAAAGAGATCTGGGTGTTCTTGTACACCAGTCAATGAAGGTAAACATGTAGGTATAGCAGATAGTGAAGAAGGCTAATACCACGCTGGCCTTCATATCAAGAGGGATTGAGTATAGAAGCAAAGAGGTTCTTCTGCAGCTGTACAGGGCCCTGGTGAGACCACACCTGGAATATTGTGTGCAGTTCTGGTCTCCAAATTTGAGGAAAGACATTTTATCTATTGAGGGAGTGCAGCGTAGGTTCACGAGGTCAATTCCTGGAATGGTGGGACTACCTTACGCTGAAAGACTGGAGCGACTGGGCTTGTATACCCTTGAGTTTAGAAGACTGAGAGCGGATCTGATTGAGACATATAAGATTATTAAAGGATTGGACACTCTGGAGGCAGGAAGCATGTTTCTGCTGATGGGTGAGTGCCGAACCAGAGGACACAGCTTAAAAATACAGGGTAGACCATTTAGGACAGAGATGAGGAGAAACCTCTTCACCCAGAGAGTGGTGGCTGTGTGGAATGCTCTGCCCCAGAGGGCAGTGGAAGCCCAGTCTCTGGATTCATTTAAGAAAGAGTTGGAGAGAGCTCTCAATGATAGTGGAATCAAGGGTTATGGAGATAAGGCAGGAAGAGGATACTGATTAAGGATGATCAGCCGCGATCCTATTGAATGGTGGTGCAGGATCGAAGGGCAGAATGGCCTACTCCTGCACCTATTGTCTATTGTTGTCAAAAACAACTTTCACCAATTTGATTATTGTGGACTGAGGATGTGGTATCGGTCAGATTGTTATTGTTCCTCTCAGGGAGGACTGGACATCGATGTGTAATTTTCGACAGGCCAGTTAGATGTCAGAGTTGGAACTGGAATGAAACATCTTCCACAGGGACATGGCTTGTTGTGCAGCACTCGTCTTAAGTCCTTTTGCAGGAATGGTGTCAGGTCCCATTGTCTTTGTCGAATCTACTATGTTCAGCTGTATCTTGATGTTAGGTGCAGCGAGTCGAATTGTTTGAATCCGACATCGTGATTGTGTGGGCATCATGACGAGAATGAGATGGATGATCCATGCAACACTTCTGGTTGAGGATAGTGCAGATACTGCATCCTTGTCTTTGAAATACGTGTGCCACCTTTTGTGTGTAACGTGTTTGTGTTTCCCTCTGGTTGTCTCCCCTACCATGATTAAGATCTGTGTAGTGTTAGTGATGCCAGTCATATGCAGCATCAGAACCACTTATTAGGATGGGCAATTGTGGAGCCCTGTCTTCCAGTGAGTTGTTTAACAGTCCATTATCATTTATGACTGTATTTGGCAGTACTGCAGAACTTCGATCTGATCTGCTGGCATTTGGATCATTTTGTCTTCTGCATCAGGTGGGTGACATGGTGGCACAGTGGTTAACACTGCTGCCTTATAGCACCAGAGACCTGGGTTCAATTCCCACCTCAGGCAATTGTCTGTGTGGAGTTTGCACATTCTCCTTGTGTCTGCGTGGGTTTGCCCTGGTTTCCTCCCACCATCCAAAGGTGTGCAGGTTAGGTGAATTGGCCATGCTAAATTGCCCGTAGTGTTTGGTGAAGGAGTAAATGTAGGGAACTGGGTCTGGGTGGGTTGCACTTCGGAGGGGCAGTGTAGACGTGTTGGGCCAAAGGGCCTGTTTCCACACTGTGAGCAATCGATTCCTGCTGTTTGGAATATAAGCAGTCAATTGCGGTAGTTTTAATGGATTATCATCAAGTTTAGGTGCACATGGTTCCGATTCTCGCATTTTCATCCACACTCTTCAATGAACCCTAGATCTGATTGTTGATAATGATAGAGTAAGGGATTATCCAGGGGGAAAAGTTACAGATTGTGATTGAATATAATTCTGTTTCTGCTGCTGCTGTGGTCCACAGCACCACACAAATGCTCAGTTTGGAGCTGCAATTTCTGCAATGCAATTCTGTTCCCTGTCCCCACTTGACATCTAGACCTATTCACTCATCAACCCTGTACTCAGTGACCTGCTCTGGTGTCTGATGTGGTAACACTTCCATTTTAATATTCTCATCCTGCTCGGTGTTCTCTCCCTGCTGTCAATCGTCCAATTTGCCACATTCCTCAAAACCCTTTAAAATATTAATTTCAATCTTTTCCCTTCAGTCGTGTCGTCTTGTTTTTAAATGAATCTCTCTCTCACTCTCTCTCTCTCCCCCCTCAACAACAAGTATACCGTTTTCGATACATGTGGGGGGGACAACTTACCAGGGGTGAGTAATAGGGCTCAGGCCTCTGGCATGGAGCCTGTCCCCATTGATCAGAAGGGAAGGGTGGAGAAGAGCAGAGCAATAGTAATTGGGGATAGTTCGGGGCACAGATAGGTGGTTTTGCGGGGGCGAGAGAGACTCACGTTTGGTATGTTGCCTCCCAGGTGCAAGGGTACGTGATGTCTCTGATCGTGTTTTCCGGGTCCTTAAGGGAGAGGTGGAGCAGCCTGAAGTCGTGGTCCACATTGGCACCAATGACATAGATAGGACGAGGGCTGAGGATGTTAGGCAGGCTTTCAGGTAGCTAGGTTGGAAGCTCAGAGTTAGAACGAACAGAGTTGTTGTCTCTGGTTTGTTACCAGTGCCACGTGATAGAGAGTCGAGGAAGAGGGAGAGAGAACAGTTAAATGCGTGGCTACAGGGATGGTGCAGGAGGGAGGGATTCCGGTATTTGGATCACTGGGGTTCTTTCTGGGGAAGTTGGGACCTCTATAAACAGGATGGTCTACATCTGAACCAGTATCCTTGGCGGGAGGTTTGCTAGTGCTCTTGGCGGGCGTTTAAACTAACTCTGCAGGGGCATGGAAACCTAGACTGTAGCTTTAGGGTACAGGACCTGGAGCGTAGGGAGGTAAGGAACATGGCATCAATCTCAAAGTAGGGTGCCTGTAAACAGGAAAGTGGCTTGAAGTGTGTATACTTCAATGCAAGAAGTATATGAAATAAGGTAGGTGAACTTGCAGCATGGGTTGGTACATGGGACTTCGATGTTGTGGCTATTACGGAGACATGGGTAGAGCAGGGACAGGATTGGCTATTGCAGGTTCCAGGGTTTAAATGTTTTAGTAGGGTCAGAAGATGGGGTAAAAGAGGGGGAGGTGTGGCATTGCTTGTCAAAGATAGTATTACATCGGTGGAAAGGACGGTGGATGAAGACTCGCCATCTGAGGTAGTTTCGGCTGAGGTTAGGAATAGATAAGGTGAGGTCACCCTGTTAGGAGTCTTTTACAGGCCTCCTAATAGTCCTAGACACGTAGAAGAAAGGATTTCGAGGATGATTCAGGAGAAGAGTGAAAGTAATAGGGTGGTTGTTATGGGGGCTTTAACTTTCATGATATTGATTGGGAAAGCTATAGCTCGAGTTCGTTAGATGGGTCGGTGTTTGTCCAATGTGTGCAGGAGGGTTTCCTGACACAATATGTAGACAGGCCAACAAGAGGTGAGGCCATACTGGATTTGGTTCTGGGTAACGAACTAGGCCAGGTGTTAGAATTAGAGGTAGGTGAGCACTTTGCGGTCAGTGACCACAATTCTGTGACTTTTACTTTAGTGATGGAGAGGGATAAGTGTGCACTGCAGGGCAACAGTTATAGTTGGGGGCAGGGAAATTATGATGCGGTGAGGCATGACTTAGGATGCGTGGCTTCGAAAAGTAGGCTTCAAGGCAAGAGCGTAATTGATATGTGGAACTTGTTCAAGGAGCAACTATTGAGTGTCCTTGATAAGTATGTACCTGTCAGGCGGGGAGGAAAGGGTCGTGTGAGGGAGCGCTGGTTTAATAAGGAATTGGAATTCCCTTGTTAAATGTAGAGGGCGACCTATTTAAAGATGAGGCGTGAAAGTTCAATTGGGGCGATTGAGAGTTATAAGTTAGCCAGGAAGGACCTGAAAAGAGAGCTAAGAGCAGCAGGGAGGGGACATGAAAGGTCCTTAGTTGGTAGGATTAGAGAAAATCCTAAGGCTTTCTATAGGTATGTCAGGAATAAAAGAATGACTAGGGTAGGAATAGGTCCAGTCAAGCATAGTAGTGGGAAGTTGCGTGTGGAGGCTGAAGAGATTGGGGAGACACTGAATGAACACTTTTCGTCAGTATTCACTCAGGAACAGGACATTGTTGCCGATGTGAATATTGTGTCACAATTAAGTAGAATGCATGGCTTTGAGATATGTAGGAAAGAGGTGTTAGAAATTCTGGAAAGGGTGAAAATAGGTAAGTCCCCTGGGCCTGATGGCCTTTTATCTTAGGATTCTCTGGGAAGCAAGGGAGGAGATTGCAGAGCCATTGGCCTTGATTTTTATGTCCCCGTTGTCTACAGGAATTGTGCCAGAAGACTGGACGCTAGCAAATGAGGTTCCCTTGTTCAAGAAGCGGAGTAGGGATAACCGTAGTAACTATATGCTGGTGAGTCTCACTTCTGTTGTGGGCAAAGTCTTGGAGAGAATTGTAAGGGATAGGATTTATGAACATCTGGAAAGGAATAATGTGATCAAGGATACTCAGCATGGTTTTGTGAAGGGCAGGTCGTGCCTCACAAACCTTTTTGAATTCTTTGAGAAGGTGACTAAGGAGGTGGACGAGGGGGGAAAGCGGTAGATGTGGTGTGTCTGGATTTTAGTAAGGCGTTTGATAAGGTTCCCCATGGTAGGCTACTGCAAAAAATAGGGAGGTATGACATTGAGGGTGAGTTGGAGGTTTGGATTAGGAATTGGCTGGCTGGTAGAAGACAGAGGGTAGTAGTTGATGTTAAAGTGCCATCTTGGAGTGCAGTTACTAGCGGTGATCTGCAAGGATCTGTTTTGGGACCATTGCTGTTTGTCATTTTTGTAAATGACCTGGAGGAAGGGTTAGAAGGTTGGGTGAGCAAGTTTGCGGATGATACAAAAGTCGGAGGAGTTGTAGACAGTGAGGATGGATGTGGCAGGTTACAGCGGGATATAGAGAAGCTGCAGAGCTGGGCAGAAAGGTGGCAAATGGAGTTCAATGTAGCTAAGTGTGAGGCGATTCACTTTGGTAAGAGTAACAAAAAGATGGGGTACTGGGCTAATGGTCGGATACTTGGTAGTGTGGATGAGCAGAGGGATCTTGGTGTCCATGTACACAGATCTTTGAAAGTTGCCACCCTTGTAAATAGTGCGGTGAAGAAGGCATATGGCGTACTGGCATTTATTGGTAGAGGAATTGAGTTCCGGAGTTCTGAGGTCATGCTGCGGTTGTATCAGACTCTGGCGCGGCCGCATCTGGAGTATTGTGTGCAGTTTTGGTCGCCATACTATAGAAAGGATGGAACGGGTGCAGAGGAGGTTTACCAGGTTGTTGCCTGGTATGGTAGGAAGATCGTATGAGGAAAGGCTGCGGCACTTGGGGTTGTTTTCATTGGAGAAAAGAAGGTTTAGGGGTGACTTGATAGAGGTATACAAGATGATTAGGGGTTTAGATAGGGTTGACCATGAGAACCTTTTTCCAAGTATGGAGTCAGCTATTACAAGGGGGCATAGCTTTAAATTAAGGGGTGGTAAGTATAGGAGAGATGTTAGGGGTAGGTTCTTTAGTCAGCGAGTCGTGAGTTCATGGAATGCCCTGCCAGTAGCAGTGGTGGACTCTCCCTCTTTATGGACATTTAAGCGGGCATTGGATATGCATATGGAGGATAGTGGGCTAGTGTAGGTTAGGTGGGCTTGGATCGGCGCAACATCGCGGGCCAATGGACCTGTACTGCGCTGTATTCTTTATGTTCTATGTGCTATGTTCTCTCTCTCTCTCTCTCTCTCTTTTTCTCTCTCTGACCATGATAAAGAGCTCTGCAGTGTCAATGATGTCAACGTTATGCACTTTCAGAACCAATTAAGTTTTGCACCTTGCCTTGTCACTCACTTCCCACGTATGTGTTGAACAAGGCATAGAAGCTGTTTTGACACATGAAGTGTCATGAAACGTGTTCAAATCAGAAACTATTGGCGAAATTAACAGGTCTAGCAGCATGTTGAGTGAAAGCAGAGTTAAAATTTCGAGAGCTCTGCCCCTTC
Organism: Chiloscyllium punctatum; assembly: GCF_047496795.1. NCBI lineage: Eukaryota > Metazoa > Chordata > Chondrichthyes > Orectolobiformes > Hemiscylliidae > Chiloscyllium > Chiloscyllium punctatum. The sequence goes on from NC_092790.1 coordinate 15,987,237, forward strand.
TTCAAAGCTCCCATTTCCTCCAGCACTTTTTGTTTTTGTTACAGATTTCCAGTATGCACAGTACTTTATTTTACTGAAAATGTTTCCTTACCTGTCTATTTCTGGAGAAACCCAACAGGTCTGGCAGCGTCTGTGGAGACAGGAAACAGGCTTAACATTTCAATTCCCACTGGTCACTGGTCAGAGTTGGAAAAAGGGCTGTTTAATTCCGTCATAAAAGTAGAGGAAGGGTGACTGGAAAGAAAGGGTGTGGTGGCCCAGTGCAAAAGACAGATGGGCTTTAGTCGTAATGGAAGAGAAATAGATGTAAAATGCGTGTAAATTCTGGTGTGGGTGGGTGAAATGGACATTGGCGAAAATGCGAATGGACAATACTGATTGCAAGAGAAAGAAGATGAAACAAAACAATGTCATTCAGAGTTGGGTGGGAGAATGTATGAAAAATGGAGAACACTCATAATAATCGAGCAGGCTGTGAAGTTGTGGATTTGAATTTTATGTCCTACAGGCTGTAACGTACCAAAATGTAAAGTTAAGTGTTACTCGAGCTTGATGTGCTTCGTTTGAACATTGCAGCAGCTCAGGATAGAAACGTTTGCATGATAGCAAGATAGGTTATTGGAATGGGCAGGACTCAGAAGGTAAGGGTTATCCCTACAGACAGAGTGGAAGTGTTCCACAAAATAATCTCTGTTTGCTCTCGTCAATGTAAAGAAGACAGTAGTGTGACCAGCTCTGATAGGAGATTGGATTGAAAGAGTACACGTGAAATGCTGCTTTACCTCGAAAGTGTGTTTTGGGTTGCTAAGCAATTAAAATAAAAGAGTCAAATGCCTGGCGTTATTTCTTTTTCGATATCGACGATATGGCAGGATGTTGGGATGTAGTCAGCAACAGCTGTAATGGTGTTATATTGAGTTCTTTTCTAATTACTGAAAAGCTATTCCCCACACCCTGGAAACAGGGACAGGCAGCAATTTGTTTCATATGTACCTACCTGCTTCGAACCAGTTTCCTTTGTCTAAATCGCACTTGCTAGTCTGGTCCATGCAATAGCATCTGCAAATTTAATGCTTATTATGCTATAGTTTAAACACGCAATGTTCAATCTACTCCACAACTTTCTTGCTTTGGTGCACTATACCTCTTCGTATAAATTCAGGGAACTATTAAGACTTCTTAACTACAGCTTCCTCTTTCCTGATCATTTCAACTTCCTGTGGTCTGAATCTGTCTCCTTTTAAACTGGGGATGTTATATTTGGCAGCCGTCTTGGATCCTCCCTGACTCCTGTGATTCCTGGAAGATCACTAACAAAGCGTCCACAATCTCCTCAGTTGCCACCTTAGAAAAATAGGGTGTGGTCCATTTGTTATTGGGTGATTTATGTACTTTCAGAGCTTTCAGCTTTCCCAGCACCTTCTCCTTAGTGGTGGCCATTATACTCACCTCTGCCCCCTGACATTTTTTAAAGTTCTGGGAGGCTACTGGTGTCTTCCATTGTAACTCTTCAACACCACTGACATTTCTTTGTTTCCTGTTAGTACTCCAGCCACATTTCCCAGCAGTCTAATGTTTGCCCTTGATTCCCTCTCCTCCCTTTTATTTATCTAAAATCCTTTTTCAAAGTGTTATTATTTTATTAACAAGCTTATCATCATATTTTATTGTCTCCTCCTTATTTTTTCTCTTAGTGATCTTCCACTTGTAGTTAAAGACTTCCTCATCCCGCAGATTCCAATAAGCTTCACCACGTTGTATAATTTCCGATTTGTTTTTATGTTGTTCCTTCCTTCCCCTTTTCAAACACTGTAATGTTGTCTTTTCCTGAGTATGTTTCTTCTTCCTTGGGATGAATGCCAACTGTACTTCTGAATTAACCCCAGAAACTCCTGCTATTGTTGCTTCGTTGTCAACCCTGCCGAACTTCCCTTCCAATTACCGTCTCCACAATGCAAAGAAGACCACATTGATGGCAATTGAAACGGTTCATGAGGTGTTTGGATGTGAAGAAAAATCTCTGCCAGCTGTTGAATGATCATTGGGGCCTTGGATAGAGGTGAGAGAGGAGGTGATGGCGTAGATTTTACCCCTCTTGCCGTGGCAAAACATAGTGCTGGTAATGGAGGATGTAGGCGTGGATCTATGGAGGGAGTTGTTGAGGGAATAGCCTGTGCGGAATGGCTGAAAGAGTGGGGAAGGAAACATATCTCTGGTGGTGGGGTCTGACTTTATGTGGCGGAAATGGCAGCGGATGATACGCTATATCCAGAGATTAGTTGAGTAGAATGTGAGAACCAAGGGGATTCTAACTTATTGTGGTTGGAGGGATGGGCTTCAAGGGTGGAGGTGCGGGAAGTGGACGAGATGCACGGGAAAACATTGTTGAATACTTGTGTGTGAAATTGCGGTCTTTGAAATAGGAGGCCATCTGTCATGCGCTGGAGTGTAATTGCTCCTCCTGGGAGGAGGTATGGCTGAGGCGGAGGAATTGAGAGTAAGGTAAGGGATAATTTTTTTTTCTGGATTGGAGGTGGGAGGAATTGGGTTAGGAAGAGGTGTAATCCAGGAATCTGTGAGACTCTGTAGGTTTGAAGTAGATACCCGTGTTAAATCAGCCATTGAAAATGAAGACAGAAAGTTCCAGAGAGGGAAGGGAAGTGTCCGAGATGGTCCAGATGAACTTGGAATCAGGGCAGAAGCTGTTTATCAATGTGATGAACAGTTCAACATGCTCACCTGGAGCAAGGATGCCTCACAACACGGCATCCATGTCGATTTCAACAGTTTCCTTACCTCCCAGACACCCACCTCATCCCAGATCTAACCTTCCAAATCTGCACTGCCCACTTTGTCTGTCCTACCTGTTCATCTTCCTTCCCACCTATCTGCTACATCCTTTTCTCTGATCAATCAGCATTTTTCCCCACCTGAATCGACCTATTGCCTTCCCAGCTACCTTTATTCCAGCCCCACACATTTCTATTTCTCTCAAAGCCCCCTTCTCTCCCAAGTCCACAATCCCGATGAGAGGCTTATGGCCGAAATGTCGATTCCCCTGCTGCTCAGATGCTGCCTGAGATGTTGTGCTTTTCCAGCGCCACGATTTTCGACTCTAACACCCAACATGTGCAATCCTCACTTTCTTCCCTTCCAAATACCTCCGGAGAGTTCCTCCCCTTTGTCCATATATTTACATTATTCAATTTTATTTGTGTTTCACCCAAAAGTTAGCAATATATATAACTGAAAGAGGACGTTTTCAGAGATGGGGCACGGAGAATGATAGAAGGATTTATTAACTGAATGCAAAGAGAGAAAGAGAGATAGAGAATACAGATAACGAGAAAACTCATAAAAAAGTGAAAACCTAGATTGTCAATAGTAGTAAATGCACTTCCCTATTTGTTTTAGCAATTCCCTTGTGCTGTGGTTCTTTGTACAGTGTGCACAACGGAGCAATATTTTCAAAAGCTGGGGTCTGATGACAGAAATATTATCTGCAATAAGTTGACACACACCAGTTGTTGACAGAACTCAGAAGGCCAACACATTGATTTCCGGTTAGGAAGTGGATTAATTGAAATAAAGTGTGACACTGGCATCAGGAATTAGTTAAGAATGGGAAGTGACAGCAGCGAATCCCTGAAAGCAGAGGGGGTGAAGATTCCGGATGGGAGGTTGGCTGGAGCCGGTGCACAGACCCCCTGCTCCTAACTCCCACAGCACATTGATCCGCTGCAGAAGACAACATTTTAAACTTACAGGTCCTCAATAAGACCAGCCAGAACACCACCTTCGTCACCATCTGGACAGGACCCAGACCCGTCATCTCCAGACCTACAGTTGCACCTATTTTATCTGTGGCCGCAAAGCCTACCCTTGGTTGCTGGTATCCTGGACTGGGAGCTGTTATGTTGGGTATGCCGTTCCATTCATCTATCACTCCCAGTCCCCTCCCTTCCCAAAGCCCGTGACCTACAGCAGACGAGCCCTCGCGGCCATTGAAGCAGCTCTCTGCCTGATATCACCCCACTCTGCAACCCTATGGTTACAGGTAGAAGCCCACATACTCGCAGCCACATGAGAGGAGGTGGCAATCTCCACAGCAAACGCTGTGAATGTACTCGCTCAGCTGAATGCAGAGGCTGTTACCATCCGTAATGTGGCTGTGCAGAACAAGATGGCCCTGGACTACCTGCTCGCGGCGAAAGGGGACACATGTGTCCTTTTTGTTGCTGACTGCTGCACTTACATCACTGACCCCAGTGAAAACATCACAGACCTGGCCCAACATATCCAGCAGCCAGCTTCTCTCCTGCATAAGCAGAACACCGGTTGGGACCTATGGGACTGGGCAGCCTCCTGGCTGGGGTCATGGGGGATAGGCCTACAGAAAGGACTGATAGCCCACATTGCTATCATTACCGGCCTTATAGTGCTAGCTAAGGCGTTCGATAAGGTACCCCATGGCAGGCTAATGCAAAAACTACGGAGGTATGGCATTGAGGGTGCATTAGAGGTTTGGATTAGGAATTGGCTGGCTGGAAGGAGACAGAGGGTAGTAGTTGATGGTATAGGTTTATCTTGGAGCGCAGTTACTAGCAGTGTTCCACAAGGATCTGTTTTGTCATTTTTATAAATGACCTGGAGGAGGGGCTTGAAGGCTGGGTGAGCAAGTTTGTGGATGACACGACAGTCGGTGGCGTTGTGGACAGCGAATAAGGATGTGGCAGGTTACAGCGCGATATAGATAAGTTGCACAGCTGGGCAGTAAGCTGGCAAATGGAATTCAATGTAGCTAAGTGTGAAGTCATTCACTTTGGTAGGAGTAACAAGAAGATGGATTACTGGGCTAATGGTAGACTACTTGGTAGTGTGGATGAGCAGAGGGATCTTGGTGTCCATGTACACAGATCTTTGAAAGTTGCCACCCAGGTAAATAGTGCTGTGAAGAAGGCATATGGTGTACTGGGCTTTATTGGTAGAGGAATTGAGTTCAGGAGTCCTGAGGTCATGTTGCAGTTGTATAAGACTCTGGTGCGGCCTCATCTGGAGTATTGTGTGCAGTTTTGGTTGCCATACCATAAGAAGGATGTGGAGGCATTGGAACGAGTGCAGAGGAGATTTACCAGGATGTTGCCTGGCATGGTAGGAAGATCGTATGAGGAAAGGCTGAGGCACTTGGGGCTGTTCTCATTTGAGCAAAGAAGGTTTAGGGGAGATTTGATAGAGGTGTACAAGATGATTAGGGGTTTAGATAGGGTTGACAGTGAGAACCTTTTTTCACGTATGGAGTCAGCTGTTATGAGGGGACACAGCTTTAAATTAAAGGGTGGTAGGTATAGGACAGATGTTACGGGTAGATTTTTTACTCAGCGGGTTGTGAGTTCATGGAATGCCCTGCCAGTAGCAGTGGTGGACTCTCCCTCTTTATGGTCATTTAAGCGGGCATTGGACAAGCATATGGAGGTTATTGGGCTAGTGTAGGTTAGGTAGGCTTCGGTCGGCACAACATCGAGGGCCGAAGGGCCTGTACTGCGCTGTATTTCTCTATGTTCTATTTTCTATGTTCTATATCAAAACTTCTTGGTATAGGGTCCAGAAACGTTTCTTTTTAAACAGAAAGCAGCAAATGTCAGGAATTCTCTATTACAGAGAGTTGGTGGTGCAAGATCACTGCAAGTGTTTAAAGAGGAGGTGCATGGATTTTGACCTGTCAGAGAGATGAGAGCTGTGAAGATTGAGCATTAAAGAGGACTTGAGACCTCGAGCATATCAGCCATGATCTTCGTGAAAGGCAAGACAGGTGTAGGGGTTTAGGGAGTGGCGAACGACCTGCTTCTATTTCTAAGGGGTGGATACATTTTCCCTGTATTTAACTTTCTTTGTGACAGAGGGTCACATACAAGTTAGACTAAAAGACAGAAATTTCTAAACTCTGTTTGACTTCAAGGAGCTGAGAGTGAATCCTTCAGGGCGGCTATGTTTTCAACCTCTGTCTTAGGAACTGTAAAGAAGTGACCTGTGTCTGTGCTTGAGTGATTGAGTGTGTGGGAATTTTCCAGAAACTATTTATTCTCTGCATATTTGTCTGTGTGTTTGGGGAGGGAGGGTAGATTTTGTCTTATATCACATTTTTCGAAATAACGCAGAAAATGCCACTTGTTATATCAACTCCAATTATTTCAGTACATCGTTGAATACAGTGGCATGTTTGAAAAGCTTTCTCTGCCCTCTATCAAACTGGGAGTTTTGACTCCAGGCTGATGCATAATTTGTTTATTTTCCTTCCTCACAGTTAATGTAATGACGATCTACGTCTTGCTTTATAAAGATTGTGGATTGTCTCCATGTGTCAGATGTTACCTAGTGGCCATGGCAGTGGCGGATCTGTTGGTCATTATCCTTGACCTGATATTGAGACACATTCCCATTGTTTATAAGGAACAGTTTTATTTCCTGGAGTCCATCCCCGTGTGTAATATTCACGCTGTTCTGCTTTATGCAGCCGCTGACTGTTCAGTCTGGTTCACCGTCGCTTTCACCTTTGATCGATTTGTGGCCATTGGTTGCCACAAGATGAAAAGGAAATATTGCAGTGAGAGAACAGTGGCTGTGGTTCTGGGAACACTAACTGTGCTGAGCTGTTTAAAGAATATTTTCTGGTACTTCATGGTCTCAGATCAGTATGGGATGTGGAACTCCCCATGGTTTTGTGAGGGAAGAATTGGTGTTCTTGAATCTCGTGCCTGGGCCGCAATCCGGTTCCTCCACCACATTCTAAACCCAGCCCTCCCATTTCTCCTGATTCTGCTGCTCAATGTTTTCACGGTCAAACACATTTTAGTGACCAGCAGAGCACGCAGGAGACTCCGGGCTCACACCAACGGGGGTGCTCAGTGTGACACAGAAATGAGAAATCGAAGAATGTCAATCATTTTACTGTTTGTGATCTCGGCCAATTTCATACTGTTATGGTCAACGTTAATGGTATATTCTATATGGATACAGATGAAGTGGATTGGCTATCAGTCTGTGTCTCTCTATCCTTTTATGCGGAAATTGGGATTCACGCTGCAGCTCCTCAGCTGCTGCACAAACACCGCAATTTATGCTGTGACCCAGGCAAAGTTCAGAATGCAGCTGAAGAATGTGCTGAAGTATCCCTTTACCAAAATTCATCAAGCAATGAAATTCACTCATTAATCAATCCATCCATGTTTTTCTAATTTCAGTTCAATGTTTCAGCAATGAAGCAGCCTGTGGCTATTGAAACAGTGAGAGAGTAATGCTGGTTTATGCAACCTTATCACACAGGAGGCAACAGGGACACATGTTAATGTTTCTCTAAAGTCAAGGGACAGTGAAAAAGGCACCATCCCACTGAATTTATCTATCACTTCAATTTGTGAACAATAAAAATGGTCAATCAAAAGTGAAATACATTGTTGTTTGTCTTCCTGTTGATGCATCTGACCTGGAGACAAGCAGACGCATAGCATAGTCGGGGGGTGAAATGTGCTTTCTGTAACAGTAGAACTTTCAGTGCATTTAAGTAGACGTTGGATAAACAGATTTATGAAAATGGAATAGTTTAGGTTAGATTGGCTTCAGAATGGTTTCACAGATGGCCATGACATCAAGAGCCGAAGGGCTTTAATTCACATTAATGTTCTATTTTCTAGATTCATCTCCAAGTTCTGGTTCTCTGGGAAGGGGAGGGGTTTGGGGCAGAGCTCAGGATTTCCTTTTAAGTCACTCTGTCCTTGTTTTCAAATCCGGTCCATCCACTGGGACCTGGCCTTGGCACAATTAATCTTAACACCCTTGTTCTCATCTCAATCCATAACGAACAAGACATTTGGCAAAAGTGAGGGGAGAGACGTTGATGGGTAGGCAGGTACGGGGAAGTATGCCTGACTTTGGATAAGTGTGCGGGGAAGTGAGCATGATGGTGTGTGAATGTGCAGGGGAGTCAGCATTACAGTGGGTGATGGTGGGTGACGGGGAAGTGACCATGGCGCTGGTGGTGTGTGTGTGTGGGGGGGGGGGGAGGGAGGGAGGGTGACAGTCGGGGAGTGCATGAGGGTGAGGGTGACAGTGAGGCGGTGTGCACGGGAGTTTGGGGATGTGTGGGGAACAGTGAGAGCGATGGTGTGGGAATGCATGGGTGAGTGAGGATGACAGTGGGACAGTGTGCTGGGGAGTGACCATGACGATGGGGGAGTGTGTAGGGGTGTGATTGTGATGATGCATGAATGTGTGGGCGAGTGAGCGTCATGGTGTGGAAGTGTGTGGGAGTGTAAGGTGACAGCGGGGGAGTTTGTGGAAGAACGAGCGTGATGGTGGGCGAGTGTGTGTGGAAGTGAGCATGACGGTGAGGAATGTGTGGGGTGTTGTGCGCGACAATGTGGGAGTGTGTGGAGGACTAAGCATGATGGTGACGAATTCTGAAAGCGTCCCAATGGAGAGGATCGACCCACAGCATATGCTACCTTGGTTTGACTGATGCCAATTTCAAATATGCTGAGATAGAAAAGGTTTCGCTGTCATCTTTGGTGTAATTAATTTCCAACAGTATCTTTATGGACTTAAACTTGGCATAACAACAGGCCACAAACTTCTGTTGTGCGAGGTAAAGAAGACAAAGCTGTGTCGCCCATAGCTTCTGGTCGAATTCAGCTGTTGGCCTTTATTCTCAGTGCCTAGAATTGCAAATTGCAGAACCCTCCAGGAGCCAACTGGCTGCTGTGAGTGTCTTGACCTGCCTTATACTGTCAGATACAACGTTAGTGCCACCTCCCTGGAAGAGGCCATTATGTTTTTAAACTTTCGGTCCATTCTTCCACTCACCACTGACAATATCCGAATGTGTACTCACACACATTTAAAAAAAAGCCCTGCCAAAAGTAAAAAAGCTGGAGTTAGTGGGAGAAACAATCAGGCCATCACAACTGCAACTGAAACTTTCGGGACCCAGCAATGTCACATCAGCGTGCAGGACCGCATATTACTATGGGGAGCAAGAGTGAATCTCCTGAGAAAACATCCTCGGCAGATACTGGCTGAACTCCAGCAGCAGCATCCAGGGGTTTCCAAGGTGAAATTGTTGGCAAGACGTTACGTCTGGTGGTCAGTATTGAATATCGACATTGCTGCGTTGGTGGCTGTCATGAAAGTTAAATCGATTTAACTCCAATGCTAGCAAGAGCCAAGAAAAAGTTTATTTTTAACCTCTGAAAGACGCCTCATGAAAGGGGCGCCTGATCGCTTTGACATATTCCCTTTACACTATAATTCACTTCACCTTATCAACACCTCAAGACCAGGAGCCTGGAACATTCGAGTTCCTTTCCGTACATGAAGGTGTTTTTCTCATTCCTTGACTGTTGATATGGTAGTTTACTGGCCTTGTAAGTCTTGCTGTTAGATTGGTTTAACGTTACATTTTTTTTCTATCTGTCCGCAATGCTTTGCAAAGTCGGGCCCTCAGTTCTTTGTTTCCCTATGCTTTTATAGATTTCACAATATATGTTCATTTTCCATTACAGTGGCGCAGTGCCCAGAGTCAAAACAAAGATAAAACCTACCGCCAGCAGTACCTCCACCATCGTAGGAATGGCCAGGCAAACACTTGGACTCAGTTACACGTCGAATATGCCAGGCATTGTTAGAGATGAATGTCCCTGATTGCTGTGGATGTCCATTCAGAAGGGTTGGAGGTGAATAACGTTTGTCCAGCAAATACATGGATATCGATTGAAAAACTGCGAACATCGTTTTGAATGGGGGGGATCAGAACGCTGAATTTGCATTGAATTGTTTCCTCTTCCAGCCCGTTAACCCTCTTTATTTCTGTTACGAAAATCATCTCCTTTATCCATACCATAGTGTTGTGATCACTATCAATAACGTTTTCCCTTACTGTCACGTCGAAAATCTGCACAGCTCCATTCCCCAGACCTATGTCCAAACTGTATTGTTCCTTGTAGGACCATCTGCACGAAACGCTGTCATCTGTACATATCAGTACAGCTGGCCTCACTAAACCCTTTCTACTGTTATGATCGTAATTAATGTTGGGGGAAAAAGAATAATTTCCGATATAATTACAGAATTTAAAACATATTATAAATTGAAAACATTTATGATCCTCAACTGCCACTGACTGTTAGGAGCCTATAATATACTCCTACCCGTGTGACTGCCGCTTTTGACAGTAATTCAATGATAGACCCCTCCTTACTGCAGTATCTGCATCGATAACTCATAATGCGACGCCAGCTCCGTGTTTGTACTCTCCTCTGCCTTGGCTGGTGACCCTGGATGCTGGAGTGTAAACTTGTCTGGGGCGTCATTTCATCAAGCAGTTCCCTGTATCAATCTATGCTCAACCAATCTGTTTTATCTCTAATATTTCTGCCATCCGTCCACGTCTTTGACGCTTGAGACATGACACAGCTGAAATGGCTTTTCCTTGGTTCATTTACCAATTTATGTTGTGCTTCTATTGAGCTAATTCAGTTTGAACTCTGATAAAACACGTGAAACTCCTCGCAACAGCACATGTCCTACCTGTTAACTGATCACATTCTGCTTCGAGTTTTCTGGTCTGTGTGGAGAGAACCCACCTTCGCCAGAAATGATGCACGTGATCTAGAATCAAAACGCTCCCAATTCTTGGGCCAGTCGTCCATCTGCTGTATCCTCTACTTCTGTGCTCATAAACCCATGGAATTGTGCATAATATTGAGATTATAGCCTTCAAAATCTTACTTATTGATATTGTAGCTACACGTACTGGTTATACAAGGCCTTATCCCTATTACTAACTATGTCACTAATGTGTGCCATGGCCTCTGCCTTATTATTGTTTCTCTTCAGGATGCAATGCAACCAGTCAGTAGCATCAGGGGGACAACACACTAAATTGGAAACACGGAAGCGCCGACCTACTCCTTTAACTGATGAATCACTTATCACCACTGTTCCATCTTTCTTCTTTCCTTCCTCCAGTACGACCAGCCCGTCTTGGATGCCAGAAGGAAAGTCCTCACTGAAATTTCTAGATACGCCAACCCCCTCCTAAACTCCAGACAGAAAACCGACTTGTGAGTGGAGCCACAGGAGCCTTCTGCTCTGTATGCCTGGAGATTAGCCTTTTTTTATATATTCATTTTGTATGATGTGGGGGTCACTGCCTGGCAAGCATTTATTGCCCGTCCCTCGTTACCCATGAGAAGGTGGTGGTGAGCTACCTTCTTAAACTGCTGCAGTCCACCTGCAGAAGATTATCCCAACAATGCCATTAGAGGGAGACAATTCCAGGATTTTGTCGCAGTGACAGTAAAGGGACATTGACATGTTTGCAACTCAGAATGGTGAGAGACTTGAAGGGAAATTTGAAAGTGTTGGTGTTCAGAAATGTTTTCTGCTCTTATGCTTGGAAGTGGAAGTGGCCGTGTGTTTGGAAGGTGCTATCTGAGGACGTTAGGTGAATTTCTGCAGTGCATCTTGTCGATAATTTCTACTGCTTATATTGAGTACTGGATTTGGAGGGAGTGACCACTTCCTGATGCAATGCCAATCAAGGAGGCTGCTTTGTCCTGGCTGGTTTCAAGCTTCTTGAATGTTGTTGGGGGTGCACTCATCCAGGCAAGTGGGAAGTATGACATCACACTCCTGGCGTGTGCCTTGCAGATGGTATAAAGGCGTTGAGGAGTCTGGAGGTGAGTTAGACCGCAGTATTCATAGCCTCTGATCTGGTCTTGTAGCCACTACGTTTATGTGGTGAGTCCAGTTGAGTTTCTGATTAATGATCACTCCAGGATGTTCGGGATGGGGGATTCATTGATTGGCTATATTTGGTACAAATGCTAGTTGCCAGTTGTCAATCCAAGCCTTGATAATGTACAATTCTTGTTGCATTTGGACACGGACTTTTTCAGTGTCTGAGGAGTCGTGAATGGTGTGGAACATTGTGCCATCATCAGTGTGCATCCCCACTTCTGACCTTAAAATGGATGGAAGGTCACTGATGACGCAGCTGATGGTCGGACCGAGGACCCTATCCTGAGAAACTCTTGCAGAGGAACTGACTTGACTGACCTCCGATAAACATGACAATCGTCGGATGTGGCAGGTATGACTCTAAACACTGGAGAATTTGTCTTATGCTAACCATTCTTTCCAGTTTTGCTAGGCTTCATTGATGGGCCATTGGGTTGAGTGCAGCCTGGATGCCAGGGGGCGTCACTCTCATCTCACCTGTGGTCGTCAGTTCTTTCGTCCATGTTTGGACCAAGTCTGTAATGATGCCAGAAGCTGAGTGGCCCTGGCAGAACCCAAACAGAGCAGGGTATTGCTGAGCAGGTGCTACTTGATAGCGCTGTTTATGACAACTTTCATCATTTAACGGATGATCGAGAGTAGGCTGCTGAGGCATTAATTATCCGGTTTTATGTGTAGGGCATGCTTGGACAATTTCCCACATTGTCAGGTCGATGGAACAGTTTTCTGGGAGAGGGTCAGGTTCTGGAGCACAAATCCTTCTGTCCCTTTATCTATGGTCTCTTTATCTAAGGAAATTTCAAACTTAATTTACAGACACATTATTTCTTATAAGAGCATGCCACGAGGCGTCCCTACAACTTTTACATACAGGGCATTGGCGTCAGTTGGATCTGATCAGTAAGCGCACCACGGATGTGTCTTGCTGAACAGCAGTCTCTATACTTTAACCTAAGTTAAAAAAAATCATACAACACCAGGTTATAGTCCAACAGGTTTATCTGGAAGCACAAGATTCTGGAGTGTTGCTCCTTCATCAGGTAGTTGTGGTGCAAACCCACTATCACATGATGAAGGAGCAGCACTCCAGAATCTTGTGCTTCCAAATAAACCTGTTGGGCTATAACCTGGTGTTGTGTGATTTTTAACTTTGCACATCCCAGACCAAAACCAGGACCTCCAATTTATACTTAATTCCAGCACACCATTGAATGCATTTCTAATCATGACCTGTGTGCAACAAGTTGAAAGTGCAAGCTTTATATTTGTCCTTTCAAAGCAGCAATCTTATTTATGATGCAACATCAAATATGATTCCAAAGCAAGAAAATGTTCTTCAACTCGATTTTTAAGATTCTGTTAGGCATAATTAAGTGCAGCATAGAGCGAAATAGAAAATACTGAGAGACACTCATTCCAAAACCACATTCTCAGGAAATCAGGTTCAATCTTGAGTTAAAAAGTGAAAGAATCTCTTGTCCCACGGAGTAGCTATTTGCTGCTTATAAACCCCACAGTGGGTAATCTACATAAAGCATTTGATAAACTCCTGCGCTTGCAATGGGCAGGGCAAATGCTATTGATGGAATAGCTAAACACATCAAACAAACAAAATGCCTTCCCTGCACTCAAAGAAAGTCTTTATGAAGGTTCCAATACGTTACTATCGCAAACAGACAGATGTTATTGTCAGGACACTGAATGTTTCTCTCCCGCCATCTATCAGAATTAATAATGCATCTGGAAATTATTATTCGGAGATGCCGGTGTTGGACTGAGGTGTACAAAGTTGAAAATCACACAACACCAGGTTATAGTCAACAGGTTTAATTGGAAGCACACTAGCTTTCGGAGCTTCACAATCACCTGATGAAGGAGCGTCGCTCCGAAAGCTAGTGTGCTTCCAATTAAACCTGTTGGACTATAACCTGGTGTTGTGTGATTTTTAACTCTGGAAATTATTGGCAGCTTTTTAATGTACAAAGTCTTCCGAATCAGCGGCAAATTGATTCTGGAAACAGCACACCAATTGCAAAAGATTTCTTATTAAAACTCCGATAAGACGCGTGTAGAACAATAACTTGACTAAAAATGAAAGAAAAACTGCAAGTGTATCCAAATTGTAGGCTCAGGGAACTATTTGATGTTAATGAGCGCTGGACAACATACACAAAACATGTTGCTCCTGGTCCGTCACGATACACTACATATCTGGTTAAGACAATGTCACCAATTCAGAGTTCCAGAAGTGTGCTAATTCATTCTCGATGCAATTAGTCTAGGTCCACGAAGTATTTCTGTCTGAGGTCTATGCCCCAATTAAACGATTGCAGTGCATGCAATCAATTTCTAACTGGTGAACTGGAGATTGTTTCGAGACCTTTTGAGCAACTTTTCTTCTTTTTTTTGACAAAAGCATTTGTGATCACCATATGAAAAGATCAGAGATGATGACCAACTTGGAGTATCACTCATTTCTGCAATTGTGGCGAAATAGCTGTTTGGAGCAGCATAGGAGGGTGCAGAAATGTCTAACTTAATCACCAAGATGATACTGCACCGTGACGCCAGTGTCTTTAAAATGACTTGGTGAAATTGAACACAGAGTTGAAAAGTTTAAATCTTGGCATTTCCGGACAGAAAACCGTCATTGAAGTATTATATCTTTAAACATATTTCTCACTGATGTGTTCAGTTATAATATAGCACTTTAGGATCTGATGGGACCGGAACCCAGGCTGTCCTGGTACTGCGATAAAGCCACTGCCAGTGCACCACAAGAACCTACAGCATTTGACTTTAAGACTGTGCATGCTAACTGATTTATCCTTAATATGACACTGCCAGTTCTTAATTATCCAGCTTATTATGTCCGTGCCAGACATTTTATGCATTTGTTTGTTTTTAAATATCCTATTTCCTAGTTTGGGAGAAGATTTGTAGCTCGTGTGCTCGTTGTTGTGGTTCTGTTCGCCGAGCTGGGAATTTGTGTTGCAGACGTTTCGTCCCCTGTCTAGGTGACATCCTCAGTGTTTGGGAGTCTCCTGTGAAGCGCTTCCTCCGACAGTTTTAGTAATTTATAGTGATATATACAAATCACTATAAATGCCGGAGGAAAGATCACAGAAGCGCTTCACAGGAGGCTCCCAAGCACTGAGGATGTCACCTAGACAGGGGACGAAACGTCTGCGACACAAATTCCCAGCTCGGCGAACAGAACCACAACAATATCCTATTTCCTGCTCCCGTATCTTCTCTTTACCTGTTGTATTTTCTTCTTTGCATCGCTGTTCAGCCTCATTTACTTGACTGCCGATGCATTCAATAATGCAACTTACATTTTAGCGTTCCTGTCGTTTTATAATACTATCTATTTACATAATCATCACTGGAAACTTTGTTTTTCATTTCTTGTTGGAATATCACTAGCATCTGAGGAGATAATTCCTGTTTTTCTGCTCCAGATTTAATATCAAGTCTTTGTTTGACTAATCATGACCTAAATGATTCTTGAATGTCAGCATCCTTTAAACGGGATGTTGTAAGTGCTGCATTAATATTTTCCTTCTTGAGTTTACTGTGCAATAAGTCTTACTCGTAGTATATATACACACAGACACATACACATATACAGTGTACACACACAAACACACACACACACACACACACACACACAGCAAGACAGACAGAGAGAGTGAGAGAGAAAGAGAGACTTCGCATTATCGGTGCTCGTCATTGAATAAGAATATTGTCAGCGCTCCAACAGTTTTAATTGGACAGAACCTAATGCTCAAGGATGTCTCATTGACAAAATTTTACAATTGCGTGCTCAGCATTACTGTTTATAATAATTCAACACTGTATATGGAATCGTAGAGTCATAGAGATGTACAGCATGGAAACAGACCCTTCGGTCCAACCCGTCCATGCCGGCCAGATATCCCAAACCAATCTATTCCCACCTGCCAGCCCCCCGGCCCGTATCCCTCCAAACCTCTTCATATACCCATCCAAATGCCTCTTACATGTTGCAATTGTACCAGCCTCCACCACTTCCCCTGGCAGCTCCTTCCATACACGTAGCACACTCTGCTTGAAAACGTTGCCCCTTAGGTCTCTTTTATATCTTTCCCTCTCACCCTAAACCTATGCCCTCTAGTTCAGGACTCCCCGACCCCATGGAAAAGCCTTTGCCCCTCATTATTTTGTGGACCTCCTTCAGGTCACCCCTCAGCCCTCCGACGCTCCAGGGACAATAGCCCCAGCCTGTTCAGCCTCTCCCTCTAGCTCAAATCCTCCAACCCTAGATACATCCTTGTAAATCTTTTCTGAACCCTTTCAAGTTTCACAAAATCTTTCTGATAGGAAGGAGACCAGAATCGCACGCAATATTCCAACAGTGGCCTAACGAATGTCCTATACAGCCCCAACATGACCTCCCAGCTCCGGTACTCAATACTCTGACGAATAAAGGAAAGCATACCAACCGCCTTCTTCACTATCCTATCTATTTGAAATATCCTGGTATATTTACACGATATCTATCATGTATGTCTGTGAATTCATTCCATTGTTATTTCACCATCTGGTCCATACGCATTCATAGGCTGGCCTTTTCCCTCTCTGCCTCTTCACCTTCTGTTACTGTTGTGGACCAGGCCCAGCCTCATTCAAAATATGTTAAGGAAGTAGCGCAGATCTTAACTTTAATTGTTTTTAAAAAGGCAGATATAAAGTGGATATTCCAGAGCTGATACACCTGGTCAAATCAGTCAGCTTCAAACAACACAGAACTTGTTTAAACATTACTGATGAAACAAGAACCAAAAGAAGAGAATTTCGAATAACTTATTTGAAAATCCAACCGCTGTTTTGCAACTGATAAAACTTTTGCAATCTCTGTAATATCGTGGAAACACCTCCCTGGTATAATGTAAATTCAAACACAGGTTATTACCCACAGGACAGTTTTCAGAGAAAAAGGTTCAGACAAAACAAATATTGGAACATGAACTTCTGTTCATTGTAACCCATCTGCTGTGTGTCAGCAGCAGTTTTCTGACTGCCTGCAAAAACAAACCAAACTCGAAGTAACTGAACTTGGGAGAAATGGCCACTCCCCTGCCATTATTCAAAGTAACCATTCCCAGATAAATCTGCAACTTTGCCTTATGACTCCTCTTGAAACAAAAACAAGGACAACATAGCATTTTTTTTAAAGAGGCAGCATCTTCACGATCGCTCACTCGCAGGCAAATAAACACACCGATATCAGAGCTGAAAATGCACAAATGTAACATGATCTTTGAGATCTCATTTCTATATGTTACCCAAAACAATTCACTCTTCCTCCACCTTCAAATATATTTAGCCCTGACACTAAAATATTTTCTCTGATTAGTACAGTAAACTGATGCTTTTTTTCACCGCACATTTCCGAACATCGAAGGCTTATGTCGCTCTGAGCATTAATTGAGACGTTCTAACAACTTATAAGAAACTGTTATAGTATTGTGACGAGATTAGTTTCCATCATGCCTATTTGTCCTTGGTGTTCAGCTGCATGAATCTGTCAGTTTGCAGTGTTGACTGCTAAATAAGTTTTCTTTATCTTCTTCAGTGTTCTTACTTCTCTTTTCAAGCCAGAACTACTTTATTGTATTCTATTCCTTTTCTCCACTTCCATATGTTCGTCCCAGCCACTTCGACAATCTATACACAATCCCCAGGTAAAGCAGTGAACATTCCCACAAGTCCTCCAGAGATGCAATGCATTCCTTTGAAAAGGTTGTGTCTGACCATGAATTGACAGCAATACCACAACATTATACCCATAGAGTTCTCAGCAAGTCTTAAGCCAACATGGAACCTCCCTATCATTCTATTCTCGCTTAAATGTGCCACCAGGAACAAGGTACAGATTCTGAGTCCTATACCGTAATTTCCCCACTTAGCAGGTGTCGTTATAACACTGCAATCTCTCGGGATGGTGTACACAATAAATTCAGAGACGTATCTGTCAGCGATTTGTTAACATTAATTTACTCCATAGTTAGATTTTAATTTCATATCTATATTCAATGAAACATTTTTTTCAGTGGACGTTTGATTACTTTTTGTTTTACATAAGGCGTTTTAAACGCATTTGAAGGAGTCGCTAGGGCAGAGAGAGAGCAAACACTGAGATTTTTCGACATTACCTAATTCACAACAGAATGGTTCAATTTCCTTCTATTCTGGTTTATCGAGAGACCCGAACGGAAGTAGTTGAAGACATAACGGCAATTTACTCCTGTATTACATCGCAGTTGGAAACTGAATTTGATTGTTGCCATAGAGTCCTATAGCACGGAGACAAGCCTGTTGGCCCAAACTGGTCCATGCCGTCCACAATCTCTGTCCACACTAACCCCATTTCCCAGCACTTGACGCATATCCTTCTCTTGCTTTCCTATCCCCTCTTGTGTTTACAATGTTCCATCTGTCTGAAATGGTAAATCAGATACGTAAAACAAACTTCTGAGAGAAACATAATGTGAAGTAGAACCAAAAGTTTCAATAATCAGGTCGAGAAACTGGGGACAACATGTGCGTGTATTTGTGTGTTTGTGTCTGTGTGTGTGAGAGAGAGAGATTCTGAGAGAGAGAGAGAGAGAGACAGGGAGCGAGGGAGAGAGTGAAACAAACAGTGAAAAGTAAAGAGTGGGAATGAGACAGTGTGAGATTGGCCATAGCATAAACCTCAATAGATGCACTGAGTAACAGGAGGTGGCGCAATATCTGTGATGGTCAGAGTGAATTTCGAAATACAAGATTGACTTTTTTTTTAAATTGCGTATGAGTTTGAAGCAATATTGAATTCCAATGGCAGAATATGTTTTTTTAGAAACAAATCAAACATGATACAAATGAACCACAAAACAGACCGGGTGGGCTTAATGGCACTGACATTTGTTAGCTGATACTACAATTCAATGGATATCCAAAAACGCATGACCCTAACGTATCAGGTCCCCACTAAAAGTAGAGAATCGGACCACTGAGATGATGCATGAGCAAGTTCCTTTTTTGCTGAAGTTTAACATCAGGCTCTTTAGATATTTGAGGGCACTCTTCAACTCCGCCCTGAATTTACTCTGAGTTCCAGCATAAAAAATGGGTTGATACAAGAACTCAAAAGCTGAAGCATGATTCCGATTTCTTCCAGAATAAAGTTTAATTCGTTTGGAATTGTTTCCAGAAAAATAACTGACTCTCGCAATCCTGACGAACAGGAAAGTTATGAGAACCCAAATCCATGAGAGGATGAAGTTTCCTGCGAAGAGTAAAACAATAGACTTTTTCGGTTCTCCATCTCAAGGTCACATTTACCTCCATTGCTCTGGATCCTAGTCTCCTGCGAGCTTTACTGACCGCTAGAATGGCCTGGCAGTCCGAGCATTGAGCAGCAGAATCAGCGTGAATGCGAGACAAGGCGTTAAAATACGAAGAACCAGGTCATATGCTACCCCAGCTGATGATGGATAAAATATTATTTTAACGCTGCAAATCCATGGTGTACTGTTAATTATGTACAAAGAACATATAAAACAGCACACTATGAAAACCACTCCAATTACATATGCCGCAGTTTTCTCTGTGCAATACTTTTCTTTCATCTTCTGGCAATAAATAGCTATAAATCGATCAAAAGTGAAAGTCACTGTTAGCCAGGCGGAGCTGCCTAATGCTACAATGTTTAAGACAACACGGAAACTGCATAACGGTGTAATAGAAAGGAAACTGACCGGGAAGTAAATACCACAAATCCTGTTTAATATCACGGCGGCAAAAATGACAAGAAGATCGGATACTGCCATCGATATTAGGTATGGAGTGACACATCTAGAGAGACCGCATCTTCCTTGGGACAGAACCGCAATGGCCACCGTATTAGTTGTAACATACATACATAGAGTGAAAAGGATGAACATACAGAAAAAGAGGGAAAGTGTACCTACATGCTTTGTTGGGGATTGGTGTGATGGGGATGGGAGGTCAGGAGGACTACTGTTTGGGATAGCAAATAAAAATCTACCTATTCAAACGACAATCAGATTTTATGTAGTTTTCTTAAGATCAATCTCCAATACACATTCGAAAACCATCACTTTCCTAACCTATGCGGTTTCTTTGCTGACTCCATGCCTGTTCATTAATCCTTGACATGCCGATCTGAATTAGTGACATGAAACTTAATAAGAATGATGAATATGCCATATTCTTGTAGAAATGAAACAACAAAATAAACGAGAATTCATTTTTCATTGCATTCCGCAAAGAGACTGAAAGACCCTGCTCCTGGTCCGGAAGGCAAACTTTTTCACTTACGAACATGTGGCAATGAACCTGTTCAAAAATGCATTCAGAGATTTGTTTTAAAAAAAACTGAAGATGTTGGAATGCAAGGTAGACGAGCAGGAGGCTGGAAGAACGCTGCAGGCCAGGCAGCATCAGGCGGTGTAGAAGTCGGCGTTCGTTTGAAACCCTTCTTCAGAACCATTCCGAAGAAGGATTATACTCGAAAAGTTAACTTCTCCCCCGAAAAATGTATTCAAGCAAAGACGAACGGGTCGTTAGCTTTATGTGAAGTGTGGCTGTTACGATTGTTAAGTCTCCATGATTATTCCTGGAGCACAGTTGGGAAGTCACGTACTCTACTTGGTGCAGAGCTGAACCACAGGAGGGAGCAAAATTTGAGGTCTGAATCGTAGAGAGTAATTTCCTCATCTACTGACTAGCAGCAGAAACACTGCCGCTAAGCATGATAATGTCGCTTTTAGGATTATACTTTAAATTTCATGGAAATTTCATATGAATTCAATAATTTCAAATAGGGAGCTACTTTCAAAACATCCATTGACGCGTAATTAACAGTGCATCTTCACTTTCACGTTGATACCAAGTGACAAATTCCTCAATCTAAATGGGCAATAAACAATAAAACAATAAAACAAAAGATATGCTGGCAATTCATAAGCAATTGTGCAATTTGTGGAATGCAATGCGATGAGACAAGAGCAGATAATACCATTAATGTAAACAACTTAGTTATGTGAAGAAACCATGTACAGAAGAGTTGACGTCATGCTGGTAAAGGGAGAACGTGTAACACTAAGAAGAAAAAAATTAAACTGAAAACCTGTACATTTAAAGCAATAAAAACTGATACAGTAAAAGTAGGAAGTATGTCAACTGAAAGACGAGTACGTGATTGCTTTTCTTTTAAAAGATAAGCTGTCGCTATAAAATGAAACGAAGATATGCAGCAGTGAGTCAGTAAAACTGTGATTCCTCAAACAGTGACTAACTGTTTTGATTTACCTCGAACACCAATCGCTGCAAGGATAGGAATAAATAGCAGACATAAGGCTCTTTGGTTATCCGTGCATTTCTTCAGAAATGTGAACTCTGCAGTTCATGGAAATATATACTTAATGTCAAATCTTTTTTTTAACATGAATGATTCTAATTGAATCAAACTTATTCATGAAGTTGCTGACAATTTAATTTTATTGTTTTGAAAAATTACATTTGACTTTTGAAAAGTCGCACATACATTTACGATGGAGGCCCATAGACCATTCCATGACATCAGATATGCTTCATTATTTTTCATAAAATATAAAAAAGTAGCCCCATCGGCTTGACTAGCATTTATTCAATAGAAAATTATTGACATAAGGGCCTTCCTGCCGAGTTAGGTGGTTTGAGCATAATCCATAATTGATCAGAGATATCTGGTTCCTCAATGAAAGACGGTCTTTGTTGACATCCCGAAACGCTGCGTGCGCACTCATTCAGGGATGTCCATGAACAGAGCTCTATTCCCGCTCTGTGACGTGAAATTTCGATGAAGACACACAAGGGAGGCACTACACAGCTGCCATGAAGTTATGATGTCACTGAGCAATTAATGCAAAACCTTGACTTGATGTTGCTGTACTGGCATGTGGCTAAATGCCATCATGAGAAGTAGTGAAATTTGAATTCAATAAAAATCCAAAGTGGAAAGCCAGCAGAATGTTGTATTTTTAAACTAAATCTGATTCACTCATGTTTTTTCGCGATTTTTTTTTTTGTTGTTGTTCTTTCCATTGATTTTTACATGCAAGAAGGTGCAATCGAGTTTTGCATTCGTAACTCCCACTGCTTTGTCGACCATCTAGATGAAATGTTAACTCATGACCTATAATTCTTCTTCACCTCCAAGGAAAAGTCTGTTTGGTACAATGTTGATACTGATCCTCAATAAACAGGGTAAAATCAGAATATCCAATCAACAACATGGATTTTGTCTTCTTTGTCTGCAAACTCATTGTCACGGTTTCCAGCATTATAACAACGATATAATTTCAAAACTGACTCATTAATAGCAAAGATGCATGTAGCACCTAAAGCTGTGAAACGTGCAATGTCCTCACGGCAACTTCTCATTTTTTCTTCCTCGATTATCATTGCCTATAAAGTAATAGTGTAATACCAGTTTATCAGCGAGTGGTACATCCTTCCTTGCCACAGTCTCCACCAATATTCAAATCATTTATTCCACAAATGCTGATCGAATAACTACACTATTCTTTCAAACAAATGTTGGAAAGCAAATACTTGCATAACATTGCACTGCGTTAATTTCTTGTACTTCAGCCAAAACAATTTTTTGAATTCACAGAAAAGAATATTGGGCATTGAGTTTAATTGCTTGCAAGAAACACCTTTTGGAAGACAACAAGAAAATCTGGAATCTACCGTCAGTACGTTTTGGCCCTGACAGTAAGAGCGAATTCAGATTATTAAACAAGTTGTTTTCTTGGTTCACTTATTGTTTGTTTTCTTTTCTTCCCCATTGTTTCGTGAAATTGTAGGTTCTCAGTTTAATTACTGATCAAGACGTCACCGGACACTATTGTAAATTGTTGTTCAGAAATACTCAGTTGGAATGGAAGCCTGTTCAGAAAAAGACATGAGCCATTTCACTCACTCATGTCATGGATCAGGCCAGAACATGTCAAAACATTTCAAGAAAGCAGCTTAGGCCCTAACTTTGCTCGTTGTTTTAAGCAGGTGTAGATAGATGTTCGAGGAGTGATGCAGCTGGCCAAACCACATAGTTTTAAGTGAATCAGAATTTATTTGTACATTTACCGAAAGACACAGACTAACTAAATTATTTAAAAACTCAACAGACTACACCAATTTATTGATGTTGTTCCAAATTCCTGCAACAATTCCCGTCAGCACCCCTTGGCAAGAAAGGTTAAACCAAACACAGGGTATTACAGGAGAGTGAGATGTCAGAGCGGTTCAGCTTGTAACACCTTCTTCCGTGTGGCAGTTTCTTTTAGGTTCAAAGCTAACAAGTGACCAACAGTTCTGAACACTCAGATTGCTAAAGAAAAATCAAAGCAATCCAAACCAGGGAAAAGCTGAGCTTGGAGAACTGACGACTCAACATTCATTGTTTGTTTTAAAACTGAAAGGCTTCTTCAACTAGATAACCCCGGGAGTTTCAGAATCTATGCGTTTACGATCCCTCTAAAAATAGACCACTAAAATTGTTAACATAGCAGCATGGCCACACTGAGAACATAGAGCATTGAACTTGACCGATAAAAGAGTAATTGCTCCAACTAGTCATCAAAGCAGAGCAACTTTAGCTTTGGAAACAAAAACAGCTTCCCAGAAAAAGACCACGTTCGAAACATTTCATAAAATGAAGTGTAGGAAGAAAGGTACAAAAGTGTAAAATAATGGATTATGGCTGATGCCTGTTCCCATTAAAGAATTCCTCTATGTTACAAAAAATGTTATGTATGCTCCCGGTCGGATAGGATGGTCCACATGATTGAATATTATCACACAGTTTCCAGGGGAAATAAAAGCTCAACTGGCACTACGAAATGGACATGACGCATCAAGATAGAGGAAAAAGTGCGTGCATTAGAATAACTTAAAGGCGTGAAGTCCGCATGAACAACAAATAACGATCAGTTGTTATTTTATTTGACATGAAGAGGAGGGCTGTTGTCATTTTACTGTAACTCGTTATAAAGTTTTCCCGTCTACAAATGTAAAGACAAACGTTTAAAACGTTACATAGTAGCCATGGGGGCTTACATTCAAGTAAAAAGATTTGTTGTTCCCCTCTGAAACACGAAAACAAGCTATCACCAATTACTGTGAACCACAATTCTGGCCTCATGAATGCTCTATCATCAAGGCCAGCTGCCATCCTTACATCTTCTGTGTGCAAATGATTGGTGACCAACGTCAACCTAATTGACCGCAATCATCAACACGAAAAGGCTTAGGAAAGCATTGAGTCGATGGGCAATTCGATATGGAAAATAGTCCTAACTAGCAGCGACATGGACATACTAGGAAAAGGTCAGACAAACTATTTGAGGCAAAGTTGATAAGAAAATACCCCTCGTCACCGAAATCGTGCTTTATTATGTTCAGAAACAAACTAATTCAGATATAGTGACATAAGTTATTTAACAGCCATTCGAAAACTTAATTGGTTGTGGAACAGAAACAATAAACGTAAAATATCCGGCTAATATCTGCTAAGGTTACTAATTTTATTGAATGTTCAGACCCAAATGGTCCCTTTCATGACGACATTCCTGTGAATCCCTTTTTACATCATTTTACATCCCACGCCAACGACGTTAATGACGCACTTGCCCACTTTTTTTCCCAAATGAGTAATCTGAATGGGTAATAGAAACCGCCTTTGACACTTCTCAATATGTCCTGCAAGGTTGTTATGTTTTCTAACCTAAGGACAAGATTGTACATTGTGTTGTAAATCTGGAGTGAGACCAAAGGAATAATGTCCGTGTGAGTTTTTGTCTGAAAGAGACAGATGAGATGGGAGATTGTGACCTTGTCTTGGATTGCGTCAGTGTTTTGAGACATTGGATTTAATTATCGTGGGAGAGGCTGCATGTTGATCTGGAGTGCATTGTTTTGTCTCCAATAGGTGCATTAAAAAAACCGGTTAGTTTGTGGGATGCCAGCGTCGCTGATCTGCAGTCCTCAGTTTCACGTCAATGTCGAAGAGTCATTGGATGTCAATCCATCAGAACCGCAACAATTTTCGGCTCTGATTCTATGAGACGGAGCAAAATATTTTGGTTCCTGTTTCAATACGTTTTCAGCATCAGTACGACTGGGTGAGAGCGTCTAATGTTGCAGCGTACTGAGTGTGGAGCCTGAAACATTTATATGGCCTAGAAGCATGAATTCACGGCGGGCAGGGCCTGTACACGCAGCTGCATCTACTGCCATGGAGAAACCCGAGGAATGCCGCACCGTGGACTAACCGTGGAAGTGGAGCAACGTGCGTGCCCCGTTTGCTTTGGAGACTTATGGGTGCAATCACACTAGGGAGAGACTGTTCTCCTGCACCGAGTGTGGGAAGAGCTTTCCCAAGCCTCCCACCCGGTTTCCCACTGGCGGGTCCACACCAGGGACTGGCGGTCCACATGCCCCGTGTGCAGGAAGGGCTTTACCCAAGCCTCCTGCCTTCTGTCCCACCAGCAGGTCCACACTGGGACTGGCGGTCAACCTGCCCCATATGCAGGAAGGGCTTTACCCAATCTTCCCACTGCTGGGTTCACCCACTCTATGTGCGGCCGTTCACCCACTCTATGTGCGGCAATAGCCTGAACCACTCCTCCCACCTGATGGCCCACTAGTGGGTCCACAAGGGGAAAAGCAATTTCTCCTGCTACAGATGCAGGAAGGGCTTCACTCAGGCCTTCCACCTCCAGATGCATTGGTGTGTACAGAAGGGGGAGAGCCTGTTCTTGTGCCCCAAGCACGGAACGGGCTTTACTCTCTCTTCCCATTTGCTGATCCAGCGGTGACTCCACATTGGGGAGAGGTCCTTCAGCTGTCCCGAGTATGGGGAGGGTTAACCCACTCCTATCACCTGATGATTCATTGGCGGGTCCATGTTGGTGAGAGGTTGTTCGCCTGCCTCGAGTACGGGCACATGTTAACGTTACCCTGCAACTTCCAGAGGCACCAACAGCGGCACCAGTGATCCCAACAATCAGACACCACCGGTGTTGCTGCTGTGGGTCTCTCCCAGGATTGAAACTTCTGCCCATTCTCACAGTGGGTGCAATCAGAGAGTTGGTGGGCATCTTGTTTTGTTTCCTGAAGGAAGTCACGGTGCTCAGGGGTGGCACAGTGACTCAGCACTTGGCACTGCTGTCTCACAGCGTCAGGGACGCAGCTCGATTCCACCTTCGGGCCGAATGTCTGTGTGGAGTTTGCATGTTCTCCCTCTGTTGTTTCCGTGGCTTTCCTTTGAGTGCACTGGTTTACTCCCACAGTCCAAAGATGTATAGGTTAGGGTGAACTGGTGAAGCTAAATTGCCCGCATTGTTCAGGGATGTGCACGTGTGTTGCATCACTTATGGATAAAGGTAGGGTAATAGGGTAGGAGAATGGGTCTAGGTGGGTTAATATTCGGAGGGGCAGTGTGGAATTGTTGGACCGAAGGGCCTGTTTGCACATTGGCAGGATTCTATTATTCCATGCACTTTGCTTCCAGTTGGCGCTGCTGCTCGTTCCCCCAGGCTGCACGTCCCCACTGAAACGATCTGCAGAAACTTGAGACCACAAGAACATCAGAGCAGAAGTTAGGACATTCGGCCCATCGAGTCTGCTCTGCCAGTCGTTGGAGACAAAAAGAAAGCTGCAGATGTTGGAATCCAAAGTAGGCAGGTGGGAAGCTGGGAGAACACAGCAAGCCAGGCAGCACCAGCTGGTGGAGAAGTCAGAGTTTCCTGTATTAACCCTCTTTCAGGACTGAATGTGTGTTCTACCCGAAACGTTGACCTCTCTATCAACGAAGATTTTCCACGATGTTGCTGGGGATTGGAGGGTTTGAGCTAGAGGGAGAAGTTGAATAGGTTGGGGCTTTTCTTTTCACTGGAGCGTCAGAAGCTGAGGGTTTACCTTATGGAGGTTTATAAAATCATGAGGGGCATGGATAGGGCAAATAGACAAGGGTAGGAGGTTTCCAGAACTAGAGAGCATAGGCGTCTGGTGAGAGGGATGAGATTTAAAAGGGATTTAGGGTGCAACATTTTCACGCAGAGTGGTGTGTGTATGGAATGAACTGCCAGAGGAAGTGGTGTATGCTGATATAATTATAATGTTTAAAAGGAATATGAATAGGAAGAGTTGGGAGGGATGTAGTCCAATTGCTAGCAAACGGAACTAGATTAGGTTAGGATATCTGGTTGGGATGGGTTTGTTGGAGCAAACGGTCTGTTTCTGTGCTAAACATCTCCCTGACTCTATGACCATACCACCATTCAATCATAGCTGATAATGTCTCAACCCCACTCTCCTGCTTTCTCTTTGTAACATTGAATCCACAATCAAGAACCTATCTGCCTCGATTTCAATGTACTCAATGTGTTTTGCCTTGTCCAGGGTGGCAGCTGACTATTTGTTGGGCTTTTGCCCAAAATGTTGATTTTCATGCACCTTAGATGCTGCTTGACCAGTTGTGCTTTTCCAGCAGCACTCTCGTCTCCAACATCTGCAGTACCCACCTCCACCTTGTTGAGTTAGTCAGTCGAGAGAGGATTGTTTTTAAGCAGCCAGCCACAGAGACTGTTAATTCGCTTTTTAAGCAAAGAGAGGAAAATTGCTGCTGACCGGCTGCTGATTTTGGAAGCTTTGGCAACCGCTGTTTCACTCTAGCATTTTTTCTATCCAGTTAAAGAATTATTGTCTCTTTCTGGGAATGAGTCCCAAGTTGTAAGAAATAGGTGAATACTTCGTGGCGTCCGTTCACATTCAGCAATGACTTCGGAGTTTGATATAGAGTTATGTGCCTGTAAATAATTCATTGTCCAAGAATTCCCAAAAGAGTTGGCAAACCATTGTTGGAAACTGTTTCATTGAATGTTTTTTTTTTATTTTCTCTTTTAATTTGCGCCTTGATCTCTGTCTATGAGACATTGGGGACATGATCAATATGGTGAACCCGTTGCTATTAATTCAGTTATCTTGCATAACCTTGCCCTAGTAAATTTGCAGTATTTACAATTGTTAATTTTTGTTCAAATTACAATTTTTGGTGCAATATCTGTTCTTCATCAAGTCTGGCTCGGAATAGTTGAGACATTTTGAGGGATGTTGTATGTTTTAATTTCACTGTGTTGTGAAACAGGTGACTGTGACACTCGTTCGTGTTGGCTTGCTTCCCCTTGGTTGTAATGCCTTTCACCCCGACCACTCACTGTGGTAGTGAGTTCCACACACTCACCACACGCTGAGGTTTCTCATTAAATTCTCAGTATAGACTTGGAAGGGAAAATGTTGACCAGGTGAGAATATACGGTGCTAACTGCAAGAAAGCCAGGAAGACGTACGACAAAGCAAAACATTGATGATGTGAGACAAATAAGGAACTTCGATAACAATGAGGAGGTCACAAGTCAGTGTACATGATATTAAAAAAGTACTCTGTAGACATTGAATGCTGTAATTAGACTCGAGTCTAGATGCTGTAGTTGGTTGAATATGATCAGGTAAGACAAATGAAATATCCAAATCCATTAGTTGTAATTGAATGTTGGTAACCTTAAAATACGGGTATAATATTGATTGGTATATGTAAACTGTTCTTCAATTTACATAGCTGTATAAAAACTGATATATTTTATTATTTGGGGAGTTTGTTGCCATCTTGTGGAAATGCTCTGCAAGCTTAAATAAAAACAGTGTGAGAAGAAAGCACACACGTGTCACCCGGTCAGTTACAGATTCCAGGCAGTTCTAAAATCCATATAGTGTGCGAGCAGACCATTCAGCCCATCGAGTTGACACTGACTGACCGCCCCACCCCACTCTCCCATTCCTGTAACCCTACATTACCGACAGCCAATCCATCCTAACCCGCACATTTTTTGGAGTATGAGAAAAAGCCAGAGACTCCCCTCCACCCGGAGAAAACCCACGCAGACACGGGGGAGCAAAATGCACAAACACCACCCAGACAGTCGCCTGAGGCTGAAACCGAGCCAACGTCGCTGATGCTGTGAGACAGCAGTGCTAACCACAGTGCCATCACCCCATACTGCTCGCTGGCGAAGTGAGTTTCAAAGTCTTGGGAACCCCTGAGAAAAAAAACCCTCCTACCTTGAATGAGAGGACACCTATTTGTTAACTGTGTCCATTGATTTCTAGGCTCTGGCACAAAGGGATTCACAAATTCACATTAAGTCCTCTCGGGATGTTGTACACCTCTATCAGATCATTTGATTCTTCTAAGCTCTAACTGATGCAAAGCCAATTCGGCAGCTCCTTGTCCCCAGTTGTAAGTTGAGCAGATCAGGTCTGAACCACTTTGAATGTATTTACATCCTTTCTTAAGTAAAGAGACCAAGTCTGGTGGCCTCCCCAAGACCACTGACAAATGGAGAAAAAAATATCCCGACTTTATGTTACACTCCCTTACCACAAATTACAGTATTTTATTTTTTGCCTTAATCGCTTGCTGAGCCTTTATGCTAACTTTACCATGTGCTGAAATCCTTTTGTACTTCTGGGACTTTGCAGCCTCTCTCCGTGCGGCTTTTCCATTGCTCCTGCTAAGTTGGACAGGTTTTCCTTCATTAAACCCCTACCTAGCATGTTCCCAACCCGCTTGACCTGTCAATAACACTTTACGTATTCATTTTGCTCTGTTTGTACTTAGGTTTCCTACCCAGTTTTGGGCCATCACTAAATTAAAAACCTTTGAATATGCTTCCTTCATCAAAGCTGTGAATAGACATTGGAAAAAACCTGAAGCCCTTGCATTGTATTCCATTCATCACCTCTTGACAACCCTAAACGTTTTGACGACTTTCATTCAACAATGTTCCATCCACACTGTTAAATGACCTGAACAAGATGAACTCTTATTTGAAATGATGACTATCAATGTGACACCATGCCAAAAGACTTCTGGAATAGAAGGGCATCCATGGGTTCCTCTGTTCCATAAGAACTAGGAGCAGGAATGGGCGGTCTGGCCCTTCGAGCCAATTCCACCATTCAATATTGTGGCTGATCCTTTTATGGCCACAGCTTCACTTAAGAATCCTCTCATGATAACCCTTAATTCCGTCGTTGTTTAAAAACTTATCTATCTCAGCTTTAAACGCATTTACTGGGGAAGCCTCAAGTACTTCACTGGGCAAGGAATTCCAGATTCACAACCCTCTGGGCAAAGAAGTTCTTTCGCAATTCTGTCCTAAACTTGCTTCCCCTAATTTTGTGGCTATACCCTTTTGTCCCAGTTTCACCTACCAGTGGCAAAATCCTCTCTACGCCTGTCTTATCTATTCTCTTCATAAATTTATATGTTTCCATCATATCCTAACTCATTCCTCTAAATTCCAATTATTATATTCACTGTTTACACAGACTGTCTTCAATAAGCCAACTATCTCAACCCTGGAATCAACTAATGAACGTCCTCTGCACACCCTCCAGTTTCAGTGTATGCTTTCTTAAGCAAGGAGACTAAAACTGCAGGGGTGGCCTACCATTTCCTCCCCGTGACTGTTGTTAAACCCAGCAGCCTATACATTCCTGCCTTTTGTATCCCTGCTTCCATGAAGAGAGGAATATTCTGCAGTCTGATGTGGCCATTGAAGAACCTCGGATATTTTGAAAGATTAAAACTCGCGTTCTGTCTCCTTCCGTTTTGAAGATACGATGATTTAGTCTCTTGTAGCATTGCATGACTCACAGAAAGAACATGCACATTTCGGGCAGGTGGATCACCTCACACTGTGTGACATTCCACTGCAAAGGTTCTTCCTTCACCTCAGTAGTCACAGTGCAATATGTGATTATGCAGACAGCCTCATGTCATGTTATACTCATGTGATGAATCAATAAGCACAGAACTCACACTGTGTCTCAGCCTGAGATCTTGCAATATTGAGTGTTGTTAATAAACTTCAAGACATCTGTCTCATCAACAACCCAGACTACATGCTATTGGGACAATTCTGCCCCTTTAACAGTGTTATGTTGTCCTTGTTTTGTTTTTTCAAAAGGGTTTGTAAAGGCAGTGGTGCCAAAATAGTGAAGAGACACTCAGGGGAAGCCTTTTTTAAAAATATCTGTACAATGAAAGTGGAAAGGCCCGTTCTCTCAGCTCAGGTTTTATTTCAGTTTGCTTTAATATTAGAATAAAATAAGACTGCTGAGGACCTGGAGAAGCAGCTACAATGAATCAAAGTTCTATGCTCCAACAGACGTTTTCTTAATTGACTATACTCTCTGAAACTGTCAATACTAACCAGAATGTGCAGATTAGGGTGAATTGGCTATGCTAAATTACGCATAGTGCCCAAGGATGTGCTGGTTATGATATATTGGTTGTGCGAAATAACACATGTGCGAGGTACTGGGGTTTGCCATGCTCAATTACCGATATGTGTCTAGGGTTGTGTAGGTTAGGTACCTTAGTCAGGGATAAATGCAGAGGGGAAGGGGAATGCGTCTGGGTGCGCACTCGTTAGGCCGAGTGACCTGCTTCCACATTGCAGGATTTCTCTGAAAGGAAGGGATTTTTGCAAACTGCGCTCTCCTCCTGTGACAGTGCAGGGCAACGCAGGCGCAGTGCGGACCAGCCGGCCGTCCGTCCGGAGCAGGTGCAGTGCGGGTTCTGCCGTTGATCTCGCCCTGACCATCGCCCCATAATGACGTCACAACGCGAAGTGTTGTCAGTTTCAGAGTGAATTTCCCTCCTCTGGTCAAATCCTCGACCTCGGAGGCGGAGACAGAGAGAGAAAGGAGCAATCTATTCACTTGTAACAATTGGAGTGAACCCAGAAAGAGAGCAGACTTTGCAAACTCAGATCCCCACAACTAAATCCAACAGTTAAAAGTGCATGCGATATCCCTCATTGCATCTTCAAGCTGCCTGCAACGGTTTTGCATCCTCTGTTCTTCCTCCGCCTTTGCTCCACCACATTCTGCTATCTTCTCCCATCCCTAACCCCCGCCCCGACGCGTTGATGCTTCCAATCTGATCCTCAAAATTTCAGTTTGTCCCTCCTTTCTTTCCCAGTTATCTTTTCTAAGTTTTGAGAACTTTCCCAATCCTCTGAGCATAGGAGAAAGAGGGTTATGTTGACGCTGTTGAGGACATTGGTTAGGCCACTCTTGGAATATTGTGCGCAATTGTGTGTCACACCACCTCCCCCTTCCCCGCCACCCACCATCGGAAGGATAAAGAACAAAGAAAATTTACATCCCAGCAACATGCCCTTCGGCCCTGCAAGCCTGGGCCAATCCAAATCCACTGTCTAAACCTATCGCCCAATGCCTAAGTATCCCTCGCTCCCCACCTACTCATGCATCTGTCCAGAAGCCTCTTAAATGAATCTACCATGCCTGCCTCCACTAACTCTGCTGGCAACGTGTTGCAGGCATCTACCATCCTCTGTGTAAAGTTCTTGCTGCGTGTATCTCACTTAAACATTTCCCCTCTCACCTTGAAAGCGATCTCTATCTACCCTGTCTATACTCTTCATGATTTTGTCGACCTCAATCAGGTTCCCCCCTCAATCTCTTTTTTCCTAATGAAAACAAACCTAACCTAATCAACCTCTCTTCATAGCTAGCACATTCCATACCAAGCAACATCCTTGTGAACCTTCTCTGCACCCTCTCCAAAGTGCCCACATCCTTTTCGTAATGTGGCAACCAGAAATCTGCACAGAATTCTAAATGCAGCCGAATCAATGTCGTGTACAATTTTAACATAACCTGCCAGCTCTTATACTCAATACCCTGTCCGATGAAGGCAAGCATACCATATGCCTTCTTAACCACTCTACCCACCTGTACAGCAATACTTAGGGTACAATGGACCTGAACTTCCAAATATCTCTGGTCATACCTTTTCCCAAGACTCTTCCAATTATCGAATTGTTTGCTCTAGAATTAGACTTCCCAAAATGCATCACCTCACATTTACCTGGATTGAACTCCATCTGCCACTTCTCCACCCAACTCTCTAGTCTATCTATATTCTCCTGTATTCTTTGAAAATCCCCTATGCTTTCTGCTACTTCACTAATCTTCATGTCATCTGCAAACTTGCTGATCATACCAACGGTGCCCA
Organism: Chiloscyllium punctatum; assembly: GCF_047496795.1. Taxonomy (NCBI): domain Eukaryota; kingdom Metazoa; phylum Chordata; class Chondrichthyes; order Orectolobiformes; family Hemiscylliidae; genus Chiloscyllium; species Chiloscyllium punctatum. The sequence continues at coordinate 16,020,238 of NC_092790.1, forward strand.
CTTCCAGATCATTTATGTCTCACAAAAAAACAGTGGTCCCAGCACTGATCCCTCTGGAACACCACTGGTCATCGTTCGTGATTTCGAGAAAATCCCTGCAACTACTACTCTCTGTCTCCTGTTGCTGAGCCAGTTCTTTATCCACCAAGCTAGGAAACCCTGTAGGCCACGTGATTTCACTTTCTCTATTCGTTTATCAAATGCCTTACTAAAGTCCATGTATATGACATATATAGCACTTCATGTATCAACTTGGTCACTTCCTCAAAGAACTCTATTAAGTTGGTAAGACACAATCTGCCCCGCACAAAACCATGTTGCCTATCACTGATAAGCCCATTCTTTTCCAAATATAAATAGATTTTATCCCTCAGTAGCTTCTCCAGCAACTTTCCCATCACTGACGTCAGGGTCATTGATCTGTAGTTACCTGCAATATCCCTTCTTGTACGGGGACAATATGAGCAACCCTCCAGTCCTCTGGAACCTCACTTGTGTTTAAAGATGCGACAAAGATAGCTGTCAGTGCCCCAGCTATTTACTCTCTCGCCATCCTCAGCAACCTGGGATAGATCCAATCCGGTCCTGGGGATTCGTCCACCTTAAAAACCTCTAGCCTACCCAACAAATCTTCCGTATTTATGTCAATGTGATCCAGAGTAAGCAAACTTCTGTCTCTAATCTCAACATTCATCATGTCCCTCTCATCAGTGAACACTGATGCAAAGTAATCATTCAGAATTTCACCCATTCTCTCAGGTTCGACACACAGCCTTCATTCATTATCCTTTAGTGGACCAAACCTTTTCCTAGGACCCACTTGCTTCTTATATAAGGGATTCTCCTTAATTCTGCTCACTATAGCTATTTTATGACCCGTTTTATCCCGCTTGGTTCCTCGTTTAAGACTGGTCCTAGTCTCCCGATATTCCTCCAGGGCCCGTTCTGTTCTTAGCTGCTTGAACTTTATGTACGCTTCCCTTTTCCTCTTGGCTAGTCATACGATTTCTCCTGTCATCCACAGTTCACGAATCTTGACTTTCCTATCTTTTGCTTTCAACGGGACATGCCTATCCTGCACTATCTTTCACCTATCTTTGAAAGCCTACCATATATCAAATGTGGAATTCCCTTCAATTAGCTGTGTCCAATCCCCATTTCCCAGCTCCTGCCTAATTTTGATGTAATTGGCCTTGCCCAGTTTAGTAATCTTCCCTTAGGACCACTCTCATATTTGTCTACGAGTATTCTAAAACTTACAGAATTATGGTCACTATTCCCAAAGAAACCACCCCCCCCCCAACGTAAATTCTCCCACCTGGCCTGGCTCATCCACAACACCAGGTCCAATATGGCTCCTTCCCTTGTCGGACTATTGACATATTGCTCTAGAAAACTCTCCTGGATGCTTCTTAAAAATCTGCCCCATCCAGACTTCTGACGCAAAGTGTATCCCAGTCAATGTTGGGAAAATTCTCCCATCACTACCACCCTGTTGCCTTTACATCTTTCTATAATTTGTTTACCTATTTGTTCTTCTACCTCACGCTAACTGCTGGGCGGCTTGTAATACAGCCCCAAGAATGTAACTACAACCTTCTTATTTCTCAACTCCACCCATAATGCCCCACTACTCAAGTCCTTCACAATGTCCTCCTTTAGCACAGCCGTGATATCATCCCTCACCAGCAATGTAACTCCTCTCACGGCAACCCCCCCCCCCCCCCCCCCCCCACCCAACACACACCTTTTTACTTCCCTCCCTGTCCTGTCTGAAGCATCTATATCATGGAACATTTAGTTGCCAATCATGCCCTTCCCTCAAACAAGTCTCTGTGATTGCAATAACACCATACTCCCAGGCACTAATCCAAGCCCTAAGTTCATCTGCCTTACCCACTATACTCCTTACATTGAAGTACATGCACTTCAGGCCACAAGTTATTTTACGTTCATCTGCTCTGTGCCTACTCTTCCCCTTATTAATGCTATCTCCATGATCCTTACAGTCTCCAGTTTCCACCTCGCTGTCTTCTCTTCTGGTTCCCTGCTCCCTGCCACAATAGTTTAATACCTCCCCAACCACAGTAGCAAAAACTCCCCCAAGGGCATTAGTTCCAGTCTGGTTCAGATGTCGACTGTCCAATTTGTAATTGTCCCACCTTCCCCAGAACCAGTCCCAAAGTCCAACAAATCCAAACCCGTCCAACCGACACCATTCCCCAAGCTATGTGTTCATCCTGCCTATTCTTTCATTTCTATGCTGGCTAACAGTGGCAGAGGTAGTAATCCCGAGATCACTACTTTTGTGGTCCTCCTTTTTAACTTCTCTCTTACCTCCCTGAATTCTGCTTTCAGGACCTCATCTCGTTTTTTACTTATATTGTTGGTGCATGTATGCACCAAAACAACTGGCTGCTCACCCTCCCATTTTAGAATGCTCTGCAGCCGATCGGTGACATCTCTGACCCGAGCACCTGGGAGGCAACGTACTATTCAGGAGTCCCATTTTCGATCATAGAACTGCCAATCTACTCCCCTTACAATTGCATCCCCTAATACTATGGCCTTATGAGTCTTTTCCTTGCCACGTGCCATGATCTTGGCAACTGCTGCCCTCCCCTGGTGAGCCATCTCCCTCAACAGTATCCAAAATGGTATACCTGTTTTGGAGGGAGATGACCGCAAGGTACACCTGCACTGCCTTCCTACTCTTTTTCTGCCTTTTGGTCACCCATTCACTGTCTCCCTCAGCAATTCTAACCTGTCGTGTGACCAGTTCACTAAACGTGCTATCCACGATCTCCTCAGCATCGTGGATGCTCCTCATTGTGACCATCCGCAGCTTCAAGGCCATCATGCGGTCAAATAAGAGCTACAGCTGGACACACTTCTTGCAAGAGTCAAGAACGTCAGCCACTTGCCTGAGCTCCTACATCAAGCAAGAGGCACATGCCACGGGTCTGAGGTCCCCTGCCATTGTAAGCTTTAGCTTTAAATCAATTAACTAAAACCAAACAATGGCCTTAAATATATGAAATAAAAGAAAGAGAAAATAAAATCCTACCTTACAGAGTGTTTTTCTTCTGGTTAGCGGAGGAGGGGTGGTGCGGAAGGGAGAAACTATATTTATAGTCTCTCGGGTTTAGCCGCTGCCCAAAATTGCCTTCCCGGCACCCTCCTGTACTCCCCGTCACCTTTCCACTGTCTCCTGCTGCTCCCGGACAGGAAAAAGGCTGCGGGTTCCGAAAGTAAGAATTTAAACAGTGTCCTTACATTCCTGGCACCCTCCTGGTCTCACGTCACCTTCGCTCTGTCTCCTATTGCTCCCGGACAGGATGTTGTGTAACTTGAAAGAGTTCAGAAAAGATATACAAGGATGTCTCCACGGTTTGAGGATCTGGTGGTGAATATGCTGAGGCTGTTTTCCCTAGGGCACCGGAGGCTGAGGGGTGACAGGAGAGATATTTAGAGTCATAGAGATGTACAGCATGTAAACAGACCCTTCGGTCCTACTATTCCAGGCTGAATAGTTATCCCAACCTAATCTAGTCCCATTTGCCAGTACTTGGCCCTTATCCCTCTAAACCTTTCCGATTCATATACCCATCCAGATGCCTTTTAAATGTTGCAATTGTACCAGCCTCCACCACGTCCTCTGACAGCTTATTCCATACAATCATCACTCTCTGTGTGAAAATGTTGACCCTTAGGTCCCTTTTATATCATTCCCCGCTCACCGTAAATCTATGCTCTCCGGTTCTGGACTCCCACACCTCAGGGAAAAATACTTTGTCTACTTATCCTATCCATGTCCCTCATGATTTTATAAATACCTATGAGGTCACCCCTCAGCCTTCAACTTTCCAGGGAAAACAGCCCCAGCTATTCAGCTTCTCCCTGTACCTCAAATCCTCCATCCAGGTGGTGGAGTCCAGAAGTAGAGGGTAATAGGTTTAGGGTGATGGCGGGAGGTGGGAGTTTTAAAAGTGACCTCAGGGGCAACATTTTCGTTCAGAGGGTGGTCTATGTGAAGAATCAGCTGCCAGAGGAAGTAGTGGATGCTGGTACAATTATGACATTTAAAAGGCATCTGGATAAGTATATAAAAAGGAATGGTTTACAGGGATGTGGGCGAATGGGACTAGATTAGGTTTGGATATCTCTACGAGTTTGGCTTGCCACTAACGTTTGGCATATTTGTATGTTCAGTTTCTCTCTGGTGTCAGTGTCAATGCATTGATGTCTTATTCACCCACCCCAACCCCCTTTCCGGGGATGCTCACTATTTTGTGTATAATTGTTTCTCAAGAATCTGCATTGCAGATTCATCCTGAATTTACACACTTTTTTTTGCCTCCCAAAATCAGGCCCACTCAATCACAGCAGTATCCCAATGTTGTGAAAGATATTAACTTTTCAGGTGGAGTTATCTAAAATTCAAAGAGATGCCAGTCTTGACGTTTTTGCTTTTCTGCCCCTGTAAGATCCTGAATCAGCACCTTCAGGAGAATTAGTTAGAGTGGAGTGAGAACAGAGTGGGAGAAAGACAGTGTGGGATGGTGCTTTCAGTGTTTCAGAATAACAAAAGAAAAGAATGTTCCACAGAAATTGGAATTGCTTTTTCTTAATTTCTACTTTGAACTGATAGTGATGAGTTTTGTAGTCCCTTCTTACAGAGTATTTGAAGATCTAAAGGTGGATGTTTCAAAATGAACAGATGAAAGGCTTATTCCTGACCCCCATCCTCTGTGGATGCTGCCTGAACTGCTGTGCTTTTCCAACAATGCACTTTTTGACTCTGACTCTCCAGCGTCTGCAGTTCTCACTTTCACTGCAATGTCTGCAAGTCACTCCAACCCATCGGGATTGCAACAATTTTAGACTATGATCCTGTGAGATGGAGCAAAGCTTTTTTGGTTCCTGTTTCAGTAAGTTTTCAGCATCAGTGGGATGAGAGAGCCCGGTGTTGCAGCACACTGAGTGTGGAACCTGAAACATTTATACAGCCTGGAAAGTGGAATTCAAGGAGGGAAGGGGCTGTACACGAGTTTGTGTACAGCTGAAGCTTCAGACATGGAGAGACCTGAGGAATCCTGGCCCGTGGGTAAACCATGGAAGTGTGGCAACTGCGGGAAAGGCTTTCGTGTCCCATCTGCCCTGGAAAGTCATCGACGCAGTCACACCAGGGAAAGGCCGTTCTCCTTCCCTGAGTGTGGGAAGGGCTTTACACATGCATCCACACTCTGGGCCCACCGACGGGTCCACAACGGAGAAAGGCCATTCTCCTGTCCTGAGTGTGGGAAGGGATTTACACGCTCCTCCCACCTGCTGCCCCACTGGTGGGTCCACACCGGGGAGAGGCCCTTCAGCTGCCCCGAATGCGGAAAGGCCTTCACCGATTCCTCCGCCCTGATGAAGCATCAGCGGGTCCACACCGGGGAGAGGCCATTCTCCTGCCCCAAGTGCGGTCAGGCCTTTACCCGCTACTCCAACCTGATGAGACACCAGGAGCTCCACACCAGGGAGAGGCCATTCTCCTGCCCAGAGTGTGCTAAGAGCTTTAACCGCACCTCCAACCTGCTGGTCCACCAGTCAGTCCACTCCGGGGAGAAGCCCTTCAGCTGTCCCGAGTGCGGGAAGACCTTCAGCAATTCCTCCGGCCTGCAGGTGCACCAGTGGGTCCACACAGGGGAGAGGCCATTCAGCTGCCCCGAGTGGGGGAAGGGGTTCACTTACTCGATTAAGCTGATGATCCACACGCGGGTCCACACCGGGGAGAGGCCGTTCACCTGCTCTCAGTGCAGGAAGGGATTCCTCGATTCTTCCACCCTGCTGACCCACCAGCGGGTCCACACTGGAGAAATGGCATTCACCTGCTCCGTGTGCGGGAAAGAATTCAGTCAGGTGGGCAACCTGCGGACACACCGTGGAGAGCCTGTTCACCTGCTCTCAATGTGGGAAGGGATTAATTGATTCTTCCACCCTGCTGACCCACCAGCGGGTCCACACTGGGGAGCTCCGTGTGCAGGAAGGGCTTCAGTCAGGTGGCCAACCTGCAGATGCACCAGCGGGTCCATACCCAGGGACAGCCCTCTCACCTGCTCTAAGTGGGAAGGGATTTATCCACTCCTCCCACCTACGGAGGTACCAGTGAGTTCACGCGCCATTGCAGGGGGATTGAAGGAGCAACGGCCTCATGCCGTTCATTAGGTGGACAATTGACCCAGCTCTGGGGACTTGCGGGTTCAAATCCCACAGTGCAAGATGACAAAGTTGGAATTCGGACAGAAATCTGCAGTTCTGAATCGAATGATGAAAACAAATTTGGAGAAGAAAAAACGTCTAATTCACTCATTCCCTTTTAAGGGAAGGAAACTGTGATTGCGGATTGGATTCACTCAGTCATCCCAGCTGCATCCTTTACCCGGTCTAGCCATTGCGTGACTCCAGACCCACAGCAGTGTGGTTGACTCTTGACTGCACCCTCCCATCCGCCACCCCAAGAATAGGAGAGGGGGCGAAACTTACTTGGATACAGTGTATAGGTTCACATTGCTGAGCTGACCATCATAAAGGGGTGGGGAGTGTGTGAACTTTGATCTTGAGCTGTTTAAATATTAAAGCTGCTTTTTGTACACCTTTTTGCTGGGGAGATTTGAAGCAGGAACAAAGTTGGATCACAATAAAGGTTACCTGAACTTCCCGTCGTACTCAGACATTGAAATCTCTGAGATTTTAAAGCTGCTCATTTCTTTCAGCCTCCAGCAGTAAGTTTCCAATGTTGTGTATCAGAAGGAGCAGTGAATGAGTAGCTAGCATCGTTAGAAATTGTAAATGTTTCAGGAGTGCGGATACTGCATTGTTTCATCAGCATTGTAAAGTTTACTGGCAGCACTAGAAGGAAATGAAGTGGAGGAGTTTGTGTTGGATTGGGGTGGATAAAGTTAAAAATCACACAACACAACCAGGTTATAGTCCAACAGGTTTATTTGGGAGCACTAGCTTTCGGAGCCCTGACCCTTCATCGGTTAGCTGTGGAACAGGATCAGAAGACACAGAATTTACAGGAAAAGATTATAGTTTCATGCAGCTGAAATTATATATTGAACAAACCTAGATTGCTGTTAAGTTTTTCATCTTTTAGAATGGGTTGCAGGTTTCAGTTCATTAATATGTAATCCCCAAAACTTCCTTCAAGTCACATTCTCAACGTAACTTAAGGTTTTATTTTTTAAAAAGTGCCATCTCTGCTCGGACAATGCATTAAAGGTGTCAGGTTTCAGTCCGTGTGAATCCCAATCTTGAGTCAGACTGGTTCTACTTCAAAAGTAGGAATATTAAAAAATTTATATGGACTGACTGCATGCATTGACTGCCTGCAGACTTTGCGTTTTGAGCAAAGTACAACTCAGTACATGCAAATTCATCCCATCGACTTTCATGTGTGTGTGCATGCATGTGTGAGAGAGAGAGAAAGAGAGCGTGCGTGCAAGAGTGTTTACGACCGTGCATGCTTGGTAAAGTATGTGCATGATGGAGTATAAATCTGTGTGTGGGTGTGGGTGGTGTATGTGTGTGTCTATCTGAGACAGAGCATATGTACGAGAGAGGATCTGCGTGAGTGTTTGTGTGTGTGTGAGAAAGTGTATAGTGTAGTGAGGTCATCTGTGATGTGACATGAACCCAAGGTCCCAGTTGAAGCCATACTCATGGGTTCTGAACTTGGCTATCAGCCTCAGGTCAGCCACTGGAAATGATTAAACAGTTACATAACACAGTGGAGAGGGCATGGTGGGATGTGTCTTTCAATTTGTAGAAGGTGGGAGGCTCTGGATGTTTTGATCCAGGACAAACACATGCTGGAGGAGCTTCAACACAGCGAGATGGAGCTGGAAGCTAGGCTGCAGGCACTTTGGGGAGAAATGGGGAAAGTTAACCAGACCCTTTATTCTGGGAGATGGTCATTCCCCACTGCACAGAGCCTTTTGATTGGGTCAGTGGATAGGATCAGGAGGGTGTGAGTATGAATCAGGCAGGTAGAGGAGATCGGAGAGAGAATTGCAAGGTGAAAGAGGTAACTGGCTGTTGGTGGGAGTAAAAACAATGTTGGGCAGGGGGACGTGCTTTTAAGGGACAGAATAGTGACAGAGATTATCTCTGTTCTCTGCAGTTGGCAGCAGGAGGCCAGATGGCACCAGTGTCTGTTGGCACAAGATTCAGGAATCCATGAGCTCAGTGCTTGAAAAATGGAAAAGGGAGGTTCCTGTGGTATCATCCAACAATGTCAGGAGGAGGGAGCCTCTGCTGAGGGCACATAAGAAGTTAGAAGCTGAAAAGACAAAGCAGAGCCTCAAAGCTCTGGGCAGCACGGTGGCTCAGCGGTTAGCACTGCTGCCTGGCAGTGCCAGGGACCTGAGTTTGATTCCACCCTGAGGTGCCTGTCTGTGTGCACTTTCGCATGTTCTATCAGCTGTGTCTGCACAGGTTACCTCTGGGTGGTCTGGTTTCCTCCTATAGTTCAAAGATGTGCAGTATAGAGTGGATTGGCTGTGTTGAAGTGCCCAGTGATGAGCAGATTAGTGTGGATTAGCCATAGGGAATTGCAGGGCTGTAGGGTAAGCATGTAGGGTATTGGTGGGATGCTGTTCGGAAGGTCGCCGTGAATTTGATGGGCCAAATGGCCTGCATAGATTATATGATGCTATATTGAGAAATGATTGCCCCAAGTCTGCTGTGGGACGAGTGGATACCAATTCATGGGACACTGACACCAGTCCTGGGGAAGATGCAATTTGTGCTGTCTCTCTCCCCCACCCTCTGTCCATTCTCCTCTCTCCTTACACTCTGTACCCCCCAATCCTTTGCCCACATTCTCTCTCTCTGCTGCCCATTTTCTTCCCCTACCATCTGTCCTCCCAGTATTTCTCTTTGCCCCCCATCCTGTGTCCACCTGTACATTTTCTCTCTCTTCCCCCACCCTTTGCCCTCCCCTATTCTCTCTCTCCTCACACTCTGCAACCACCAATTCTCTCTGCCCCTCATTATATGCCCCCTCATTCTCTTTCCCACCACTTTTTGCGCCGCCAGTCTTTCTCTTCCCCACCACCCTCTGTCCCCCCAGTGTTTCTCTTCCCCACCACCCTCTGTCCCCCCAGTGTTTCTCTTCCCCACCACCCTCTGTCCCCCCAGTGTTTCTCTTCCCCACCACCCTCTGTCCCCCCAGTGTTTCTCTTCCCCACCACCCTCTGTCCCCCCAGTGTTTCTCTTCCCCACCACCCTCTGTCCCCCCCAGTGTTTCTCTTCCCCACCACCCTCTGTCCTCCCAGTGTTTCTCTTTCCCACCAACCTCTGTCCCCCAAGTCTTTCTCTCCCCACCCCACAGCCTCCACCTCCGTCCATTCTTTCTCCCTTATCCCATAACCATCCTCTCCCCTTTCTCATGCCTCAAGGCTTCTTTTATTGGTGTATCAAGCCCTTCTAAGAAGAGAGAGAGAGAGAGAGAGGAAGGTAATGACTCTACCTGGGAGACAGGGGTGCATGAGAAGTTGCTGACACTTCAAACTGAGAAAACCTAAGATATCTTCAGAAACATTTCCAAAGTCTGAAAGCGTGTTCAAGTATTTTGGAAAGCTGCAGACATCTTTCTGAAACTTGCATTGAAATATGCCGTCAGGCCACACAGTTGAGGACAGGCTGGAAGGGGTGATTGGTCTATTCCTAGTCTTGTGAAATTGGTTCTGGATATGTAGAAACAGTGTTAGAGGGTTGAGGAGAATGGAAACCAACATTTCGGTCCATGCCAATCAGCTATCTTAAATTAATTTAGTCCTATTTGCCTACATTTGGCGCGTATCCCTCTCAACCCTTCTTATTCATATATCCATCCAGATGCCTTTTAAATGTTGTATCTGTACCAGCCTCCACCAATTCTACTGGCAGCTCAGTCCAAAAACGTACCACCCTCTGTGTGAAAACGTCACCCCTTAGGTTCCTTTTAATTTTTTTCCCCTTGCACTCTCAACCAATGCCCCTCCAGTTTTGGACCTCCTCTACCCTGGGGAAAAGACGTACAAATGTTGAACAGCCAGACAAAATGCAAAAGGAATAAAATATTGACTCTCTGTAGGGGGGTTGGATTCTGGGTTCAGCCTTTTTTTTCTGCTATTGGCAGTTGGACATTTATAAACTGTCGGTAACACCAGCATCTTCAATCGCATATTGTGCATATTCACCGGTGTCAGTGAAATCCTACGCATGCTCCTCAATCTCCACTGAAACATCCAGCGACCTTCCCTCCATGGACCAATGAAGTATCGGAAGGAGTCTGATTCTCCTGCCAATCAGAGACAACTTGTAGTGCACAAATGCAGAGGTTCACCAGGAGCTGCAGAACACTGGTACGTGGGACTAATTTAGTCTGAGACAATAGTCAGCATGGACACGTTGGACTGAAAGGTCTGTTTCTGTGCTGAGTGACTCTGTAACTGAAGCATCGATTCTTTGTTGTGCAGAAATCAGATGAATTCAGTTTTGAACATATTCAATGACGTCCTAACTCCAGGAAGACATGCCCACTTCTGAACTCAATTCCTCTTGTTAATATACCACTTGTCTTGCTTTTCTTTGCTCCACTTGTCCTTGCTGCTTCCCTCTGTCAACGAAGATTGAGTTTCACCCTGGACTGCAACTTCCTTCCTTTGTGTAAACACTTGTGAATACCGCACTCTCTTTTCTCACCCCCTTTCCCATTTCTTTTTATAATTCTGGGATTCAATTGTTAACTTGCAGGAACTGAAAGGAAAGGGAGTGAATCCAGGTAGGGGACAGACTCTGGGGAAGTTGGTCCGGGTCTGTGTCTGAATTGGCAAACACATGGCATTTGCAATTTTACAATGTGACATTATAGCCTTTGCTGCGGAAAAAAGGTAGAAATTAGCTGCATTGTTTAAATGATAATACATTTGATTGTGGAGAAAATGAGGACTGCAGGTCAAAGTCAAAAAGTGTAGTTCTGGAAAAGCACTGAAGGTCAGGCAGCATCTGAGGAGCAAGAGAGTTGATGTTTTGGGCATGAGCACTTCATCAGGAATGATGAAAAAGGCTGTAAAAAAGGCTGTAAAAAAGTTAAAAGTCGTACAACACCAGGTTATAATCGAACGGGTTTAATTGGAAGCACACTGGCCTTCGTAGCGCCGCTCCTTCATCAGGTAGTTGAGTTCAAAGCTGAGTTCATCTGATTTTTGAACAACAAATAATCAATGCTTCTGGGGGAAGGCAAGAAAATGGTTTGAAGACCAGGACAGAACAATTACAGAGTCACACAGCACAGAAACAGACCTTTCACTCCAATGTGTCCATGCTGACTATATTCTCAGACTCAACTAGTCCCACTTACCAGTGTTTGGCCCATATCCCTCCAAACTGTTCCTATTTATGTACTTATCCAGATGTTTTCCAAATGTTGTAACTGTACCTGTATCCACCACTTCATCTGGGCATTCAATCCACGACAAACCATGATAAAATTTAAAAAATGGTGCTCCTCATACCTTTTAAAAATTTTTCTCCTTGCACCTTCAAAATTTGCACTCTAATCTTGAAACCTCCAACCGAGGAAAAGGACACCCACTGTTAACCTTATCAATATCCCTCATGCGTTTATAAACTTACATAAAGTCACCTCGCAACCTCCTATGCTCCAGTGAAATAAAGCTCCAGCCTATTCACCTAAATGTAGGTATATTCATATGTAATAATGATCTGTTCAATGCTAGTGCAGGCCCAAATGACCAAATGGCCTCCACCTGCTCCCATTTCTCATACTCTGTGTCCAGGACAGCAAGAGACCATATAAGACGTTGGAGCAGAAATTAGGCCTTTCAGCCCATCAGTTTTCTCTTCCATTCAAGCATAGCTGATATGTTTCTCAACTCCATTCTCCCCATAACCATCAATCCCCTTGACACTCACAGCGCCAGAGACCCGGGTTCATTTCCCGCCTCAGGCGACTGACTGTGTGGAGTTTGCACCTTCTCCCCGTGTCTGCGTGGGTTTCCTCCGGGTGCTCCGGTTTCCTCCCACAGTCCAAAGATGTGCAGGTCAGGTGAATTGGCCATGCTAAATTGCACGTAGTGTTAGGTAAGGGGTAGATGTAGATGTAGATGTAGATGTAGATGTAGGGGTATGGGTGGGTTACGCTTCGGCGGGGTGGTGTGGACTTGTTGGGCCGAAGGGCCTGTTTCCACACTGTAAGTAATCTAATCTAAACCTATCTACCTCAGTCTTAAATATACTCAGTGACCTAGCCTCCATAACCTCCATTGATTCACCACTCTGTGGCTGAAGAAGATTCTCCTCATATCCGTTCTAAAAGATCTTCTTTATACTCTAAGGCTGTGGTCTCAGGTCCTAGTCTCTCCTACCAATGGAAACATCTTCCCTATATCCACTCTATTGAGGCCGTTCTTTATTCTGTAAGTTTAAATTCGATCCCTACCGAGTGTGCGCCTCTTAATAAACATGAACCAGACCCTTCAGGATTAGGTACAGCTGGGATTAGGTTCAGCAAAGTGAGAATGGAGGGAATGTGTGTGGGATGGAGATTTTCAGCTTTCAGGGAACATGAGAGGAAAAGAAAGTTTGATTATAAATTAGAATTGATCAGATGGGCTGATGGCCAGAGGAGTGGCAGATGGAGTTTCATTTAGATGAATATGAAGTTATGCATTTTGGTAAGGCAAATCAGGGCAGTTAATGGGGAATATCACAGAACAAAGCAATATTGCAGTGCAGCTTCATTGTTCCTTGAAAGTGGAGTCGGGGTTAGACAGGATAGTGAAGAAGGCGTTTGGTATGCTTGCCTTTATTGGACAGTGTATTCAGTACAGGAGGTGGAAGGTCATGTTGCAGTTGTACAGGAAATTGCTGGGCCACTTTTGGAGTACTGCATTCAGTTCTGGTCTCGCTGCTGCAGGAAAGATGTTGCAAAACATTGAAAGGATTCAACAAAAAATGTACAAGGCTGTTGCCAGCTTTGGAAACTTTAACCTGTAGGGAAGAGGCTGAATAAGCTGCGAGTGTTTTCCTTGGAGCGTCGGAGGCTGAGGGGTGAACTTATTGAAGTTCATAATGGGCCACCTTATTGAAGTTCATAAGGGGCAGGGATAGGGTGAATAACCAAGATCAGGGTAGGGGAGTCCAAAACTAGAAGGCATGAATTTGAGGAGTGAGCGGAAAGATTTAAAATGAACCTGAGGGTGGTACATGTATGGAACATACTGCCAGAGGAAGTGGTGAAAGCTGGTACCATTACAACATTTTAAAAGAAATCTGGATGAGTACAGGAGCAGGAAGGGATTAGAAGGATTTGGGCCAAATGCTGACAAATGGGACTATCTGGTTGGCATGGACAAGTTGGACGAAATGGTCTATTTCTGTGCTGTCTGACTCTAATTGTCTTTGGTGAAGCAAGTGTCATTGTGAACAGAGCAGCTTTTAAAGATGCTTTGCCCTTACCGGGAGCAGAAGTTATAGTGAAATCTTTTGTTTGTGAGACAGAAACTGAGTGTGTGTGTACATGGCAGATTTTTGTGATAAGTGGGAATTCATTGCACTGTAGGGATGAAGTTCTTTAAGGTTTACCTGCAGTACGTGAAGTGTTAGGTGGGTTTTTGTTTTAAACTGCTCATTTGTTTCAGCCTCTGACATTGGAGTTTCAATGCTGTGCATCACTAACTGGTATCGTTAGAAGCATTATGATTTTCAATACTGCAGGTATTGCATTGTTTCATCAGCATTGTAAAGTTTACAGGCAGCAGCGGGAGACATGGGCTGTATTCACTAGAAATGATTTAAACAGTTAGGTAACACAAAAAGGGGAGGGCAAGTTGGGACTTGTATTTCAATTTGCAGATGGTGGGAGGTTCTGGGTGTTGTGACCCAGAGCAAAAACAACTGCGGTAAATCATAGAAGCATGACAGTGTGGGATCAGGCCATTCAGCCCATCAAGTCCACACTGACCCTTACGAAGAACATGCCAATCCGAGCCAACCCCACCTTCTCCTACCCTATCCATTTGTTATTGCTGGTGAGTGAGACTGGACTAGGAGACATTGACCTCAAGTTTAGGGAGAATAAATTTAGAATAGAGATGGAGAGGAACTGCTTTTCCCAAACAGCAGTGAATCTATGTAATTCTCTGCCCAAGGAAGCAATAGAGGCAGTTTCATTAAGTATATTCAAGACACAGTTGGATGAGCTTTTTGCATGGTCGGAGAATTAATGGTAGTCGGGATAATGTAGATAGGAGGAGCAGAGATTATGGAAATATCAGCCATGATCTTAATGAATGGCAGGCTCGACAGGTCAAATGGCCTACTCCTGCTTCGATTACTATGAAACTATAACCCTGCATTTCCAATAGCTAACCCAGATTCAGGTCCTGTTTTCTCTGTCCTCTGTTGATCTCCCTGTTCCCACAGAGTAAGATGTTGTCTATTCTCAGCTCTGCTGGATTTCTGGTGAAGCTTTGACCCGCGTTACACCTCCTGGAAGAATAAAACAGTAAATCAGTCGATCAAGGCCCAACGCACAATCTCCCAGCCTGTCAACCATCCAGACACAGTGTCATCGTAGCAGGGAATAAAACAAGAAAAAAAGAAACAAAATAAATGCACAACTGGTGCTTGTGGTTAATGTTTGTTCATTAGAAAGTAAACCAGAGATCAGGGTCTCTTATCGTGCCCTACTTGAGGAATTCTCTCTCCCTTACATCTAAATATTCGTTCCTTGCTCTGATCTAAAACAATATTTCAGTCAATAGAAATAAAGCATCTATTATCAAATAGATGTAGATGTACAACACAGAAATAAACTCCTCAATCCAACACATCCATGCTGACAAGATATCCGATGAAATCTAGTTCCATTTGCCAGCATTTGGCCCATATCCCTCCAAACCCCTCATATTCATTTACCCACCGGATACTGTTGTAATTGTATTAGACTCCACCACTTCTTCTGGCAGCTCATTCCATACACGCACCACCCTCTGCGTGAAACATTTGAACCTTAGGTCCCTCCTAAATCTTTCCCCTCACACCCTAAACTGATGCCCTCTGGATTTCACACCCTCTCCCCCTACCAGCCCCCCCCCCCCCCCCCCCACACACACACACACACACCCTGGGGAAAAGAGCTTTCTTATTTATCCTATCCATGCCCCTCATGATTTTATAAACCCCTATAAGGTCACCCCTCAGCCTCCACTCCAGGGAAAACAGCACCAGCGTATTCAGCCTCTCCCTGTAGGTCAAATCTTCTAACCCTGACAACATCCTTGTAAATCTTCTGAATTGAATTGAATTTATTGTCATGTGTACCGAGGCACAGTGAAAAGCTGATGCGTGAGCAATACAAGCACATCACATAGTTAAATAGCACAGATAAGTAAATAATATATAAACAGCAGCAAAACAAAAACACAGGTACAGGCGAATACCATTCAGTATTCTGACAACAATAGAGTAGAAACTTTTTCACAACCGACTGGTGCGTGTGTTCAGGCTTCTGTACCTTCTCCCCATTGGTAGAGGTTGTAGAAAAGCATTGCCAGGGTGGGATGGATGCTGGTGGCTTTTCTTTGACAGCCTTGTCGATGGATTCCATAGATGGGAGGTTGGCCTTTGTGCTTGTCCAGGCAGAGTTCACCATTCTCTGTAACCGTCTCCGATCTTGAATGGTACAGTTGACTCCCCCCCCCCCCCCCCCCCCCCACCACCCCCCGCCCCATACCAGGTTGTGATACATCCAGACAAAACACTCTCAATGGCGCACCGATAAAGGTTGGCAAGGGTATTCGCCATCATGCCAAATTTTCTCAGCTTTATTCTTTTCTGAACACATTCAAGTTTTACAACATCTTTCCTATGCAATAGCAGGGAGACCAGGATCAAATGCACTAACCAATAAAGACAAGCATACCAAACACCACCTTCACTATTTGGTTTACCTATGAATCCACTTTCAAGGTACTGTGACTCTATGGTTGTGAATGATAACATTTATTGGAAATGGGGTGATATGAATTGAGATTGGAGAGAGATAAAAAAAAATTGTTTAGCGGTTTTTCACCCTTGCTTTGAAAAGTTGCCTCTGGAAATTGAGCTCAATGTGTGTCTAATTCAGACCACACTGTGACAGTGGAAAGTATATTCTTCAGTCTGACTGCGATAACATACCTGCTGTTTGTTAGAAGGAACTGATCACACTTGGCTTCGTCCCGAGGGGATGTTAAATTGTCTTGGTCCTTCAAGTAATTGTCTGGAGGAAGAGAGCAGAGACATCTCCTGCAAATCAACATTAGGTGAGTTGGACAGTATCAAATCTTTCAATGTGACATTCATGTTATAATCATTAGGCTGTGTTTCTTTCAAGACAGCAATTCAAACAGAACTGCAGATCTGATTAAATTTTGGCCAGCGTTGCTCTTTGTCTGGTGATTGTAACAAAATAAACCTCTACCAATTCACTGAGAAACAGATACTAACCAACACCACTACAGCTTCACAAATGGGACTGCTCAATGCAAGTGCGTGTCTGGATATGAGAGCTTACTTATCTATCCATACCAGTTAGTTCCTGCTAGGTGAATGTGTGAGTACATTTTTCAAAATGTACCTGTTAATTTCTGGTCTGTGAATATCTGAGTGTAGTTATCAAACTATACCTGTCAGTATAAGCTGTGCGAACGTATGAGTGAATGAAGTTATTAATCTGAGCCTGTCACTCTCTGGTAAATATATTTTGATATTGCAGAGACTGATAGGGACAGATTGATGACTACACTCATGTATTCTCATCACATAAACTGACAGGTATAGATGGATAACTGAACTCATATCCACATAGTAGAAACTGGCAAGGACTGGTTGATAAATACATTTTATACATTTTAAATAAATAGAATCAGTCCCTGTGTGTTTCACTGATGGGGATGTGCGAGTTCAGTTATCAATCTATACCTGTCAGTTTATGTGATGAGAATACATGAGTGTAATTATTAATCTGTAGTCCCTATCAGTCTCTGCTATATATTGGAGAGTGTAGTTATCGACCTGAATCTGTCAGTTTTAGCTGTGAGAACAGGAGTGTCACTATCAGTATCTCCCTGCCAGTTTCTGCTGTATGAATATTAAATGCAGTCATCAGTTTGCACTTATCAGTTTCTTCTGTGTGAACGTAGATATTGATCTCTAACTGTCAGTTTTACCTATATCAATATGTGAGCACAATTATCAAACAGTACCTGTCAGGTTTTGCTATTCGACTCCAGAGTATCATTGTCAATCTGTTTCTACAATGTCAGAGTCAATACTAATCTGTCCCTGTCAGATTCTTCCCTGTCAATGTGAATACAGTTATTGATCAGTGCCCATCACATTCTGCTTTGTGAATATGAGTGTATTAATCAAACTGTAGCTGTCAGTTTCAGCGATGTGAATGCGGGAATACAGTTATCATTCTCTACCTGTCAATTTCTTCTTTGTCAAAGTGAGAGTGTAATTGTCAATCTGTACCTGTCAGTTTCTACTTGATGAATATGCTTGTGTAATTGCCAATCCCTGCCAGTTTCTGCTATGTGAATGTGTGAGCTGAGTTTTCATCTGTCACTATCAGTTTCTGCTTTGTGAATGTGAGAGTTTAGGTATCAAACTTTCCCTGTCAGGCTCTGTAATGTCAGTGTTTGAGTGTATTTATTAATCTTTTCCTCTCAGGTTGTGTGACTGCATTTATCAGCCTGTATCTCTCAGATTCTGCTAAATTAACATGAGTTTAGTTATCCATTTGATTTGATCCGATTTATTATTGTCACATGTACAGAGATACAATGAAAAGTATTGTATTGTGTGCTTTACAGGCAAATCATATCAAACAAAGTGCATTAGGGCAATAGAACAGAATCTTGAATAAAGTGTTAAAGCTGCAGAGAGAGTGATTAACATTAAAATGTGAGAGGTCCATTCAAAAGTCTAATCACAGCAGAGAATCGGTTCTTGAATCTGTTGGATGGTGTATTCAACCTTCTGTATTTTCTACCTGGCAGACGAGGGTGGAGGAGAGCATAGCTGGAGTCAGATGGTCTTTGATTATGTTGGTTGCTTTCCTGAGACAGGGGAAGTGTAAATGGAGACTTTGGATGGATGGTTGGTTTCTGTGATGGACTGGGCCGTGTTCACAACTTTCTATAGTTTGTGGTGGTCTTGGGCAGCATAGCAGCCATACCACACTGTGACACACATCCAGATAGGATGCTTTCTACGGTGCATCTATAAAAATTTGGAATAGTCTTCATGGACATGCCATATTTCCATAGCCTCCTGAGGAAATCTACTTGGTGAATGTGTTTGGGAAATTGTCAGTCTAACCTGCCAGTTTCTGCTATGTGAATGGGAGAATTTAGTATTTAACAGTCCCTGTCAGTTTTCCCTTTGTGAATGGTTAGTTAAGTTTAGTTAAGAATCCTTCCCAATCAGGCTTTAATGTGAATCTGAGTGAATTTATCAATGTTTGTCTAACAGCTTTTCTTCTGTGAAGATGTGAATGTAGTTATCAATTGTTACTGGCAGTTTCTGCTCAGAGTATGAAAATGTAGTTAATCTCTAAACAAAAACCAAACCTACCACAGATGCTGTAACACAGAAACAGAAATTGCTTGAACAGCTCAGCAGCTCTAACTGCGTTTGTGGACAGAAATCAGAATTAAAATTTCTGAGCCAGTAACCCTTACTCACAAATGATAGTAGATAGGAAAATATTCACTGTTATGCAGAAGATAGGTTGGATGGAAGGGTAGGTCCAAAGAGAGAGAAGAACAGTTGGTTAGACAAAGGAGTGGATAACTGTCAGATTGGGAGGGTGAGTAGCTATTAGTAGGGACTGTTACTGGCTAACAATTGGTGGTGTAGAATAGCAGACTATGTGTTAACAAGGGTGTGTGGGGTTTAGGTAATGACTTGGGAGAACTCTAGCCCTAAAGTTGTTGAACTCAGTATTGAGTCCAGAAGGCTGTAGAGTTCCAAAGTAGAAAATGAGGTACTATTCTTCTAGCTTGCACTGAGTTTTGCTGGAGTACTGCAGAAAGCCCGAGACAGAGATGTTGGCCAGAGAACAGGGTGGTGGATTGAAGTCGCAGGCAACTGGAAGCTCAGGGTCTTTTTTCTGGACAGAACGTTGGCGTTCTGCAAAGTGGGCACCCACTCTATACTCAGTTTCCCCAACATAGACACGACCACATTGTGTGCATTTTCCTAGCTACCATCAGTTCTGAGGAACAGTCACTAGACCAAAAATGTTAACTCTGATTTCTCTGCACAAATGCTGCCAGGCCTGTGGATTTTCCATCAATTTTTGTTTTGTTATTAATTGTTACCTGTCAGTTTCTGCTCTGTGAATATGTAACTGTCATTATCAAAGTGTACATGTCAGTTTACGTGATTTGAAATTGGGGGCATAATCAATCCAGTTTTTGCTTTGTGAATATGAGACTATAGTTATCAATCTTTCTCTGAAATGTACTGCCACCTGCAAGTGAGTTATTTACCAATCTTTCCTTGTCAGATTCTGCTGTGTGTATTTTTGAGAGAGCAGTTATTCATGTGTATCTGTCAGCTTCTTGTTCATATTTGTGGAAAATTCATTTATTATAATGTACCTGTCAGGTTTTGGGTTGGGAATGTGTTAGTCTAGATAACAACCTGTACCTGTCGTGTGTGAAAGTGTGAGAGAGAGATTATAGTTCTCTCCCTTTCAGTTGTTACAAAATGAGTATGAGAGAGCAGACATAAATCTATGACTGTCAGTTTTGGTTGTCCAGACGAGAGTTTAGGACATGATCTTCATATGTCAGTTTCTGCTGTGTGACTGTGAGAGTGAAGTTCTCAACGAGTTCCAATCACTTTCTACTCTTATATATCAAAGTTGCTCAATTCTCTGGCAGCCAATAATATTCTTAGAGTCTAATGGTGTCCATAAATACATTGTTGAATGTCAGAAAAAAACTCATTTGGTTCAATAATTTCCTTGAAGGAAGGAATCTGCCAACCTTACCTTGTCTAGCCTACATGTGACTCCAGACCCACAGCAATGTGGTTGACTCATAAGTACTGGATGGGTTGTTTGGATGGGCAACAAATGCTGGCCTAGCCAGTGTGGCCTCCATCCCATGAATGAAGTAGAGAAAAAAAGAATTCTCTATGACTATGATTCAATCTGTGATGGCAGTTTCTAACGTTGAGATTGGGCCTTGATCGCTTTGCGGTTTGTGATTTATGACACAATCACAGAATTGGTACCACCATTCAGCTCATTGTGGCTGCATTGGGACATACTATTCTTTATCTGTTTTCCATACTAGTTTCCACTAATTCTTGGGATTCTGAACTTCATCCACTCACTGCCAGTGTCTTGAAGTAAATGCCAATTTGAGGTTAGTTCTGTAGTTATCTGCCGTTGAATACCTGTAGTGCCAGTTTTGCTCTGTGTGCAACAGTGGCGAGTACATGGATGTCATTCTCTTTTGTCATTCAGTTGTGTTTTTTCAGTCAGGGTGTAGGATAAAGCTGTTCAATAGACACTGAACCTGTGATTGAGGAATTAATGTTGGTTCAATACTTATCATTGCCAGGAATTTTATTGTATTCAATCTACTTTTTTTTTACATTTTGTGTGTGCAGTAGCCTTTGTCAGTTGCTGCTGGGCACTGCAATAATGTAACATCTAACACTAAGATCTTCTGAAGCAACTAATAATTTGGTCAGTAAATTTATTACTGTCCATATCTGGAAGTACTTGTGGGCCTAAATTGCATTTTGCTCCCTTTCACCATCAACTGGCTGAGTGTGAGTGAGCTTTCTGTTGTGCTGTCAATCTGCATTACGGGTGGTACTAGTCTATGTCCAACCGACATTGTCTATATGTCTCCTTGTGTTTGTCCAGGTCTCCATGTCATGATCTGATACACTTTGAGGTGTGCTTAATGCCTTATAAATCAGTATTTCATATATTGAGAAAGTGTGGAAATGCTTCTGCATCACTTTTGTTTCCAAACAGAACGCAAGTGCGTGTTGTGTGTGTTCATCAGCACCAGGCTAAGAGGGAGAATGGGACATATTCAGTCTGTGATACTAGATATCAACGTGCTCCTTATTTGTGGTTATTGTATTTCACAGTGCTTCTGTGTCATCTAAATTAAAACATGTCACCTGTTGTAACTGTTAGAGTACTTCATTGTTCAAACTTCTGCTACTTGACAGGTATTATCCATTGCCACTGGAGTCAGCTCCTTTAAGTGAAAGTGGTTGTGTTTGTACAGTCTGGTACTGAACACAGTTTTTTTTGTGAACCTCTATAAGGACACCCCTCAGCCTCCGCCGGTCCAGGGAAAACAGCCCCAGCCTGTTCAATTTCTCCCTATAGTTCAAATTCTCCAACCCTGGCAACATCCTTGTAAATCTTCTCTGAATCCTTTCAAGTTTCAAAACATCTTTCCGATATGAAGGCGACCAGAATTGGATGCAATATTCCAACAGTGGTCTAACCAATGTCCTATACAGCCACAACATGACCTCCCAACTCCTGTACTCAATACTCTGACCAATAAAGGAAAACATACCAAACACCTTCTCTATGCTATCTATCAGTGACTCCACTTTCAAGGAACTGTGAACCTCCACTCCAAGGTCTTTTTGTTCACCAACACTCCCTAGGACCTTACCATTAAGTGTAAAAATCCTGCTAAGATTTGCTTTCCCAAAATGCAGTACCTCGCATTTATCTGAATTCAACTCCATCTGCCACTTCTCGGCCCATTGGCCCATCTGATCAAGATCCTGTTGTAATCTGAGGTAACCCTCTCCGCTGTCCACTACACCTCCAATTTTAATGTAATCTGCAAATTTACTAACTGTACCTCTTATGCTTGCATCCAAATCATTTATGTAAATGACAAAAAGTGGAGGACCCAGCACCAACCTTGTGACATTCCACTGGTCACACGCCTCCAATCTGAAAAACAATCCTCCATCATCACCCTCTGTCTTCTTTGAGCCAGTTCTGTATTCAAATGGCTAGTTCTCCCTGTATTCTGAGATCTAACCTTGCTAACCTGTCTTCCATGGGGAGCCTTGTCAAATGCCTTACTGAACTCCATATAGATCACATCGATAGCTCTGCGCTCATCAATCCTCTTTGTTACTTCTTCAAAAAACTCAATCAAGTTTGCGAGACATGATTTCCCATGCACAAAGCCATGTTGACTATCCCTAATCAGTCCTTGCCTTTCCAAATACATGTACATCCTGTCCCTCAGGACTCCCTCCAACAACTTGCCACCACCGATGTCAGGCTCACTATAGTTCCCACGCAGAGGGTGGTACGTGTATGGAATGAGCTACCAGAGGAAGTGCTGGAAGCTGGTAAATTTGAAACATTTAAAAGATATTTGGATGGGATATGAATAGGAAGGGTTGGGAGGGAAATGGGCTGGGTGCTGGCAGGTGGGACTAGATTGGGTTGGGATATCTGGTCAGCTTGGATGAGTTGGACTGAAGGGTCTGTTTTCATGCTGTACATCTCAATGACTGTATGTAATTGGATAATTCCCACAGCCAATGTTCTTTAGTTTTACTGCCTGCAGGATCCATGGAAAGGTGCACAGGCAACATGTTGCAGCAGAAGAGCATCTCTGCTTTCATCAGAATCAAGGGGAGAAAATCAATGGACCTTTGCATCTCCTATAGTGCAGAGTCTAACCGGGAGTTGTGGAATGCTATCAATTTTTGCATAGAGACATACTTTACTGATGAATTAACGATCAGTATTAAGTAAGTCCATTTGTAACTAAGTGAAAGGGCAATGAACAATTCATCAGCATTGTAGCTGACTGACCACAGTGTTCTTTGTGCAGGGAAGAGAATTGGCCAATTCTATTTTATTTACTGATCTGGACAGGATCTGGTGCAAGCTATTAGCAGTACTTTTGTGTTGCTGTATGGTAGGAAGGAGGAAGGCTTAAGGACTTTTGTTTTATCATGCAGTGAAGAATATTTAAACTGTCAAATTCAATTCATTGAACAATCAACACGGTTCAACTCTTGTTAAAAAGAGTGACCGGCTTGACAAACTTAGCAATTTTCATTTCTTTCTGCACTGCTTTAAATAGTAATTATCGGATTCCATTGACTCTATGAGAAAACTGTATCTGGATCCTTTGCTTTTCTGTAATATATATGAAAAGGAGGGTCAAGAGGAATGCAGGGCTCTTCATAGAACATTTAAACAAATTTTGAAAGACACGGAATTAGAAAGAAAATGTTTCTTGCTGGACTGATTTAAAAAGCTCCTGCAAGATGATGAAATGGAGAATGACGTTACGATACAGATGGGAATGACAGCTTCTCTGATGCCATGATATTTATGGAAATGGAATGCCAGTTGACTGTGATTAGAATTGTTAGATTAGTCAATTGTTATGCTGTTATAGATTGTTTTTGATCAGTGCAGATTTAATAATTCGAAGGGACTTATTCTGTGGTGTGGACCTCTTTGACTCTTGAACAATACAGTACAGAACAGGCCCTTCGGCCCAAGATGTTGTGCCGAACATTTGTTCTAGCTTAAGCACCCATCCATGTACCTATCCAATTGCTGCTTAAAGGTCGCCAATGATTCTGACTCTGCCACTCCCACAGGCAGCGCATTCCATGCACCCACCACTCTCTGGGTAAAGAACCTACTCCTGACATTCCCCCTATACCTTCCACCCTTCACCTTAAGTTTATGTCCCCTTGTAACACTCTGTTGTGCCCGGGAAAAAAGTTTCTGACTGTCTACTCTATTTATTCCTCTGATCATCTTATAAACCTCTATCAAGTCACCCCTCATCCTTTGCCGTTCCAATGAGAAAAGGCCTAGCACACTCAACCTATCCTCGTACGACCTATTCTCCATTCCAGGCAACATCCTGGTAAATCTTCTCTGCACTCTCTCCAAAGCTTCCACATCTTTCCTAAAGTGAGGCGACCAGAACTGCACACAGTACTCCAAACGTGGCCTAACCAAGGTCCTGTACAGCTGCAACATCACTTCACGCCTCCCGAATTCAATCCCTCTGCTAATGAGGGACTCGAGATCTGAGAGTAGAAATCAGTGTGATGTAATGTTTTCTGATAGTTGCAGTGTGTATGGATCTTCAGCACCGTTAAGTGTTGCAATGTGTATGTCAGGATGGTGTCATCAATTTGCAAATCATTGTAAATCAGTCAGTAGCTGTGTGTAAGAGAGAAAGAGAAAGAGGTGTGTGTATGTACGTGTCTGAATGAGCAGCAAGGATGCTCTCTAGATCAGGCTTGATGAAGAGATTAATTTGGAATTTACATTGTTTAATTGTCATCTTTGTACAGGACTACTACTTATCACAAGATTAATTTTGTCCTGCTCAGTTACTGAATGTCCAACTTTCCCTCTATATCTGCACTGAATATCTACTTCATATGCATTTGTTATATGAATGTAACAGCCTGATCGATTTATTCACATTGATTGTAACTTTAAAAATGCCTTTACTACATATGGATTTAATGCAGCTCATAAATGTATATTTATTATTAGCATACAGTTGAACCTGCTTCTAATGGGGGGGGGGGGGGGGGGGGGTGGCATGGTGGCACAGTGGTTAGCACTGCTGCCTCACAGCGCCAGAGACCCGGGTTCAATTCCTGCCTCAGGTGACTGACTGTGTGGAGTTTGCACATTCTCCCACATTCTCCTCTGGGTGCTCCGGTTTCCTCCCACAGTCCAAAGATTGGCAGGGCAGGTCAGGTGAATTGGCCATGCTAAATTGCCCGTCGTGTTAGGTAAGGGGTAAATGTAGGGGTATGGGTGGGTTATGCTTCAGCGGGTCGGTGTGGACTTGTTGAGCCGAAGGGCCTGTTTCCACACTGTAATGTAATCTAAATCTAATCTAATCTTATGATAATTGGCTATAAATAATGGAATTTACTGTCACTGAGGTGGTATGCATTGGGAACAGAGCGAAATATAAATCCACATTATTTGTGGATTTAATGTGGATTTATATTTCGCTCTGTTCTCAATGCATACCACCTCAGTGACAGTAAATTCCATTATTTATAGCCAATTATCATAAGATTAGATTAGATTTAGATTACATTACAGTGTGGAAACAGGCCCTTTGGCTCAACAAGGCCCTTCGGTTGTGTTTGATTCTTGGATTGAATATGTACTTCTGGAAATTAAGGTCAACGAATGTCTGACACAATCGATTGACTGTGGAAGGAAACTTTTCCACTCTGATAGTGGTAACATACCTGCTGGTTGTGAGAAGCATCTGGTCACCCTTGGATTAGTCCATCAAATATTTGACTGGAGAAAGACAAAAGATAGAGCCTCCTGTAAATTATTAGCAGCTGAATAGGAAGACATGTAGAGTCATAGAGATGTACAACATGGAAACAGACCCTTTCGTACAAAGAATCCATGCCGACCAATTATCTCAACTCAATCTAATCCCTCCTGAAAGCACACGGACCATATCCCTCGAAACTCTTCCCATTCTTATACCCATCCAAATGCTTGTTAAATGTTGCAATTGTACCAGCCTCCATAACTTCTTCTGGCAGTTCATTCCATACACTTACCACTCTTTGTGTGAAAAAGTTGCCCCTTAGGTCCCTTTTATATCTTTCCCCTCTCACCCTAAACCTATGCCCTCTAGTTCTGGACTCTCCGACCCCAGGAAAGAGGCTTTGACTATTTACCCTATCCATGCCCCACATGATTTTGTGAACCTCTATAAGGTAACCTCTCAGCCTCCGACTGTCCAGGGAAAACAGCCCCAGCCTGTTCAGCCTCTGCTTATAGCTCAATCCTCCAACCCTGGCAACTTATTGTAAATATTTTCTGAACCTTTTCAATTTTAACAGCATCTTTTCAATAGGAAGGGGACCAGACTTGCACACAATATTCCAACAGTGGCCTAACCAATGTCCTGTACAACTGCAACCTGACCTCCTAACTCCTGTACTCAATATTCTGACCAATAAAGGAAAACATACCAAACGCCTTCTTCACTGTCCTATCCACCTGCAACTCCACTTTCAAGGAGCTATGAACCTGCACTCCAAGGTCTCTTTGTTCAGCAACACTCCCTAGGACCTTACCATGAAGTGTATAAGTCCTGCTAACATTTGCTTTCCCAAAATGCAGCGCCTCACATTTATCTGAATTAAACCTCATCTGCCAACCACTTCTCAGTCCATTGTGTGGAGCCACAGAAAAATGGAGGAGATACTAAATTAGTATTTTGCATCGGTATTTAGTGTGGAAAAGGTAGGGAAATAGATGGTGACATCTTGCAAAATGTCTATATTACAGAGGAGGAAGTGCTGGATGTCTTGTAATGGGTAAAGGTGGATAAATGTCCAGGACCTGATCAGGTGTACCCTAGAAATCGGTGGGAAGCCAGAGAAATGATTGCTGGGGCCTCTTACTGAGAAATTTGTATCATAATTAGTCACAGGCGACATGCCAGAAGACTGGAGGTTGGCTCACGTGGTGCCAATGTTTAAGAAGGGTGGTAAGGAAAAGCCAGTGTCCTATAGGCCAGTGAGCCTGATGTCGGTGGTGGGCAAGTTGTTGGAGGGAATCCTGAGAGACAGGATGGACATGTATTTAGGAAGGCAAGGACTGATTAGGGATAGTCAACATGGCTTTGTGCATGGGAAATCATATCTCACAAACTTGATTGAGTTTTTTGAAGTAATAAAGAGGATTGATGAGGGCAGAGCGGTAGTATGGACTTCAGTAAGGTGTTCAACAAGGTTCCCCATGGGAGACTGATTAGCAAAGTTAGATCTCACTGAATACAGGGAGAACTAGCCATTTGAATAAAGAACTGGCTCAAAGACAGAAGACAGAGGGTGATGGTGGAGGGTTGTTTTTCAGACTGGAGGCTTGTGACCAGTGGAGTGCCACAAGGATTGGTACTGGGTCCTCTACTTTTTGTCATTTACATAAATGATTTGGATGCAAGCATAAGAGGTACAGTAAGTGAGTTTGCAGATGAAAATAAAATTGGAGATGTAGTGAGCAGCAAAGTAGGTTACCCTCAGATTAGAAACAGGATCTTGAACATTTCCCATCAATTACAATCCTCTGTTGTCTTTTAGCTAGCCAATTTCTGATTGAAACCACTAAATTGCCATAAATCCTATGCCTCCGTACTTTGTGCACTAGCCTACCATGGGTAACCTTAGCAAATGCCTTATTAAAAGCCACATACACATCAACAGCTTCCCCTCATCCACCCATATGGTCACCTTCTCAAGGATCTCAATAAGGTTTGTGAGGCACAACTTACCTTCACAAAACCGTGTTGACTATCACTAATCAACTTATTCCTATAAAGATAATTAAAAGTCCGATCTCTTCTAACCTTTACCAACACTTTGTTGACAACCAAACTAAGGGTCACTGGTCTGTAATTACTCTACTCTATTCTTCTTCTTGAACAAGGGAACAATATTTGCTATCTCCAGTCTTCTGGTGCTATTATTGTAGACAATGACGACAAAGATCAAAGTCAAAGTCTCGGCAATCTCTTCCGTGGTTTCCAAGAGAATCCTATGATGAATCCCATCTGGCCCAAGGTGTTTATCTATTTTCACACTTTCTAAAATTTCTAGTACCTCCTCCTTATGAAACTGGATCCCAACTCGTCTTGTAACTGTTTCTCAGCATTCTCCTTGACAAAATTGTCTTTACCCAGTGTGAATACTGACAAAAAATGATTATTTAGCGTTTCCCTTATTTCCTCTGACTCCACACACAACTCCCACTACTGTTCTTGATTGGCCCTAAAGTGACTCGTGATTCTTTTATCTCTTATGTGTCTATACAAGACTTTAGGGCTTTCCCTGATCCTATCCACCAACAACTTCTCAGGCCCACTCCTCACTCGTCTTAGCTCTCTTTTTAGGTCTTTCCTCGTTACCTTGTAACACTCAATTGCCCTAACTGAGCCTTCACTTCTCATCGAACATAAGCTGCCTTCTTTCTCTTGACAAGCAATTCAACTTCCTTAATAAACCAAGGTTGATGCACTCGACAACTTCATCCCTGCCGGACAGTTACATACTTATCAAGGACACAGAGTAGCTGTTCATTGAAGAAGCTCCACATTTCTATTGTGCCCATCCCTTGCAGTTTCCTTCCCTATGCTATGCATACTAAATGTTGTCTAATCACATTGTAATTGACTTTCCCCCAGCTGTAACTCTTGCCCTCCAGTGTATACGTATTCCATCGCTAAACATAACCGAATTGTGATCATTACCAAAGTGTTCAGCTACTTCCAAATCTAAGACCTGGCCAGGTTCATTACCCAGTACCAAATCCAATGTGGCTTTGCCCCCTGTTGACCTGTCTACATATTGTGGCAGAAGACCCTTTTGCACACAATGGACAAAAACTAACCCATCTAAAGTACTTGAATGATAGTATTCCCAGTCAATATTTGGGAAATTGAAGTCCTCCATAATAACTACTGTCACTCTTGCTGTTATTGAGAATCATCTTTACTATCCTTTCCTTTAAATCTCTGGAACTAATGAGAGGCCTATAGAAAACTACCAGAGTGACCTCTCCTTCCCTGTTTCTAATCCCAACCCATACCACCTCAATTGACGAATCCTCAAATATCATTTCTTCAGCCGTAATACTGTCCTTGACTAACAATGCAACACCCCCATCTCTTTTGCCATTTTCTTTGTTCTTATTGAAACATCTAAATCACGGATTCTGGATTTGTGGTGCTGGAAGAGCACAGCAGTTCAGGCAGCATTCAAGGAGCAGCGAAATCGACGTTTCGGGCAAAAGCCCTTCATCAGGAATAAAGGCAGTGAGCCTGAAGCGTGGAGAGATAAACTAGAGAAGGGTGGGGGTGGGGAGAGAGTAGCATAGAGTACAATGGGTGAGTGGGGGAGGGGATGAAGGTGATAGGTCAAGGAGGAGAGGGTGGAGTGGATAGGTGGAAAAGAAGATAGGCAGGTCGGACAAGTCATGGGGACAGTGTCTAAATCACGGAAACTTACGATCTTACATTCTACAACACGTGATGAAAACTAGTGCATACAAATAAACTTGTTGAGCTACAAGTTGGTGTTGCGTGATTTTTAATTTTACACATCCCAGTCCAACATCAGCATCTCCAAACCACAAGTATTCAACAACAAGGCGATAGTAATTGACTGATCTCAGGTCCAAAGTTCAAGCTTCTCCACGTTAAAAGTAAAATAAACTTGACATAGATGGCGGTGTAGCTCCTTTCAAAGCTGCCGTGAGGTGGCTCTGAAAAGAGCCTTTGGGTTGTCAGATTCAAGAATGGTCTCTTCACTTTTTAGCAGATCCTGCAGCGGCGGTTTTCTTGGGCAGCAGCACGGCCTGGATATTAGGCAGCACCCCACCCTGAGCGATGGTCACCCCTCCCAGCAGCTTGTTGAGCTCCTCGTCGTTGCGCACGGCCAGCTGGAGGTGCCTGGGGATGATGCGGGTCTTCTTGTTGTCCCGGGCCGCGTTACCGGCCAGCTCCAGGATTTCAGCCGTCAGATACTCCAGCACCGCAGCCAGATAGACCGGCGCTCCGGCACCCACACGCTCAGCATAGTTACCTTTTCTCAGGAGCCTGTGAACACGGCCCACCGGGAACTGCAGGCCAGCCCGGGACGACCGAGACTTCGCCTTGGCGCGACCTTTCCCACCGCCCTTTCCTCTTCCAGACATAGTCACAAATTCACACAAACACTTCCAGAGAGAGTATTACACTCCGCCCACATTGCGGCCTCTTATACCTTCGGGAGGGATGGTGGGGCGGCCGTTTCTGATTGGTCCCATTGTCCAGCCCCTCCTAATGTTGTTTCAATTCCCAATCAGATATCTGCCTCATTCCCCAATCCGGAGAGGGCCCGGGGAGGAGGGAGGAAAGAACCGGCGCCAAATCATCAACCGCTTATTTCCAATTTGAAAAGCCCGCCAATTTACAAACAAAGGAATGTGCTTGATATTGAAAAATGAAGTACAAAAAACGGAGAAAGTTTTTATAAAATACTCGTGTCTTAATTTACTTTTAGTTTAAAAATGTATACTTCACTCGATCGGTCTCTCCCTCATTTGCC
Organism: Chiloscyllium punctatum; assembly: GCF_047496795.1. NCBI lineage: Eukaryota > Metazoa > Chordata > Chondrichthyes > Orectolobiformes > Hemiscylliidae > Chiloscyllium > Chiloscyllium punctatum. The sequence goes on from NC_092790.1 coordinate 16,050,490, forward strand.
GACCTGTATCCGTCCATTTCTGATCTTGAGTGGGTAATTTTCTAAACCTTAAGAAGCTGAAACGAACCAGGCCAAACAATGCAGTCTACACTTGACTTCTCACTTCACATTTCAGTAGCACCCCGGCAACCTGATAAATCAGCACACAACATTCTTCCGGCTCAGTATCGATGGTGAACACGATGTTTAGACGATATTTTAAAGCTGTCCTCCCTTATTGCTCTCGCTCTCAGATTCAGCAAAATCATCACATTTCAATCCGGCAGCTGTTTTGGCGTTCTCTTGGTTCCCTTTGAAAACCTCTCACCGACAACAGAAAGTGCTTAGGTTTTTGTATTTTGAAAAATCAGATTATACCCGTGCATTGCAAATATTTTTTAAAAGCAGATGGTAAAATGCCTGCGATGAAAGATGTGGACAAGTATGTATTATTTGCCAAGTTAAAAATCACATTACACCAGGTTATAGTCCAACAGGTTGATTTGGAAGCACTAGCTTTCGAAGCGCTACTTCTTCAGTAGGCACTTGTTCGCAAGGTGTGAAAATAAGTATGGACATTCTACCAGGTCCTTTACCAACGTTAAATAAATATAAAATGACTCACTGACGTTTAATCTGCCCACTCTCTACAGACAAGGAGGCTGTTTCTGCAATCTTCCCCCCACCATACCTCATTAATTTGCAAACCTCTTATATAAACAAATATAGCACTAGAAATAAAATTATCTTGTGAAGAACCATATGTAAATTAAAACTAACCAATCTTAAAAAAAAGGATTCAGCTCTCACTGGGAAGTTGCAGGTGGCTCTTAAAAGAGCCTTTGGGTTATGGACGTGTGTGTTTCAGTGCAGTGCGGTCCTTCACTTGGAGCTGGTGTACTTGGTCACCGCCTTTGTGCCCTCCGACACGGCGTGCTTGGCCAGCTCCCCGGGCAGCAGCAGCCGCACGGCGGTCTGGATCTCCCGGGAGCTGATGGTGCTGCGCTTGTTGTAATGGGCCAGGCGGGAAGCCTCCCCCGCGATACGCTCGAAAATATCGTTGACGAACGAGTTCATGATGCTCATGGCCTTGGAGGAGATGCCGGTGTCGGGGTGAACCTGCTTCATCACTTTGTAGATGTAGATGGAGTAACTTTCTTTCCTAGTCCTTTTCCTCCTCTTACCGCCCTTCGATGGCGCCTTCTTGATGATTTTCTTCGCGCCCTTCTTGGAGGTTTGCTGAGCTTTCTTCTCATCTTTTTTTTTATTTCAAAATATACTTTATTCATAAATGATTTGATGGTCTGTACATTGGATCATGCCATACATATGTCCATATTTACAAACACAGATTCGACTTTATTCTTGTCCTTTACAATCCTGTGCATTTTTTCAATCTTGTATATATACATATATTTGGCTGAGGCATCAGCAGAGCCCAAAAAAACGTCTGTATGAGCTTTCTTCTCATCAGCCATAGCGCCACTCACTGTCAGACACAGAATAAAGGAAAGTGGGCTCGGAGTTCCCCTTTTATAGACTGACGGCGTCATCAATGCTAATGAGGGATGGGGGAAGGTCTGGTTCCTGTTTGGGTAGTTTACATGGAGTCATTCCCAAAACACTGTCTCTGTGATTGGGTAAAGTGGGATCCAATGTGGATCTGTCAGAATCTACAACGAAATGTGAAGTGGATGGTGATCCGGTTCCTGTCAGTCTGACTGTGGGAGCTTTGTTTCGTGTCTGTGACTCAGAAAATGACTGTGGTATTGACTCAGTTTCCTTTTGCTCGTTGTTGTGATGATGTGGGAGTGGAAGGGTGTGTTTCTAGCTCCGCATGTCTGTTTCTGGTCCTCTCTCTGCGCTGGAAATAACACTGAGCTTACCACTGTTCTCAGTGGTTAGCACTGCTGCCTCACCGCGCCAGGGACCCTGCTTCGATTCCAGTTTCAGGCGACTGTCTGTGTGGATTTTGCACATTCTCCCCGTATCTGAGTGGGTTTCCTCCGGGTGCTCAGTTTTCCTCCCACAATTCAAAGACGTGCAGGGAGGTGAATTGGTTATGCTAACTGCCCATAATGTTCCGGGATGTGTAGGTTAGGTGCATTAATCAGGGGTAAATGCAGAATAATGGGGAATGGGTCTGGGAAGATTAGTCTTCTGAGGGTTAGTGTGGACTTGTTGGGCCGAAGTGCCTACTTCTACACTGTAGAGATTCTAAGAATGTGAGTGTTTTCTAGGTTTGGGGTTGATGGAGTTGGAGAGAGATGAAAGAAAGTCCCTATTTAAAATTTTTCTTGAGTCACAGGTTGAAAATGTCTGTCTTGACTGTGGGATTAATATATTTCTGAGAACTTGATTGCTAACTGTGGGCCCAGAGACCAGTCTGTAACTGTGTGCTTTGCAAGTAACTACAGTGTATCAGAACCACGTTGCTGCAGTTTTTATTGAAGAGTATTGAACTTTTACGCAGGGATTGAGAACAGTTCTCAGTCTCATATGAATGCCTGTTAACCAGCAACAGTTAGCATACTATGTATGTGTCACTTTAACTTTATATCCATCGAGTCCTTATTTAGACATTTGGCATGAATTCAACACCTGTCCATTGAGACTCTGGTCCTCTGTGTAATAGTCAATTAGTGATACTTCAGGACAGGTTTTATTCTGTATCCACCAAACGCTGATGGAAGCGGTAACACTTTACACCATTTGCCTGCCACTTGGAAATGTTCCTCCAATCTGTGTCTATCCATTTCTGGGAGGTTTTTTGTTTGCTCTATTTCACAGTCTTTACATGTCAGTATGTTACTGGACTGTAACTCAAACCTTCTGAAGTATAACCTGTTGTTTTAACTCTGTAGGTGTCAGTCATTAACATAAGAATGTGTCTCATTTAGTATCGACAATTTTGTGTGTGACCAAACACCACTTTGTACAGTCTCAGGGAGGACTCCCTCCCCTCCACACCCATATCCTTTGAATATCAGCTTCTGCGCATTGACAGTAAGTTTGTATTTATAGCTGCAGCATTTGGCAAGGGACAATATCTTTTACATTGCAGAAATTGGCAATAACAATGTTACTGCTGATGTTACACTGTTCATGTCAGTTTCTCATCAGTGAAGAGTTGCATTGTATCCTAACAATTCATTGTTTTGCATCTGACTCCATATATTATTCTGTAACTGCCAGTTTGTTGTTTCTAATCTTGTTTTTACTCCGTTCCTGTCAATCACTCATGTGAGAGAGCAAGTATCTCAACATTTCTAACTTTCAGATCAAATTATTATTTTTTCTCCTGTTACATCACGGTGACTAGTAATTGAATCTGTCAGTATGTGATCTGTGAGCACACAATAAGGTAGAAATAAAATGAAAGGTGAATGATGCCTCTCATTTCTGTCATGCAATTGCAGGGTATATACACTACAGTTATTAAGTTCTTTCAGGCTTGTACCAGTTTAAATGTCTCAAAGCAGAAGGCAATAAGAAAAAGGAGAAGTCAGTGACATTTTTATCTGCCTGTGTGTACTCAGCTCTGAGAATATCTGAGTGTTATCAAAATGTTTTTTGAAAGAATATGAGAACTTTGTTTTAAATCTATACCTGTCAGTTTCTCCAATGTGAATGTTTGAGTGCATTTTTCAATCTGTACCTGACAGTTTCAACTAAATGAATGGAAGAGTGCATTTGAAAGTATCTTTCAGTGTGTGTGCTGTGAGTAAATGAGTGTACTTATAATATTTGGCTCTGTTTAACATGACACTTGCCAGAAACTGCAGGAGCATTTTTTACTTCAAGTCTCTGTTGCTCAACATGAATAAGATTTTATCTATTGCCATCCAAGTCAGGGTAACATGGTGGCACACTGGTGCCAGGGACCCAGTTTCAATTCCAGCCTTGGCTCATTGCGCAAATTGCACACAGACATGCTCCCCGTGTCTGCATTGGTTTTGATACGACATGGGATAAACCCTTTTGCTAATTTAAAACCAGCAACACTGAAAAGATTTATCCCATGCAGTAATCTGTGAAAATTTGACAGGCCTAGAACCAGTTAAAGTAAAGATTAACAGCTTTATTTACTAAAATATAACAGAGAGTGATTAACTAACAAGTATTTACAACTCCTTCCTCTAACCTACCTTCTATAATACTAGTCCGAGAGAACTCCTGATTAAGATTTACAAAACAAACTGCTTATCTCAAAAGCAGACAGCTTTTGGTTCTTTTCTGCATTCGGGTTGTCTTTTGTTCTTCTTGGGGATTGTGCTTCACAGGTCACTGTTCGATAAATGTACCTTTAAGAGTGCTAATTTTCAGGGAGTCTTTTTACATGCTGGTGGCTTGGCAATTCTCCTCCCAACTGTTCAGTTTTCCCCAGTCTTATACCTCCACAGCTGCACATGTGTCATTGGCTTTTAAGATTGTTAAAATACTCAATTCAAACTGGATTGGAATTTGATATTTTTGGGCTATAATTTCAACTGATTGGTTGAATTCAAATGTTTTTGTTTCCAGGCAAACAGCTACTTGGGTTGTTCGACCAAATATTACCTAGTTTTTTTTCGGAACACTTGGTGATGTCCTGTAGTTCTACTGGCTGATAACTTTCTTAAAAGGTACAGTACACCCACATCTTCATAACAGTTCCCTCTTGTGCTCTAGTTTCCTTTCACAGTCCAAACATGTGCCAGTTAGCTGGATTAGCCATGGTAAATTGCCCTGCAATATTCAGCAATGTTCAAACTAGGTGGGTTAACTATGGTAAAGATGTGGTTACGAGGGTAGGGTGGAATCTATATCTGGGTGTGATGTGCTTTGGCGAGTTGTTGCAGGCCGATGGGCTGAATGACCTCTATCTATACTGGACAAATTCTATGTACTGTAAATGAAAATTAGACTTTTTAGACTATTGTCAGTCTCTGACACTCTAAAGCAGTTTGGATAATTTCCACAACTTTTATTCGTTGTAAGTTTATGATTGTAAGGTATTTTCTGGATTGGTCAGTCCCTGGACTGAATGTGTATTTTGAATTTATTGTTCACATGTTTATAACAAGACCAGTATGAGAGTTTCTCTGGGTATCTGTTTACATGTGTACCTTTTCATGTCAATGTTTGATTTCCCTTTGGACCATTTGAAAACAAAGTATGTGTTCAGTCATTTTGTATGAGATGTGTTCTGTTTTCTCCTTGTGGAAACAAATTAAATTGCAATATTTGTTTGAATCTGGCACTTGGCCTGTTATTTAATTCCTTTAGATTGGACAAAAAGCATTGATACATGAATTACATAGAGTCAGAAAGTCAGACGGCACGTTTAAGCCATGGTGAGATAATTGAATGAATTAGTCTGGATTTTTACTTTCTTCTTTCCCTACTTAAGTGGAGTACATTGTGAACATGCAATAGTTCAGTATTTCTAATAAACAAGTAGAACTTAATTTTTGACCAAGGTGATAACATGCATTTAAAATCTATAGGAAGTCCACTTGTACACTGGGGCTGACACACTCTCACACTGTCCTGGATAACTTGTTTAATGAAATGCTAATTCTTTCAACTGAGACCTCTGAGTTCATGTCTTTTCTATTTTTTTCCAATAGACCTATTGACCTGACTGTATTTCTGTATGTTGCAAGTTATTCTGTACCCACTGTGTACTGGCACCATCTCATTCTTTGTTCTGTCCAGAAATGATCAGTTTCCTTCAAGTCCTTCATGACATGAATAAAGACAATAACTGGTGCAGTCTGCAACTGTTTGTTCTTCTGCGAGTGCAGAACTCATCTTGTTTCTTCAATTTACTTATACAGTTTGTGTACTTGGGAAGTACTCTCTACCTGTCAGTCTGTGCTATTCAATGGGACTGTGGATACAGCTTATTGTCCTTCAAAACTCTGCTCAGATGTGACAGACTGTGAACTTTTTAGAGCCATATTGACTAGTGAAAAACTTGAAAACTAACATTTAATTAGGAGAAAGTGAGGACTTGGTTACAGGGGGGGGGACAGGACTGGCAGTTAAACCTCCAAGGATTTTCAACTTATCGAAAAGACAGGGAGGTGGGCAGAGGGGGTGGGGTTGCCTTGTTAGTTAAGAACAATATTAAATCTATGGCACTGAATGACATAGCGTCAGATGATGTGGAGTCTGTGTGGGTGGAACTGAGGAACCACAAAGGCAAAAAAAACATAATTGGAGTTGTGTACAGATCTCCCAACAGTGGTCAGGAGCAGGGACGCAACATGTACCGGGAAATAGAGAAGGCATGTCAGAAAGGCAAGGTCACGGTGATCATGGGAGACTTCAATATGCAGGTGGACTGGGTAAATAATGTTGCCAGTGGATCCAAAGAAAGGGAATTCATGGAATGCTTACAGGATGGCTTTTTGGAACAGCTTGTCATGGAGCCCACAAGGGAGCAGGCTATTCTGGACCTAGTGCTTTGCAATGAACCAGACATTATAAAAGATCTTAAAGTAAGGGAATCCTTAGGAAGCAGCGATCATAATATGGTAGAGTACAGTCTGGAGTTTGAAAGAGAGAAGGCAAAATCGGATGTAATGGTGTTACAGTTAAATAAAGGCAATTATGAGGGCATGAGAGAGGAACTGACAAAAAATAGACTGGAAGCAGAGGCTTGCGGGGAAGACAGTAGAACAAAATGGCAGGAGTTTGTGGGTATAATTAAGGACACTGTACAGAGGTTCATCCCCAAGAAAAGAAAGATTATCTAGGGAGGGATTAGACAGCCATGGCTGACAAAGGAAGTCAGGAAATGTATTAAAGAAAAAGAGAGATCCTGTAAAGTGGCCAAGAGCAGTGGGAAATCAGAAGATTGGGAAGGCTACAAAAACAAACAGAGGATAACAAAAGAGTAATAAGAAAGGAGAGGATCAAATATAAAGGAAGGCTAGCCAGTAATATTAGAAACGATAGTAAAAGTTTCTTTCAATACATAAGAAACAAAAGTAGACATTGGGCCACTTCAAACTGATGCTGGAAGCCTAGTGATGGGAGATAAGGAAATAGCAGGAGAACTTAACAAGTACTTTGCGTCAGTTTTCACAGTGGAAGACAGGAGTAATATCCCAACAATTAAAGGGAGTCAGGAGGCTGAGTTGAGTATGGTTGTCATTACAAAAGAGATAGTGCTAGAAAAGCTAAAAAGTCTTAAAATTGATAAATCTCCTGGCCCCGATGGAATACATCCTAGAGTTCTGAGAGAGGTGGCTGACGAAATAGCGGAGGCATTGGTTTAGATCTTTCAAGAGTCACTGGAGTCACAGAAAGTCCTGGATGATTGGAAGATCGCGGTTGTAACCCCATTGTTCAAGAAAGGATCAAGACAAAAGATGGAAATTGATAGGCCAATTAGCCTAACCTCAGTTGTTGTTAAATTCTAGAATCCATCATTAAGGATGAGGTTTCTAAATTCTTAGAAGAGCAGAGTCTGATTAGAACAAGTCAACATGGAGTTAGTAAGGGGACGTTGTGCCTGACAAACCTGTTGGAATTCTTTGAAGAGGTGACAAGTAGGTTAGACCAGGGAAACCCAGTGGATGTGGTCTATCTAGACTTCCAAAAGGCCTTTGATAAGGTGACACACGGGAGGCTGCTGAGCAAGGTGAGGGCCCATGGTGTTCGAGGTGAGCTACTGGGATGGATTGAGGATTGGCTCTCTGACAGAAGGCAGAGAGTTGGGATAAAAAGGTTCTTTTTCAGAATGGCAGCCAGTGACAAGCGGTGTCCCGCAGGGTTCAGTGTTGGGGCCACAGCTGTTCGCATTATATATTAATGATCTGGATGAAGGGACTGGGGGCATTCTAGCGAAGTTTGCTGATGATATGAAGATAGGTGGACAGGCAGGTAGTACTGAGGAAGTGGGGAGGCTGCAGAAGGATCTAGACAGTTTGGGAGAGTGGTCCAGGAAATGGCTGATGGAATTCAACGTGAACAAATTCGAGGTCTTGCACTTTGGCAAAAAGAATAAAAGCACAGACTACTTTCTAAATGGTGAGAAAATTCGTAAAGCCAAAGTACAAAGGGATCTGGGAGTGCTAGTCGAGGATTCTCTAAAGGTCAACATGCAGGTTGAGTCTGTGATTAAGAAAGCGAATGCAATGTTGTCACTTATCTAAAGAGGGTTGAAATATAAAAACACCGTTGTGCTACTGAGACTTTAAAAAGCTCTGGTTAGGCCCCATTTGGAGTAGTGTGTCCAGTTTTGGTCCCCACACCTCAGGAAGGACATACTGGCACTGGAACGAGACCAGTGGAGATTCACACGGATGATCCCTGGAATGGTAGGTCTTACATATGAGGAACGGCTGAGGATCCTGGGATTGTATTCATTGGAGTTTAGAAGATTAAGGGGAGACTTAATAGAGACGTACAAGATAATACATGGCTTGGAAAGGGTGGATGCTAGGAACTTGTTTCCGTTAGGTGAGGGGATTAGGACCCGTGGACACAGCCTTAGAATTAGAGGGGGTAAATTCAGAACAGAAATGCGGAGACATTTCTTCAGCCAGAGAGTGGTGGGCCTGTGGAATTCATTGCCGCTGAGTGCAGTGGAGGCCGGGACGCTAAATGTCTTCAAGGCAGAGATTGATAGATTCTTGTTGTCTCGGGGTATTAAGGGCTACGGGGAGAATGCGGGTAAGTGGAGTTGAAGTGCCCAGCATCCATGATTGAATGGCGGAGTGGACTCGATGGGCCGAATGGCCTTACTTCCACTCCTATGTCTTATGGTCTTATGGACTGCAGAAGCTGGAGACCAGAGTTGAAAAATGTGATGCTGGAAAAACACAGTAGGCCAGGCAACATCCGAGGAGCAGGAAAATCAACGTTTCAGGCATCAGCCCTTCTTCAGGATTCCTGAAGGGCTTATGCCCGAAACGTTGATTCTCCTGCTCCTCGGATGCTGCCTGGCCTACTGTGTTTTTCCAGCATCACATTTTTCAACTCTGGTCTCCAGCTTCTGCAGTCCATAAAACCATAAGACATAGGAGTGGAAGTAAGGCTGTGTTTTTCCAGCACCACACTTTTCAGCTAAAATTTAATGTTGACTACGTGTGCTGTTGTGAACATGCATTGATTTTTAGATTAGATAAGATTCCCTACAGTGTGGAAACAGGCCCTTCAGTCCAACAGGTCCACACTGACCCTCCGAAGAGTAACCCACTCAAACCCCTTTTCTCTCTGAACTATGCACCAAATTGACAACTTAAGCATAGCCAATTCACCTGACCTACACATCTTTGGACTGTTGGAGGAAACCGGAGCACCCGAAGGAAACCCACGCAGACACAGGGAGAATGTGCAAACTCCACACAGACAGTCACCCGAAGTTGCAATCGAACCCAGGACTCTGATGCTGTGAGGCAACAGTGTTAACCACTGAGCCACTGTGCCAAAAGATTTTTGAATGGAACAGTTGTTATGATACAGGAAGGATGCCCACACTCAATTAATTCTGCTTCAATCTTCCTGCTTTGTGTTACTGAGCAGTTCAAATGTTTGCTGTCAAGTGAACAGCCAGTCAGCAAAGGAGAGAGTTTTCAGTTCATGTTTCCTGAAGTGAATGGGAAAGATCTTATTTTCTTTGACTGTATCTGTAGGATTCAGACAAGTGAAACCAGAACACAATGTGCTGGTTCTGTGCTGTTCTTCAGAGTCAAGGAGGTAAAAGTAATGGACTTTTGTAACTCGGATAGTGCGGAATCTAACTGGGAGTAATGATATAAGGTGTGGCCATCAGAGAGTCACACAGTTATACAGCACAGAAACAGATCCTTCGGTCCAAGCTGTTATTGCTGACTAGAGATCCTGAGCTGACCTAGTCCCATTTAAATTAAGATCTCATGACACCAGGTTATAGTACAACAGGTTTATGTGGGAGCACTAGCTTTCAGAGCGATGAAGGAGCAGTGCACTGAAAACTAATGCTTTCAAATAAACCTGTTGTCTGAGAAACTGATGTTGTGTGATTTGTAATATTGTCCACCCTAGTGCAATGCTGACACCTCAACATCATGGCTCGTCCCACTTGCCAGCACGTGGTGCATATCCCTCTAAACTGTTCCTATTCTTGTACATATCCAGGTGCCTATAAAAGGTTGTGATTGTACCCACCACCTCCACTCCCTCTGGTAGCTCATTCCATACAAGCTCCACCCTCTATGTGATAAAGTTACCCCTCAGGTCCTTTTTAAATCCTTTCTCCACAAATTAAACTTGTGCCCTCTATTTTTGCACACACCCATACTCTGAAAAAGACCTTGGCTATTCACCCTATCATGCCCCTCATGATTTTCACAACCTGTACAAAGGTCACACCTCATTCTCCGACAGTCCAGGGAACAAAGCAACAGCCTGTTCAGCCTCTCCCCCTAACTCAAAACCTCCAGTCCTGGCAATGGAACGTCCTGATGAGAGTAGTGCAGTTGACGTGATTTACATGTACTTCAGTCAGGCCTTTGTTGAAGCATAACCCCAGACAGGGGATGAAAGACTCAGCAGGCAGGCAGTATTCAGGAAAGTGGTACGTGGTTAGTGCAGGCAGACGGCCTCCGAGAAGACAAAAGACTGTCCTCCGAGACTGGCCTCAGAACAGAGGTCTATGACACACTCTGATTTTATAATAAAAAGAAATATTTTTAATAAACTTTCTGATAACAATCACATACAACTTTATTACGATGTTCCTCTCTCTTACCTTGCATACCCTATTCAATGAGATACCTAATCAACGATGGGCGTCTCTATGGACTGTCCCAGGATCCCCTGACCTCTCAGACTTTAGCAGACATTGTAATCTCTTGGTCTTGTGATCTTTCTATGCATCCTATTCATTCACATTCCAAAGTTATATGCGATACACCTTCAGGTTTATCTCAGACTAGCTTGCCTCTCAGGGCAGTTGAATGTTATTATGCATTGTATTCCATTTTATCAAGTTCAATTGTTCCTCTGAGATAATTAGGACAGTGGGGAATATATGAAGAAAAAAAAAACAAAGGGCAGCTTGTTTTGACTTACTTGTCACAGACTTGTAATTTTAATTTTTATTATAAAAAGTTAGTTACAACGTGTGAAGTAATTTATTTGCCCCAACTGTTAGCACTTTGTGATTAATGGTCTGTGAGCAATCTATTTTGTTCTGGGCATAAGAGAAGTCATTATCTAAAGCTAACTAACCTTCACTTCCAGGTTTAAATGCTTCTTTTCCCCTTTATGCTTTAGTATTATGCACCTAATTTTCATGCTGGAAACTACCGAGATGATGCTACGTCTCTTTACGAGAGACGTGCCTATAAAAGGTTGTGATTGTACCCACCACCTCCACTCCCTCTGGTAGCTCATTCCATACAAGCTCCACCCTCTATGTGATAAAGTTACCCCTCAGGTCCTTTTTAAATCCTTTCTCCACAAATTAAACTTGTGCCCTCTATTTTTGCACGCACCCATACTCTGAAAAAGACCTTGGCTATTCACCCTATCATGGCCCTCATGATTTTCACAACCTTTACGAGAACCTAATTCTTAATATTCCAATTTATCTTACAGTATGTAGTTTTTAAAAATACCTTTAGCTGTTTTAGGGCATTAATGAGCTGCAACTAGCACCTGGTGATTGTTCATTAACTGGGACAATTACCCTTTCATTTAACGTGGCTGGAGTTACTCATTTACCGGACATTCGATCTGCTTGTCGGAACTGTTTCGAATGAGAACAGGCTGGGTCCTTGGAGTGGCTTGTTCAATGGTATCATTTTACCTTACTGTGTGTGAGTGGGCTGTATGGCTCAGATTCTGCCTGCCATTCTGTTTCACATCCTGCTGTTTAATTCTACTTTATACTCACATACCAGTTTGTGTCAATAGACATGGGCCACTCTATTCTGGCCTGGTATGGGCCACCCTGACAGCCTTAGACAAAGTCCCATATAAAAGACTGGTCCAAGATTGGCTCTTGGAGTCTTAAGCAAACTGGATCTGAAATTAGCTTGCAGCCAGGATGTAAACTATGATGGTGGAGGGTTGTGTTTGTGATTGGAAGCCTGTGACTGGTGGTGTATCACAGGGATCAGTGCTGGGACCCTTGCTGCTTGTTGTGTACATATTAACAATTGGATGTGAATGTAGAATGTATAACGAGTATGCCTGCAGATGAAGTTTTCATGTGGAAGTATTAAATGTTTCAGTGCAGTCTTGGTGTGCAAAGGGCCTGTTCCTGTACTGTATTGTTCTATGTTCTGTGACATGAAAGTTGGTGGTGTTGTTGACAGTGAGGGGGGTGGTCTCAGGCTACAGTATGATGACATTGGGCACTGCAATGACAGATGGAATTTAATCCTAATAAATGTGAGGTAATGCATTTTGGGAATTCTAATAAGGGAAAGAATTACACAATGAAGGATTGGTCCCGAGGGAGTGCGAAGGAACAAACGGACCTTGGTGTACAAGTCTATTGAACACAGAAGTTGTCAGCACAGGCAGACAGGCTGCTGAAGGCGGCATACAGAATGCGTTCCGGAGCTGTCAAATATAAGAGCAAGGAAGTCTTATTCCAACTTTATAAAACAGATCAAATACTGTGTGCAGTTGTGATTGCCACACAATTAGAAGGATGGGATTGGCTGGAGAGGATGCAGTGGGTTGGAAAGACTCCGTTAAAAGGGGAGACCGTATGAGTTGGGTTTGGTTTCCTTGGAGCAGAGGAGGTTGAGGAAGGATCTGATTGTGATATACTAAATTGTGAACAATGCAGACAGAGTAGATTGTGAGAATCGTTCTCCACTTGGCAGATGTGTCTGAGACCAGAGGGCACAAGTTGAAGTTGTGGGGAAAGCAGTTTAGAGGATATCTGAGAAAAATACAGGGCATTGTCAGCTATGGGCCAAGTGCAGGTAAATGGGATGAATGCAGTTTGCTGTTTATTGGACATCATGGACATGGTGGGCTGAAGGGCCTGTTTCTATGCTGTATGACTCCATATCTTTATAACATGCTTGTAAATCTTTTCTGCAGCATCTCAACATCCTTCCTGGAGAAGGGTGATGAGCATTGTACACAATCTCATAAAAATGGCATCACTAATGTCCTGTACAGTCACCAGATGACATCCCAACTCCTACACTCAATGTTCTGACCAATGAAGGAAAGCATGCCAAACACTTTCTTCACTGTCCTGTCTACCTGTGGCTCTACTTTCAACAAAAGCTGCAGCTGCAACCCTCGGTCTCTTTGTTCAGCAACATTTGCCAAGGCCCCACCATTAAGTGTATAAGACCTGCCCTGGTTTGTCTTAATCAAAATCTAACACCTCACATGTTTCTAAATGAAACTGAATTTGTCACTTCTTGGCCCACCTGACAAAGTATCTTTTTTTTCAGTGCACAGTGATGTAATTACTTGAAGACTGTTGAAGTAAAGGTAGGTGTTAATTACCCTGCACTGTATTGTGATGGTGCTCACCATCATTGGGACACTTGTGTGGCTCTACAGAGAGGAGGAGGAAGTAATGATTTTCTCTCATTCAGTAGTGGAAATTGGAAGAACCAAACTAAATTTTTTTGAAGAATGAAAGTTTTGAATTCTTCTCGTAAAAAGAAAAATGAGCAGCTTTAGTAATCTACGTTATCTTGTGGGGAGTTACCAAGACATAGTCACACCTTAGGTACGTGAAAAATGGCCAATGGATTACAGTCGGGGGACTGAAAGGGAATCAGTAGACAGTGCAGGGAACCCCTGTGGTCATTCTCCTTAATAACAAATATACTGTTTTGGATACTGTTGATGGGCGAGGTGGGGGGGGGGGGGGGGGGGTGGAGAAGAGAACTTATCAGTGGGTCTCTGGCACAGAGTATGTCCCCGTTGCTCGGGGAGGGGGGAAAAAAGAGTGCATTCGTCACTGGGTTCTCCATAGTTAAAAGGGACATAAAGGAAGTTCTGTGGGAACAAGAGAGGCTCATGTTAGGCGTGTTGCCTCCCAGGTGCAAGGATTGAAGATATCTCAGATCTTGAGTGGGAGGGGGAAGTGCCCCAAGTCATGGCCCACATAGATACTGACAACATAGGTAGGAAAAGAGATGGGGATTTAAGCCAGAAAGTCAGGGAGCTAGGGTGGAAGCTTGGAGCTAGATCAAACAGAGTTGTTATCTCTGGTTTGTTATCTGTGCCATGTACTAGCGAGACAAGGCATATGGAGGGAGGGAGAGCGAGAGCGAGAGATAGGAGTTGAACACGTGATGAAAGGGATAGTGTGGGAGGGAGCGTTTCGGATACCTGGATAATTGGGGTAGGTGAGACTTCTACAAACATGGTGGTCTATACCTGAAGCAAAGTAGTACCAATATCCTGGGGGATGTTTGCTAATGCTCTTCGGGAGGGATTAAACAAATTCAGTAGGGGGACAGGAACCTAAACTGTGGTTACCGTGTCCAGAGGTTGAGCATAGTCAGGTCAGAAATATGGTTTCAATGTTGCATGTGTGCACTGGCAAGCAGGAAGGTGGTTTGAAGTGTGTCTACTTCAACATCAGGAGCATCCGGAATAAGGTTGGTGAACTTGAAGCATGGGTTTGTACCTGGGACTTTGATGTTGTGCCATTTCAGAGACATGGATCGAGCAGGGACAGGAATGGTTGTCATAGATTCTGGGATTTTTATGTTTCAGTCAGAACAGAGAAGATAGTAGAAGAGGGGGAGGTGTGTCATTGTTCGTCAAGTATTATGGTGGCAGAAAGGATGTTTGAGGACTCGTGTAATGAGGTAGTCTGGGTTGAGGTTAGAAACAGGAGAGGAGAGGTCACCCTGTTAGGAGTTTTCTATAGGCCTCATAATAGTTCCAGAAATGTAGAGGAAAGGCTTGTAAAGATGGTTCTGGATAGGAGCGAGTGTAACAGGGTAACTGTTATGGGGGACTTTAACTTTCAAATTCTTGACTGGAAATACAATAATTTGAGTACTTCAGATGGATCAGTTTTTTGTCCAATGTGTGCAGAAGGGTTTCCTGACACAGTATGTAGACAGGCCACAATGGATTTTGGTACTGGGTAATGAACCAGGCCAGATGTTAGATTTGGAGGGTAGGTGAGCACTTTGGTGAGAGTGACCACAAGTCAGTTATGTTTACTTTAGTGAAGGAAAGGGATAGGTATGTACTGCAGGGCAAGATTTATAACTGGGGGAAAAGACAATTATGATGCAATTAGGTGAGATTTATAATGCAAAGGATGGGGTAGCAAACTGCAGGGGATAGGCACAATTGAAATGTGGAGCTTATTCAAGGAACAGCTACTGCGTGTCCTTGATTAGTATGTACCTGTCAGGCAGGCAGGAAGTGGACGAGTGAGGGAACCGTGGTTTACTAAGGAAGTTGATCTCTTGTCAAGAGGAAGAAGGCTTATGTTACGATGTGATGTGAAGGCACAGTTAGGGCACTCAGAGTTACAAGCTAGCCAGGAATGACCTAAAGAGAGAACTAAAAGGAGCCTGAAGGGGACTAGAGAAGTCTTTGGCAGACAGGATTAAGGAAAAACCTAAAGCTTTCTATAGCTATATCAGGAACAAAAGAATGACTAGAATTAGATTCGGGTCAATCAAGGACAGGAGTGGGAAGTTGTGCGTGGAGTCCGAAGAGATAGGAGAAGTGCAAAATGAATATTTTTTAATCAGTATTCACACTGGAAAAAGACAATGGTGTCGACGAGAATACTGAGTTCCAGGCTACTAGACTAGATGGGATATAGGTTCACGAGGAGGACATGTTAGCAATTCTGGAAAGTGTGAAAATAGATAACCCCCTGGGCCAGATGGGATTTATCCGAGGATTCTCTGGGAAGCCAGGGAGTAGATTGCAGAGCCTTGGGCTTTGATCTTTATGTCGTCATTGTCTACAGGAATAGTGTCAGAAGACTGGAAGATAGCAAATGTTGTCCCTTGGTTCAAGAAGGGGAATAGAGACCAACCTGGTAATTATAGATCAGTGAGCCTTTCTTCGGTTGTGGGTAAAATGTTGGAAAAGGCTAGAATAGACAGGATTTATAATCATCTCAATAGGAATAGGTTGAATAGGAATAGCCAATATGGTTTATGAAGGGTAGATCGTGCCTCACAAACCTTATTGAGTTCTTTGAGAAGGTGACCAAACAGGTGGATGAGTGGAAAGCACTTGATGTAGTGTATATGGATTTCAGTGAAGTGTTTGATTAGGTGTTTTCAGTAAGGTAACCTAACTGTAGGTTATTGCACAGAATATGGAGACATGGGACTGAGGGTGATTTAGCGGTTTGGTTCAGAAATTGACTAGCTGAAAGAAGACAGAGGGTGGTAGCTGATGGGAAATGTTCATCCTGGAGTTCAGTTACTAGTGGTGTACCACAAGGATCTGTTTTGGGTGAGGGTGTAGAAGGATGGATTTGCAAATTTGTGGATGATACTAAGGTCAGTGGAGTTGCGGGCAGTGCTGAAGGATGTTGCAGGTTACATAGGTACACAGATAAGCTGCAGAGTTGGGCTGAGAGGTGGCAAATGGAGTTTAATGTGGAAGGAGTACTGGTCTAATGGTAATGTTCTTGGTAGTGTAGATGAGCAGAGAGATCTCTGTGTACATGTACATAGATCCTTGAAAGCTGTCACCAGGTTGATAGGGTTGTTAAGAAGGCATACAGTGGTTAGCTTTTATTGGGAGAGGGATTGGGCATATATTTCAGATAAGAATTCAGTCTAAACCTCTTGAAAAATGGTGTAAATTTTAATGGGCTTGACAATATTAGGTAAGAACTGACAAAAGCTAATTAGTAGCAGATGTTCACAGGTAAAGGGACAGCTGGAAAATGAGAAACCTTCAAAAATGAGATAATAAAAGTCCAGAGACAGTCTGTTCCTGTTAGGGCAAACAGCAAGTCTGGAACATTTAGGGAATGCTGGATGATGGAGAAATTGAGGTTTTGGTCCAGAGAAAGAAGGAAGCAAATGTCAGGTATAGATCGCAGAGATCGAGTGAGTCCTTAGAACAGGAAACGGCAGTAGGAGCATACTTAAGAGGGAAATCAGGAGGGCAAAAAGGGGACATGAGATAGCTTTGGCAATACGGTTAAGGAGAATCCCATGGGATTTTATGAATACACTTAAGGACAAAAGCGTAACTCGGGAGAGATTAGGGTCCCTCAAAGATCAGCAAGAAGGCCTTTGTGTGGAGCCACAGAAGATGGGGGAGATACTAAATGAGTATTTTGCTTCACTGTTTAATGTTGAGAAGCACATGGAGGTTACAGAATGTGGGGAAATAGATGGTGCCATCCTAAAAGATGTCTATATTACACACAAAGTAGTCCTGGATGTCTTACATTGCACAAAAGTGGATAAATCCCCAGGACCTGATCAGGCGTACCCTAGAACTTTGTGGGAGGATATGGAAGTGATCGCTGTGTCCGTTGCTGAGATATTTTTATCATCGATAGTTACAGGTGAGGCACAAGAGGGCTAGAGTTTGGCTAACGAGGTGCCACTATTTAAGAAAGGTGGCAATGAAAGGTCAGGGCCCTTTAGGCTGGTAAGCCTGCTATCAGTGTTGGGTAAGATGGTGGAGGGAATCCTGAGGGACAGAAATTACACGCATTTTGAAAGGCAAGGACTGATTCGGGACAGTGAACATCGTTTTGTGCGTGGGAAACCATGACTCTCAAACTCCATTGAGTTTTTTGAAGTAACAAAGAGAATTTCCCCATGGAAGGTTGGTTAGCAAGGTTAGATCTCATGGAATACTGGGAGAACTAGCCATTTTGGATACAGAACTGGCTCAAAGGTAGAAGACAGAGGACGGTAGTGGAGGGTTGTTTTTAAGACTGGAGGCATGGGACCAGTGGAGTGCCACAAGGATTGGTGCTGGGTCCACTACTTTTCATCATTTACATAAATGATTTGAACGTGAGTAATGGAGATTAGACACCAAAATTGGAAGTGTAGTGGACAGTGAAGAAGGTTACCTCAGATTACCAACAGGATCTTGATCAGGTGGGCCAATGGGCTGAGGAGTGTCGGATGGAGTTTAATTCAGATAAATGCGAGGTGCTGTGTTTTGGGAAAGAAAATCTTAGTAGGACTTATACACTTAATGGTAAGGTCCTAGGGAGTGTCGTTGAACAAAGGGACTTCAGAGTGCACGTGCATAGTTCCTTGAAAGTAGGGTCACAGCTAGATGGGATATTGAAGAAGGCATTCGATATGCTTTCCTTTATTGGTCAGAGTATTGAGTACATGTTGCAGCTGTACAGGACATTGGTTAGACCACTGTTGGAATATTGCATACAATTCTGGTCTCCTTCCTATCAGAAGGATGTTGTGAAACTTCAAAGGGTTCATGAAGGATTTACAAGGATGTTGCCATGGTTGGAGGATTTGAGTTAAAGGGAGAAGTTGAATAGGCTGGGGCTGTTTTCCCTGGAGCATCAGAAACTGAGGGGTGACCTTATAGAGGTTTATAAAATTATGAGGGACATGGATAGGATAAATAGACAAGTTATGTTCCCTGGGGTAGGGGAGTCCAGAACTAGTGGGCATAGGTTTAGGGGGAGATGGAAAATATATAAAAGAAACCTAAGTGGCAAGATTTCCACACAGACAGTGGTACATGTATGGAATGAGCTGCCAGAGGATGTGGTGGAGGCTAGCAGAATTGCAACTTTTAGAAAGCGTCTGAATGTATATATGAACAGCAAGGGTTTGGAGGGATATGGGCCGGGTGCTGGCAGGTGGGACTAGTTTGGGTTGGGATATCTGGTTGGCTCGGATGAGTTGGACCGAAGGGTCTGCTTCTGTGCTTTACATCTCTTTGACTCAAAGGTTGATGAGGGTAGAATAGTGTATGTGATCAATATGGACTTCAGTAAGATGTTGGACAAGTTTCCTCATTGTAGACTGGTTAGCAAAGTTAGATCACATGAAAATTGGGGGGTGGGGGGCGGGGAGAACTACCAATTTGGACATGGAATTGTCTTGAACATGGAAGACAGAGAGTGGTTGTGGAGGGCTACGTTTCAGACTGGAGACTTGTGATCAGCGGTATGCCACAAGGATCGGCGCTGGGTTCACTGCTTTTCCTTATTTTTATAAATGATTTGAATGTGAACATAAAAGGTTTGCAGATGACACAAAAACTGGTGATGTAGTGGACAGCAAAGAAGGTTGCCTCAGATTACAACAGGATAGTGATCGGATGGGCCACTGGGCTGACCAGTGGCAGATGGAGTTTAATTCAGATAAATTTGAGGTGCTTCGTTTTGGAAAGGCACATCAAGGCAGGGGCTATACACTTAATGGTAAGGTCCTGGGGGGTATTGCTGAACAAAGAGACCATGGAGTGCACGTTCATAGTTCCTTGAAAGTGGAGTCGCTGGTCGATAGGATAATGAAGAAGGATAATGTTGCAGCTGCACAGGTAATTGGTTGAGCCACTTTTGGAATATTGTGTACAATTCTGGTCTCCTTCCTATTGGAAGGATGTTGTGAAACTTGAAACATTCAGAAAAGATTTACCTGATTGTTCCCAGGGTTGGAGTGTTTGAGTGAAAGGGACAGGCTGAAGAGGCTGGGCCTGTTTCCCATGGAGTGTTGGGGGCTGAGAGGTGACCTTATAGAGGTTTATAAAATCAGGAGGGTCACTGTAGTGGTAAAAAAAATGTAATTCCTCCATGATATTTGACTCTTGATTTGAAAATTTCTCTCTGGAAATTGAATCAATGTGTGTCTAATTCAACCTGCTCTATAACTATGGAAAGGATGTTATTCAGTCTGACAGCAGTAACATACCTGCTGATTGTTAGAAGGAACTGATCACACTTGGCTTTGTACGGAGGACATATTACATTGTCTTGGTCCTTCAAGTAATTGTCTGGAGGAAGACAGAAGAGACATCGTTTGTAAATCAACATTAAGTCAATGTAATAATTTAATAATCATTAGGCTTTTTTTTCCCTTCAAGATGGCAATTCCAACCGGACCACAGGGCTGATTCTATTCTTGGCCTGACCTGCTTTTTGGTGACTGTATCAAAAAAATCTATTCCAATTCACTGAGAACCAGATACTAACCAACACCTCTACAAATGGGATAATCTAATGCAAGTGCGTTTCTGGATATAAAAGTTTCCTTATCTATCCATAGCTGTCAGTTCCTGCTCAGTGAATGTGTGAGGACAATTATTAAGATGTACCTGTTAAATGCTGCTCTGTGAATATCTGAGTGCAATTATCAAACTGTAAATATGTGTGTGAATGCAGTTATCAATCTATCCCTGATTTTCTCTGGTAAATATTTACATTTTCTCATCACAGAGACAAATAGGGACAGACTAATAACTCATACATTCACATAGCATAAATTTACACATGCAGATTGATAACTGAACTTGTGTATCCACATAGAGGAAACTGCCAGGGACTGGTTGATAAATACATTTCATACATTTTTAATAAATAGGATCAGTCCCGATGTGTTTCTCAGATGTGGATATGCGAGTTTAGTTATCTATATATACCTGTCAGTTTCTGCCCTGCAAATGTGCGTGTTTGCTTTACCGATCTATCCCGAACATTTTCTGCTGTGTGTCTGAGAGTATACCTGTCAGTTTCAGCTATGAGAATGCGAGTTTCGATATTAGTCTCTACCTGTCAGTTTCTGCTGTATGAATATGAAATGCAGTCATCAATTTGTACCCATCAGTTTATTCTGTGAGAATGTGGATATTCATCTCTAACTGTTAGTTTAAGCTGTATCAATATGGGAGAGCAATTATCAAACAGTGTCTGTCAGGTTTTGCTATTTGCCACCAGAGTGTCATTGTAAATCTGTTTCTACTATGTCAATATGACAGTGTAGATGCCAATCTGTCCCTGTCAGTTTCTTCCCTGTCAATATGTGAATACAATTATTGATCAGTACCCAGCAGCTTCTGCTCTGTGAATGAGGGGGTATTAATCAAACTGCAGATGTCAGTTTCAGCGATGTGAATGTGGGAGTACAGTTATCATTCTCTGTCATTTTCTTCTTTGTCAAAGTGAGTGTAACTGTCAATCTGTATCTTTCAGACTCTGCCGTGTGAATACATAAATATAGTTGTCAATCTGTAGCTGTCAAGTTTCTGCTTGGTGAATATGTTTATGTAATTGTCAATCCTTCCAGTTTCTACGATGTGAATGTGTGAGCTGAGTTTTCACCTGTCGCTATCAGTTTCTGCTTTGTGAATGTTAGAGTTTAGTTATCAATCTTTCCCTGTCAGCCTCTGTAATGTCAGTGTTTGTGTGACTGTAGTTATCAACCTGTACCTCTCAGATTCTGCTCTCTGAGAGTGTAGTTATCCATTTGATTTGATCGGATTTATTATTGTAACATGCACTGAGATACAATGGAAAGTATTGCTTTGTGCACTTTACAGGCAGATAATATCATACAAAATGCATCAGGGTAATAGAACAGAATCTGCAATACAGTATTAAAGCTGCAAAGAGAGAGAGAGGTTAATGTTAAAATTTGAGCTAGATTAGATTGGTGCTGGAAAAGGACAGCAGATCAGGCAGCATCCGAGCAGCAGGAAAAACGACGTTTCAGGCAATAGCCTTTCATCAGGAATGTCCGAAATGTTGATTTTCCTGCTCCTTGGATACTGCCTGACCTGCTGTGCTTTCCCAGCACCACTCTAATCTCGACTAATCTCCAGCATCAACAGTACCCACTTTTGCCTTAAAATTTGAGCAGTTCATTCAAAAGTCTGATAACAGCAGAGAAGCTGTTCTTGAGTTTGTTCGGTGGTGTATTCAAACAACTGCATTTTCTGGGGGTAGCTAGGAAAATATTAGTTTTTATACAGAAGATAGGATGGATGGAAGGGTGATGAGTGAAAGACAGATGGAGATAGAGTCCAAAGAAAGAGAAGAACAGTAGGACAGATAAAGGAGTGGATAACTGTCATACTAAGTGGCTGAATAGCCTATTAATAGGGCCTGTTAGTGTCTATCAATTGGTAGCGTATAACAGCAGACTATATGTTAACAAGGCCGGATATGTGGGGTTTTGGATAATGACATGGGAGAGCTCAAGCCCTGTAGCTGTTGAACTCAATATTGAGTCCAGAAGGCTGTTGAGATCCCAAGCAGAAAATGAGGTGCTGTTCTTCCAGCTTGCACTGAGCTTCACTGGAGACTGCAGCAAGCCTGAGACAGAGACCTTGGCCAGGGAACAGGCTGGTGTGTTGAAGTGGCAGACAACTGGAAACTCATGGTTTTTTTTGTCTGGACAGAATGTAGGTACTCTGCACAATGGACACCCAATCTACCCTCAGTTTCCCCAACATTGAGGAGACCACATTGTGTGCAATATCTTTGCCACTATCAGTTCTGAAGACTGGTTACTAGATTGAAATGCTGCCAGACCTGTGAATTTTCCACTAATGTTTGTTTTGTTATCAATCTCTGCCTGTCAGTTTCTTCCCTGTGAATATGTGAGAGTCATTATCAAAGTGTACACGTCAATTTATGTGATTTGAAATTGGGAGCATAATCAGTCTATTCCTGTCAGTTTTTGCTTTATAAATATGAGAGTGTAGTTATCAATCTTTCTCTGGAATTTACTGCCACCTGCATGTGAGAGTTATTAACCAACCTGTCCCTGTCAGATTCTGCTCTCTGCATCTGATGGTGCAGTTATTAATTTGCATCTATCAGCTTCTGGTTTATAAATGTGCAAATTCATTTATCATACTGTACCTGTTAGGTTTTGCTATGCGAATGTGGTGGTCTAGTTATCATACGACATACCTGTCGAATGTGTGTGCATGATTATTGTTCTCTCCCTTTTATTTGCTGCGATGTGAGTATGTGAGAGCAGATATCAATCAATGCCTGTCAGTTTTGGTTGTGTTCATACGAGAGTTTAGGATTTGATGTATACATGTCAATTTCTGCTGTCCATGTGTGAATTTAGGAATTGATCTATACATGCCAGTTTCTGCTGTGTGACTGTGAGACTAAAGTTCTCAATGAGTTCCAGTCACTTTCAACTGTTATATACCAAAGTTGCTCAATTCTCTGGCAGCCAATAATATTCTAAGAGTCTAATGATGTCCATGAATCTATTGTTGATTGCCAGAAAAACTCATCTGGTTCAAGTAATGTTCATGAAGGAAACTGCCATCCTTCCCTTGTCTGGCCTGCATGTGACTCCAGACCCACATCAATGTGGCTGCACGGGTAGTTAGGGATGGGCAATAAATGCCCCCATGCCATGAATGAATTAGAAAAAAGAAATCTTTGACTGTGATTCAATCTGTGATAAGGGTGTTTAGGGTGTTGAGATTGGGCCTTAATCTCTTATGCATTTTGTGACTTATGACTCAATCACAGAATTGGTACAACCATTCAGCCTGTTGTATCTGCACTGGGACATTTTATTCTGTATCTGTTCTCCATAAGAGTTTCCACTAATTATTGGGATTCTAATCTTCATCCACTCACTGCCAGTGTAAATGCCAATTTGAGATTAGTTCTGCAGTTATCAGCCTTTGAATACCTATAGTGCCTGTTTTGCTCTGTGTGCAGTGATGAGTCGAGTATATGGATGCCATTCTCTTTCAATGTTCAGTTGTGTTTTTTCAGTCAGGGTGTAGGATAAACCAGTTCAATGTTCACTAAACCTGGTGATTGAGGGATTAATGTTGGTTCAATACTTATCTTTGCCAAGAATCTAAATTTTACTGTATTCAATCTCAGTTTTCTTTTTACATTTTGTGTGTGCAGTAGTCTTTGGCAGTTGTTGCTGGGCACTGCAATAATATAACTAATACTAACATCTTCTGAAGTGATTAATAATTAGGTCAGTCAATTTATGACCGTCCATATCTGGAAGTAGTTTTGGGCCTAAATTGCATTTCTTTTCCCCTTTTTACCATTAACTGGCTGAGTATGAGTGAGTTTTCTGTTGTGCTGCCAATCTGTCACTTTGAAGAGTGGTCTATATAACACCAACATTGTCTATATGTCTTTATGTGATTCCAGTTCTGCATGTTTTGATCTGATACACTTTATGAGGTGAGTTTAATGTCTTATCAATCAGTGTTTCATACATTTAAAAAGTCTGGAAATGCTTCTGCATTACTCAGGCCCTCAACCAGAATGGGAACGTGCATAAAGTGTGTTTTCATCAACACCAGGCTGAAAGTGAGAATGAAAGAGACAGAGACAGGCACAGATGTGTATGTACATATGTGAATGAGCATTACACTATATACATTTGTTATAACCATGTAACACCATGATCAGTTTGTTCTAATTGATTGTAACTTTAAAAATGCCAAATCTACATAAGAATTTAATGCAGCTCATAAATGTATATTTATTATAAGCATACAGTCTAACCTGCTTCTGATCTTATGAATGATAATTAGCTTTGAATAATGGAATGAACTATCACTGAGATGCTAAGCACTGAGAACAAGGCAAAATAATATCAATTTATATATCGTCAGTTGTGTTTAACTCTTAGATTGAATGTATACTTCTGGAAATGGAGCTCAATGTGCATCTGACTCAATCCACTCAGACAGTGGAAAGGACAATCTCCTCTCTGACAGTGGTAACATACCTGCTGGGTGTGAGAAGTAGCTGGTCACTCTTGGATTGATCCAAATATTTGCCTGCAGAAAGACAAAAGAGAGAGCTCCTGTACATCACTAGCAGCTGAGTAGGCAGACATCAAATGATCAATGCAATATTCAGGTCATGGTAGTTATAATTTTTTGTTTTTGAACAGGGTAAGGTGAACAGAGCTGATCCTGGTTCCACACGAGCCTTGAGCTCTTTCTAGTCTTTTTCTGTTTCCCAAATTCTAAAACATTTTACTGAGATAAAAATAAACTAACCAACATGTGCACAGCTCCACAAATGTAATGATTCCACAGTTCAATGTCCAACTCCCAATACACTAACTGTTAAAAAAACAAATACTGGGCACGATTCCACATAGTTGGAAACATTTATCCGGTGCCTGCCATATTTACCCTTCACAGGATTATCACATCTGATTCTACTGTCCTTTATTTCAACGTCTATTTGCAACAAACAGCGTGAAACAGAAGCCAAACAATGAATTCCCATCAGTGTTTAGGGGATTATAAACCCCAAGAATGTCCCACAGCAGCTTCTTCCCGCTCTCCCTCCCTCAGCAGGCCCACACACAGCCCGAGAAAGGCCTCTCTCTTCCCCCCCAGCCCGCTCACTCCAAGTTCCGGGACCAGTTCCTGCTCCGCTCGGCCTCTTACAAACAGCCCCCGGTTCTCCCTGAACTCCCCCCGAATCAATCCCGGTCTCGGAGCCCCCTCTGTGTCCCAGGCTCCCATCCCGATGTGCTGCTGGAAGGAGCCTGCTGTTCCCTCCCTTCCCTGGGCGCTGATCTCTCCATTGCGGTCTGTTTCAAACAAACCTCCTGCACTCACTGAGTCAATGCTCCTCAATGGCAGCGCTGGGGGAGGGTCTCACGCATGCGCTGCTCTACTCAGGAACAATCAACATTGCAGGAGGGACGGCATCACGCATGCGCTGCTCTACGCAGAAACAATCATCGCGCATGCGCCGCTTTACCCAATGATTCCCAGAAACAAACATCAATTGGTCATTTTCCCCAATTCCCTTTTCTCCCAGTTTGACCAAAGGAACTGGGACTGTCGGGGAAAGGACAGAGATGGCTTCAAGCTGGGACATTGTCCCTTTATGAAGCTCCAATGGAGCTCATTCCCGGGTCATGTTAATAACTCCTCCCTCCGGCTCTCTCACAATCTGACCAGGGGGCGGGAAACTGGCGGCCACTCGGCCCATCCCCTGTGCTCACCATTCAATAACATCACGTCTGATCGAATGTTAACTGTGGTATTTAATCCTGGTGACCCTCATCCACAAATATTAATTCCTTGCCCAAAGTAACATGCAGAGCTGGAATAAGTGGAACATTCTTACGAAGGTAGAAAATAACTGATGGAGAGAGTCTTGAATCACAGTGTCAGAGCTGATTTCTGGGTCAGGAGGGCCGTGCAATAGTCAGACCAGGTGTGCAACAACATCTCTGGGAATCGATTTAGTTTGTAGTGGATGCCAGATTTTAGTGTCATGTAAGCTGTAGACAGAAACCTTGTGATGTATTTATGCCACAACGAGAGACCACAGCTGTTCTTGTTTATTCACTCCTGGAACGTGGATGTCGCTGGCTGAGCCTATCATTTATTCTCCATCCTATAAGAAGGCGGTGGTGAGCCACCTTCTGGAACAGCCGTTGTCCGTGTGCTGCCCACAATGCCATGAACAGGGAGTTCCAGGGTCTTGATCCAGTGACAGTGAAAGAAAGGGGTTTTATTTATAAGTCAGGATCGTGAGTGCCTTGGAGGGGAACTTGTCCGATATCAAGGCGTTGTTCCCCTACATCAGCTGCTTTAATTCGTTTTAGATGGAAGTAGTCGCGATTTGGAAGGTCCTCCTTTTACAAATTACAAAACTCGAACCTCTTTGTCAGACAGACGTCTCTCCGGCCGACAGCGAGAAATCAGAATAGTGTGTTGCCTCCCTGGTGCCAAGATCAAGGATATCTTGGAGAGAGTGCAAGATATTCACAAAAGCGAGAGGGACCAGCCGGAGTAAACACTGGAACTAACTACATAGGAAGGGGAAAGGATTGGATTCCGAAGGAAGAATAAGGAAGAGGCAAGAATTTAGAAAGGAGGTCCTCTTTGGTAGTAACATGTAGGTTACTCCCGCTGCTCCGAGCGAGTGAGGGTAGGAGTAGGATGATAGAGTAAGGTAATGCCCAAGTCAGGAGCTGGTGCAGGGGAGAAGAGTTCACATTTTTGGATCGTTGAAATCTCTTCTGGGGAAGACGTGACTTGTATAAAAAGGATGGATTGCAGCTGAATTGGAAGGGGTCTAATATACTGACAGGGACATTTCTTGGAGCTGCTGGGGAGGGATTAAACTAGTAAGGTGTGGGGGCGGGAACCAGGGAGGTTGTGAGGAAAGAGACCGATCTGAGACTGGTATAGTTGACAAGTCAAACAGTCAGGGCAGGCAGGAACATAGCAGAGAATGACTTAGGATTCATCAATTAAGCTGTGTTTATTTCAATTCAAGAGGCCTAACAGGGAAGAAGGATGATCTTAGGACATGGTTAGGGAAATGGGATTGGTCTTGGGATATCATAGCAATTACTGAGACATGGTTCGGTGATGGACACAACTGCAGCTTAATGTTCCAGGTATCAAGGGATGGGGGGAGGCGGGCAGCAAGAGAAAATGGGGAGTGAGGTGTTTGGCAAGAGATAAGTTTACAGATATACTTAGGAGGGATTTTCCTGGGAATTATTTGGGTGGAATTGAGAAATACGAAAGGGTTTGATCATCTTCTTGGGATTGGACTGTGGACACCTCAACAGTCATGAGGAAATTGAGAAATAAATTTGTAACAACATCTTAGATCTGCAGGAATACTGGTGTGGTTATGGTGAGGGATTTTAACATTCCAAACATAGATTGGGACTGCCATTTTGTTAATGGTTTCAACAGAGAGGAATTCCTTAAGTGTGTACAAGAACATTTTCTGATTCAGTATGTGAAGGTACCTTTTCGCCAAGGTGCAAAGCTTGACCTACTTTTGGGATATAATGATGTGTCAGTTGGGGAGCATTTTGGGGCCAGTGACTGTAATTTAAAACTGTTATTGAAAAGGATATAGCAGCTCTCAAAGTTAAATTTCTAATTTGGAGGAAGGCCAATTTTGAGAGTATTATGCAGGAATCTTCAAAAGTTGAGTGACGGCAGATATTCACAGGCAAAGGGATGGCTGGAAAATGGGAAGCCTTCAACAATGAGAAAACGAGGGTCCGGAGACAGTATGCTCCTGTTTGAGTGAAAGGCATGTCTAGTAAGCGTAGGAAATGCTGGATGAGAAAAGAAGTTGAGGTTTTGGTCCGAATGAGAAGGAAGCATATATTAGTTAAATACAGCGGAGGTTGACTGAATCCTTCGAAGAGTATAAAGGCAATGGGGAAAAACTTAAGATGGAAATCAGGAGGGCAAAAATGGGACATAAGATACCTTTGGCAAATATTGTTAAGGAGAATTTAAACAGATTTTATAAATACACGAAGGACAAAAGGGCCCAGCAAAGATTAGCAGGGCAGCCTTTGTGTGGAACAACAGGAAATGTGGGAGATACTAAGTGAGTTCTTACTGAGGAGAAGGAAATGGAAGATGTAGAATCTGGGAATTGGATGGTGACATCTTGAAAAATGTTCATAATACAGAGGAGATGCTGCTGGATGTTTTTAAACATAAAGGTTGGATAAAGCATGAGCACCTGATCAGGTATACCCTGGAACACAGTGATAAGCTCGGGAAGTGATTGTTGGGCCCCTTGCTGAGATACTTGTACCATCAATAGTCACAGTTGAGGTGCAAAAAGACTGGAGGTTGGCCAACATGATACCAATGTTTAAGAATGGTGGTAAGGCAAAGCCAGGGAACTATCGAACAGTGAGCGTAACATTGACAGTAAGCACACAGGGGATTATGAGAGACAGGATTTACATCTTTTCAAAAGGCCAGGATTATTTTAGGGGTAGCCAACGTGGCTTTCTGTGTGGGAAGTCATGTATCACTAACTCAACTAAGTTTTTTTTGAATTGGAAAGGAAGAGGACTGATGAGGGCAAAGTGGTGGATGTGATCTATATGGCCTTCAGTAAGACATTTGACAAGGTTCCGCATGGGAAGTTGATTAGCAAGATTAGATCACAGGGAATGCAGGGAGATCTCGCCATTTGGACACAGAACTTGTTTGAAGGTAGAAGACAGTGGAGGGATGCTTTTCAGATTGGAGGCCTGTGACAAGTGATGTGCTGCAAGAATCACTGCTGTATCCATGTTTTTCATTAGTAATATAAGTCATTTATAAAAAGTCATTTTTAACTTTGCACACCTCGGTCCCACACGAGCACCTGCACATTATTATGAATGATTTGGATGTGAAGTTGCACCTATTGTTAATAAGTTTGCAGATTACACAAAAATTGGAGGTGTAGTGGCCTACAAATAAGGCTACCTCAGAATACAGCAGGATCTCAATCAGTTGGGCGATTGGACCCAGGATTGGCATATTGAGTTCAATTTAAATCAATAGACCTAGTTTGTTTTTTTTTAAAACAGGTTACGTTTAGAGGGATGGCAGTGAAGGCAGTGCAATGTTCATCTTGCAACATGTTTGAGGTGAGGGATGCCATGGTCGTCCCTGCTGATTACACTTGCAGGAAGTGCACCCATCTCCAGCTCCTCCAAGACCGTGTTAGGGAACTGGAGCTGGAGTTGGATGAACTTAGGATCATTCGGGAGGCAGAGGGGGTCATAGATCGGAGCTTTAGGGAAGTAGTAACTCCAAAGATTGCAGACAGATGGGTGACAGTGAGGGGGACTGGGAGGAAGCAGCCAGTGCAGGGACCCCCTGCGGCCGTTCCCCTCAAAAGCAAGTATACCATTTTGGATACTTGTAGGGGGGACGACTTGCCAGGGGTAAGCAATGGGGTTCAGACCCCTGGCATGGAGCCTGTCCACGTTGCTCAGAAGGGAAGGGTGGAGAAGAGCAGAGCAATAGTTATTGGGAACTCGATAGTTCAGGGCACAGATAGGCAGTTTTGTGGGGGTGAGAGAGACTCATGTTTGGTATGTTGCCTCCCAGGTGCAAGGGCACATGATGTCTCTGGTCGTGTTTTCCGGGTCCTTAAGGGGGAGGGGGAGCAGCCTGAAGTCGTGGTCCACATTGGCACCAACGACATAGGTAGGAGGAGGGCTGAGGATGTTAGGCAGGCTTTCAGGGAGCTAGGTTGGAAGGTCAGAGTTAGAGCAAACAGCGTTGTTGTCTCTGATTTGTTACCCGTGCCACGTGATAGAGAGTCGAGGAATAGGGAGAGAGAAAACAGTTAAATGCGTGGCTATAGGGATGGTACAGGAGGGAGGGATTCCGGTTTCTGGATAACTGGGGTTCTTTCTGGGGAAGGTGGGACCTCTATAAACAGGCTGGTCTACACCTGAACCTGAGGGGCACCAGTATCCTTGGGGGGAGGTTTGTTAGTGCTCTTGGGGAGGGCGGGGGGTGGGGGGTGGGGTTTAAACTAACTCTGCAGGTGCATAGGAACCTAGACTGTAGCTTTAGGGTGCAGGACCTGGAGCGTAGGGAGGTTACGAACATGGCATCAATCTCAAAGTAGGGTGCCTGTAAACAGGAAAGTGGCTTGAAGTGTGTATAATTCAATGCAAGAAGTATACGAAATAAGGTAGGTGAACTTGCAGCGTGAGTTGGTACCTGGGATTTCAATGTTGTGGCTATTATAGAGACATGGGTAGAACAGGGAACGGATTGGCTGTTGCAGGTTCCAGGGTTTAAATGTTTTAGTAGGGTCAGAGGTGGGGGTAAAAGAGGGTATAGTATTACAGTGGTGGAAAGGACGATGGATGAAGTCTCGCCATCTGAGGTAGATTGGGCTGAGGTTAGGAATAGGAAAGGTGAGGTCACCCTGTTAGGAGTTTTCTACAGGCCTCCTAATAGTCCTAGAGACGTAGAAGAGAGGATTGCGAGGATGATTCAGGAGAAGAGTGAAAGTAATAGGGTGGTTGTTATGGGGGACGTTAACTTTCCTGATATTCACTGGGAAAGCTATAGCTCGAGTTCGTTAGATGGGTCGGTGTTTGTCCAATGTGTGCAGGAGGGTTTCCTGACACAATATGTAGGCAGGCCAACAAGAGGTGAGGCCATACTGGATTTGGTTCTGGGTAACGAACCAGGCCACGTGTTAGAATTGGAGGTAGGTGAGCACTTTGGGGACAGTGACCACAATTCGGTGACTTTTACTCTAGTGATGGAGAGGGATAAGTGTGCATTGCAGGGCAACAGTTATAGCTGGGGGCAGGGAAATTATGATGCGGTGAGGCATGACTTAGGATGTGTGCCTTGGAAAAGTAGGCTTCAAGGCAAGGGCGCAATTGATATGTGGAGCTTGTTCAAGGAGCAACTATTGAGTGTCCTTGATAAGTATGTACCTGTCAGGCAGGGAGGAAAGGGTCATGTGAGGGAGCCATGGTTTAATAAGGAATTGGAATTGGGTCCTTAAGGGGGAGGGGGAGCAGCCTGAAGTCGTGGTCCATATTGGCACCAATGACATAGGTAGGAGGAGTGCTGAGGATGTTAGACAGGCTTTTAGGGAGCTAGGTTGGAAGCTCAGAGTTAGAACGAACAGAGTTGTTGTCTCTGGTTTGTTACCCATGCCACGTGATAGAGAGTCGAGGAATAGGGAGAGAGAAGAGTTAAATGCGTGGCTACAGGGATGGTGCAGGAGGGAGGGATTTCGGTACTTGGATAACTGGGGTTCTTTCTGGGGAAGGTGGGACCTCTATAAACAGGATGGTCTGCACCTGAACCTGAGGGGCACCAGTATCCTTGGGGGGAGGTTTGCTAGTGCTCTTGGGGGGGGTTTAAACTAACTCTGCAGGGGCATGGGAACCCAGACTGTAGCTTTAGGGTGCAGGACCTGGAGTGTCGGGAGGTTAGGAATATGGCATCGATCTTTAAAGGAGGGTGCCTGTAAACAGAAGAGTGGCTTGAAGTGTGTATACTTTAATGCCAGAAGTATACGAAATAAGGTAGGTGAACTCGCAGCATGGGTTGGTACCTGGGACTTCGATGTTGTGGCTATTACGGAGACGTGGCTAGATCAGGGACAGGATTGGCTGTTGCAGGTTCCAGGGTTTAAATGTTTTAGTAGGGTCAGAGGTGGGGGCAAAAGAGGGGGGGGGGGGTGTGGCTTTGCTTGTCAAAGATAGTATTACAGCGGTGGAAGGGAAGATGGACGAAGATTTGCCATCTGAGGTAG
Source organism: Chiloscyllium punctatum (assembly GCF_047496795.1). Lineage (NCBI taxonomy): Eukaryota > Metazoa > Chordata > Chondrichthyes > Orectolobiformes > Hemiscylliidae > Chiloscyllium > Chiloscyllium punctatum. The sequence goes on from NC_092790.1 coordinate 16,082,432, forward strand.
TTTGGGTGGAGGTTAGGAATAGGAGAGGTGAGGTCACCCTGTTAGGAGTCTTTTACAGGCCTCCTAATAGTCCTAGAATCGTTGAAGAAAGGATTGTGAAGATGATTCAGGAGAAGAGCGACAGTAATAGGGTGATTGTTATGGGAGACTTTAACTTTCCTGATATTGATTGGGAAAGCTATAGCTCAAGTTCGTTAGATGGGTCAGTGTTTGTGCAATGTGTGCAGGAGAGTTTCCTGACACAATATGTAGATAAGCCTACAAGAGGTGAGGCCATACTGGATTTGGTTCTGGGTAATGAACCAGGCCAGGTATTAGAACTAGAGGTAGGTGAGCACTTTGGGGACAGTGACCACAATTCGGTGATTTTTACTCTCGTGATGGAGAGGGATAAGTGTGTACTACAGGGCAAGAGTTATAGCTGGGGGCAGGGAAATTATGATGCGTTGAGGCATGACTTAGGATGTGTGGATTGGAAAAGTAGATTCCAAGGCAAGAGCGTAATTGATATGTGGAACTTGTTCAAGGAGCAACTATTGAGTGTCCTTGATAAGTACGTACCTATCAGGCAGGGAGGAAAGGGTCGTGTGAGGGAGCCGTGGTTTAATAAGGAGTTGGAATCCCTTGTTAAACGGAAGAGGGCGGCCTTTGTAAAGATGAGGCGTGAAGGTTCAATAGGGGCAATTGAGAGTTATAAGGTAGCCCGGAAGGACCTGAAGAGAGAGCTAAGAGCAGCAAGGAGGGGACATGAAAGGTCCTTAGTTGGTAGGATTAGGGAAAACCCTAAGGCTTTCTATAGGTATGTTAGGAATAAAAGAATGACTAGGGAAGGAATAGGTCCAATCAAGGATAGTAATGGGAAGTTGCGTGTGGAGGCTGAAGAGATTGGGGAGGCGCTGAATGAATACTTTTCGTCAGTATTCACTCAGGAACAGGACATTGTTGTCAATATAAACACTGAGGCACGAATAAGTAGAATGGATGGCTTTGAGATATGTAGAGAAGAGGTGTTGGAAATTCTGGCAAGGGTGAAAATAGATAAGTCCCCTGGGCCTGATGGTATTTATCCTAGGATTCTCTGGGAAGCAAGGGAGGAGATTGCAGAGCCATTGGCCTTGATTTTTGTGTCCTCTTTGTCGACAGGAGTAGTGCCAGAGGACTGGAGGCTAGCAAACGTGGTTCCCTTGTTCAAGAAGGGGAGTAGGGATAATCCTAGTAACTATAGGCCAGTGAGTCTCACTTCTGTTATGGGCAAAGTCTTAGAGAGAATTGTAAGGGATAGGATTTATGCACATCTGGATAAGAGTGATGTGATCAAGGATAGTCAGCATGGTTTTGTGAAGGGCAGGTCGTGCCTCACAAACCTTATTGAATTCTTTGAGAAGGTGACTAAGGAGGTAGATGAGGGGAAAGCGGTAGATGTGGTATATATGGATTTTAGTAAGGCGTTTGATAAGGTCCCCCATGGTAGGCTACTGCAGAAAATACAGAGATATGGCATTGAAGGTGAGTTGGAGGTTTGGATTAGGAATTGGCTCTCTGGAAGAAGACAGAGGGTAGTAGTTGATGGCAAAGGTTCATCTTGGAGTGCCGTCACTAGCGGTGTTCCGCAAGGATCTGTTTTGGGACCATTGCTGTTTGTCATTTTTATAAATGACCTGGAGGAAGGGTTAGAAGGTTGGGTGAGCAAGTTTGCGGATGATACGAAAGTCGGAGGAGTTGTAGACAGTGAGGAAGGATATGGCAGGTTACAGCGGGATATAGAGAAGCTGCAGAGCTGGGCAGAAAGGTGGCAAATGGAGTTCAATGTAGCTAAGTGTGAAGTGATTCACTTTGGTAAGAGTAATAAAAAGATGGATTACTGGGCTAATGGTAGACTACTTGGTAGTGTGGAAGAGCAGAGGGATCTTGGTGTCCATGTACACAGATCTCTGAAAGTTGCCACCCAGGTAAATAGTGCAGTGAAGAAGGCATATTGCGTACTGGCTTTTATTGGTAGAGGAATTGAGTTCCGGAGTCCTGAGGTCATGCTGCAGTTGTATAAGACTCTGGTGCGGCCGCATCTGGAATATTGTGTGCAGTTTTGGTCGCCATACTATAGGAAGGATGTGGAGGCACTGGAACGGGTGCAGAGGAAGTTTACCAGGATGTTGCCTGGTATGGTAGGAAAATCCTATGAGGAAAGGCTGAGGCACTTGGGGTTGTTTTCATTGGAGAAAAGAAGGTTTAGGGGTGATTTGATAGAGGTGTACAAGATGATTAGGGGGTTAGATCGGGTTGACAGTGAGAACCTTTTTCCACGTATGGAGTCAGCTATTACAAGGGGGCATAGCTTTAAATTAAGGGGGGGTAGATATAGGACTGATGTTAGGGGTAGGTTCTTCACTCAGCGAGTTGTAAGTTCATGGAATGCCCTGCCAGTAGCAGTAGTGGACTCTCCCTCTTTATGGGTATTTAAGCGGGCATTGGATAGGTATATGCAGGATAGTGGCTTAGTGTAGGTTAGGGGTGCTTTGATCGGCGCAACATCGAGGGCCGAAGGGCCTGTACTGCGCTGTAATGTTCTATGTTCTATGTTCTATGTTCTATGTTCTAAATGGAAGAGGGCGGCCTATGTAAAGATGAGGCATGAAGGTTCAATTGGTGCGATGGAGGGTTATAAGGTAGCCAGGAAGGATCTGAAGAGAGAGCTAAGAGCAGCAAGGAGGGGACGTGGAAATTCCTTAGTTGGTATGATTAGGGAAAACCCAAAGGCTTTCTATAGGTATGTCAGGAATAAAAGAATGACAAGGGTAGGAATAGGTCCAGTCAAGCAGAGTAGTGGGAAGTTGCATGTGGAGGCTGAAGAGATTGGGGAGACTTTTCGTCAGTATTCACTCGGGAACAGGACATTGTTGCCGATGTGAATACTGAGTCATAATTAATTAGAATGGACAGCTTTGAGGTATGTAGGGAAGATGTGTTGGAAATTCTGGAAAGGTTGAAAATAGATAAGTCCCCTGGGCCTGATGGCATTTATCCTAGGATTTTCTGGGAAGCGAGGAAGGAGATTGCAGAGCCATTGGCCTTTATTTTTATTTCCTTGTTGTCTACAGGAATGGTGCCAGAAGAATGGAGGATAGCAAATGTGGTTCCCTTGTTCAAGAAGGGGAGTAGGGATAACCCAAGTAACTATAGGCCGGTGAGCCTCACTTCTGTTGTGGGCAAAGTCTTGGAGAGAATTGTAAGGGATAGGATTTATGAACATCTGGATAGGAATAATGTGATCAAGGATACTCAGCATGGTTTTGTGAAGGGCAGGTCATGCCTTTACTGGTCAAACCTTATTGAATTCTTTGAGAAGGTGACTAAGGAGGTGGATGAAGGTAAAGCGGTTGATGTGGTGTACACGGATTTTAGTCAGGCATTTGATAAGGTTCCCCATGGTAGGCTATTGCAAAAAATACAGAGGTATGGCATTGAGGTTGAATTGGAGGTTTGGATGAGGAATTGGCTGGCTGGAAGAAGACAGAGGATAGTAGTTGATGGTAAATGTTCATCTTGGAGTGCAGTTACTAGTGGTGTTCCACAAAGATCTATTTTGAGACCATTGCTGTTTGTCATTTTTATAAATGTCTTGGAGGAGGGGCTAGAAGGTTGGGTGAGCAAGTTTGCGGATGATACGAAAGTCGGTGGAGTTGTTGACAGTAAGGAAGGATGTGGCAGGTTACAGCGGGATATAGATGAGCTGCAGAGCTGGGCAGAAAGGTGGCAAATGGAGTTCAATGTGGGTAAGTGTTAGGTTATTCACTTTGGTATGAGTAACATAAAGATGGGGTACTGGGCTAATGGTCGGATACTTGGTAGTGTGGATGAGCAGAGGGATCTTGGTGTCCATGTACACAGATCTCTGAAAGTTGCCACCCAGGTAAATAGTGCTGTGAAGAAGGCATCTGGCATACTGGCTTTTGTTGGTGGAGGAATTGAGTTCCAGAGTCCTGAGGTCATGTTGCAGTTGTATACGACTCTGGTGCGGCTGCATCTGGAGTATTGTGTGCAGTTTTGGTCACCATACGATAGGAAGGATGTGGAGGCACTGGAACGGGTGCAGAGGAGGTTTACCAGGATGTTGCCTGGTATGGTAGGAAGATCATATGAGGAAAGGCTGAGACACTTGGGGCTGTTTTCATTGGAGAAAAGAAGGTTTAGGGGTGACTTGATAGAGGTGTACAAGTTGATTAGGAGTTTAGATAGCGTTGAGCATGAGAATCTTTTTCCACGTATGGAGTCAGCTATTACGAGGGGGCATAGCTTTAAATTAAGGGGTGGTAGGTATAGGACAGATGTTAGGGGTAGATTCTTTACTCAGCGAGTCATGAGTTCATGGAATGCCCTGCCAGTAGCAGTGGTGGACTCTCCCTCTTTATGGGCATTTAAACGGGCATTGGATAGGCATATAGAGGATGGTGGGCTAGTGTAGGTTAGGTGGGCTTGGATCGGCACAACATCGATGGCCAAAGGGCCTGTACTGTGTTGTATTTTCTATGTTCTAATATGAGGTGCAACAATTTGCAAAGGCAAATCAGGGCAGGACTTACACACTTAATATTAAGGTCCTGTGGAGTATTGCTGAACAAAGAGACGTTGGAATGCAGATTAATTGTTGCTTGAAAGTAGAGTTATAGTTAGATAGGATAGCAAAGAAGGCATTTATAAGTTTTCCTTTACTGGTCAGAGCTTTGAGTATGTAAGTTAGGAGAACAAATTGTGGGTGTGTAGAACATTGTTTATGTCGCTTCTGGAATATTATGTGCAATATATTCCATGGAAAGGATGTTGTGAAATTTGAAATGGTTATTCAAGATAGTTTTTGGTCCAATGAAAAGGCCTAAAATTTGGGAAGATATATCGTGAAAGATGTGAAGGCTGCAAACAGATCTAAATACAGCCAATGGCAGGGAAAAGGGATTTGACTAACAAAGAGCAAATGAAGAAAACAGTAATGTTGCAGAAGCCATGAAAGAAAATAAAACGGTTGAAGCAAAAATAAACGTGTAAAGAGAGAAATAAGTTGGTAAAGAGGACCATATGTCACTTACAACATAAAAAAGGGGAGTTTAAAATGGGGAACAAAAGCATCTCAAAAATCTCTAACATAATGTTGTTCTCTGTTCACAAATGTTCACACAACGAACACAGTAATAAAGTCGGGGAGTTTACTGAGCGGGAAAAACTGAACCAAATCAGTATTATTTGGGAAATGATGTTGGGACGGTGGGTAGGATTGAAGGTTGGGAAACACCAGGCCTTGATCATCTACATCACAGAGTATTTAATGTCGTGGACTGAGTAGTACTGGATACAGTGGTGATTCCTGGTGAAGGTCTTTTGTCCGAAACATCGGTTTTCCTGCTCCTCGGATGCTGCCTGACCGGTTCTGCTTTTCCAGCACCACTCTGATCTAAACTCTGGTTTCCAGCATCTGTACTCCTCACTTTTGCCTGGCTGCAGTGGTGGTCATGTTCTATAAGCTCTGCAATAATTTACACATTGGTGGCTAGCTAGTGTAAGCAATCCAATAGAAAAGGTATAAAATTGGGAACTATAGACCAGTCAGCCTCAGGGAAAAAATCAAAATGAAAGCTTCAATTGTAAAGCATTTGACAACACATTATTCAAGATCCGATCGAATCAGTATGGACATGAAGGCCCTGTTCCAGTGCATACTGTTCTGTCTTCTAAGCTTGAGAAACCGACTGGCCATCTTTGAGGATGTAAACAGTAGAGCTGACTAGAGTGTAACAGTTACTGAGGAGAAAAACTACAACTAACTCTCTGGACACCGCAGCAAAGGCTGAAAGGAGGAGAAATCCTCTCTTTCCACACTTACATTTGGGGATATTTCGGCGTTTGACTGTGTGAATGTGAATATTGTGTCAGAGAGACTGTCGGAAAAGGGCGGCCGGTTAGTATAACGTAACTGTGTTTGTGTGAACGCTAATATTATGATATTTCCAAGTCTTTCTTATGTAACTCAAAAATATTTACAATTCAGGTTATCCCCCTGCTCCCCTTCTAATCCCCAAAGGTAGAATTCAAGGCAATACATTTGTTAGTTTCAAGATTTCGGTCTAAAAGTAGCGACAATGTCACCGTTCACCTCAGACAGCGCCATCAGTGCAGCAGCAAAATGCGTTTAACTCGGCAACGGAGCCGTCTATTCGAGTGAAAACTTTTCCGCCGTAAACCTTCCAGTGTCAGGGTGAGGAGCGATCGAGCCTGGGTCTCTGGAGATGCGGAATTTCAGAGGAATCGAAGAGTTTAGGCCGTTAGAGAAACACAGAGAAGCAGCAGGAACAGGGAGCTGACAGCAGGTTGTCCCTGCGCCGTCCGCTCGCTGCCTTGAAGTTGCTCAGTGCCGCCGCCAGCAGCTTCATTGCTGACCCAGTTCAGACTGACTCAGAGAGAGTTTCAGCGCAGAGTTCTCAACATGAGCGACAGTGCAGCCGCCGAAACGGCTCCTCCAGCCTCCGCTCCCACCAAAGCCAAGGCTCCCAAGAAGAAGGCGGCGGCTCCCAGGAAAAAAACACCCGGTCCCGGGTTGGGAGAGCTGATTCTGAAGGTTGTCGGGGATATCAAGGATCGCAAAGGGGCGTCTCTGTCCGCTGTAAAGAAGGCGCTGGAGAGAAGCGGGATCGATGTGGGAAAGCGAAATGCACAGATCAAGATGAGTATCAGGAGGTGCCTGGCGAACGGCTCCCTTGTTCTGGTCAAGGGCCAGGGCGTCTCCGGCTCCTTCAAACTCCCAAAGAATCCAGTCAAGGCAAAAGTGGGAAAGAAGGCGGGAACATCAGCAGCCGCCAAGAAACCGGCCGTGAAGAAATCTGCGGCCAAGAAGGTGACAGCAAAGAAATCTCAGGCCAAGAAAGCGACAGCAAAGAAATCCCCAGCCAAGAAAGCGACAGGCAAGAAATCCCCAGCCAAGAAAGCGAGCGGCAAGAAGACGGCACCGCCAAAGAAAGCGGTGAGCAAAGCAGCGCCAAAGAAACGGACTCCCGTGAAGAAGGTGAAAAAGACCAAGGGCCCTAAAGCCCCGAAACCCATCAGCAAATCGGCTAAAGGCAAGGCCAAGCCCAAAGCGAAAGTGACCAAGACAGCAGCAAAGAAGTGAACCAGTCGGTGTAATATATAACCATCTGAACCCAAAGGCTCTTATCAGAGCCACCCACAACTCTCAGGAAAGAGCTGAGCCCGGATCCAATGTTATAGGTAGCGCAGACCGACCGATTAATTGATCTGAATAAATCAAATAAACACTTGCCATGGTTTACGAAATTGGTAGACCTGAGAATGTGGAAGATGATTAAAAAAACACAAAGTGAGATTTTGTCCTTTTATCAGTGTTCACTGCATTAGCCTTCAAGATGTTTAAATTGGCGGGGTTGTTTCGATTGATTCACGGTGGGTAAACGTTCGGTTGTTCAGTTTGTCTGGGCTGTTTTAAACCCCGCCTTTCCTCCTGCCTGTTACAGACAGACCAGGCAATGATCCCGGGTAAAATACTGGATTAGTGGTGCTGGAAGAGCACAGCAGTTCAGGCAGCATCCAGCGAGCAGCGAAATCAACGTTTCGGGCATACTAGGTTTTAAAGAATTACTATAATATATTAAATGTTATATTCGTTGCAGACGGATGGTGTTTTGTGTTTTAATGGTTAACTTAATCTCAAGGTTTGTGAGGGTGAATTCGGCGGGCATTTTCAAACTGACCAACTGTCATTTCACGTTACCCAATCAGCCTCCAACAATCCTTTTCCTGCCTTTTCTGTCCCTTCCGGAGCTGTTTCTCTGTGGGTTGAGGGACAGGGCTGTATCCAATCCCAGCTCTAGGGCGGGCTCTCCGTTCCCTTAAACAGGCAGCACCGCAGCAGCCTCAGCATTGACAGCAGCAGCCTGTGTGTGTGTTACAGAGAGTTGGAGAGAATGGCCCGAACCAAGCAGACAGCGCGCAAATCCACCGGAGGGAAAGCTCCCCGCAAGCAGCTGGCGACCAAAGCGGCCCGCAAGAGCGCTCCGGCCACGGGCGGAGTGAAGAAGCCTCATCGCTACAGGCCCGGCACGGTGGCTCTGCGGGAGATCCGCCGCTACCAGAAATCCACCGAGCTGCTGATCCGCAAACTGCCCTTCCAGCGGCTGGTGCGAGAGATCGCTCAGGACTTCAAGACCGACCTGCGCTTCCAGAGCTCGGCGGTGATGGCCCTGCAGGAGGCCAGCGAGGCTTACCTGGTGGGGCTGTTTGAGGACACCAACCTGTGCGCCATCCACGCCAAGCGGGTCACCATCATGCCCAAAGACATCCAGCTGGCCCGCCGGATCCGCGGGGAGCGCGCCTAAACGGAGCCTGGCCGGCCCTGCACATTCACCCCGAGAGAGAGAGAAACACAACGGCTCTTTTCAGAGCCACTAAACCATCCAGAGAGAGCGGGAAACGATAGTGGATCTGAGAGCATGGCATTAATTTGCTGTTGCCGCAGTAAGTCAATTCTGTTGTTATTACATATACTTTGAATCTAGCCAAGCCGGGGGGAGTTAGGTGGTAGACACACGGCTTTCAGCAGCAGTGATTAGGTCATTGACAAAAATGTTATGTAATTTTCACACAATATATTAGGTCGGGGAATGTTTATTCCGGATGAAATCTCCTCTCCCCTCACTGTCTCCCTTGGTGTTCCTACCCCCTGTAACTCTATGGTCATTGCTGAGAAAGCTGGCGGGAAAACATGGCGCCAAATCATCAACCGTTTTCTTTCACATTTGAAAATCCCGCCACGATGTAGATCAGAGAAAGTACGAATGCGTTGTTTTCTGTAAAACGGCTGAGTCATGAATTTGTTTTTCGATTATAAAAGTCCAATTCACACAATCTTTCTTTAGGGTACTGAGTCCAGAACCTATTTAAAGGATTCGAGATTCTCTTCGAAGGGAAGGTTCAGACTCGATGGGCCGAATGCCCTCATTCAGCCCTGTCAGGATGTCATGAACGTTCTTCGCCATGAGCGCATTAATAACGAACACCGCTCTTAGATATTATTTTAATATTGTGCTCCTTTATTGCAAAAGCTCCCCATTAACTATTCCAGTCCGGCAACTGTTCTGGTTTTGGTTTGATCTCGTTCATTTTGAAAGTTTCTAGCTGACAGCAGAAAACCTCATTTCCATCATTCAATCATCATTATCACCCAACAGAACCCGCGCGGAGTTTTGGAAACTGAAGAATCAGTGTGTAATGTATCTACCCGTGGATCTGTTTCCCGGGGTTGACAATCAGGGCTCACATCCCAACCGGGGCTTGTAGATCCTGGAATAACCAAAGTTAGAGAGTAACTTGAGCAAATAGCAGCAAACAGGGAAAAAAAAAAGATTCACTGGTGTTTAATATGTTCCCAAAAGGCAGGAACTAGAGAGGACACGTTCCCTTCTCTTGAAGTCAGCGCCAAATCATCAACAACTTTCTTTCCAATTTGAAAAGCCCGCCGATTTACAAACAACGGAGTATGTTTTACATTGAAAAAGAGGACGTTGTTCAGAGGAGAATTCATCAATACTTGTTAATTCGGTTACAAATATATACTTCAGACAAAGTTAAAAATCACACAACACCAGGTTATAGTCCAACAGGTTTAATTGGAAGCACTAGCTTCCGGAGCGCCGCTCCTTCATCAGGTGGATGTCTCTGAAAGCGAGTGTGCTTCCAATTAAACCTGTTCGACTATAACCTGGTGTTATGTGATTTTTAACTTTGTACACCCCAGTCCAACATCGGCATCTCCAAATGATACTTCAAACAATCTCTCTCGCTCAACCATTTGCCTAACTGCATCTATCTCTTTCTACATTTTCTTTCTCTTTTCTGGTCCTGAAGAACTGGCAGAAACACAGAAGAAGTGCCAAGAACTGCAATATGCAATTAATCTCTTCATTTTACATTTCAAAAACACTGGCATGTTGATTAAACATTACAGAACGTTCTTCCGGGTGAGCATATTAATTGTCTTTAGACAATATTTTAATGTCGCCCAGCCTTTTGTGCACTAGTTCCGACATCAGCAAAAGCTCTCCATTTGCTATTCCAGTCCTGCAGTTGCTCTGGTTTGATCTCGCTTCATTTTGAAAATCTCTCACCGACAGCAGAAAGCCTCAATTACTGCAATCTGAGATCAGACAAAACAGCGCCAGAGACCCAGGTTCGAGTGACCAGGCATAGAACGAAAGACGTGGACCGCCAATCGTGAGATGCATCTTCTCCTCGTAGTCAAAGACGGGGGCACGTTTCTTTTTCGTTTGCACGGGGTAATATTCACTGTTCATATCCCACCGTGAATGGTGGCTCCGGAACTGATCAAGTGTTAAAGTGTAACTTCAAGAAATAGAAACAGCTGAAAAATGACTCACGAGTGCTCATATGCTCCACAGCAAGGGGAAACGGGACTGAAAACACAATAACTAAATAATGTGCAACAATAAAAAAAATGCAGGATGACTAGACAAATGCAGAATAAATCTCATTTTCAAACAAAAGAAACTTCAACAATGTCTATGTTCAAATCGAAACCAAATGTCTCAGTGGTAACACAGAACCCTAAGCAAGGAAACATCCGACATTGGTTTCCTTACAAGGAAACATTGACAGGACCAGTTGTTTTTTTTTAATAAGCTGATCTGTCCATTGCTACATGATAGTTTTATACTGATACTCTGCACAATAGGATGTGATTGCCTTTTTTTATTTCAAAAATATACTTTATTCATAAAATTATTTGGATCTCTACAATGCCATTCTTCTGCACACATTACATTGCTTTACGTACAGACTTCGAAATTTATTTTTCTGATTTACAAGTCTGTAACTTTGCTCTCCAGCTCTTCTGCTGAAATGTCAGCGGACCCCAGATGATTGGCTGGGCCCTCTGTTCTACTTAGGCAGGCAGATGTTACACGGTGGTATTTCCCCACCGCACCTTGGCGGCAGCTGCCCCAAGCTTCAGCGCATCCCTTAACACGTAGTCCTGGACCTTGGAATGTGCCAGTCTGCAACACTCACTCAGGGTCAACTCCTTCAGCTGGAAGGTCAACAGGTTTCGGACTGTCCAAAGAGCATCCTTCAGCAAGTTGATGATCCTCCATGCACAGTTGATATTCGTCTCGGTCAGCGTCCCGGTGAACAGGCCTTAGCGCATGGAGCCTGGCATCACGGCCCTGCTCGGGACGAACCTCGACAAACACCACTGCATTCCTTGACTTCTTCTGCATAGGCACATTCCAGAAGGAGATGTGTGACAGTCTTGTCCCCCCTGCAGCTGATTCGATGGCAGCGTGCGGTGTGGCAAAGTGTCCAGGCGTGCATAAAGGATCTCACAAGCAGAGCCCTTACCACCACCAGCCAAGCCATGTCTTGGTGCTTGTTCGGAAGTTCTGGCGATGAGGCATCCTGCCAAATGACTGACATTCTGTTCAGGGAACCGCTCAATAGGATCCGCCCTCTCCTTTTCTTGAAAGGGCTCAAGGACTCTACATGCTGAGCACTTCCTGATGGACTTGTGGTCAAAGGTGTTTTTCTTCATAAATTTCTCCACGAAGGATTGGCGGTATGGAACGGTCCAACTACTCAGAGCGTTCTGCAGCAGCAAGGCCAGGCCCATCCTTCGCAACACCGGGTCAGGTAGAATCTCAGTATGTAGTGACACTTGCTGTTTGCGTACCGGGGATCCATGCACAGCTTGATGCAGCCACACACAAAGGTGGTCATCAGGGTGAGGGTGGCATTGGGTGTGTTGTCCAGGTCTTTGTACATTGTGTCCCTTCGGACCCGGTCCATCTTTGATATCCACCTGAAGTGGAAGATGGCCTGGGTGACTGCATAGGTTCTGGAGATATAACAATACTGACAGAACCTCACACCTGATGACCAGGTTTTTCCTGGCAATAGAGAGTGACCGTTGCTCACATCTGGGTAAAAACAATGACTGCAGATGCTGAAAATCAAATGCAGTCATTGTTTTTACCTTGTTGATTTTAACCCTACTGCGAATCCTCTTGCAAGGATGCCTGCCTTGAAGAAGTTTTCCTCCTCTCTCTACAAGAATCTCAGGGAGTCCCTCTCCCACTGCAACTCCCAGGTCATTTCCTCTGCTCCGAAGCTCTTACTCTATGCTACTCTCTCCCCACCCCCACCCTCCTCTAGCTTATCTCTCCATGCTGCAGGCTCACTGCCTTTATTCCTGATGAAGGGCTTTTGCCCGAAACGTTGATTTCGCTGCTCGTTGGATGCTGCCTGAACTGCTGTGCTCTTCCAGCACCACTAATCCAGTAGTTGCTCACATCTGCCTAGTTTCTGCCTCATTTTCCTGATCCACTCCTCCCATTTCTTGGCGCATCCCCCAGCCCCACCAAACCAAATACCCAGCACCTTCAGGTGGTCGGTCCTGACGGTGAAGGAGATCGATGATTGATTGGTCGGCCCAGTTGCCAAAGAGCATGGCCTCGCTCTTGCCTCAGTTTACCTTGGCCCCCAAGGCCCGCTCGAACTGGTCACAGATACGCATGAGTCTGCGCACGGACAGTGGATCCGAGCAGAAAACGATTACATCACCCATGTACAGCGAAGCCTTAACCTGCAGGCCCCCACTGCCAGGAATATTCACCGTCTCATCCTTCCTGATGGATTCGGCAAATGGCTCTATGCAGCATACAAACAAGGCAGGAGAGACAGGGCAGCCTGACTCCAGATCTTAAAGGGAAGCTATCGGATTCCCACCCATTGATTGAGACTGCACTGACAATGTTGGTGTAGAGCAGTATGATCCAATTACAGATTCCCTCCCCAAAGCCCATTTTGGAGAGTACATCCCGAATATATATATGTGATATCCTGTCAAAGGCTTTCTCCTGGTCCAGGCTGATGAGGCAGATGTCCACCCCCCTGCTCTGCATGTAGGTAATCATACCTCTAAGGAGTGTGAGACTCTCAGCGATCTCCCTGCCCAGTACAGCACAGGTTTGGTCAGGGTGGATCACCGGTCTCAATGCAGACCTGACCCGGTTGGTGATAACCTTTGACAAGATTTTGTAGTCTGTGCTTAACAGTGAGATTGGTCTCCAATTTCTAATTTCCTCCCTCTCCCTCTTCTGTTTGTAGATGAGGGTGATGATGCCTCCGCTCATGGATTCACTCATGGTACCTGCCAGAAGCATACTGACATACACCTCCAGCAGGTCCTGGCCAATCAAGTCCCAAAGAGCAGAATAGATCTCGACCGGTAAGCTGTCACTTCCGGGAGTTTTATTCTTTTTGTAGGACTCGAGGGCCTTGGTCAGCTCACCCAGAGATAGTGGCTGGTTCAGCCTCTCTTGTGTTCCATCATCTAGACCTCCGTGATAGAGGACAGGAATGACTGGAAGGCTGCACTGTCGGTTGGTTTTGAGTCATACAGAATGGCATAGAAGGATTTGCTGATCCTCATGATGTCAGCCTAAGACTATGTCGCCGAGCCATCTTCTTCTTTCAAGCTGCTGGGCACGGAGCTCTCTTTGTACACCTTCTGGAAGAAGAAATGTGAGCATGTCTTGTCCTGCTCGACGGAGCGGACTCTGGACCTGAAGATTATCTTGGAGGCCTCGAGGCAAAGAGCGAGGCTTGCTGGTCCTTCTGGAGGTCCTCCGTGACATCGACCCCCCAATGTCTGCAGCAGGAGTAGGTTCTGCATACTTTCCTGGAGTTGGTACAGTTCTCCCCACCTCTCTCTCACCTCCCAAACACCTTTTGAGGATGAAGAACCACTTAATGTTCCCTTTTACTGTTACCCACCAGTCTGTTGGCGTCTCAAAGAGGGGCTTCACAGTTCTCCAACCTGCGTAATCCCTCTTGGGCTCCTCAATGTTTCCCAGGGTCAACAGCTTAGTGTTCAGTTTCCACGTTCCCTTGCAAGCCCACTGCTCATCCTGTAGGTGACAATCGGCTTGCAGGAGGCAGTGATCAGAGAAGAATACCGGCTTGACGTCAGTGGATCTGACCAAGAACGTTCGGGACTCAAACAGGTAATCTATCCTTGACCAGATAGACCCGTCTGCCCATGAGCAGGTGTATCTATGCTGTGCTCCATCTGCAGGGGTGCTGAAGACATCATGCAGCTTGGCATCTTTGACCGTTTGCATCAGGGCTCTGGACATGGCATCCAGTTTCCTGACCCCCCTGCCTGATCATCCATCTGCATCAATGATACAGTTGAAGTCTCCGGCCAGAGTGACCGGCCTGGCCATAGCCAGCAACAGTGGAAGCTGCTGCAGGATGGCCAACCGTTCACTTTTAACCGCTGGGGCGTACAAATTGATTAGTCTCAAGGGAGCGTTTCTGTACGTAACATCAGCGATGAGGAGGCTCCTGCCCACCACTTCCTTAACCTCGGAGATGGTGAAGTTGCCTCCTCACAACAGGGTAACCAGGCCTGAGAAGCGGTTATCGTTGCCCCGCGACCAAACTGATGGCCCATGGGCCCACAAGCTCGACCACCTCCTGTAACTGCTGAGGTGCAGTATCCCACACTCCTGCAGAAACAGGACATCTGCTTTGACGTTGGTGAGGAAGGCCAATGTTGAAACATATCGCGCAGCAGATTTTATGCTGTGCACATTAATGCTTGCAATTCTTATCCCCATTTTTAACAGGTTGTGAGGTTACCCGTGTCCAATTGCCGCTGGTCCTGCCCCTCTGTGGTAGCTGTCTGCATGCCTGTGGTGAACACGAACTGCTGGACCCTCGCGGGGCTGAGGTACCTGTCCAGCTCCTCACTGGGCCCATTTGCCTGCTCCAGCATCATCGGGACATGACCAGGGTCTGCGCAGTCCGCTTCGATATCTGACAGCGATAGGATGAAAAGCCAAGGTCTTTTTCCTTGGGTGAGGTAGCATAGAGGGCATAGGTTTAAGGTGAGAGGGCAAAGATTCAAAAAATAACCAGAGGAACAACCTTTTCATGCAGCGGGTGATGTGCATATGGAATGAGCTTTCAGTGGAAATTGTGAAGGTGGGAACAATTACAACATTTAAAAGGAGCCCAAATGTGTAAATGAACAGGAAGGATTTAAAGGAATATGTACCAAATTTAGAATTCAGAGAAGGTAATTTCCTTCAGGGTGAAAGGATAGGCTGATAGATATAGGGAATGCTGGATGACTAAAGAAATTGAGGGTTTGGTTAAGAAAAAGAAGGAAGCATATGTAAGGTATAGACAGGATAAATTGAGTGAATCCTTAGAGGAGTATAAAGGAATTGGAGTATACTTAAGAGGGAAATCAGGAGGTCAAAAAGGGGACGTGAGATAGCTTTGGCAAATAGAATGAAGGAGAATCCAAAGGGTTTTTACAAATACATTAAGGACAAAAGGGTAACTAGGGAGAGAATAGGGCACCTCAAAGAACAGCAAGGTGGCCTTAGTGTGGAGATACAGAAAGTGGGGGAGATGTTTTGATGAGTACTTTGCATCTGTATTTACTCTGGAAAAGGATATGGAAGATATCGACTGTAGGGAAATAGATGGCGACATCTTGCAAAATGTCCATACTACAGAGGAAGAAGTGCTGGATGTTTTGAAACGTAAAGGTGGATAAATCCCCAGGACCTGATCAGGTATACCTGAGAACTCTGTGGGAATCTAGAGAAGTGATTGCTTGGTCTCTTGTTGAGATATTTGTATCATCGATAGTCACAGGTGAGGTGCCGGAAGACTGGAGGTTGGCAAAAGTGCTGCCACTGTTTAAGAGGGGTGGTAAGGACAAGCCGGGGAACAATAGACCAGTGAGCCTGATGTCGGTGGTGGGAAAGTTGTTGGAGGGAATCCTGAGGGACAGAATGTACATGTATTTGGAAAGGCAAGGACTGATTAGAGATAGTCAACATGACTTTGTGCGTGGGAAATCATGTCTCACAAACTTGATTACATTTTTTGAAGAAGTAACAAAGACGATTGATGAGCACAGAGCAGTAGATGTGATCTATATGGACTTCAGTAAGGCGTTTGACAAGGTTCCCCATGGGAGACTGATTAGCAAGGTTAGATCTCATGGAATACAGGGAGAACTAGCGATTTGGATACAGAACTGGCTCAAATGTAGAAGACAGAGGCTGGAGGGTTGGTTTTCAGACTGTAGGCCTGTGACCAATGGTTTGCCACAAGGATCAGTGCTGGGTCCTCTACTTTTTGTCATTTATGTAAATGATTTGGATGCGCATAAGAGGTACAGTTAGTAAGTTTGCAGATTACACAAAAATTGGAGGTGTAGTGGACAGCGAAGAGGGTTACCTCAGATTACAACAGAATCTGGGCCAGATGGGCCGATGGGCTGAGAAGTGGCAGATGGAGTTTAATTCAAATAAATGCGAGGTCCGGCATTTTGGCAAAGCAAATCTTAGCAGGACTTATACACTTAATGGTGAGGTCCTAGGGAATGTTGCTGAACAAAGAGACCTTGGAGTGCAGGTTCATAGCTCCTTGAAAGTGGAGTCACAGGTAGATAGGATAGTGAAGAAGGCGTTTAGTATGCTTTCTTTTATTGGTCAGAGTATTGAGTACAGGAGTTGGGAGGTCATTTTGCGGCTGTACAGGACATCGGTTAGGCCCCAATAGAGGCCTAACCGATGTCTACAACCTGAAAGTTACTGGTTGATAACTCTCATATATACACAGCAAAAACTTGACAGGTGGCATATGACAAATGCAATTACATAGTCAGAAACCAAAGACTGACAGTTACAAATTAATAACTGCACCCTGAGCAAAAGCTGACGTGCATATACTCATACAGCACAGAAAAGGCCTTCAGGCATCGTGTCTGCACCCACAATAACTACCACTGAAGGTTTGCTAATTCCCTGCACTTGTCCCATATCCTTAAATGGTATGACATTTCAAGCGCTCATCCAAATACTTTTTCAAGGTTAAGGTTTCTGGGCTCCACTGCCTTCCCAGGCAGTATCTTCCAGATTTCCATGACTTGCTGAGTGAAAGAGATTTTCCCTCAATATATTTACCCCTTACCCTATACCATAGTGAGAATCCATATGCTTTACCATATTCTAACACAGTCATCACTTGTGATTGATCGCTCAAACAAGGGAAACAGCTTCTCTACATCCACCCTCTCCAGACGCCTCATAAATTTTCACACCACAATCATGGGCCACCACGTCAGACATCTCTGCTCTAGAAAAAAAACAATCCAAGCTCATTTAGTCTCTCCTTTTTTTGGAAGTAATATTTGTGTTTTGATCCTAATCCACCATACTGGGTCTTGGTTTAAAACTGCTGCTGTCACTGCGGGCTTATTGTCAATGATATATTCTTGCAGCCTGAAGCGGCGCATGCGCAATGCTGCCCCTTCCCCAATGCTGACTGTCCCTGAGTAGTTTTCCCGCTCCCTGATCAGATTGTGAGAGAGCCGGAGGGAGGAGTTATTACCATGACCCGGGAATGAGCTCCATTGGAACTTCATAATAGGACAATGTCCCAGCTTGAAACCTTCTCTGCCCTTTCCCCGACAGTCCCAGTTCCTTTGGTCAAACTGGGAGAAAAGGGAATTGGGGAAATGACCAATTGATGTTTGTTTCTGAGAAGTATTAGGTAAAGCAGCGCATGCGCGTTGCTATCGCTCCTCCAATTCTGACTGTTCCTGAGTAGAGAAGCGCATGCGTGAGACCCCACCTCCCCCAGCGCTGCCATTGAGGAGCATTGACTCAGTGAGTCCAAGAGGTTTGTTTGAAACAGACCGCAATGGAGAGATCAGCGCCCAGGGAAGGGAGGGAACAGCAGGCTCCTTCCAGCAGCACATCGGGATGGGAGCCTGGGACACAGAGGGGGCTCCGAGACCGGGATTGATTCGGGGTGAGTTCAGGGAGAACCGGGGGCTGTTTGTAAGAGGCCGAGCGGAGCAGGAACTGGTCCCGGAACTTGGAGTGAGCGGGCTGGGGGAAGAGAGAGGCCTTTCTCGGGCTGTGTGTGGGCCTGCTGAGGGAGGCAGAGCGGGAAGAAGCTGCTGTGGGACATTCTTGGGGTTTTTAATCCCCTAAGCACTGATGGGAATTCTGGTTGGCTTCTGTTTCACGCTGTTTGTTGATATGGAGCGGTGAATAATGGAAGCACAGACCATAATTTTGTGACAATTCTATAAAGGACACATTAGACATAGCGTCCCTTGTTCTTTCCTTCAACATTTCGTGTATTGGCAGCTTGCTGTTGATGTATGTCAGCATTGTAGTTACTTCAGGAATTCCCATTCATGGATGTGGGCAGATCTTACTTCTGGATCTCACCCAGTTGTTACAAAGATGCACATAAAAGAAAAGGAGAGCAGGAGCAACTTGGAAAGTGTGGAATTGAAACCTGGTTCTGATTGAATTGCTAGGTTTAAAAATACCTTTAATGATTATTAACTGACTACCACACTGATCAGTTTAATCTTTCCTAATTTGACTTATGTTGATTTACAGCTGAAAAATCTTCTGCCAAGTAAGCATTCGAATGATGAAGACAATGTCAGTACAAAGCCAAGTGTGACCAGCTGCTTCAAACAAACCGCAGGTATGTGAAAGCAGACAGCAACCTTTCCACAGGTACAGTTCAGACTGGATCAGACTTAGTTTGAGCTCAATTTCCAGAGATGTATCCATACAAGCAAACAGTCAGACACAACTGCGGAAAGACAAGTTCCTTTTTTCTCTGCATTCTCCATAGACATCTTCCCAGTTTCAATTAATATGATTCATAGACCACTACCATTCACAGCATTTTTGAAGCTGACTGGTTGTTTGAAGTAGGCAATTGGTGTACTCAATCAAGTTTACGTTTTAAAAGGGCATTTTATGTGTCACAAACCAGATAAATAATGACATTATGTAAAAGTATGATGTCAACAGCCATATGTGACAAGTAGTGAATAATTACTGAGCACACACATAAACAAAGGTACTGACTGATTCAGATTGAACCACCATATCAACACCCAAGATACAGAGACTAACAGCGATGTACACACATTTAAACTGTAGGAAACAGAAATGATAATATCCTGAATGTTTACTCAAAGCAAGCAACTAATCCCATTCAGCCAGCATTCCATTTCAAAAAGTGTGTCATGGCAGCAGAGGAGCTGCCAACCCCACCTTGATCTCAACATCATTCTCAACATATTCACCTTGCAGGGATAGAAATTAAATTTTCACACTGTCCAGTATTAATTTTTTTAAATTAATTTTTAAAATAAAAAATGTGTAACTTGGTCTCCGAATTCTACAAATTCCCCACCCAATGAAATATCACAAAAAAGCAAGAAAATCGAATGTCATATCATTAATTTAACAATATAATCAAGTAATCACCCTTTAATTCAACAAAGAAATTTAGCCAATCTTGTAATTTGTAAATTCTCTTTTTTTTTGCAAGAAGAGATCAACCACGTTCAATAAATTTGCCTGAATGATTTACATCTTCTCCACTGTATGACAAAAATACAAGTGTTTTTGCTTTCCTCATTGCCACCATAGAGCATCAGGAGAGTTCTGCTAATGGCTTGCACCATCACACCACAGAGCAGGATTATGTAATACTCACAATAGAATAATGAAGTGAACTAGCCAATTCTCTTTCCTGTAGTAGGAACATTGTATTGTAGCCGACTGAGCACAATGTATTTGTTTGTTCCCCTTTCCTTTTGACACTACCAAAGGAATGTAACACCTATCCATTTCTCAACATTATTCACAAAATTATGTAGCTATGCATTGAGGAAAAACTGATGACATCCTGAAGAACAGCCCATGGTATCATTCCTGTCAGTTTGAGTCTGCACTATAGGATTTGGAAAACCCTTTAATTTCCCATTGCACAATCCATGACACAAATCAAATGCGCTGAGCAGAAACTAACAGGTGCATATTGATAAGTGCACTCACACATTCACATCAATTGACAGGCAAAGATTAATATTTAAATTCAGAGTCACAAAGCAGAAGCTGGCATGTACAGTTTGATGACTGTACTTATACATTTACAGAGCAGTCAGATTGGTAACTATATTCTGATGTTCACATTGCAGAAAAGTTCATGTACAGATTACTAACTGCACACTGTAACACAAATAGGAGAAATCAACAAGGAGAAATTGAGGACTATATTTACATATCAGAACTGGCAGGTTCAAATTGATAAGTACATTCACATATTCACAACACAGAAGCTGATTGGATAAATGCACTCACACATTCACATGGCAGACACTGAGTTACAGATTAATAACTGCACACTCAAATACACAGAGCTGATACTGATAGGAACAAATTAGTAAATACACCCTGACATTTACATTGTAGTTACTGACAGAGAAAGTTTGATAACAAATTTATCATATCCACAAAGCAGAAACTGACAGGAACAGATTAGTAATAACACTCAGTTTCATATTGCATAAAGCACGGCAGAATCTGACAAGTATAGATCGAAGTACAAACGAAGCCTGACAACTACACTCTGATATTCAACTCATATTCACATGACGGAAACAGTTACAGCTTGATATCTACTCTCACCCATTCACATTGCAGAAACTGACTGGGACAGATTGATGATGACACTCACACATTTGTTTGACAGAAACTAACAGAGGTTCAGCTCCATAACTAACATCACATATAGATGTTGGAGAAGCTGACAGCTTGAGACTGATAATTATACTCTTATTCACATTGCAGAAACTGAGATGGGTAACTGCACCCACATATTCACATAGTAACTGACAGGTACAGATTTATAACCACAGTCACACATTTCTGTTGCAATAACTGACAGGGATAGATTAACCCTCCCTTTGAGCTATTCTAATAAATGTAACAAAACAATATCATTTATTCAAATTACCAATACAGCTCCCTACAATATCAAGGGATATACTTGATCTGGTCTGAGAGTTTGATACACCTTTATGTTTTTTTTAACATCTCTAACACCTCCACTTTTGGCATGTGGACTGATATCAAATATTTTTCAAGATATCAATATCTATTTCCCCAAGTTTCCTAGCCTCCACTCCTATGTCTCCAGGCATAGAACAGTAACTGTACTCCCATATTCATATTACAAAAAAATAGATTCAGTTTGATAAATGCATTCATACATTATCAAATCAGAAACTGATGGGGAGAGATTAATAACTAATCAATTTATATTTAATAATTCATCGAGCTGAAACTTTCGAGTATGGTCTTTTAGTTAGAATTAGAATCCATACAGTTTCAAAACAAGACGTTCAGCCTGGCAAGTCCACACTGACCCTCTGAAGATTATCTCAACCAGAACAATTCCCTTATTTTATTATTCCTACATTTACCCCCAACTAATGCAACTAACCCACACATCCCTGAAAACTATGGGCAATTTAGCATGGCCAATTCACCTAACCTGTTCTTGGGAGGAAACTGGGGCACCCAGAGGAAACCCACACAGACACTGGGAGAATGTGCAAACTCCACGCAGACACTCACCCGAGGCTGGAATTGAATCCAAGTTCCTGGTGCTGTGAGGCAACAGAGCCAACTGCTAAGCCACTGTGCCGTATCATGTCCCGCATTATACAAGAATATTCATACTGCAGAAACTGACTGGTACAGATTGATTACAACACTTGTATGTTCACAGAACGGGAACTGACAGTTACAGATTGATAACTACATTTTCATATTCACTTTGCAGAAAATGACAGGAATATATTTGCATTTTTACAAGCAGAAACATTGAGGGATATATTAATAACTGCATTCATGCATTCACATATCTGAAACTGACAGGTACAGATCAAAAATGTAACTCGCTTATTGACGTAGCAGAAACTGAGACCCACAGATTGATACTTGCACTCATACATTCAGATAGCAGAAACTGACCGGCACAGATGGATAACTAAACTCACTTGGAGGAAACTGACAAGAACTTTCCCATAGCATAACCGAACAGGTAAAAATTTATTACTACACTTCCAAGTTCACAGAGGGATAAACACACTGTTGTGTACAGTTTGATAATGATACTCAAACATAACAGATCAGAATCTCACAGGTACGTATTAGGAACTACACTCTCTCATTCACCTCGCAGAAATTGACAGATGCAGACTGATTCACAGTCACATTCACAGCACAAACTGACAGGAACAGGTGGACAACTCCCCTCATTCATTTATGAAACAGAATCTAACAGGTACAGATGATAACCACCATTTACATATTCATAGGACAGAAAGTTACAGTCATAAATTGATAACTGGACTGACACATTCACATTACAGAAACTGACATACATTTTGATAAAGGCATTTGAATGTTACTAAACCAGAAACTTACAGCTACATGTTCATGTCAACACACTCATAGACAGACAGCAGAAACTCACAGGGATAGGTTAGGAAGTACACATACGCATTCACATAGTGGAAACTAACATGTCCATATTAATAACTATATTTGGATGTTCACAAAGAAAGACCGATTGATAACTGCACCATATTCACAGAGCAGAATCTGACAGGTATATTTCCATATGTCCGTGTCTGAAACTGACAGTTTACAAATTGATAACCTCATTCACATATTCACAACACAGATACTGACAAGGAATGATTGATATACGCACTCACATATTCACCAAGCAGAAACTGACTGGTACAGATTGATAACTAAACTCACATGTTGAAATAACAGACACTGAAAGGTACAGACTGATAGCAACACCCTCTCATAACTCATACTGCCAGATATTGGTTGAGATGTACACTCTCATTCACATAGCAAAAACTGGCAGCTATAGTTTAATTACATCCTCGGATATATGGAGGAGACACTGACAGGGACAGATTGGAAATTACACTCTTCTAGTCTCATAACAGAAAAACACAGGAACAATTTGATAACAGCACTTCCACTTTCACTTCACATAAACACTCAGATACAGTTTGATAAGTACACTCAATTTCACACAGAATCTGACAGGTAGAGATTGAAGACTGCACTCTCATATTGACTTAGCATAAACAGATAGGCATAGATTCAAACCTGTAGTCTCATTTTTCGCATTGACGAAACTGACTGCTAAACTTCTGTATACGCAGAGAAAATTTTCTGACAAGTATAATTTGATAAAGACACTCATATTCATAGGGCAGAATGTATTGATCATAGCAGAAACTGTCAGGGAAATATTGATAAGTGCACTCTCATATTCACATTGCAGAGACTGACAGGAAGCGTTGCTTCCGAATTTCTCAGATTCACATAGTGGAATTGGTCAGGGATAGACTGATAATTTCACACACATATTCAGCCAGAAAAACTGACAGGTATGGATTGGTAACTACATTTACAGATTCTGACCGGGACAGATTAATCTAAACTCTCAGAAAAACTCAAAGCAGAATTTGATAGGTACAGAATGATAAATGCATTTACACATTCACAAAGCCAAAAACTGACAGTTACTGATTGATAATTAAACACTCTGATTCAGAGAACAGAAACTAATGAGGAAAGATTGATCAATTTACTTTCACATTGTAAACTCTGACAGCAATAGATTGATAAGTACACCCACAGACACCGAACAGAAACTTAGGTATAGATTGATAACTACACGCCTGTATGCATATAGCAGAAAGTGACATGAACAGATTGCTAACTACAGACACACATTCTCATTGCAGCATCTGACAGCAACACATTGATTGACAATCTCTTGTTCACATGCCAGAATTGACGGAGACTGAAAATGACAGTCACATTCACACAGCAAAATCTGACAGGTACAGATTGATAACAGCACTTCCACATGCACACGAACTGAAACTGGCAGGTATATGTTGATAACTACATTCATCTATTAGCAAACCAGAAACTGATAGTTACAGGTTATTACTAACACTCTCAGATTAACAGAGCAGAAACTGACAGGGATAGGCTGTTCAATAAACTCACACATTCACATTGTAGAGACTGACAAATATGTATTTATAACAGTATTTTGACATTTACAAGTAGAGATGGATAACTCCATTCAAATATTCATACAGGGAAAATTGACAGGTCCAAATTGATAATTATAATGATATATCCATGAAACAGAAACTGGCAGGAACAAATTGAAAAATAAATTCAGATTGTAGAAATAGGCAGTGCTCTCAGCTGCAAGGTTATGGGCTGTTAGCAGGAAGATGGGATTAAATGGCCATCTGGTGTCTTTGGATTGGAATGGACAAGATAGGCCAAATGGTCCTCTTATGTGCAATGTCATTTCAATGGATCTATAGTTCTATATCAATCTGTCACTGTGAGTCACTGCTATTTGAATACATAATTAATTTAAGCAAGGCTTAGAAGGACAGAATGTGAGAGTGTGGTTGTTATTCACAAAGTAGGAATTGACATGAATAGTTTAATAACTAAACTCATATTCACAGCCCCACTTGCATTGGATAGTCCCATTCATGGAGCTGTACAGTTATTGGTTAGTTTCTGGACCGCAGTCAATTGGTGTTGAATTAACAAAAAGAAAAATCACCAGACATGGAGAAAGAGGAGAATCAGACATGTTGTTCTGTTTGAATTCCTGGCTTTAAATACAATATCCTAATGATTATTAACAGAATGTTGCGTTGATCAGTTAAAGATGGTCAAACTGGGCTGATGGTGATTTACAGGAGATTTCACTTCAGGTATGTTCGTGCACTCAGAGCAAAGAACATCCTTTCCACTGTCAGACTGAATTGAGTCAGCTACACATTGAGCTCAGTTTGAGAGAGATGTTCAAACAATTGAGAAAATATCAGTTTGTTTCTTTCTCACAGTTCACAATGCACATGTGTCCAGTTTGAACAAATTCACCATTCACAGCTCATTGATATTTGCACAATTTTGAAACTGGAAAGTCTAAATTCTTGTCCAAAATATGCACTCACGAACTGAAACAAATCTGCCTACAATCACCCTCATAACAGGTATCACATAACAGGTATCACATAACCCAATAGAAACTGACAAGCATGCATTGATACCTTTGTTCACTCATTCGCTTTGCAGAAACAAGCAAAAACACATTGATAATGACAGATGTGTTGACAGGGCAATTACACTGACAAACACACACACACACACACACACACACACACACACACACACACACACAAACACAATCTTTTGCAGGCACTGTCATGGATAGATTCACATGACAGAAAGTGACACACACTCTCTTATTTTCTTTGCACATAACAACAGGAATGGGTTGACAACTACACTTTCATATTCAGATATCAGAAAGTATCATGTACAGATGAATAACTGTGCTCAAATGTTCACCTATCAGAAAGTGGCATTACAGATCAATAACCAAACTCAACTGCTGTCAGGTCGAGACGGAAGGTGACACTCTCATTCCCAGAGATAAAAGAAAAACTGGCAGGTACGTTAGGATAGCTGAAATTACATTCAGATGTCGGAAACTGACACTGTAAGTACACTCACACTTTTACACAGTAGTAACTGTCCTCGAAAGATTAATAAGTGCACTCCCATATTCACAATGCAGAAACTGACAGGAACAAGTTGATAACACTCCCATTTCACAGAACATAAACTGACAGGTACAGTTTGATAACTAAACGCATTGAATATCTAAATTTGGCTTAATCTGGTCCTGAATGTTTCTCTGGTGTGCATATGGCAGTGTAGTTATCTATCTGTACCAGTCTGTTTCTGTTATGTGAATATGAGGGCTGTTCTCAGTTAGAATGATTGTGGGGCTTTAAAAGGTGCATTTTGTCCTGTCCACTGTAGTTAACATACAACGCAGAAATTGAGAGGGTGGTTTTATAACAACAGTCACGCGCTTGAATTGCAATAACTGACAGGGACACATTAATGACATCATTTACATATTCATGTGGCAAGAATGGACAGGTACATGTGGATAAATGAATTTGCATATCCACAATGCAGGAAATGAGAGATTGAGACTGTGGCTTTAACAGGTTTATGTCTTTGTTCTTGAAGAGCAAATTTAAGACAGAAACAATAAGCCATGTGAGCAAACAGTTTGAGGCATCTTTACAGACAGCTGAAGACTCATCAACAGAAATACTTCATGTTTGAGAAGGACACCTTGAGTTTATTGTTTTTGGAGAAATTTAAGAACAAAGTTTAAATGAAGTTACTATCGCAGCCATTCAGTTTGCAAATTACATACATGGCAGGACAAGAGAACCTAATTGTCAAGGTGTTTTTTTTTTAGGTTAGATTAGATTACATTACAGTGTGGAAACAGGCCCTTCGGCCCAACAAGTCCACACCGACCCGCCGAAGCGCAACCCACCCATACCCCTACATTTACCCCTTACCTAACACTACGGGCAATGTAGCATGGCCAATTCACCTTACCTGCACGACTTTGATGAAAAAAGATGGAAGCGTTACATAGCAGGAAAAAGTGGACTGTCATAGTGAGTGTTTGCATGCTTACAGTCAACAAAATGTGTACATATTGTTTACTAACAATGTAAAGCTAAGGAGTTTTTAAAAATTAGGCCATCTCTGTATACTGATCGGTTCTTTTTAAGAGGTGTGGAAGGTTTGATGATATTGTGGCTTGAAGATATTTATTTTGTTCTTTCTATCTTGTTGGAGAGAGGTTTTATGGCGGAAGTGTCAAGAGGTCCGCACAAGAATAAACAGTTTGAGGCTCCTTTTAAAGTTGGGGAGAAAGTGAGGACTGCAGATGCTGGAGATCAGAGCTGCAAATGTGTTGCTGGAAAAGCGCAGCAGGTCAGGCAGCATCCAAGGAACAGGAGAATCGACGTTTCAGGCATCAGCCCTTCTTCAGGAATCTTTTAAAGTTGGAACTACAGAAGCAGCCTGAAGGGGTGTGGTCAAGCTCTCACAGAATGACATTTTTAGTTTTGGCTTTCAGAAAAACTGTCAGCGTCCTGGAGACAGGAAAGCTAGTTTTTTCCTCTCAGTTATAGTCAGAAGCTGCAAATTCTTTTTCTGCTACTGGAGTCAGATGTGAGACTATATATTTTGTTGAATTTCTCTTTTGCCAAGGATGTCTATGAGATGTTACTGTATTGGAACAGTTAATTAGGAAGTGATACTGTATCCATTATTCTGTTAAGTATTCCAGTAGAGTTAAGTTATTCCAATTTCTTCTTTATTGCATTGTATGCTAACTCCAGTGAACAGGACAAAATGCACCTTTTAAAGCCGCACAATCATTCTAACTGATAACTGCCCGCGTACTCATATAACAGAAACAGACTGGTACAGATAGATAACTACACTGCCATATGCACACCAGAGAAACATTCAGGAACAGATTAAGCCAAATGTAGATATTCATAAAGCAGAAGCTGATAGGTACAGATTGATAACCAAACTCTCATATTCACAAACCAGAAAATGTCAGGTAAAGATTGATGACCATATTTACAACACAGAAACTGACAAGGTGAGACTGATAAAAGCATTCACACAGACATGTAGCAGAGACTGATAGGGATAGACTGTTCAGTACACAGACATATTCACTGAGCAGAAACTGACAGGTGCAGATTGATAATGCCAGTCAAACATTCACGTAACAGAAATAAACATAAAGACATGGATAACAAAACCCCCATGAACATAGCAGAAACTGTCAGGGACCAATTAGTAAATACACTGTCACATTCACAGAGCAAACACTGACAGGGACAGATTGATAACTACACTTACACATTCTCACAGCAGAGACCTAAAGGATAGACTGATAACTACACAAACATAATGACTGTGGAAGAACAGACAGGTGCAGGTTGATGACTAGACCACCATATTCACACATCACAACCTGTGTGGAAAAGTTTAACTAAACTGAGATACTCACAAAACAGAAGCTGACAGGTACATGTTGATAACCACATTGACATATTCCCAACAGAGAAATGGACAAGGTAATACTGATAAAAGCACTGCCACATTCACATAGCAGAGACTGATATTTGGGAGACTGAAAATTACACAGACAAATTCATTGAGTAGAAAGAAACGGGTACAGATTGATAAAGCCAGTCAAACGGTCTCATAGCAAAGACTGATAGGCACTGCAATAGTAAATACTCTTACACATTCTCACATCAGAGACATTCTGGGATTGTGATAGTTACACTACACTAACATCATCACTGTGGAAGAATGGACAGGTAGAGACATACGACTACACTCACACATTCAGATGGCAGAAACTGACAGGGATAGATTGTGAGAGAATAATAATCATTCACCTCCCGAAAGCTCACATGGGCAGATCAAAAACCGTACTCCCGTTTTACACAGCCAATAACGAGAGGTAAACTAACCCTTAACCAACCTGAAATTCTGAACAACACTATCTCACAGTGTAAGCAGGGAATCACAGCGATGAAACAAATAACACAAGATTGTCACAATTAAAATTCGCACAAGTATCATGTTCAAAATAATCCTTAAATAACAGTGACCAGTTGAGATTGAGTACAAATGACTTGTGACCAAATAAAGTTCAGAGAAAATCCACATAGCAAGGTCCATAATGAAAAAAAATTCTGCTAGAAACTGAAATGCACCAAATAATATCTATTCTAATGTGCAAAGTAAGATTTCAGGAACTGAAATATTGGCAGGAGGCTGCTGACACTGATTGAGGAGCCAAACAGTCAGGGAGTAAAATTCATGTTGTCAGCAGAAAGCAAAAGGCGCAGGTCATAATACGTCAGTTCCCTTTAGTCATTGAGATAATCAGAGTAGAACTGACAATGATACACACGCTGGTAGCTATCCTGAGTAATGTATGAATACCTTGGCTGATACTCATTGGAGATTTGAAGAAGAATAAGGGAAAAGATAACTGAAGGGAGTTTACAGAATAGATGATGGTAGAATGTCCTTCATCATCAGAGAGTGTAGAGCAAGATACACAGGCAAAAGAGAGCATTCCTTAACTCCCATTTTCCTCCAACACGATGCATTTGTCAAGTAGTTCCATCATTTGCAGGAGTAAAACACACTCCCTGTCAGATTGCAGTGCATTTTCTCACTTGACAACAAATGTGATGCCATTTTAAAATGGAAGAGAAAAGAAAACCATTGTCAAAAGATGCAGAATGCATTAAAATTAGAATCTCACATTTTAGAGTGAGCTCGGAATTTGATCCTTCACAAAATTTCGGTTTGTGTTTCCGATGGTATTGTAGATCTTCACAGATCCACATTGAGTCCCACACTAACCAATTAGACAGAAGCTACCATGCCTATAAAGTAGCCAATCAGGAGGTAGGCTTTCCCCCATCCTTCATTAGCATTGCTGACGCCGTCAGTCTATAAAAAGGGAGCTCCGAGCCCACTTTCCCTTATTCTGTGTCTGAAAGTGAGCGGCGCTATGGCTGATGAGAAGAAAGCTCAGCAAACCTCCAAGAAGGGCGCGAAGAAAATCATCAAGAAGGCGCCAGCGAAGGGTGGTAAGAGGAGGAAAAGGACCAGGAAAGAAAGTTATGCCATCTACATCTACAAAGTGATGAAGCAGGTTCACCCCGACACCGGCATCTCCTCCAAAGCCATGAGCATCATGAACTCGTTCGTCAAAGATATTTTCGAGCGTATCGCGGGGGAGGCTTCCCGCCTGGCCCATTACAACAAGCGCAGCACCATCAGCTCCCGGGAGATCCAGACCGCCGTGCGGCTGCTGCTGCCCGGGGAGCTGGCCAAGCACGCCGTGTCGGAGGGCACAAAGGCGGTGACCAAGTACACCAGCTCCAAGTGAAGGACCGCACTGCACTGAAAAAACCCAAAGGCTCTTTTAAGAGCCACTCACACCTTCCCTGAGACTGTTGAACCAATTGTTTTGGAGTATGTACAATTAATATTTGCGGTATTTGTTTTATAAATTCATGACTGCTCGCTGAGACGGTGTGCGTCTTATTCACGGATGGGGTCTTGTATATCCTGTAGTCCCTGCCTGGGGGGAGATGTCATGCTGAGCGCTCATGAGTCATTTTTCAGCTGCTCGTATGTGTCCGTGTTAACTCTTTGTTATTTGATCAGTTCAGGAGCTACAAGCCCCGGTGGGGCACGAACGTGCAAAGTGGCCCCGGTAAGCAAAAGATAAGGTTTCCCTCTGTGTCTGGTTTTACTTTGTTTATTTTTAATTTCCAAAGCTCCGCACGGGTATTGTCCGGATGCAGAACCTTGCAAAATGCACTGAAACTAAAACAATTGCAGAAGTAGCAGAGCAAATGTGGAGCTTTTACTGATCTATCATCGTGTGCAATAGGGAGGGCAACTTTAAAATATTCTCGAATGATAGTGTTACTATTAATACGCTTACTCGGGAGACCGTAATCTCATGTTGTATCAGTATATCGGGGTCCTGTTGAAATGTGAAGTAAATGATTAGTTGCAGAGTGCAGGGTTTGGCGCCTTTTTTGTTTCCGCTTTGTTTACAAAATCCTAATTCAAGATCAGAAATGGGCAGGTTCGAATAGGCCGGGGAATCAGGTACAGAGTTAATATAAAGGGTACACTTTTAATGTAAAAGTAAACTATCTCGAGTATTCGTGCATTCTTCTGTGTTTAAACTCCCTACTTGTCGGGAAATACTGGCGGGCTTTTCAAATTGTGAAAAAAAGCGGTTGATGATTTGGCGCCGGTACTTTCCTCCCTCCTCCCCGTGCCCTCTCCGGATTGGGGAATGAGGCAGATATCTGATTGGGAATTGAAACAACATTAGGAGGGGCTGAACAATGGGACCAATCAGAAATGGCCGCCCCACCATCCCTCCCGAAGCCTTATTAGAATAGCAGTGTGGGCAGAGTGCAGCATTCTCCCTAAAAATAGTTGGCAGTATGTCTGGAAGAGGAGGGAAGGGCGGTGGGAAAGGTCGCGCCAAGGTGAAGTCTCGGTCGTCAAGGGCCCAATTTTAGTCTTAACCATTTTTTCTGCCTTTCACATACCTAAAAAAGCCTTTACTATCCTCCTTCATATTTTTGGCCAGTTCACCTTTGTACCTCATTTTTTCTCTGCGTATTTCCTTCTTTGTAATCCTCTGTTGTTCTTTAAAAGCTTCCAAGTCCTCCGTTTTCCCACTTATCTTTGCTATGTTATACTTTTTCTCTTTTAACTTTATATGTTTCTTAACTTCCCTTGTCAGCCATGGCCACCCATGACTCCTCCTAGGATCTTTCTTCCTTTTTGGAATGAACTGATCCTGCATCTTCTGTATTATACCCAGAAAGATCTGCCATTGTTTCTCCACTGTCATCCCAGCTAAGATATTGCACCATTGAACTTTGGTCAGCACCTCCCTCATAGCTCCATAGTTCCCTTTATTCAACAAAAATATTGTCACTTCTACTTGTACCCTCTCCCTCTCAAATTGCAGATTGAAGCTTATTGTATTATGGTGACTACTTCCCAATGGCTCCTTCACTTCGAAGTCCCTGATCAATTCTGGTTCGTTGCACAATACCAGATCCAGAATTGCCTTCTCCCTGGTAGGCTCCAGCACCAGCTGTTCTAAGAATCCATCTTGGAGGCACTCCACAATGTCTCTTTCTTGAGGTCCAATACCATCCTGATTCTCCCAGTCTACCTGCATGTTGAAATCCCCCGTAACAACTGTAGTAACATCTTTGTGACAGGCCAAATTCAGCTCCTGATTCAACTTACATCCGACATCCAGACTACTGTTTGGGGGCTTGTAGATAACTCCCAAGAGGGTCTTTTTACCCTTAGAATTTCTCAGCTCTATCCATACTGACTCTACATCCCCTGATTCTAGGTTCCCCTGCGCAAGGGACTGAATATCATCCCTTACCAACATGGCCACCCCATCCCCTCTGCCCATCAATCTGTCCTTACGATACCACGTGTAGCCTTGAATATTCATTTCCCAGGCCCTGTCCACTTGATGCCACGTCTCAGTTATCCCCACAATGTCGTATCTGCCAATTTCCAAAAGAGCCTCAAGCTCATCCATCTTATTTCTAATGCTTTGTGCATTCATGTATAGTACTATTAATTTGTTACTGCCCTCACCCTTCCCATCAACTCCTATTTCACTCAACCTTACAGCATGATCCCTTTTTGAGTTTTCTGCTTCATTGCTACAGTTGTCTTTCTTGACTTCTCTTGTTCTAACTTTCCCTTCAATTTCCTTTTTAAACATCCAGTTTGCTCCCCCCCCCCCCCCCCCCCCCGCATCTTAGTTTAAACATCGTAAGAGTTGAATTGGTTCAGTGCCACAAGTAAGTTCATAATGAGTGGTCGCTGACCGTCTGTGCTTTTAACTCTGATGTGTTCCTGTGTAGGGCCTTCTCCCTGTCTGTAGAAAGGGAGTATAATGGAGGCTGCAGAGTCATCTTCAGCTACTTCGAGTTGTTCAAGTTGGTCTTTAATGCTGGACCAGTTCGGGGGCAACATGCTCCTGTGGGGTATGAACTTGATTTTGATCTCTGGCAAATAGGAAAAGTGCCCTATCTTTGAATTTCACAGATCCATTTTATGCTTAAATTTCCAAACACTGAGGGTATTGTCTGATTGTAGAATGCTCTGAATGGGGCTTTCTGCTGTCGTTTTGATGCTTTCAAAGTGAACTGAGAACAAACTAGAACATTTGCCTCACAGCAAGAGTCAGTTAAACAGCACAGAAACAGATCTTTTTGTCCTACCAATCCATACCCACGATAACCTCAAACTAGATTAGTCCCATGTGCCTCTTCTTGGCCCATGACTCCAAACCCTTCCTGATCTTGTACTTATCGAAATGTCTTTCAAATATTGTGACTGTACCCACATGCATCACTTCCTTTGGAAGCTAATTCCACACAAGCCACATTGTTGTAATAAAAGATTGCATTTTAAAATCTTCTTCCTTTTATGTTAAAAGTATGCCTCGTAGTCTTGCAATCCCTTAGCATATGAAATACATACCTACCATTCACCTTATCTATAGCCTTCATGATTGTCAAAATTCTTATCACCCATCAAGATCTTAGGCTCCAGAGAAGAAAAGTCCCAGCCTATTCTAATAATGGATACCGTACATTCCTAGCATTACCCTAATAGATCTTTTCTGAACCATTTCCAGTTCAATAGTATCCTTTTAATAACAGGCCAACCAGAATTTGATATGGTAATCCAGAAGGGGCCTCACCAACATCCGATACGATCTCAGTATGACCTTCCAGCTCTTGTACTCAAAGGGCTAAGCAATAAAGGCAAACACACTCGATGTTTTCTTCACCACACTCTCTACATGTGATGCAAACTTCAAGAATATGCAGCTGATTCGCAAGGTCTCTGTTCTACAGCTCTATCCAGGGCCCTACTTGTAGTTGTATAAGCCCTAACCTTGTTTGCTTTGTAAAAATGCAATGGCTCAATAACTCCATCTGCCATTCCTCAGGCCATTGACTCAATTGATAAAGATTTATTTCCAAGCTTAAATAGCCTTCACTATCCATTATACTATCAATTTTGGTAACATCTGCAACTCACTAAGCGTGCCTACTATATTCTCATCAATATCATTTACATATGAAAAAAAAAACAAACAAGAGTGGACCCAGCACCGATTGGGGTGGTACACCATTGGTAACAGGCATCCAGTCTGAAAAGCAACTGTCCACCACCTCTCAGCCTCCTGCTGTTAAGCCAATTTTGTATCCATTTGGCATGCTCAACCTGAATCCCATGTAATCTAACCTCACTAATTAGTCTACAATGCAGAAACTTGTCAAAGACTTTACCAAAGACAAAGTCAATAATGTTTACCACTGTGTCCTCATCCTTCTTAGATACTCCCTCAACAATGTCAATCAACCTTGGGAAATATAATTTCCTTCTACCAAACCATCCTGACAATTCCTAATCATTCCTTGCCTTCTCCCACCACCCCTTTCCAAACCATATATTTGAATCCTATCTTTCAGAAGCACTTCCAATAATGCACCCACCACGCAAGAGAGACTCACAGGCCTATACTTCCAAGATTCTACTTATTTCCGTTCTTAAAACAACTGCAAAATATTACCCAATACCTAGTCATCCAGCACCTCAGCGTAGTTACAGATGATACAAATATTTCTGCAAGGGGAACCATTATATCCTCCTTAACTTCCCACAATGTCTTGGGATACACTAGATCAGATCTCTGAGATTTATACAACTATATGCTTTCAAAGACCTCCAGTGTTTCATCATCTGTAATGTGTTCTGTTCTCAAAACATCAATATATATTTCCCTGAGTTTGCTGCTTCCCAGTAAAAAAAACTGATGAGACAATTCATTTTCTGCCCCTCCCATCTTCTGAAATTCAAACAGAACTGCAGAGGTGAACTGGATCTGCTGGTAGCAAAATGGTCCATGTCTGCTCATACAAAGAAGCTGACAAATAAAAAGGCAACCTGCTTTAGAACTCAGATGCAAGATGGCTGGAAGGAGATGAATGTGACTAACAATCTGTCCCAGCCATAAAGTAAAGAAAACAATGAGACCGTTAAACAAAACTACTCCAAAGACAGTTGCCTTGAGCAGCAACCATCTCAGATCGGAGCATGCCACCAAGACAAACAAGGCAATATTTTCAGCTCAGTAATAAAAGGGTGATTATACCATCCAACAAATAAGCTCCAGGTGCGAGACATAGCTAACTGTTGGTCCTGTAGCTACTTAGGGAGTTTAGTATGCTATTTCATATTAAACAGTTGTTTCTTAATTAATTTGCAATATTAAGCAATAATTTTAGTTAGAGTTGAGACATGGAACCAAAACATTTATGCCTTCGTGTGAAAGTTAGTAAGTTTTCAGAAGTAGACTCATTTGCCCTGAACAAAATAGATTACTCACAGTCATTAACCACAATGTAATAAGAAATATTTATACCTAAACTAACCAGAACAGAAAGCATTATCACAAATCCAATAGCAACTAGTTAAAACTAAATGCTTTTGGTAGTTTTAACGCAAATAATGATAATATAAGAGGAATAACAGAATTTCATAAAGAAAGCACATGAGATCCAATAAATAACAGAATTCAAACTGACTGCA
The DNA here is from genome assembly GCF_047496795.1 of Chiloscyllium punctatum. Lineage (NCBI taxonomy): Eukaryota > Metazoa > Chordata > Chondrichthyes > Orectolobiformes > Hemiscylliidae > Chiloscyllium > Chiloscyllium punctatum. The sequence continues at coordinate 16,117,606 of NC_092790.1, forward strand.
GATAAAGCCAGCCTGAGAAGCCTGAAGGAGCAATTAACTTTGGAATGTGATGAAGAGGATGCGTAGCAAGATGGCAAGGACTAGTCATTATGGTGTCTGTTCAACGCCATGAGGCCATGGGAAGCCGATGTCTGTTAAAGGAATGCCCTTCATTGATTAGATGTCTTAAAGGATTTTGTTCACAAAGTAAGAGGGAGGAGCAAAGTGATCAAGTTGTATGTGATTGTTAACAGCAAATTTATAAAAATACTGATTTTTTGTTATAAATTCGGAGTGTGTCATGGATTTCCCTTCAAAGGCTGGCCTCTGGAGAGAATCCTTTGCCCCTGTTCCTGCTTTAACTGGGTTTCACATGACTACACACCCTGAGTTCTGCCTGCCTGCTGAGTTTGCATTCTCTTTCAGGGGAAAAGGCTCTGACGCCAACAACTACTTCTTTGATCTTTAAGGTATCTTTCTCTCTCTCTCGCTTTATTTCTCTCTCTCTAATTGCTAACTTGCTCTGCATGAAGTTGCAGCATCTCTTTGAACTATGTTTAACCTTACCTGCCAAGACGATCTCACATCCCCCTTTTTACCTTCCTAATCTCCCTCTCAAGAATGCCCCTACTATTTTCATACTGTTCAAGGGATGCATTTCATCTCAGTTGTCTATGTTTAATATATGATTTATTTGTATTTGCAAATAAAACATTGACTTTGCTGCTTCTCCGATGCTGTGCCTTTTCAGTTTCATTTTCAATTTCAACTTCACTTTCAAATTCCCTGTCATTCCCAGTTCATGGCATTGTGGGCAGCACATGGACAACAGCTGTTCCAGAAGACGGCTCACCACCGCCTGCTCAAAGGGGAATAAATTCTCGGCTCAGCCAGCGACGTCCCACGTCCCCAGAATGAATAAACAAAAACACCTGGGGTCTCTCAGTGTGACATACAATGAGAGGTTTCTGTCTGCAGCATACCTGATACTAACATCTGTTGTCCACTGTAAACTGAATCGAGGCCTAGAGATTTTATTGCTGCTGCTCCAGGTCGGATTTTTGTACACGCGTCCTGAACCAGAAACAGGGACTAACACTGTGATGCAAGACTCTCTCAAACAGTTACATTCTGCCTTATTAAGAATGTTCCACTTCTGTTACTTTCGGAAAGGAATTAATATTTGTGGATGAGGGTCGGCAGGATTGAATACCACAGTTAACATAAGATCAGAGGTGATGTTATTGAATGGTGAGCACAGGGGATGGGCCGAGTGGCCGCCAGTGTCTCCGCCCCCTGATCAGATTGTGAGAGAGCCGGAGGGAGGAGTTATTAACATGACCCGGGAATGAGCTCCATTGGAGCTTCATAAAGGGACAATGTCCGAGCTTGAAACCTTCTCTGTCCTTTCCCCTACAGTCCCAGTTCCTTTGGTCAAACTGGGAGAAAAGGGAATTGGGGGAAATTACCAATTGATGTTTGTTTCTGGGAATCATTGGGAAAGGCACCGCATGCGCGTTGCTGTCCCTCCTCCAATTCTGGCTGTGCCTGAGTAGAGCAGCGCATGCGTGAGGCCCTCCCCCAGCGCTGCCATTGAGGAGCATTGACTCAGTGAGTGCAAGAGGTTTGTTTGAAACAGACCGCAATGGAGAGATCAGCGCCCAGGGAAGGGAGGGAACAGCAGGCTCCTTCCAGCAGCACATCGGGATGGGAGCCTGGGACACAGAGGGGGCTCCGAGACCGGGATTGATTCGGGGTGAGTTCAGGGAGAACCGGGGGCTGTTTGTAAGAGGCCGAGCGGAGCAGGAACTGGTCCCGGAACTTGGAGTGAGCGGGCTGGGGGGAAGAGAGAGGCCTTTCTCGGGCTGTGTGTGGGCCTGCTGAGGGAGGCAGAGCGGGAAGAAGCTGCTGTGGGACATTCTTGTGGTTTTTAATCCCCTAAATTCTGATGGGAATTCATTGTTTGGCTTCTATTTCACGCTGTTTATGACGAATAGACATTGAATTGTTGGGAAATAAAGGGGAGTGTATCTACATGTGATAAAAGTGCCCGTTGTTCTTCCTTTAGCAGTTAGTGTTTTTTTGGGAGCTGGTTATTGAACTGTATAATCGTTCTATTTTTGGAGCTGCGCTTATATTGGTTAGTTTTCTTTTATCTGAGTAAATTGTTTCAGAATTTCGCAAACAGAAAAAGACTTGGAGGACCTCAGTGTTGCTTTGTAACCAGACCTTGCTCTGTTTAAATACAGAAGTATCATGATCATGACCTGAATGTTGTTGATTGGTTGATGTCTTTCTACTCAGAAATGATGATATCTCTCTTTTCTTCCTCCAGGCAAACGTTTGGTGGACCAAGATAATGTAATATTTCCTCAGTATGACCATCTGCTTCTCCAAACCAGCAGGTATGTTACAGTTGTCAGATTGGAGAACCTCCTTTCCACAGTCAGAGTGGATTGAGTCAGATACACATTGAGCTCAATTTCCAGAAGAATGCCTTCAATCCAAGAGTCAGACACAACTGATAACTTTTTTAAAAAATATTTCATCTTTATGCTTCATGCACAACAGCTTAGTTCCAATAAATTTCATTATGCATAGCCAGTTATAATTTGCAACATCAGAAGAGGTATATACTGTATCCTCATATGAAATATACATTCAGGAATTACATTAATCCACATGTAGTAAAGGCAATTTTAAAGTTACAATCAAGGTGAACAAACCAGTCATGCTGTTACATTGTTACAACAGGAATATATGAAGAAGATATTGAGTGCAGATGCAGAAGGAAACTTTGATATTTTCAGTAATTGAGAAAGTCAAAATTACATTTTCGATAAATCATTGACTTGGAAAAGATACAACAATTAAACTATGTAAATTTCAAATGAACAACTGGGCCAAAGCCAGATGTCGAGAGAGTGCTCACCGCGTGTACACACCCACAACCACCATCTCCATCCTACCCCCATATGTGTGCTTGTGCGCACACACACACTATTCTATCTCACACACAGCTACTGACTGATTAACAATAGTTGAAAATTTGTACACAATCCTGAAATACACATTACAACATCTAACACCGCAACTAGCAGAAAAAATTTCAAACTGATTTCTACTCTCAGATTAAAAGTCAAAGAGATCGACAGCACAGAATACGTATATTCAAATTATTAAGTCTGCACTGATCAAAAACAGTATAACAACACAGTTGATTGAAAGGGATTAGAATTGTTAACTCAATGAGTATTCCATTTCCATAGATTTTTCATGGCAGCAGAGAAGTTGTCATCCCCATCTGTATCATAACGCCATTCTCCATTTCATCATTTTGTAGGAGTTTTTTTTTAGTCCAGGAAGAAAATTTTGCTTATTCTGTGTCTTTCAAAATTTGTTTGAAGAAATCTATGAAGAATCCTGCATTCATCTTGACTATCTCTTCATTAAACTACGAAAAAATTCAAGGAATCAGAATATAGTTTTGTCAATAGAATCAGATCATTACTGTTTAAAGCAGTACAGAAAGAAAGAACAAGCTAAAACTGATATGTTGATTAAAATAAAAGGAGCAGCTTGACAAACCTGAGTGGATTGTTCATTAAATTGAATTTGACTGTTTAAATATTCTTCACCGATAGTGGAAAATAAAAGACCTTTTGTTTTCCCCCGCCCTACCAGAGAGCAATACAAGAATACTGCTAATGGTTTGCACAAGATCCTGTCCAGATTGGTAAATAAAATAGAATTGGCCAATTCTCTTTTCTGCACAAGGAGCATTGTCTTCAGTCAGCTGCAATGCAGTTGAAGTGTTCACTTAGTTGCAAATTGATTTAAGAAACAAACGACAGGCAAAAGTAGACATTGGGCCACTTCAAACTGATGCAGGGAGCCTAGTGATGGGAGATAAGGAAATAGCAGGAGAACTTAACAAGTACTTTGCGTCAGTTTTCACAGTGGAAGACATGAGTAATATCCCAAAAATTAAAGGGTGTCACGGGGCTGAGTTGAGTATGGTTGCCATTACGAAAGAGATAGTGCTAGAAAAGTTAAAAAGTCTTAATATTGATAAATCTCCTGGCCCCGATGGGATACACCCTAGAGTTCTGAGAGAGGTTGCTGAGGAAATAGCAGAGGCATTGGTTGAGATCTTTCAAGAGTCACTGGAGTCAGGAAAGGTCCCGGATGATTGGAAGATGGCTGTAGTAACCCCCTTGTTCAAGAAAGGATCAAGGCAAAAGATGGAAAATTATAGGCCAATCAGCTTAACCTCGGTTGTTGGTAAAATTCTAGAATCCATCATTAAGGATGAGGTTTCTAAATTCTTGGAAGAGCAGAGTCTGATTAGAACAAGTCAACATGGATTTAGTAAAGGGAGGTCATGCCTGACAAACCTGTTGGAATTTTTTGAAGAGGTAACAAGTAGGTTAGACCAGGGGAACCCAGTGGATGTGGTCTATCTGGACTTTCAAAAGGCCTTTGATAAGGTGCCACACGGGAGACTGCTGAGCAAGGTGAGGGCCCATGGTGTTCGAGGTGAGCTGCTGGGATGGATTGAGGATTGGCTATCTAACAGAAGGCAGAGAGTTGGGATAAAAGGTTCTTTTTCAGAATGGCAGCTGGTGACGAGCGGTGTCCCGCAGGGTTCGGTGCTGGGGCCACAGCTGTTCGCATTATATATTAATGATTTGGATGAGGGAACCGGGGGCATTCTAGCGAAGTTTGCCGATGATACAAAGTTAGGTAGACAGGCAGGTAGTACTGAGGAAGTGGGGAGGCTACAGAAGGATCTAGACAGGTTGGGAGAGTGGTCCAGGAAATGGCTGATGGAATTTAACGTGAGCAAGTGTGAGGTCTTGCATTTTGGCAAAAAGAATATAGGAATGGACTACTTTCTAAATGGTGAGAAACTTAATAAAGCCAAAGCACAAAGGGATCTGGGAGTGCTAGTCGAGGATTCTCTAAAGGTAAACATGCAGGTTGAGTCTGTGATTAAGAAAGCGAATGCAATGTTGTCTCTTATCTCAAGAGGGTTGGAATATAAAAGCAGAGATGTACTACTAAGACTTTATAAAGCTCTGGTTAGGCCCCATTTGGAGTACTGTGTCCAGTTTTGGTCCCCACACCTCAGGAAGGACATACTGGCACTGGAACGTGTCCAGCGGAGATTCACACGGATGATCCCTGGAATGACAGGTCTAGCATATGAGGAACGGCTGAGGATACTGGGATTGTATTCGTTGGAGTTTAGAAGATTAAGGGGAGATCTAATAGAGACGTACAAAATAATACATGGCTTTGAAAAGGTGGATGCTAGAAAATTGTTTCTGTTAGGCGAGGAGACTAGGACCCGTGGACACAGCCTTAGAATTAGAGGGGGTCATTTCAGAACGGAAATGCGGAGACATTTCTTCAGCCAGAGAGTGGTGGGCCTGTGGAATTCATTGCCACGGAGTGCAGTGGAAGCTGGGACGCTAAATGTCTTCAAGGCCGAGATTGATAGGTTCTTGTTGTCTAGAGGAATTAAGGGCTACGGGGAGAACGCTGGCAAGTGGAGCTGAAATGCGCATCAGCCATGATTGAATGGCGGAGTGGACTCGATGGGCCGAATGGCCTTACTTCCACTCCTATGTCTTATGGTCTTATGGATTCAGTTAATACTGATCATTAATTCATTGGTAAAGTATGTCACAATGCAAAAAGTGATAGCATCCTGAAAACCAGACCTTGATATCCCCACTGTTCCTGGTTAGACTCTGCACTATAGGAATTACAAAAGTCTATTGCTTTTCTCTTCTTGATTCTGAAGAAAGGCACAGATGCTTTTCTACTATAATGTGTTGCATGTTCACCTGTCCATGGATCCTACAGGCTCTAAAACTAAAGAACATAGGCTGTGGACAAATATTAACAGATATAGAAACCCATCCACTTTCACTGATGGGAGCTGACTCCAGTGGCAATGGATAAAATCTTATTCATGTCAAGTAGTACAAATTTAAACAATTAATTGTGCTTGCAGTTACTAAGTGACATGTTTCAATTTAGACGACAGTGAAATAAATAACCAAGAATAAGGACAACATTGGTATCAAGTGTCAGAGACTGATTGATTGAATTCAGTTCTCAGTCTTGGCCTGGTGCTGATGCAAACATACTTTATCCACACTCACATTCTGGTTGAGGGCCTGAGCAATGCAGACGTATTTCCATACATTTTAATAACTGAAACACTGATTAAGAAGGCATTAAACCTACCTCGAAGTGTATCAGATCATGACATGCAGAATTGGAAACATAAGGAGATGGGCAGACAGAAAATGTCAGTATGGTATAGACCAGTACCCCTACTTTAAAGTGATACAGATTGGCAGCACAACAGAAAACTCACTCACACTCAGCCAGTTAATGCTGAAGGGGGAAAAAGAATGAAATTTAGGCCCAGGTATTTCCAAATATGGACAGTTATAAATTAACTCACCAAACTGTTAATCACTTCAGTTAGTGTTAGATGTTCCATTTTACAGTGAACAGCAGCAACTGATAAAGACTCCTGCATACACACAATGTAAAAAAAAGTCTGAAAACAATAACATTCAGATTCATGGCAAAGGTAAACACTGAACCAACATTAATCCCTCAAACACAAGGTGTTAGTGAATATTGATCAAACAAATACAACTCAATGTGTAAAGTGAATAAGATTCACACACTCCATCTTCACACACTCCATCTGATGCTGTTGCATACAAAACCAAACTGGCACTATAGTTATTCAAAGGCAGAATACTGCACAACTAATCTCACATTAGCAATTACCTTGAGATACTGGCAGTGAGTGGATGAAGTTCAGATGCCCAACAGTGAGTTGAAATTAGTATGGAGACCAGATGAACAACAGAATGTCCCAGTGCAGACACAATGGGCTGAATGGCTGTATCAATTCTGTGACTCTGTCATAAATCACAAAATGCAGAAGAGTTTAAGGCCCAATCACAACACCCTTAAAAACTGCTATCACAGAATGAATCTCAGTCACAGAGGATTGTTTTGTTTGCGAAATTCATTCATGGGATAAGGGCATCATTCGCTAGGCCAGTATTTATTGCCCATCCCTAACTGCTCAGGGGGTAGATTGATAGCTGCTCTCACATGTTCACTCTGTAGAAACTGAAAGGGTGCAATTGATTCATAAATATACATGCACACACACAACTAAACTAACACATTCACTTAGCAAACACTGGCAGCTACAGTCTGCTAAATGCATTTGCATATTTATAAACTAGATGTTGACAGATACAAATTCATAACTCTATCCTGAGATACCCAGAGCCGAATATAACAGGGACAGATTGGTCAATCATACACATGTGCACATGGCAGGACATTTTAGAGGAAGGCTGATAACTACATTCTCATCATCGAAACTTATTAGAACAGATTAATAACACTCCGTTTCAAATTGCATACATTGACATGTACAGTTTGATAATGACACATGTTTACAGCATAGAAACTTACAGGTAGAAATTAATAACAAAAATTGCTGGAAAATCAGACTTAACATTTGAGGTCTAGTGACCCCTCCTCAGAACTGATTGTGTGCATTTTCCTAGCTACCATTTGGTCTTCTCTATGCTGGGAAACTGAGTTTAGATTGGGTGTCCACTGTGCAGAACACCTACATTCTATCCAGACAAAATGTCCCTGAGCTTCTAGTCGCGTGCCACTTCAACACACCACCCAGTTCCCTGGCCAACATCTCTGTCTCAGACTTGCTGCAGTGCTCCAGTGAAGCTCAGTGCAAGCTGGAAGAACAGCACCTCATTTTCTGCTTGGGAACTCGACAGCCTTCTGGACTCAATACTGAATTCTACATCTTTAGAGCGAGAGCTCTCCCGTATTATTACCCAAAACCTCTCACACCACGCAGTGTTATCACAGGGTCTTTTATTGTACACCAAAACTCACTAATAGTCTCTATTAATAGCTATTACCATCCTTGTCTGATTGTGATCCACTAGTTTATCTGTCCGACTGTTCTTCCCTCTCTTTGGATTCTATATCCATCCACCATTTACTCCCTTACCCTCCAACACACTCTATCTTGTGCAGAACAATTAATATTTTCCTGGCTACCATCTCTTCATAGGAAGGGTTACTAGCCTGGAAATTTTAACTCTGATTTCTGTCCACAGACTCTGTCAGACCTGCTGAGCTTTTCCAGCAATTTGTTTTAGTTTCTGATTTCCAGCATCTGCAGTTCTTTTGGTTTTCATTTAGAGATTAATAACTGTCATGCAGACATTGATAAATGCTCTCACATTTACATTACAGAGCCTGACCAGGAAGGGTTCTTAACGAAATAAAACATTCATGAAGCAAAAACTGACAGGGACTGTTAAAAAGTAAACTCTCATATTCACATAGCAGAACCTGGCAGACTTAGATTGATAATTACCCAAACACATTTAGTATGGAGTACAGTTGTTGGGCGGTCACCTTGCAACTGTACATGACATTGGTTAGGCCACTGTTGGAATATTGCTTGCAATTCTCGTCTCCTTCCTACAGAAATGATATTGTGAATCTTGAAAGGGTTCAGAAAAGACGTAAAGGATGTTTCCAGGTTTGGAGGATTTGAGCTATCGGGAGAGGTTGAATAGGCTAGGGCTGTTTTACCTGGAGCATTATATAAGGCTGACATTATAGAGGTTTACAAAATCATAAGGGGCATGGAGAGGATAAATAGACAAAGTCTTTCCCCTGGGGTGGGGGAATCCAGAACTAGAGGGCATAGGTTTAGGGTGTGAGGGAAATGATATAAGAGACCTAAGGGGCACTTTTTCGTGCAGAGGGTGGTACTTGTGTGGAATGGTCTGCCAGGAGGAAGTGGTGGAGTCTAGTACAATTGCAGCATTTAAAAGGCATTGAGATGGGTATATGAGTAGGAAGTATTTAGAGGGATATGGGCCGGGTGCTGGCAGGTGGGTCTAGATTGGGTTGGGATATCTAGTTGGCATGGACAAGTTGGACCAAAGGGTCTGTTTCCATTGTGTACATCTCTATGACATTCACTAAGCAGATTTCCTCAGATGGCTAAGGGAATTCAGCATGTCCATAAATACTCTTGCAAACTTTTATAAATGCACCACAGAAAGCATCCTATTTGTAGTGTGGCTTCTGTTCTGCCCAAGACCACAAGATACTACAGGGAGTTGTGACTCAGCCCAGTCCGTCACTGAAAGCAGCCTTCCATCCAAAGGGTCCATTTCCACTTCCCCCTGTCTTGGGAAAGCAACCAACAACATGAAAGACCCATCCGACCCCAGTTATACGCTCCTCCACCCTGGGCTGTCAGGGAGAAAATACAGAAGTTTGAATACACCATCCAACAGATTCAAGAACAGCTTCTCCATTATTATGAGACTTTTGAACGGACCTCTAAATTTTGATGCTAATCTCTGTCTGCACCTTTTCTGCAACCTCAACGCTGTATTCTGTTCTATTACCTTGATGGACATTGGAAGTGATGATCTGTCTGTAAGGTGCACAAAACAATACTTTTCAATTTATCTCAGGACATGTGATAACAATGATATAATTAAATGAATAACTGCAGTCTTATGTTCATATAGCAGAATCTGAGGGATACAGGCTGATAACTACAGTCACACAAACTGACAGGAAAAGATGAATAAATACACTCAAAACACTGGAATTACAGAGCCTGACAAGGTAATATTGATCACTCAACTCTCACATTCACAAAACAGAAACTGATAGCAACAGATGAAAACTCAGCTCACACATTCACATAGCAGGGATAGATTGACAATTACACAAACATATTTGCCAAGCAGAAACTGACAGCTGCAGATTGATAACGATATTTATGTATTCACGCAGCAGAGTCTGAAAGGTACAGATTGAGTTACACTCTCTTGACAAAAAGAAAAATTGACAGGTAGAGAATGATAACTGTACTCCCACGTTCACATCACTGAAACTGACAGCTACAGTTTGATAATACACCCATATTCACAGCAGAATCTGATAGGTACTGATCAATAACTGTATTCACATATTGACAGGAAATAAATTGACAGGGACAGGTTGGTATCGACTCTCTCAAATTGACGTAGTAGAAACAGATTGACAAAGACACTCTGGTGTAAAATAGCAAAACCTGACCAGTACTGTTTGATAACTGCATTCACACATTGGTATAGCTAAAGCAGACAAATACAGATCAATATCTACATTCACACAGAAGAAACTGATGGGTACAATTTGATGATTGCATTTAATATTCATACAGCAGAAACTGACAGGTAGATACTGATAATGACACTTGCGTTCTCATAGCTGAAACTGACAGGTTCAGGTTGATAACTACAATCTCAGATACACAATAGAAACTGTTCAGGACAGATTGGTCTGTAAACTCTCACATTCACAGGGCAGAAACTGACAGGTACATATTGATGACTAAACTCTCACATCTCCAGTGAAACACATAGGGACTGATTTTATTTTATATAAAATGTATTTAACAACCAGTCCCTGCAAGTTTATGCTGTGTGGATATGAGTTTAGTTATCAATCTATACCTGTCAGTTTATGCTATGTGAATGTGTGAGTGTAGTTATTAATCTGTCCCTGTCAGTCTCTGCAATGCCAAAATGTAAATATATTTACCAGATTGTGACAGGGACAGATTGATAGCTACATTCACTCACACATTTGCACAGCTTATACTGACAGGTACAGGTTGACAGCTGTACTCCCACATTCACCTTGCAGGAACTGACAGGTATGGATTGATAAGGAAACTCTCAGATCCAGATACACACTTGTATTGATTTGCCCTATTGTGGAAGTGTTGGTTAGTATCTGGTTCTCAGTGAATTGGTATAGATATTTTTATTACAATCACCAGACAAAGAGCAGCTCAGGCCAAGAATACAATCAAACCTATAGTTGGACTTGCCGGTTTGAAAGAAAAACAGCCTAATGATTATTAAATGAATGTTACATTCAAAGGTTTGATACTGTCAAACTTAATGTTGATTTATAGGAGATGTCTCTTCTGTCTTCCTTCAGACAAATACTTGAAGGATCAAGACATATTCCCTTGGGGCAAAGCCAAGTGTGATCAGTTCCTTCTAAAAAACAGCAGGTATCAGACACTAAAGAACATCCTTTCCACAGTCACAGAATTGTTTGAATTAGACACATTGAGCTCAATTTCCAGAAGCAATGTTTCAGACAGAGTCAAATACCACCAAGGAATTACAAACATTTTATCTCTCTCCATTCTCCATGCACATCACCCCATTTCCAATAAATATTATTATTCACAGCCATATAGTCATAGATTTATACAGCACTGAAACAGACACTTTAGCTGGAATCATCCATGCCAACCAGATATCCTGAACTAATCCAGTCTCATTTGCCAGCACATGGCCCATATCCCTCTCAACCCTTCCTGTTCTTGTATCCATCCAGGTGCCTTTTAAGTGGTGTACTTGTACCAGTCTCCACTAATTTCTCTGGCAGCTCAAATTGCCCTCCAGATCCCTTTTAAAATCTTCCCCTCAAACTCTAACCCTCTCACTCTGGACTCCCCTACCCCAGGGAATAAATGTTGTCTATTTATCCTATCCATAGCGCTCATGATTTTATAAACCTCTATTAGGTTATCTCTCTGTAAACAGCCTTAAGCCTATTCAACCTTTCCCAATACCTCAAATACTCCAACCATGGTACCATCCTTGTAAATCCTTTCTAAACCCTTCAAGTTTTACAATATCTTTCCGATAGGTAGGAGACCAGAATTGCATGCAATATTCCAACAGTGTCCTAACCAATCTCCTGTAAAGCCGCAACATGATCTCCTAACTCCTGTAATCAATTCACTGACCAATAAAGGAAAGCATACCAAACGCCGCCTTCATTATCCTATCTACCTGCAACTCCACTTTCAAGGAGCTATGAACCTACACTCCAAGGTCTCTTTGTTCAGCAACACTCCCTCGGACCTTATCATTAAGTATATAAGTCTTGCTAAGATTTGCTTTCCCAAAATGCAGCACATCACATTTATCTAAATTAAACTCCATCTGCCACTTCTCAGCCCATTGGCCCATCTGATCAAGATCCAGTTGTAATCCAAGGTAATCTTCTTCGCTGTCCATTACACTTCCAATTTTGGTGTCATGTGCATACTTACTAACTATATGCCTTGTCAGGTGGGTCATTGGGCTGAGGAGTGGCAGTTGTAGTTCAGTTTACATAGGGGACAGAGGGAGAGGGAGGGACAGAGTGAGAGGGTGACAGAGAGAGTGGGGACAGAGAGGAGGGTGACAGAGCGGTGAGTACAGAGAGAGGGGGACACAGAGAGAGTGGGGACAGAGAGAGGGGGGCTATTGAGAGGGGGAGACAGAGGGAGAAGGCAAACCAAGACATTAATTCCACACTTAATGGTAGGGCACTGGGGAGTGTTGCTGAATGAAGAAACCTCAGTGTGCCAGTGAAGATTTCCTTGAAAGTACTCCAATGGGTTTATTTGGAAGCACTAGCTGTCAAAGCACTGTTCCTTCATCAACCGCCTGATGAAGGTGCAGTGCTTCAAAAGCTAGTGTTTCCAAATAAACCTGTTGGATGAAAGCCTGGTGTTGTCATTTTTCACTTTGTCCACCTGAGTCCAACACTGGCACCTCCAAGTCCATGAAAGTAGTTGCAGATACACAGGGTGGTGAAGGGGGCATTTGGCGTGCTTGCCTTCATTGTTCAGGATATTGAGTGTAGGAGTTGGGAGGTCATCTGGTGGCTGTGCAGGGTATTGGTGAATCCACTTTTAGGAGATTGTGTACAATTGTCACCAACCTGCTGCAGGAAGGATGTTGTTAAACTTGAGGTGGTACAGTAAAGATTTACAAGGATAGAGATATACAGTCATACAGCAAAGAAACAGACCCTTTGGCCCACCATGTCCATGATGTTCAACAAACACCAAACTGCATTGGTCCCATTTACCTGCACTTGGCCCCTAGCTGACTGTACCCTGGCTTTTTAGATGCTGCTTAAATGCTGTGCGAGTACCCAACCACCCTCTCAGACAGAACGTTCCAAACTTTACCCACCCTCTGGGTCAAAATATTTTCCTCACATTTCCTCTAAGCTGTTTTCTCCTCAACATCAACTTGTGCCCTCTGGACTTAGACACATCGGTCATGGGGAGGAAAGATTTTCTCAATCTACTCTGCCTACATTTCTGATAATCTGGTATTCTTCAGTCAGATCCTCCCTGAGTCTTCTCTGCTCCAAGGAAACAAAACTCAGCTTATCCAGTCTTGCCTCATAACAGTGACTTTCCAACCCACTGCACCCTCTCCAGTACATTCACATCCTTCTGATAGGGTGGCAGTCAGACCTGCACACAGTATTCCATCTGTGGCCTAATCAATGTTCTATAAAGTTGTCGTAAGAGTGCCTTGCTTTGAAATTGTACAGCTCAGGTCATAAAGGCCAGCATTGTGTATGCCTTCTTCAGCAGCCTGTCTGCCTGTGCTGTTTCCTTCTGGAATCTATAGACTTGTATACCAAGGTCCCTTTGTTCCTCAGTACACCCTAGGGACTTACCCTTCATTGTGTAATTCTTTCCCTTGTTAGACCTCCTAAAATGCATTATCTCACACTTATCAGGAATATCAGAGCCACTGTTCTGCCGGTGATACTCTCACTGTAGCCTGAGACCAGCCCCCTCACTGTCAACTGTGCTGCCAATTTTCATGTTAAAGTAGAAAGAACAGTACAGCACAGTCACAGACCCTTTGCCCTCCAAGCCTGCACCAACACATTTTGCACTTCCACACAAATCTCGTCTATAAATGCAGTAACTATACCTTCTACATTCACATCCAAGTTGTTAATGTACAAAATGAACAGCAAGAGTCCCAACGCTGATCCCCGTGGGACACCGCTGGTCACAGTCTTCCAATCACAAACACAACCCATCACCATCACACTTTGCCTCCTGTCTGCAAGCTAATTACAGATCCAGTTTGCTTAAGACTCCAAGAGCCAATCTTAGACCAGTCTTTTATATGGGACTTTGTCAAAGGCTATCAGGGTGGCCTGTACCTGCCAGAATAGAGTGGCCCAGAATAGAGTGGCCCACAAACTGATCAATAAGTGAAAAGTAGAATTAAACAGCAGGATGTGAAAGACAATGGCAGAAACTAAGCACATCAGCCTGTTCACACACAATAAGATGTAATGATACCATTGAACAAGCCACTCAGAGGACAGTAAAAATAACTCAACCTGTTCCCATTTGAAACAGTTCTAACCAGCAGACCTAAGGTCTGATAAACCAGTAACTTCAGCCACATTAAATGAAAGGGAATTGTGCCAGTAAATGAACAGGCACCAGATCTTCGATACAGCCCATTAATCCCCTAAGACAACTGAGGGGGCAACAGCTAAAGTTATCTTATACGACACAGTTTCTTAACTGTGTGACTTTACACATTTTAACTAACTTTATAAGAGAAATTAAAATTACAAATTTATAGCAAAATTAACTGTTTTCTGTTTTTTCTTCATATATAATAAGGACTTTGGGGCATGTAAGAAGAGCAATAGAATTTGATTCAAGTTAAATACAATGAATAACAGCATTCAGGATGTCCCTCAAGATAAGCTAGACTAACAGAAACCTGAAGGAGTATAGCAAGTAACTCTGGAATGTGAACAAATAGGATACATAGAAATATCTTAAGACAGAGGGATTACAGTATCTGCTAATCACCTTGAGATCATGTGAACCTGGAGCTGTCCAATGGATGCCCATCATTGATTAGGTGTCTCATAGGATAGGGTATGCAAAGAAAGAGGGAGGAGCATATTAATCACGTTGTATGTGATTGTTCACAGAAAGTGTAAAAAAGATACGGTTTTTTTATTGTAAAATCAGAGTGTGCCATGGATCTCTCTTCTGAGGCCAGTCTCAGGGGAAGATCCTTTGGCCCTCTCCCTGCATTAACTGGTTTCTTCTTGAATAAACACCTACCACTTGCCTGAAGCCTGCCTGTCTCCTGAGTCTTTCATGTATCAATCCAGTTTGTCCAAACTGGAAGAATTAGATAGCAGGCCAAGTGTCAGATTGAAACAAATACTGCAATTTAATTCATTTCCACAAAGTGAAAACAGAACACATCTCTTACAAAATGACTGAATAAATACTTTGTTTTCAAGTGGTCCAAAGGGAAATGAAATATTGACATGAAAAGGTACACATTCAGACAGATCCCCAGAGATTAATGGATACAGAATGTAAAAGCTCTCAAAGTGGTCTTGTTATAAACATGTGAACAATAAATTCAAAATGCACATTCAGAATATAACTTACAATCATAAACTGTACCACAGAATAAAAGTTGTGGAAATTGTCTAAACTGCTCTATACTGTCAGAGACTGACAATGGTATAAAAAGTCTCACTTTCATTTACTGTAGATAGAATTTCTCCAGTGCAGATATAGATCATTAGGCCCAACCCCCTGCAACAACTCTCCAAAGCTGATCTCACCCAGATGTAAACCCCACCCTATCCCCATAACTCCACGTTTACCACTGTTAACCCACTGACACTGCACATCCTTGAAGACTACATGACAATTTACCATGGCTAATCCAGCAACCCTGCACATGTTTGGACCATGCAGAAAAACAAAAGCACCCAGAGGAAACCCATACAGACACGGGCAGAATGTGCAACCTGCACACAGATAATGAAGCATGGTTGGAATTGAATCTGTTTACCTGGCACCATTGTGCCACCATGCCATCCTGATATGGATGGCAATTGATGAAATCCTATTCACGTTGAGAAACTGAGATTTGAAGTAAAAAGAGCTCCTGCAGTTTCTGCAAGTGTCATGTTAAACAGAGACAAATATGTAAGTACACTCACTCATTCACAGAGCACAAACTGACAGGTACAGATACTTTCAGATACAGATGCACTCATCCATTCATATAGTTGAAGCTGTCAGGGATAGATTGATCGCACAAACACATTCACATTGCAGAAACAGACAGGTACATTTTGATAATACACTCACATATTCCCAGAGAAAAATCTAGCAGGTATATATTGATAACTATATTCTTACATTCACCTAGAACCTAATGAGGCAGATTGATAACTAACATCACATTGACATAGCAAAAGCTGACAGGTAGAAATTGATAATGACACTCATTCACACAGCAGAATCTGACAGGGGCAGATAGATAATTGGACTGTCATCTTCACGTCACAGAAACTGACAGGGGGAGATAGATAACTAGACAGTCATATTCAAATTGGAGAGACTGATGGACAGATCAATAACTACACTTCCATATCCACAGATCAAAAACTGACAGGTACAGATGGATAGGTGAAAGTGAGGATTGCAGATGCTGGAGATTAGAGTGAGCAGTGTGGTGCTGGAAAAGCACAGCAGGTCAGGAAGCATCCGAGGAGCAGAAGAATTGAGGTAATGGCTAAAAGCCCTTCATCTGTACAAATTGATAACTAAACCATACATTCACAGAGCAGAAACTGACAGGAAAAGATTGACAACCACACTCATGCATTTATGCTGCAGAAAGCAAAAGGTACACTTCAATACAGACCCCCACATGTTCACATGGCAGAAGATGGCAGGTAGGTATTGATCACAATGTTCACATTTTAACAATGCTGAAACTGACATAGACAGATTGATAATTAATCACATTCACAGAGCAAAAACTGTCGTATTCACATAGCACAAACCAACAGGAATGGGGTGATAACTTCACTCAAGTACGCATGTATGAGAATCTTATTGGGAGAGAGCAATACCTCTACTCATATATTCAGTGAGTGGAAATCCACAGGTACAGGCAGGTAACTTCACTCAAGTATGCACATCGCAGAAGCTGACAGGGAGAGAGTGATAACTGTACTCACATATTCATGTGGCAGAATCTGCGAGTTTCAGATCGATATATATGCTCTCATTGTAAGTATAAAATGGTTGACCATATTCTCACTGGAGATCTCACCCCTGCTATTGGGGTGGCTCAGTGGTTAGCACTGCTGCCTCACAGCAACAGGGTCCCAGGATTGATTCCAGCCTTGGGTGACTGTCTGTGTGCAGAAGCTGATATTCAGGGAGTGGAGGGCACTGAGTCCTACTTGTGTCTGTCCAAAGTGGTATCCAGTACATTCAAAGTTGTAGGTACTACATGAAACACATTCTTATGTCAATGGATGACACCTACAGAGTAAAACAAGTCACACTTAAAAAGGTTTGAGTTATAGTCCAGTAACATACTGACATGTAAAGACTGTGAAATAGAGTTTACAAAAATGCTTTACATTCCAGAAACAGACGGGCATAGATTGGTGTTGAGAGTGTGGTGCTGGAAAAGCACAGCCAGTTAGGCAGCATCCGGGAAGCAGGAGAATCAATGTATCGGGCATAAGCCCTTAATTTTGACATTTCCGGCATAAACCCTCTCATCCTCAGCATCTGTAGTCCTCACCTCTCCTCGGGGCACACATTGCAGGAATATTTCTAAGTGGCTGGCAAATAGCGTAACCTATTACTGCTTAGAAAACCTCTCGAAGTAACACTAATTGACTATTACACAGAGGACCAGAGTCTGAATGGACAGATGTTGAGTTAATGCAAAATGTGTAAATAAGGACATGACAGATACAATGTTAAAGTGACATATATAAAGCATGCTAACAGTTGCTGGTTAACAGGTATTCGCATAACACTGAGAAATGGTAGAAGTCTGTACATAGAGTCATAGAGATGTACAGCATGGAAACAGATCCTTCGGTCCAACCTGTCCATGCCAACCAGATATCCCAACCCAAACTAGTCCCACCTGCCAGCACCCCGACCATATCCCTCCAAACCTTTCCTATTCGTATACCCATCCAAATATCTCTTAACTGTTGCAATTGTACTAGCTTCCACCACTTCCTCTGACAGCTCATTCCATACATGTACCACCCTCTGCCTGAAAATGTTGCCCCTTCGGTCTCTTTTATATCTTTCCCCTCTCACCCTAAACCTATGCCCTCTAATTCTGGACTGCCCAACCCCAGGGAAAAGACTTTGTCTATTTATCCTATCCTTGTCCCTCATAATTTTTAAAATCTCTATAAGGTCACCCCTCAGCCTCCAACACTCCAGGGAAAACAGCCCCTACCTGTTCAGCCTCTCCCTTTAGCTCAAATCCTCCAACCCTGGCAACCTCCTCCTAAATATTTTCTGAACCCTTTCAAGTTTCACAAAATTTTTCCGATACAAAGTAGACCAGAATTGCACACAATATGCCAACAATGGGCATATTGGGCGGCACGGTGGCACAGTGGTTAGCACTGCTGCCTCACAGCGCCTGAGACCCGGGTTCAATTCCCGCCTCAGGCGACTGACTGTGTGGAGTTTGCACATTCTCCCCGTGTCTGCGTGGGTTTCCTCCGGGTGCTCCGGTTTCCTCCCACAGTCCAAAGATGTGCAGGTCAGGTGAATTGGCCATGCTAAATTGCCCGTAATGTTAGGTAAGGGGTCGATGTCGATGTCGATGTAGATGTAGGGGTATGGGTGGGTACGCTTCGGCGGGGCAGTGTGGACTTGTTGGGCCGAAGGGCCTGTTTCCACACTGTAAGTAATCTAATCTAATCTAATGGGATAACCAATGTCCTGTACAGCTGCAACATGACCTCCCAACTCCTGTACTCAATACTCTGACCAATAAAGGAAAACATACCAAACACCACCTTCACTATTCTATCTACCTGCGACCCCACTTTCAAGGAGCTATGAACCTGCACTCCAAGGTCTCTTTGTTCAGCAACACTCCATAAGACCTTACCATTAAGTGCATAAGTCTTGCTAACATTTGCTTTCCAAAAATGCAGCACCTTGCATTTACCTGAATTAAACTCCATCTGCCACTTCTTAGCACATTGGCCCATCTGGTCCAGATCCTGTTGGATTTCTGAGGTCACCCTCTTTGCTGTCCACTAGACCTCTAATTTTGGTGTCATCTTCAAACTTACTAACTGTACCTCTTATGCTCACATCCAAATCAGTTATGAAAATGACAAAAAGTAGAGGACCCAGCACCGATCCTTGTGGCACTCCACGGGTCACAGGCCTCCAGTATGAAGCTGCACGACCCTTAAGCAGTTATCAATCAAGTTCTCAGAAATATATTAATCCCGCATTCAAGACGTGACTCAAGAAAAATATGACATAGAAACTTTTTTCTTTTCATTTCTCTTCAACTCCGTGCAATTGAGAATGAAACCAAAAGAAAAATGCTGGAAAATCTCCGCAGGTCTGGCAGCATCTGTAAGGAGAGAAAAGAGCTGACGTTTCGAGTCGAACTGACCCTTTGTCAAATCTAAAAAAAGGGGAGAAATAGGGAGGTATTTATACTAGGCTGAGAGAAGGTGAGTCATGGCTCCAGAAGCAAAGGTAGCAATAAAGAGGTGATAATGTCAGTGCATCGAGAGATTAGGAGCTGTGAATGACCAAAGCTGAAGCCAGTTCCATGTGACACAATTTGTGGGGGATGGGTGAAGCAAATTGGAAAACCGGGGAGAAGGGTAGCAAAGAGGAGAGGAAAAAGGTGATGAAAGAGTGGGGAGCGAGAGAAAGAGAGACAATCAAGAAATAAGAGGTACAGAACAGTGAACAAAATCAAAAAAAGATAAATTAGATTACTTACAGTGTGGAAACAAGTCCACACCGACCCTCCGATGAGCAACCACCCTTACGTTTAGCCCTTCACCTAACACTACGGGTATTCATCAGGTATTCCTGATGAAGGGCTTTTGACCGAAACGTCCATTTCGCTGCTCCTTGGATGCTGTCTGAACTGCTGTGCTCTTCCAGCACCACGATCCAGAATCTGGTTTCCAGCATCTGCAGTCATTGCTTTTACCTTTTCTCCCCAAAGCTGATTGTTACTGACCAGAGGAGCGCATGCGTGAGACCCCCCCCCCCCCCCACCAAAAGCGCTGCCATTGAGGAGCATTTACTCAGTGAGTACAAGAGGTTTGTTTGAAACAGACCGCAATGGAGAGATCAGCGCCCAGGGAAGGGAGGGAACAGCAGGCTCCTTCCAGCAGCACATCGGGATGGGAGCCTGGGACACAGAGGGGGCTCCGAGACCGGGATTGATTCGGGGTGAGTTCAGGGAGAACCGGGGGCTGTTTGTAAGAGGCCGAGCGGAGCAGGAACTGGTCCCGGAACTTGGAGTGAGCGGGCTGGGGGGAAGAGAGAGGCCTTTCTCGGGCTGTGTGTGGGCCTGCTGAGGGAGGCAGAGCGGGAAGAAGCTGCTGTGGGACATTCTGGTGGTTTACAATCCTCTGAACTCTGTTGAGATTTCATTGTTTCTCACTGTTTGTTGAGGTTGTGTAGTCATTAGCGGAATCGCAGACCGAACGTAGGAATGGGATACTCCTGTAAAAGGAGTGGGTCTTGGGGGGGGAAAGAAAGATATAGCGCCGTTTTTCCTCTCTCCAACTGGTAGTGTTTTGGGAGTTGGATATTGAACTCATTCCGGTGGTGAGTAGTCCCATTCATGGAGCTGTGCAGTTGTTGCTCAGTTTCTCCATCTCACTCAGTTGGTATCGAATCATATGAGAAACAAACACAATCTCCAGACAAACCGCAGCTCAGTGCAACAATGGAATCCGATCCACGGTTCTGTTTAAGTTGCTGGCTTATCCAAACGAATATGCAATGGATGTGACAATGATCAATATTGCCAGACTCGCTTCACGGTGATTAACGGGTGGTGTCTCTCTATTTTCCTCCAGACAAATACCTGAGGGACTAAGACACTGTGATACTTCCTCAGTTCAAAGCGAAGTGTGACCAGCTGCCTCGAGCAAACAGCAGGTATGTAGCCCATTGACATTTACACCAGTTTTGAAGATACTCAACTGAATCCTCATCCGAAATAGACAGTCAGGAACAACATTAAAATCTGCATTTAATAAGAACATTTTCTACATTGAAGATAAACAAATAGATCACACAGTTACATAGTTTCAACAACCATCCGTGAGGTAGCTGCTAAGTACAGAGATGGAGGGAAACTGTGCTCATCAACAGTTTCTCTCTCCATTCTCAGTGCACATCACCCCATTTCCAATCAGTGTTATTATTCACAGCCATCGCGTCATAGAGATGTACAACATGGAAACAGACCCTTCAGTCCAATTCGTCCATGCCGATCAGATATCCCAACCCAATCTAGTCCCATTTCCCAGCACATGGCCCATATCCCTCTAAACCCTTCCTATTCACATACCCATTCAGGTGCCTTTTTAAATGTTGTAGTTGTACCAGCCTCCACCACTTATCCATGCTGTTCATGATTTTATGAACCTCTGTAAAGGCCCCTCTCCAGGGAAAACAGCTCCAGCCTATTCAGCCACTAACTCAAATCCTCCAACCCAGATGACGCACATTTATATGGAGTTTATCTGTGACTGAGAAGGACAGCATTAATCTTTTATTGAATAGTCATCACTGACAGAGGTGACAATTATATAATGTGATTTCCAAACAATGTCTCACTCCTAAATGATCTCCTAGTGGTAGCTCATGCGCTACTCACAACATCTCCCTCCAAAACCCACTGGCAATACAACTTCGTACGCTTCTGCCCATTTCTCATCAGCGTGAATAAGTGATGGTCTCTATTTTCTCAGGGAAATATTCAGATTCTTTTTCTGTGTTGGCCTTTTGGTACAATTGCTTTAAATTTTCATCTTTCTGCTGTAACTTGCTTAATTTATCTCAGCTGTTTCTTCCCAGTTTGTTTCAACCATCTAATCAAACAGGGTCTCTGCTAATTTTACTTCAACTTTCTTATCTGTACTCTTTGGTCTCTCCTGTTTCAACTGGTGACTTTGTCACCACACAGTCAGGAAAAATCCCAGGATATATCTCCAGCAAAATTCAGTTGCCTGAGTTTTCACTGGCTTTTCAACAACAGTAGGTAGCACTCCTTCCGGTGAATCAACAATATCATTAGAAAGGACACATTGTATTCCCAGAACTGAGAGTTTGTCCAATACACCGACCACAACTTCTCCACTCTTCACTGGACACTCACAATTCAGGATTTCTTGTCTCAACATGAAGTCCCGTTACTAGTACCTTTTCTGGCAGTAGTCCTTCAGAGGTACATGTCTCCTTATCTTTCAGTATCACAGATTGAGAGGATCTTTGTATCTCTTAATATTATAACCACTTTACCTGATCCTCCTTGACGATGCGAGTGACCATTACCTTTAGACGTGGATGGTTTAAGAAGACCTGGCACCTCTGACCAGCTTGTATGTTCTGGTGCAGCTTTCGAGCCTCCATTGTGGCTTTTCAAGTGAATTTTTGAACTCCTGTCTAAATGCCAATTTCTAAAGTTCGAACTCCCTCTCTTTCTTCCTTTCCTTTCTCTCCTTTTCTTTCTCTCCTCGCTCTTTCTTCTGCATTTAATCATAATGCAAAAAATTTCATTTTGTTGCCCTGTCCTTGTCATTTGCCTCTAACTCAAGTTGCTGCATTTTTCATTGAATGTTAGCCATCTCTGAAGATTCTGCTGGTGTTTCCAACAAAT
The DNA here is from genome assembly GCF_047496795.1 of Chiloscyllium punctatum. NCBI lineage: Eukaryota > Metazoa > Chordata > Chondrichthyes > Orectolobiformes > Hemiscylliidae > Chiloscyllium > Chiloscyllium punctatum. Next base: position 16,140,294 of record NC_092790.1, read on the forward strand.
GTAAATGCTGAGTTACTGCTGTAATTATCTCTCCTTTCCTCATGGAAGGACACAGACTCAATCCCAGACTGTTTGCTATTTCCAGCAGCTAACCCGTTGGGTTGGCACCGACAAGATGGGCTGAATAGCCCCCTCTGATTCTTATGATTCAATAGTTACCAATCGGACCCTGTCAGTCTTTGCAGTGTGAATATGTAAATATATTGACCATAGAATGAATATCACAGTTTGATAACTACACTCACAAATTCACCAAGCAGGAACTGACAGGTATAGATCAAAAACTAAACTCACATATCCAATTGCATCAGTTAGGCCCCATTCATGGAGCTGTATGGGTGTTGTTTCGTTTCTGGTTGTCATTCCTTGGGGGCTTAGAATTTTAAAAAATGGACAAGGAGCAGCTCAGGGCAGGAGTGGAATCAGACCCGTGGTTCTGTTTAAATTGCTGGCTTTAAAAAAAACCCTGAATGATGAGGAACTGAATGTTACATTGATGTTGCCAATCAAAACTGATGTTGAATTACAGGAGGTATCTCTTCTGTCTTCCTCCAGGCAAGTACTCAAAGGACCAGGACAATGTAATATTCCTCGGTACAGAGCCAAGTGTGATCAGCTGCTTCAAACAAACAGCAGGTATGTTACTGCTGTCAGAGCAAAGAACATCCTTTCCACAGTCACAGAGTGGATTGAGTCCGGTTCACATTGAGCTCCATTCCCAGAGAGATATGTTCAAAACAAGAGTCAAACACCACCGAGGAAGGGGAAGTTTATATTTTTTAATCTATATTCTAAATGCATCCTACCCAGTTTCAATCAACTTGAATGAATCCTCATCCAAAATATACACTGCATTAAAATCTGAACATCGAACAGTACAGGACAGGAAAGGGTCCTTCAACCCACAATGTTGTGCCTAACATGCTGCCAAAATACAATTAATCTCTTCTGCCTGGCCTAGGTCCATAACCCTCCATTTCTCACATATTCATTTGCTTACCTAAAAGTCCTTTCAATACCCTTATTGCATTTTCCTCCATCTTCACCCCTGGCAGTGCATTCCATTGCTACCACTCTCTTTGTTTAAGAATAAAACTGCCCTTTATGTCTCATAGAGTCATAGAGGTGTACAGCATGGAAACAGACCCTTTGCTCCAACCCATCCATGCCAACCAGATATCCCAACCCAATCTAGTCCCACCTGCCAGCAACCGGCCCATATCCCTCCAAACCCTTCCTATTCATACACCCATCCAAACACCTCTTAAATGTTGCAATTGTACCAGTCTCCACCACTTCCTCTGGCAGCTCATTCCATAAAAAGTTGTCGCGAAGTCTCTTTTAAATCTTTCCCTCTTAAGTATACTCCTACTTCCTTTATACTCTTCTCAGGGTTCACTCGATCTATCCTGTCTATACCTGACATATGCTTCCTTATTTTTCTTAACCAACCCCTCAATTTCTTTAGTCATCCAGCATTCCCTATACCTACCAGCCTTTCCTTTCACCCTGACAGGAATATACTTTCTCTGGATTCTCATTTTCTCATTTCTGAAGGCTTCCCATTTTCCAGCCATCCCTTTACCTGCCTCCAATCAGCTTTCGAAAGTTCTTGCCTAATACTGTCAAAATTGGCCTTTCTCCAATTTAGAACTTCAACTTTTAGATCTGGTCTATCCTTTTCCATCACTATTTTAAAACTAATAGAATTATGGTCGCTGGCCCCCAAAGTGCTCCCCCACTGACACCTCAAGCCTGCCCTGCCTTATTTCCAAAGAGTAGGTCAGGTTTTTCACCTTCTCTAGTAGGTACATCCGCATGCTGAATCAGAAGATTTTCTTGTACGCACTTAACAAATTCCTCCCCATCTAAACCCTTAACACTATGGCAGTCCCAGTCTATGTTTGGAAAGTTAAACTCCCCTACCATAACCACCGTATTATTCTAACAGATGGCTGAGATCCCCTGACAAGTTTGTTTCTCAATTTCCATCTGACTATTAGGGGGTCGATAATACAATCCCAATAAGGTGATTATCCCTTTCTTATTTCTCAGTTCCACCCAAATAAAGTTCCCTGGATGTATTTCCAGGAATATCCTCCCTCAGCACAGCTGTAATGCTATCCCTTATCATAAATGCCACTACCCCTCCATCTTGCCTCCCCTTCTATCTTCCTGTAGCATTTGTATCCTGGAACATTAAGCTGCCAGTCCTGCCCATCCCTGAGCCATGTTTCTTAGTACTTGCTATGATATCCCAGTCCCATGTTCCTAACCAAGCCCTGAGTTCATCTGCCTTCCCTGTTAGGCCCCTTGCTTGGAAGTAAATACAGTTTAATTTATTAGTCCTACCTTGTCCCTGCTTGCCCTGACTGTTTGACTCGCTTCTGTTCTCAACTGTACCAGTCTCAGACTGATCTCTTTCCTCACTAATTCCATGATTCCCACCCCCATTCCTGCCCCCCCCCCACCTCCATCTTACTCATTTAAATCCTCCCGAGCAGCCCTAAGAAATTTCCCTGAGTATATTAGTGCCCTTCCAATTTAGGTGCAATCCGTCCTTCTTGTACAGGTCACTTCTACCCCAAAATAGATTCCAGTGATCCAAAAATGTGAATCCTTCCCCATGCACCAGCTCCTCAGCCATGCATTTATCTGCTCTATCCTCCTATTCCTGCCCTCACTAGCTTGTAGCACTGGGAGTAACCTCCTTTTTAAATTTCTGGCTAATTCTCTGTAATCTCCCTTCAGAATCTCAACCTTTTCCCTTCCTATTTCATTGGTTCCAATGTGGACAATGACCTCTTGCTGCCCCCTCTTCCCCCATGAGAACATTCTGTACCCTCTCTGAGACATCCTTGATCCTGGCACCAGGAAACCAACACATCATTCTGCTTTATCGCATCTGGCCACAGAAACGTCTGTCTGTACCTCGGACTACAGAATCCCCTAACGCAATTGATCTCTTGGAAGCCAACGTACCCCTCGTTGCATTAGAGCCAGTCTCAGTACCAGAAACTTGGATTCTCAGGGGAACATAGCATGAACAGCCATCACCCCCCTACACTTTCCAAAACATCATACCTGTCCAAAGGGAAATCAAATATTGACATGAAAAGGTACACATTCAGACAGATACCCAGAGGTTATTGGACACAGAATGAGAAAGCTTTCAGAAAGTGGTCTGGTTATAAACATGTGAACAATAAATTCAAAATACAGATGCAGAATATAACTTACAATCATAAACTGTACCATTGAATAAAAGTTGTGGAAATTATCCAAATTGCTTTACACTGTCGAGACTAACAATGATAGAAAAGGTCTCCCTTTCATTTACAGTACATAGAATTTCTCCAGTGCAGACAGAGGTCATTTGGCCCATTCCCCTGCAACAACTCTCCAAAGCAAATCCCACCCAGATGTAGAACCCCACCCTATCCCCATAACTCCACGTTTACCATAGTTAACCCACTGACACTGCACATCCTTGAAGACTACAGGACAATTTACCATGGCTAATCCAGCAAACCTGCACATGTTTGGACCATGCAGAAAAACAAGAGCACCCAGAGGAAACTCATGGAGACACGGGCAGAATGTGCAAACTGCACACAGGTAATGAAGCATGGTTGGAATTCACTCTGTGCCACCATGCCACCCTGAAATGGATGGCAATTGATAAAACCTTATTCATGTTGAGCAACAGAGATTTGAAGTAAATAGAGCTCCTGCAGTTTCTGCAAGTGTCATGTTAAACAGAGACAAGTACGCTCACTTATTCACAGAACACAAACTGACACGTACAGATACTTTCAGGTACAGATGCACTCATCCATTCATATAGCTGAAGCTGTCAACGACAGATTGATGATTGCACAAACACATTCACATTGCAGAAACTGTCAGGTACATATTGATAACACACCCACATTCCCAGAGCAGAATCTCACAGGTATATATTGATTACTACATTTTTACATTCAACTAGAACCTAATGAGGCAGATTGATAACTAAAATCACATTAATGTTGCAAAAGCTGACAGGTAGAGACTGGTAATGACACTCTCATATTCACACAGCAGAATCTGACAGGGACAGATAGATAATTGGACTGTCGTCTTCACATCACAGAAACTGACAGGGGGAGATAGATAAATAGGTTGTCATATTCAAATTGGACAGACTGATGGACAGATCAATAACTACACTTCCATATTCACAGAGCAGATACTGACAGGTACCATTGGATAGGCAAAGGTGAGGACTGCAGATGCTGGAGATTAGAGTCGGGAGTGTGGTGTTGGAAAAGCACAGCAGGTCCGGAAGCATCCGAGGAGCAGGAGAATCGATGTTTTGGTTAAAAGTCCTTCATGAGTACAGATGGATAACTACACCAATACATTTACATCGAAGAAACTGTCAGGGAAAGATTGATAACTACATTCATGCGTTCGTGTCGCTGAGAGCAACAGGTACATTTCAATATGTACCCCCACATGTTCACTTAGCAGAAGATGGCTGGTTGACATTGATAACTATGTTCACATTTCAGCAATGCAGAAACTGACATGGATGATTGATTAAACTATCCCATTTACAGACCAGAAACTATCATATTCACACAGTAGAAACCAACAGGTATAGGGTGATAACTTCACTCAAGTATGCACATAGCAGAATCTTACTGGGAGAGGGTGATACCTGGACTCACATATTCACATAGCAGAAGCTTAGAGCTGCAGATTGATACATAAGCTCTCATTGTACGTATAAAATGGTTGGGTATATTCTCATTGGAGTTTTGAACAACAATGTATGACCTTTAGAGCAAAAAAAATTATCTGAAGGGAGTTGACAGAGTTGATGCTGGGAGGATGACACTGCTCATGAGAGAATCCGGAGTAAGGGACACAGTTTTGGACAGGAAGGCTTCTGTCTAAGAAAGCAATGCAGAATATTCTCCCCTTGTTCTGTTCCACAGAGAGCAGTTAGGATTGGGTTATCAGCTTAATTTATGCTCATGCAGTCATATATCTTTTTTTTTGATACATAAGGGAGTGTTTGGTTATGGGCACTAAACATCAAAATGAGATGAAGACCATAGCTAAAGCCTAACAGAGTACACACAGGCAGAGAGAAATGTCACAGATTTCTCATGCTTCTTATAGTGTTCTGCTTTGAGATATTTAAAGTGACACAAGATAGAAAGAAATGAATAACTACAGCATATACACTGTACCTGCATGACAGGATCGGGAGGCATCATTCACCATACACTTTATCTGTAACTTACGGATATATGTGTGTTTACAGATCACATTCTGATCGATTCAGTTATAAGTTACCCTGACGTATCAGGGATGGAGTGAAAAAAAAGATTAACCATCCATTTCATCAGAAACTTTGAGATGTTGAGATATTTGCTTTCTGTCATGCCAGCGATTGACTGAAACTGAGTAAGTATAAGATTAGAAACAACAAACTAGCAGTTACAGAATGAAATACTGAGCCACTAGCAAAGCAATAAATTGTTAAGATATAATGCAACTATTGATTAGCTGGAAACTGGAATAAACAATGTAATATCAGCAGTGAAATTGTTACTAACAATATCTGCAATGTTCAAAGTATTATCCTTTATCAAAATGCTGCAGTTATAAATACAAACTCAGCTTCAATTTGCAGAAGCTGATATTCATAAGGTATGGGAGTGGAGGGTAGTGAGTCCTACCTGAGTCTGTCCAAAGTGGTATCCGGTACTTTCAATATTGACATCGACAGAGGAAAGCAACAAGGTACACTTCAGAAGGTTTGAGTTACAATCCAGTAACATACTGACATGGCAAGACTGTGAAATAGAGCTTACAAAAATACATCCCAGAAACAGATGGGCACAGATTGGAGTCGAGAGTGTGGTGCTGCAACAGCACAACACGTCAGGCAGCATCCGAGAAGCAAGAAAATCAATGTTTCAAGCATTAGCCCTTCATCTCGATGTTTTAGGCATAAGCCTAGCATCCGCAATCCTCACTTCCTCAATCCTCACTTCCTCCTGGGGGCACAAATTGGAGGAATACTTCTAAGTGGCTGGCAAATAGTGTAACGTTTTACCATCAGTGATTGATGTTTATAGAATAAAACCTGTCTTGAAGTAACACTAATTGACTATTACACAGAGGACGAGAGCCACAGTGGACAGATGTTGAGTTAATGCCAAATGTGTAAGTTACGACACGATAGATACAAAGTTAAACTGACACATATAGCATGCTAACAGTTGCTGGTTGTGAGAAACAAAGCTCACTCACTTCAATAATTTCAGTCCGAGACAGGATCTGAATCCGCAGTGTCATTTATTTTACCCTTGCAAGAGGGTGCGATGTGCACTGTCTACACACACCAAATTCAACGAATACACGATATTTATGTAATTTGGTTCCTTTTTTTATCCCATTGCTCCTCCCCGTTTACATCTTCCACTTCTCTAAGACCGGCACCCATTACTCCTGTTTATCTCTTGCCTTATCCGGCCTTATCTGTGACAAAATGCTTATTTCTGGCCTCACAAGGCCGTTTGACCACATCCTGCTGTGGCCCATTGTTAGGTATTGTCTACTCCCTCCATCTGTGCTTTCCCCAACCATACTGATCCTTATGACCTTCTAATTGGGGTTTGTTCCTGTGTTTCTATAACAGTGGGAAACAGATGCTTACAACTACTGCTTGTGCAAGCATATCTGGCTTAACCTACATCCTCACAGCACCTTATCTATTTGTCTGTAACATCTACTATTGTTTTGCAGTCACATTTCATTCTTGCATACAATTTTAGCTAATACAGAAACAATTATGTATTTCCTTCACATAGTTTGCATTCTTGTTGACTCAGCTCTTAGTTGAAACAATGACGCACTGGTGGGAGTTCATTTACTTTGTATAAGTAATTCTAATTGCAGAAGTAACACTACTTTACCTATATCCCACAATTTACCCTTTTTCTTTAATTACCATTTGTTACCTTCTGCATTTTTCTTTTAAGCATCGTCCGCGAAATTCGCAAGCATCATTCCGGAGATTTCATCCATCTTGGTCTCACTCATCCCCTCATTATTTAGTTGATAAAGTTCCTCTGCCTGATTCCATTTTAGGGGCATCTGTTTCATTAAGGCTGTCTCAATCAGTACTTGGGTGAGCCTTCGTATACAGGGTATGATACAACAGCCTATGGCCACCAATACCCCGACTACTACTATCAGGGAAGTAAGGATGGAAACCACCACCCCCTTCCATAAACCAAACCATGATGCAAGTCATCCCGTGAGAGATGTGTCTACTCCTGAATTCTCAGCCAGTTCCTCTGCGAAGGTTGTCAATCCCCTTAAGGTCCAAGTAATTGAACCATCAGGCACAGTGTTATTAGGAATACAGGTACAACAGCTTCTTCCTAACATCTTACACCCTTTTTCTGCTAAAATTATATCAAGGGCCATTCTGTTTTCCCATGCCATCCAACTTGTCACATCAAGCTGTTCTGTTATTCCTTTAACCGCATCTCTTGTATAATTTATAAATCACTGTTGATTATAGAAAATGTAATTTATCCAATCTACATTTTTATTAATTGTTACCCACCAAAAGAGAGCTGACACAAAGCCTGCTGCAATCTGGTTGCGAGTCTTGAACTCATCAGGTACCCCCCTAGGGACTCCTATAGAATTGAGATAAATCCTGTCATCGAAAGAAGTGTCTAACAGTAATCTTTTACCCCTTCCCTTTTTCCCTACTATCTTTTCCTTCTCAAATGCCAGGGTAAATGGAATTGCCAGTTGTACAATTGCACATATCCCTCTCCAAACCGGAGGTAGCGTGGATCTCAATATTTTGCCTCCACAGTCCCACCACAGATCCGCTCGGGGAACCTTTAGTGCTGAGTAGTTCCCTCCCTTGTCCATTTTGGTAGTCAAAAGAGCCTGACACGGCCCTTCCCAGTCCAGTTGCAATTTAGTCCCTTTCCATGATTTTACTAAGACGCAATCTCCCGGTCGAATCGGATGAACAGCAAATTCAAGGGGTTGAGTCTGTGCCAATAAAGCCTGTTTCCTGAGTAAAGACAAAGAGGAGGACAAGCCCAGTATATAATTCTTTAAGAACAAATCTTTAGTTTCTGGGATTGGCAGTGGCCATTGATAGGAACTTCCCGATGACCTGGGACAGTAGGTATTAGGGAATAAACCACCGCTTCCTGTGGATTCAGAGCTGCTTCTCTCGTTACCTCATCAGCCAGTACTGTAGCTTTCCATTCTTTAACTAACAATGAATTAATGCAGTCATGTTTTAAATTAACCAGGAATCAATATGACAGGTCACTGAGACTGCGTGAAGGGATCCTGCCAATTAATATTGATTCAGGCTAACAATTGATTTATTGTAAATATTAATTATTAATTATATATTATATAAATATAAAAATCATTATCTGTAATTCAGGGTGGAAATACAACAAATGACCAAAACGTTTTTAAAACTGTAATTGCGCAGTTCTATTTGTTTACCAGTCACTTGTGCTTTCTCATTCTGTTTCTGTAATTGTTTTGCTTGAGCACATTCATTTTTTAAGAACCTCAACAGATTTCATAGCACCATTTGCAGTTACTTCCGTCCCAATTTAGTGGCAGCATTTTTCATCAAGGTCCATAAACGGTACTGTCTTTACTTCCTTTTTCAAATCTGGACACTCTCTCTTAAAGTGACCCGTCCTTTCACAGGAATAACATCCCGCCTGTGGGGATTTACACTTCGATCCTTGTTCCTGTCCACCAGACCCCTTAATATCTCCTCCCTGACCATTCCGGTTTCTTTCTCCTTTTAGTTTTGTCCTTTTCTTTATTATCTCATCAACCGTGGGCTATCATTATTTTTGCCTTTTGTTTCCACTTCTCATGTTACATTGCCAGATCAATTACTGACCCGATTTAACCAACTGAACAGCCTCAGGGCCACCCAATGGCCGTTTTTCACCACCCAATGTTTTATTTAGACCTTGAGAATTTTTTTTTAAAGAAATATTGCAATATTTCTTGCTCCCCATAACATCAAATACCAATTCATCAATTCATACTTGACTAACTTTAAAGCTTGTTCCTAACTTGTAAATATATTTATATATTAACATTCATTTATTCAGTTTTCAATATTTAAAATGTAAAATGCATACAGTTCCCAACTTTGAATCCACCATAATTACCCACTTTTAATCTCTTAATTTAAATCCAAAATTAGTTTTCTTAAGTAGTTCTGACCAATCATTGCTCAATTACAATGCTTTAGGTTATGAAATAATCAGAGCTGCCTTAAAAGAATTTGTCTATTCAAGGTTAAAAAAAAACTAATGCATGAACAATGGCCAAATCCAAGATCACAGATAATAACCATAGGATTTTGTTTTTACTACAATCTAATGTTGAACTGAAACTTCAACTGCCCTCCATAAATCGTTTTTATGTAAGGATAAAAGAGATTAGTTAGAAACCGATAGTAAGGCAGTCATGACCTGTAAAAAGAACAGGAGTTATCTTTTTTTTTCATAATCACTATAGAATCCTTAACCATAAAAGAAATCATGTTAAGTTTCCATAATACAAATCAGATTCAGAACAGTCCTAGAACTCAAGCTCCAGGGAATAAAGCACAAACATTCAATCACCAACAAGCAAATGTGCATTCAAACCAAATCACAAAGGGTTAAACTTTCTACCAGCTGTACAGCTCTTTTCGTTCTCTCTCTCACACACCATATCTCACAGACACTTTCTGAGCTTCTCGCAACAACACCTCTGGGTGCTCCTCGCTTCAGCCCTCTATCTTTTGAATATTTTTCTGGATGTCTGGCCATGATTTAGTTACAAAGTGTACGCTCAGTAGCCCTTCAGCCACTAGCCCTTCCAACTTGAAGAATGATCTGATTCCTCCTGACTGTAAGGCTGTTTTCCATTGGCATATAAATTCAAATATTTACAAACCCAGTCTTCATCCGACCCGTACTTTGGCCAGAAGACAGCGGGACGAAGAATAGATTCCTTAGTTCATACAAAGCAACAATATTTAATCATCTTTTTCCCTTGTACAAGTATTATTTTTCCAATTCCACAACATCCTGCCCAACGGACTTTCTGTAAGGGACCCTGCCTCCATTTCCATTGCCTTTTTCTTCTTTTGTTCTCCCGGAGGCTCAACCCAAATTGAGTTCCTTTGTTAGTCCCTTATTAACTACTAAAACTCAATCCCGGCCACCAAGGCAGTACTTAAAAGTCCATTTTCTTACCCCGGTCTGTGCACAGAGTTGCCTGGCCCCTTTTTGACATATTTTCTATCGACCTCCTTTCACTGTTAGATTTAGATGTCTCTCTTGTCGGATTCGTACCAGACGCCCAAGGGAGCGTTCCAAACTGGGACATGAGACCGCTCTTCAATTGGGAACAGGTGCGTCTTCCCAGTGTCCAGGACCAGCCACCGCCCCCCCCCCCCGCCGGTGATGGAAGAACATCCCGGATGAGCCCCCAATTGTGAGAAACAAAGCTCACTCACTTCAATAATTTCAGTCTGAGACAAGATCTGAATCAGTCGTGTCATTTATTTTACCCTTGCAAGAGGGTGCAATGTCCACTGTCTACAAGGCAGGGACACACACACACCCTGAATTCAACAAATACACGATATTTATGTAATTTGGTTCCTTTTTTTATCCCATTTCTCCTCCCCGTTTACATCTTCCACTTCTCTAAGACCGGCCCCCATTACTCCTGTTTATCTCTTGCCTTATCCGGCCTTATCTGTGACAAAATGCTTATTTCTGGCCTCACAAGGCCGTTTGACCACATCCTGCTGTGGCCCATTGTTAGGTATTGTCTACTCCCTCCATCTGTGTTTTCCCCACCCATACTGATCCTTATGACCTTGTAATTGGGGTTTGTTCCTGTGTTTCTGTAAAAGTGGGAAATAGATGTTTATAACTACTGCTTGTGCAAGCATATCTGGCTTAACCTACATCCTCACAGCACCTTATCTATTTGTCTGTAACATCTACCATTGTTTTGCAGTCACGTTTCATTCTTGCATACAATTTTATCTAATACAAAAACAAGTATGTATTTCCTCCACATAGTTTGCATTCTAGTTGACTCAACTCTGAGTTGAAACAATTACACACTGGTGGGAGTTCATTTACCTTGCATAAGTAATTATAAGTGCAGAAGTAACTCTATATCCCACACTGGTTAACAGGCATTCGCCTATGACTTGAGAAATATTAAAAGCCCGGGCAAGACGCCGAAATGAAAAGTGCAGCAACGTGGTTCAGTTACACTGCAGGTACTTGCAAAGCCCACAGTTATCAGTCAAGGTCTCAGAAATATATTCATCCCACAGTCAAGACGTGACTCAAGAAAAGTATTACATAGAAACTTTTTCTTCTCATTTCTCTGCAACTCCGGGCAATTGAGAACGAGTTGCATCAACCCCAAGTGTAGAAAACATTCACAGTCAGGTTCCAGTGGTACGTTTAACTTGACAACAAATGTAATCACAATTTCGAATGGATGAGAGCTTTTTTTTTCACACAGTGACAAGTTCTGTGTTAATTCCAGCCTGTACAGAGGAACAGAAACAGACACCGGTTTGATCCGATGTTTCGCAATGCAAAATAAAGCTTCCTGCTGTCGGTGAGAGACTTTCTAAGCGAACCGAGAGAACTCCACCACAGCTGCCGGACTGAAGCGTGGAGCTTTTGCTGAATCTGATCGAGAGCGATAAGGGAGGAGAGCTTTAAAATATCCTCTTAACGTGTTCGCCCTCGATGCTGAGCCGGAAGAATGCTGTGTGCTGCTTTATCAGCATATCGGGGTGGTACTGAAATGTGAAAAGAAAGACAGGTTGCAGACTGCAGTGTTTGGCCTGTTTTGTTTAAGCTTCTTCTCAAGGTTTAGAAAATAACCCACTCTCAAAATCAGAAATGGACAGATACAGATCGGCAAATGAGGGAGAGTAAGACCGTGTGAATTATACATTTGTAAACTAAAAGTAAATTAACAGGAGTGTTAATGTTTTTTGAACTTGCTCAGTTTTTATACTTCATTATTCAGGTAAAACATACTCCTTTGTTTGGAATTTGGCGGGATTTTCAAATTGTAAAGAAAGCGGTTGATGATTTGGCGCCGGTACTTTCCGCCCTCCTCCCCGGGCCCTCTCCGGATTGGGGAATGAGGCAGATATCTGATTGGGAATTGGAACAACATTAGGAGGGGCTGAACAATGGGACCAATCAGAAACGGCCGCCCCACCATCCCTCCCGAAGGTATAAGAGGCCGCATTGTGGGCGGAGTGTAGTATTCTCTCTGAAAGTGTCTGTGAGATTGTGACCATGTCTGGAAGAGGAAAGGGCAGTGGGAAAGGTCGCGCCAAGGCGAAGTCTCGGTCTTCCCGGGCTGGTCTGCAGTTCCCGGTGGGCCGTGTTCACAGGCTCCTGAGAAAGGGTAACTATGCTGAGCGTGTGGGTGCCGGAGCGCCGGTCTATCTGGCTGCGGTGCTGGAGTATCTGACGGCTGAAATCCTGGAGCTGGCCGGCAACGCGGCCCGGGACAACAAGAAGACCCGCATCATCCCCAGGCACCTACAGCTGGCCGTGCGCAACGACGAGGAGCTCAACAAGCTGCTGGGAGGGGTGACCATCGCTCAGGGCGGGGTGCTGCCTAATATCCAGGCCGTGCTGCTGCCCAAGAAAACCGCCGCTGCTGGATCTGCTAAAAAGTGAAGAGACCGTTCTTGAATCTGACAACCCAAAGGCTCTTTTAAGAGCCACTCACAGCATCTGTGAAAGGAGCTGAATCCTCTGTTGGACTGAATTACTTTCCTTTTAAAGTATAGGGCCCTGGCCGTTATACCTAACATCGCTAAATTTCTATCCCTTTTTTATTGGATACTGTTATTGTCTGTGGGAGCAGAGGAAGATTATATCATGGAATACGATTGTAAGATTGTCTGGAACTACATAATTTCTCATTGCATGGTAACTGCCTGAGTGATCAATGTTATATGAGTTTAGAACAGTGTCACGGATGTTCCCAATCGGCTTTGGCTTCACATTTCCTTTAACTGCATCAGTAAGAGCTGAATCCTCCCGCTGTCTCTGCAACATATACCTCTGCAATTTATTCTCTGCTCGGTTCATACCCACTCTTATTTTCGCCAAGTCTCTGTCGAGAGCGTGTTCCACAGCAGTCAGTCATTTTTCAGCTGTAAACGGAGGGAATGTGGTAAAGTGAGTTTGTGTGAAGTTCAGTTTCGTAACCGAAAAACCAATCAACGTGTACATGTATTCTCCTCTGTATAATCTCCTGCTCTTTTATACGTGATGGCGGGCATTTTCAAATTTGAAAATAAGCCGTTGGTCTCTTGGCGCCATTTATCCCCTTTTCTCTCCTGTCCCCACCTCACCAAACCATGTTAATGCAAAGGGGGTCAATGAGGAGATGGGGTTTTTCCTGAAATATCTAACCCAATACCACAATTTGATGTGAACATCACTCATCTAATTACTATATTTCCGCAATCTCTGAATGAAGATCTCATTAGTTGCAAATTCACTGCCGTTACCTTCCGTTTTTGTTTCTAACGAACTTCCGATAGACATACAGTACTAATGTCCCCTATCGGTTCGTGCTCTCTCTGGAGGACCAACCCAACTTGTATCCGCTGTGAATCAATCGAAAAACCGCCGATTGAAACATCTTAAAATTTAACAGTGTACAGAGATAAAATTACAGAACCACACTTTATCAGTAATTTTTATTTGATCCAAATTATTACTTGCCCGAAGACAATTTGTAATCGCTGCCTGAGCGGGCAGATGGAAAGATCGCGCCACATAACACATCTGCAGGCTCCCAGTGTGTTATGCCTGGGAAATATAAATACTGTAAGATGGAACATTAATGTCTGGGTTCCACAGTAAATAAAAACAAATTATTATTATTCATGGCATGGACAGCCAAGTACACATTGATATTATTACTGAGACAGACAGGTACTCATTTGCCTCTGCCAGACATCACGCTTCTTCACTCCAATGAGAAACGAGCTGCCTCCCCTTCCTTTTTTATACAGCCCCGCCCTACCTGACTGAGAAAGAGGTAAAAACAATGACTGCAGATGCTGGAAACCAGATTCTGGATTAGTGGTGTTGCAAGAGCACAGCTACCGCCCTCAGACCCCACCCCTCCAACCGTAACAAGGACAGAACGCCCCTGGTGCTCACCTTCCACCCTACCAACCTTCGCATAAACCAAATCATCCGCCGATATTTCCGCCACCTCCAAACAGACCCCACCACCAGGGATATATTTCCCTCCCCATCCCTTTCCGCCTTCCGCAAAGACCGTTCCCTCTGTGACTACCTGGTCAGGTCCACACCCCCCTACAACCCACCCTCCCATGTTGGCACTTTCCCCTGCCACCGCAGGAACTGTAAAACCTGTGCCCACACCTCCTCCCTCACCTCTATCCAAGGCCCTAAAGGAGCCTTCCACATCCATCAAAGTTTCACCTGCACATCCTCCAATATCATTTATTGTATCCGTTGCTCCCGATGTGGTCTCCTCTACATTGGGGTGACTGGGCGCCTCCTAGCAGAGCGCTTTAGGGAACATCTCCGAGACACCTGCACCAATCAACCAAACCGCCCCGTGGCCCAACATTTCAACTCCCGCTCCCACTCTGCCGAGGACATGGAGGTCCTGGGCCTCCTTCATCGCCGCTCCCTTGCCTCTGAACACTTCAATCCCAGGGCATCAATGTGGACTTCAAACGTTTCCTCATTTCCCCTTCCCCCACCTCACCCTAGTTCCAAACTTCCACCTCAGCACTGTCCCCATGACATGTCCTACCTGCCTATCTTCTTTTTCACCTATCCACTCCACCCTCCTCCCTGACCTGTCACCTTCATCCCAGCCCCACTCACCCATTGTACTCTATGCTACTTTCTCCCCACCCCCACCCTCCTCTAGTTTATCTTTCCACCCCTCAGGCTCTCTGCCTTTATTCCTGATGAAGGGCTTTTGCCCGAAACGTAGATTTTACTGCTCCTCGGAAGCTGCCCGAACTGACTGAGAAAGAGCTGACAGAGAGTGAGAGGCGGGTCCGGAGAGGAAACTAAGTGACAGTCAGAGCAGGGAAATGTCTTTGATCATCCAGCTCCGCCTCCAGCTCACTCCAGCCCCAACTGTATCTGGGACTGAACCTTTTCTCCCCAAAGCCGATTGTTCCTGACCAGAGGAGCGCATGCGTGAGGCCCTCCCCCAGCGCTGCCATTGAGGAGCATTTACTCAGTGAGTACAAGAGGTTTGTTTGAAACAGACCGCAATGGAGAGATCAGCGCCCAGGGAAGGGAGGGAACAGCAGGCTCCTTCCAGCAGCACATCGGGATGGGAGCCTGGGACACAGAGGGGGCTCTGAGACCGGGATTGATTCGGGTTGAGTTCAGGGAGAACCAAGGGCTATTCCTGAAGAAGGGCTTATGCCCGAAACGTCGATTCTCCTGCTCCTTGGATGCTGCCTGACCTGCTGCGCTTTTCCAGCAACATATTTTTCAGCTCTGGTCTCCAGTATCTGCAGTCCTCACTTTCTCCTAGTTGATAAACTTCTGCCCATTTCTCATCTGCCTGAATGTGATGTTCTCCATTTCCTCATTAAAACATCATTTTTAAGATAATAACAATCAGGGATACATTTGGATTTGATTTGTGTATGCCTTTTGATAGAATTGCTTTAAATTTTCATCTTTTTGCTGTAACTCAGTTAATTTACCTGAGCTAAAGATGTCTGCTTTGTTATCTATCTGTTCCTTGTTTGTCTCAACTATCTGATCTGCAGCATCTGCCGTCCTCACTTTCTTCAACACTCAGAAAAAAAAGACGCTAATACTTACCACTCACTGCCTTTGAGTCCATCTACCCGAATCCCAAATCAGAACTACAGAATAAGTTCTGCAAACAGCCCCCAATCTGTTATAGAAAAGGCCAGACCCTCTCCAAATATTTCAAGAAAGTAACCCACACCCTAACTTTGCTAATTTTTTTTAAGCGGGTGTAACAAAGATATTCCAGGACGGATGCAGCTTGTCAAACCAAAACGTTTAAACCAAACAGCTTGATTTACAAATTTACCGAATGATACACAAACAAAAGAGAACAGAATACTAAATAATTTAAAAATCTGAAAACCCAACAGATTATACCAAGTTAATGATGGTGTTCCCAACATTTACAACAATCCCCATAAATACCCCTTTGGCACAAAAGGTAAAATCAAACACAGGGTCTTACAGGAGAGATGTCAGAGACAGTACCAGCATGGACCTGCTTCTTTGGGTTCAGCAGCTTTTTCAACTGCCTGACTGCTTTCAGTCAATAGCCAGACAGCCAACAACCAAATCAAACCAGAGATAAACTGAGCTGGGATAAAACTGGGACACTCCCCTTTCATTGTACAAGTTTTATTTTAAATGTGGAAGCCTTTTGACTGAGGCATTACCTGTTAACTACAATCAAAGTGGCCCTAAAACCCATCAAGTCCGACTTTTCGGAGCCTGTGTCGTTTATAAGCTTGTTAAAGGAGCAGCATCATCACAGCAAACTGGTCCAAGAAGTAAATGTGTTGAATTGGATGCAAAGTTGGCTAGTCACAGGAAAGAAAGGATAATGTTCAATGGTGGCCATTGTGAATGGAAAGCTGTTTGAAGTGGAGCTCTGCATGACTCAGTGTTGGGACCTGAGCTGTTGGTTTTATCCATGAATGATTTGGAGTTGAATATGGTGGGAAGATTTGTGAAATTTGCAGACGACAAAAATTGGCCATGAAGTGGCTAGAGTGGAGGATAGCTGTAAGCTACAGAACTATATAGATGGTTTGGTGGAGTGGGCAGGAAAGTGGCAGATGGAGTTCAGCTCTGATCAGTGTCAGGAAATGCATTTTGGGAAGTTAGGCAATAAATGGGAATATACTGAGAGGGGCAGGTGAAGTGAGAGAGCTTAGTGTGCAAATGCACAGGTCCCTAAAAGATAGATGGGGTTGTAAAGAAGGCACATGGTAGAGGGGTGGATACAAAAATAGGGAAATAACAATGAAACTGTATGAGGCACTGGTGGCTACAACAGGAATATTGTGTGCAGTCGGGTCGCCATGTTACAGGAAGGACATCATTGCTGTGGAGAAAGTGCAGAGGAAATTTACTAGAATGTTGCCTGAATTGTAGCTATCAGGAGAGGTTGGGATTGTATTCCTTGGAACAAAGGTGCCATGATTAAGGAATACAGGGCGACCAAGTATTCACAGGTCTGGTTATTGCGGTTTACCATGGTCTGAGTATATAAAAGGAAATGTTCCAGAACCACGGACCAGGAGGTTGCCAGGATGACATATTTCCCATTTAAATTAATAGTTTTGCATCTACCTACGGTTTTGCGTTTCTGCTGTAGGTTCTGGCATATATCCCCACGGGTACGGGGGGTCGACAGGACTAAATAGTGAGCTTTCTGATGAAGGAGTAGCACTCCGAAAGCTTGCACTTCTATATAAACCTATTGAATCATAACGTACTGTTGTGTGATTTTTAACTAATTTGTGAGAGGGAGATATTAGACAGGAGGAACCTGTTTACTTGGGCAGAGAGTTCAAAAAACAGGGATCACTGATTCACGCTCAGTGTTTGTAGGATAGATGATATGTGGAAAAATGTTTTTTTATATATGCAGAGAGTGGTGGGTATCTGGAATTCTCTGCCTAATTTGGTGGTGCAGGCAGAGACCTGACTTTTTTTTAAACAAAAATTCCCTGGAACTGCACCTCAAGTGTTGTAAACAGGAAGGTTACGGGTTGTGGCAAGAAGGTGGGATGAGAAAGGGCACCTGGGTGTGATAGCATTGGCATGGATAAGGTGGGCTGAATGGCCCCCCTCCCCGATGCTGTATTATTTTTATGATTCTCTAGCTATCAATGAGACCAGGCCAGTCAATGCTGTGTGAATATGTAAATAATATTTACCATATACCGAAAGTTACAGTTTGATAACTACACCCACACATTCACCAAACAGGAACTGACAGGCATAGATCAATAACTAAACTCACATATCCACATACCCACTTGCATCAGGTGGCCCCATTCATGGAGCTGTATGGGTAATGTTTAGTTTTGGAATCTCACTCAACTGGTGATAGAATTTAAATAAAAAAATGAACAAGGAGCAGCTCAGCAGGAGTGGAATCAGACCCGTGGTTCTGTTTAATTTGCTGGCTTTAAACAACAAATCCTAATGATCATTAACTGAATGTTACATTGATGTTGCCAATCACAACTGATGTTGATTTACAGGAGGTATCTCTTCTGTCTTCCTCCAGGCAAGTACTCAAAGGACCAAGATAATGTAATATTCCCTCGGTACAGAACCAAGTGTGACCAGCTGCTTTGAACAAAGAGCAGGTATGTTACTGCTATCAGAGTGAGAGCACAGTCACAGTCACAGAGTGGATTGAGTCAGGTTCACATTGAGTTCCATTTCCAGAGAGATATGTTCAAACCAAGAGTCAAACACCACCGAGGAAATAGAAGTTTATAGTTTTTATCTATATTATCCATGCTTGCGACCCAGTTCCAATCAGTTTCAAGGAATCCTCATCTGAAATATACACTGCATTAAATCTGAACTGGGCCAGTACAGCACAGGAACGGGTCCTTCAGCCCACGATGTTGTGCCGAACTTGACGCCAAATGAAATTAATCCCTTCTGCCTGCCCTTGATCCATATCCCTCCATTTCTTGCATGTTAATTTGCTTATTTTTAAGTCCCTTCAATACCTTTATTGTATCTGCCTCCATCACCACCCCTGGCAGTGCGTTCCACTCCTAACACTCTTTACGTTAAAAGAAACTGCACCTTCGGTCTCCCTTGAACTTTCACCTTATATGCATGCCCCTTAGTTTTAGGCATTTCAACTCTTGGAAAAAGAGTCAACTTTAACCATGCATCTCAATTTTATAGACTCCTGAATATAGGTTTGCTGGATGAACTTGAAGGTTTGTTTTCAGACGTTTCATTGCCATACGAGGTAATATCATCAGTGAGCCTCCGGATGAAGCACTGGTAGTATGACCCACTTTCTATTTATGTGTCTGGGTTTCCTAGGTTTGTGATGGCATTTCCTGTGGTGATGTCATTTACTATTCATTTTCTCTGGGGGTGGTAAATTGGATCCAAACCAATATGTTTTTTGATGGAATTCTGATTGGAATACCATGTTTCTGGGAATTCTCATGTGTGTCTCTGTTTGGCCTTTCCTGGGATGGATGTGTTGTCCCAGTCGAAGTGGTGTCCTTCCTCATCTGTATGTAAGGATACTAGTGAGAGTGGGTCATGTCTTTTTGTGGCAGGTTATGGCTAGTTTTCTGCCTGTTTGTCCAATGAAGTGGACACATACATAGAAAACAGGCCATACCACCAGTGATTCATCTGGAGGCTCACTCACAATGTTACCTGGTATGGTGACAAGATAACTGAAAATGGAACTTCCAGCTCAGTGAGAAAACCTAGATCCAGAACCTCAACCTGAGCTACAACTCTTCTCAAAATTTCATAGAATTTTATTAAGTCAGCCTTCAGCCTCTGCAGCTGAGAAGTAAACTACCTGGGTTTTTCTAGCTTTTCTTTATAGCTCGTACCCTCTAGACCACATTCTGGCAAACCTCTTGTGCACCCTCTCTAAATCCTCCACGTCCTTCCTGTAATGTGCTGACCACAATTGAAAATTATCACAACACCAGATTATGGTCCAGCAGGTTATCTGGAAATACTAGCATTCAGAGCGCTGCTCCTTCATCAGGTAGCTGTGAAACAGGATCATGACACAGAGAATTTATAGCAAAAGATTACAATGTCATGCAACTGGAATGATATATTGAAAAAACCGGGATTGTTAATTCTTTCATCTTTTAGAATGAGTTGCAGCTTTCAGTCCATTAATATATTCATCCCAGAACTTCTTTTATGTCACATTCTCAAGATGACTTCAGGTTTTATTTCAAAAAAGGGTGACATCTCAGCTCAGCTCAGACAATGTATTAAAGATGTGAGGTTAGAGTCTGTCTGTGTCCCAGTCTTGAGTCAAACTGGTTCTATTGCCATAGTAGGGAATATATAAAACATTACATGGATTGACTGCCTGCAGATTGTGGTCTTTTTGAGCAAAATAGAATGTATCACCAAATATAATTCTTCAACTGCAAATTCACCCCAGAGACGTGTGAGTGAGTGAGAGAGACAGAATGTGAGTGTGTGAAAGAGAGAGTGTGCATGTGAGTGTGAGTACATTTGGGAACGTGTGTGTTTGTGTGTGCATGCTTGACAAAGTGTGTTATGTGTGTGATGGTGTTAGTCTTAGGGTAGATGTAGTGTGGGGGGTGTATGTCTGTGTATGAAGGGAAGTGTGTTGATGAGAGAGGGTCTGCATGAGAGTGTGTCTGAGTGAGAGTGTGTATAGTGTGACAGGAACCCAATTTGAGGCTGTCCTCATGGGTTCTCAACTTTAGTAAGGATACTTTTCACGTTACAATAGAGGTGAACAAATAGACGATGCTGTAAGTTTGAGCAACCGTATATGAAGTAGATCAGGAGTACAGATATTGAAGGAATCATTTCAGCTATTAGTAACTGAGAAGGACAGAATTAATCTTTTGTCACAATACTCTAAGTATGACCTAACCAAAGTCTTATAAAGCTGCAATATGACATCCTGACTTTTGTACTCAAAGCCCCAACCAATAAGGCAGGCATGCCATACGCCTTCTTCTAGCTACCACCCTATCTACTTGGCCACATTCAGGGGGCTAGAGACTTGAACCCCAAGATCCTTCTGTACATCAACAAACTTTCAGAGTCCAACCATTTACTGTATACCTTTCCTTAACATTTGATCTCCCAAAGTCCAACATTTTATACTTTGCCAGATTAAACTCAATCTTCTATTTTTCCAGCCATATCCTGCTGTATCCTTTGACAAGCTTCTACACAAGTCCACCAATCTTTATATCGTCTGCATTTAGTAACGATAATTTAAAGTTACAATCAAGGTAAACAAAAATCGGATGTGATTACTTTCAGAAACCATATGTAAAGTAGTAATCCAAGACGGAGGACGGGAAAAATTTCTGCCTGCAACAGCTGTTCCATTATTGAGGGATTTCAGGTGTTGGAGGTGATTTCCTCGAATTCCAGGAGCAGCAATTACTGTTTGATATGCTGTTGCATTGTTTTGGAACTTTGGGAAAAAAATGTCAAAACAACAGCAGTTTTAAAAGGGAGAAGAGCAGACAAAGGAAGCACATGGTGAGGACGGTGAAGGAGAGAGAGAGAGAACCTGCACAGTTACTGCCTTTGCTGTTTTGAATTCATGTATCGCTGGACATCGGAGTGCATCTGGGAAAATTAACAAACAGTGAATTTCACAACTAATCTTGGAGGAACCTTTTTGGGCAAAGTTCACAGCACAGAATCAGATAGGTTAATCGTTGTTTGAAGTGTGTCCAATAGAAAGGCTGCAGTAGTGATTATATTGGGTTATTTCTTGATTGTATGATTTTGAAGACATATCTCTTGATTAAACTTAAAATGTAAACCATAACTATTAATTTAACCTGCGGTTTTGTAGAGGAATAAGACGGAGTTATTTTCTGGGTCTGTAGATTGTGAAGGAGCAAAAATGGCCTTTACTCCAGTGATATGTACTTCTTGTCATATGTGGGAGTTTAAAGAGAGTTTAAGGCTTACTGCGGATTATATCTGCCATAAATGCTGTTGGATGTGAATCTTATCAGATCGAATGGATCGGTTGGAGAGAAAGTTAGAAGCGATGAGGAATTTGCAACAGCAACAGTATGTGATGGATGGCAGATATAGGAAGGGTGGGGAGGGTCTAAGATACAGTCACATAGGTGGGTTAAATCCAGGAAAGGTAAGCGAGTTAGGCACCTAGGGTAGGAGTCTTTTGTGGATATATTCATTTCAAACAGGTATACTGTTTTCGAAAATATAGGGGTGATGGGCTCTCAGAGGAAAGTAGCACGAGCAGACAAGTTTCTGGTATTGAGACTGGCTCTAATGCAACGAGGATTACGTCGGCTTCTAAGAGGTCAATTGTGTTAGGGGATTCTGTAGTCCGAGGTATAGACAGATGTTTCTGTGGCCAACGGTGAAAAAGAATAATGCTTCCCTGGTGCCAGAGAGGGTGCAGAATGTTCTCACGGCAGAGTGGAGCCAGAAAGAGGTCATTGTCCACATTGGAACCAATGACATAGGAAGGGAAAAGGTTAAGATTCTGAAAGGAGATTACAAAGAGTTAGGCAGGAATTTTAAAAGGAGGTCCTCGAGAGTAGTAATATCTGGATTACTCCCAGTGCTATGAGCTAGTGAGGGCAGGAATAGGAGGATAGAGCAGATGAATACATGGCTGAGGAACTGGTGTATGGGAGAAGGATTCAAATTTATGGATCATTGGATTCTCTTTTGGGTTAGAAGTGACCTGTACAAGAAGGACAGATTTCACCTTAATTGGAAGGGTATTAATATACTGGCAGGGAGATTTGCTTGAGCTGCTCGGGACAATTTAAACTAGTAAGGTGGGACCCAGGGAGATAGTGAGGAAAGAGATCAATCTCAGACTGGTACCGCGGAGAACAGAAACGAGTCAAACAGTCAGGGCAGGCAGGGACAAGGTAGGGCTAATAAATTAAACTGCATTTATTTCAATGCAAGGGTCCTAACAGGGAAGGCAGATGAACTCAGGGAATGGTTAGGAACATGGGACTGGGATATCATAGCAATTACAGAAACATGGCTCAGGGATGGGCAGGACTGGCAGCTTAATATTCCAGGATACAAATGTAGCAGGAAGGATAGAAAGGGAGGCAAGAGAGGAGGGGGAGTGGCACTTCTGATAAGGGGTAGCATTACTGCTGTGCTGAGGGAGGATATTCCCGGAAATACGTCCAGGGAAGTTATTTGGGTGGAACTGAGAAATAAGAAAGGGACGATTACCTTATTGGGATTGTGTTATAGACCCCCTAATAGTCAGAGGGAAATTGAGAAACAAACTTGCAAGAAGACCTCAGCTATCTGTTTGCATAATAGGGTAGGGGATTTTAACTTTCCAAACATAGACTGGGACTGCCATAGTGTCAAGGGTTTAGATGGGGAGGAATTTGTGAAGAGTTACAAGACAATTTTCTGATTCAATATGTGTATGTATATACTGAAAGTGCAAAATTTGACCTACTCTTGGGAAATAAGGCAGGACAGGTGACTGAGGTGTCAGTGGAGGAGCACATTGAGGCCAGCGACCATAATTCTATTAGTTTTAAAATAGTGATGGGAAAGAATAGACCAGATCTAGAAGCGGATGTTCCAAATTGGAGAAAGGCCAATTTTGATAGTATAAGGCAAGAACTACTGAAAACTGATTTGGGGCAGATGTTCGCAGGTAAAGGTACGGGTGGAAAATGGGAAGCCTTCAGAAATGAGATAACGAGAATCCAGAGAAAGTATATCGTACTAGGTTGAAAGGAAAGGCTGGTAGGTATAGGGAATGCTGGATGACTAAAGAAATTGAGGGTTTTGTTAAGAAAAAGAAGGAAGCATATGTAAAGGTATACACAGGATAGATCGAGTGAATCCTTAGTGTATAAATGAAGTAGGAATATACTTAAGAGGGAAATCAGGAGGGCAAAAAGGGGACATGAGATAGCTTTGGCAAATAGAATTAAGGAGAATCTAAAAGGTTTTTACAAATATGTAAAGGACAAAAGGGTAACTAAGGAGAGAATAGAGCTCCTAAAAAATCAGCAAGGAGGTCTTTGTGTGGAGGTGCAGAAAATGGGGGAGCTACTCAATGAGTATTTTGCATCAGTATTTGCTGTGGAAAATGATATGGAAGATATAGACTGTAGAAAAATAGGTAGTGACATCTTGCAAAATGTCCAGATTACAGAGGAGGAAGTGCTGGATGTTTTGAAGGTGGATAAAGGTCCCCAGGACCTGATCAGGTGGACCCGAGAACTCTATGGGAAACTACAGAAGTGATTGCTGGGCTTCTTGCTGAGATATTTGTATCATCGATAGTCACAGGTGAGGTGCCGGAAGACTGGAGGTTGGCCAACGTGATGCCACTGTTTAAGAACGGTGGTAAGGACAAGCCAGGGAACTATAGACCAGTGAGCCTGACCTCGGTGGTAAGCAAGTTGGATCGAATGCTGAGGGACAGGATGTATATGAATTTGGAAAGGCAAGAACTGATTTGGGATAGTCAACATGTCTTTGTGAGTGGGAAGTCATGTCCCACAAACTTGACTGAGTTTTTGAGAAAGCAGCAGAGCGTTAGATGTGATCGATATGAACTTCAGTAAGGCAAGGTTCCTCATGGAAGAATGATTAGCAATGTTAGATCTCATGGAATTCAGGGATAACTAGCCATTTTGATACAGAACTGACTGAAAGGTAGACGACAGAGGGTCGTGGTGCAGGGTTGTTTTTCAGACTGGACTCCTGTGACCAGTGGTGTGCCACAAGGATCGGTGTTGGGTCCTCTACTTTTTGGCACTTACATAAATGATTTGGATGCGAGCATAAGAGGTACAGTTAGTCAGTTTGCAGCTGACACCAAAATTTGAGGTGTAGTGGACAGTGAAGTAGGTTAGCTCAGATTACAACAGGATCTTGACCAGATGGGCCAAAGGGCTGAGAAATGGCAGATGGAGTTTAACTTAGATAAATGCGAGGTGCTGCGTTTCGGGAAAGCAAATCTTAGCAGGACTTATACTCTTAATGGTAAGGTCCTAGGGAGTGTTGCTGAACAAAGAGATTTTGGAGTGCAGGTTCATAACTCCTTGAAAGTGGAGCCGCAGGTAGATAGAATAGTGAAGGCGGCATTTGGTATGCTTTCTTTTATTGGTCAGAGTTTTGAGTACAGGAGTTGGGAGGTCATTTTTCGGCTGTACAGGACATTGGGTAGGCCACTGTTGGAATAGTGCATGCAATTCTGGTCTCCTTCCTATCAGAAAGATGTTGTGAAACTTGAAATGGTTCAGAAAAGATCTACAAGGATGTTGCCAGAGTTGGAGGATTTGAGCTATCGGGAGAGGCTGAACAGGCAGGGGCTGTTTTCCCTGGAGCGTTGGAGGCTGAGTGGTGACCGTATAGAGGTTTACAAAATTATGAGGGGCATGGATAGGATATATAGACAAAGTCTTTTTCTTGGGGTTGGGGAGTTCAGAACTAGAGGGCATAGGTTTAGGGTGAGAGGGGAAAGATATAAAAGAGACCTCTGCGGCAACTTTTTCACAAAGAGCGTGATATGGATATGGAATGAGCTGCCAGAGAAAGTGGTGGAGGCTGGTACAATTGCAACATTTAAGAAGTATTTGTATGGTTATATGAATAGGAAGGATTTGGAGGGATATGGGCTGGGTGCTGGCAGGTGGGACTAGATTGGGTTGGGATATCTAATCGGCATGGATGGGTTGGACCAAAGTGCCTGTTTCCGAGCTGTACATCTCTATGACTCTCTATATTGAGTACAAATTTATCTTGAAGAAAACATTTCAGTCTCAGGAATTGAGAGTGACAGAAGTAATCTTTTGTCACGTATATAGACGTAGCAATCAAATAATATGAATTCCAAATGCACATTCTCTGTCAAAGCCTGACATAGAATAATTACTGTGTAGGTACATAACCAAACATTGCTCCCCCACCCCCACCCCAACACACAAACTCTCTGTCCATGTCTCTCTCTCTTTGACTTACGATGAGTTTCAAAAACATACACCATCCTGACACATATTACAATGTCTAAATGCCTTGCAGTTCCATTACCATCGTACGTAACAAAAAAAGTTATATTCAAAATGATTTCTACCACAGATCCTTTGTCAGAGAGAAAGAGAGGCCGACGGCACAGAATCAGGTCCTTTGAAACTTTTGAGTCTGCACCGATCATAAACAACCAGCTAACAATTTTCATCCTGATCAGCCAGCATCCATTTACATAAATGTATCCCGGTAGCAAAGGAGCTGCCATCCCCATCTTTATCATTCTCCATTTCTTCATATTGTAATAGAAGACTTCGTTTTGTCTGTTTCAGTCCAAACCAGAAAACGTTTTAAAGAAAATTATGTACTTCTTTCAGAATTAGTTGGAATTATCTACAATGAGCTCTGCATTCCTCCTCCCCTTCCCTCAGATGTATCACAGAAAAGCGTGAAATCTGGCTGTAATTTTCACAATGCATCAATGGAAGCTAATAACTACTCTTCAAAGCGGTGGAGAAAGGCGGGGGGGGGAAGCCAAAATTGGTAGGTTTGTAGAACTGCTTGTTTTATTTTCAAGCAGAGTTGAACAGTGTTGATTATTCCATAAATTGAATTTGACAGTTGACATATTCTGCACTGCATGACAAAAAATACAAGTCCTTTTCCTTTCCTCCTCCCTACTATGGAGTAACACAAGAGTACTGTTAATGGTGCATCATCACACTACAGGGCAGGGTAATGCTCTGTCTACATCAGAAAATAGAAGTGAATTAGCCAATTGTCTTTTCTGTACAAGGAACATTGTGGTCAGTCTGCTCCAATGCAGATGAATGGTTTGTCACGTTTTAACTTAGTTGCAAGATACAAAAAGTTCATTGTGTTTCCTACCTTGACTCTGAAGAGCAGCACAGAATTCCCATTACATTGATGTCCTTGCTCTGAATGTTTTACCCAGGACCTAGGTTTGGAAATTCCTATCAAGAATTGCTTTTGTGAATCTTAGGGCTGGTTTGCATTACCGTTACTGGGCGCTGGTCGATTGATTAATAATTTCTGGTGCTCAGTTGTAAGTCCATCAAGCAGTTTTCACTCATTTTGCTCTGTCGAGACTTTGAGTATAATTGTAATTGTGTTCATGAAGCAGGACAGAGATTACTCCAACGTACGTCAGACGTTTCATATAAAGATGGATAACAGATTTTAATTTTCCTTCTGAGTTTTTGGTAAATCACACTGGCATCTTTCTAGTCCACCAAATAATTACTTTTTTTATTTTCTACAGATGATTTAGCTTCTAAATGCATTACCGCTACATGGTTTCTCAGTGCAACAGCTGTGCATGCTGCCGTGTACTTTCTGGCTGCTCAGCCTGTTTGCTTTTATATCATTTTTATTTCTGCCTGCTATGCGAATCAAATGAAATGATCTCTTTATTTTCCCGCAATCTCAGTCATTATACAATATCTGTACAATGTTATTGCAACACCGTTGTGTACTGCGTGGAATTGAATTCCAAAGATGTATCACTCTCTGGCTTAAGACGTTTCTCCTTATCTCCATTCTTAAAGGTTTTCCCTTGACTCTTGGACTGCACCCCCAGGTCCTAGTCTCTCCTCCCAATAGAAACATCTTCCCAGCATCTACTCTGTCCAGGCCATTCAGAACTGTACTAATCCATACCGTATTGTACACCGTTTGCGGGTGGCACGGTACCTCAGTGGTTAGCACTACTGCCTCACAGCGTCAGGTTCTATTTCAGACTCGTTAATTTCGTTATATTGCCACTATTGTGATGATAAAACTGCTTTAACATAGTTAGATTCATACAATGATACTGCAGTGTGGAGACAGGCCGTGAGGCCCAACAAGTCTTCACTAACCCTCTCGAACGAATCACACTACAGAACCAGTTCCCAACGCAATTATTCTACACTTACCCCTAAGCAACACATCCCTGAACACAATGTACAAATTATCATTGCCAATTCTCGTAATATACACATTTTTAGACTTTGGGAGGAAAGCAGTGCACCCTGAGGAAACCCAGGCAGACATAAATCCCACAAAGACAGTCTCCAAGGCTGCAATTCAACCCACGTCCCTGGCACTGTGAGGCATCAGTGTTAACCACGGAGCCACCGTGCCACACTTGAGGTTGATGTGATGTATTTGGGCAGTTGGCACAGCAAACAAGATTTTTGGTTGAGTCAGGAGGGGTGAGTTTGCTCGTAATGTGAAGTTTTTTTCATCTCATCACTAATTGTACCTTGAGGAAGTGGTCTGGAGCGTCCTTCTTGACTCGATGCACTCTGGTTGTGTTTGTGGTCTTATGGTGCTGTTGGTGAGTTTGTGTGGAGTTTGCGCATTGTCTGCATGGGTTTCCTCTGGGTGCTCCGGTTTCCTCCCACAGTCCAAAGATGTGCAGGTTAGGTGAACTGGCCAAGCTAAAATGTCCATCGTGTTCGGCACGTTAGTGCGGGGTGACTCTTCAGAGGGTCGGTGCAGAATTTGGTGGGCTCAATTGCTTGTTTCCACACTGTAGGGAATCTAATCTAAATTTCAGCAGTTTGCTTTTTTTCACGTTGTTTTGTGCTATATTCAATTATTGCTGTGACTTGCTTTGTCGATGCATTTGTTAGTTTCATGTTCTTGCCAGTTTGTTGGTCCGTTCTGTGTTTAGATTCCTCGGAATTCAATGCTGCTTTGTTACTGGCTCAGTTTCTTTGTTCCATAGATCCATACAGAGGAGGAAAATCCCTTTGTTCTGTTACAACTGATTTGTCATTCTAATTATAAATGCAGCTAGAGGTTTTAGTGGCTGCAGACATAATCTATGTGTGTTTGGGTTTTTTTGCATTCTTTAAAGTGCGTGTGCACAGTTGTGGCTATGCTGCCTGATATTCCCCATGAACCAGCGCCAGAGACCAGGTTCGATTCCAGCCTCGGGCGCCAGTCTACGTACTGTTTGCACATCACCCACACTCCCCACCCCACCCCTACGACTGTGTGGGTTTCCTGTGGGTCGTCTGGTTTCCTCCCAAAATCCAAAAATGCGCAGTTCAGGAGGTTTGGCCGTTGTAAATTGCCCATGGTGTTCAGGGATGTGTGAGTTAGGTGCCTTAGTCAGGGGTAAATGTGGAATAATGTTGCAACAGAATGTATTTCTCTTCGGAGGGTCAGTGTGGACTTGTTGGACTAAATGGTCTGTTTCCACACTGTAGGTATTTTACGACATCTAAGTTCCCCAGGAACAATCGTGGTGATCATTTTACTTAAACGCTGTCATCCCTTCTGCTACAAATTGTATGTGATGTTGTTCGAAGATTGGTCATGAGTGGTGAAACAGGGAGAGTGGAAGAATGGCGACATTTTATCAAGCCATGATTTCTGGTGTGCATTTAAAAGGAATTTGCAGGACGTGTTCACTTTCTCACTTTGTCATTTCAATTCGTGGTGGTCCCTGTATGAGATGGTTCTTCGGGCGTTAATTTCGTTATATTACCACTTTTGTGATGATACTACTGCTTTAACATGGTTAGATTCATAGAATGATACTGCAGTGTGGAAACAGGCCGTGAGTCCCAACAAGTCTTCACCAACCCTCTCGAACGAATCACACTACAGACCCAGTTCCCAATGCAATTATTCTATACTTACGCCTGACTAATGCACCTAAGCAACACATCGCTGAACACAATGCACAATTTATCATTGCCAATTCTCGTAATCTAATCATCTTTAGGCTTTGGGAGGAAACCAGTGCACACTGAGGAAACCCAGGCAGACATAAATCCCACATAGACAGTCTCCAAGGCTGCAATTGAACCCGGGTCCCTGGCACTGAGAGGCATCAGTGTTAACCACGGAGCCACCGTGCCACACTTGAGGTTGATGTGATGTATTTGGGCAGTTGGCACAGCAAACAAGATTTTGGTTGAGGAAGGAGGTGTGATTTTTCTCGTAATGTGAAGTTTTTCTTTTTATCTTGTCACTAATTGTACCTTGAGGAAGTGATCTGGAGCAACCTGTTTGACTCGGTGCACTCTTGTGGTGATTGTGGACTTATGATGCTGTTGGTGAGTGATATCAAAATGTTGACACAGTGAAAATGAAAGATCAGCCGATGGATTTCCAAGCAGATTTTTGCGTCCCTAAGAGACACCCTCAAATTTGTTGTCTTCACTTGTCTTCCTTAGCTTCTTACTTCAGGAAAACAAAGGAACAGAAATCATTGGATCTAAAAAAAGAACAGAAGAACGGACGCATTATGAACAGGACTAGGCCATCTGACTCTTTGAGCCTGCTCCAACATTCAATAATAAGATCATAGCTGAATTTTCTGTGGGCCTCAGCAACACTTGCCGGCCCTCTCACTGTCACACTTTATTGTTCAATAATCTATGTACCTTAGCACTAAAAATATTTACTGAAGTAGTGTGGGCGGCACGGTGGCATGTGGGCGGCACGGTGGCACAGTGGTTAGCACTGCTGCCTCACAGCGCCTGAGACCCGGGTTCAATTCCCGCCTCAGGCGACTGACTGTGTGGAGTTTGCACGTTCTCCCCGTGTCTGCGTGGGTTTCCTCCGGGTGCTCCGGTTTCCTCCCACAGTCCAAAGATGTGCAGGCCAGGTGAATTGGCCATGCTAAATTGCCCATAGTGTTAGGTAAGGGGTAAATGTAGATGTAGGGGTATGGGTGGGTTACGCTTCGGCGGGGCGGTGTGGACTTGTTGGGCCGAAGGGCCTGTTTCCACACTGTAAGTAATCTAATCTAATCTAATCTAATCTAAAGTGTCAACCACTTCACTGGGCGGGGAATTGCAGAGATAAACACCCTCTGGGTGAAGAAGGTATTTCTCAATTCAGTCTTAAATCTGCTGCCCCTAATTTTCAGGCGAGCCTTCTTGTCTTCGTTTCACCTGCCGGTGGAAACATCCTATCAAAGTCCCTCTTATCTATTCCCTTCATGATTTTATCCATTTGTATGAGATCTCCCCTCATTCTTCTAAATTCCAATGAATATAACCCCAGTCTACTCAATCTCTCCGCAAAAGCCAACCATCTCAAGTCCAGAAGTAAACTAGTGAAACTCCTCTGCCTCCTTTCTCAAGTAAGGAGACCAAAACTGCACGCAGGATTTCAGGTGTGGCCTCAACAGCACCCAATACAACTGCAACATCACCTTTCTGCTTTTAAACTCAATCCCTTTCGCAATGAAGGACAACATTCAATTTGCCTTCCTAATTACCATTTGTACCTGTAGACCAAAAACAAGCAGAGCCTGTGTTACAGAAATTGCATTTCTCGACAATTGACGGATCTGACCGTTGGCTCTTAGGACAAACAAGAAAGGGAACTCATGATGAATAGTAGGGATCAAGAAGCACAGAGGATCATAGGGTCTGGATATTCATCAGTATTTGTTCTCTAAGTTATCCGAGAAGCCATATTAAGTAATCAAGAAGGCATACCTTATACATATGTTTATTGGCGAGGCAAAGATTTTCAGAAAGGAGAAATGGGGCAAGCACAGCATAGTTCATAACTGAAATATGTTGCATTACTCTAAAATCCACAGACAAGAAGGACCGTAATAGCACAAGAGAGAATGCATCGAAGATTTATGGGGTCTTGCATGTACTTGCGAATCTTAGACAGACCGTTTGAACGGTTAGACTTTTTATCCTCAGATAATAGAAGTTAAGGGGAAACATGATCGAGAGAAATGAAATTAGGAAAGGCTTAGATAGAGTAGACTGGATGAAAATACTCTCTTGATGGAGTGACTATGAACCAGGGAATGTACATTTTTAGTAAGAGGCATATGATTCACACTAATTGTGAGGGAAATCATTCACTCAGAGGGTGGTGACAACGTGGAAGCTTGTGCATGTGGTCAAGACAGAAAACAAAACTGTTAACGAGTATTTAGATGCTCACTTACAATGCCAAAGCAAACAAATAAATGGGCTAAATGCTGCAGAAAAAGCTTGTTTGTTTGAAGTTAGCTAGAATTACTGATCATTTCTGGCACCAGTGAGTCAAAGCATACCATACTTGGCATACAATCAAATTTCCAACACTATGACGTGCACACAGAAATTGCCAAATTTAAAAATCAAAATTTCAGTAAGTCAGAGCAGCTTCTCTCTTATTTCTTCAGCGAGATCTCTTTACTCACGTGTAATTGAAACATTTCATCAGGAGCTATATCTGTTGAAATCGTATTCTAAGAAGCAACGTGAGAGGAAAAATTCTTAGTTATGGTTTGTAATTGCACAGAATCACACACAACTTTGGATTCTCATTGGAAAGATGCAGACATCTTCAGTCAACCATACAACTGACGTATTACCAGGAGGGCTGCACATCTAGTTTTTAGGAATGACTAACTGCTATTAAAGACACAAAATGATAATCAAACATACATATGTGAATTTCCATCACTGCAACTAAATTTAAGCACTGTTCTTGCTGCATTTAATTGTCCCAGACTCTTCATTTCAAAGTCGATGAGTATGATTCTAAAAAGCACAGGCAGT
The DNA here is from genome assembly GCF_047496795.1 of Chiloscyllium punctatum. NCBI lineage: Eukaryota > Metazoa > Chordata > Chondrichthyes > Orectolobiformes > Hemiscylliidae > Chiloscyllium > Chiloscyllium punctatum. The sequence goes on from NC_092790.1 coordinate 16,172,743, forward strand.
CAGGCAGCATCCCAGGAGCAGGAGAGTCGACGTTTTGAGCATGAAATCTTCATCAGGAATGACAGTGTGGTCCAAGGAGGTTGACAGATAAATTGGATGGAGTACCACTGGGTGGAAGGTAGCAGGGATGGCAATGGGTGGATGAAGATGGGGGTCACGGTGATAGGTCAGAGAGGAGGATGAAGTGGATAGGTGAGAAGGAAGATGGACATGTATGACAATTCAAGAGGGTGGTGCCAAGTTGAAAGTTTGGATCTGGGAGAAGGTGGGGGAGTGGAAATGAAGAAACAGGTAACGTCCACATTGATGCTGTGGAGTTGGAGTGTCTGAAGGTGGAAGATGAGATGTTCTTCCTCCAGCCCTTGGGTGACGTGTTTATAGTGGTTGAGGAGGCCCAAGACCAGCATGTCCTTTTGCGGAGTTGAAAAGGGCATTAAAGTGTTTGGCCACAGACAGTGGGGTTATTTAGTGTGGGTGTTCCAGATATCATCTCTGAAGCGTTTGCAAGTCAGCGTCCTGCGTCCCCAGTGTAGAGGAGACTATATCAAGAGCAAAACAGACATATGTGAAAGTACAGTAAATCGCGGGCGGATGGGGATGTATCCTTTTGGAGGTGATGGAGGAGATGTGGGCCCAGGGTTTGAACTTCTTGCATTGGTAGGGGAAGGTGCCTGAAGTAGAGACTATGGTGGTGGAGGGTGTGGACATAATGTGGGAGTCTTAGAGTGAATGGTCTCTCTGGAATGAATATCAGGATGGAGAGGGAAATATATTCCTGGGGGTGGGGGGGGGGTGGGGGGGTGGGGGGTGGGGTCTGCATGTATGTGACGGAAATGGTGAAGGATGATGCAATGTAGCTGATAGTTACTGGGGTGCAAAGTGATGAGCGGGGTTTCTGTCCTTGTGGTGGGAGGGGAAATTGCAATCTTTGAAGTGGTAGGCCTTCTGGGATGTTCTATTGTGGAATTGGTCCTCCTGCAGTGAGGTGGAGGAATTAGGAATGAAAGATAACGTATTTACAGGAGGTAGGGTGGGACGAGGTGTAGTCGTGGTAGCTGTGGGAGATGCTGGGTTTGAAGTATATTTCCGTGTTGAGTCGTTCACCAAAAATTGAGATGGAGAAGTCTAGAAAGGGGAAATAGGTGTCCGAGATGGTCCACATGAGCTTGATCTCAGGGTGGAAGGTTCTTTGTGAAGTTGATGAACTGTTCAACATTCTCATGGGAGAACGAGATGGCGCCAATACAGTCATCAATGTAGCAGAGCAAAAGGTGGGGAATGGTCCTGGTGTAGCTGCGGAACATGGACTCTTAAAGAGTCAGCCATAGCTGGGCTTCACATTTGTGCCCACGACTACCCCTTAGGTCTGGACGAAGTGGGAGGATTCAAAGAATTTCACAAACTTGCAGATCCATTCAGACTACATCTCTGGGAGACCCACATTAAAAAAATCCCACCGCCCATTGCTGAAAGCTTTAATTCCCCCTCCACTCGCCAAGGATGTGCAAGCCCTGGGCCACCTCTAGCGCCAAACGCTAGCCACTGGACACCTGGAGCAAGAACGCCTCATCTTCCGCCTTGGGAACCTCCAACCCCACGCGATAATTTTTGATTTCGCAAGTTTCTTCATTTGCACTCTCTCCACCTTAATCTAGACCCAACTCAGTACAGCCCTCTTGATCTGTCCTAACTGTCCATCTTCCTGCACACCTATCTGCTCCACCCTCTTCTCTGAACTATCGCTTTTTCCCCACCTTCATCTACCTATCGAATTCCCAGCTACCTTCCTCTCAGCCCCATCCCTCTCCTATTTACCTATCAGTCCCCTTCTTGTTGAAAAACGTATGCTCGAAACTTTGACTCTCCTGCTCCTCAGATGCTACCTGACCAGCTGTACATTTGCAGCACCATACTCTTCGACTCAGATCTCCAGCATTTCCAGTCTTCACTTCCGTCATTTTTCAATCGAACTTATTGTGCCTTTTTATGCAATAATGTTGCATTTGCCAATTACTGTTGTGTCCCATTGTTCTTCCATGTTCATGAAAGTTCCTATGTCAACTAATCTTTTATTAAATACGTTTTAACATTTTCGGCTTGGAATGAATTCTTTGTGCTACTGGAGATCATTCATATTTCACAGTCTTTTTAAAGGTAATTGGCATTAATGAAAATTTTCTTCAGGATTGCCACACTGGAAATTTGTTCTTCTTCGTTATTTCTTACGTAATGAAATGGAAATGTGCACGAACAGGGGTTTAACTATATCGTGCAACATGCTTAACGTAAAACCAGCCTCTTCAAACTTTATGTACTCTCACAGAAAGATAAAGTGAATTTGAATGCCTAACATTTACTCCCAATCTGTCCTGCCCACTGATAATGTCTCGGTTCCTGGTTGGGATGTCAAATCTTTAACTGACTACAAACATCTCCCAGAGGAAGGAAGTGAACACAGATTTAATGAATGCATAGCAGATTTATTTCAACATTATATAGTTTCTGGTAAAAGTATTTTGCTATGGAACAGGCCAGATATACTCAAAACAATTTAAGGATGTAGCTCAGATGCTCAGTGTTATTCCTTTTCGGGAAAATGTAGAACGGATATTACAGGAGTGATGCAGCTGGTCAAACCATTCTGTTTTAGACAGAACAAGATTTATTTAATCACTACGAATGAGACAGAATTTTGGCAAACTTGATATATTTGATATCCCAACTGGTTCCTTCGTAATTCAACGAAATTGTTCCAATCCTGCAACATACCAAAAGCACACCCCTTGGCAAAAGATAAATTTAAACACAGGTTCTTACAGGCAATTGAGTTTTCAGAGGGAAAGTTCAGGAAAAATCTTTGTTGAAGCATGTAATTGCTTCTCCATATCCTCAGCATATTTTTGACTGCTTGCTAAAACAAATCAAACTAAAAAAAGGAAGTGAGTGAACTGCCATTGTTCGAAGTAACCTTTCCCAGACAACTTGTCACCTCTGCCTTTGAGACCCTTTTTGAAAAAAAAAACAAAGGACACCATGATCTTGTAAAAGGAACAGCATCGTCATAATGTGCAGATCAGACAGAGATGTGTAATTGGTTTGTTTTAATGTCAGTAAGGGGAATGTTAGAATATATTGTAAAGGCTGACTTAATTGGACATTTATTGTGATGAAACCTTTATTTGAGGTCTGTTCTGCTCGTTGTCTTATAGAGTCACAGAGTGATACAGCAGAGAAACGAGCCTTTCCGTACAACCACTCGATGCCGACTATAATCCCAAACTAAACTAATCTCAGCTGCCTGCCTTTGGGACATATCTTGCACGCATTTCTTATTCATGCACTTATCTAAATGTTTTTTGAATGTAGTAACTATACTCGTATCCGTAACTTCCTCTGAAAGTTCATTACAATCACGAACATTCTCTGTTTAAAGAAAAATGACCAGTGTATTCTTTTATAAATCTTTCACCTCTCACCATTAAAATATGCCCCTTAATCTTGAAATACCAGAACCGAGAGCACAAGACACCCGGAATTCGCTATTTCATTGTAATGATACGAGTTTTGCGAAGATCTATGGCTTAGGTTGAAGTTTTGAACGTAGATTTGCTCGCTGAGCTGCAAGCTTAATTTCCAGACGTTTCGCTGCCCCACGAGGTAACATCTTCTTGTGGGCCTCAGGCGAAGCAATGCTGAAAATTCCTGCATTCTACTCATATGTTTGGGCATCTTTGAGTTGATGGTGTCATTTCCTGTGGTGATGCTATTTCCTGTGGTGAAGTCACTTCCTGTTACTTTTCTTGGGCGGGGGGGGGCGGGTGGGAGATAGAGTCTAACTCGATGTGTTTGTTGTTAGACCTCTGGTTGGAATGCCATGCTTCCAGGAATTCTCATGCGTGTCTTTGTTTGGCTGTCCTAGGATGGATGTGCTGTCCCAGTCGACGTGGTGTCCTTCCTCATCTGTATGTGAACATATTAGTGAGAGAGGGTCATGTCTTTTTGTGGCTAGTTGGTGTTCATGTATCCTGGTGGCTAGTGTTCTGACTGTTTATCCAATGTAGTGTTTGTTACATTCCTTGCACGGTATTTTGTAAATGACTTTAGTTTTGTTCGTTGTCCGTATAGGGTCTTTCAAGTTCATTAGCTGCTGTTCTGGTGTGTTGGTGGGTTTGTGGGATACCATGATGCCAAGGGAACTGAGTAGTCTGGCAGTCACTTCAGACATGTCCTTGATGTAGGGGGAGAGTGGCTAGGGTTTCTGGACGTGTTTTGTCTTCTTATTTGGGATTATTGCTAAGAAATCGGCAGACTGCGTTCATTGGGTATCTATTCTTTTTGAATACATGGTATAAGTGATTTTTCTCTGCTCTGCGTTGTTCCTCTGTGATGCAGTCTGTGCTGGCTCCAGAAATAATGTTCTGATGCAACTTCGTTTGTGGATGATTGCTTCTGTAGTTCAACATTTGGTCTGTGTGTGTTGTTTTACTGTTGACGCTGGTTTGAAGTTTCCCATTGGTTGTTTGCTCTACTGTGACATCTGAGAATGGCCGTTTGTTGTTGTTTTACGCCTCTTTAGTGAATGTTATGCCAGTAACGGTATTATTGATGGTCTTGAAGGTTTCCTCTAATTTGTTTCATTTAGTGATGACGAAGGTGTCATCCACGTAGCTGACCCAAAGTTTGGGTTGGATGTTTAGCAGAACCATTTGTTCAATTCTCTGCATTACTGCCTCAGCGAAGAACGCTGGTATTGGAGATCTCATGGGTGTTCCGTAGGGTTGTCTGTAGGCGTTGTTGTTGAAGGTGAACTGTGTGGTAAGGCATAGGTCCACTTGCTTGATGATACTGTCCTTGTTGATGAAGTTAGTGGTGTTGGTGTATATGTCTTTGGATCTTCTAATAATGTAGTCCTTGGCCAGATTAATGTCGATTGATGTAAGCAGGGCTGTTACATCAAAGGAGACTATTATTTCATCCTCTTCTATCTAAGCGCCTTTGATGGTCTTCAGGAATTCTTGGGTGGAGTGGATGGAGTAGCGTGTGTCTTCTACTACATATTTTAAACTTTGGTATACCTCCTTGGATAATCTGTAAGTTGGTGTTCAAGGTAGTGAGACCATGGGTCTGAAGGGGGCTCCTGATTTGTGATTTTGGGTAATCCATAGAAGCATGGTGTGTTGGATCCGTCTGGTTTCATTTTTTGGAAGTTGGTCTTATTTATTTCTCCAGATTTCTGAAGATGTTTGAGTGGGGCTGTGATTCGGTTCTCTAGTTGAGGGGTCGGGTCTATTGCCATTTGTTGGTAAGTGTTGGTATCTGTAAGTAGTGCATTTGCTTTTTCAATGTAGTCTCTTCGATTTAGAATGACTGTCAAGCGTCCTTTATCTGCAGGTAGGAGAACAATGTTTTTATCTTTATTTTAGTCTTTCTAGTGCCTTCCTTTCTTGTGTATTGAGAGTGTTTCCTTCCTTTTTTCTGCTTAATGTTGGTGCGACGAACTGTCTGATGGTTTGCTGGGTTTCTTCTGTGAGTTGGAATCTCTTCCCGTTGCTTCTAATGCTGCTTAGAAATCTTGTCCGCATCCTGGCAGCTGTAATTTAATCCTCTTACAAGGACGGCTTTTTCAGTGTATGTTAAGGGTCGGTCAGATAAGTTTTTTATTCATACTTCTATGTTGTCAGTGTTGTTTCTTTGTTTAAGTTTGTCTAGTTTTTTTTCTGCAGGTCTAGTTTTTTTTTCATTTTCTGTGCTTGTCGCTGTATAACATCAATGGTTTGTTGTACTGTATCTATCCATTCGTGGTCTGTTGCATGACTGAGTAAGGACCTTTGATGCAAATTTTCCCAGTTGCATTTACGGAGTCTGTTGTGGGCTTCATTCATCATTTCTCTAAGCATTCTGTTGACGTTTTGCTCTGCTATTCTTATGGTTAATGGAGTGTTAAGTGGAGGTTCGTATTGAAAACATTTAGGTAGTACCTGTTTCCTGAAGCATTCGTCTAGGAAATTCAGCTGTTCGCGGGTGCCACTCTGTCGAATGGCATTCGTTTCCCATTTTAGGGCCTTTTTAGCGTATTGGGCCCATAGGTCTTAGTGAGTTTTGAGAAGATGTGTCGCTCAGTTTGAGGTTTTGCATGTAGGCTTGCTTGCTGAGCTGCAAAGTTCATTTCCAGGCGTTTCATTACCCGACTAGGTAACATCTTCAGTGGGCCTCAGGCGAAGCAATGCTTAGAATTCCTGCTTTCTAGCTATATATTTGGATTTCTTTGGGTTGATGGTGTCATTTCCTGTGGTGATGTTATTTCCTATGGTGAAGTCACTTCCTGTTCCTTTTCTCAGGGGGTGGTAGATGGAGTTCAACTCGATGTGTTTGTTTACAGAGTTCCAGTTGAAATGCCATGCTTCTAGGAATTCTCGTGCGTGTCTTTGTTTGCAGATGGTCCGGATCAGAACGAAAGAGTGTGGTGGTAGAAAAGCACAGCCGGTCAGGCAGCACCCAAGTAGCAGAAGAATCACCATTACGACCATTTGCCCATCCGCCCCAATTTTTGCTTCTTGTCATTGCGAGTGTTCTGCTCACTTCTGAAGCAAAGGTGTGACTTTCTGGCTGTGAGACTGAAACCTTAGATAGAGAGATTTCCTCTTAAATATCAAAAGGATCAGATTGTTTCTTTCCTCCAGACTGGGAAGGACTCAGGGAAAACTAAAATGCCTTGCTGAGTTGGATTTTTGCCAAAGGATGTGTTTGATGGACACTGTCTATAATGGAACAGTTGATAATTAGTTGTTAAAAATGCATTACATTGTTAAGTACTTTAACAGATTTAAAGTTGTGTCATTTTTTTGGTATATTAACTGTGCACTAGGCATAGAATGTGTTTTTATTTAGTCGTGGACTGATTGAATCATTACTGGAAGCTACTACCTTGAAATAAATGTAAAAGTTACAGTCTAGGTTATGTAATTAAAACAATTTGGGGGATATGCGTTTTACTTCCAACCTCATAGTCCCACAACCCCGCACCGCCCGTTTCTACCTCCTGCCCAAAATCCACAAACCTGACTGCCCCGGCCGACCCATTGTCTCAGCCTGCTCCTGCCCCACCGAACTCATCTCTGCATACCTCGACACAGTCCGTCCCCCTTAGTCCAAGGATTCCTCACCTACGTTCGGGACACCACCCACACCCTCCACATTCTCCATGGTTTTCGTATCCCCGGTCCCCAACACCTTATCTTCACCATGGATATCCTGTCCCTGTATACCTCCATCCCCCATCACGAAGGACTTAAAGCCCTCCACTTCTTCCTTTCCCGCCGTACCAACCAGTATCCTTCCACCGACACCACCCTACCAACCTCCATGTCCAGCGTACTATGAGCCGTCATTTCTGCCACCTCCAAACGGACCCCGCCACTAGGGACATACTTCCCTCCCCTCCCCTATCAGCATTCGGAAAAGATCACTCCCTCTGTGACTCCCTCGTCAGGTCCACACCTCCCACCAACCCAACCTCCACTCCTGGCACCTTCCCCTGCAACCGCAAGAAATGCAAAACTTGCGCCCACACCTCCCCCCCTACTTCCCTCCAAGGCCCCAATGGACACTTCCATATCTGCCACAAATTCACTTGCAGCTTCACACACATCATCTATTGCATCCGCTGCACCCGATATGGCCTCCTCTATATTGGGGAGACAGGCTGCCTACTTGTGGAATATTTCAGAGAACACCTCTGGGACACCCGGACCAAACAACCCAACCACCCGGTCGCCCAACACTTCAACTACCCCTCCCACTCCATCAAGGACATGCAGGTCCTTGGACTCCTCCATCACCAGACCATAGCAAGACGACGGTTGGAGGAAGAGCACCTCATCTTCCGCCTGGGAACCCTTCAACCACAAGGGAAGAACTCAAATTTCTCCAGTTTCCTCATTTCCCCTCCCCCCACCTTGTCTCAGTCAAATCCCTCGAACTCAGCACCACCTTCCTAACCTGCAATCTTCTTCCTGACCTCTCTGCCCCCACCCCACTACGACCTATCACCCTCACCTTGACCTTCCTCCACCTATCGCATTCCCAACGCCCCTCCCCCAAGTCCCACCTCCCTACCTTTTATCTTAGCCTGCTGGACACACTTTCCTCATTCCTGAAGAAGGGCTGATGCCCGAGACGTCGATTCTCCTGTTCCTTGGATGCTGCCTGACCTGCTGCGCTTTTCCAGCAACACATTTTCAGCTTGGATTAACGTTTTAGTCCGGTCTATGACTATTGGGAAATCTGGTCTGGAATCAAAGTCTCTAATTCAATATTGGAGTTTGAACTTTTGGATTTAAAGAATTTTATTGGTCCGGGTTGGAATTCTCTATTCTTGTGTAGATTTCGGCTGATTTACATGATGAGTGCCTTGACAAAATTTGCGGAACGTCGGCTTCCCTCCCAAATGTGATGAAGGCTGACTTTTTAAAATTGGCAAACAAGCTGGAGGTGGAGTTGCCTGTCTTCACATGGAAAGAGGAGGTTATTGTTGTAACAGATTAGCGTTTCCAATTGCCAGAAATGCGTGCGGAGTTATTAGAAATAGTTAAAATTCAACAGCAAATGAAACTGCTTAAATTCCAGATGATAGCAAGGGAAAAGCAAAAGAATGAATAGTCCAAACATAAACAGAGAGAAACAAACAGATAAAGTTCGAAGAAGAAATTGAGAAAGACAGACTGGAAAGTCAAAACCGACTTAGCGAAGAGCTCGGTAAAATTTGAAGTTGGGAGTAATGATGAGGGCAGCGATGAACAGGAAAAGTATTGGAACCAAAGGCCTGCATGGGATCTGGTTAAATCCACACGAAGTGTTATCAAGTTTGAAGAGAGGGAAGTGTGGTTTTACATTTAGTTTGAGAAAATGGCTTGATAAATCACATGTCCACTGAATGTTTGGATATTGTTAATTCAACCATAATTTGGGAGGTAGTGCAAGTGAGGCAGTTGCTTCACTGTCGCAGCAAGTAGCTATGGAGCATGAAAAGGTTAAAGCAAAAAAAGAAACGAATTTATACGTTTATAAATTCGTTCCAGAAGCATACAGGCAATGTCTTTGGAACCTAAAGAAGGAACCTGCTCTGACATACCTAGAATTTGAAAAGTTCAAACATTGTAACTTTGAAAGCTGGATAAAAGCATTGCAAATAATTCAGATTGCATGACCTACTTAGCGAGACTGTTACACTGGACATGTTCAAATATCCATTCCCTAAACCAGTGAGAACTCTTGTGGAAATGCAGAGGATTACGACAGCAATTTTCTCGACAGAGATTGCAAATGATAATGAGATGTTCATTTCTTAAAGTTTGACCTCCGACATGAATTTCAATCAGTCATGGACAGAAGTTGGGATAAAGAAACAAAAAACTCAAATGGTAAAGGGAAATGAAATATCTATAAAGGTAGAAAGAAGAGTTTACCACAGGTTTAAAAAGAAATAGACGTGTGTATTACAACTGGCAAAAACAAATCACAGGTATTTTCTCTGTATTACAGTTGAACCATGCATCACAGTTTTCGTGGTTTTAAAGGGGCACTGGGAGAACTGGAGTGTTTAAACAGAATAAGGCAGTGAGGTTTTTTAAAGTGGGAAGAGAAAGCGCAAGGAAAGTTAAAAACCTGCAAACGAAGTGCAATGAAAGTAAAAACCCTGTTCCGAGGTTATTTAGTAACAAAGTCCTGGATCTCTTCAAGAATGGATTTGTATGGTTAAGTTTCAATCATGTGTATCAGGAAACAATTAAATAAATTATGGTTCAAGCGGATATGGAGTAAAGGAACCTTTAAAGGCGAGAGACGACGAGATATCGTAATGCAGAAGATTATTGGCAGAAAAAGGTGGTAATACGCAGAATTATGGTGAGGAGAGCAGTGTTCCATTACATAAGGTGAGTTAAGAAGATTTAGGTGAAAAGTAGTGAAGTGACAGGAGCAAAGTTGTGGAATTCTCTGTTCCAGAAATAGTTTATCCTTATCAATGATGTACCAGTAGCTGTTTCGAAGTCGGAGTGATGACTCCTGTGATTGAAAAACCTGTATAAGATCGAGCAACACAAGTGTTACAGGAAGTAATTCCAGGGCGTTTTCCTGCCTGTGTGGGAAAAGGTCAGAAAGCTTGAGTTAAAACGGATAGGAATTTCCAAGAACAAAATTGGGAAGGTGAAGTTCCATGATCTTTTTTGATTAAGTGAGTGAGAAGAAGACGGAAGAACAAGCAAAAGCCAGATTGGGCAATCTCGCTCAGAAAAGGCCGATGGATTACAACAGAAAGATGGAAAGATAAAACAGAAGTTTCAAAAAGCATACACAAAAGATCAATCTGAGTGTATCCCGAAATGTTGCTGCCTTAAAATGACATTTTTGATTTTCAGGCCATTACATTTTTAGTTGGATGAACAGAAGCTCATAAATTTGTATTACCTGTGGGTTATACAAAGGGGGTATTGCTGGTACAGCATGAGTTACTAGTAGGACATTACTTCGGAGTATGAAAATCTGTATTCAAGATACAAAACGATTTCGTTGTTGGATTGCATAACGGCGTGTTTGAATTTTGATGAACACATCACAGATGTCAAATAATAGGAAAAACTCCGACACTGATAAAACGAATACACTTAATACTGATTCCAGGAGTTGAGGAACCTTTTAAAAGAATCATTGTTGATTGTTTAGCACCTTTCCATAAAACAGAAAAAATGTGAATCAATAGTTATTAACGATAAAAGATATGACCACTAGATTTCCATAGGCTTTGCTTTTCACACAATACCACAGCTAAAACGATGGTCAAAAAGTAACATATTTCTATTGTTCCTGTGTGACAACAGACAAAAGTAACCAAATGCTTGGGATAAAGAAATTCAAATACACTTACTGGAAACATGACGCACATAATGAATCAAATTAATTGAGTCCAACTGACTTAGTGGGTTTTTTTGGACATTGGGTGAAAGGACCACATAAACCAAATGACGAAACATTAGTGAGTCAGAGTTCAGAGACTACGTCATTGGACTTGGTGTCGCATTTTACGGAGACACTAAATAGTGTCGGTCAGTTAGCAAAACAGCATTTAAAAATAGCAAACCGAATGATGAAAGGGCAAGCAGAAAAGCGTTCAACAAGTAGTAGTGTAGCAAGTTGAGGATACATTGCCGGTATCATTCCGTATAGGATATACATTTTTAGAAGTGAAGGACTGCTCAAACCGAAGAAAAGAATTTCATTGATTTCAATTATTTGACTAGAACACCAGAACGACAGAAAACTGAGAGAGTGTGTCATGTTAATACGCTCAAGCAGTATTTTGCTTGGGATGGAAATCAAATGGACAATGTAGTACTTACTACAGGTTCAAGTGAAGAATCGCATCCAGATAGTCATATAATCATAGAGATAATTCTGAATTTGATATTGCTCAAATTAAATTGGACAACGCGGAAGCAATGAGAATTTGGAATAAATTGTTCAATAAACATCTAGACGAAAATCACTTTGGCAGATATATGGGAGTAGGCTGGGAAAAGCTAATTGTAATTGTGGAAGATGTAGATATCTGAAACACTCTGCCAATTAAGCTACATCCTTATGGGCGTCACCCTCTAAAATTCTCTCACACTTGGTTTCCTCTCTCTCTCTTCTCTCTGTCTCTTTCTCTTTCCTTCTCTATTTCCTCTTTCTCACTCTGTCTCTCTTTGTTTATCTTCTAACTCCATTTTCTTAAGTTGTAATTTAAGTTTCTCCACCAGTACCTGCCTGTTTCTCCGCCACACCTAAGTGTTTGAGTATGACCTTTATAATTTCAGCTTTCTTATTGTTCTTGATCAAACCCAAAACCTAACTTATTTGCAAATTCTGAAAGTATGGCTTTTTTTTTTCCTTTCTTTAAAAACGTTTTGACAAATTTAAGAATAATCTTCAAATTCCAGAACGTGTCGAGCAATTTTAAGAGTCATATCTCTCACTTCTAATTTAATCAATCAAAAGTCTCTGAAATTAAACAAGTTGTCTCACCTCTGTTTCATTTAAAGATCTCGGACGCTCACGTGCAAGTAGTTAAATCTGCTCGGATTTTTTGTACCCAAATATATTCAAACCAGTTCAGATTACGGATCCAAGCCCCCAACTATCACGACACGCTTAATTTAAAGCCAGCCACACAGACCAGATTTATCCCATGCAGTAATCTGTAAACATTCGAGTGACCAAGAACGACTTCAAGTAAAAATTAACAAATTTATTTCCTACGGTATAACTGAGAATAATTTTAACAATTATGTACAAGTCCTTACTCAAACCTCTATTTTACCTCCCCTTCCATCACACTAGTCCCATAAACATTCCAACTAAGATTTACAAAACAACACATCTAATTGCAAAACCAGGCAGCTTTCGGTTCTTCTATTTGGATCTTCCTGTGTCTTAATTTCTTCTTCTGAGGGAGTTCAAAGCCAAAGGTTACTGATTGAGAAGTACCTTTCAAAACAACCCTTTGCGAACAGTCTGTTTACATGTTAGGCTTGCAGTCCTCCTCTCAATTGTTCAATTTTCCCTGGTCTTGTACCCCCAAAACGTGGGATTGTATCATTGGCTTTTAAAATTGTCAATACAGTAATCGCTCCATGCTATCATGAAGTCAGCAACTATCTCCTTTCTCTTGTCCACATTCAGCGAAAGGTTATTGGCGCTGCACAAGTCTGTTAAACGTTGCATCTCCTCTCTGAATACTGTCTCATCGTTTCTGCTGATGGGACCCACTACAGTCGTGTCATCGTTGTACAGCTGGGTTTCAACAGGGTGAACAACAGTGAACTGTGCACATAGCCCTGGGCATCCCCAGTGTTCAAGATGATGGTGTTGGAGATGTTGTTGTCAATTTAGAATGCCTGAAGTCTCCCAGTCAGGAATCCAGGATCCAGTTAAAAGGGAGGTAGTTAGAACAGAGAACAAAGAACATTATAGAACAGTGCAGCCCCTTTGGCCTTCAAGTGTTGTTCCTACTACACTCTGACTAAAGCAAATACCTCTGACACTTGTCATATAAGTATATTCCCTGAACTTAAAGCTATGTCCCCTCGTACAAACCAACACCATTCGAGGGAACGGCTCTCAGTGAACACCCTATCTTATTCTATGATTTTCTTATATGTCCCAATTAATTCTCTCGAATGAAAACAGCTTCATATCCCTCAGCGTTTCCTCCTACGACCTTCAGTGCATACCAGTCAACATTCTAGTAAATCACCACTACATCCTTTGCAAAGCTTCCACATCCTTGTATAATGTAGTAACCAAAATGTAGGCAAATTACTACGTGTAGCCGCACCAGAATTTTGTGCAGCTTTAACATGACCACATGGTTTCGAAACTCAATCCCCCTACCAATAAAAGCTAATACACCATATGGCCTCTTAACAACCTATCAACTGGGTGTTTACTTTCAGCGATCTGTGAACATGAATATCGATATCTCTCTGCTCAACTACACTGCCAAGAATCTTGCATTATCCCAGTACTCTTTATTCCTGTTGCTCCTTCCAAAGTGAATCACCTCCAAGTTTTCCACATTAAACTCCAGCTGCCAACTCTTGGCCCACCTCTGCAGCTTATCAATGTACGTTTGTAAACTACAGCCTTCTTCGGCACTGTCCACAGTTCCAATGACCGAACTATCATCCGCAAATTTACTACTCTGTCCTTCTGCACCCTCGTCCAGGTCATTTATAAAAATGACAAGTAGCAGTGGCCCCAAAACAGATCCTTCCAGTACCACACTCGTAACTGAACTCCAAGATGAACATTGCCCATCAACCACCACCCTCTGTCTTCTTTCAGCAAGCCAACTTCTGATCAGAACCGCTAAATTACCCACAGTCACATGCCTCCATGTTTTGTGTAATAGCCTACCTTGGGGAACACTGTCAAACGCCTTACTGAAATCCAAATACACCACATCAACCGCTCTATTCTCATCCACCTGTTTGGTCACCTCCTCAAAGAAGTCAAAACGTTTTCTGAGGCACAACCTATCCTTCACAAACAGTGTTGACTATCCCCAAATGAACTTATTTCTTTATAGATGATTATAAATCTTATCTCTCATAATATTTCCGAACAATTTACTCACAACCTAAGTAAGGCTCACTGCTCTGTGGTTAGCAGGATTGGTCCTATTCCCTCTCTTCAACCAGCGGGCAGCAAGTCTTCGGGCACGATTCCTAGAGATCATGATGATGGAAAGATCAAAGCCGAATGGTCTGCAAACTCCTCCCTGGTTTCCCGGAATATTCCAGGATAAACCCCATCCGGTCGTAGGAAATTACCTATTTTCACACTTTCCGGAATTGCGAACAGCTCCTCGTTATGAACCTCAATCCTGCCTTGTCTATGAGCCTGCATCTCAGTTTTCTCCTCGCCAACATTTTGTTCCACTGTCAATTCCAACGAAAAAAAATCATTTAGCGCTGCTGCTATCTCCCAATTATTACGCACAAAGTCCCACTACTATCCTTAGCTGACCCTAGTCTTACTCTAGTCATTCTTTTATTCCTGAAATACCTGTGGAAAGCTTTATAGTTTTCATTGATTCTATGTTGCATTGACTTCTTATATCCCCTCCTGCCTCTTCTTAGTTCTCTCTATAGGTCTTTCCTTGCTGGTTTGTAACTCTCATGCGCTCTGATAAAGCCTTCACGTCTCATTCTAAAATAAGCCTCTTCTTCCTCTTGACAAGAGAGTCAACTTCTTTATGAACCACCGCTCCCCCGTTCTACAAATTCCTCCCTGCCTGATTGTGCATACATATCAAGGTCACGGCGTAGCTGCTCCTTGGTTAAGCTCCACATTTCAATTGTGCCCATTCTCTGTACATTTCTCCCCATCCTAAGTATTCGAAAACATTCCAAATCGCATCATATATGCCTTTATCCCAGTTATAACTCTTGCCCTGTGATATATATATCTATCCCTTTGCATCACTAATTTAAACATAAATGAATAGTGTGCACTTTCATCACACTGTCCACCTAACAACAAATCTAACACCAGATCAGTTTCATTACCCACTTTCAAATCCAATCTGGCTTCGCTTCTTCTGGCCTATCTACATACTGTGTCAGGACACCCTCCTGCACATATTGGACAAAAACTGACCAATCTGAAGTCCTCGAACTATAGTATTTCCAGTCAATATTTGGAAAGTTAAAGTCTCCACGGCAATACCCAGTTCCACTCGCTCCTATCCAGAATCATCTTTGTGATCCTTTCCATTATATCTCTGGAACATTTTGGAGGCCTATACAAAAATCCAACCTTTCCTTTCCTGTTTCTAAACACATCCCACAATACCTCATTAGACCAGTCCTCACACATCCTTTCTGCCAACGATAAACTGCCCTTACCTACGATGCCACACCTCCCCCTCTTTTACCATCTTCTCTGGTCTAATTAAAATATCTAATACCGGAACCTGCACAATCGTTTCTGTTCCTGCTCGATCAATGTCTCTGAAATGACCACAACATCGAAGTCCCAGACCAATCTATGCTGCAAGTTTACATACCATATTCTGGATGCTCCTAGCATTAAAGTAGACACACTTCAGGTCACATTCCTGATTGTCAGTGTACTGTTGCGTCCTTAAAATCAGATTTCTGGCCTCACTCTTCCAATCTCCTGAAAACTTGAACTACAATTTATGTTCCCAACCCTTTGCTGGATTAGTTTTAAACTCTCCCAAAAGGCAATAGCAAATTCCTCCCACCGACAAGATATTGGTTCCCCTCTAGTACAGGTGTAGACCA
The DNA here is from genome assembly GCF_047496795.1 of Chiloscyllium punctatum. Taxonomy (NCBI): domain Eukaryota; kingdom Metazoa; phylum Chordata; class Chondrichthyes; order Orectolobiformes; family Hemiscylliidae; genus Chiloscyllium; species Chiloscyllium punctatum. The sequence goes on from NC_092790.1 coordinate 16,188,591, forward strand.
TCCTGTCTGTAGAGGTCCAAACCAGAATGATCCCCAATTATCCAGGTTTCAGAAACTCTCCCTCCTGCACCATCCCAATAGGCACGTGTCCAACTCCTCTGTCTCCCTATTCCTCGCCTCGCTAGCACGTGGCACTGGCATCAAACCAGAGATAACAGCTCTGTTTATTCTCGCTCTGAGCTTCATCCTTAGCTGCCTGAATTTCTGCTGTCAATCCCCATCCCTTTCCCTACATATGTCGACAGTGTCTATGTTGACCACCCCCTTACGCTCAAGATTCCCGAAAACAAGATCTGAGAGATGATGAACCCTGACACTTGGGAGGGAACATACCAATCGTGAGTCGTTCTTGTCCCACAGAACTTTGTATCTATTCTGTCTAACTATGGAGTCCACAATGACTAATGCTTTGCTCTGCACCCCCCTTCACTTCTGAGCAACAGTAACAGACTCTGTGCAGAAACCTGCTTTGAGAAGATTTGTAGCTCAGTTTGAGGTTCTGGATGTAGGTTTGTTCGCTGAAGTGGAAGGTTCATTTTCAGGCATGACATCAATATGCGATGTAAGAACATCAGTGATCCTCCAGATGCAGGGATGTTGGCCTGGCCCACTTTCTATTGATGTGTTAAAATTTCCTTGGGTTATTGACGTCATTTCATATGGTGACGTCATTTCTGGTTGCGGCATCATATCATACTATTTTTCTCAGGGGGTGGTGAATATCTTTGTTCATCGAGTTCTGGTTGGAATGCCAAATTTTCTAGGAATTCTCGTGTGTGTCTCCGTTTGGCTTGTCCTAGAATGGATGTGTTGTCCCAGAAATGAAGCTGCATTAGAACATTATGTCAACGAGCTACCACACACTGCAGCACAGAGGAAGGATGCAGAGCAGATGAAAACCACCTATATACTCTATTAAAAAAGAATAGGTACCCAACGAATATAGTATGCTGATTAAAAGCAACAAGCCCCAACCAGCAGACAAAACATATCCAGAAATCTGAGCCACTCTCCCCTACATCATGGAAATCTCGGAAATAACTGCCAGACTACTCAGGCCTCTTGGCATCATAGTAGCCCACACCACAAACACACCTACACACGAAAACAGCAGCTAATGAAAATGGAAGACCCTATACAGACAACAAACGAAACTAATATAATTTACAAAATGCCTTGCAAAAACTGTAACAAACACTACATTGGACAATCAGGCAGGAAACTAGCCACCAGGATACATGAATATCAACTGGCCACAGAAAGACATGACCCACTCTCACTAGTATTCTTACATACAGATGAGGAAGGACACCACTTCAACTGGGACAACACATTCATTCTCGGACAAGCCAAACAGAGACACGCACAAGAATTCCTAGAAACATGGCATTCTATCTAAATCTGTATCAATAAACACATTTACTTGGATCCTATTTACCAACCTCTGAGAAAAAAAGAATAGGAAATGACATCATGAAATTGTGTTACAGGAAATGCCGTCGTCAACACAAAGAAATCTAGACACGTCAATAAAAAACGGGCCACGCCACCAGCGCTTCATCTGGATGCTCACTGATGATGTTAACTAGTATAGCGACGAAACATATGAAAATGAACCTTCCAGCTCAACGAGCAATCCTACATCCAGATACCTTTACCCATGGCTTACCCCGAATAGTGTCCCTCCATCAGTAGCCACAAAGGTATACTTGTTGAGGGGAACAGCCACAGGGTTGTTCCCCTTAGCCAGCCAGCACTGAGTTCATGATCCCTTTCCATCCTGTGACTGTAATCCATCTGCCTTTAGTCTTGTACCTGAAGTGTGACTTCCTCGCTATACACCTCTCAATAACTCCCTCCGACTCCCAAATGATCCAAAGTTCAACCAGCTCCAGCTCCAGTTCCCTAACACGGTGTTCTAGGAGCTGGGGTTGTATGCACTTACCGCCTATGAAGTCAGCATGGACACTAGTGGTGACCCTTAAATCCCACATTCTGCAGGAGCAACATTCAACTGCCCAAACTGCCATTCCCACTGTTCTAAATTCTTATCGAGACTACTCAAAAATGAAGAGCATTAAAAAAGTTCCATTACCAATCCGGCACACAGCACCTTTTCTTTGGTTAGAGGAGGAGGATGGGCGGGAGACACTACCTCAATAGCGTTTCAGGAAACTCAACTGCCCAAATATAATACTTCACTTCCTCAGCAGACCTGTTTCTGCTCGTGCTCAGTGTGCACATCGCCTCTTCACGAGGTTTTTAAAGCAGTCATTTACCTTCCGGCAGCCCATGCCCTTCTATCCTCTCTGCACCCAAAACATATGGAGGCCTGACTCTCGAGACAGGCCATGTAAATGGGAAACTTACCTGGGGGCTGCTCCTCTCTCCCTCTTGCCTCCCTGCTAACAAAAATGTCTAGTCCCAGTGAACTCAGCTTTCCAATTCGGTGCTGAGGAATGATAGTATGAAATACTTAACTGAAGTCTATGAACAGGAGTCTGATGTAAATGTCAGTCTTCTTCAAGTTGGTGCAGGCCAGATAGAGGCTGATGGAAATAGCATAATCTGTTGAGTGGTTGGGTCAGTTCGTGAACTGCAGAGTGTACAGTTAGGGGGCAACAATAGGATCGTGATATGCCTCAGCTCGACCCTGGACACAGATTAAGGTCCTTTCCATGTCACCAAATGTGGTTCAAAGCCGATCACAGACTGAGGTTGTATCCTTGCCTCTGACTGAGGTTCCATTCCTGCAACTGACTGAGTTTCACTCTCCGTCATTGACTGAGAAGCACTTCCTGTCACTGACTGTGGTTCAAATCCTGTCACTGCCTGAGTTTCACATCCCTGTCACTGACTGAGGTTCAATCCTTGTCATTGACTGAGATTCAATTCTTCTAATTGACGCAAAACAATCACTGACACTGACTAATTTCTGTCCCTGTCACTGACGGAGATTCACTACCTGTCCCTAACTGATGTTAGCTCACTGTCACTGGCTAAGGTTCACTCTTGTGACTGATTGAGGTTAAAATCTCGTTTACTGACTGATTTCCAGTCCCTGTCATCGACCGTTGTTCAATTCTGGTCACTGACTAAGGTTCAATCTCGGTTACTGATTGGTTTCCAGTCCCTGTCACTGACCCTTGTTCAATTCTGGTCACTGAATGAGGTTCAATCTCTGCCCATTTTGCCATATGTTTCAGGAGCTGTAGCGATAGAGTGGACCAGGGACGTGCCAGGAAGGAAAATTTAATCCTATAAAAACATACTTTATGATTTCAGTGGTCTCCATTTTCTGCAGCAGTAGCAGTGGGTGCAGCGACAGCAAGGACCAGGGCCTGTCAGGAAGGTAAACTTAATCCTTTATAAACTTAACTCGTGTGAAAGCATTAATGGACATGGGACTGCTAGGTAATCAATGGAATATATTTGGGCGGTTCAATTTCTGTCACTGTCTAAGAATCACTCCCTGTCACTGAGTTGAGGTTCACAGAGGTTCAATCCCTGTGTCTCTCTCTGTCTGAGATTTAAGCCCAGTCACCAACTCAAGTTTTATTTTTGTAACTGACTGACTTTAATCCCTGTCACTGACTGACGTTCACGGTCTGTTATAGACTGAGGTTAGCTCCTTGTGACTGACTGGGGTTCAATCCCGGTAACTGACTGATTTCCAGTCCCTGTCACTGATTGAGATTTAATCCGTGTCACTGACTCACGTTCAATTCTGGTCACTGAATGATGCTCAATCCCGGTTCACTTTGGTACGTTTTCAGCAGGAGTAGCGATAGCGAGAACAAGGTGCCAGCCAGGAAGGTAAAATTAGTCATATAGAAACATACCTTGTGTTTTCAGTGGTGTCAATTGTTCAACAGCAGTAGGAGAGGGAGCAGCAACAGCGAGGATCAGGGGCTCCCAGGAAGATAAACTTTGTACAGTAAAAATTATCCTTGCGTATATGCGCAGTCCACACTGATCAGGAATAGACACAGGATGGCTGGGTAATTAAGGGAATCTCTTTGGGCCGTTCAATTCCTGTCACTGACTGTAAATCACTCCCTGTCACTGATTTGATGTTTACTTCCTGTCTCTGACAGAGGTTTAGTCCCTGTCTCGGACTGAGTTCAATTCCTCTATCTCAGTCTGAGTTTGAAGTCCTGTCACTGGCTCAAGTTCAATTCTTGTAAGTGACTCAGGTTCAATCACTGTCACTGACTAAGCTTAAATCCTCATCGTTGACAGATTTCTGCACTCTATCACTGACTGAGTTTCACTCCCTGTCACTGACTGAGTTCCAGTCCCTTTCAATGACTGAGGGTCATTCTCTGTCATTCACTGAGGTTCAATCCTTGTCTCTCACTAAGTTTTACAGTCTTTCACTGATTTAGGTTCAATCCTGTCTCTAATTCATGTTCGATTCCTGTCACTGACTATGTTTCAACAGTCTGTTACTAACGTTGATTCAATTCCTGTTCATGACTGACTTTCAAACTCTGTCACCGATTGAGGTTGATTAGATTAGATTACTTACAGTGTGGAAACAGGCCCTTCGGCCCAACCTGTCCAGCCCTTCGGTCCAACAAGTCCAGCCCTTCGGCCCAACAAGTCCACACTGCCCCGCCGAAGCGTAACCCACCCATACCCCTACATCTACATCTACATCTACCCCTTACCTAACACTACGGGCAATTTAGCATGGCCAATTCACCTGACCTGCACATCTTTTGGACTGTGGGAGGAAACCGGAGCACCCGGAGGAAACCCACGCAGACACGGGGAGAACGTGCAAACTCCACACAGTCAGTCGCCTGAGGCGGGAACTGAACCCTGGTCTCTGGCGCTGTGAGGCTAACCACTGTGCCACCGTGCCGCCCACTATCCCTGTCAATGAATCCTTGTCATTGTCTCATGTTCGATTCCGGTCACTGACAGAAGTCCAATCCCTGATCGTTTTGCTCAATTTTTCAGCAGCAGTAGTGACAGCGAGGAGGAGGGGCCTGCCGGGATAGAAAACTTAATCCTATAAAATCTTGCCTCGTTGTTTCAGTGGACTTCATTTTTCCTCAGTATTAGCAGATGGAGCAGTGACAGCGCTGACCAGGGATCTGTCGGGAAGGTAAACTTAGTCCTTTAAAATCTTACCTCATGTATAGGTGGAGTGCAAGCTGAGCAGGAGCAGGCACGATGCGGCTGAGTATGTAAGGTAATTCATCTGGGCGGTTGCATTACCTGAAGCTGTGCAGATACAGTGTCTCCCACCTATCCTCCTCCTCCTCCATCCACAAAAAAAGAGCCTTTAAGCTGTATTAGTAAGGTAACAGTAGTTCTTTTTCAATGGTCCGTTTAGGAATTTAGAACAGCTGGAATAGACGTAAGGCAGCTGAATGTTCCTCCTGGGGAATGTGCGAGTAGGATCACCACTAGTGTCCCTGAGGACTTCATCTGCGGGATGTGCAACCAACTCCAGCTCCTTGGAAGCCATGTTTGGGAACTGGCGCTGGAGCAGGATGAACTCCAGATGTCTTGGGAGGCGGAGGGGATTATTGATAGGAGTTATACTGTGTAGTTTAACACTAGGTACAGGAAAAATGTTTGAAGAGTTACAGTCAGGTGCAGGAAAGGGAACTAGCAAACACTGCAGGGATCTCCTGTGCTACTCCCCTCAATAACATGTTTACTGAACTGGGTATTGTTGGAGGCGGGGACTTACCAGGGGTAAGCCTTGAGGTACAGGTCTCTGAAACAGAATCTCACCTTGTTGTTCAGAAAGGAAGGTAGGATAGTAGTCGAACATTAGTCGTTGGAGTCGACATAGCTGGAAGACTCATATGAGATTCTGTGGGAATAAGAGAGACTTGTGGTAGGTGTGTTTCCTCCCAGGTGCCAGGGTTCGTCGTGTTTTGGATCTTGTTTGCAGGGTCCTTAAGGCCGAGGGGAAGCAGCCTCAAATTGTGGTTGTAGGCACTAACGGCATAGGTAGGAAAAAGGATGGGAAAGTAAAGCAGAAATTCAGGTAGCTAGGGTGGAAGCTGAGAGCTAGATCAAACAGATTTGTTATATCTGGTTTGTTTATGTGCCACGTGTTAATGAGGCGAGGAAAACGGAGGGAGAGGAGTTGAACACGTGACTACAGGGATGGTGCATGAGGGAGGGATTTGGATACCCAGAGAATTGGGGCTTATTCTGGAGTAGGTAGAACATCAACAAATAAGATGGTCAACACATAAACCAATATCCTATGGGGGAAATTTTGTAATGCTCTTTAGGAGGGTTTAAACGAATTCAGTAGTGGAATGGGAACCTAAATGTTTGTCCCAGTGTCCAGGAGTTCGAGAGTAGCAAGGTCAGAAATAAGGCTTCAAGTTCCAAGAGTGCTCTACAGGCAGGAAGATGGTTTGATGTGGGCCTTTTTCAACGCTAGGAGCATCTGGAAAAAGGTCGGTGAACTTGCAGCTCGGTTGATACCTGGGACTTCGATGCTGTGGCAATTTTGGAGACATGGATAGAGCAGGGACAAGAATGGGTGTTGCATGTTCCATGTTTTAGATGCTTCACTCACAGCAGGGAAGGTGATAAAACAGCGGGAGGTATAGCATTAGACCATAAGACCATAAGACATAGGAGTGGAAGTAAGGCCATTCGGCCCATCGAGTCCACTCCGCCATTCAATCATGGCTGATGCGCATTTCAGCTCCACTTGCCAGCGTTCTCCCCGTAGCCCTTAATTCCTCTAGACAACAAGAACCTATCAATCTCGGACAGTAGTCAAGGACAGTATTCTGGTCAGAGAAAGGACCCTTGAGGACTTATCGACTTCGGTAGTATGTGCTGACGTTAGAAATAGGAAAGGAGAGGTCACCCTGATGGAATTGCTGACCTCCAAACGGTTTCAGAGACGTAGAGAAAAGGATTCCAAAGGTGATTCTGGATAGAAGCGAAAGTAACAGGGTAGTTGTGTGTGGGACTGAGTTTCACTCCCTGTCACTGACTGAGATTCACTCCCTATCACAGACTGAGGTTCACTCCCTATCACAGACTGAGGTTCACTCCCTGTCGGTGACTGGGAGCGTTCTCTGTTCTGAGAAGATGGGTTCATATCCAGCCATGGCAAGTTGTAAAATTTGAATTCAATAACAAATAAAACTGGATTAATAGTCGACCATGGCCATGAAACCATTGTCATTTGTCGGGAAAAACGATCTGACTCACTAGTGTCACTGAGGGGGTTAGTGCCGAAATTGGGAGAGGTGTCTCACAGACTAGTCAAGCAACAGCCTGTCATAGTCATTCTTACAAAATCATACCTCACAGATAACACTGCAAACAAAACCATTACCATCCCTGGATATGTCCTGCCTCACTGGCAGGACAGACCCAACAGAGGTGGTGGCACAATGGTAAACAGTTGGGACGGAGTTGCCAATGGAGTCCTTGACATTGACCCCAGACGCCATGAAGTCTCGTGATTTCCAGTTAAACCTGGACAAAGAAACCACTTACGGATTCTCACGTACCATCCTCCTTCGACACCTCAGCCAGTACGACTCCATGTCGAACAACACTTGCAGGATGCACTGAGGGTGGCAAGAGCGCATACTGTGCTCTGGCTGGGGCATTTTAATGTACACCAGTGACTCAGCAGCAGCATTGCGGATCGAGCTGTTCGCGTCCTAACGGATATAACTGCCAGACAGGGTCTGCAACAGAAGGTGAAGGAACCAATAGGAGGAAAAAAAACACACTTGACCTCATCCTTACTAATCTGCCGGCCGCAGAAGCATCTTTCCATGACAGTATAGATAAAGGTGACCACTGCACTGTCCTGGTGAAGACGAATCCCCTCCTTCACATTGAGAATAAGCTCCATCGTGTTCTGTGGCACTATCACCGTGCTAAATGTGATAGACTTTGAACCGGTCTGTCAGCTCAAGACTGGCTAGCCATGAGGCACTGTGGGCCATCAACAGCAGCAAAACTGTACTCCAGCACAATGTGAAACCTCATGGCCCGGCGTATCCCCCACTCAATCATCACCATCAAACCTGGGGAGAAACCCTGGTTCAATGGAAAGTGCAGGAAGGCATGCCAGGACCAATAGCAACAGGTTATCTTAAAACTGAGGTGTCAACCTGGTGAAGCTACCAAATGGGACGACTTGCTTGCCCAAAGGCATAAACAGCAAGTGAGAGACAGAGCTAAGCGATCCCAAAACGAACGGATCAGATCTAAGCTTTACAGTCCTTTCACATCCAGTCGTGAATGATGGTGGAAAATTAAGGCACACATTGCAGAATGAGGCTCCACAAATATCTCCGTCCACAATAATGGGGGAGCCCATCAATACAAAAGATTAGGATGACGTATTCGCAACGAGCTTCAGTCAGAAGGGCCAAATGGATGATCCATCTCGGGCTCCTCCAATGCCCCACCCTCCCCCATCACAGATACCAGCCTCCAGCATTTCGAACAGGACATTGTTGTCGATATGAATACTGAGGCACGAATAAGTAGAATGAATGGCTTTGAGATATGTAGAGAAGAGGTGTTGGAAATTCTGGCAAGGGTGAAAATAGATAAGTCCCCTGGGCCTGAGGGCATTTATCCTAGGATTCTCTGGGAAGCAAGGGAGGAGATTGCAGAGACATTGGCCTTGATTTTTGTGTCCTCTTTGTCGACAGGAGTAGTGCCAGAGGACTGGAGGCTAGCAAACGTGGTTCCCTTGTTCAAGAAGGGGAGTAGGGATAATCCTAGTAACTATAGGCCAGTGAGTCTCACTTCTGTTGTGGGCAAAGTCTTAGAGAGAATTGTAAGGGATAGGATTTATGCACATCTGGATAAGAATGATGTGATCAAGGATAGTCAGCATGGTTTTGTGAAGGGCAGGTCGTGCCTCACAAACCTTATTGAATTCTTTGAGAAGGTGACTAAGGAGGTAGATGAGGGGAAAGCGGTAGATGTGGTAGAGATGGATTTTAGTAAGGCGTTTGATAAGGTCCCCCATGGTAGGCCAGTGCAGAAAATACAGAGATATGGCATTGAGGGTGAGTTGGAGGTTTGGATTAGGAATTGGCTGGCTGGAAGAAGACAGAGGGTAGTAGTTGATGGCAAAGGTTCATCTTGGAGTGCCGTCACTAGCGGTGTTCCGCAAGGATCTGTTTTGGGACCATTGCTGTTTGTCATTTTTATAAATGACCTGGAGGAAGGGTTAGAAGGTTGGGTGAGCAAGTTTGCAGATGATACGAAAGTCGGCGGAGTTGTAGACAGTGAGGAAGGATGTGGCAGGTTACAGCGGGATATAGAGAAGCTGCAGAGCTGGGCAGAAAGGTGGCAAATGGAGTTCAATGGAGCTAAGTGTGAAATGATTCACTTTGGTAAGAGTAATAAAAAGATGGATTACTGGGCTAATGGTCGGATACTTGGTAGTGTGGATGAGCAGAGGGATCTTGGTGTCCATGTACACAGATCTCTGAAAGTTGCCACCCAGGTAAATAGTGCAGTGAAGAAGGCATATGGCGTACTGGCTTTTATTGGTAGAGGAATTGAGTTCCGGAGTCCTGAGGTCATGCTGCAGTTGTATAAGACTCTGGTGCGGCCGCATCTGGAATATTGTGTGCAATTTTGGTCGCCATACTATAGGAAGGATGTGGAGGCACTGGAACGGGTGCAGAGGAAGTTTACCAGGATGTTGCCTGGTATGGTAGGAAGATCCTATGAGGAAAGGCTGAGGCACTTGGGGTTGTTTTCATTGGAGAAAAGAAGGTTTAGGGGTGATTTGATAGAGGTGTACAAGATGATTAGGGGGTTAGATAGGGTTGACAGTGAGAACCTTTTTCCACGTATGGAGTCAGCTATTACAAGGGGGCATAGCTTTAAATTAAGGGGGGGTAGATATAGGACTGATGTTAGGGGTAGGTTCTTCACTCAGCGAGTCGTAAGTTCATGGAATGCCCTGCCAGTAGCAGTAGTGGACTCTCCCTCTTTATGGGTATTTAAGCGGGCATTGGATAGGTATATGGAGGATAGTGGGTTAGTGTAGGTTAGATGGGCTTTGATCGGCGCAACATCGAGGGCTGAAGGGCCTGTACTGCGCTGTATTCTTCTATGTTCTATGTTCTATGATTCACTCCAGGTGATATCAAGAAATGAGTGGAGACACTGGGCACTACAAAGGCAATGGACACTGATAACATTCCGGCAATAGTACTGAAGACGTGTGATCCAGAACTTGCCAGTCCCCTAGGACACTCAAAACCCTGAGTCGAAAATATACCAGCGTACCTTCACAGTCTTTGGGTCAAAATCCTTGAATTCCCTCTCTAGCATCATTTTGGGTCAACCCACAGCAAGTGGACTGCTGCGATTCAAGAAAGCAGCTTAGCACAACCTTCTCAAGGGATGGGCTATCATGCTGATAGCAAGTAAATCCCAAGTGCCACAAACGAACGAAAAAGAAAAGCCCACTCCATATCGCTGTCAGGAGGACCCTCCAGGCTTCACAAGGCTGCACCATTTTACTTCCAGGGTAGCACTCTGGGCTACACCAACATACCCCATGTCATGGTCAGCGGGACATTCTGAGTGAGACCAGTCCACGCCATGTAGCTGACAGCGGCACACTCTGGGCTACAGTAGCCAAGTCATATCACTCTCTGGGGCCCACTACGGGCTGCACCAGCCTTTGCTATGTCACTGACAGTGGCCAACTCCGTGCTACACCAGCCCATGCCATATCATTGTGTGGGCCCACAATGGGTTACACCATGCCCTGTCGCTGTCAGTGAGACATTCCAGGCTACATCAGCTTCTGCTATGTCACTGACAGAGGCCCATATTATGCTTTGCCATCTGAGGCCATGTTGTTGTCAGTGGCCCATTCCAGGCTACACCTGCCTGGACCATGTTGCTGTCAGAGTCTCACTGTGGGCTATACCAGACTAGATCATGGTGCTATCAGGGCTACACCAGCACACACCATGTCGATGTCAGGGGCACGCTCTGAGCTACACCAGCCCATGCCATGTGATTGTCAGAGCCACACTCGGGCTGTACCAGCCAATACTATTTTGCTGTCAGTGGCACATTCCACGATACACCAGCCCACACAGTGCCACCCTCAGTGGTCCATCCTGGGTCACAATAGCCCACACCATATCGCAGGCAGGAGCCTATTCCAGGCTACACCAGCCCAAGCCACATCATTGTTAGGGGGACATTCAGGGTCACACCAGCCCATGCTATGTCACTGAATGAGGCCTACCCTGTGCTACACCAGCCCACGCCATGTCACTGTCAGTGGCTCACTCCAAGCTGCACCAGAGCACACCATGTCACTGTCAGTGCTCCCCTCTCAGTAGCCCACGCTAATGGGCCGACTCCAGATTACACTTGCTCACAGCATACAAAAGCCAGCAGCCAATTCTGGGCTGCACCAGCCAATACCATGTCGCTGTAGGGGCATATTCCAGGTGAGACCAGCCCACACCATGCACTCTCAGGCTCCCACTCTGGACTGTACCAGCTAACATCATGTCACTGCTCAGAGCCTCCTCCAAGCTACAACACAAACCATGTCACTTTCAGTGGGACCCTCCAGGCTGCACGAGCCAGCGCTAGGCCTCTGACAGAGGCCCTCTCTGTGCTGCACCAGCTCAAGCCATATTGTTGTCAGTGCTCCCCTCTATGATGCACTAACCGACCCCATGTCACTGTCAGAAGATCTCTGGGCTACACCAGCCCACTCCATGTTGCTGTGAGCTGCCCACTCCGAACTACATCACTCCACACACCATGTCACTGGCCAAGCCCCACTCCTGATGACAGCAGACCACATGAAATCGCCGTCATGGATTCATTCTTTGCTACACGAGCCCACACTCTATCACTGTCAGTGGTCAACTCTGGGCTCCACCAGCCAATACCATGTTTCAGTTACTGGCCCTGTGTGGGTTCACATGCCCACACCATGTCGCTTTCACGTATCTACTCTGGGCAGCACCAACTAACACCAGGTCACTGCTGGGTCTCACACTGGGCAACTCCAGCCCACACTGTGACGGTCTCAGGGGCCCATTCCTGGCAGCACCAGCCCACACTACGTAACTGTCAGTGGCCCACTCTGGGTTACAGTAGCCCATGCCATGTCACACTCAGGGGCCAACTTCAGTATACACCTTCCCATGGCATACTGAAGGCAGAAACTCATTCCAGGCTCACACCAGCCCATTCCATAACGCTGCCAGCGGCCCTCACGCCGCTCCACAAACCTACAGCAAACCACGACAACAATCCCATTCCCGGCTAAACCAACTCCCCCCATGTCCATGTAACGTGCCCAACCCGGTCACCCAGCCCAAACCATTTCGCTGTTTAGGGGCTGTGCTAGACCAACCCAGGCCACGTCATTCTCAGAGGCTCAATCTGGGCTACACCAGGCCAAGCCATGTTGTCATCAGTGGCCCACTCCGGGTTACACCAACCCACGCCATCCTTCCACCAAGGTCCCACTCCACACAGAAGTGAGACTCCCAAGCCAGCCTTCACCAGACTAACTATTCTGCAGCCATGATATCTCTGATGATGCCACCACCGCTCGAAACCCCATCAAAGCCATTTCCTTTGATGACCTCTCTTTATCAGGTAGTTTTTAGAAGAGGGGGAAAGAAGAAAAATCAAGAACTGAAATGCAGACACAGTTGAATGTCCGTTTGTAAGTAACCACATCCGTATGCGTTGTGTCTGTTGGTATACATACTTCCGTCTGTGAGTATCTCTTTCTGCAGCTTTGTGAAATGCAGTCTCTGTTGTTTTGAACTCAATTCATTGAATTTGGGATCAAAGCCGATCCCCACCCTTGATCCCCCTTTCGGTTCCTGTTGTGTTTCAAATCGTACAATGCATCCCTTTTCTGGCCACCACACAGCACAGCACAATAGGCAGATTTCTTTTTTTTAATAAATATTTGTCAAATATGGTAAATCTTTCTGATTGCACGTCTGTTTCGTTGTTCAAAAAATGTCTTTAGATGTCCAGAGCATTTTTCCGTAGACCTAGCGATATTATTCCTGAGATATCACCACCACTGTCGTGTCTATTTGAAGACTTATCAATACTTTCACACTTATCTAAGTGACATTGCAAAACATTGCAAGGTAAAGAACATTGCAATACAATCTTCTTAAAAATATTATTCACTCAGCGTGGCTTGGATAAAGTTGCAGTGGAAATGCTGTTTGTACATTCTTTATGACGAATTATAGTCAAAAAGAAATCGTTTCCACGTTGCAGAGGGAGCTGCATTTTCTCTATATGACCAATTTCCACTCTGAGCGGGCTTCAGTGAAATTGCAATCCTCCCTGTATCTACGTGTGTGTCCGCCCGCGCACTGTCATTTGGATGGTGCTATGAACTGCTTCCCTCCCTCTCTCCCTCCCAGACACAATCCCTGATGGTTGACGCACTCCACCGCTGTTGATGCAGTAGAATGTGCAGGCCAGCCGGGGATTGCATCATTCGAAACATCACAGAGACTGTCAGACCAGTCACACTCAGAGAGATAGAGGCGAACACAGACACACAGATACAATCATTAATTTGTTGTTGATAACCTTAAACATCTGCAGGAGAGATACAATGAAACAAGTAAGAAAATGGGAAAGCGATGACAACCACCTTAGCATGACCTATAAAAATCTCCGCTTTCTTCACGGATGCTTAAGAAACCAGATATTACCATTCAATATCAATTATAAACCATCAATCACCAACCCAAAAGCTCAAGAGACAGCCAGACAAAATGGCTGCAGGATGATACAAGTCATGATAACAGATGCACACAACAGACTTCGCAGATAGCAATGATAAACTATGGGCCAAAGGTAATTAATAATAAATTTAACCAATAAGCAGTGGACTGCGAAGTTCCAACAGGCCATCACTATTGGAGAGTACAGAAGCAGATATAAGAAAAGAACTGCACGATATGAAAAAGTAACCAATCTAACACAAACTAAAGAAAACAAACTAACAGACACTTGTGTGAGAAACAGACTAAAGAGACAACTATCAGACACCGAGAAAGCCGCAATTACAACCACAAGGACGCAACAAAGACCACCTTCTTTGCAGCACCAGAATGCACATTGAAAACAAACGGATTAAAAGATGAAATGCAACACCTCCTCAGACAAACCATGGCACCCACAGTGATAACAAGAAGATAAACGAACACTTTGAATACAAAGGAGAATAAATCCCTTGAAAGACTGAGAAAGAACTCAAACATAGTAATAGTACCAGCTGACAAGGACCAAATGACAGTGGTAATAGACAGAGCATATGACATCCCAAAGGCTGAGAAACCGTTCACAGATACCGACACATACCAACAGAGCGAATCAGACCCGACAGCAGTAGTAACTAACAGAAATAACACAGGACAGAACTTGCAATGGAACAGACTCATAACAAAGCACCACTTACAAAATTTGAAAACATATGGTACGAACACACTGCAATTCTACGGGCTCGCAAAGACACATAAACCTGACACACGCCCTCAGATCCATTCAGTCCCTACTGAGATTGCCTTTGCTCAGACATGCCAAGGAACTACAACGAAGGTATCAACACCTCATTACTGGAGCTACGCACTCCATATACTTATCACAGGAATTTCTGGAAACATCAGCAACATGAAAATCGACAAATGTGAGATTATGGTCTCCATCGCCATTACGGCACTTTTTACCAATTTACATAACTTTAGCTAAAGAAACCACAGCAAAACCCTTGGACAACAAGAACAGACAAACCGACTATAAAACCATCAATAAAGACACCTTATTAAAACTGTGTCTGACCATGCATTTCATCTTCAACAGCCAGGTATATGTGCAAATCTCTGGGACACCTCTGGCTCTCATAGCTGAAGCAGTAATGCAAAATTCCGAACAGACAGCCGTCCTGCAGATCAAATCCAATCTACTGGTCAGGTGCATGGACGACATCTTTATGATAATCAAAATAGCTGAAATCGAGAACACACCCCAGAAGATAAATAGCATTTTCTCCGGAATCAAATTTATTAAAGAGGAGGAGAACAACCAACTCCCATTGCTCGATGTCATTGTTACAAGGGCACAGAATGTTGAATACACACCAGAAATACACAGAAAGACGACACACACAGCGATCAGATCCAAAATTATTACAGCAACCGCACGACCACCCGCCAGAGGAGCTGGATTAGGACCCTGCTGAAGAGAACAACAACACACTGCAGCAAACCAGAACTGCGAGGAGAGGAAGAATACCTGTACAAAGTATTTGCTAAAACGGATACCCCCACAGATTCCTCAATAGATGCATTGTGGACAAGCAACACCAAGAAGACAAGACACGACACCCTCCACCCCCACCACCACCACCCACTGGCTGCTCTCCCATACAGTTAAAAAAAATTGGAACTGACAAGACTGCTCTGACCACTAGGGGGTCTGGACAGCACACAAGTCGATAGCCGCACTCAGAGAGCAGCTCACCAGAATTAAGGACCTGATATCCACGAATGTAACTCACAAAATCACAATCACATTCTGATCCAAAACTCCACCATAGGAAAAGTTGATTGTTGACATTTTCGAAAAAAGGCAGGGCAAGTGATAAAGGTGTGAGCGTGGGAGCACTTTGGGAGTCGGCGATCAGAATTCAAATTGTTGTCAAATAGAAATGGAAAAAGGTAAACTGCACCTTAAAAAAAATAAACTTCCACATTGGAGGATGGCCAACTCCGATGTTATTGGACAACAAATTTCAAAAGTTGATTGGGGCAGATATTCGCAGGTAAAGAGGGAAGTTGAGGTTCTGGTCAAGAATAAGAAAAAAAAACATTTGTCAGTTGTCGACAGGATGGATCCAGTGAATCCCTCCCAGGGTATAAGGACAGTAGGTCAGAGGGAATCTTAAGAGAAGTATCAGTTAAGCAAAATGGGAATATGAGATAGCTTTGGCAAATAGGGTAAAGGAGAATCTAAAGGGATTGTACAAGTGCATTAAGGATAAAAGAGTAACTGGGCAGAGTATAGGGCCCATCAAAGATCATCAAGGTCGCCTATGGAGGGACATACTGGCACTGGAGCGTGTCCAGCCGAGTTTCACACGGATGATCCCTGGAATGGCAGGTCTAACATACGAGGAACGGCTGAAGATACTGGGATTGTATTCATTGGGGTTTAGAAGGTTAAGGGGAGATCTAATAGAAACTTACAAGATAATACATGACTTGGAAAGGTGGACACTAAGAAATTGTTTCCGTTAGGTGAGGAGACTAGGACACGTGGGAACAACCTTAGAATTAGAGGGGGTAAATTCAGAACAGAAATGCGCAGACATTTCTTCAGCCAGAGAGTGGTGGGCCTGTGGAATTCATTGCCGCAGAGTGCAGTGAGGCAAGGACTCTAAATAGCTTCAGGGCAGAGATTGATAAATTCCTGATGTCACAAAGAATTAAGGGCTACGGGGAGAATGATGGTAAGTGGAGTTGAAATGCCCATCAGCCATGATTAAATGGCGGAGTGGACTTGATGGGCCGAATGGCCTTACTTCCATTCCTATGTCTTACGGTCTTATGGTCTATGTGTGGAACCACTGGAGTTTTGTTTTAAAATAAAGGTTAGCTTTAGAGGGATGGCAGTGAAGGCAGTGCAATGTTCCTCCTGCAACATGTATGAGGTGAGGGATGCCATGGACATCCCTGCTGATTGCACTTGCAGGAAGTGCACCCATCTCCAGCTCCTCCAAGACCGTGTTAGGGAACTGGAGCTGGAGTTGGATGAACTTCGGATCATTCGGGAGGCAGAGGGGGTCATAGATCAGAGCTATCGGGAAGTAGTAACTCCAAAGATTGCAGATAGATGGGTGACAGTGAGGGGGACTGGGAGGAAGCAGCCAGTGCAGGGGACCCCCTGCGGCCGTTCCCCTCAAGAACAAGTATACCGTTTTGGATACTTGTTGGGGGGACGACTTACCAGGGGTAAGTGACGGGGCTCAGGCCTCTGGCACGGAGCCTGTCCCCGCTACTCAGAAGAGAAGGGTGGAGAAGAGCAGAGCAATAATAATTGGGGACTCGATAGTTCGGGGCACAGATAGGCGGTTTTGTGGGAACGAGAGAGACTCACGTTTGGTATGTTGCCTCCCAGGTGCAAGGGTACGTGATGTCTCTCATCGTGTGTTCCGGGTCCTTAAGGGGGAGGGGGAGCAGCCTGAAGTCGTGGTCCATATTGGCACCAATGACATAGGTAGGAGGAGTGCTGAGGATGTTAGACAGGCTTTTAGGGAGCTAGGTTGGAAGCTCAGAGTTAGAACGAACAGGGTTGTTGTCTCTGGTTTGTTACCCGTGCCACGTGATAGAGAGTCGAGAAATAGGGAGAGAGAACAGTTAAATGCGTGGCTACAAGGATGGTGCAGGAGGGAGGGATTTCGGTACTTGGATAACTGGGGTTCTTTCTGGGGAAGGTGGGACCTCTATAAACAGGATGGTCTGCACCTGAACCTGAGGGGCACCAGTATCCTTGGGGGGAGGTTTGCTAGTGCTCTTGGGGGGGGGGGGGGGGGGGGGGTTAAACTAACTCTGCAGGGGCATGGGAACCCAGACTGTAGCTTTAGGGTGCAGGACCTGGAGTGTCGGGAGGTTAGGAATATGGCATCAATCTTAAAGGAGGGTGCCTGTAAACAGAAGAGTGGCTTGAAGTGTGTATACTTTAATGCCAGAAGTATACGAAATAAGGTAGGTGAACTTGCAGCGTGGGACTTCGATGTTGTGGCTATTACAGAGACATGGCTTGATCAGGGTCAGGATTGGCTGTTGCAGGTTCCAGGGTTTAAATGTTTTAGTAGGGTCAGAGGTGGGGGTAAAAGAGGGGGGGGGGGGGTGTGGCTTTGCTTGTCAAAGATAGTATTACAGCGGTGGAAAGGAAGATGGACGAAGATTTGCCATCTGAGGTAGTTTGGGTTGAGGTTAGGAATAGGAGAGGTGAGGTCACCCTGTTAGGAGTCTTTTACAGGCCTCCTAATAGTCCTAGAATCGTTGAAGAAAGGATTGCGAAGATGATTCAGGAGAAGAGTGACAGTAATAGGGTGGTTGTTATGGGGGACTTTAACTTTCCTGATATTGATTGGGAAAGCTATAGCTCAAGTTCGTTAGATGGGTCAGTGTTTGTCCAATGTGTGCAGGAGAGTTTCCTGACACAATATGTAGATAAGCCAACAAGAGGTGAGGCCATACTGGATTTGGTTCTGGGTAAAGAACCAGGCCAGGTATTAGAACTAGAGGTAGGTGAGCACTTTGGGGACAGTGACCACAATTCGGTGATTTTTACTCTCGTGATGGAGAGGGATAAGTGTGTACTACAGGGCAAGAGTTATAGCTGGGGGCAGGGAAAGTATGATGCGTTGAGGCATGACTTAGGATGTGTGGATTGGAAAAGTAGATTCCAAGGCAAGAGCGTAATTGATATGTGGAACTTGTTCAAGGAGCAACTATTGAGTGTCCTTGATAAGTACGTACCTATCAGGCAGGGAGGAAAGGGTCGTGTGAGGGAGCCGTGGTTTAATAAGGAATTGGAATCCCTTGTTAAATGGAAGAGGGCGGCCTTTGTAAAGATGAGGCTTGAAGGTTCAATAGG
This sequence comes from Chiloscyllium punctatum, assembly GCF_047496795.1. Taxonomy (NCBI): domain Eukaryota; kingdom Metazoa; phylum Chordata; class Chondrichthyes; order Orectolobiformes; family Hemiscylliidae; genus Chiloscyllium; species Chiloscyllium punctatum. The sequence goes on from NC_092790.1 coordinate 16,207,272, forward strand.
GGCGATTGAGAGTTATAAGGTAGCCCGGAAGGACCTGAAGAGAGAGCTAAGAGCAGCAAGGAGGGGACATGAAAGGTCCTTAGTTGGTAGGATTAGGGAAAACCCTAAGGCTTTCTATAGGTATGTTAGGAATAAAAGAATGACAAGGGTAGGAATAGGTCCAATCAAGGATAGTAATGGGAAGTTGCGTGTGGAGTCTGAAGAGATTGGGGAGGCACTGAATGAATACTTTTCGTCAGTATTCACTCAGGAACAGGACATTGTTGTCGATATGAATACTGAGGCACGAATAAGTAGAATGGATGGCCTTGAGATATGTAGAGAAGAGGTATTGGAAATTCTGGCAAGGGTGAAAATAGATAAGTCCCCTGGGCCTGATGGCATTTATCCTAGGATTCTCTGGGAAGCAAGGGAGGAGATTGCAGAGCCATTGGCCTTGATTTTTGTGTCCTCTTTGTCTACAGGAATAGTGGCAGAGGACTGGAGGCTAGCAAACGTGGTTCCCTTGTTCAAGAAGGGGAGTAGGGATAATCCTAGCTCACTTCTGTTGTGGGCAAAGTCTTAGAGAGAATTGTAAGGGATAGGATTTATGCACATCTGGATAAGAATAATGTGATGAAGGATAGTCAGCATGGTTTTGTGAAGGGCAGGTCGTGCCTGACAAACCTTATTGAATTCTTTGAGAAGGTGACTAAGGAGGTAGATGAGGGGAAAGCGGTAGATGTGGTATATATGGATTTTAGTAAGGCGTTTGATAAGGTCCCCCATGGTCGGCCAGTGCAGAAAATACAGAGATATGGCATTGAGGGTGAGTTGGAGGTTTGGATTAGGAATTGGCTGGCTGGAAGAAGACAGAGGGTAGTAGTTGATGGCAAAGGTTCATCTTGGAGTGCCGTCACGAGCGGTGTTCCGCAAGGATCTGTTTTGGGACCATTGCTGTTTGTCATTTTTATAAATGACCTGGAGGAAGGGTTAGAAGGTTGGGTGAGCAAGTTTGCGGATGATACAAAAGTCGGAGGAGTTGTAGACAGTGAGGAAGGATGTGGCAGGTTACAGCGGGATATAGAGAAGCTGCAGAGCTGGGCAGAAAGGTGGCAAATGGAGTTCAATGTAGCTAAGTGTGAGGTGATTCACTTTGGTAAGAGTAACAAAAAGATGGGGTACTGGGCTAATGGTCGGATACTTGGTAGTGTGGAAGAGCAGAGGGATCTTGGTGTCCATGTACACAGATCTCTGAAAGTTGCCACCCAGGTAAATAGTGCAGTGAAGAAGGCATATGGCGTACTGGCTTTTATTGGTAGAGGAATTGAGTTCCGGAGTCCTGAGGTCATGCTGCAGTTGTATAAGACTCTGGTGGGGCCGCATCTGGAATATTGTGTGCAGTTTTGGTCGCCATACTATAGGAAGGATGTGGAGGCACTGGAACGGGTGCAGAGGAAGTTTACCAGGATGTTGCCTGGTATGGTAGGAAGATCCTATGAGGAAAGGCTGAGGCACTTGGGGTTGTTTTCATTGGAGAAAAGAAGGTTTAGGGGTGACTTGATAGAGGTGTACAAGATGATTAGGGGGTTAGATAGGGTTGACAGTGAGAACCTTTTTCCACGTATGGAGTCAGCTATTACAAGGGGGCACAGCTTTAAATTAAGGGGGGGGTAGACATAGGACTGATGTTAGCGGTAGGTTCTTCACTCAGCGAGACGTAAGTTCATGGAATGCCCTGCCAGTAGCAGTGGTGGACTCTCCCTCTTTATGGGTATTTCAACGGGCATTGGATAGGTATATGGAGGATAGTGGGTTAGTGTCGGTTAGGTGGGCTTTGATCGGCGCAACATCGAGGGCCAAAGGGCCTGTACTGCGCTGTATTCTTCTATGTTCTATGTTCTACCTCTCTTTCCCCTTGGCTTGTCTGAATGGGCCCAATGGGCTGACTGTGGTTCCCCTCTTTGAGTGACCTAACCATGAGAAGTGCGCAGCTCCCATACCAATAGCAGTCCATTCCCCCTACACTATTACATAGTTCCCCTGACACCTCTTTGTCGTGCCTTTGATCGTGAAGGCATGGTGATGATCCCACTGTGGACACAGCCAGTCTAGCCACTAAGAAGTCACAGGGACTGATTGTGATGCACTCCCTGGACTGTAGAAGCACGTTTACCCTGACTGCGGTCATTTTGATTGGGCGCCTGACTGTGGACAATTAGTGCCATACTAACCAAGCATCTTGCAGCAGTGTTTACTGTGGATCGGAATATAGAAGCCAAAGAACTTGTGGAAATAAATAGCAATATCCTTAAAAATGTCCATATTGTAGAGTATGATGCACTGGACATTTTAAGCTTAAAAATTGGATAAATCAATCAGATTTGGTTAGTGTACCCTCAAGCATTTTTGGGAACCTACAGACGAGGTAAGTTATCCTTTCTGAGAGATTTGTATCATCTATAGTCAGAGATGAGGTGCATGAAGACTGTAGTTGGCCATTGGCAATGATATCACTATTTAGGAAAGGTGAGAGAGAATATTCCAGGGAAGCAAAAACCAGTGAGCCTCTCATTTGTGGTGTGCATGTTGTTGAAGGGGTTTCTATTGAAGGGGTATTTGGATGTATTTTGAAAGGCAAGAGCTAAAAAGTAGTTGTCATAACGGCTTTGAGCGCATGAAATCGTGAGTCACTAAATTGACCGACTTTTTTGAAGAAGGGACGCAGAGAATTATTGAAGGCAGAGTGGTGGACATTGTCTGTATGAACTTCAGTAAGGTGTTCGACAAAACAATGCATGATAGACAGTTGAAAACAAAAAGTAAAAATCGTACGGAATACGAGGAGAATTGCCCACTTGGATACGAAATTAGTTTGAAGATAGGAGACTAGGTGCCGGAGGTTTGTATTTCAGACGAGAGACCTGTGACCAGTGGCGTGTCTCAAGGATCAAAACTGGGTCCACTGCTTTTCGTCCTTTATAGAAATGATTTGGATATGATTCATTTGGTTAATGAGTTGGCAGATGACAGCAAAATTGCAGGCGTAGTGAACAGTAACGAAGGCTATCACAGCCTACAACGGGATCGTGATCAGATAGACCAATAGCCCGAGGTGTGGCATTTATCACAAGTGGATAACTGTGAGATGCTGCATTTTCGAAAGGCATATCACCACAGAACTTATACATTTAATGGGAAGATCCTGGATATTGGCTGAATAAATATACCGTGGAGTGCAGTTTCATTTTTCCTGAAAAATGGAGTCTCAGGTATACAGGATAGTGAAGAAAGCTTTTCGGTTGTTTACCTTTTTTTGATCAGTGCGTTGAGGAGAGGCGTTAGGTGCCATGGTGTGGCGGTATACGACATGGTTAAGTCAGTTTTGGAATACTGCTTTCAGTTCCAGTGTCCATGCTATAAGAAGGATGTTGTGAAACTTAGACGGGAATAGAAAAGATTTATAAGGATTTTGCTAGGATTGAAGGTTTTGACCGATGGGGGAAGCTAAAGGAGCTATAGCTGGTTTACTTGGAGCGTAGGAGACTGAGAGGTGACCTCATAGAGCTTTACAACATCGTAAGGGGCATGGATAGATTAAATTGGCAAGGTTTTCACTTCTCCCCCCCCCCCCCCCCCCCCACGTTAGGGCAGATCAGAATCAATGGACATACATTTAGGGCGAGAGGGGAATGATATAAAAGGGACCTAAGATTATGGTGTGAATATGCAACGAGCTGACAGAGGTAGTGGTGGAGGATGGCATAATTACAACATTTATAAGCCATCCTGATGGGTACATGATAGGAAGTGTTTAAAGGGTATTGCGCATATATTGCCGCATTGGACCAGATTAATTTATCATGTCCGGTCAGCATGAACGAATTGGACCGATAGGTCTGTTTCTACCCAATATCCCATTCGTCCATCATCCCTGGAGGTGGTCTATAACTCAAGATGCTATAGAAATGTCTTCATTACAAGATTCTGAAACCTGTGGACATATCCTTCCATAGTACTGTCTCTCAGGCTCCCCCATGTACCGATGTCAAAACTCCCTCCCATTTGTTGGTATTTAAACCTTTGAGCTCTCTCTCTAACAGTGATATTCACACCCACAGCAGCCATTTCCATGGCACAATGGAGCTGTAAATGAATGGGAGCTGCACATCCGGTATCTTCCAGCATGGGCTGCACGTTTCTCACTCTGGGCAGCAATCTAACACAGTGTTACTGAGCAATGCACTGTGGTCGTGTCCACTGGTGCACATGCTGGGAAGGCAACTGCTCCAGGTTTACCTATCAATGCACAGATCTGGTTTGTACATTGTTCCCCTCTGGAAAGCTTGGTAGGTTGCATTGAGCAGGACACTACACTCGCAAATTTATCCATGCTGAACATGTATTTCATCTGGATTTTTGGTGTCTGGGTTAGATATGTGAGGTGGCTTAAGAATGTGATACAACTACCCATTTCAACTGTTCTGGCAATGGCTTTATTTTATGTTTTCATTATTGTGATTGGAAACTCTAAAGTCTGACTCCTTCAACTAGTCCCAAATGTTTCTGCAACTTGTTGTCCATTATATAGCTGCCCAGATGTAATGTGAATAATTGTTCTGCATCTTTCCCTGCAGAATTGGGTTCCATTGTTCAGGAGCTTAGAAGCGATAAGAAAAAAAAAGGCTCACGCTTTTGCTTACTTCCCGGTGCCCTGGTGTGCTGCATGTTGGGGACGGGTTTATCAGCAGCTAATAGACACGTCTTTGAAACTTGTTCTGTGCCTGTACACTGAACGCCAGAGTTAGCCATTCCCTGTTGATCATGTGTTCGGGAACATGAGTAATCCACACGACTATTAATAATTCAGGAAAGGGCTTTAACTTGGAGTTGAGTGGCGTTTGAGTTCATTCTGGATTTGGAAAGTTATTGGAAACGTTGGGGATGGTTTCCTGGAGATTGTGTTAAAGCCGATACGAACATACATGAGATATCCTTAGTGAGCAAGTTGAAGAAAAACCCCCAAAACCTTTATTTAAAATATAAGGAGCAAGAGCGTAACTAGGGAAAGAGTTGGCCCACTCAAGGACAAAGGAGGAAAGACATGAGTAGAGTAGGAGAAAATGAGTGCAATTCATAATTAGTACTCTGCATCGGAATTCCCTCGAGGAGAGGGACATGGCAGAGTTGAGGTCATGTATAGATCTGTCATTACTCGAGGTAAAGTTGACATAAGGAGGGAGGAAGTGATGTGTATTCAAAAAGACATTAAGGTGGACAAGTCCCCAGGTCAGAATGGGATCTGTCACAGGATGCTGATTGAAAGAAAAGAGAAAATAGCTGAGGGTTTTACAGATATCTTTGCAACATGCTTGATAACCGGGGGGTGGGGGGTGGGGGACAGAGGACAGGAGAATTGCTAATATTTCCCCTTGTTTAAGAATGGTAATAGGGAAAATCCAGGTAATTGCAGACCTGACGTCAGTGGTAGGGAAGCTATTGGAGAAGATACTGGGTGATAGAATATGTACCTATTTGGAAGAAGATGGGCTTACCGTTGTAGATAGCATGGTTTTGTTTCAGGAAAGGTCATGTCCTAAAAGCCCAATAGATTTATATGAAGATGTGACAAAGTTGATTAATGAGGGAAGGGATGTAACTGTCAGATACCTGCATTTAGGATGGCGTTTCATAATGTTCACCATGGAAGGCTGATGAAAGTGAAGTCGCATGGGGTTCAGGGTGTTCTAGCTATTTGGATTGTGAACTGGTTGGGCAACAAGAGTCAGACAGTAGTAATGGAAGGGAGCTTCTCGAAGTGGAGACCTGTGACCAGTGGCGTCCGAAAGGGATCCGTGCTGAGACTGCTGCTGTTTGTCTTGTGCATAAATGATTTGGAGAAAGGTGTAGGTTGCCTCATTAGGAAGTTTTCAGACACTGAAGTTGGTGGAGTATCACATAGTGAAGGAACTGTCAGAGAATACAGCTGATTATAGATAAATTGGAGAATTGGGCAGAGAAATAGTGGATACAGTTCAATCCAGCCAAAAGCTGGGTGATGCAGTTTGGAAGATGCAATTTCAGAGCGATCTCTGTAGTAAATGGAAAAGTCATGGGAAATTAATGTACAGAGATATCTCGGTATTCAGGAACACTATTCCCTGAATATAGCAATGAATGGCAGTAGAGTGACAAGAAGGCATAATGCAAGCCTTCCTTCATCAGACGGGGTATTGCATTACAACAGTTGGCTGGTCATGTTGCAGTTGTGTAAAATTTTGGTTTGGCCACATTTGGAATGCTGCATATAGTTCTGGGGGTTGCCAAATTACCAAAAGCATGTGGATGTTTTGGAGAGAGTGCAGAGGAATTTCGCCTGAATGTTGCCTTGTATGGGTGGGGCGGGGGAGAAGGCGTGATAGTTATGAGTAGATTTTGAGTAGATTACGATTATTTTCGTTGGAAAAAAAAGGAGGTGGGGGCATGATTAGGGCCTACAAACTCAAGAGAGTATAACAGGGTGGTTAGCAAGAAATATTTTTCAGAGTGGGGGATTCCCTTTCTCTGGGTCCCGAGTTCAAATTGAAAGTGGAAATATTTAGTGGAGATAAATAATTTAGTGGAAAGTTCTCCACGCAGAGATTTGTGGGTGCCTAGAATACACTGCCAGTGGAGGTGGTATGGGCGGAATTGATAGCGTCATTTAAGATATATCGAGACAGATTCATGAGTGGACAGTGAGCAAAGGGATACAGATCATTAGAAAATATTTGGCAGCTTTAGACAGATGATCTGGATCGGTGTCAGCTTGGAGGGCCAGAGAATCTGTTCCTGTGCTGTAGTGTTCTTTGCTCTAAGAGCAGAAAATTAGGTTACCCACTCTCTGTGAGTCACTCATGGTAACTGTAGATAAAGCATCTAAGTTGGCAACATGACCAGCAAATGGAGCAGAGGCTGCAGAGAGAGGAATCTCTGTACATTGGAATGAGAAGTCACAATTAGATTAGCCATGGTGTTATTGAATGGGAAATCAGAATTGAATGGCCCACTCATGCAACTTAAACATACATTTCTGCTTGTAACAAGCCCGTTGCCCTTCTCTCCAAATATACTATACTGGTGGGGAGTGAGTCACCGCCTCCTGTTCCTGGGTTACAGGATCCTGGGGGATCACCAGACTCCAGATTTTCCTGCATCCCACTCTCAAGAAGTTGAATGACTGCCTCCTGTTCCCGTGTACGAGGTTTGCGAAAGTAGATGTCCTCCTCTTGCTACTGAGTAACAGGCTCCAATAGTTGTCTTGTCTGCTGTTGCTCGTGTGGAATGGGACTGAGGGACTGAATGGCCTCTTCACTTGCGTTTCAGCTTGTATTGACTGAAATCCTTTCTCTTGTTTCTGTGAACTAGTCTCAAAATCTGAATGATGTATTATTATTTTTTGTTTCCCTCACTGCAGTTGGACAACAAACTGACTAGTTGTGATTTTGTATGGCAAATCTGAGAAGCTGAATAGCCTCATCCTGTTCCTGTGTAACAGGCTCAAGAGGCTGAAATACCTCCACTTTTCCCTACGTTAGATGCTCAAGAGGCAGAATGGACGACTCCTGTCCCTCTGTAATAGTTTCCAAAGGCTGAATGGGCTCCTCCTGTCCCTCTGTAATAGGCTTGAGGAGCCAAATGGCATCTTCCTCTCCCTCTGTAACAGGACTGAGACAATAAATGACACAGCAGCCCATGCATTATGAGCAGCCGGTAAACTGTATCAGACGGTGGTCACTCCCTTCTCAGTTACATTCGCAGAATCAATGTAATATACTCCAAGTGTCCTCTCAGTAATAACTTCTGCAACTGCATTAACAATTCCCAAAGTTTTGAATGATTCCCTTTGCAAAATGTGCCAACATTCAAGTTTTCCACCTCTTCAAGTGGTAATAGGTTAGTGTGGGTTGAATGGACTCATACTATCCCTCTCTGATACTTACATGGGGATAAAATTACTCCACCGGTATTCCTGAGCCGCAACCTTAATGTTCTCAATGATGATTTGATGTTTTTAAAATAAGAAGCAACATTAACCAAAGTCATTAGCAATAAAAAGTTGTTACCCCTGGTTTGTGATCTCTGAAAATTTTCCCAAAGCCATTTTATATAGCTGCTGTGTCATTTCATTCCTGTCTCCGATTATGAACAGAGTGGGATACATACGTACGTACAGTATTCTCCCAAATCCAAGGAAGAAAGATTAAAAAGATTGAAAGATATATACTCATCCCTCAGCAACCCTCATACATTCTATCCAGACTGAGTAGATTTTCCCTTTTATTGTGTTATAGGAAGTGTTGTAAGGAAGGGGTTAACTGAACCTGTTTGTTTTATGACTGTGATTAATTTCTGTCTCCATGGATTCTACGTATCCAATGGGGATTGGCGTTTCCATCTATCATGATAACTGAGCTCCATTCAATGTGTTATCAAAATTGTATGAGCAGGACCATCACAGACAGCACTAACAGGGATCAGCAGCTCCAGACAGAGAGGGAAGAGACATCATAACCTGAGAAAACTAGACTGGAATGTTACAACAATGGACCAGAATCTGAGAACGTCAGACGGGAATGTTATAACAATGAACAGGAAGTTTTCTGGGGCTGTTTGGATTATTGTGACGTATTATGACCGGTTTTCATTAGCACCGCGGATCTATTACACACTAATGGTTATTCATTATTTATACTATCCGATCCTGGCTATCATTGGTGTCCCTGGTAAGTCTCACTGTCCAGAAAGTACTTCTAAAATCAATATTTAACTGCAGTATGGTTCGTTTCATAACACTGCAATCCTTGCTGCTGTTATTGTTCTAGATGAGGCGCTGAGCCCCAGTATTCACTCTACAAACCAGTACTAACTGCATCAGTGCACTTATTCATTAGCTCTCTGGGTCTTTGCTTCTCGCAGTGTCCCTTGTGGGTCTTTCTGTTGTTCTATTAAGTTTCAGCTGTTAACCACGATTCTTTGATAACTTCCCTTATTATTTAAATGTTGTGAGCAGGGCGATCACTGTCTTCTTTGCTGGTTGCGATCTATATTTCCTTCATCTGACTCGATCCCATTCTTGGCCAATATCTGAGGCTGAAACAGACGAATCACAGCTGTGGTGGTCCCTTTGGGCATAAAATGATTTCTGGCACAGTAACCTGACCATTCCTAATTTTAACGACTGACACCTCCGGAATGTAGTTCAGTGGATTACCCCATCTGCTATTTGAACCTTGACCTATGAAATGCAGTCCTAATGTTTTCAGTAATCTGCTTCTGACACTCCCAGTTCAAACGTGTGGAAGCAAATCTGATTGAATACTCCATGGCCCGTATTCTAACTCAAACCCAAATCCCATCCATCCACCATTTCTCTGTGCACTAACCTATATTGTTATTGTGTCTGGCAACGCATTCACTTTAATGTTCTCAGCACCACATCACATCGATCCATGAAACTTCATCAATCTCGCTTTGTCTATTACCCAAAACTCTGCTGGTTGTTCAGCTTTAAGCTGTTCCCTCTCAAACACCAATTTCCACGTAAACCACCGTCATGCCCGATTTCCCCAAATCTCTCCCTCTCCTTCTCTCTCCACCTTTCTCTTCACATTCTCTCTCTCATTCTCTCCCCCACCACCCCACGTCCCCCCATCCCACACACAGTGAGAGACACGCACCGCTCCTTGCCTTTTACTCATGCAATGGAGATATAGAGACGAAATGTTGTGTGATCATCATTTACTGTCCCCCATTGCATAGTCGTCAAATTTTCCAGATTCAGACAGTTATCTACTGCAAGTAGTTCCAACAAACTAGGAAGGGTTCACAATTGTACCTTTGCTAGCCAGGTAGTCCAGTTTTTTTTAACAATACACGAGTAAATTTTGCATGCTTCCCCAGGCTGGACTGTCATTTTGTCTCCGTGTAATATGTTTGGGCTGATTCTGCGACGCAAATTCAGAATTTGGTATGACCAACCATTTCAGCTGATCTGCCAATGCCTTTGATCATCTTCTCCTTCTTGTGATTGGACGCTCCAAGTTCTCAGTTCTCCAAGTAGTCCCACACCCCAGAACTTTTGTCCATATTTACACACCATGTCTCAGCTAATTAAATGACTCTTTAATGTGAATCTCGCTGTCCCTCTGTGTCTGTCCCTGGACTTGGTTCTTCAGCTTCTCGTATAGAGAATGTTGGCACTGCGAAGCTCAGAAATAATGAAATGTTTTGTGTCGAGCTGTTCACTTTTTGACGTGTGATAAATGGTCCTCCAAGTTGGACAGTGGGTTTCAAAAGTTTTGGTTCACATCTTCGAAACTTGGTCTGTGCCAGCCAACAAATGCCTGTGATTGACCCTCTCAGCTGATTGTGTGGTCAGTACAACAGCAAAGACACTCGGGTGTTATTGTAAAGGACCAGACATCTAGCTTGAAGCTGATGGGCTTCTGACTGACTCGTGTTTTTAAAAAGATTGGTGGAGGTGTTGTGGATGGTTTGTTGAAGGTTGTGCTGTGAGCTGATGGAGACATCCTGGGCGAGTGGAGGATATGGTTCCCAATTGGGGATGGAGCATGGGGATTGTAGTTACAACATCTGGGTCTGTAACATGAACAAGAAATGCAGCAGAAGCTGCAGAGAGAGGAAGCTCTGAAACTAGAGAGTGAATGCACGTGGAGAAAGCGATCTGCCATAACCACCCCAGGCTTTCCAAGAACAGCTTTCCAAGCTGCACTTAACGCAGGAGCAGAGTGCAAAGGTCCCTGAAAAAAAAATAAGGAACTGGTCACGGAGCGGTGTCACCTCCTTCAACATGACCTGCAGCTTCACACCATGTGGAGGTCGGTGCTGCCAGTGGCTGTTTGGATCACAGTTTCATTCAGCTTCTATGATCCAAACCTTGCTAGTCAGGAGTGGGTGACAATCCTTCAACTCCCAGAATGTCGCCCACTCGTTGGTGGAAGATATATTTGATGGATGATTAAGTACAATGTTTTCTCCCTCTGAAGGGAGCGGTCGGACGTATCCTTGTATTCCCAGTTTAAAGTGATTCCCGAAGGTGTGTGCTTCTATAGTTTCCCGTGATGCCCGTATAAATGTTGAGACGTAGAGGAACCGAAGACGCTGTCACTCCATTAAAAAAAAACCGAAAGAATTGAGGATGCTGTGAATCAGAAACAAAAACCAAAATTTCTGGGAAAGCTCAGCAAGTGAAGTAGCATCTGTGAAGAGAGCTGTGAATTAATGCTTTCCTGATCATGAACTGTCCCCATGACTTGCCCGGACTTGTACTACCTGTCTATCTCCTTTTCCACCTATCCACTCCACCCTGTCCTCCTTGACCTATCACCTTCATCCCCTCCCCCACTCACCCATTGCACTCGATGCTACTTTCCCCCCACCCCCACCCTCCTCGAGCTTATCTCTCCACGCTTCAGGCTCACTGCCTTTATTCCTGATGAAGGGCTTTTGCCCGAAACGTCGATTTTGAAGCTACTTGGATGCTGCCTGAACTGCTGTGCTCTTCCAGCACCACTAACCCAATTAATGCTTTATCTCGAGTCGCTCTTTCACAGAACTAGAGCTTCCTTTTCAAATCTTTCCCGTTTAACTTGTGCCCATTTGTCTGCCACGCCCGTTGTCTCTTTACCCTATTCATGCCCATCATGATTTTAAAAACCTCGATAAAGTTACCCCTCAGCTTCCGACGTTCCAGGGAAAATCGGCCCAGCTGATTCAGCGCCTCCATTTAGCTCATCCCCTCCGAACCTGGCAACATCCTTATAATCTTTTCTGAGCCATATCAAGTTTCACAACATCCTTTCTTTGGCAGGGAGAATAAAATTGCACAAAAGTGCCCCAAACGTTGCCCTGTCCAGACACAACATCACTTCCTAACTTTTATATTCATTGCCCTGACCAATAAAGTCAGGCATACTGAATGACTTCTTCATTACCCTGTTTACCGGACAACCTGTCCAACTCCAAGGAACTATAAACTTATACTCCAAGATCTCTTTGTTTGGGAAAACTTCCCACGATCTAACCATTAAACGTATAAGTTCTGCCCTGATTTACTTTTTTCAAAATGTGACACATCACTTTCTTCTGGTATAAACTGTCACTATTTGGCCCATCTGATCAGGGTCCCATTATACTGTGATAACATTCTTCACTGTCCAAACTCCGTCAATATTGGTGTCATCTGTAAACTTTATAACCTTTCTTCCTGTATTCTCATTAAACTCATTTCTATAAATGACAGAAATACCACAGAATCCACCTTTGATTCCTGTGTTACAGTGCTGGTCAAAGGCCTCCAGTCCGAAAAGCAAGACCCATTACCACCTTCTGTTTCCTATCTTCAAATGAATTTTGTATCGAAATAGGTAGTTTTCTACGTATTGCATGTGATTTAACTATTTTAGCCACACTATCCTGAAGAGCCTTGTTGAATGCCTTGCTATAATTCATTGACATCCAATCTCTGAAGTCGTTGCCAGACACGACGGACCATGCAGGGAAATAAAATGCGAAAGAACTTAATTTTTCACGTGGAAAGAGGCCATTTAGTCCAGCACAAATAGGTGATCTCTGAGCCAAGGAATAGGAGAATAGAACAGCTTCACGTTTGCTTAGAGGGATTGAATAGAGGTCGGGGTTTCGATTCTTCAGGACTGTGACTGACTCAGGTGAAGGGTGGATGTGTACAATCCACATAGTTTGCACAGCAGCAACAGTACCAACATGCTTGCAGGGACACTCGGACGGACTGTGGGAGAGGATTTACACTGGAGTGGAAAGGAGATGGGAAACAAAGCTGGGAGACAGGATTCAAGGAAACACAGATGGAAATGAAATTGGAAAGTAGAAAGCAAAGAAAGGCAGAGCAAATAAGCGTATCAAGATGTATACAATTTTTCAGAGAGAGGCCTGGATTGTTGTGAAGGTGGAATTGATGCCATGGTGAAAAAGGTATTGGAGCAGGAAGTCTCGACATGGACTCAGTCTGCATGCGGATAAGAAGCGATGAGGGACAAAATGCTATCGTGAAGTTCTTCATGATCTCAGAACAGTACTAATGACGTAGGAGATACTCCCAAATTAGAGATGCATACAACGAGGATGCCACAGTGATCATCATTTCAACTTACATAAAGACTGGCAATCCAAAAGCGTAATAATACTATGGCAATTAATTTCTGGACTGTGCATAAGATGGGGTTTAAACCAGGAAAGATGACCTTATATTGGGTTTCTGTAATGGTGAGGGTTTAATTAAAAATCTCGTGATGAGACATGCTTCGGGCAAGGTGACATGATATGACATAATTGTTCATTGGGGTAGAAACTTGTGTGTTTCCATCCAAAACCATGATCTAAATCCAAAGAAAAGGAAATCACAAACATGTGAGTTGTCTAAAATAGACGATGTAACTTCATTAGTATGCACAACAGTGGATAGGCAATGGTTAGTATTTAAGGAATGCATGCATACATTGTAAGAGCAATACCTTAGTTTTGGAAGAAATAGCACAAAAGGAATATTGGCTCAACCATGGCTAATAAAAGAAATTGATAATTTTATTATCATCAAAGCGAAGCCATATAAAGATGCTAGAGAAAGTAGCATGCGTGAGACTTAGGAGCAGTACAGAATTTAATAAAGAAGGTACAAGATGTTGTTTAAGAGGGTAAAAACAAAGTATGATAAGTAAATTTGCAAGGTACATAAAAGTTTGACTATGGGATCTCCCAGAAGTATGCAAAAAAAAGTAATGGAAATTATTTTCAAGACTTTTCATTATAACAGTCTGAAATAAGTTAAACTGATAATGATACAAGGAAATGACAGAGCAGTTCACCAACTACCTTAGTGCTGCTTTAACCAAAGAATACAAAGATAATTTCCAAGAAATGCTAGGGAGATAAGGCTATATAGGGAAGGAAGCATTGAAGGACACTAATATGAGAGGGAACAGTGATGGAGAAATTAATCGGAATGAAATGATGTGAAATGACATTGTGTTCGAACTCTTACTGATCATTCATTATTTGCATTTATTCTTTTATCAATTTTGGTTTGGAGATAAAGATGATTTATATACTTTGGCATACTTTGAAATAGCTTGTGGCAAAAGGAAAAGAACAAGCAGGTGCTTGTGTTATGAATGAATGTCTACTGTGCTGACATCAGCCAAAGCCTCTACATTTAGAAGCAGTCCACCATTCCCAGCAACCTCGCGTCTCCATGGAGAAAAAATATGGCCCCTGGGATAAAGACCGTCGTCTTGATACATCCTTCCCCTCAGCACTCTACCGCCAACCAACCACATCAACATATTGCATGTGTTTTGAAGACAATGGGCCGCGATGAACATCAGGGAGTAGACCATCACAGAGACGAAGCAACACTTCTGACGTCTTGACGATGCAGACTGAACCCTCTAGTCAACGTTGTGTAACATACTGCCTTCACTTCTTTCTAAAAAGAAATTGACAGGTTATATATTATGTTATAATCTACCTGCCAAACTATTACCAGTTGACTTCCGAAGAGGAAGGCGAGGCATTGACTGAATATTTTTCGTCAGTATTCACAGGAAAAATGACAATGTTGTTGAGGAGTATACTGGGATTCAGGCTACTAGACCAAGCAGGAATGAGGTTCATAAGGAGGGGGTGTTATCAATTCTGGAAAGAGTGGGAATAGATAAGTCACCTGGGCTGGATGAGATTTATCCTACGATTCTGTAGGAAGTCCGTGAGTAGTTTGCAGATCCTTCATCTTTGATCGTTATGTCGTCATGTCCTTCAGGAATAGTACCAGAAGACTGGAGGAAAGCAAATGTTCATATGGGGAGTAATGACAACACTGGTAATTACAAAACAGTGAGCCTTACTTCTGTTGTGAGCAAAGTTTTGGAAAGGGCTATAAGAGATAGGATTTAAAATGATCTAGAAATGATTAATTTGAATAGGGAGAGCCAACACGGTTTTGTGAAGGGCAGGTTTTGCCTCACGAATGTCATTGAGTTCTTTGAAAAGATGACCAAAATGGTGGATGAGGTAAACGATTTTCTGTGGTGGAAATGGATTTCAGGAAAGCGCTTGATGAGGTTCCCCACTTTTGGTTATTGTAGAAAATAAGGAGGCATGATATTGAGGGTGCTTTAGTCGTTTGGATCAGACATTAACTTGTTGTAAGAAGACACCTAGTGGGCGGTTGATAGGAAATGCTCATCCTGGAGTTTAGTTACCAGTGGTGTACCCCAAAGATGCTATCTGGGGCAACTACCGTTTGTCATGTTTACAAATGACCTGGATGAGGGCATGTAGCTTGGGTTAATAAGTTTGCAGATGACACCAAATTCAGTGGAGTGGTGGACAGTGCTGAACGATGTTGCAGGTTGCACAGGGACATAGATAAGCTGCAGACTGGGCAAATGGAGAAGCAAAGAGAGGTGTCTATCCCTGAAATTTGACACTCAGGTTGGTCGGGCTTTTAAGAAGGCATACGATGTGTTAGCTATATTAATAGAAGGATTAAATTTCGGAGCTATGAGGTCATGATGCAACTGTACAAACTCAGATGCAGCCACACATAGAGCATTACGTAAAATTCTCGTCGCTGCTTTATGGGAAGAATAGAGTCATAGAGATGTACAGCATGGAAACAGACCCTTCGGTCCAACCCGTCCATGCTGACCAGATATCCCAACCCAATCTACTCCCACCTACCAGCACCCAGCATATATCCTTCCAAACACTTCCTATTCATATACCTATCGAAATGCCTCTTAAATGTTGCAATTGTACCAGCCTCCACCACGTATTCTGGCAACTCATTCCGTACATGTACCACCCTCTGCATGAAAAAGCTGCCCCTTAGGTCTCTTTTATTTCTTTCCCCTCTAACCGTAAACCTATGCCCTGAAGTTCTGGACACCCCAACCCCAGGGAAAAGGCTGTCTATTTATCCTATCCATGCCCCTCATAATTTTGAAAACCTCTGTAAGGTCACCCCTCAGCCTCCGACGCTCCAGGGAAAACAGCCCCAGCCTGTTCATCCTCTCCCTGTAGCACAGATCCTCCAATCCTGACAACATTCCCTGTAAATCTTTTCTGAACCCTTTCAAGTAACACAATATCTTTCCGATAGGAAGGAGACCAGAATTGCACACAATATTCCAAACGTGGCCTAACCAATGTCCTGTACAACCGCAATATGACCTCCCAACTCCTATACTTAATACTCTGACCAATAAAGGAAAGCATACCAAACGACTTCTTCACTATCCTATCTACCTGCAACTCCACTTTCAAGGAGCTATGAACCTGCACTCCAGGGCCTCTTTGTTCAGCAACACTCCCTAGGACCTTATCATTAAGTGTATAAGTCCAACTAAGATTTGCTTTCACAAAATGCAGCACCTCACATTTATCTGAATTAAACTCCATCTGCCACTTCTCAGCCCATTGGCCCATCTGGTCCAGATCCTGTTGTAATCTGAGGTAACACTCTTCACTGTGCACGACACCTCCAATTTTGGTGTCATCTGCCAACCTACTAACTGTACTTCTTATGCTCACATCCAAATGTGGAAGCATTGGAAAGGGCGTACTGGAGATTTAAAAGGAATTTGCCTAGAACATAGAACATAGAACAATACAGCAAAGAACAGGCCCTTCGGCCCACGGTGTTGTGCTGAACATTTGACCTCGCTTAAGCACCTATCCATGTACCTATCCAATTGCTGCTTAAAAGCCACCAATGATTTAGACTCTGCCACTCCCACAGGCAGCGCATTCCATGCCCCGACCAGTCTCTGGGTAAAGAACCTACCTGAAATTTATGTCTAATATGGAAGGAAGGTCTTATGAGGAATTGTCGAGAGACCTGAGGCTGTTTTCTTTAGAGAGAATACGTTTAAGTGCTGACTAAACAGACGCATCCACGATGATCAGAGGATTCGAAGGTGTGCATAGTGCATTCCTGAAGAAGGGCTTATGCCCTAAACATCGATTCTCCGCTCCTCGGATGCTGCCTGGTCTGCTGTGTTTTTCCAGCACCACATTTTTCAACTCTGTGCATAGTGAGAGCCAATTTCCCCAGAACGTGATGGCTAGTGTGAAGGTACATAGTTCTAAATTGTGGCATGATACATATAGGACTCA
Organism: Chiloscyllium punctatum; assembly: GCF_047496795.1. Taxonomy (NCBI): domain Eukaryota; kingdom Metazoa; phylum Chordata; class Chondrichthyes; order Orectolobiformes; family Hemiscylliidae; genus Chiloscyllium; species Chiloscyllium punctatum. Next base: position 16,224,468 of record NC_092790.1, read on the forward strand.
TGTCAGAGGTAGGTTCTTTACTCAAAGGGCGTGGAATATCGTACCTGCAACAGTAGTGGACACACTAGCATTAAAGGCATTTCTGTGGTCATTGGATAAAAATAGGAATGATTACATCATCGTGGTGTTAGATGGGCTTCAGGTTTGTTTCTCAGGTCAGCACGACATCGAGGGCCTAATACTTTGTACTGCGCTGTATGTTCTATGTTCTGTGTTCTATGTTATGACTTTACCTGACTATGTCCATTTGCATGTTCTGCACCTTCTATTCTTGACTTAAATTCCTGCTTAACGTAGAATCGTCGCCAAATTAGTTGCAATACATCTGTTCCATCACTCCACATCATTGATATAGATTTTACCAGTTATTTTACTGTCATCTGTCGTTTTGGCTGCAATATTTTCGATCCCCTCATCCATGTAATACAATACATTGCAAATATTGCCCGCTTGAAACTCTGTCACTCATACGTTGCTAAACAAAAAAACTGTCTAACTATTCCAACTTTCTGTATTTTGTTGGCTCATCAATCCGCTATCTAAGCTGAACAATTACTTCTAACCCCATATTGGGGATAAATCTTTTGTGCAGCACATTATTCAATGATTTATTTTGAAGTCCAGATTAATTACTTCTGCAGGACCCCCATTATTCACTTGCATGTAGCATCTTTAATGGACTCAAACAAATAATTCAAACATGATTCATCCTTTATAAAACCATGGTGACTCTGATCGATTGTGGTTTGTCTTTCCAAATATCTTGTTATTAATTGCTTCATAATGGATTCAAATAATTTGTCTCCAATCCCAATAGTTTTCACTCCAATTTTTATCCCTCAGTTTTAGGGACTAGACCAGACGCCCTCAAAATATTTAAGAAAGTATCACAGAATGTTTTAATTCTTTTAAATGGAGATGTGAAATGCGTGTTCCCAATGTGATGTGACTGGTCCAACTTTCCGACATTAAGCAAAACACAATTTATTTAAACACCATAGTTAAAATACAAGCAAAGGAAACAAAAATTAGAATGACTTTTCCAATGAAATAAAAATAAGTGAATAAATCATGCAGTATCTATTTCGAATTAACTGTACAAACATAGCAACATTCTAGAAAACATTCTTTGGCAAAAAGTTAAATTCAGACACAAACGTTCACGTGCAGTATTCCAATCTGGGAGGAAGAAACATCGAGCTCAAATCATCCAACCCTTTTGAGTCCACAAAAACTTCTGACGTTACTGAAAAAAAGAAACAAAACCCAGAAATATGGAGCCGTGAGAGCCAGCACACCCATTCAGGTTGTTTCAATTGTTCTCACTTCAAAAACAGCAAGAAGGCCTTACAAGCTGTTCACTTAAGTCATCTTCAAGTAGATCGTTCCACACTTCTGTTTTAAATGTCTCTTCAGTTAAAACCAAGACGAAAATGCCCTTTTCAAAATGACAATATCATCACATAGAGTCATAGAGATGTAAAGCATGGAAACAGACCCTTCAGTCCAATCCGTCCATGCCAACCAGATATCCCAACCCAATCTAGTCCCACCAGCCAGCACCCGGCCCATTTCCCTCCAAACCCTTCCTAATCATATACCCATCCAAATGCCTCTTAAAAGTTGAAATTGTACCAGCCTCTACCACTTCTTCTGGCAGCTCATTCCATACACCTACCAAATCTGTGTGAAAAAGTTGCCCCTTAGGTCTCTTTTATATCTTTCCTCTCTCACAGTAAACCTATGCCCACTAGTTCTGGACTCCCCGACCCCAGGGAAAAGACTTTGTATATATATCATATCCATGCCCCTCATAATTTTGTAAACCTCTATAAGGTCACCCCTCAGCCTCCGATGCTCCAGGGAAAAAAGCCCCAGCCTGTTCATCCTCTCCCTGTAGCTCAGATCCTCCAACCCTGGCAACATCCTTGAAAATCTTTTCTGAACACTTTCAAGTATCACAATATCTTTCCGATAGGAAGGAGACCAGAATTGCACACAATATTCCAACAGTGGCCTAACCAATGTCCTGTACAACTGCAACATGACTTCGCAACTCCTGTACTTAATACTTTGATCAATAAAAGAAAGTATACCAAACGCCTTCTTCACTATCCTGTCGACCTGCGACTCCACTTTCAAGGAGCTATGAACCAGCACTCCAAGGTTTCTTTGTTCAGCAATACTCCCTAGGATCTTGCCATTAAGTTTAGAAGTCCTGCTAAGATTTGCTTCCCAAAATGCAGCACCTCACATTTATCTGAATTAAACTCCATCTGCCACTTCTCAGCCCATTGGCCCATCTGGTCAAGATCCTGTTGTAACCTGAGGTAACCCTCTTCGCTATCCACTACACCTCCAATTTTGGCGTCATCTGCAAACTTACTAATTGTACCTCTTATGCTCGCATCCAAATCATTTATGTAAATGACAAAAAGTAGTGGTTCCAGCACCGAACCTTGTAGCACTCCACTGGTCACCGGCCTCCAGTCTGAAAAACAACCCTTCAGCACCACTCTTTGTCTTCGACCTTTGAGCCAGTTCTGTATCCAAATGGCTAGTTCTCCCTGTATTCCATGAGATCTGACCTTGCTAATCAGTCTCCCTTGAGGAACCTTGTCGAACACCTTACTGAAGTCCACATAGATCACATTTGCTGCTCTGCCCTCATCAATATTCTTTGTTACTTGCTCAATAAACTCAATCAAGTTCTGCTTCTAGTATATCGAATGTTGGCACTGCGAAGCTCAGAAATAATGAAATGTTTTGTGTCGAGCTGTTCACTTTTTGACGTGTGATAAATGGTCCTCCAAGTTGGACAGTGGGTTTCAAAAGTTTTGGTTCACATCTTCGAAACTTGGTCTGTGCCAGCCAACAAATGCCTGTGTTTGTCCCTCTCAGCTGATCGTGTGGGCAGTATAACAGCAAAGACACTCGGGTGTTATTGTAAAGGACCAGACATCTAGCTTGAAGCTGATGGGCTTCTGACTGGCTCGTGTTTTTAAAAAGATTGGTGGAGGTGTTGTGGATGGTTTGTTGAAGGTTGTGCTGTGAGCTGATGGAGACATCCTGGGCGAGTGGAGGATATGGTTCCCATTTCGGGATGGAGCATGGGGATTGTAGTTACAACATCTGGGTCTGTAACATGAACAAGAAATGCAGCAGAAGCTGCAGAGAGAGGAAGCTCTGAAACTAGAGAGTGAATGCACGTGGAGAAAGCGATCTGCCATAACCACCCCAGGCTTTCCAAGAACAGCTTTCCAAGCTGCACTTAACGCAGGAGCAGAGTGCGAAGGTCCCTGGAAAAAAAACAAGGAACTGGTCACGGAGCGGTGTCATCTCCTTCAACACGACCTGCAACTTCACACCATGTGAAGGTCGGTGCTGCCAGTGGCTGTTAGGATCACAGTTTCATTCAGCTTCTATGGTCCAAACCTTTCTAGTCAGGAGTGGGTGACAATCCTTCAACTCCCAGAATGTCGACCACTCGTTGGTGGAAGATATATTTGATGGATGATTAAGTACAATATTTTCTCCCTCTGAAGGGAGCGGTCGGACGTATGGATTAGAGTGATTCCCGAAGGTGTGTGCTTCTATAATTTCCCATGATGCCCGTATAAATGTTGAGACGTAGTGGAACCGAAGAAGCTGTCACTCCATTAATAAAAACCGAAAGAATTGAGGATGCTGTGATTCAGAAACAAAAACCAAAATTTCTGGGAAAGCTCAGCAGGTCAAGTAGCATCTGTGAAGAGAGCTGTGAATTAATGCTCATGAACTGTCCCCATGACTTGCCCGGACTTGTCCTAACTGTCTACCTGCTTTTCCACCTATCCACTCCATCCTCTCCTCCTTGACCTATCACCTTCATCCCCTCCCCCACTCACCCATTGTACTCTATGCTACTTTCCCCCCACCCCCTCCCTCCTCGAGCTTATCTCTCCACGCTTCAGGCTCACTGCCTTTATTCCTGATGAAGGGCTTTTGCCCGAAACGTCGATTTCGAAGCTACTTGGATGCTGCCTGAACTGCTGTGCTCTTCCAGCACCACTAACCCAATTAATGCTTTATCTCGAGTCGCTCTTTCACAGAACTAGAGCTTCCTTTTCAAATCTTTCCCGTTTAACTTGTGCCCATTTGTCTGCCACGCCCGTTGTCACTTTACCCTATTCATACCCATCATGATTTTAAAAACCTCTATAAAGTTACCCGTCAGCTTCCGACGTTCCAGGAAAAATCGGCCCAGCTGATTCAGCGCCTCCATTTAGCTCATACCCTCCGAACCTGGCAACATCCTTATAATCTTTTCTGAGCCATATCAAGCTTCACAACTTCCTTTCTTTGGCAGGGAAAACAAAATTGCAAAGAAGTGCCCCAAACGTTGCCCTGTCCAGACACAACATCACTTCCTAACTTTTATATTCATTGCCCTGACCAATAAAGTCAGGCATACTGAATGACTTCTTCATTACCCTGTTTACCGGACAACCTGTCCAACTACAAGGAACTATAAACTTACACTCCAAGATCTCTTTGTTTGGGAAAACTTCCCACGATCTAACCATTCAACGTATAAGTTCTGCCCTGATTTACTTTTTTCAAAATGTGACACATCACTTTCTTCTGGTATAAACTGTCACTATTTGGCCCATCTGATCAGGGTCCCATTCTACTGTGATAACATTCTTCACTGTCCAAACTCCGCCAATATTGGTGTCATCTGTAAACTTTATAACCTCTCTTCCTGTATTCTCATTAAGCTCATTTCTATAAATGACAGAAATACCACAGAATCCACCTTCGATTCCTGTTTTACACTGCTGGTCAAAGGCCTCCAGTCCGAAAAGCAAGACCCATTACCACTTTCTGTTTCCTATCTTCAAACGAATTTTGTTTCGAAATAGGTAGTTTTCTACGTATTGCATGTGATCTAACTAATTTAGACAGTCTATCCTGAAGAGCCTTGTTGAATGCCTTGCTATAATTCATTGACATCCAATCCCTAAAGTCGTTGCCAGACACGGCAGACCGTGCAGGGAAATAAAATTCGAAAGAACTTAATTTTTCAAGTTGAAAGAGGCCATTTAGTCCAGCACAAATACCTGATCTCTGAGACAAGGAGTAGGAGAATAGACCTGCTGCATGTTTGCTTAGAGGGATTGAATAGAGGTTGGGGTTTCGATTCTTCAGGACTGGGACTGACTCAGGTGAAGGGTGGATGTGTACAATCCACATAGTTTGCACAGTTATCATCAAAGCGAAGCCATATAAAGATGCTAGAGAAAGTAGCATGCGTAAGATTAAGGAGCAGTACAGAATTTTAAAAAAAGTCCAACATGTTGTTTAAGAGGGTAAAAATAAAGTAGAGAAATAAATTTGCAAGGTACATAGAAGATTGACTATGGGATCTCCCAGACGTATGCAAACACAAAGTAATGAAATTTATTTTCAAGACTTTTCATTACAACAGTCTGAAATAAGTTAAACTGATAATGATACAAGGAAATGACAGAGCAGTTCACCAACTACCTTAGTGCTGCTTTCACCAAAAATTTCAAAGATAATTTCCAAGAAATCCTAGGGAGATAAGGCGATATAGGGAAGGAAGCATTGAAGGACACTAATATGAGTAGGGAACAGTGATGGATCAGTTTTGGTTTGGAGCTAAAGATGATTTATATACTTTAGCATACTTTGAAACAGCTTGTGGCAAAAGGAAAAGAACAAGCAGGTTTTTGTGTTGTGAATGAATGTCTACTGTGCTGGCATCAGCCAAAGCCTCTACATTTAGAAGCAGTCCACCATTCCCAGCAACTTCGGTCTCCATGGAGAAAAAATATGGCCCCTGGGATAAAGACCGTCGTCTTGATACATCCTTCCCTTCAGCACTCTCTACCGCCAACCAACCACATCAACATATTGCATGTGTTTTGAAGACAATGGGCCGCTATGAACATCAGGGAGCAGACCATCACAGGGACGAAGCAACACTTCTGACGTCGTGACGATGCAGATTGAACCCTCGAGTCAACGTTGTGAAACATACTGCCTTCACTTCTTTCTGAAAAGAAATTGACAGGTTATATATTATGTTATAATCTACCTGCCAAACTATTACCCGTTGACTTCCGAAGAGGTAGGCGATGCATTGACTGAATATTTTTCGTCAGTATTCACAAGAAAAATGACAATGTTGTCGAGGAGTATACTGGGATTCAGGCTACTAGACAAGGCAGGAATGAGGTTCATAAGGAGGGGGTGTTATCAATTCTGGAAAGAGTGGGAATAGATAAGTCACCTGGGCTGGATGAGATTAATCATACGATTCTGTAGGAAGTCCGTGAGTAGTTTGCAGATCCTTCATCATTGATCCTTATGTCGTCATGTCCTTCAGGAATAGTATCAGAAGACTGGAGGTAAGCAAATGTTCATATGGGGAGTAATGACAACACTGGTAATTACAAACCAGTGAGCCTTACTTATGTTGTGAGCAAAGTTTTGGAAAGGGCTATAAGAGATAGGATTTAAAATGATCTAGAAATGATTAATTTGAATAGGGAGAGCCAATACGGTTATGTGAAGGGCAGGTTTTGCCTCACAAATCTCATTGAGTTCTTTGAAAAGGTGACCAAAATGGTGGATGAGGTAATCGATTTTCTGTGGTGTATATGGATTTCAGGAAAGCGCTTGATGAGGTTCCCCACTTTTGGTTATTGTAGAAAATAAGGAGGCATGATATTGAGGGTGCTTTAGTCGTTTGGATCAGACATTGACTTGTTGTAAGAAGACAGCTAGTGGGCGGTTGATAGGAAATGCTCCTCCTGGAGTTTAGTTACCAGTGGTGTCCCCCAAAGATGCTATCTGGGGCAACTATCATTTGTCATTTTTACAAATGACCTGGATGAGGGCATGTAGCTTGGGTTAGTAAGTTTGCAGATGACACCAAATTCAGTGGAGTGGTGGACAGTGCCGAACGATGTTGCCGGTTGCACAGGGACATAGATAAGCTACAGAGTGGAGAATGGAGAAGCAAAGAGAGGTGTCTATCCCTGAAAGTTGACACTCAGGTTGGTCGGGCTTTTAAGAAGGCATACGATGTGTTAGCTTCTATTAATTGAAGGATTAAATTTCGGAGCTATGAGGTCATGCTGCAACTGTACAAAACTCAGATGCAGCCACACATAGAGCATTACGTACAATTTTCGTCGCTGCTTTATGGGAAGAATAGAGACATAGAGATGTACAGCATGGAAACAGACCCTTCGGTTCAAACCGTCCATGCTGACCAGATATCCCAACCCAATCTAGTCCCACCAGCCAGCAGCCGGCCCATATCCTTCCAAACTCTTCCTATTCATAAACCTATCCAAATGCCTCTTAAATGTTGCAATTGTACCAGCCTCCACCACGTCTTCTGGCAACTCACTCCGTACATGTACCACCCTCTGCATGAAAAAGCTGCCCCTTAGGTATCTTTTATATCTTTCCCTTCTCACCCTAAACCTATGCCCTGAAGTTCTGGAATCCACGGCCCCAGGGAAAAGACTGTCTATTTATCCTATCCATGCCCCTCATAATTTTGTAAACCTCTGTAGGGTCACCCCTCAGCCTCGGACGCTTCAGGGAAAACAGCCCCAGCCTGTTCAGCCTCTACCTGTAGCACAGATCCTCCAACCCTGACAACATTCCTTGTAAATCTTTTCTGAACCCTTTCAACTATCACAACATCTTTCCGATAGGAAGAAGACCAGAATTGCACACAATATTCCAAAAGTGGCCTAACCGATGTCCTGTACAACCGCAATATGACCTCCCAACTCCTATACTTAATACGCTGACCAATAAAGGAAAGCATACCAAACGCCTTCTTCATTATCCCATCTACCTGCAACTCCACTTTCAAGGAGCTATGAACCTGCACTCCAGGGCCTCTTTGTTCAGCAACACTCCCTAGGACCTTATCCTGCTAAGATTTGCTTTCCCAAAATGTAGCACCTCACATTTATCTGAATTAAAATCCATCTGCCACTTCTCAGCCCATTGGCCCATCTGGTCCAGATCCTGTTGTAATCTGAGGTAACTCTCTTCACTGTCCACGACACCTCCAATTTTGGTGTCATCTGCAAACTTACTAACTGTACTTCTTATGCTCACATCCGAATGTGGAAGCATTGGAAAGGGCGTACTGGAGATTTAACAGGAATTTGCCTCGAACATAGAACATAGAACATAGAACAATACAGCAAAGAACAGTCCCTTCGGCCCACGGTGTTGTGCTGAACATTTGACCTCGCTTAAGCACCTATCCATGTACCTATCAAATTGCTGCTTAAAGGCCACCAATGATTTTGACTCTGATACTCCCACAGGCAGCGCATTCCATGCCCCCATCACTCTCTGGGTAAAGAACCTACCTTAAATTTATGTCTAATATGGAAGGAAGGTCTTATGAGGAATTGTCGAGAGACCTGAGGCTATTTTCTTTGGAGAGAATAAGTTTAAGTGCTGACTTAACAGACGCATCCACGATGATCAGAGGATTTGAAGGTGTGCATAGTGCATTCCTGAAGAAGGGCTTATGCCCGAAACGTCGATTCTCTGCTCCTTGGATGCTGCCTGGTCTGCTGTGTTTTTCCAGCACCACATTTTTCAACTCTGTGCATAGTGAGAGCCAAATTCCCCAGATCGTGATGGCTAGCGTGAAGGTACATAGTTCTAAATTGTGGCATGATACATATAGGACACATGTCAGAGGTAGGTTCTTTACTCAAAGGGCGTGGAATATCGTACCTGCAACAGTAGTGGACACACTAGCATTAAAGGCATTTCTGTGGTCATTGGATAAAAATAGGGATGATAACATAATCGTGGTGTTAGATGGGCTTCAGGTTTGCTTCCCAGGTTAGCACGACATCGAGGGCCTAATACTTTGTACTGCGCTGTATGTTCTATGATCTGTGTTCTATGTTATGACTTTACCTGACTATGTCCATTTGCATGTTCTGCACCTTCTATTCTTGACTTAAATTTCTGCTTAACGTAGAATCTTCGCCAAATTAGTTGCAATACATCTGTTCCATCACTCCACATCATTGATATAGATTTTACCAGTTATTTTACTGTCATCTGTCGTTTTGGCTGCAGTATTTTCTATCCCCTCATCCATGTAATACAATACATTGCAAATATTGGGGGTTTGAAACACTGTCACTCAAACGTTGCTAACCAAAAAACTGTCTAACTATTCCATCTTTCTGTATTTTGTTGGCTCACCAATCATCTATCTAAGCTGATCAATTACTTCTAACCCAATATTGGGGAGAAATCTTTTGTGCAGCACATTATTCAATGTTTTTTTTTTGAAGTCCAGATGTATTACTTCTGCAGGACCCTCATTATTCACTTGCATGTAGCATCTTTAATGGACTCAAACAAATAATTCAAACATGATTCATCCTTTTTAAAACCATGGTGACTCTGATCGATTGTGGTTTGTCTTTCCAAATATCTTGTTATTAATTGCTTCATAATGGATTCAAATAATTTGTCTCCAATCCCAATAGTTTTCACTCTACTTTTTATCCCTCAGTTTTAGGGACTAGACCAGAGCCCCTCAAAATATTTAAGAAAGTATCACAGAATGTTTTAATTCTTTTAAATGTAGATGTAAAATGCGTGTTCCCAATGTGATGTGACTGGTCCAACTTTCCGACATTAAGCAAAACACAATTTATTTAAACACCATAGTTAAAATACAAGCAAAGGAAAAATAATTAGATTGACTTTTCCACTGAAAAAAAAAGTGAATAAATCATGCAGTCTCTATTACGAATTAACTGTACAAACATAGCAACATTCCAGAAAACATTCTTTGGCAAAAAGTTAAATTCAGACACAAACTTTCACGTGCAGTATTCCAATCTGGGAGGAAGAAACATCCAGCTCAAACGCGTCCAACCCTTTTGAATCCACAAAGACTTCTGACGTTACTGAAAAGAAGAAACAAAACCCAGAAATATGGAGCTGTGAGAGCCAGCACACCCATTCAGATTGCTTCAATTGTTCCAACTTCAAAAACAGCAAGAAGGCCTGACAAGCTGTTCACTTAAGTCATCTTCAAGTAGATAGTTCCACACTTCTGTTTTAAATGTCTCTTCAGTTAAAACCAAGACAAAAATGGCCTTTTAAAAATGACAATATCATCACATAGAGTCATGGAGATGTAAATCATGGAAACAGACCCTTCAGTCCAACCCGTCCATGCCAACAAGATATCCTAACCCAATCTAGTCCCACCAGCCAGCACCCGGCCCATATCCCTCCAAACCCTTCCTAATCATATACCCATCCAAATGCCTCTTAATAGTTGCAACTGTACCAGTCTCCACCACATTGTCTGGAAGCTCATTCCATACACGTACCACATCTGTGTGAAAAAGTTGCCCCTTTGGTCTCTTTTATATCTTTTCCCTCTCACTCTAAATCTATGCCTTCTAGTTCTGGACTCACCGACCCCAGAGGGAAAGACTTTGTCTATTTATCCTATCCATGCCTCTCATAATTGTGTAAACCTCTATAAGGTCACCCCTCAGCCTCCGACGCTCGAGGGAAAACAACCCCAGCCTGTTCAGCCTCTCATAGAGTCATAGTCATAGAGACGTAAATCAAGGAAACAGACCCTTTGGTCCAACCCGTCCATGCTGACCAGATATCCTAACCCAATCTAGTCCCACCTGCCAGCACCCGGCCCATATCCCTCCAAACCCTTCCTATTCATATACCTATCCAAATGCCTGTTAAATGTTGGAATTGTATCAGCCTCTACCACTTCTTCTGGCAGCTCATTCCATACACCTACCACATCTGTGTGAAAAAGTTGCCCCTTAGGTCTCTTTTATATCTTTCCTCTCTCACCCTAAACCTATGCCCACTAGTTCTGGACTCCCCGACCCCAGGGAAAAGACTTTGTATATATATCATATCCATGCCCCTCATAATTTTGTAAACCTTTATAAGGTCACCCCTCAGTCTCCGACGCTCCAGGGAAAACAGCCCCAGCCTGTTCAGCCTCTCCCTGTAGCTCAGATCCTCCAACCTTGGCAACATCCTTGTAAATCTTTTCTGAACACTTTCAAGCATCACAATATCTTTGCGATAGGAAGGAGACCAGAATTGCAAACAATATTCCAACAGTGGCCTAACCAATGTCCTGTACAACTGCAACATGACTTCGCAACTCCTGTACTTAATACTTTGATCAATAAAAGAAAGTATACCAAACGCCTTCTTCACTATCCTGTCTACCTGCAACTCCACTTTCAAGGAGCTATGAACCTGCACTCCAAGGTTTCTTTGTTCAGCAATACTCCCGAGGATCTTGCCATTAAGTTTAGAAGTCCTGCTAAGATTTGCTTTCCCAAAATGCAGCACCTCGCATTTATCTGAATTAAACTCCATCTGCCACTTCTCAGCCCATTGGCCCATCTGGTCAAGATCCTGTTGTAACCTGAGGTAACCCTCTTCGCTATCCACTACACCTCCAATTTTGGCATCATCTGCAAACTTACTAATTGTACCTCTTATGTTCTCATCCAAATCATTTACGTAAATGACAAAAAGTAGAGGTTCCAGCACCGAACCTTGTAGCACTCCACTGGTCACCGGCCTCCAGTCTGAAAAACAACCCTTCAGCACCACTCTTTGTCTTCTACCTTTGAGCCAGTTCTGTATCCAAATGGCTAGTTCTCCCTGTATTCCATGAGATCTGACCTTGCTAATCAGTCTCCCATGGGGAACCTTGTCGAACACCTTACTGAAGTCCACATAGATCACATCTGCTGCTCTGCCCTCATCAATATTCTTTGTTACTTGCTCAATAAACTCAATCAAGTTTTTCAGACATGATTTCCCACGCACAAAGCCATGTTGACTATCCCTAATCAGTTCTTGCCTTTCCAAATACATGTGCGTCCTGTCCCTCAGGATTCCCTCCAACAACTTGCCCACCACTTAGGTCAGGCTCACCAGTCTATAGTTCCCTCGCTTGTCTTTACCGCCCTTATTACAAAGTGGCGCCACGTTTGCCAACCTCCAGTCTTCCGGCACCTCACCTGTGACTATCAATGATACAAATATCTCAGCGAGAGGCCCAGCAATCACTTCTCTTGAATCATCAATATGTAAGGATAGCCTCGTTTTTAAATCCCTCTGTCTTACTCGACGTGTTTGCTAAAATACGTCCTTATACGTACAGTGGGCGGCACGGTGGCACAGTGGTTAGCACTGCTGCCTCACAGCGCCTGAGACCCGGGTTCATTTCCCGCCTCAGGCGACTGACTGTGTGGAGTTTGCACGTTCTCCCCGTGTCTGCGTGGGTTTCCTCCGGGTGCTCCGGTTTCCTCCCACAGTCCAAAGATGTGCAGGCCAGGTGAATTGGCCATGCTAAATTGCCCATAGTGTTAGGTAAGGGGTAAATGTCGATGTAGGGGTATGGGTGGGTTACGCTTCGGCGGGGCGGTGTGGACTTGTTGGGCCGAAGGGCCTGTTTCCACACTGTAAGTAATCTAATCTAATTTGTTTGTCCCGAAGAGTGCAAACATTCACTACTACATTCTATTTCAATGTGTTTATTCTTGCCACGAAACGCCTCCAACTTTTTTCATCGATGTCTCAATAGTGCATCAGCAATTATGGTTTATTGTCCTGCCACAAGTACAAATTTCGAATTTTAAGGCTGAAATAATAAGCTCCATCGAAAAAGTCTGGAATTTTTTACCTTAAATTTCTCCAAGAATTTTAATGGGTTATGATGAGCATAGCTGAAAATGTGTTGCTGGAAAAGCGCAGCAGGTCAGGCAGCATCCAAGGAACAGGAGAATCGACGTTTCGGACATCAGCCCTTCTTCAGGCTGATGCCCGAAACGTCGATTCTCCTGTTCCTTGGATGCTGCCTGACCTGCTGCGCTTTTCCAGCTGAATATGTGTTGGTCTCCATTTCCTCATTGAGAATCATTTTTTAAGATAATAATATGCAGAGATATATTCAGATTCTTTTTCTGTGTTGGCCATTTGGTAGAATTGCTGTAGATTTTCATCTTTTTGCTGTAACTTGGTTAATTTATCTCAGCTATCTCTTCCCAGTTTGTCTCAACCATCTCATCAAACAGAGTCTCTGCTAATTTCACTTCAACTTTATCTGTACTCTTTGATCTCTCCTGTTTCAACTGGTGACTGTGACATTGTCACCAAACAGTCAGGAAAACTTCTAGGATATGTGTCCATCAATAATTCAGTTGCCTGATTTTCCATTGGCTTTTCAACTACAGTAGGCAGCACTCCTACTGGTGAATCAGCAATATCATTAGCAAGGACAAATTGCATTCCTGGAACTGAGACTTTGTCCTCTACTCCTCCCACAACTTCTCCACTCTTCACTGGACACTCTAACCTCACTTCTCACAATTCAGTGTTTCTTGTCTCAACATGAATTCCTGTTACCAGTACCTTTTCTAGCAATCGTCCGTCAGAGGTACATGTCACCTCATCTTTCAGCATCACCGATTTAGAGGATCTTTGTATCTCTTAATATTGTAACTGCTTAGTAACAGGAAACAAATGGTAATGGTTGATGGCTGCTCTTGTGAATGGAAAGTTGTTTTAAGTGGTGCTCTGCATGGCTCAGTGTTGGGACCTCTGCTGTTTGTTTTATACATTAAGGATTTGGACTTGAATGTGGTGGGCAGATTTGTGAAATTTGCAGATGACACAAAAATTGGCCATTTAGTGGATAGTGTAGAGGATAGCTGTAAGCTCCTCATCACTCAAATTTAAATATTGACAGGGCTGTGCTGACAAAGTCCATGATGGGAACTCGTTTCATTCTGGAACTTCCCGAGAAGGAGTCAGTGACATATCCATCATGTGCTAGAGTGCTGTTTTCTAATGTATTCACAAAATGACACAGGCCACCTCTGTCTAGTGATGTGAACACATTGGTTCTGTCTCTACAGCGGAAGGAACAGACAAGTTTCCATAAATATTAAGGAATCGGGTGATTGCACTGAAACACACACAGGCACGTGCACAGGGTAACACACAGATACACACAGACACTTACACATTTACGCACACAGACACACGTAATAAATCACATACAAATACACATGCAGACGTACAATCAAGCACACAGAGACACATTCAGAGTCACGCACAGATACGCCCAAACATACCCACAGAATTAAACACACAGTCACGCACACAGAAACGCACACACACAGAGTCGCAAACAGATACACGTGCAGAGTCGAGGACACAGACATACACACAGGGACACACACACAGATATGCACACTGACATACACTGAATCACACAAACACATACTTACACAGAGTCTGCATACAGATACACACACAGACTCACACAAAGTGACACAGATGCACACACAAGGTCATGCACACAGACACAGGCAGAAATATGCAAAGTCGCACACAGACACTGTCACGCACACTGATACACAAATTGAGTCACACACAGATACACACACAAAGTCATAATACAAATACACAATCACACACAGACACGCACGTCGATTAACATGCACAGATGCACAGAGTCACACATGCAGACGCACACTCAGATATGCACACAAAGTCAGGCACACAGAGTCATGCACAGATACACATAGGCACAAACACAGAGTCACACACACAGAGTCAAACACAGACCCGTGCATGGAGTTACACGAAGGGAGTTAAGCACAAATACACACGAATATGTACACTGAGACACGCACACAGATACTCACATTCAGAGATGCATGCACAGTTATACACAAAGACACACACACTGAGTCACACAAATATATACACACAGAGTCACACAATAGATACACACAAAGACACACACTGAGTCACATAGATAAGCATAAAATGTCATGCACAGATATACAGACATGCACAGAGCCACACACACAGATACACAAGCAGGGTCACGCGCAGATACACTCACAGACATGCACAGAATCACACATACAGATTCACATACACAGATACACACACGGTCACACACAGACACATAAATAGTCATGCACACAAATAGTCACGCAGAAAGTCATGCACATGGATGCACACACAGAGTCATGCACAAGTCTCGGGTGCACACGCAAAGTCAGATACACAGGTACACAAAGACATTCACAAAATTATGCACACAGATACACACCCAGAGTCATACACTCAGATACAAACAGATACATACATATGCACAGTTACACATACACGCAGATGCACAGGATGATAAACATGGATACACTAACAGAGTCACGCATACACGTAAACACAGTGTTTCTTAATCAGACACACAGTAAGATCCACGCAGACAGAGCCTTGCACACAGACACACACACACAGAGTCACACGTACAGACACATACATGGAGTCATACACAACACGTACAGAAAGAGTCATGCACACAGACACACATTAAGTCATGAACACAGATAGACACGCACAAAAGTACAGACGTTTGAAGACAAACAAGGAAAAGTAAACTCTGCAAAGATTGTTGTCCAAATAATAGTTAAACTCATGGCAAAAATGGAAAATGAGATTGTCACAAATGCTATTCCACAACAAGGTTATTCTGCTCACACAAACAATTGGTATTTTTTTTTCCTTGGGACAGTTTGATTTAGCTAAAGGTAGTGGGGAGATTCCAATGAATCGTCCACAGGAATCCTCCACGCGAGGTAAAGACGAGTGTTGGCTTTTCATCTCGCATATGTGTTGTCAGGAGAAACAAGCAAATAGAGTGAGGAACAGGCTGTTCATTTTCAGGCAGTTTTTTATTTTTTCCTTCTCTTAGCTGAAACCTACATTAATTTAATTCGACCCAAAACTGGACCATGTGAGGTATCCTTGAAAATTATTTGGATTGTATGACTCCATCCTGGTTCCCTCCTCGATGTTGGAGCAATTTATAATTTGAAAATATGCTCATCTGTGTTATCCTAATTTTTGCCCAATAAATTCCTGACTTCGTAATGTCTGTGTTAAGAGGAAAACATTGTTTTCTTAAAATTGAATCCTTAGTTCTGGTCTCCCATACCCATGGAAAAGTCCATCAGCTCTATTCTCGATTGACTGTTCTGAAGATCTTATATGTTCAATATAAAGAACCCACGCTAACTTATCTAAAGTTGTACGTCTTTGTAGAGGTTTATAAAATCATGAGCGGGAGAATATAGTGAATAGAAAAGGTCATTTTTCCCACAGTGGGCGAATATGAAACCAGAGGGCTGATGTTTAAGTTTGGAAACTAAGATAAAAATGGGACCTAAAGGCAGCCATTTCACAGTGAGTGTGGTTTGTGTATGGAATGAGCTGCCAGGAGAAGTCGGGGAGGCTCATCCAGTTGCAAACTTTGAAGTCATGCATAAAATCCGTAGTTGACCATATTTGCACGTCTGCCCTCATCAATAATCCTCGTCACCTCTTCAAACATTCGATAGGTTTGTGAGACATGACCTTCCCTTTACAAAACCATGCTGCCTGTCACTAGAAAATATCAATTTTCTTCCAAATGTGGAAGTACCTTGTCCCTCTGTATCTTCAATGACTGCAGATGCTGTATCTTCGCCAAGAGCTTCCCAACCACAGACGTCAGCATCGCCAGACTATAATTTTCTAGATTATCCCTGCTTCCTTTTCTTAAAGAAGAAAACGACGTTGGTTAATCTCCAATCCTCTGGAACCATATCTGTAATCAATAAGGATGCGAAAAATACTGCTATTGTCCCAACTATTTCTTCTATTGCCTCTTTCAGTAACCTGGAATAGATCTTATCTTGCCCTGGGGAACTGTCTACCTTAATGCAATTTAGGATACCGAAAATTCTTCCTTCAATTTATTGACATTCTTTAAAATATTCACAGTCATCCCTGACCTTCATATGAGTCACGTCATTCTCCTTAGTGAATACCGATACAAAGTACTCATTAAGGATTTATCACATTTCCTGTGGCTCCAAGCAGAGGTTCTCACCTTTGTCCTTGAGTGGGCCTATTCTTTCCTTGCTACGCCGTTTCTTCTAATAATGCATAAAAACCATAGGATTCTCTTTGACCCTGCCTGATAAAGATAGTTCACGGTCCCTTTTAGTCTTCCTAATTCCACATTTAATTTCCTTCCTAATTTCTCCATACTTCTCAAGAGCTTCCTCAGCTTGTAGCTGTCTCGACCTTTTTCTTTCCTTTGGACTAAGATTACAATTTCCTTTGTTATCCACAGTTCCTGGATCCTGCTTTTCCTATCCTTCAATTTTGCAGAGACATTATTACCCTGCTCTTTAATGAACTGGTCTTCAAAAACATCCCACATGCCAGATGCAGATTTACCCTCAAATGACTGCTTCCTATCCACATTCCCAAGTTCCAATCTAAATTGGGTATAATTTACACTTGACCATGTGAGCATCCTCACACGACGGCCATGTCTGTCCTTGTCCAAGACTACTCGAAATCTTATGGAGTTATGGTCACTGAGCCCAAAATGCTCTCCTACTGAAACATCGATCAACTGTCCTGGCTCATTCCCTAATATCATGTCTAGTGTAGCCACCTCGCTGTATGGATTTTCAATGTACTGTCTAAACAAGGCCTCCTGGACATATCTATCAAATTGCTCTCCATCCGAGTCCCTGTCTCCGAGGGAATTCCAGTCAATAATAGGAAAATTGAAATCACCTATCATAATTCCACTGCTTTTTTCACACCTGTCCTGTATCTGTCAGGATATCTGCCCCTTTATCTCCCATGGGCTTTTTGGGAGGTCGACAGAAAACTCCCAAAATTGTGACTTCACCCTTTTTATTCCTGGGATACACCCATAATGCCTCACTATTGATCCCTCCAAAGTGTCCTCCACTAAAACAGCTCTGATGTGATTCCTAATCAGCAATGCAATTCACACAATACTTTTTTTTGTCTTTTTGTAACGTTTAAATCAGTGATATCCTGGAATATTCAACTGCCAGTCCTGTTCCTATTTAACAATGTCTCCATAACAGCAATAACATCATATTTCATGCAGTAATCTGTGCCTTTGGTTCATCTGTCTTACCTGGTCTACATTTTGCATTGAAGTAAACACACTCCCAACATCCAGTCATTCTGAGCCCTACGACGTCCCTCTGCCTGCCTGATAGACAACATAAAATAGCCTGTACCTTTATAGATGGGGTGAAGAGGGACCTGGACATATATAGGAGAGAGTGAGGACTGCAGATGTTGGAGATCAGAGCTGAAAAATGTGTTGCTGGAAAAGTGCAGCAGGTCAGGCAGTATCAAAGGAGCAGGAGAATCGACGTTTTGGGCATAAGCCCAGAAGGGTCGATTCTCCTGCTCCTTTGATGCTGCCTGACCTGCTGTGCTTTTCCAGCTGCACATTTTTCAGCCCTGGACATATATAGCAAAGATTATTGACGTTCTCGGAACAAATTGGGACAGCAGCAAATATCACAGATGAGTTTCAGTGTCGGATCTGTCGACAGGAGGAGGTGCGGCAGGGTGGCTCCATGAGTCCTTCCTGTGAGGTGGTCGAAACGATGTGTTGTGAGCCCACCCTCTTGCCCACCAAGACCACGGGGATTCCATTCGTACTGACTCCTCACAACAGGGAAATGGCTTTAGGTCGACGGATTTTAAATTGTACCAGTTGGAAACGGATTTGGCAGTCAGTTTAAAGTGAGAACTGCCCTTCACTGAACATTGCTCCTTGCTCGCTGATGGGACATTGATGTTTCAAAATCTCCACACGTGTCGTACCGGTCTCCACCCCCCCCACCCCACCCCCGCCCAATGACCTGAGGAGGTAGGTGAGGGAATGGATATTGGGCATTCCACCACTGGGCAAAGACACAAAACATTAACTTCACTTTTAGTCACAAACTCTACTTCCTTCCCAAGTATTTCAAACTCCTGAGTCACAAACATCTAGGAAGGAATAAGACTGTTCAGAACCTCAAGTCTACATTTTATCCTGGAATGTTTTATGTCTCTGTATTGTCTAGGTCATCAAACCTGTCTGCACCCACTTCTATCATATCGCCAGTCTACAGCTCTGCCTCACAATCATCATTGATCCTTTGTAAATTTCACATTTTACATCTCCAATTCTCCTCTAACCATGCTTCCAGAGATATCTTTCTTTTTTAATCACAAATTTATTCATTTTTTCTACAGTTACTTCATAAAACGGTCTCTTTATCAGAGTAGTAATGTCTCTGGACGGGTAATTCAGAGAAACAGTTTGTGACTCAAAAGACATAGCTTCAGGTTCTAATGCAGGCAATGACAGAACTAAAATTCGAATGACAAAAATTGGAATGAAACTTTATTTCCCTCGTGGCAGTAATAAAGCATCAGGAAATATTTTACTGAGGCCGATTCACTCATGGCCTTTAGTAAAGATATTTAACGTTACTGGAGATGGGAAGAACTTCAGATGCTGAAAGTCAGAGTCAATAAATAGTGGAGCTGGAAGGCCGAGGAGGTCAGAGAGCATCGGAGGAGCAGGAAAGTCGACGGCTCCTCATCGAAATCGTTGACTTTTCTGCAACTCCAAAACGTTGAATCTATGGTCCTCCAAAAATGAGGTTGAACAAAGAACATGGAACATAGAATTTACAGTGCAGTACAGGTTTTTCGGCCCACAAAGTCGTGCCGATCTGTGAAACCAATCTAAATTCCATCTAAACTACACTATTTCATTACCATGCATATATTTTTCCAAATACCAGTTAAATCCCCTTAATATTGACGTGTCCACAAATGTTGCAGGCAGACTCTTCCACGCCATTATTACTCCCTGAGATAATAATCTACCTCGGATATCTCTCCTAATTCTGTCACCCACAATTTAAATTTATATCCCTTCTTGTAGCCATCGCCGTCTGAGTAAAAAGGCTCACACTGTCACCCTATTTAATCCTCTGAACATCTTTTATGCCTCTGTTATGTCTTTTCTCAACATTATTTTCCCTAACGAAGCAGCCTCAAAACCCGCAGTCTTTCCTAATAAGATGTTCTCTCCAAACCAGGCAAGAGCCTGCTAAATTTCTTCTGCATCCTTTCTATTAATTCGACATGCTACCCAAAATGTGGCGACAAGTGCAGGCCACAGCAGAGTTCTGTCCAACTGCAACATGACCTCATAGTTCCAAAACTCAATCCGGCTCCCAACACAAGCTAACCCACCAAACGCCTTCTTCACGAACCTATTCAACCTGCGTGGCAACTTTCAGGGATCTGCAGACATTAACACCGAAATCTCTCTGCTCATCCACACTACCAAGAACCTTACTATTAGCCCAGTACTCTGTATTCCTGTTACTTCTTCTGAAGTGAATCACCTCAATTCTACTGCATTAAAGTCAATTTTCCCCCTCTCAGCCCAGCTCTGCAGTTTATCTGTGTCCCTCTATAACCTGTAACATGTTTTCATACTGTCCACAGCTCTACCAAATATAATGTAATCAGCAAATTTAAAAGTCCATCCTTCTACGCCCTCGTCCAGGTCTTTTATAAAAATGACAAGCAGCAGTGGACTGAAAACACATCCTTGCGGTACATCACTAGTAACTGAATTTCAGTAACCATCAACCACCACACCTGGTTTTTACATGTAAACAATTTATAATCCAAACGGATAAGTCTCCATTAAAAACCATGCCTCCACATTTTCTGCAAGATCCTAACCTGGGAACCTGATCAAACTTTTTACTAAAATCCACATCAACTGCTTTACCCTCATCCACCTGTTTTGTCACCATCTCAAAGAACTTAATATTTTTTGTGAGGCACGAACAACTCTTCACAAGCCCGTGTTTACTATGCTTATTCTAATTAATCCTTTCTCAATTACTATAAATCCTATCTCTCGTACTCATTTTCAAAACTTTTCCAGTGACAGAAGAAAGGTTGACTGGTCTATAATTACCCGGGTTGTCTCTACTGCCCTTCTGAATGGGGGAAATATTTGTTATCTTCTAGTCTTCTGGCACTATTCCTGCAGACAATGAAGGTGTGATGATCAAAATCAAAGGTTCTGAAATCCCCTCCCGAGCTTCCCAGAGAATCATAGGATAAATCCCTTCCGGCCCAGGGGACGTATCTATTTTCACACTTTCCAGGATTCCAAACACCTCCACCTTATGAACCTCAATCCTGTATAGTCCAGTAGCCTCTATCATAGTAATCTCCTCGACAACATTGTCTTTATTCTGTCTAATACTGATAAAAATATTCATTGAGCACCTGTACAACACTTCGGTCTCCACAAACAACTTCCCACTACTGTCCTTGAATGTCCCTAGTCTTACCCTGATAACCCTTATATTCCTGACACATCGGAAAGCTTTAGAGTTTTCCTTGATACTATCTACCAAAGACTTTTCATGTACCCTCCTAGTTCTTTTAGCTCTCTCTCTCTAGATCCTTCCTGGTTATTTGTAACTATCCAGTGCCCTAACTGAGCCCTTCACGTCTCATCTTTACGTCAGCCTCCTTGACAAGAGAATCAACTTCTTCAGTAAACCATGGCTCCCTCGTTCGACCACTTCCTTCTTGCCTGACAGGTACATGCTTATCAAGAACACGCAGTAGCTGTTCCTTGAACAAACTCCACATTGCCTATGTGCCCATTACCTGCAGTTTCCTTTCCTATCTTATACAACCTAAGTCTTGCCTAATCGCATCATAATTTCCTTTCCCCCAGCTATAATTGGGTGGCACGGTGGGACAACTGTTAGCACTGCTGCCTCACAGCGCTAGAGACCCGTTCAATTCCCGCCTCAGGCGACTCTCTGTATGGAGTTTGCACGTTCTCCCCGTGTCTGCGTGGGTTTCCTCCAGGTGCTCTGGTTTCCTCCCACAGTCCAATAATGTGCAGGTCAGGTGAATTGGCATTGCTAAGTTGTTGATAGTGTTAGGGGAAAATGTAAATGTAGGGGAATGGGTCTGGGTGGGTTGTGCTTCGGCGGGTGAGTGTGGACTTGTTTCCAAAGGACCTGTTTTCACACTGTAAGTAATCTAATCTATAATTCTTGTTCTGCGATATATACCTATCCCTTCCCATTGCCAAAATAACTGTAACCGAATTGTGGTCACTGACAGCAAAGTGCTCACTTATCTCCAAATCTAACATCTGGCCTCGTTCATTATCCAGTATCCCATTCAATGTGACCTCGCCTCTTGTTGGCCCATTTACACATTGTGTCAAGAAACACTCCTGCACACATTGCACAAAAGCTGACTCAGGTAAAGCATTGGAACTACAGCGTTTCCACTCAATATTTGGAAAGTTAAGATCCCTCGAAACAACTGCACTATAACTTTCGCTCGG
This sequence comes from Chiloscyllium punctatum, assembly GCF_047496795.1. Lineage (NCBI taxonomy): Eukaryota > Metazoa > Chordata > Chondrichthyes > Orectolobiformes > Hemiscylliidae > Chiloscyllium > Chiloscyllium punctatum. Next base: position 16,246,867 of record NC_092790.1, read on the forward strand.
ATCTAGAATCATTTTTGGAATTCCATCCTGTACATCTCTGCAACTATTCGGAGGCCTATAGAAAATTCCCAACAGGGTGACCTCTCCTTTCTTGTTTCTAATCTCAGCCCATATTACCTCATTAGATGACTCCAATTCAAACATCCTTTCTGCCACCTTAAGACTGTCCTTTACAAGAATCCACACCTCCCCTTCCTTTACCACCCTCCCTGAACTTACTGAACGCCTGAACTCCGGAACCTGCAACAACCATTCCTGTCCCTGCTCTACCCATGTCTCTGACATGACCATAACATCGAGGTCCCATGTTGCAATTTTGAATACAGTGAGGTCTGCAGAAGGTAGAGATCAGAGTTCAGAGTGTATTGCTGGAAAAGCACAGCAGGTCAGGCAACATCCGAGGAGCAAGATAATTGATGTTTCAGGTCGGACCCCTTCACCAGGAATTCCTGATGAAAGGTTCTGGCCCGAATCATCGATTTTCCTGCTCCTTGGATGCTGCCTTACCTGTTGTGCTTTTCCAGCAACACACTCTCCATGCTGCAAGTTCGCTCACTATATTATGATTGCTCCTGGCATTGAAGTCGACACACGTCAAACCACTTCCTGTCTGTTGGTACACTCCTGCGACCTTGAAACATTATTCCTGACTTCATAACTCTCACTCTCCAACACACTGGAGTTGTAACTCAGGTTCCCATCACTTGCTGAATTAGTTTTAACCCGATGACAGGCAACAGCAAATTACTCTGTCCCTCCCCAATTATATTGGTACCCCTTTCATTCAGGAGTAGACCACCTTTGTTTTCGATGTCCCATCTACACCAGAATGTGCCCCAATTATCAAGGTATCTGAAACCCTTCCTCCTGCACCATCCCTGTAGCCATGTGTTTAACAGCTCTCTCTCTCTGCCTCTTCCATTTCTCGCTTGTACATGGCATGGGTAACAAACAAGAGGTAACAAATCATTTTATTCGAGCTCTAAGCTTCCACCCTAACTCACTGAATTTCTACCTTACATCCCAATCCCTTTTCCTACCATATCATTATTGCACATGTGGACCGTGACTTGGGGTTTCTTCTCCTCAAATTCAAGGATTCCAAAAGCACGATCAGGGACATCATGTACCCTGGCACCTGGGAGGCAACACACCAACTGCAAATCGTTCTTGTTCCGACAGAATCTCCAGCAGTCCCCTAATTATGAACTCCACTGTGATTAATGCCCTACTCCTCTTTCCCCTCCCCTTCTGAGCAACAGGACAGACCGTGTGCCAGGGACGTGTACATCATGACTTACCATAGGTCATCAGCAACAGTATCCAAAAAGAACACTTGTTATACAGGGAAAAGCCCACAGGGGATCTCTGCACTGACTGCTTCTTCCCCGTTCTAACAGTCACCCAACTATTTTCATTTCTCGGGGTAACTACTTCGGTGTATTTCTTTCTCAAACTGCCACTGCCAACCGAATGTCCCTGAGTTAATCCAGTTCCAGCTTCGGTTCCCGAACACGGTCTTCTAGGAGCTAGATTTGGGTGCACTTCCTGCAGGTGTACTCGGCTAGGACACTAATGTTGTCGTCCACCTCAAACATCCAACAGAAAGAGTATTGCACTGCCTGAGGTCCCATCCCTGCTCAGGTTGTCTTAGTGTATTGAGGGGGAAAAAAAGCCTCGCAGTCAAGGGCAGTTAGAGATGGACAACAAATGCTCCCTTTGCCAGTGGAGCTGACATTCCGTGAAACAACAACATTAACAGTGAAATTAACAAAGAATGTTCGAGATCCGAAACCAAATTCTCCAACGTCTGAAAGTGTGTGAGAATCTCAGCAGCTATGGCAGCCTCTGTAAGCAGGATAACTTTAAATTTATAAGCCCAGTGACCCGTCGTCTGAACTGAAAGCAACAGAGAGAGAGAGAGAAGCAAACAAACAAAGGCATTGCTGATAATGAACTGGAAAAAAAATAAAATGGGAATTTATTCTAACATTTCCCTTTTTTCCCATGTTCCCGAATACAAGGTCTGTCTTGTTATCTCCCTGTTTAAAGTGAGTGATGTTCCCTCTGTCTCTCTTTTCTGAGTGTTATGTCCAACTACACCAATAACACTGATGCTGCCGTTCTCGCTGCTGAAATACAGAGAAAGGTAACACTTCAATGTCAACTATATCTGTGCACAGAGGAACTGTAATTGTGGGGCAGTGGAGGGATGCAATGCCGTTTTTTTCAGCCAGACGAGATACTGAGGAGAGGCAAAAATTTTCAACACTGAATACAAACACCGTGTTTGTGGGTATTTGATCTGGTCCTGTCATTGGAAAGTTAGTGGACACCCCGAGTAGAGTTAAGGAAAACGCCAAAGCATTTTATTCATACAGAAAGAGCAAAAGGGTAAGGAGGGAAAGGGTTAGTCCACTCAAGGACAAAGGAAGGAAGATAAACGTGGAGTCAGAGAAAAGTGGTGAGTGTCTTAATGAGTACTTTGCGTTTTTATTCACGGAGGAGAGGGACATGGTGGATGTTCCGGTTAGGGATAGATCGTTAGTTACTGTTTTTTCAAGTCGGAGTAATGAGGTAGGAAGTATTGTATATTCTAAAAGGCATTAAGGTGGACAAGTTCCAGGAACGTATGGAATCTATCCAAGGGTACTGAGGGAAGCGAGAGAGGATGTAGTTGGGTCTTTAACAAATATGTTTCCAGCAGCCTTGAATACGGTGGAGATCCCAGAGGACTGGAGAATTGCTAATATTGTCCCCTTGTTTCAGAAGGGTAGCAGTGATAATCCAGGTAATTACGGACCTGTGAGTCTGACGTCAGTGGTGCACACGCTACTAGGGAAGACTCTAAGTGATAGGAAATATACTCATTTGGACGAAAATTGGCTTATCAGTGATAGAGAGCATGCGTGTGTGCAGAGAAAGCTATGTCGAACAAACCTAATAGAATTCTTTAATCAGGCGAAAAGAATTATTGATGGGTGAAGGGATGGAGATGTCATATATATGGACTTTAGCAAGCTGGTTAACAAGGGTCATCATGGTAGGCTGATGAAGAAGGTGAAGTCGCATGAGATCCAGGGTGTTCTAGCTAGATGCATAGAGAACTATTTGGGCAACAGGAGACAGACAGTAGCAGTAGAAGGGAACTTCGCAAAAAGAAGACCTGTGACCAGTAGTGTCCTACAGGCATCCGTGCTGGGACCACTGCTGTTTGCGATATACATAAATGATTTGGAGGAAGGTGTAGATTGTCTCATTAGCAAGTTGGCAGATGATACTTAGATTAATGACGTATTAGACAGTGAAGGGGATTGTCAGAGAATACAGCAAAGTATAGATAGTTTGGAGAGTTCGGTAGAGAAATGCTAGATGGATCTCAGTATGTTCAAATGTGAGGTGATGTATTTTGGAAGATGGAATTCAAGAGCGAAATATACATTAAATGGAAAAAGTCCTGTGGAGAATTGGTGTACAGAGACATGTTTCAAACATGAGGGAGTCACTGAGCTGTGTTCCCTCATAAAGTATAACCTGTAGCCTCACACCAGGGGTAGGACTGCGCGGACACTCATCATGAAGTGAGCGGGATTGATTCTGGAACTTTGTAGGCAGGAATTAGTGGCATATCCATTATCTCCGAAGTGCAGCCCTCTTATGTATTGATGAGCTGGCAGAAGCCGTCTGCCTGCTGTGAGGAATCCATTGGTTCAATCTCCACAGAGGAAAGTACAGAAATTAACTTCCTGAAATGTGAGTGTACATGGTGACTGGTAACAATGAGAAACTGCAGGAAACTTGATCTAATACCACTTGGCAGTAATCGGGCCATATCCGTGTATTTCCTATTAAAATTAACATCCAGATGTCTTTTAAATATTGTAGCCAGAATCCTTCATTTTCTCAGACAGCTCATTCTATACACACAACACCTTCTGCACGAAAATATTGCCCCTAAATTAACTTTAAAATATTTTCCCTCTCACCTTACAACTTTGCACTCCAGTTTTGGATTCCCCATTCCATGGAAAAATGCGTTGGTTATTCATACTATCCATGCTTCTTATGACTTTATAAACCTCGACAATGTCGCCCCTCATCCTCCGATGCTCCAGAGTAAAGAAGTATCAGGTTGTACAGACTCTCCCAATAGTCCAAATTCTCCAGTCCTGGAAAAATGCTTGGAAATCTTTTCTGCACCCTCGAATGTTTAACAACGTCCTTCCTGTAGCAGAATGAACCGAGCTGAATGCAGTATTTTAAATGCATCCTCACTAAAGTCCTGTACAATCATACCATGACCTCCTAGTTCCCATTCTCAATGCACTGCCCAGTAAAGGCAAGCATATCAAGTGCCTTCTTCACTGTTCTGTCTACGTGCGACTTCACTTTCAAGGAACTACGGCCCTGCACCCCTTTGATCAACAGCATTCCCAAGCCTGCCCTCCCCATTCATAGTATAAGTCCTGCGCTGCTTTACCTTACCAAAATGCAATACTACATTTTTATCAAAACTAAGTTTCATCTGCCACTCCTCGGCCCATTGGCCCATCTGATGGGGGTCCCGTTGTATTTTGAGATAATTTTCTGCACTACACAACAAATGTTGATGTCATCTGCAAACCTGCAAGTACATTTTGCATCCAAAGGATTCATATATATGACGAAAAGCAGTATTACTTCGGACTAATACTTGCGGCACACCGCTGTTGACAGGCCTTCAGTCTGAAACACAATCCTCTAGCCTCACAATCTGACTCTTAGCTTCAATCCAATTTTGTGGTCAATTGGCTAGCTCAGCTTGGATACATTTATGACCTAACCTGACTAACTTGCCTGCTGTCTGGAATCGTGTTGAACGCCTTGCTGAAGTCTATTTTGACAAAGTCTGCCCCACTGCCTTCGTCAAAGTTTTTTGTCACCTCTTAAAAAAGCACAATCAAGATATTGAGTCATGATTTCTCATGTACAAAGTCGTGCTGATGATGCCTAATCAGTCTTTGCCTTGCAAATACGTGTAAACCAATCCTATCAAATCCTCTCCAACAACTTACCCAATACTTATCTCAGAATCACCAGTCTATAGTCATAATTTTCTTTCCTCGTTGCACTCCTTCACTGGCCATAGCAAATGTTTAATTGAACCAGTGTGGTGATAAGGCCCATAACATAGATCTCAGACTGGTCACGGTCAATGTTATGAGCAAGTCAGGCAGGTTTATTTAATCTGCTAAAATTAACAAAGTTATGACCAAAACAAAGTTACACAAACTGTGGTGGAAAGAAGAATGACAAACAGTTTGGATATTGGAAATATGTACACCAATGCTACCCTTTCTAAAAATACTGACTCATGCACACGTTTGATGGTATAGTGAAAAATAAAGTCTCTGCAGAGCATCGATTTTTAAAAGTGTGACCAAATATTAATTGAGAGCATGACAAAGGAAAAATGAGAGATTGCCCCAAACACTATTCAGCTTATCTAGTTATTCTTTACTTAAAAGCCGCTGGCGATCGGATTTCTTTCTGAAACAGTTGGATTCTTCTGAATTCGCTCTGGCAGTGGGGAGTTTCCAATAAATCCTCGTCAGGAACCCTCTATGAGTGGTAAAACTGACTGAGAAGTTTTCATTTCACACATATTGCTGCGAGGAGGAACAAGGAAACAGAAAGGGAACGATAGGCCGTTCATTTTCGGGAGGATTACATTGTCTCCCTCCCCTGTCGAATCACTCAATGTTATCCAAAGCCAAACTGCACCGCGTAAGGTCTCCATGGACATTGTCCAACTTGTATTATTCTATCACATCCCCTGCTCCATGTAATTACATCATTGCTGCTGTCATAACCGGAGCTATTTCTTTCATAACTAATGGCCCCACTTGATTCAAAGGTGCATTTATATGTACCTGTGCAATTTTAAAATAAAAAAGGTTTTACATATTCACAGTATCTGTTTTTAACGATTGTGTCTCATTCCTGAATGACTTCCCCAATTTTATTCTCCAGTAGAAGAAAAATATCTATCAGGTAGTCAACAGTTATAATCTCCACAAAATCTTTTATGGTCTCTCATTCTCAGGGCTAAACTGTGAATCCTTCAGAGCACAATGTCTTCAAGCCACAAATGAGTAAACATAAATATCTTTGAAAAGTTTCGAAAGCAATAGTGTTTTATTTTCACTTCATGAAATTACAACCAAATGCAATACATCAGATTTGGTCTCAGAAACGCCCTATATGAATACAGAAAATCTTCCCGAAGGTCATACCTGATACTCTTTGCAAGAAACAACATCATTCCATTTACTTTCCAAATCTCCTCCTTCAGACTAACTTGATGTGATTCATGTACCAGGACACACAAATCCTTCTCTACCACCAAGTTCTCCATTCTCTCCAGTTATATAATTTACTGTCATTTTATTCTTTTGACAAAACACAAACTTCCAACAACCCACGTTGTGTATTTTGTTTTTGCTGAAAGTTTTCTCACGAATCTGCCCTGTCTGCAGGCCATTGCAGGCGCTATTGTCACAACTTGCCATCGGATTGAAATATTATTCTAGCGTATGAGCAAATTGAGCTCCAATTCAAAACCAATTCTGAGTCATTAATCTAGATTGTAAATTGTTGATGACTACACACTGACCCTTGAGGAATTGCACGAAGTACAACTTTCCAGAAATGAAATCAATAATTTTCTCTACTTGGTCTTCCCTGCTGGCTGACCTCAGCTCCCTGTTCCTGGGTTAGCAGCCTGGAAAGTTTACATGGACTCCTGCTATGATGTTTTGCTGGTTGTCGAGATGTTTCTGATCTCAGCAAACCTCCATTAGAGCTATTTGCTCTCAGATCGTCAGGTAGATGTCGTACTATCAATCATCATGATCCATGAGTTTAAAAGACGAGCGCAACAAATGTATTAACATTTGAGTAGACCGCTACATGGTCCAAAATGCTGTCTTTCAGATGCAGCAAGACATCATGTCTTCCCTCACAGTCAGGTGCTACATTTTCCCTGAACATGTGTTCAGGAGGAGGGGAGATTTCCTGTCAGCCTGGCGAAGATGTTTTTTTTTAACAACAACACCAATACAAGTAATCATTGTCATTAATTTGATTTTTGGCTGAGGGCGTTGTGTGGAAAAACTGCCGCAGTCCCTACACATTGAAATAAAAAGAAGTTGTCTTTGAGTGGTGACCTTATAAAGGTTTTGAAAATCACGAAGGACATAGATAGAGTAAATACACAAGTTCTTTTCCCCAGATTGAGGAAGTCCAAATCCAGGGGACATAAGTTTAAAGTGAGATGGAAAGCTTTAAAAGAGACGTAAGGGACAACGTTTTTTTTTCCCCGCAGAGGATGGTGTGTGTACGAAATGAGCTCTCAGAGGAAGTGGTGGTTTCTGATACAATTGCTACATTCCCCACGATGATGGCATTGCTATAACAGCCTCAGCACTCAATACCAACAACCGCCAATCTCCGAGCACCAGTCTACAACTTATCTGCTTCATCCTCACCTTTGAGAACTAGCTCTTCATCTAGACACACAGAACAGCATTGGGTCCAAATCTACACCACAATATGCCAACATAATCATGCATAAGTTTATTGTTGCACAGGAACTCCAAACAGCACTGTGCAACAGATATAATGACAACATTTTCTTCCTCTGGATCAATGGTGAGGAGTTACTGAAGCACCTACTCAGTGATATCAAGAATTTTCATCCCACCATTAGATTTACCATAGACTACTATTTAGCATCAGTCTCATTCTTCGATACACACATGTCCATCAAGGGCGGGCACCTCAGTGCCTTACGATACCACAAACACACAGATAACCACAAAATGCTGCACTTCGCTAACTTCCACCCCAAACACATTAAAACTGCCAACCCCGACAGAGAAGCCCTACTCATACATTGTGATAGTTCAGATGAGAAGGAACGCAGTAGATACCTGAAGGGATGTGCAACAGGGAGTAGTCGAGCAGAGGCCAATCCCGAAGTTCGATACCCATGAGGATGGCCTCAACCAGGACCTGGGGTTCATGTCATACTGCAGGTGACCACACTACTCTATACACTTTCTCTCACAAACACATACACAGGCACACAAACTCACATGTTCATGCAGACCCTCTCACATGCATACTTTCTCTCTCAGTTTTACACACGTGCACCCCACACTCACACCCACGTGCACACCCTCTCACAGACTTCTACTCCGTCTCACTCACGCACACACTCTACCAAACACGCACACACACACACTCGCAAGAACACAGACTCGCACTCTCTCATGCACAAGCGTGCTCTCTCTCTCTTTCTCACGCTCACATTCACATATACATATATTAGTATGTGTGGTGAATTTGCACTTGCAGAATTATATGTGCAGATGCAATGTGTTTTGCTCAAAAAGCACACAATTTGCAGGCCGACAATGTAGGTAGTCAATACATGTCACATTTTGTAACATCTTAGTTTGGAGAGAGAATGAGACTGACTGTCGTTTTGAATATGGGCAGATTGTAACCTCACACATTTAATGACTTGTCTGAGCTGAGGTGTCACCTTTTCTTTTATTAAGTAATCTCGGGAATGTGACCAGAAAGAAGTTCTGAAATTTACATATTAATAAGTTGAAACCTGCAATCCATTCTAAATGATGAATTACTTAACAGCAAGTTTGGTTTGTTTAATGTATCGTATCAGTTACATGATCTTGTGCTTTAAAATCTGTGTCTTATGATCTTGCTGCAGTAACTACTGATGAAGGGGGCAACGCTTTGAAATCTGGTGCTTCCAAATCAACCTCTTGGTCTATAACCAGGTATTATGTGATTGTTATCATTTAAAATGAATCAGGCATGTTTTATAAATAGGAAGGGCTTACAGGGATATTTGACGAAAGAAATTGAGGGTTTGGTTAAGAAAAAAGATGGAAGCATATATAAGGTATACACAGGATAGATCAAGTGAATCCTTAGAACAGTATAAAGACAATTGGAGTATATTTAAGTGTAAAATCAGGAGGGCAAAAAGGGGGCATGAGATAGCTTTGGCAAATAGAATGAAGGAGAATCCAAAGGGTTTTTACAAATACATTAAGGACAAAAGGGTAACTAGAGAGAGAAAGATCAGCAAGGCGGCCTTTATGAGGAGCCGCAGAAAATGGGGGAGATGCTAAATGAATATTTTACATCAATATCTACTGTGGAAAAGGGTATGGAAAATATAGACTGCAGGGAAATAGATGGTCACACCTTGCAAAATGTCCAGGTTACAGAGGAAGAAGTGATGAATGTCTTGAAACACACAAAGGCGGATAAATCCCCAGGACTTGATCAAGTGTACCCTACAGTTCTGTGAGAAGCTAGAGAAGTGATTGCTGAGGTATGTGTATCATTAATAGTCACAGGTGAGGTGCCGGAAGACTGGAGATTGGCTAAGGTGGTGCCACTGTTTAAGAGGGGTGGTAATGACATGCCAGAGAACTATCGATTAGAGAGCCTGAATTCTGTGGTGGGCAAGTTGTTAGAGGGAATCCTGAGGGACATGATTTTGCAAATCAATGACTGATTAGGGATAGTCAACATGGCTTTGTACATGGGAAATCATGTCTCACAAACTTGATCGAGTTTTTTGAAGAAGAAACAAAGAGGATTGATGAGGGCAGCGCGGTAGATGTGATCTATATGGACTTCAGTAAGGCGTTCAACAAGCTTCCCATGGAAGACTGGATAGCAAGATTCGATTTCACGGAATACAGGGAGAACTAGCCATTTAGATACCTTTGACTCTGTTTTTCATACTGGAGGCCTGTGACCAATGGAGTGCCGCAAGGATCGGTCCTGGGTTCTCTACTTTTTGTCATTTACTTAAATGAACTGGATGCGAGCATAAGAGGTACAGTTAGTAAGTTTGCAGATGACAGCAAAGTTGGAGGTGTAGTGGACAGCGAAGAGGGTTACCTCAGATTACAACAGGATCTGGACCAGATGGGCCAATGGACTGAGAAGAGACAGATGGAATTTAATTCAAATAAATGCGAGGTCCTGCATTATTGGGAAAGCAAATCTTAGCAGGACTTATACACTTAATGGTTAGGTCCTAGGGAGTGTTGCTGAACAAAGAGATCTTGGAGTGCAGGTTCATAGCTCCTTGGAAGTGGAGTCGCAGGTAAATAGGTTCGTGAAGAAGGCGTTTGGTATGCCCACTAACTTGTCCACCACCGATATTAGGATCACCAGGCTATTTTCCCCTGGTTTTTCCTTCTCAGTTTGTTTAATAATGACCCAATGTTCATAAACATAATGTCATCTAGCACCTCATCTATGGTTATCGTTTGGTCAAAACATCTCAGGAAGGAACCCAGCAATCTGTTCCACAGCTTTCCACAGAGTTCTTGCGTATACCGATCAGTCTCCAAAGGCGCATTTCTTTTTTAACATAGCATGTGGTTTGTATATGGGATGAAATTCCTGAAGATGTGAAGGATGTGGGTAAAGTTACATTGTTTAAAAGACATTTGATTACGTACAAGAATAAGAGAAAGTTTGGAAAAACATGGGTACAAATGTAGGAAGGTGTGTCTGGTTTAGTTTGGGATTATGGTCAGCATGGGCTGATAGGTCTGTTTCCAAAACACCTGTATAACACTAAGACTCTGTATGTGTTGTGTGTCCTAGTACGTGCCTGCATAGTTCTGTCCCTGTTTGTCTCTTTCCATGTGTATGTGTGTGTGTGTGTGTGTGTGTGTGTGTGCGTGCGCACGCACGCACGCCCTTCTGTGTGTACCTGTTTCTCAGTGCATGTTATGTTATTCCTGCATTAGTGTGTATGTGTATAGTTTTATCTCTGTCTCTGCATCGCTCTGTATTGAAAACCTGCTTTGGTTATGGGTGAATCATTGAAATGGAGGTCAAAGCCTCTCTCCCTCCCTCTCCCTCTGTCTGTCCCTCTTTTGTTTAAAATAATACATTCTTACAATCTGTTGGTCTGTTTTAGGACTTTTCAATCGTTTCTCACATGCATGAGTATTTTAAGAGTAATTCACTAAACATGACAAGTTATGGAAAGTGCAATAAAATTCATCTCATCTCTTTACAAAATGGTTCACTCAGACTTGCTTGGATATAAGTGCAATGGAAAAGCTGTTTAAATGTATAATATGTGCCAGGAATACTGCCCAAAGACAAATCATTTCCACATTGCAGATGGAGCACAGGCATTTCACTATATGTGCAAGTTCTGCTCTGACATGCTCAGTACCATGACATTCCTCGCCACTCCAACTGTGTGTGTGTGTGTGTGTGTGTGTGTGTGTGTGTGTGTGTGTGTGTGTGTGTGTGTGTGTGTGTGTGTGTGTGTGTGTGTGTGTGTGTGTGTATACACATGCGTGTGTTGATGGTGTTGTCAGTTTGGAGGGTACTGTGAGCTGCTGCCCTCCCTATCGCCCTCCCGGCCTGATACTCAAATGGTTTTCACCCTCTGCCCAAACACGTTGAACAGTGGCTGGGGAGCCCAACAAAGTCTGACAACAGAAAGATTTAAGGTCTGGTAGCATCTGTGGAGAGAAATGAAAGTTAACATTCCGCATCAAGAGACTGTTCCTCAGAACTCATAACAAGGGTATATTACATCACTTTAAACACAACAGAGACTGCCAACAGGCCCGATACATATACACACAGACACACACACACGAATACAGAGACATAGAGACATTCACTAATACACTGACACTAATGCAGACATGTAGAGTCTATCAGTATTTTTCTTGCTGCATGGTGGGCTTTTCAGTCGCTCTGTGTGGTGCTATGTCAGTATTTCAGTCTGTCCTTGGGGGATGCATCAGCATTACACTTGCTCACACTAATAGTTGTATCAGTACTTCTGTGTCGAGTGTGACTGTAGTACAATTGCAATGTAGATACCAAACCTGGACGAATTGTAAAGTGAATGGACGACAGTGTGGAACTCCAACAGAACAACAATAAGTTAGTGTAGCGTTCATATATATGGCAGATGAGGATCAATACATAGCTGTGTGAGATGATGTGTATTGGAAGCAAGAACATTGAAAGACAATATAAACAGACTGCACCGTTATAAAGGTGCTGTAGGAGCCGAGGGCGCTGGGTGCATATTAGCACAGACTATTGAATATATCAGGGCTAACAGAGAGATTAGTACATATCGTGGATCAGATTTAGAATCTGTGCTGTTTACTGGAAGATGTGCAGAAGGGACCCTCCGTACACCCTTCCTGGGAGGTGGTGGAGACCAAGGCCATGGAGACTTCATTTACACCAGTGCGACACAAAGGGTGGTGGCATTAGGTCAATGGCTTCGAAATTGTGCCACAAGAAAACAGAACTGACAGTGGGTTTAAACACAGAATGGTTCTTCATGAACATTGCTCCTTACTTGGTTTCTTGGTGAAAGTAGATGTTGGGAAACTGTTTCCATTGAAAGGAGTGTCTCGGACCCGAAGGCTTTGAGTAAAGGAAAGAGTTTTTAGAACAGAGATAAGGAGACTTTTTTATGCCAGAGTAGGCAATCTGCTGAATTCACTGATACCGAAAGCTGTGGAGCTAGGTTATTCAGTATACCTAGGACAGAAACAAATAGATACTTGCGTATCAAGGGAATCAAGGGTTACAGTGAGAAAGCCATGATTGAATAGGACATGATGGGCAAAATGGCATAACTTGTGTTCCTGTACCTTATAGATTGTAGTGTATGATGTGGATGTTTCAGAATCTGCACACGAGTCGTTCTGCTCCTCTGCAGCTCGTGCTGGTGTCCTCCCCACGTGGTGAGGGGAGGAAGCTGAGGAAACCGATATCAGTCACTCCACCACCTGGCTTGCCACTTTTGCCTTATTATAGGCTCTATCTTTTGGAATGGGAGAAACGGAGAGAGGGAGTGAGGGTGTCAGTGGGAGACCCTGCTGTCGGTGCTGGTGTAGGTAGGGAGGGAAATGTTGAGGGATCTGGACAGAGTTAGTCAGCAATGTTGTATCTATGTTTTTTTTTCATGTGGATGTACAGTGGAGGGGAGCGAGCGAGAATAGTGGACAGAGAAAGAGAGAGAGAGAGAATGTTCTGCATGCAGTGGTGAGAGTGGTGGAGCATGTGCCTTGCTCACGGGTCATTGTTGTAACAGATACACAGTGAGTGTGAGGCAGCAGAGATAATATGTTGGTACTTATCCTGGCAGATCAGGGAATGTTATTGATGCATGTTCTGTAGTGTTGGACAATTCCTTAGACTACAGATCATGCACTGAACTCGATGGTGAGCTCAGAGTATGCTTGGTCGGTTTGGTGTTGCGGCGTCCTCTGGGAACAGAATGGTCCTCCTCTGTACTAGTGCATCCACCAGGACGTCTGTCACCCTGTCGACAAATCGTGATGCAATAGTCCCTTATCTGCCATATATGGGGTAATCTGTGCAGGGAAGCTCTGAACAGAGAAAGCTTAACTATGTGCCCATTGGCCTTTTACTGAAGGCACCTGCAGAGGCGTCTGGGAAGTGTCGAGTACAATCAGCAATGATTATTGGGAGGTTCGGGCTGGCATTAAATGAGATGGACTCCATGGGGTGGGATAGGTAGTTAATGAGGTGGTTTCGATAAAGTAACACTAGGAAACTAGCTCGCCTTCATGCAAATGACCTCCCTGCCACACTCAGTGAAAATGACGATGAGACAAATTATTGTTAGATTTAGCCCAACGAATCCAAGACTCTGTTGAAACCACTCCCAGTTACAAAGTTGCATCAGCTTGTCAATACTCTCCATCACAGAGAACGAGCTAAACTTGACCTACACTTGGGAAGTAAGGCAAGGTAGGTGACTGAGCTGTCAGCAGTCGAGCACGTTATAGAACATAGAACATAGAAGAGTACAGCACAGAACAGGCCCTTCAGCCACGATGTTGTGCCAACCACTGATCCTCATGTATGCACCCTCAAATTTCTGTGACCATATGCATGTCCAGTAGTCTCTTAAGTTTCCCCAATGGCCTTGCTTCCACAACTGCTGCTGGCATTCCATGCTCTCACAACTCTCTGTGTAAAGAACCCGCCTCTGACATCCCCTCTATACTTTCCTCCAACCAGCTTAAAACTTAATCCCCTTGTGTTAGTCATTTCTGCCCTGGGAAATAGTCTCTGGCTATTGACTCTATCTATGCCTCTCATTATCTTGTCTACCTCAATTAGTGCCCCTCTCCTCCTCCTTTTCTCCAATGAAAAAAGTCCGAGCTCAGTCAACCTCTCTTCATAAGATAAGCCCTCCAGTCCAGGCAGCATCCTGGTAAACCTCCTCTGAACCCTCTCCAAAGCATCCACATCTTTCCTATAATAGGGCTACTGGAACTGGACGCAGTATTTCAAGTGCGGTCTTACCAAAGTTTTATCGAGCTGCAACAAGATCTCACGATTCTTAAACTCAATCCCCCTGTTAATGAAAGCCAAAACACCATATGCTTTCTTAACAACCCTGTCCACTTGGGTGGCCATTTTAAGGGATCTATGGACCTGCACACCAAGATCCCTCTGTTCCTCCACACTGCCAAGAATCCTACCCTTAATCCTGTACTCAGCTTTCAAATTCGACCTTCCAAAATGCATCACCTCTCGTTTATCCAGGTTGAACTCCATCTGACAGCACTCAGCCCATCTCTGCATCCTGTCAATGTCCTGCTGCAGCCTACAACAGCCCTCTATACTGTCAACGACACCTCCAACCTTTGTGCTGTCTGCAAACTTGCTGACCCATCCTTCAATCCCCTCATCGAAGTCATTAATAAAAATTACAAACAGTAGAGGACAAAGGACAGAGCCCTGTGGAACACGACTCACCACAGACACCCAGGCGGAATATTTTCCTTCTACTACCACTCGTTCTCTTCTGTTGGGCAGCCAACTCTGTATCCAGACAGCTTAATTCCCCTGTATCCCATTCCTCCTGACCTCCTGAATGAGCCAACCATGACTTGCAAAGTCCATATACACCACACCCACAGCTCGACCCTCATCAACTTTTCTAGTCACATCCTCAAAGAAATCGATAAGGTTTGTGAGGCATGACCTGCCCATCACAAAGCCGTGATGACTACATTTAATCAAGCCATGCTCTTCCAGATGGTCATAAATCCTATCCCTCAGAATCCTTTCTAACACCTTGCAGACGACAGACGTGAGACTTACTGGTCTGTAATTGCTGGGATTTCCCTATTTCCTTTTTTGAAGAGAGGAATTGCATTTGCCTCTCTCCAGTCCTCAGGTACTAGTCCAGTGGACAGCAAGGATGCAAAGCTCTTCGCAAGTGACGAAGCAATTGCATTTCTAGTTTCCCAAAGCAGCCGAGGACAAATCTGGTCCGGGCTTGGCGACTTGTCAATTTTAATGTTTGACAAAATTTTCAGCACATCAGTTTCCCCTATCTCTATCCATTTCAGCATGCACATCTACTCTTCAAAGGTTTCATTCACTACAAAGTTCGTTTCTTTCGTAAAGACAGAAGCAAAAAAACTCATTTAGGGCTTCCCCTCCCTCCTCAGACTCCACACACAAATTCCCTATGCTACCCCTCATCGGCCCTACTCTTTCTTTGACCATTCTCATATACGTCACATACATGTAAAATGTCATTGTGTTCTCCCTAATCCGTTCTGCCAAGCCTTTCTCGTGCCCCCTCCTGGCTCTCCTCAGACCATTTTTGAGCTCCATCCTCGCCTGCCTGTAATCCTCTAGAGCTGAGCTTGACCCTAGCTTCCTCCACCTTATGTAAGCTACCTTTTTGCTTTTGACGAGAAGCTCCACCGCTCTCGTCATCCAAGGTTCCTTTATCTTACCCCTTCTTGCCCGTCTCAGAGGGACATATTTGTTCATCACTTGTAACAACTGTTCCTTAAACAGTCTCCACATTTCTATAGTGCCTTTACCATGGAACAATTTTTCCCAATCCATGCTTCCTAACTCATGTCTAATAGCATCATAGTTTCCTCTTCCCCAATTAAATGCCCTCTCCATTTTGCCTAATCCTCTCCTTCTCCAGCTATGTTATGGAAAGTAATCATAATTCCATTAGTTTTGCAAAGAAATGTAAAAAGAGTAACCAGATGTAAAAGGTAATGTTCTAAATTGGATGCGGGTTAATTTTGATGATATTGGTCAAAAACGTTCACAAATCAATTGGGACAAATATTCACAAGTAAGGGACCAAATAAGAAGTGTGAAGCCTTCAAAAAATAAGATGTCAAGTGCCAAGAGACAGCATGTTCCTGTTAGGGTGAAAGGTAATGCTGATTGGTGTAAGGAATGCTGGATGATTAGATATATTTAAGTCCAAGTCACCGATAAGCATATGTCAGTGAACTGCTGTGCTCTTCCAGCACCACTAATCCAGGGAGAGAGTAAGAGTCGAGCTTTTTTTTTCAATATCCATTCACGCCATGAAGGTGGCGCTGGCTTGACCAGCCTTCCCATTGCCCATCCCCATCAACCCAGTTAAGGGTGAGTCGGATTGCTTTGGATCCGGAGTCACATCTAGGCCAGTCCTGGTAAGGATGGCAGCTTGCTTCCTCACAGAAGGTTAGTGAACCAGATGGGTTTTCTGAATTCGAAAATGGAATCATGATCATCATTGGACTCTTAATTCCTGATTGAAAGTGAAACCGTAGAAGAATCTAAAGACATTTGGAGTGCACTTATGAGGAAACTCGGGACGCCAAAAATGGAACATGAGTAGCTTTGGCAAATAGGGTTATGGAGAAACCTAAGGAATTCTGCATATACATTAAGGACGAAATAATAACTCGGGAGAGAATAGGCTCCCTTCATGATCAGCAACGTTGCCGATGTGCAAAACTACAGGACATGGGGAAATACTAAGCAAGGGTTTTGCATTCATGTTTACTGTGCAGGAGAATATGGAAGCTTGAGAACTTGATAAATAAATAATGAAATCCTGAAAAGTGTCTGTATTCGAGACGAGGAGATGCTGGAGATCTTAAAATGTATAAAGTTGGTAAATCCACGGTGAACTATCTTGTGCATCCTAGAACTCTGTGGGAAGCTAGAGAAGTGATTGTTGAGACCCTTGCTGAGATAATTGTTTGATCAATACTCACAGGTGAGATCCCAGAAGACAGGAGTTTCGATAACGTGCAGCCATTATTTAAAGAATTTATGAAAGTGGTAAGGAAAATTGTGGGTATTATATCCTGGTGAACCTGACATCTGTGGTGGGCAAGTTATTGGAGGGGATTATGAGGCACAGGATTTACATGTATTTGTAAAGTCAAGGAACTGATTAGCGACACCCAACATGGAGTTGTATTTGCAAAATCGTATCTCACTAACTTGATTGAGTTATTTTTTTCCGAGAATTAGAAACGTGTGCCACTGGAAACGCACAATAGGTCAGACATCATCTGAGGAGCAGGAAATTCGACGTTGCGGGCATAAGTCTTTCATCAGGACTTCCTGATAAAGCAGTACGTATTTTTACCCTTATTTATGGTCTTCAGACATTTCTCGACAAGATGTTGCATGCAGCTGTCTGTTATTTTATCCCTGTCTCCTTTTACAAACAGAGTGGAATACGAACTCCTACAGTGTTCTGGATCTACTCCGGAAGACCGAAGGAGGAAAGGTTAAAAGGAATGGAATAATTATGCTCCATCTCTCAGCAAGCCTTACACATTCCATCCAGACAGAGTAAACGTTACCTTTCATTTTGACATGATAAGTGATGCAAGGAAGGGGTTAACTGAACCTCTTCAGCCACTGTCATTGATATCAATCTCTGTGGATTTTTTTTTAACGCCAGTGGAGGGTTTCCATCTTTTAATCATAAATTGGCTCCGTTCAATGAGTTATCCCATAATATGTGTGGGAGCATCACCAACAGCACTAACAGGGATCAACAGCTCCAGAGAGATAGAGAGGAGATATCAGAATGTAAGAACATTAGACTGGAATGTTACAACAATTTTTGGGTTTAATCCAATTATATTTGAGCAGTTTCTGCATATTGTTAGGTGTCATTATTATTGTTGATCTATTTTCTATCTTTGATTGCTTAATATTTTTACAAATGTATCCTGGCTATCATTGGTGTTGCTGATACGTCTTAATGTCCAGTAAGTATTTGTATTAAAAAGTATCACTATATTCCTGTTCTTACCTTTTACTTCATTTGCCACCATTGTTCCTGCAGGGACTCTGAATCTAGATATTCAGTTCACAAACCGCTACCAACTGCAACAGTGAATATATTCATTCGCTCTGTCCCTCTGCTTCTGACAGTGTCCTGCGTGGGTCTCTCTGCTGACCTACACAGCTTTAGCTGTATACAATGATTCATTGTACCACTGCCCTTGTAATTTAAATATCGTTAGCATGATCACTGCCTTCTATTCTGGTTACAATCTCCATTTCCTTGCTCTGACTCCATACCATTCCTGGTCAATATCTGATGCTGAGACAGACGAATCACAACTGTGGTGATTTCTTTGGCCTTGAGCTGATTCCTGACAACATCCCCTGACCATTCCTAATTGTAACTACCATCCCCTCCAGAATATGCTTCACTGGCTCATCCCATTTGCTATTTGAACCTTGAGCTATGAACTACAGCCTCAATGATACCACTAATGTGTTTTTGACTCTCCCAGCTTCAAACCTGCAGCAGCAAATCTGAGTCGATACTCCACGGCTCGTATCTGAACTAACACCTAAATCACATCCATCTGTCACACTGTGTACCCTGATCTGTATTATAGAGATGCTGGAGTTTGACTGGTGTAGACAAGGTCAAAAATCAAACTGTACTAGGATACGGTCCAACAGATTTATTCCTGACTTCGAGCTTTTGAAGTCCTTATACTTCCTCGAACCCTGAGGATTGAGCTCAACTCCGAAAGCTTGCAGTCTTCAAATAAACGTGTTGGACTACAACCTAGTGTTGTTTGATCTTTAATCCCATCGATATTGCTATTGGGTCTGCAACACCTTTGTTTTAATATTGTCAAGGACGTCATCATATCTGTCCATGAAATGTCCCTCAGTCTGTCTGTCAATTACACAAACCCCTTGTTAGTTATTCATATTGAAACATATTTCCTGCATCAGTGTTCTATCTCAAAGAATGATTTTTCCACCTAAAACCGCACACAGACACACACACTTCAGTGCCTAATTGAGGTGAACTGGAGATAGAAGAGCATAAATTACTGGAGACCCCACTTGCTGTCACTGATAGTTTGAGCTGTGAATTTTCCCATGGTATGTTGTTATCTTATATAAACATAGTACTAATATTCTGGCAGATGTTTGCCATGCTCCCTATGCTGGACCGAGAGCCCAGTTTATGGAACAATATACAGTACTAGCATGATCTATATAGCTCTCCATACTGGGCTCTCCACACTCCGTTTCCATTCGGTGACCGTAGATATATGATGGTGGATGAGGTCAATACAATGTTTTTATTTCCCTCAGCAGGGACATGCCGGGTACATCCTTATTTTGCCGGAATAGCGGGATTCCCGGTGTTGTACATTGCTCTGCGGAGTCCCACTGTCAATAGGGAGAAGTAGAGAAACTGAAGGAACTCTCTTACCATTAATGTTGCAGTATAACCATGTAAATTATATTATGTTGGTGAATACATATTGTCCTGGCCGCAGCATCAGTCTCTTCATTCAGAAACAGACAGACATTCCCATCATCTTCGGAGCTACACGTAGGAAGAAAGGTTGGTATGTTTGATAATGTCCAAACCTCCCCTTCAATACACATCCCAACTGAACAACCACATCAAAATATCCCGTTTGTACTGAGAACACTTGGTTCACTGGGAACATCAAGGAGCAGACCATCAGGGAGATGGAGCAACACTTCTGATGTCTAAACATGTCAGATTGAAGCCAACAGTACACACTGTCTCACTAAGTTCTGTAACCTATCTCCATTTCAGTAACATACCGCCTTCCATTCATCCTGATAAAAGACAGGTTATATTTCACGTTTTGTCCACCTGTCAAACTGTTATACATTGACTTTTCCTATCTCTATCTATTTGCGGATTCTCCACCTTCTCTTGATCATTTAATTTTCTTCTCAGCTTCGTGCCATCACCAAACTTAGTTCGAATACAATGGTTACAATCCTCAAGATCATTGATATGGATTATAAATTGTTGAGGACTGAGCACTGGTCACTGTGTGACTCCACTGGTTACGTTCTGTCAAACTGATTAACTCTGATTTATCCTGATACCTACTTTCTGTTTGATAACCAGTTCTTCCCCATTCCTGTGTAGCACATTCGATGGGCTCAATAAGAGCTAGGAGCATCAGTCGGCAATTCAGCCACTCGAACCTGCTCCACCATTTAATACGATTAAGGCTGATGCCATGTCGGCCTCAGTTCCACTTTCCTGCTCGCTCTCCATAATCCTACAATTACTCAATGCCCTGGCATCCTCTGCATGCTGTAGCAGTAAATTGCAGAGTCACAAACCATTGAGAGAAGTAATGTTCTCCTCATCTCTGTTTTAAACCTTCTCACTCTTATCCTAAAACTATCGTCTCTTGTTCTAGATCGCCCCACATGAAGAAACGTCCACTCCATTTCTACATTGTCAATCACCTGCAGTATCTTCCGGACCTCAATGAGATCCCTCATTCTTCTAAACTCCAGAGAATATAGGACTGAGCTACTCAATCTCTCTTCACGAGATACGCTTGTCATCTCTGGAATCAATCTAGTGAGTCTCTTCTGAGTTGCCTCTAATACAACTGCATTCCATCTGCTGTCAGGGCAGCAAACCTGTACAAAGTATTCCACTTCCGGTCTCACTAATAACTTGGAGATTTGCAGCTATTCTTCCCTTGTTTTATAGCCTATTCTTTTGCAAAAAAACACTGAAATTCCACTTGCCTTCCTCATGACCTGCAGTACCTGCATGTGAGTTTTATGTGATATGGATGAGGACACCCAGACGCTACTCCATGTAAGCACTCTGAAGTTTCTCTCCATTCAGATAATACGTTGCAATTCTGTTACTCTGATCAAAAAGGACAGACCCATAGTTATTCACGTTAAATTTTATCTGCCAAAACCTGGCTCATTCATCGAAACTCTTCAAGTCAATTTGGGTTTCTTTTCACATATTTACTGCATAAACCTACATTTTTACCAATTTTCGTATCATCTAACTGTTTGGCTGTAGTGTTTTCTATCCTCTCATTTAAATGATTCAATAAATGAAAAAAGTAAGGGCCTGTTGTCTGAACACTGTGGCACCCCAAAAGTTGCCAACCAGGCTGGAGAAGTGAAATGGATTCTTCCATTTACTGTGTGTGAGTCAGCCTTCTGTTGCTGACTCCTTCTGATGTTCTTTGTAAAAATAAGGCCATCTTTCATTCTTGTAGCTCCAACGGATATTGGATCAACGTGACTATCCTGTCCGTATAAATTAACATTATCATTACAGAGGTCAACTGAGGGAACCATATCTGAGCTACTTCCAAACCAACATTATCATTTCCTCACTGAGGAGACCAATTCTGAACACAATACTGCAGATGTGATCTCACTAAGACCATATATAGCCGGGTCAACACTTTGCCAGCCTGCTGTGAGCATCCCATTTAGGTTAGAACGGTCTCATTTCTTTGGGGGAATACACAGCATCGTTGAAAGGGCATGTCCTTCTCTAATCTGCAGGCAAAACTGCATTTCTGGTGAAAATGTCACCATGACACATGAGAAGAATGATTAAGATATGATGAGATGATCTCAATGTCTCGACAGACCTCACCAAGTACCTCGTCTGTATCTGTCATTAATCTGTCCAGTGGCCATGTCGCTCATATTATACAGAATCTGCTAAGGCGGAAGTTAGAAGCAGCCAGGAGAAGCAACATTGATGTCAAACTGAAAACTGCAACACAAATGGGCATGCTGTAAAACAGGAAATTAGATAAACAGGTTTGTGCGTATTGCAGTTGTAATGGACAGCTTCAACTTATATCTAAACCATCTTAACCCAACTGAATGCTATTGCTGGGAAAAATGGATTTATTCACATGTAAGAGATGGTTAGCTTTAACATTACTTTGAGTACGAAGGTAGATATTGGGCAAGTTTGGAAATGATGCCATGTGATCAGAAGAGCTAACTTAAACCTTGTTGGAAAGGAACTTTTGGGAATAGTTGTGATAAAAATTTTGTATGACTTCTGAATGCAAAACATTTTTGTTATATAACGGTAAGACGTCTGATGCGTGCAAGCTATGATAAGGACCAAGTTTACTTCAGTGAATTAGAAAAGAATATTAAACAAAAAGATTTAATGGAAGACAGGCAATAGCTGTTGTTTAATTAAACACCGCAAGATATGTAATCTATATATTCCCACAACAGTGAGAAGAGCAGAAAGATAAGGTGACTCAATGATGGTTAACAACATGAGTTAGCGATTGAATTGGACCTAAGGAAACGGTTCAGAAAAATGTCTGATATAGTCAGAGGCCATGGATTTAAGGTCATTTAAGACCCAGCAACGGTGCACCAATAAACTGACATTGAAATCAAAAAGAATAAGAATGCAAACTTAGAAGAAACATAAGGAAAGGAAAGTGAAAGCAAGTTCAAAGGTGAAGTGATGAATATCCGGACAGGATAATTAATTCCAGAGAACTGAGAAATTACAGAACAACTAAGCAGTTACTTTCATGTCTATCTTTATAGAAGAAAGATTGTTTGATGTGGAAACTCTATCTTTGTTCTCTCGTGATTCTGAAAATGCAAGGTGATCTCTGAGATACTTAGAAAATTCACACAGATGGGATTGACTAACACAAGGCATGTGGAATTACAAGCAGGGAAGGTAAGAGAGAATGCCAGGATACTCTAAAAGTGCATCCAGCAGAATAGAATACCTTGGGAACAATTAGGGCCGACTGGAAATCAAGGGGGCATCGACGTGTGTATCTGGAGAACATTGATATATAGTTACATGAGTGCTTCACATCTGTTTTATTTGGGAGAAGGAGGTTGCAGGTATAGAATTCGAGAAATTGGACTCTGAAGCTCTTGAACACATTGATGGATAATTAGAGCAGGGATTGGAGGCTTTTGCTGGTCCAAAATTGGATCAAGCACCACGTCCGAATGAGTTGTATCTCATGCTGCTCTTTGACACGAAGGAGTAAAGGCACTGACTCAAACATTTCAGTAGAATCTGTCCACAAATGAGATGCGAGAGGATTGGAGAACAGCTAACGTGGAGCCATTTAACAGGAAAATGTAAACCAGAAAGCATCAGGTTAGTGTTATGGAAACTATTGGAGAAAATACGGAAAACGAAAATTCATCCCCATTTAAAGAGACGATGATTGATCAGAGATCGTCATCGTGACTGCATCAGAGGGAAATCATGCCTAACGAGGAGGCTTTTTTATATACATTTTCAACAAGGCAGTTGACAAAGCCCCAGAACAGAAGCTGACAAGTAAAATAGAATCGGATGGTATCAATGATAACTTAACAAGCTACACCCAAAATTGACTTTGTTGCAGAAGACAGAGTGTGGTGGTAGAAGACTGTTTGTGTGACTGGAGGCGAGTGTTCGGCAGTGTACCAGCTGGATCTGTCCAGTGTTCCATATTGTTTGTTCTATTCATAAATGACGTAAATGTAAGTGTGGAAAGGGAAGGAGGGGTGCAGCGGGAGTGTGATAAGTAAGCTTGTGTTTCATACAAAGATTGTTTGAGTGGCTGGCAGTGAGGACAAAGATCTAATGTTACACAAAGTTATGTGTATGGATTTTAGCAAGGCATTTTATAAGATTCCAAATGGTAGAGTCTTTCAGAAAGTAAGAAGGCATGGCCACAGGGACATTTAGATGACTGAATACAGCATTAGTTGGTCCACAGAATACAGAGCATGGTAGTAGGTGGAACGTAATCAGCCTGGAGATCGGTGACCAGCTCTGCAAGGACCTGCTCTGGGACATCTGTTCGTTGTGATCGTTATAAATTATTTAGATAAGGAATGTGAAGGGTGGTTAAGTAAGTTTGCCGATGACACGAAGTTTGAGAGAGTTGTGGGTGGTGTGGAGGTTTCTTGGGGTTAAAGGCAGGACTCTTGACAGTGCGGAGGAGTAGAGGGTTCTTGGGGTCAACGTCTATAAATCCCTCAAAGTTGTCACTCAAGGTGAATAGGTGGTTAAGAAGGCTAGGTATTTTCTCGTTGGAGCGAACAAGGATGAGGGGTGAGTAGATGGAGGTGTGCAAGATGATAAGAGGAACAGATAGAATGAATAGCCAGAAACATCTTCCCAGGGTAAAAATGGCTAACACGAGGGGACATAATTTTAAGATGATTGTTGGAAGGTCTGGGGAGATGTCAGAGGGGTGTGATATGTGCCTGTAATGCATTGCCAGCATACGTAGTCGAGTCAGATACGTTGGGGATATTTAAGCAACTCTTAGATCTGCACATGGATGAAAGTAAAATGAAGGGTATGTCGCTTAGTTTGATCTTAGAGGAGGATAAAGGGACGGCAGAATATTAAGTGCCGAAAGGCCGATACTCCTCTGTACTGTTCTTGTCCTATGTTCTATAGAATTCGAAAAGTCAGGTGGGCAGATCAATGACAGATAGAATTTAAACCTGACCTCCAAGGTACACGCAGGCAGTGAGTTCTGAAGACAGGAGTCAATACTGGGAATGGCAATAGCACGCTGACCAGTGTACATAGTCCTACCAAGTGGGTAGCTGTAACACTGAAAAGATCTGGATCTCCTGGTACACTAGACAGTGAAAGCAATATTGCAGGAGCAGAAAGCAGTTAGGAAGACAGATTGCGTGTTGACCTTTATTTCGAGGGGATTTGAATACAGGAGTCAGGATGTCTTACTGTAGCTGTACTATCTCAAATATTGTGCAGCATTGCATGCAGTTTTGGTCTCTTTACGTAATGAAAAACTAACCTGACACTGAGGAAATGTGGCGAAAGATGACTGGACTGACCTCTGGGATGACAGGCTTGTTGTGAGAGCAGAGATTGGTCGACTGGGCCTGTATTACATGTGGTTCAGGAATATGAATGGGGATCTCAGTGAAATACATAAATATTTTCATCCCTGCTTCCAATGTGTCTCACCCTGTCAGAGGGTGAGACATATTGGAAACAGGGATGAAAATCCCCCGGCGAAGACTTCTAAAACAATGGCCCACAGTACTAAATACAGACATCCCACTCTGCATTGAGATGAGAGTGAATGTCTGCTCTCAGAGACTGGTTAACCTGGGGAATTTTCTCCCACATATGTCTGTGGAATCCAAGGCACTGAATATAAATAAGGATTTTTAGACAGTGAGCGGATAGGGGTAGAGCAGGACTATGGAGTGGTGAAAGAAGGACAGGCATCATTATAATGAAAGGAGAGAAAAATGATTGACTGAAGAGAGTACAGCAGTTCCTTTTTTCCCCGTTTGTTGATCACATTAAGGAATGTGTACATTTGTGGGAAAAGTACATTTGGGGGATGTTAGGCCATGAACTCGAATGGGGAATGCTCAGTGCGTTGAATGGCCTATGCCTTACCAGATGTTTCTGTGCAGTCTGTGGGAAAGTTCTGTAAGTGTTGCCACAGGCTCTCATATGTTAGGAAAAAGGCCTCTGCAGGGTCAACAGGGCTGTGTTTCCAGTTCCCTTTTCCGATACCGAGGCTGGTGCTGCATGTACTGTCTGGTTGATACTTTAAGACCTTGGAGCAGTTTGATGCAATTGACTGTCTTGCTTGGCCATTTCAGAGACCATTGAAGTGTTTATCACATTTCTCTGTTCCTGGAGTCACTTTTAGGCCAGACCAGAAACGCAGAGAAGATTTGCTTCCTGAACTTATTTTGGAGAAGCAAATTTGTGTTTACAATCGACATTGGCTTCAACGTCACTATTACTAACACAAGATTTTCGATCTCGAGATTTGATTAGTTGTTTTTAATTTCCACCACTTGCCAGAACATTAGCCTGATCTGGATTAGTAATCATGTGGCATTTCCACAACAGCAGCAGCTACGCATGAGACCGATCAGAAACAGTTATTTCTGTGCTGCTCGTCAGCTGTTATCAATAAAACAACTTCCCCCAATTTGATTATTGTTGACTGAGAATGTAGTATCGGTCAGATTGTAATTATTCCCCTCTGAGGGGACTGGACATCGTTGTGTAATTTTCAGCAGGCCAGTTAGATGTCAGAGTTGGAGCTGGAATGAAGCAGCTTCCGCAGGGACATGGCTTGTTGTGCAGGACTAGTCCTGAGTCCTATTGCAGGGGACAGATCATTGTCTTTGTTGTATCAGCTATGTTCAGCTGTTTCTTGATGTCACGCACAGCGAATCGAATTGTTAGAAAAACAGACATCTGTGATTCTGTAGGCATCATGACGAGATTGAGATGGATCATCCACCCAACACTTCTGGTTCAGGATTTTTCAGATACTACATCCTTGTCTTTGACACAGTTGCGCCAGCTTCTGTGTGTAAAGTGTCTGTGTTTCCCTCTGTTTCTCTCCCCGACCACAATTAAGAACTGTGTAGTACCAGTGATGCCAGTCATACGTAGCTTCAGAACTACTTATTAGGATGGGGAATTTGTGGAGCCCTCTCCTCCAGTATGTTGCTTAATAGTCTATCATCATTTATGACTGCATTTGGCAGGACTGCAGAACTTCGATCTGATCTGTTGACATGTGGATCATTTTGTCCTCTGTATCAGATATTATTCCTGCTGTTTGGGATGGAAGCAGTCGGTTGTGGTAGTTTTAATGGTTTAATATCAAGTTTAGGGACACATGGTTCTGACCCTGGCATGTTCACCCACACTCGTCACTGAAACTTAGATCAGATTGTTGATAATGATAGAGTAAGGGGTTATCCTGGGCGAAAAGTTGAAGATTGTGGTTGAATGTAATTCTGTTTCCGTTGCTGCTGTGATCTACATCGCCACGTGAATGGTCGGTTTTGAGGTGGAACTTCTGCAATACAATTCTGCTGCCTGTCCCCCAATTCACACCTAGATCCATTCACCCATCAGCCCTGTACTCCGTGACCTGCTCTGTTTTCTGAGGCATAACATTTCCATTTTAACATTTTCAATCTGCTGGGTGTTATCTCCATGTTGTCAATCTTCTAATTTAACACATTCCCCAAAACTGTTTAAAACATTCACAACAATCTTTTCCCTTCAGTGATGCCATCTTGCATTTAAAGTGAATGTGTTTCTCTCTCTTTCTCACCCTGACCATTTTTTAGAGCTCTGTAGTGTCAGTGATGTCAGCATCATGCTGTTTCAGAACCAGTTAATTTGTGCACCTTGCATTATCGCTCACTTCCCATGTAGAGCGCTCCATGTTGACTATGGAATAGATGCAGCTTTGCCACAGGAAGTGCCATTAAAACTTGTTCAAAACAGAAACAATTGGCGAAATTAAGAGGTCAAACAGCATCAGCTAAGTGAAAGCAGAGTTAATTTTTCCAGACCTGTGACCCTTTTTCAAAGCTCCCAGTTTCTCCAGCAACTTTTTGTTTTCATTACTGATCTCCAGTCTCCACAGTACTTTGCTTTACTGAAAATATTTCCTTCCCTGTCCATTTCTGGAGAAACTCAGCAGTTCTGGCAGCATCTTTGGAGGCAAGAAACAGACTTAACATTTCAAATCCAACGTGACACTTCGTCAGAACTCATCAGAATTGGAAAATAGACTCTTTAATCCCGTCATAGAAGTAAAGGGCGGGTGATGGGAAACAGAGGGTGTTGTGGCCCAATGCAAAAGACAAATGGGCTTTAATTGTGGTGAAAGAGAAACCGATGTAAAATGTATGTAAATTCAGGTGTGAATGGGGAAAATGGACTTGGGGAAATGTGAATGTCCACTACTGAGTGTAAGAGAAAGAAGATGCAAACAAAACGATGTCATTTGGAGTTCGGTGGGAGAATGTATGATAAACATGGAGAGCAGTCATTTTAATCGGTCAGGCTGTGAAATTATGGAATTGAATATTTTTCCCAACAGGCTGTATCAAATTGTAAAGTGTTATTTGTACTTGCGTTACGCTTCGTTTGAACATTGCAACAGTCTAGGATAAAAACGTTAGCATGATAGCATGGCAGGTTATTGGAATGGGCAGGACTGAGAAGGAAAAGATTATCGCTCCGGATAGAGTGGAAGTGTTTCTCAAAACAGTCTCTGTTTGCTCTCATCAATGTAAAGAAGACGGCAGTGTGAGCCGTAATGAAAGGAGATTGGATTGAAAGAGTACCAGTGAAATGCTGCTTCAACCCGAAAGTGTGTTTTGGGTTGCGAAGCAATAAATGAAACGAGTCAAATACCTGGCGTTAATCGTGCGTTATTGAGTTCTTTTCATCTATTTACTCACAAGCTGTTTCCCCACACCCTAAAACACAGGGCCTAGCTGCAATTTGTTGCATATGCACCGATCTGCGCGAAACAGTTTCCTTTGTTTAAACAGCACTTGCCAGTCTGCTCCTTGCAATAACATCTTTAAATTTAACGCTTATTATGCTATCGCTTAAACACACAATTTTCAACCTAATTCACAACTTCCTAGCTTTTATGCACTGTACCTCTTTATATAAACTTAAGGAAACATTAAGACTTTTTAACAACAGTTTCATTTGCCTGATCATTGTAACTTCCTGTTGTCTGTATCCGTTTCATCTCAAACTGAGGATGTTATATTTGGCAACCCACTTGGACCCGCCCTGATTACCATGATTCCTGAAAGACCACTATAAAGGCCTCCACAATCTCCTCAGTTACCATCTTAGAAAAATGGGGTGTAGTCCATCTGGTTTTGGGCGGCTTGTGTACCTTCAGAACTTTCAGCTCCCCCAGCACCTTCTCATTCGTGGTGGTCACTATACCCCCCTGTGTCCCCAGGCATTTTTGAAGTTCTGAGAGGCTGCCAGTGTCTTCCACGGTAAAGATTGATGCAAAGTAACTCTTCAGCTCGACTGACATTTATTTGTTTCCTATTAATACTCCAGCCACATTTCCCAGCAGTCTAACATTTTCTCCTGCTTCCCTGTCCTCTCTTTTATGTGTCTAAAATCCTCATGCAGTTTTTGATTATTTTATGGGGCGGCACGGTGGCTCAGTGGTTAGCATTGCTGCCTCACAGCACCAGGGACCCAGGTTCGATTCCAAGCTTGGGTGACTGTCTGTGTGGAGTTTGCACATTCTCCCTGTGTCTGCGTGGGTTTCCTCCGGGTGCTACTGCTTTCTCCCCCCGTCCAAACATGTACAGGTCAGCTGCATTGTCCATTCTAAATCGCACATCGTGTTAGGTGCTTTAGACAGAGGGAAATAGGTCTGGGTGGGTTTCTCTTTGGTGGGTCGGTGTGGACTTGTTGGTCCGAAGGGCCTGTTACCACACTGTGGAGAATCTAATCGTATTAACAAGTTTATCATCTCCTCCTTATTTTTTTCTCTTAGTGTTCTTCCACTGGTAGTTAAAGCTTTCCTAATTCTGCGGATACCCAATAACGTTCACCACATTGTATGATTTCTCTTTTGTTTTGATATTGTCCCTTACTTCACTTTTCAACCACTGTTACCTTGTCCTCTCCTGAGTATGTTTCTTCTTCTTTGGGATGAATGTCAACTATGCTTCTGAATTAACCCCAGAAACTCCTGCAATTGATCCTTCATTGTCTACCCTGCCAAACCTCCCTTCCAGTATCGTATGAGGCAGAAACCCATCATCAGGAAGGTTAGGGGAGTAGCATGGGATGGAGCTGAGAGGCAAATAGATGGCGGGTGGAGACGGGGTGAAGGTAGCTTGGAAGGCAATCGGTAGATAGATGGGCAGTGATGGTGGTAGGTTGGATCAGAGGGTGGAGCGGATAGGAGGAAAGGAAGATGGACAGGCAGCACAGTTGAAGAGGGCAGTGCCAAGTTGAAAGGTTGGATTTGGGATAAAGTGGCGGGAGGAGAGATGAGAAAATGGGTGAAATCAATGCTGATGCCATGTGGTTCGAGGGTCTCAAGGCGCAAGATGAGGTTTTCTTCCTCCAGGCTTGAATTTGGCGGTGCTGGAGGAGCAGGACTTGAATATCCTTGGCGCAGTGGAGGAGGATTTAAAGTGGTCGGCCACAGGGCAATGGAGTTGTGTGTTGTGATGTTCCCTCAAACGTTCTGCAATTTGTCATTCAGTTTCTGCAATGTAGAGGAGACTACATTGACGGCAATGGACACAGTCAGTGAGGTGTTTGGATGTGAAGGAAAATATCTGCCGGATGTCAAACAATCATTTGGGACCGTGGATGGTGGTGAGAGGGGAGGTGAAGGCGCAGGTTTTACACCTCTTGCGGTGGCAAGGGATGGTTTGGGAGTAGGGGGTGGGGAGTGTGGACAGATGGAGGGATTGGTGGAGGGAATGGTATGTCCGGAATGCTGAAGGGAGTGGGGAAGAAAATGTATCTCCGGTGGTGGGGTCAAATTTTAGGTAGTAGAAATGACAGAGGATGATGCATTGTTCTCGGAGATTAGCGGGGTAGAAGGTGAGATCCAGGTAGATTCTAACTTGTTGCAGTTGGAGCGATGGTGTTCAAGGGCAGAGATGTGGGAAGTGGAGGAGATGCACTGGAGGGCATTGTTGAATACCTGCGTTGTGAAATTGTGGCCTTTGAAATAGAGGCCATCTGTGACACTCTGGAGTGGAATTGTTCCTCCTGGGAGGAGATGAGGCTGAGGCAGAGGAATTGGGAGTAATGGATAGAGTTTTCTTTACAGGATTGGAGGTGGGAAGAATTGGTTTGGGAAGATGTGTAATCCAGTTATCCGTGGAACTCTGTGCATTTGCAGTAGATATCTTGTGTTGAATCGGTCACTGAAAATGAAGACAGGAAGTTCCAGAAAGGGAGAGAGGGGTCCGAGATGGTCCAGAGGAACTTGGGATCAGGGTGGAAGATGTTTGTCGATGTTGATGAACTGTTCAATCTCCTTACCTGCAGCAAGGATGCCTCATCATCTTCTTTGCGACCTTACAACAACACAGCGCCCATGTCGATTTCACCATTTTCCTTACCTCCCCTACACCCAGCACAGCCCAGATGTAACCTTCCAACTCAGCACTGCCCTCTTGATCTGTCCTCCCTGTCCATCTTCCTTCATGCGCCATCCTCCTCTCTGATCTATCACCATTTTCCCCACTTGAATCGGCCTTTCGCTTTCCCAGCTACCTTTCTTCCAGCCCCACATATTTCTATTTATTTCTCAGCCCCCTTCCTTTGCAACCCCACAATCCTGATGGAAGGCTTATGGCCGAAACGTTAATTCCCCTGCTGCTCAGATGCGGCCTGAGATGCTGTGCTTTTCCAGTGCCATGCTTTTCGACTCTGACGCCCAGCATTTGCAATCTTCAATTTCTCCCCTTCCAATTGACTCCAGACAGCTCAGCAGCTCCCTCTTGTCCATATATTTACATGACTCAATTTTAATCGTGACTCGTCCAAAAGTTAGCAATAGCTATAACTGAAAGAGGAAGTTTTCAGAGATGGGGCACGGAGAATGATTAGAGATGTATTAACTAGATGCAAAGAGAGAAAGAGAGAGGGAGAGAGGGAGAGAATATAGATGATGAGACAATCTCATAAAGAAGCAAAAACTAGATTGTCAATAGAAGTACATGTACTCCCTATTTGTTTTGGCAATTCCCATGTGCTGTTGCACTTTGTACAGTGTGTACCGCAGAGAAATATGTTCAACAGCTGGGTCTGATGACAGAAACTTTATCACCAATAAAATAACACGCACCAGTTGTTGACAGAACTCAGCAGGCCAATACATTGATTTCCCGGTAGGAAGTGGATTAATTGAAATAAAGTGCGACACTAGCATCAGGAATTTGTAACTCACATCCTGATAAGAATGGCAGGCGACAGCAGGGAATCCCTGAGAGCGGAGGGGGTGAGGGTTGGGAGAACATCGAGAAAATGGGAACTTAAGAGCACAGCTGAGAATGAAATAATGTTGTAATATTTTCTACATTTTGTACATTATTTGCATCATATTTTAGTAACTGTGTCTCCATTGCTCATTCTGAAGGCCTCGTGCACATATTGACAATTCCATCTATCTTCACACGCACTGATTAAACAGTGTGTATTAAATGATTTTCCTCCATTCCATTTGAAATTACGGTTTTGTTGACATCGTCACTCGCCAACCCTTATTCAAAGCATTTCCGTTTCTTTCTCGATATTTTACTTTATTCTGTCTATCACGAGGATATTGATGACTGGGGATATCTCTTTACTCCAGACCAGACTCGACAGGCACTGTTTCCGATTCTTTTCTGTTTGTAACCAATGGCAGATACTTACTGGCTCTGAGTCTTTAATGTCAATAAAGAAGACAATTGTTTATTCCACCATTACTTTTGGGCCCAGGCCAGAAAAGCTGGAAAAGAAAAGGCATGTATGCGTGCAATAAAGATGTTTGCAGCTTTAGCAATTATTGACGTGTATTGTGTTCAAGGTACAATTTTGCCTTATTAAAGCAGTGAGAAGGGAGTTCAGAAAAACATTCACTTCCTGTGTGTGTTCAGGCAGTTGTGCCCAGACACAGTTTTTATATTGGTTGCTGTGGTGGGAGGAGATTTCAGTGCAGTAACAATCTCTCGATTAGCTCCTAAACGTGGTCACTTAAATCACTGCATGGAGATAACACAGCAGAATAATCGAGCTTGTGAAGAGAAACCATAATCTTTCTCCTTTACTTGCAACATTGTTATTCTCATTGGAAATGGGCGATAAGACCAATAACAGGCGATGACAACATTCCACCCAGACAAGGTATTGTTGTTGCATTAGGAGTGTTGTAGTGAAAGGGGGTTACTGGAGCTGTTTGTTCAGTTACTTTGATTGATGTCAGTCTCCATGGATCGAACTGTGCCACTGGATGGTTTCCCTTTCTATTAAGGGGCTTCATTCATGTGTTATCACTGGATCGACGACAGCATCATCCTCAACATGATTGGGATCAGCAGCTCCAGAGGGAGGTTAAGATTAGAACCTTAGAACGTTAGACTGGAATGTTCAAACATCGGATCAGAATCTGACAAAAATACACTGGAATGTTACAAAAATAGACAGGAGTTTATCCTGCGGTCTTCAATGACTATCTAAGGATTGAAGATTGTTAACATTGCGAAATCGATGTGTACTGATGATTATTCAGGCAGGATACGATCCCATTCTCGCTAATTATTGTTCCCCTGCTAAGTGTATCACTGTCCATTTCATAATTCTGCAAACCAAACGGAAAGCCATACCTAATTCTGTCGTCTACATTTGACGAAGATGTAAACTATTTTATCCACTTCCAATCAAAAACTCCATTGCTATTCCATGAATTTCTTACCTTTAACTTAGAATCATTAAAGGAGGGGCAAACGTTTCCACAACCAACGTGGCCAATTTTGGCTGATTTATATCTCAATAGCCCCTCTATCAGTAAACCTGCTCACAAGCATCTCCACAATATCCCCAATCTTCACTTCTGCCTCAAAGGTGTTTCTCAATAAACCATTATCTACACCTATCCGGCTGCAGTTCTCTTCTCGCCACACTTCGAGTCACATATACATTAATCGTGAACTTATTCTTGTCTCTCCCTGGACTCATGCCAAATGGAAAATATGAAGCCAATTTGATTTGAAACGTGAAGAGATTTAGAACACACATTTAGAACAGAGAACAGAGAACATATCATATTAGAAAGCCTAACAGGTCCTTCATCCCTCGATATTGCGCCAACCAGTGAAACCAATCTAAAGCCATCCAACCTATAATATTCCATTTTCATCCAAATGTCTATTCAATGACAATTTAAATGCCGTTCAACTTGACAAGTCTCCTACTGATGCAGGTCAGGCAGCATCCAAGGAGCAGGAGAATCGACGGTTTGGGCACAAGCCCTTCTTCAGCTCTGATCACCAGCATCTGCAGTCCTCACTTTCTCCTACTACTGTTGCAGGCAGGTCGGTCCAATCCCCGACTATTGTCTGATTTTTTGAAAAATCTACTTCTGAAATCTGCCTTATATTTATTTCCCCTCAATCTAAAGATATGTCCCCTCCTGCTAAAGATTATCATTCAAGGAAAAAGCTTTTACTGTCCACAGTATCTAACCCACTGATTATGTTTTATATCTCACTTAGGTCACCTCTCAACCTTCTTCTCTCTAAAGAAAACAGCCTAAAGTCTCTCAGCCTTTTCTCCTAACTCCTTTCCTCCATACAAGGCAACGTCCTCATAACTACCAGTCTTTAGGGTATAGGATCAAGGAAAACCATTCGGTTTTTTATCGGTATATCATGAATAAAAGAATGACTAAAGTATATATAGTGCCAATTAAGATTAGTAGTGGGAAGTCGCACATGGAATCAGAGGACATAGGGGAAACATCAAATGAATATTTCTTGTCACTATTCACACTAGAAAAAGACAATGTGTCGAGGAGAATAGTGAGATAGAGGCTACCAGCACAAATGAAATTGAGGTTCACAAGGAGGAAGTGTTAGCAATTTTGAAAAGTATAAAAGTAAGTAGGCCCCCTGGGCCGGATTGCTATTATCCTCGGATTCTTTGGGAAGCCAGGGAGGATATTGTAGAGCCTTTGGCTTTGATCTTTATATCATCATTGTCTATATAAATAGTGCCAGTTGATGGAGGATAGCAAATGTTCAAGACAGGGAGTAGAGGCAACACTAGTAATTATAGACCAGTGAGACTTACTTCAGTTGTGGATAAAGGGTTGGAAACGGTGATGAGAGATAGGATATATAATCATCGAGAAAGAAATAAGTTGGTTTGGGGATTGTGAACACGGTTTTGTGAAGGATAAGTCGTGCCTCAGAAATCTTATCGAGTTCTTTAAGAAGGTGACCAAACAAGTGGATGAGAGTAAAGCTGTTGATGTGGTGTATATGAATTTCAATAAGGCTTTTGATAAGGTTCTACACGGTAGGTCATTGCACAAAATACGGAGGCATGGGATTGAGGGTGACTTAGCGGTTTGGATCAGAAGTTACCAAGCTGAAATTGGCTAGCGGTTTGGATCAGAAATTGTTCAGCTCTGCAATACTGAGTGGCAGGAGAACGATGAAAATTGAAATCAGTTCCATCAGAAGGCAAACACCAAAACGCATTCTTAATGTATCCCTCAGTGTTATAAGGAAATGGAGACCATCACATATTCTAACAGATGAGAAATGTGTAGAAATCTATCAAATCGTATTACCAGTGGGGGGAAAAAGGGAGGTTTTGAGAGTGGCGCATGAACTACCACTTGGAGGTCGTTTAGAAGTGAGGAAAGCACAGTTTAATATACAAACACATTTTGGATTTCTCAAGGATGTTGATGAATTTTGCCATACACCTCATACATTGTATGACACGTATCAGAAAACTGCAGGAAGGAGTAATAGGCATGACCTTTAATACATATTCCAGCATATGGGGAACATTTTACAAGAGTCTTAATTGATTGTGTGGGTCCCCTATCTCAGAAATTGGGAATCAGTATGTGTTAATAATAATGGATGTGTCTACTAGGTTTCCTGAGAGCATCCCATTTGACAATATCACAGCTAAAAGGATTGTGCAGGGATTATTCTTTTTTTTACTAGATATAGACTATCGATATGGATACAGTCAAATTAATGTCAAAACGTCACATCCAAGCTATTCAAGGAAGTTATTAGGCAGCTCAGGAACAAAACAAATCAGATCTACTGCGTACCATCCAGAATCGCAGGAAGCACTGGAAAGATGCCATCAAATTCCAAAGACCATGTTGAGGGCTAAAATTCAGGGCAATGCAAATGATTGGAATAAGGGACTTCACCTGTGCTTCTTGCGATCCGAGATGTAACAAATGAATCAAGCAAATTCAATCCATTTGAATTAGTTTGTGGGCATGAAGTGAGAGGACCATTTAATTTGATTAAGGAGAACTTAGTAAGTCAAAATTCAAGGACTACGCATTTAGACTGTATGTCAAATTTTAGAGAGTGATTGCATCGATGAGGGAGTTGGCGAGACAGCATTCAATAGTATCAAAGCAAGCAATGAAACAGGAAGTGGAAAGAAACCAAAAATTCACAGTTTTGCTATCGTGGAGAAGATATTAGTGTTATTTACAGCAATAGGTGAACTTTTGAAAACAAGGTTTTGGCGACCTTATCAAAACGAAAGGAAATTTAATGAGGTGAACTACTTGATAGGGACTCCAGACAGAAAGAGGTCTCATGAATCTTCTCAAAAGGGAAGGAAAGCAAGCGGAGAATGTATTAATGATTGCAATACAGAAGGAAGAACCAATTTCAAAGGATTCTGAATTGGACGTTCCTCAAATTAAATTCGACAATGAGGAAGTCATCAATAATTTGAATAAATTATTGAGTTATCTCCTGGTGAACAATCGAAACGACCTGAAACAGTTATTCATGTCACACGGGAGATACACAGAATTAAACTGTGAAATAATAAGCTAATTGTGCAAGGTGCGGATATAGTCGATGTCATTCTGATTAAACAATATCGTATAGGCATGACCCTCTAAAGTTTGCACAGTTTCAGATGGAGAGTAAACACATCATCCAAGATTACATTATCGAGTGTGTTATAGTGACTATAACTCGCCCATAGTAATGCTACAAAAGGCAGATGATGCCCAATGGTTATACGTGGACTATTGGGAAGTCAATGCATTTATGAAGACTGATGCATAATCAATTCTGTGGTTGGTAGACTGTGTTCAAAAGGTGGGACAAGCAACTTACATTTCTGAGTTGGACATGCTCAGAGGCTACAGGCACATACCTTTGTCAGAAAGAATAAAGGCAATTTCGGCTTTTGTAACGCTAGATGTACTGTATCAGTTTAAAGTCATGCCATTTGGTATGCAAAACTGGCCGGCCACATTTCAGAGACTACCCTATAAGGCCATTGCTGGATTCCCAACTGCGATGTGCACATCGACGAACTGGCGATTTTTAGTCACTCATGGAAGGAATATTTTCACCATTGATCGGACTTGTTCGATCGAATTCAGAAGGCAGGCCTGGTGATAAACTTGCATAAACGTGGCCAAAGCCCAAATCACCTCCCTGGGCCATGCTATTGGACACGGGCAGATGGCCCCATGGGATGTGAAGACGAAAATAATTAGGCAATATCTCATACCTTCTACAAAAACGTTTCCTGTGATTGGGTGGATTTTATCGAATGTTTGTGCTAAATTTTAGCAGTGTGCCTGCTCGACTCACCGAATTGCTAAAGAAAGACAAGAAGTTTCAGTGGACAGCAAAGTGTCAAAAGGCGTTTGACAGCCTGAAAATCGTGTTATCCACTGCCCTGTTATTAGCCACACATGATTGTGCGAAGCATTTCAAAGTGGCTATCGATGCGAGTGATGTGGTTGTCAATGCTGTGCTGCTGCATGAAGACGACCAGCTGGATAGAAGATCTATCGGATATTTCTCCAGCAAGTTGAAAATTCATCAACAGGAATATTTGGCAGTTGAGAAAGCGACTTTGGCCTGGTGTTGGTACGACATCGTTTCAGTGCTTGTAATAACAATAAGGCATCTGAGACAATCGGAGATGCTGATCATAACCCATTGCATTTGTAGAGAAAAGGACAAAAATGATTGACCATTTAGATGGAGCCTGTTGTTCCAGCCATTCAGTTTGAAAACGATGCATGTGGCAGGTCGAGGAAACGTGTGTGCCAATGCTTTGTCGAGGCTCAACTGAGAAACAGAGGCGTTCGGTGGCAGTCTGTGGAGAACCACAGACTGAATCCAAATGTAGTTGTGCATATTTACATGTTTCGAGACAGTGATTATGTATGTGTTTTAGCATAATACCCAATTCTGTTTGGGGGGTAGGATTTTTTAAAAATAAATTCCTAGTTGAATATTAGTGATTCATTTTTTTTTAAGGTGGAGCATGTCACAATGCTGGTCTTTTTTTAAAACAAGAATATTATGCTGTTGGGTAGTTTTGAAACGAACGTGGCGTGCCAACTCAGGCAGTTAAAGGGGTGAATACATTTTACCTGCAATTAACTTTCTTCGTGTCAGAGGGTCAAATACAATTTAGACTAAAAAAAAAGGAATTTCCAAATTTCACTTGTCTTCAAGGAGCTGAGAGCGAGTCTTTAAGGGTAGCTATGTTTTCAATCTCCATCTTAGGAACTGTAAATAAGTGGCCTGTGTCTGCGCTCGAGTGATTGCGGGTGTGGGAACTTTCTAGGAACTATCTATTCTCATGCATGTTTGTCTGTGCTTGGGGAGGGAAGGTATATTTTGTCCTACATCATATTTTTCTCGGTAATACAGAAAATCTCACTTGTAATTTCAGCTCAAATTATTTCAGCACATCTCTGAATGCGGTGACCTGTTTGAAAATCTATCCCTACCCTTTATGAAATTGAGAATTTTGACTCCAGGCTGATGTATAATTTGTTTGTTTTCCTTCCTCACAGCTAACGTAATGACGATCTACATCCTGCTTTATAAAGATTGTGGATTGTCTCCATGTGTTAGATGTTACCTGGTGGCCATGGCAGTGGCAGATCTGTTGGTCATTATCCTTGACCTGATTTTGAGACACATTCCCATTGTTTATAAGGAACAGTTTTATTTCCTGGAGTCCATCCCCGTGTGTAATATTCACGCTGTTCTGCTTTATGCAGCCGCTGACTGTTCAGTCTGGTTCACCGTCGCTTTCACCTTTGATCGATTTGTGGCCATTGGTTGCCAGAAGCTGAAAATGAAATATTGTAATGAGAGAACGGTGACTGTGGTTCTGGGAACACTGACTGTGCTGAGCTGTTTAAAGAATATTTTCTGGTACTTTATGGTCTCAGGTCGGTATTGGATGTGGAACTCCCCCTGGTTTTGTGAGGGAAGAATTGGTGTTCTTGAATCTCGTGCCTGGGCCGCAATCAGGTTCCTCCACCACATTCTAAACCCAGCCCTCCCATTTCTCCTGATTCTGCTGCTCAATATTTTCACCGTCAGACACATTTTAGTGACCAGCAGAGCACGCAGGAGACTCCGGGCTCACACCAACGGGGGTGCTCAGTGTGACACAGAAATGAGAAATCGAAAAATGTCAATCGTTTTACTGTTTGCGATCTCGGCCAATTTCATACTGTTATGGTCAACGTTAATGGTGTATTCCATATGGATAGAGATGAAGTGGATTGGGTATCGTTCTGCTCATCTCCGTCCTTGTGTGCGGAAATTGGGATTCACACTGCAGCTCCTCAGTTGCTGCACAAACACCACGATATATGCCGTGACCCAGACAAAGTTCAGAGAGCAGCTGAAGCATGTGCTGACACATCCCTTTACCAAAATTCATCAAGCAATCAAATTCACTCATTAACCAATCCATCCATGTTTTTCTCATTTCAGCAATGAAGCAGCAGTGGCTGTGGTGAGAGAGGGAGAAACAGTTTTGCTGGTTTGTACAACCATATCCCACAGGGCGTAACAGGGCCACATTTTAATGTTTCTCTCAACACAAGGCACAGTGAGAGAAGACACCATCCCACTGAATGTATCTATCACTTGAATTTGTGAACAATAAAAATATCAATCAAAAATGAAATACATTGGTGTTTGTCTTCGTGTTGAAGAATCTGAGCTGAAGAGAGGCAGACTCAGACAGTAGTAGGAGAGTGCAATGCGCTGTCTGTGTCAGCAGAGATCTCGTCAACTTTAAGGGCATTTAAGTAGACTTTGGATAAACACATTTATGAAAATGGAATAGTTTAGGTTGGATTGGCTTCAGAGTGGTTACACGGGTCACCGTGACATTGAGGCCTGAAGGACTGTAATTCACTTTAACGTTCCATATTGGGCCAAAGGCCTGTTTCTACACTGTAGGGAATCTAATCTAATCTAGACACAGATCTAAGTTCTGGTTCTCAGGGAAGGGGAGGTTTTTGGGATGCAGCTCAGGATTTCCTTTTAAGTCACTCTATCCTTGTTTTCAAAGCTGCTCCATCTAGTCGGACCTGGCCTCAGCAGAATTAATCTTAACGCCTTTGTTCTTTCTAAACTCATAGTGAATGTGACAGTTGGTGAGAGTGAGGAGAGCGATGTTTGGTGGGTAGGCATGTATGGGGAAGTAAGCCTGACTTTGGATACGTTAGCGGGTAAGTGAGCATGATGGTGGGTGAGTGTGCAGGGATGTCAGCATGACTGTGGGGGACTGTGTGGGGAAGAGAGCATGATGCTGGTGGTGTGTGGGGCGGGGGTGTGAGAGTGACAGTGAAGGAGTGCATGAGGGTGAAGGTGAGAGTGGGGCAACGTGCACGGGAGTGAAGGTGAGTTTGGGGTGTATGAGGAACAGTGAATGTGATGGTGTGGGAGTGTATGGGTGAGTAAGGATGACGATGGGACAGTGTGCTGGGGTGTGAGCATGACGGTGGGGGAGTGTATGGGAGTGTGAGTGTGATGGTGTGTGAATGTGTGGGCAAGTAAGTGTCACGGTGTGGAAGTGTGCGGGAGTGTGAATGTGACAGCGGGCGGGTTTGTGGGAGAGTGAGCATGATTGTGGGCGAGTGTGTGTGGAAGTGAGCATAAAGGTGAGGAATGTGTGGGTGTTTGAGCGTGACAGTGTGGGAGTGTGTGGAGGAGTGAGCATGATGGTGTGGGATTCTGCAGGTGTCCCAATGGAGACGATCGCCCAACAGCGAACGCTACCTGGGCTTTGGCTGATGCTACATGCAAATATGCTGAGAAAGAGAAGGTTTGGCTGTCATCTTTGGGGTAATAAATTTCCAACAATATTTTTATGGACTTGAACTTGGCATAGCAATGGACCACATACTTCTGATGTGCGAGGTAAAGAAGACAAAGCTGTGTCACCCAATAGCTTCTGGTCGAATTCACCTGTAGGTCCTTATTCTCAGTGCCTCAGATTACAAGTTGCAGAACCCTCCAGGAGCCAACTGGCTGCTGTGGATGTCTTGAGCCGCCTCACACGGTCGGATATAACTTTAGTGCCACCTCCCTGGAAGACGCCATTCTGTTTTTAAACCTTCAGTCCATCCGTCCACTCACCACCAAACCAGGCAGTGAATTACAGAAACCCACCGCAGTCTACATTAAAAAAAACATTTTTCCCCATAGCAGCTAATCCTACAACCACTGAGCTTGAACCAGTGATCCCTGGTTTTTGAACTCTCTGCCAAAGTAAACATGTTCCTCCTGCCTAATGTCTCCCTCTCACAATTTAGTTAAAAATCACGCAACATCAGGTTATGATTCAACAGGTTTATATGGAAGTGCACACTTTCAGAGTGCTCCTCATTCATCAGCTAGCTCACTATTTAGTACCGTAGACCCCCCGTACCAGTGGGGATATATTCCAGGACCTACCGCGGAAACGCAAAACCGCAGATAGATGCAAAACCATTAATTTAAATGGGAAATATGCCTTCCCAGCAACCTCCTGGTCCGTGGTTCTGGAACATTCCCTTTGATATACTCATACCACGATAAGCAGCTATAACCAGACTCGCAAATACGGGGTTGCCCTGTATTCCTTAGTCGTGGCACCTTTGTTCCAAGGAATACAACTCCAATCTCTCCTAATAGCTACAATTTTGGCAACATTCTAGTAAATCTCCTCTGCACTCTCTCCACTGCAATGACGTCCTTCCTGTGATGTGGTGACCCGACTGCACACAATACTCCTGTTGTAGCCACCACTGCCTCATATCGTTTCATTGTTATTTCCCTATGAGGGAGAGTATTCCATGTGCCTTCTTTACAACCCCATCGATCTTTAGGGACCTGTTCATTTACACACTAAGATCTCTCACTTCACCTGCCCCTCTCAGTATATTCCCATTTATTGTCTATTCCCATTTACAGTCTGACTTCCCAAAATGCATTCCCTCACACTTCTCAGAGCTGAACTCCATCTGCCATTTTCCTGCCCACTCCACCAAACCATCTATATAGTTTAGGAACTTACAGCTATCCTCCACACTATCCACTACACGGCCAATTTTTGTGTTGTTTGTAAATTTCACAAATTTGCCCATCGTATTCAACTCCAAATCATTAATGTACAAAACGACCAGCAGAGGTTCCAACACTGAGTCATGCAGAGCACCACTTGTAACAGCTTTCCATTCACAAGGGCCACCATCGACCATTATCCTTTCTTTCCTGTGATTGAGCCAAATTGGGAACCAATTCAAAACATTTTCCTGTATTCCATGGGCTTTTAAATCTTGGACCACTGGGGGTTGGTGGGGTGGGGGGGAGGAGGCGGAGACCCAGGGAGATAGTGAGGAAA
The DNA here is from genome assembly GCF_047496795.1 of Chiloscyllium punctatum. Taxonomy (NCBI): domain Eukaryota; kingdom Metazoa; phylum Chordata; class Chondrichthyes; order Orectolobiformes; family Hemiscylliidae; genus Chiloscyllium; species Chiloscyllium punctatum. The sequence continues at coordinate 16,289,339 of NC_092790.1, forward strand.
GAGATCAATCTGAGACTGGTACACTTGAGAACAGAAGTGTAGGACTAATAAATTAAACTGCATTTATTTCATTACAAGGGGCCTAACAAGGAAGGCAGATAAACTCAGGGCATGGTTCGGAACATGGGACTGGGATATCATAGCAATTACAGAAATATGGCTCAGGGATGGGTAGGATTGGCAGCTTAATGTTCCAGGATAGAAATGCTACAAGAAGGATAGAAAGGGAGACAAGAGAGGAGGGGGAGTGGCATTTTTGATAAGGGATAGCATTAAAGCTGTGCTGAGGGAGGATATTGCCAGAAATACATCCAGCGAAGTTATTTGGGTGGAACTGACAAATAGGAAAGGGATGATCACCTTATTGGGATTGTATTATAGACCCCTTAATAGTCAGAGGGAAATTGAGAAACAAACTTGTAGGGAGATCTCAGCTGTTGGTAAGAATAATAGGGTAGTTATAGTCGGGATTTTAACTTTCCAAACATCAACGGGACTGCCATAGTGTTAAGAGTTTAGATGGAGAGGAATTTCTTAAGTGCATACAAGACTATTTTCTGATTCAGTATGTGGATGTACCTACGAGAGAAGGTGCAAACTTTGACCTACGCTTGGGAAATAAGGAAGGGCAGGTGACTGAGGTGTCGGGGTGGGGGAGCACTTTGGGGCCAGCGACCATAATTCTATTTGTTTTAAAATCTTGATGGAAAAGGATAGACCAGATCTAAAAGCTGAAAGTTCTAAACTGGAGAAAGGCCAAATCTGACGGTATTAGGCAAGAACTTTCGAAAGCTGATTGGAGGAAGATGTTCGCAGGTAAAGGGACGGCTGGAAAATGCAAAGCCTTCAGAAATGAGATAACAAGAATCCAGAGAAAGTATATTCCTGTCAGGGTGAAAGGAAAGGCTGGTAGGTATGCTATTACAACAGGATCTGGACCAGATGGGCCAATAGGCTGGATTTTAATTCAGATAAACGTGAGGTGCTGCATTTTGTGAAAGCAATTCTTAGCAGGACTTACACACTAAATGGTAAGGTCCTAGGGAGTGTTGCTGAACAAAGAGACCTTGGAATGCAGGTTCATAACTCCTTGAAAGTGGAGTCGCAGGTATTTAGGGTAGTGAAGGTGTTTGGAATGCTTTTCATTATTGGTCAGAGTATTGAGTACAGGAGTTGGGAGGTCATGTTGCGGCTGTACAGGACATCGGTAAGGCCACTGTTGGAATGCTGCATGCAATTCTGGTCTCCTTCATATCAGAAAGATGTTGTAAAACTTGAAACGGTTCAGAAAAGATTTACAAGGATGTTGCCAGGGTTGGAGGATCCGAGCTATTGGGAGAGGCTGAACAGGCTGGGGCTGTTTTCTCTGGAACGTCGGAGGCTGAGGAGTGACCTTATAGAGATTTACAAAATTATGAGGGGCATGGATAGGACAAATAGGCAAAGTCTTTTCCCTGGTGTTGGCGAGTACAGAACTAGAGGGCATAAGTTTAGGCTGAAAGGGGAAAGATAAAAAAAGAGACCTAAGTGGCAATTTGTTCATGCAGAGGGTGTACGTGCATGGAATGAGCTGCCAGAGGAAGTGGTGGAGGCTGGTACAGTTGCAACGTTTAAGAGGTATTTGGATGGGTATATGAATAGGAAGGGTTTGGAGGGATAAGAGCCGGGTGCTGGCAGGTGGGACTAGATTGGGTTGGGATATCTCGTCGTCATGGACAGGTTGGACAGAAGGGTCTGTTTCCATGCTGTACATCTCTATGACTCTATAAAAAAGTTGATGGGAAATTAGCAGAGACCCTGTTTGATCAGATGGCTGAGACAAACAGATGACAAAGCAGACTTGTTTAGCTCAGGTATATCAACTGAGTTACAGCAGAAAGATGAAAATTTAAAGCAATTGTATCAAAAGGCATTCACATAATGAATCCGAATGTATCCCTGAATGTTATTATCTTTAAAATGATGTCTTAATGAGGAAGTGAAGACCATTACAAATTCAGGCAGATCAGAAATGGGCAGAAGTTTATTAAGTTGTAGTGCCAGTGGGTTATAGAAAGGACGTCTTGTGAGTAGCGCATGATTGTCTGTTTGAAATTCACATTATTTAATTGTCATCTCTGTATGTGACAACTATTCAGCAAAGGATTAATTCTGTCCTTCTCAGTTACTCACAAACTCCATATAAATATGCTTCATCTGGGTTGGACGATTTGAGCTATAAGCAGAGGCTGAGTAGGTTGGAACTGTTTTCCCTGGAGAGTGACGTTATAGACGTTTATACAATCATAAGTGCATGGTGAAGTGGTGGAGGCTAGTACAATTACAACAGTCAAAATGCATCTGGGTGGGTATAATGAGAAAGCCTTAAAACTTGTCCTGAAACTTTTAGTCTAAATGTAATGTTGAATTATAGAACACACTTGCTGCAGAGGAGAAAATATACAGGGTAACAAGGAGGCATCAGGCCACAAAAAGTTGGAACCCAAGATGTGCAGAAGATAAAAACACCTGTTCTCACCAAGTGATAAGAGGTTGCTCTGAAGCAATTAACAACATTTGCCTTAACATCAATGAATCTGTGTAAAAAAAGGACACAGAGTGATAACATTCACAGTTGTTAAATTGTGAAATTAATGACAGTGTTTGACTGTGATCTCAGAAACTTTGTATCATCTTAGAAGCAGGTCAAAAGCCTTGTAATAAACAGAGAGAGAGAGAGAGAGAGAGATGCATGTTTTGAATTAATTTGCATTTTGGACATTATGATAATTCTGAGTAGCCATCGCTGATTATGAAATGCAAACTCTGTAAAATATAATATTGATGAAGCGTTAACTTAGTGGTCCTACAGACCATGACTGCCCCACTGTCAGTTCTAACTCATCAGATCTTCTGTCTTCTTTGAATTTGAATCACAACCCTGAAAAGAAAGCATGTTTAATTTGAGACTAATGTATCATTTAAAATTCAACCTTGTGGTAACATTTCAGCCCCAGATACAGAATGATGCTGAGTTTAAGATAAAAAGCAGGAGTCTGCTCCCAGTTTAAAAATTATTCTAAACCTAACATTGAAGAGATTCTGACACAATCTGTTAGGAAGCCATTTTATGGTCAAAGCTTGCCCTGCACGCTAAAAAGCCATTTTGTAAAACAATAATATTTGACATGTGAGCTGTGCAAGGTTACCTTAGTTTAGACTGATACCTCTTTATGACAGGAACTTACCTCACCAACAGGCACCTGACTCGGCTGGATCTGTTTTTCTCATCTGATGGATGGTTAAGGACCTACAGGAGTGATCAGTTAAGCGCACACAGACCTGTTAATTTACTTCCCTTTCTTACGAATTATTGTCTTTCCACAGTTTGTCTAATTAAGAACGTGCAGTGCTTTTTTGTGAAATTTTGTAAAAAGGAAGCCTGTTTGAGACAGAAGAGTGGAGTAGCCTGTGAGGGCTGTTAAAGGAAGAGCTGGTATCCTACTCTTCTAAAGGTTTAGAACCTTAGCTTGCCCGGCCCTTAGGTGTCAATGTTACATTGTAACAGTGATGCTATTGGTAAATTAAGGGGAAGGCTAAAATTAAACTAAACTGTTGGTAAGAGGTTTTCATTCCAGACTACCAAGGAGTACGATCTCCATGATGAACCAAGAGAGGCTTATAGGTCTGAGTCCACAAGGAATTCTCTGGGCCGTCTCAAATCTGTACTTTAACAATATGAATAGGAACGGTTTAGAGAGAGATGGGCTAAGTGCTGGCAAATGGGACTAGATTAGATTAGGATATCTGGTCGGCATGGACAAGTTGGACCGAAGGGTCTATTTCCACACTGTACATCTCAAAGACTCGACGACTCTTTGGTAACTCTTGCCCTGTCGGTGAGCACAGTTTCCCTCCATCTCTGTACTTAACCCCGACTTCACTGATGGTTGTTGAAACAATGCAACGATGTGGCCTATTTGTCTATCTTCATTGTAACTTTGAAACTGTCCTTTTTAAACTGCAAATTTTAATGCAGTTCCTGAATGTCTATTTTGGATGAGGATTCAGTTTATCTATCTTCAAAGCTGGTGTGTAAACTTCAATGGGCTCTATACCTTGTGTTTGTTAGAGGCAGCTGGTCACTCTTTGCTTTGAACTGAGGAAGTATTACAGTGTCTTAGTTCCTCAGGTGTTTTTCTGGAGGAAGACACAGGAACACCACCTGTAAATCAACAGGAGGCTCGTCTGGCAAGATTGAACTGATCATTGTCACATTCATTGCATCTTCATTAGGATGTATTTTTTTTTTCTTTAAAGCCAACAACTTAACCAGAACCACGGATCTGATTCCATTGTTGCCCTGAGCTAATCTCGGTCTGGGGATTGTGTTTGTTTCTCATGTGATTCGATACCAATTGATTCGGAGATGCTGGTGTTGCACTGGGGTGCACACTGTTAAACATCACACATCAGGTGCTTCCAAAAAAAATCTGTTGCACTATAACCTGATGTTGTGCGATTTTTAACTTGATACCAATTGAGTGAGACCCAGAAACTGATCAACAATTGCCCAGCACCATGAATGGGAATACTCAACCACCAGGATGCTTACACAGTTCAACATCCAACTTCCCAACTACCTGTTGGAAAGAGGAAAAACAGCGCTATTTCTAATGTTTTTACGAAGACCCCAGTGTATGTCGTTTTACAAGAATAACCCATTCCTACAGTTAGTCCACAAACCTCAAGAAACAGCGGAAAACAGATTGAAATTAAAACCGGGTTCAGAGGATTGTAAACCCCAAGACCAACCCACAGCAGCTTCTTCCCGCTCTGCCTCCCTCAGCAGGCCCACACACAGCCCGAGAAAGGCCTCTCTCTTCCCCCCAGCCCGCTCACTCCAAGTTCCGGGACCAGTTCCTGCTCCGCTCGGCCTCTTACAAACAGTCCCCGGTTCTCCCTGAACTCACCCCGAATCAATCCCGGTCTCGGAGCCCCCTCTGTGTCCCAGGCTCCCATCCCGATGTGCTGCTGGAAGGAGCCTGCTGTTCCCTCCCTTCCCTGGGCGCTGATCTCTCCATTGCGGTCTGTTTCAAACAAACCTCTTGTACTCACTGAGTAAATGCTCCTCAATGGCAGCGCTGGGGGAGGGCCTCACGCATGCGCTCCTCTACTCAGGGACAATCAGCTTTGGGGAGAAAACGTAAAAACAATGACTGCAGATGCTGAAAATCAAATACTGGATTAGTGGTGCTGGAAGAGCACAGCAGTTCAGGCAGCATCCAACGAGCAGCGAAATCAACGTTTCGGGCAAAAGCCCTTCATTCCTGAATCTAATTCCTGATACTAATCCAGTATTTGGGGAGAAAAGGTTCAGTCCCAGATACAGTTGGGGCGGGAGTGAGCTGGAGGCGGAGCTGGATGATCAAAGCCATTTCCCTGCTCTGTCCGTTACTCCGTTTCCTCTCCGGCCCGGCCCCTCACTCTCTGTCAGCTCTTTCTCAGTCAGGTCGGGCCGGGCTGTATAAAAAAGGAAGGGGAGGCCGCTCTACTCTCATTCGGCAGCGGTTGGAGTGAAGAATCGTGATGTCTGGAAGAGGTAAAGGAGGCAAAGGCCTGGGAAAAGGCGGAGCGAAGCGGCACCGCAAAGTGCTCCGTGATAACATCCAGGGTATCACCAAACCAGCCATCCGGCGCCTGGCTCGCCGTGGCGGGGTCAAGCGCATCTCGGGCTTGATCTACGAGGAGACCCGCGGGGTGCTGAAGGTTTTCCTGGAGAATGTGATCAGGGATGCGGTCACCTACACTGAGCACGCCAAGCGCAAGACCGTCACCGCCATGGATGTGGTGTACGCTCTGAAACGCCAGGGCCGCACTCTCTATGGATTCGGCGGCTGAGCATAAAGCGACCCTTTTCCAGCGAACCCAAAGGCTCTTTTCAGAGCCACCCAAACCGTCCGATAGAGAGCGGAGACCTGAGGACGGGGAAGGCAGCGCATACGGAGAACGTAGTTTAGTATTGCCGGTTATTTCATACATGCCGTACTTTTAAAATTATTTCCATTCCGAAAATGTACTAATACCGTGTTCTGCGGTGCGTCAGAGACCATTCGGAGTGGACGGTTCACTTTTTGTGCTGTTTAAAATGCCCAATGCCTTTCTAATTATAAGTATTCCTGCAGTTTAAGTAAGTGGCTATTCGGCGAATCGAGCCAACTGTTCTGCCACCTGATTATTCCATGTCACCAATCGCATCGTGAATTGTAATTGGAAGATATAGTAGCAGTATTAGGCCATTCTGCCCATCCAGTTTGTTCTACCATTCGATCATGGCTGATATTTCTCCAATGTATTCTTGCGCCTGCTCCCCGTAACCTTCGTTCCTCTTTCTGGTGAGTACCTGTCTGTGTCAGTAATAACGTCAATGTGTACTTGGCTGTCCATGCCATGAGTTGTTTTATTTATGGTGGAACCCAGACGTTAATGTTACAAATTACAGTATTCCTATTTCCGAAGCTTAACATTCGGCTCAGTTTTGTTTGATGGAGCCTATGGATACCTTAATGGTGCGCTCTTTCCATCTGCCCGTTCAGGCAGCGATTACAAATTGTCTTCGGGCAAGTAATAATGATGAAATGAAAATGTATTGATAAAGTGTGGTTCTTTAATTTTATCGGTGTACACTGTATTAGCTTTTAAGGTGTTTCAGTGGGTGGGCTTTCGATTGATTCACGGCGGATACAGTTCGTATGCTCAGCCAGAGGGAGAGCAGGAAGCGATAGGAGTCATTAGTATTTCTATCGAAAGGTAGTTAAAAACCAAAAACCGCAGACAGCGGGGGTGAAACTTGCAACTAACGAGATCTTCATTCAGGGATTGTGGAATTTATGAAAAAATATAGGAATAAGAATGTGATCTTAACATCAAAATGTTGGTATTGGGTTAGATCTTTGTGGAAAACCCCCCATCCCCTCATTGACTCCCTTTGCGATAACATGGGCTTGTGGTGAGGTGGAGGCAGGAGAGAAAAGGGATAAAATGGCGCCAAAAGACCAACGGCTCAATTTCAAATTGAAAATGCCCGCGATCACGTATAAAAATAGCAACAAGTTTCACAGGAGAACACATGAATATGTCCATGTTGGATTTCTTTTTCGATTACGAAATTCGAGTTCAGACAATTTCACTTTACCCCATTCCCGCCTTTACAGCTGAAAAATGCCTCGCCGCTATTCAATTTGCTCTCTCTTTCCCAGAGGTAGGGGATAAAAGACTGGATAGGAACCGAGCAGAGAATAAAGCTCTGTACAAAAGGAAATGGGAATCTAATGTGAGGTCAAACGCGATAGGGGACAGTCGAAACTCATAGGATATTACAACTAAAGACAGATCACTCAGACAGTGACCGTTCAATAAGAAATCCTGTAGTCCAGGACACTCTTACAATCGCATTTTATGATATATTCTTTCTCTGATCCCATAGACAGTCTGATGAAGGCTTTTTGCCCGAAACGTCCATTTTCCTGCATCTCGGATGCTGCCTGAACTGCTGTGCTTTTCTAGCACTACACTCATCTAGACTCTGGTTTCCAGCATCTGTAGTCCTTGTTTTCCCATAGGCAGTAACAGTATCCAATTAAATGGATTTAATTGGATGTCCAGTACAAAGGCGAGCGCTCTCCACATTAAAAGGATAATAATCAATCAACAGGAAGTTTAGCCTTTGGGTTGTCAGATTCAAGAATGATCACTTCACTTTTTAGCGGCGATTTTCTTGGGCAGCAGCACGGCCTGGATATTAGGCAGCACCCCGCCCTGAGCGATGGTCACCCCTCCCAGCAGCTTGTTGAGCTCCTCGTCGTTGCGCACGGCCAGCTGTAGGTGCCTGGGGATGATGCGGGTCTTCTTGTTGTCCCGGGCCGCGTTGCCGGCCAGCTCCAGGATTTCAGCCGTCAGATACTCCAGCACCGCAGCCATATAGACCGGCGCTCCGGCACCCACACGCTCAGCATAGTTGCCCTTTCTCAGGAGCCTGTGAACACGGCCCACCGGGAACTGCAGGCCAGCCCGGGACGACCGAGACTTCGCCTTGGCGCGACCTTTCCCACCACCCTTTCCTCCTCTTCCAGTCATGGTCAAAACCACTTTCACAGAGAATGCTGCACCCTGCGGGCTCCACATTGCGGTCTCTTATACCTTCGGGAGGGATGGTGGGACGGACCAATTTTCTGATTGGTCCCATTGTCCAGCCCCTCCTAATGTTGTTTCAATTCCCAATCAGATATCTGCCTCATTCCCCAATCCGGAGAGGGCACGGGGAGGGGGTGGAAGGCGGAAAGTACCGGCGCTAAATCATCAACCGCTTTCTTTCCAATTTGAAAGGCCCGCCAATTTCCAAACAAAGGAGTATGTTTTACATGAAAAATGAAGTACACAAAAAGTGAGGAAGTTCAAAAAACATTAATATAATTGTTAATTTACTTTTAGTTTACAAGTGTATACTTCACATCGTGTTGCTCTCCTTCATTTGCCGACCTCTATCTATCCATTTCTGATTTTGAAAGTGGGTTATTTTCTGGGAATTTGTGTTGCAGACGTTTCGTCCCCTGTCTCGGTGTCATCCTCAGTGTTTGGGAGCCTCCTTTGAAGCGCTTCTGTGATCTTTCCTCCGGCATTTATCGTGGTTTGTCCCTGCCGCTTCCGGTTGTCAGTTCCGTTGCGGTGGCCGGTATATTGGGTCCAGGTCGATGTGCTTATTGATTGAATCTATGGATGAGTGCCATGCCTCTAGGAATTCCCTGGATTTTCTGTGTTTGGCTTGTCCTATAATAGTAGTGTTGTCCCAGTCGAACTCATGTTGCTTGTCATCTGCGTGTGTGGCTACTATTAGGATAGCTGGTCGTGTCGTTTCGTGGCTAGTTGGTGTTCATGGATACGGATCGTTAGCTGTCTTCCTGTTTGTCCTATGTAGTGTTTTGTGCAGTCCTTGCAAGGGATTTTGTACACTACATTGGTTTTGCTCATGTTGGGTATCGGGTCCTTCGTTCTGGTGAGTTGTTGTTCTGCTGCAACGGACAGCTGGAACTGACAACCGGAAGCAGCAGATTCAAACCACTACAAATGCCGGAGGAAAGATCACAGAAGCGCTTCAAAGGATGCGCCCAACCACTGAGAATATCACCTAGACAGGGGACGAAACGTCTACAACACTACTTCCCAGCTCAGCGAACAGAACCACAACAACTTGTAAAAGAAAATGCATATCGCACTAAAATAAAAAATACCTCAAGAATTATATGCAAACAATCAAATCGTAAAGAATTGATTCAGCTGTCTCAGGGAAGTTGTGGGTGGCTCTTATAAGAGCCTTTGGGTTGTGGATGTGTGTGTGTTTCAGTGCAGTGCGGTCCTTCACTTGGAGCTGGTGTACTTGGTCACCGCCTTTGTACCCTCCGACACGGCGTGCTTGGCCAGCTCCCCGGGCAGCAGCAGCCGCACGGCGGTCTGGATCTCCCGGGAGCTGATGGTGCTGCGCTTGTTGTAATGGGCCAGGCGGGAAGCCTCCCCCGCGATACGCTCGAAAATATCTTTGACGAACGAGTTCATGATGCTCATGGCCTTGGAGGAGATGCCGGTGTCGGGGTGAACCTGCTTCATCACTTTGTAGATGTAGATGGAGTAACTTTCTTTCCTGGTCCTTTTCCTCCTCTTACCGCCCTTCGCTGGCGCCTTCTTGATAATTTTCTTCGCGCCCTTCTTAGAGGCTTGTTGTCCTTTTTTCTCATCAGCCATCGCGCCGCTCACTGTCAGTCACAGACTAAGGGAAAGTGGGCTCGGAGTTCCCTTTTTATAGACTGACGGCGTCAGCAATTCCAATGAGGGATGGGGGAAAGCCTTGCTCCTGATTGGGTAGTTTACACTGACAATATTCACAAAATCTCAGTTTCTGATTGGTTACTATGATTTGCAATGTGATTCTGTCAGAATCTGCAATGAAATGGGAAATGGATGGTGATTCTGTTCCTGTCAGTCTGACTGAGGGAGATTTATTTTGTCCCTGTCACACAGAAAGCGACTGTGGTATTGGCTCGGTTTCCTTTTGCTCGTTGTTGTGATGACGTGAGAGTGGAAGGGTGTGTTTCTAGCTCCGCATGTCTGTTTCTGTTCCTCTGTATGGGTTGGAATTAACACAGAACTTGTCACTGTGTGAAAAAAACACTCTCATTCGTTTGAAATTGCATTTGTTGTCAAGTTGCACAATCCAGTAGAACCTGACCGTGAGTGCTTTCTACCCTTGGGGTTGATGCAACTCGTTCTCAATTGCCCGGAGTTGAAGATAAATGAAAAGAAAACGTTTCTACGTAATATTTTTCTTGAGTCACGAGTTGAGTGACGTCTTGACTGTGGGATTAATATATTTCTGAGACCTTGATTGATAACTGTGCGCTTTGCAAGTACCTGTAGTGTAACTGAACCACGTTGCTGCACTTCTCATTTAGGTGTCTTGCAGTTTCATGTAGAGATTTATAGAATTTCTCAGTCTTACGCGAATACCTGTTAACCAGCAACTGTTAGCATGCTATATATGTGTCACTTTAACTTTGTATCTGTCGTGTCCTCATTTACACATTTGGCATTAACTCAACATCTGTCCACTGAGGCTCTGGTCCTCTGTGTAATAGTCAATTAGTGTTACTTCAAGACAGGTTTTATTCAGTAACCATCAAACACTGATGTAGAAATATTCCTCCAATCTGTACCCCTAGGCGAAAGTGAGGATTGCAGATGCTGGGGGTCAGAGGGCTTATGCCCAAAACGTCGAGATGAAAGACTCGAAACATCGATTCTCCTGCTCCTCAGATGCTGCCAGACCCACTGTGCTTTTCTTCCAACACACTCTCGACTCCGATCTGTGCCTGTCTGTTTCTGGGATGTATTTTTGTAAACTCTATTCCACAGTCTTTACATGTCAGTATGTTACTGGACTGTAATTCAAACCTTCTTAAGTGTAAATTCTTGTTTTACTCCATAGGTGACATCCATTGACTTTGGACAGACTCAGGTAGGACTGACTACCCTCCACTTCTATACCCTATGAAAATCAACTTCTGCAAATTGAAGTTGGGTTTGTAATTATAACTCCAGCATTTTGATAAGGAATAATTCTTTGTACATTGTTACTGACAATATCGGCAATGTCACTGCTGATGTTACATTATTTATGCCAGTTTCTAGCTAATCAAGTTATATTATATTCTAACAATTTATTACTTTGCAAGTGACTCAGTATTTCATGCTGTAACTGCCAGTTTGTTGTTTCTAATCTTGTGTTTACTCAGTTTCAGTCAATCACAGGCATGTCACAGAGCAAATATCTCAACATTTCAAAGTTTCTGAATAAATGGATGGCTAATCCTTTTTCACGCCATCCTTGGTATGTCTCGGTAACTTATAACTGAATTGATCAGTATGTGATCTATGAGCACACACATATCAGTAAGTTAAAGATAAAGTGTATGGTGAATGATGCCTTCCATTCCTGTCATGCAGATACTGTGTATATGATGTAGTTATTAATTTCTTTCAGGTTAGGGAGAAAAGCATGACTGGTAGGTGTGGGAAATGCTGCATAAGAAACGAATTTGAGGTGTTGGTTCAAATAAGAAGGAAGCATATGTTAGTTAAATGCAGCAGAGTTTGAGTGAATCCTCTGAAGAGTATAAAGGCGTGAGGATATACTTAAGAAGGAAATGACGAGGGCAAAAAAGGGACATAACATAGCTTAGGCAAATAGTGTTAAGGTGAATTCAAATAGATTTTATAAATACATGAAGATCAAAAGGATAACCAGGGAAAGAATAGGGCCCAGCAAAGATTAACAAGGCAGCCTATGTGTGGAACAACAGGAAATGTGGGAGATACTAAGTGAGTGCTTATGGAGGAGAAGGAAATGGAAAATATAGAATGTGGGGAAACAAATGGTGACATCTTGAAAAATGTCCATAATACAGAGGAGGTGCTGCTAGATGTTTTTAAATAGAAAAGGTGGATAAAGCACAAGCACATGATCAGGTGTACCCTGGAACACAGTGATAAACTAGGGATTGTTGAGTCCCGTGCTGAGATATTTGTATCATCAATAGTCACAGGTGAAGTGCAAAAAGACTGAAGGCTGGCTAACGTGGTGCCACTATTGAAGAAAGGTGGTAAGGAAAAGACAGGGAAATATTGAGCAATGAGCGTACCATCAACAGTAGGCAAACAGTTGAGGGGATTCTGAGAGACAGGATTTACATCTTTTTGAAAGGCCTGGACTGATTAGGGGTAGTCAACATGGCTTTCTGCGTGACAAATCATGTATCACTAACTCAACTGATTTTTTTTGAATTGGTAAGGAAGAGAACTGATGATGGCAAAGTGGTGGATGTGATCCATATGGCCTTCAATAAGGCATTTCACAAGGTTTCCCATGGGAAATTGGTTAGCAAGATTGGATCACATGGAATACAGGGAGAACCAACCATTTGGATACAGAACTTGTTTGAAGGTAGAAGACAGAGGGTAGTGGTGGAGTGATGCTTTTCAGACTGGAGGCCTGTGACAAGTGATGTGCTACAAGGATCACTGCTGAATCCACTGCTTTTCATCATTTATATAAATGATTTTAGTTAAAAAATTACACAACTCCAGGTTATAGTCCATAACGTTTATTTGGAAGTACAAGCTTTCAGAGTGCTGCTCCTCCATCAGGTGTCTGTATTTAGAAAACTTGTTGGACTATAACCTGGTGTTGTGTCATTTTTAACTTTGCACACCCCAGTCCATCACCAGCATGTCTACATTATTATGAATGATTTGGATGTGAGGTTGCAGGTATTGTTAGTCAGTTTGCAGATTAGACAAAAATTGGAGGTGTAATAAAAAGCAAAGAAGGCTACTTCAGAATTCAGCAGCATCTCGATCAGATGGGCCATTGGACCCAGGAGTGGCATATTGAGTTCAATTTATATCAATATGAGGTGCTGCAGTTTCAAAAGGCAAATCAAGGCAGGACTTACACACTTAATATTAATGTCCCGTGGAGTATTGCTGAACAAAATGACGTTGGGATGCAGGTTCATTGTTGCTTGAAAGTGGAGTTATAGTTAGATAGAATAGCAGAGAAGGCATTTGATATGTTTTCCTTTACTGGTCAGAGCTTTGAAAATGTGACTTAGAAGAACATGTTGTGGGTGTACAGAACATTGGTTATGCCACTTTTGGAATTTTATGTGCAATTCTGGTCTCTCTCCTATAGAAAGGATGCTGTGAATCTTGAAACGGCTATTCAAGATACTTTTTGGTGCAAAGAAAAGGCCTACAATTTGGGAAGAAATATAACAAGAGACGAGAAGGCTGCAAACAGATCCAAATTCAGCAAATGACAGCAAAAAGCAATTTGACCAATAAAGAACAAATGAAGAAAAGTGTAATGTGATGGAAGCCATTTTTAAAAACTGCTAAAACACCAATAAATGCGTAAAGAGAAAAAATGAACATAAACAGGTTGGTAAAAAGGACCTCATGTCACTTTTTTCATGAAAGATGGGGGTTCAAAATGGGGGACGAAAATCTCCAAAATCGCTAACATCACACTACTCACACAGTAGTAATGTTGGGGACTTTAGTGAGAGGGAGAAACTGAACCAAATCAGTATTATTTGGGAAATGATGTTGGGACAATGGATAGGATTGAATGTTGTGAAACACCAGGCTTTGATCATCTAGGTCCCAGACTATTTAATGTAGTGGATTGAGTAATAGTGGATGCAGTGGTGGTCATGTTCCAAGATTCTATAGGCTCTGCAATAACTTACACTGATTGGGGGCTAGCTAGAGTAAATAACGCAATGGAAAAGGGAGGTAGGTATAAAATTGTGAACTATAGACCAGTCAGCATGCAGGGAAAAATCAAAATGAAAACTTCAGTTGCGAAGTATTTGACAAAACAGTATTCAGGATCCGATCGAATCAGTATGGATATGAAGGGCCTGTTCCAGTGCACGCTGTTCTGTCTTCTAAGCTTGACAAACCGACTGGCCATCTTTGAGGATGTAAACAGTGGAGCTGATGAGAGTGTAACAGTTACTGAGGAGAAAAACTACAACTAACTCTGGACACCGCAGCAAAGGCTGAAAGGTAGATAAATTCTATTCTTCCACATTTACAGTTGGTGATATTTCTGGCGTGTGACTGTGTGAATGTGAATACTGTGTCAGAGAGACTGTCGGAAAAGGGCGGGCGGTTAGTCGAAAGTAACTGTGTTTGTGTGTCCGCTAATACTATAACATTTCCAAGTCTCTCTTACGAAACTCAAAAATATTTTCAATTCAGGTTATCCCCTTGCTCCCCTTCTAACCTCAAAAGTAGAATTCAAGGCAATTAATTTGTTGTTTTCAAGATTTCGGTCCAAAAGTACCGACAATGTCACCGTTCAGCTCAGAGAGCGCCATCAGTGCAGCAGCAAAATGCCTCTAACTCGACAACGGAGCCGTCTATTCGAGTGAAAACTTTTCGGCCGTAAACCTTCCCCTGTCAGGGTGAGGAGCGATCGAGCCTGGCTCTCTGGAGATGCGGAATTTCAGAGGAACAGGAGAGTTTAGGCTGTTAGAGAAACACAGAGAGGCAGCAGGAACAGGGAGCTGACGGCAGGTTGTCCCTGCGCCGTCCGCTCGCTGCCTTGAAGTTGCTCAGTGCCGCCGCCAGCAGCTTCATTGCTGACCCAGTTCAGACTGACTCAGAGAGAGATTCAGCGCAGAGTTCTCAACATGAGCGACAGTACAGCCGCCGAAACGGCTCCTCCGGCCTCCGCTCCCACCAAAGCCAAGGCTCCCAAGAAGAAGGCGGCGGCTCCCAGGAAAAAAACACCCGGTCCCGGGTTGGGAGAGCTGATTCTGAAGGTTGTCGGGGATATCAAGGATCGCAAAGGGACGTCTCTGTCCGCTGTAAAGAAGGGGCTGGAGAGAAGCGGGATCGATGTGGGAAAGCGAAATGCACAGATCAAGATGAGTATCAGGAGGTGCCTGGCGAACGGCTCCCTTGTTCTGGTCAAGGGCCAGGGCGTCTCCGGCTCCTTCAAACTCCCAAAGAATCCAGTCAAGGCAAAAGCGGGAAAGAAGGCGGGAACATCAGCGGCCGCCAAGAAACCGGCCGTGAAGAAATCCCCAGCCAAGAAAGCGAGCGGCAAGAAGACGGCATCGCCAAAGAAAGCGGTGAGCAAAGCAGCGCCAAAGAAACGGACTCCCGTGAAGAAGGTGAAAAAGGCCAAGGGCCCTAAAGCCCCCAAACCCCTCAGCAAACCGGCTAAAGGCAAGGCCAAGCCCAAAGCGAAAGTGACCAAGACAGCAGCAAAGAAATGAACCAGTCGGTGTAATATATAACCACCTGAACCCAAAGGCTCTTATCAGAGTCACCCACATCTCTCAGGAAAGAGCTGAGCCCGGATCCAATGTTCCCCGTCCCCTACCTTAGATATTAATTGATCTGAATCACTCAAATATACACTCATGCCATGGTTTTCGAGAGCGGAGACCTGTGAATCGGGAAGGTATCATAGGGAAGGTTTATTGATCTCCATCTGGTTATTTCACTTCGCGACTACCGAGTCACGAATGTGACACACTGTAGTATTTGTATTTTATTGACCAGTTCAGAAATGTTACTTTGTTCAGTTTTGATTCTGAGACCCTGCGGATGTTTTCCTGGCACGTTCCTTCCATCTGCCGGTTACAGACACTTCAGGCAGCAATTCCACATTGTCTTCGGGCTAATTACAATCTGGGGGTAATAAAAAATAACAGATAGAGTGAGATTCTGTCCTTTTATCGGTGTATACTGCATTAGCTTTTAGGATGTTTAAATTTGCGGGTTTGTTTAGATTG
This sequence comes from Chiloscyllium punctatum, assembly GCF_047496795.1. NCBI lineage: Eukaryota > Metazoa > Chordata > Chondrichthyes > Orectolobiformes > Hemiscylliidae > Chiloscyllium > Chiloscyllium punctatum. Next base: position 16,305,241 of record NC_092790.1, read on the forward strand.
AATCACGGCCGGTACAAGTTCGGTTGTTCAGTTTGTCTGGGCTGTTTTAAACCCCGCCTTTCCTCCTGCCTGTTACAGACAGATCAGACAATGATCCCGCCTCCTGTCCCCGCTGACAGCTAACTAGGTTTTAAAGAATTACTATAAAATATTGAATTTTATCTTAGTTGCAGACGGATGCTGTTTTGCGTTTGTTAGTTGGGGGTTAGTTGGAAGACACACGGCAGCAGTGATTAGTACATTGAATAAAATGTAATGTAATTTTCACACAATATATTAGGTCAGGGAATGTTTATTCCGGATGAAATCTCCTCTCCCCTCACTGTCTCCCTTGGTGTTCCCACCAGCTGTAACTATATGGTCACTGCTGACAAAGCAGGCGGGAAAACATGGCGCCATATCATCAACCGTTTTCTTTCACATTTGAAAATCCCGCCGCGATGTAGATCAGAGAAAGCCGTTTTACAGAAAAGAACGCATTCGTACTGAGTCATTAATTTGTTGTTCGATTATAAAAGTTCAATTCACACAATCTTTCTTTAGGGTACTGAGTCCAGAAACTATTCAAAGGATTCGAGATTCTCTTCGAAGGGAAGGTTCAGACTCGATGGGCTGAATGCCCTCATTCAGCCCTGTCAGGATTTCATGAACGTTCTTCGCCGTGAGTGCATTAATAACGAACACCGCCTTTAGATATTATTTTAAGATCGTGATCCTTTATTGCAAAAGTTCCACATTAACTATTCCTGTCCGGCAACTGTTCTGGTTTTGGTTTGATCTCGTTCATTTTGAAAGTTTCTCGCTGACAGCAGAAAACCTCATTTCCATCATTCAATCATCATTATCACCCAACAGAACCAGCGCGGAGTTTTGGAAATTGAAAAATCAGTGTGTAATGTATCTACCCGTGGATCTGTTTCCCGGGGTTGACAATCAGGGCTCACATCCCAACCGGGGCTTGTAGATCCTGGAATAACCAAATGTTAGAGAGTAACTTGAGCAAATAGCAGCAAACAGACAAAAAAAAAGATTCACTGGTGTTTAATATGTTCCCAAGAGGCAGGGAGGAGAGAGGACACGTTCCCTTCTCTTGAAGTCAGCGCCAAATCATCAACAACTTTCTTTCCAATTTGAAAAGCCCGCCGATTTACAAACAACGGAGTATGTTTTACATTGAAAAAGAGGACCATGTTCAGAGGAGAATCCATCAATACTTGTTAATTCGGTTACAAATATATACTTCAGACAAAGTTAAAAATCACACAACACCAGGTTATAGTCCAACAGGTTTAAGTGGAAGCACTAGCTTTCGGAGCGACGCTCCTTCATCAGGTGGATGTCTCTGAAAGCGAGTGCTTCCAATTAAAGCTGTTGGACTATAACCTGGTGTTGTTGTGTGATTTTTAACTTTGTACACCCCAGTCCGACACCGGCATCTCCAAATCATTCTTCAGACAATCTCTCTCGCTCAACCATTTGCCTAACTGCATTTATCTCTTTCTACATTTTCTTTCTCTTTTCTGGACCTGAAGAACTGGCAGAAATACAAAAGAAGCGCCAAGAACTGCAATATGCAATTAATCTCTTCATTTCACATTTCAAAAACACTCCGGTATGTTGATTAAACATTACAGAACGTTCTTCCGGGTGAGCATATTAATCGTCTTTAGACAATATTTTAATGTCGCCCAGCCCTTCGTGCACTAGTTCTGACATCAGCAAAAGCTCCCCATTTGCTATCCCAGTCCTGCAGTTGCTCTGGTTTGATCTCGCTTCATTTTGAAAATCTCTCACCGACAGCAGAAAGCCTCATTTCCTGTAATCTGAGATCGGACAAAACAGCGCCAGAGACCCAGGTTCGAGTCAACCAGGCATAGAACTAAAGACGTGGACCGCCAATCGTGAGATGCACCTGCTCCTCGTACTCAAAGACGGGGGCACGTTTCTTTTTCGTTTGCCTGGGGTAATATTCACCGTTCATATCCCACCGTGAATGGTGGCTCTGGACTGATCAAGTGTTAAAGTGTAACTTCAAGAAATAGAAACAGCTGAAAAATGACTCACGAGTGCTCATATGCCCCACAGCAAGGGGAAACGGGACTGAAGACACAATAATTAAATAATGTGCAACAATAAAAAAAATGCAGGATGACTAGACAAATGCAGAATAAATCTCATTTTCATACAAAAGAAACTTCAACAATGTCTACGTTCAAGTCGAAACCAAATGTCTCAGTGATAACACAGAAACCGAAGCAAGGAAACATCGTACATTGGTTTCCTAACAAGGAAACATTGACAGGACTAGTTGGTTTTTTTTTAAATAAGCTGATCTGTCCATTGCTACATGATAGTTTTATACTGATACTCTGCACGATAGGATGTGATTGCCTTTTTTTATTTCAAAAATATACTTTATTCATAAAATTATTTGGATCTCTACAATGCCATTCTCGTGCACACATTACATTGCTTTACGTACAGACTTCGAAATTTATTTTTCCGATCTGCAAGTCTCTACATTTACTATCCAGCTCTTCTGCTGAAGTGTCAGCGGACCCCAGATGATTGGCTGGGCCCTCTGTTCTACTTAGGCAGGCAGATGTTACACGGTGGTCTTTCCCCACCGCACCTTGGCGGCAGCTGCCCCAAGCTTCAGCGCGTCCCTTAACACGTAGTCCTGGACCTTGGAATGTGCCAGTCTGCAACACTCAGTCAGGGTCAACTCCTTCAGCTGGAAGATCAACAGGTTTCGGACTGTCCAAAGAGTTGATGATCCTCCAGGCACAGTTGATGTTCGTCTCGGTGTGAGTCCCGGTGAACAGGCCTTAGAGCACGGAGCCTCGCATCACGGCGCTGCTCGTGACGAACCTCGACAAACACCACTGCATTCCTCTCCAGACTTCTTCTGCATAGGCACATTCCAGAAGGAGGTGTGTGACAGTCTTGTCCCCTCTGCAGCCGCTTCGAGGGCGGCGTGCTGTGCGTCAGAATGTCAAGGCATGCATAACGGATCTCACAGGCAGAGCCCTTCTCACCACCAGCCAAGCCATGTCTTGGTGCTTGTTCGAAAGTTCTGGTGATGAGGCATTCTGCCAAATGGCTTTGACAGTCTGCTCAGGGAATCGCTCGAAAGGATCCACCCTCTCCTTTTCTCAAAGGGTCTCAAGGACACTATGTGCTGACCACTTCCTGATGGACTTTTGGTCAAAGGTGTTTTTCTTCATAAATTTCTCCACGAAGGAAGGTGATACGGAAGGGTCCAACTACTCGGAGTGTTCCGCAGCAGCAAGGCCAGGCCAATCCTTCGCAACAACAGGTCAGGTAGGATCTCAGTGTGTAGTGACACTTGGTGTTCACGTACCATGGATCCACGCAGAGCTTGATGCAGCCACACACAAAGGCCATCAAGGTGAGGGTGGCATTGGGCATGTTTTATCCCCCATTGCCCAAGCCTTTGTGTGTTGTGTCCCTTTGGACCCGGTCCATCTTTGATCTTCACATGAAGTGGAAGATGGCCTGGGTGACTGCATAGGTTCTGGGGAGAGGCCAGACCTGTGCCACATATAACAATACTGACAGAGGCTCACACCTGATGACCAGGTTTTTCCCAGCAATGGAGATTGAACATTGCTCCCATCTGCCTAGTTTCTGCTTCATTTTCCTGATCCGCTCCTCCCAGTTCTTGGCTCATGCCCCCCGCCGGATCGTCCATCTGCATCAATGATACAGTTGAAGTCTCCGGCCAGAATGACCGGCCTGGATGTAGCCAGCAACAGTGGAAGCTGCTGCAGGGCGGCCAACTGTTCACTCTTACCAACTGGGGCGTACACATTAATCAGTCTCAGGGGAACATTCCTGTACATGACATCAGTGACGAGGAGGCGCCCGCCCACCACCTCCTTAACCTCGGAGATGGTGAAGTTGCCTCCTCACAACAGGATACCCAGGCTGGAGGCGTGGCTATCGTTGCCCCCCCGACCAAACTGACAGCCCATGGGCCCACAAGCTCGACCATCTCCTGTAGCTGCTGAGGTGCAGTATCCCACACTCCTGCAGAAACAGGACATTGGCTTTAACGTTGGCCAGGAAGGCCATCGTAGAAACACATCGCATAGCTGATTTGATGCTACGCCCATTGATGCTAGCAATTTTTAACCCCAGTACACATCCACTGTGGCGAACCCACACCACTCGAGCAAAAGCCTATTGATGAACACTATCTGATCGACCGGTGTATGCTCCTCCATCTTCTTGACAGTCACCCTGACTGTGTTGTGAATGCCCTGGACTGGGGTGTGGGCAGCTGCTGGAGACCATAGCTCTGAGGTCGGTTGGTCCCTGATTTGGCGTTAGGCCAAAGCCAGCATGAAGATCCACAAAGAGCAGGTCAGCACATCCAAACTATCCTCCAACGTCCTGTCACGATCCAGCGATGATCTCCTTGCGCGGGGGGACCTAGAAAGAGGGGGTGTAGAGTCAGTATTGATAGAGGTGAGAAATATTAAGGGTAGAAAGACCCTCTTGGGAGTTATCTACAGGCCCCCAAACAGTAGTCTGGATGTAGGGTGTGAGTTGAATAAGGAGCTGAAATTGACCTGTCGCAAAGATGTTACTACACTTGTTATGGGGGATTTCAACATGCAGGTAAAATGGGAGAATCAGGATGGTATTGGACCTCAAGAAAGAGACTTTGTGGAGTGCCTCCAAGATGGATTCTTAGAACAGCTGGTGCTGGAGCCTACCAGGGAGAAGGCAATTCTGGATCTGGTATTGTGCAACGAACCAGAATTGATCAGGGATCTTGAAGTGAATGAACCATTAGGAGGGAGTGACCATAATACAATAAGCTTCAATCTGCAATTTGAAAGGGAGGGGGTACAATCGGTAGTGACAATATTTCAGTTGAATAAAGGGAACTATGGTGATATGAGGGAGGAGCTAGCCAAAGTTCAATGGTGCAATACCTTAGCAGGGATGACAATGGAGGAACAATGGCAGATATTTCTGGGTATAATGCAGAAGATGCAGGATCAGTTCATTCCAAAAAGGAAGAAAGATCCTATGAGGAGACAGGGGTGGCTGTGGCTGATGAGGGATGTTAAGAAACATATAAAGTCAAAAGAGAAAAAGTATAACATAGCAAAGATGAGTGGGAAAACGGAGGCCTGGGAAGCTTTTAAAGAACAACAGAGGATTACTAAGAAGGAAATGAGCAGAGAAAAAAAGAGGTACAAAGGTAAACTGGCCAAAAATATAAAGGAGGATAGTAAAAAGTTTTTTTTAGGAATGTGAAAGGGAAAAAATGGTTAAGACTAAAATTGGGCCCTTGAAGACAGAAAGAGGGGAATATATTACGGGGAACAAAGAAATGGCAGAAGAGTTGAATTGATACTTCAGATCTGTGTTCACTGGGGAAGACACAAGCAATCTCCCAGAGGTAACAGTGGCTGAAGGACCTGAACTTAAGGGAATTTATATTTGCCAGGAATTGGTGTTGGAGAGACTGTTAGGTCTGAAGGTTGATAAGTCCCCGGGGCCTGATGGTCTACATCCCAGGGTACTGAAGGAGGTGGCTCTAGAAATCGTGGATGCGTTGGTGATTATTTTCCAGAGTTCGATAGATTCAGGGTCAGTTCCTGCAGATTGGAGGGTGGCTAATGTTGTACCACTCTTTAGGAAAGGTGGGAGACAGAAGGCAGGAAATTATAGACCAGTTAGTCTGACCTTAGTGGTGGGAAAGATGCTGGAGTCAATTATAAAGGATGAAATTCCGACACATCTGGATAGCAGTAACAGGATATGTCAGAGTCAGCATGGATTTATGAAGGGGAAATCATGCTTGACTAATCTTCTGGAATTTTTTGAGGGTGTAACTCTGAAGATGGACAAGGGAGATCCAGTGGATGTAGTGTACCTGGACTTTTACAAAGCCTTTGATAAAGTCCCACATAGGAGGTTAGTGAGCAAAATTAGGGTACATGGTATTGGGTGCAAAGTACTGACTTGGATTAAAAATTGGTTGGCTGACAGGAAACAAAGAGTGACTCCATTTCGGAATGGCAGACAGTGACCAGTGGAGTACCGCAGGGATCAGCTTTTTACAATATATATTAATGATACAGAAGATGGTATTAATAGAAACATGAGAACATTTGCTGATAATACAAAGCTGGGTGGCAGAGTGAAATGTGAGGAGGATGTTAGAGATTACAGGGTGTCCTGGACAGGTTAGGTGAGTGGACAGATGCATGGCAGATGCAGTTTAATGTGGATAAATGTATGGTTATCCACTTTGGTGGCAAGAACAGGAAGGCAGATTACTACTTAAATGGAGTCAAGTTAGGTAAAGAGGCAGTACTAAGAGATCTGGGTGTTCTTGTACACCAGTCAATGAAGGCAAGCATGCAGGTGCAGCAGGTAGTGAAGGAAGCTATTAGCTTGCTGGCCTTCATAAAAGGGGGGATCGAGTATAGAAGCAAAGAGGTTCTTCTGCAGCTGTACAGGGCCCTGGTGAGACCGCACCTGGAATATTGTGTGCAGTTCTGGTCTCCAAATTTGAGCAAAGATATTCTGGCTATTGAGGGAGTGCAGCGTAGGTTGACAAGGTCAATTCCTGGATGGTGGGACTATCTTATGTTGAAAGATTGGAGCGACTGGGCTTGTATACCCTTGAGTTTAGAAGACTGATTTGGGATATGATTGAGATATATAAGATTATTAAAGGATTGGACACTCTGGAGGCAGGAAACATGTTTCCGGTGATGGGTGAGTCCCGAACCAGAGGACACAGCTTAAAAATAAGGGGTAGGCCATTGAGGACAGAGATGAGGAGAAACATCTTCACCCAGAGAGTGGTGGGTGTATGGAATGCTCTGCCTCAGAAGGCAGTGGAAGCCCAGTCTCTGGATTCGTTTAAGAAACAGTTGGATAGAGCTCTCAAGGATAGTGGAATCAAGGGTTATGGAGATAAGGCAGGAACAGGATACTGATTGAGGATGATCAGCCATGATCATAATGAATGGTGGTGCAGGCGCAAAGGGCAGAATGGCCTACTCCTGCATCTATTGTCTATTGTCCAGTAGCTCTGATGACTCGCAATTCAACACCTATCCTGGTAAGAACAGACACTTGATCTTAGCCAAATGGCCGAGAAGCGATGTGATTGCCTTTTATTCATCTGAATCACAGAATTGGTACAGCACAGACGCAGGCATTTATTCCATTCTATTCTTTTCCTGTTCTGCATACAATATTTCAGTAATTGTTGGGATTCTGAACTATATACCCGTCTGCTCTCCTCTTCTTTACCCCGCAGACTAAGCAAAAACTCAGTATTCACAAAATACTTAGAGGTTAAAATAAAGACCCCATTTCAACATCCTCATAACTTCTCCAATGGAATAAATCACAGTCACGGAAAATATTAGTGGCTGCCAGGGAATTAAGCCAAATTGGTACGCAAGAGTAGAAACTGATTTGTACAGATTGAGAACTTCACTCTCACAGTCACACAGCAGAAACTGACTATGCTGCTCCCATATATTCACATTGCAGAAGCTGACAGAGAGAGAATGTAGTTACATATACATTCTCATAGCTCAAAACAGGGCAGGACATATTGTTTGGCAACACTCCCCATGGTCCTACCATTAACTGTCTAAGACCACCAGGTGCATATGAACAGCTGCTTGAAAGTGGAGTGGCGGTTAGAAAAGGTTGTAAAAACGGTGCTTGGCATGCTTGTCTCCTTTAGTAAGCACACTGAGTTTAGAAGCTGGGACATTATGTTCAGGCTGCGTAGGACATTGGTTAGGGCACTTTTCGAGGACTGTGTACAATTCGGGTCAAGCTGCTGTGGGAAGGATGTTGTTAATCTTAAGAGAGTGCAAAAAAATTGACAGTGATGTTACCAGGATTAGAGAGTTTGAATTATTGGGAGAGGCTGAATAGGCTGGAGCTTTTTTCCCTGGAGTATCGGAAGCTGAGGGGTGATTTATATAGCTGCTTATAAAATCAGGAGAGGCATCGATAGGATGAAAAGCCAAGGTCTTTTTCCTAGGGTGAGGGAGCATAGATGGCATGGGTTTAAGGTGAGAGGGCAAAGATTTTAAAAATAATGTGAGGAACAACCTTTTCATGCAAAGGGTGATGTGCATATGGAATGAGCTTCCAGAGGATGTGATGAAGGTGGGAACAATTACAACATTTAAAAGGAGCCCGAATGGGAAAATGAACAGGAAGGATTTAAAGGGGTATGTGCCTAATTTAGAATCCAGAGAAGCTATATTCCTGTCAGGGTGAAAGGAAAGGCTGGTAGGTATAGGGAATGCTGGATCACTAAAGAAATTGAGGGTTTGGTTAAGAAATAGAAGAAAGCATATGTCAGGTATAGACAGGATAAATTGAGTGAATCCTTAGAAGAGTATAAAGGAAGTAGGAGTATACTTAAGAGGGAAATCAGGAGGTCAAAAAGGGGACGTGAGATAGCTTTGGCAAATAGAATTAAGGAGAATCCAAAGGGTTATTACAAATACATTTAGGACAAAAGGGTAACTACAGAGAGAACAGGGCACCTCAAAGATCAGCAAGGTGGCCTTAGTGTGGAGGCGCATGTGGGAGATACTGGATGAGTATTTTGCATTAGTATTTACTGTGGAAAAGGTTATGGAAGATATAGACTGTAGGGAAATAGATGGTGACATCTTGCAAAATGTCCATTTTACAGAGGAGGAAGTGCTGGATGTCTTGAAACGTAAAGGTGGGTAAATCCCCAGGGCCTGATCAGGTGTACCCGTGAACTCTGTGGGAATCTAGAGAAGTTATTGCTTGGTCGCTTGCTGAGATATTTGTATCATTGATAGTCACAGGTGAGGTGCCAGAAGACTGGAGGTTGGCAAACATGGTGCCACTGTTTAAAAAGGGTGGAAACGACAAGCCAGGGAACTATAGACCGGTGAGCCTGATGCCGGTGGTGGGCAAGTTGTTGGAGGGAATCCTGAGGGACAGGATGTACATGGAGTTGGAAAGGCAAGGACTGATCAGGGATAGTCAACATGGCTTTGTGCATGGGAAATCATGTCTCACAAACTTGATTGAATTTTTTGAAGAAATAACAAAGAGGATTGATGAGGGCAGAGTGGTAGGTGTGATCTATATGGACTTCAGTAAGGCGTTTGACAAGGTTCCCCATGGGAGACTGATTAGCAAGGTTAGATCTCATAGAATACAGGGAGGACAAGCCATTTGGATACAGAACGGGATCAAAGGTAGAAGACAGAGGGTGGTGGTGGAGGGTTGTTTTTTAGACTGGAGCCCTGTGACCAGTGGAGTGCCACAAGGATCGGTGCTGGGTCCTCTACTTTTTGTCATTTACATAAATAATTCGGATGCGAGCATAATAGGTACAGTTAGTAAGTTTGCAGATGACATCAAAATTGGAGGTATAGTGGACAGCAAAGAGGGTTACCTCAGATTACAACAGGATCTGGACCAGATGGGCCAATGGGCTGAGAAGTGGCAGATGGAGATTAATTCAGATAAATACGAGGTGCTGCATTTTGGGAAAGCAAATCTTAACAGGACTTATACACTTAACGGTGAGGTCCTAGGGAGTGTTGCTGAACAAAGAGACCTTGGAGTGCAGGTTCATAGCTCCTTGAAAGTGGAGTCACAGCTAGATAGAATAGTGAAGAAGGCATTTGGTATGCTTTCTTTTATTGTTCAGAGTATTGAGTACAGGAGTTGGGAGGTCATGTTGTGGCTGTACAGGACATTGGTTAGGCCAGTGTTGGAATATTGCGTGCAATTCTGGTCTCCTTCCTATCTGAAAGATGTTGTGAAACTTGAAAGGGTTCAGAAAACATCTAAAAGGATGTTGCCAGGGTTGGAGGATTTGAGATACAGGGAGAGGCTGAACAGGATGGGCTGTTTTCCCTGGAGTGTCAGAGGCTGAGCGGTGACCTGATAGAGGTTTACAAAATTATGAGTGGCATGGATACGGTAAGTAGGGAAAGTCTTTTCCCTGGGGTTGGGGAGTCCAGAACTAGAGGGCATAGGTTTAGGGCGAGAGGGGAAAGATATAAAAGAGAACTAAGGGGCAACGTTTTCACACAGAGGGTGGTGCGGTTATGTAATAAGCTGTCAGAGGAAGTGTTGGAGGCTGGTACAATTGCAACACGTAAAAGGCATTTGGATGGACTTATGAATAGGAAGGTTTTGGAGGGATATGGGCCGGGTGCTGGCAGGTGGGACTAGATTGGGTTGGGATATCTGGTCGGAATGGACAGGTTGGACTGAAGGGTCTGTTTCTGTGCTATATATCTCTATGACTCCATGCTAGGAAGTGAGATTTGATTAGTTTAGGGTATCTGGTCAGTGTGCACTCGTTGGATCAAAGGCTGTATGTCTCGACAACCTGAAAGTTACAGGTTGATAACTAGACTCTCATATATATACAGCAAAAACTTGACAGGTGACATATGATCAATGCAATTACATAGTCAGAAACCAAAGACTGACAGGTACAAATTAATAACTGCACCCTGAGCAAAAGCTGACGTGTATATACTCATACAGCACAGAAAAGGCCTTCAGGCATCGTGTCTGCACCCACAATAACTACCACTGAAGGTTTGCTAATTCCCTGCACTTGTCCCATATCCGTAAATGGTATGACATTTCAAGTGCTCATCCAAATACTTTTTCAAGGTTAATGTTTCTGGTCTCCACTGCCTTCCCAGGCAGTATCTTCCGGATTTCCATGACTTGCTGAGTGAAAGAGATTTTCCCTCAATATATTTCCCCCTTACCCTACACCATAGTGAGAATCCATATGCTTTACCATATTCTAACACAATCATCACTTGTGAAACAAGGGAAACGGCTTCTCTACATCCACCCTCTCCATACGCCTCATAATTTTTAACACCACAATCATGTGCCACAACCTCAGTCATCTTTGGTCGAGAAAAAAAACAATCCAAGCTCATTTAGTCTTTCCTTTTTTGTTGGAAGTAATATTTGTGCTTTGACCCTGATCCCTGATACTGTGTCTGGGGTTAGCACTGCTGCTGTCCCTGTCGGTTTATTGTGAATGATTTATTCTGGCAACCTGAAGCAGCCCATGCGCGATGCTGCGCCTTCCCCAAAGCTGACAGGGTCCTGGATTAGTGGTGCTGGAAGAGCACAGAAGTTCAGGCAGCATCCAAGGAGCTTCGTCCAGAGGAGCGCATGCGTGAGGCTGTCACTGTCGGTTTATTGTGAATGATGTATTCGTGCAGCCTGAAGCAGCGCATGCGCGGTGCTGCGCCTTCCCCAAAGCTGACTGTTCCTGAGTAGAGGAGCGCATGCGTGAGGTCCACCCCCAGCGCTGCCATTGAGGAGCATTGACTCAGTGAGTGCAAGAGGTTTGTTTGAAACAGACCGCAATGGAGAGATCAGCGCCCAGGGAAGGGAGGGAACAGCAGGCTCCTTCCAGCAGCACATCGGGATGGGAGCCTGGGACACAGAGGGAGCTCCGAGACCGGGATTGATTCGGGGTGAGTTCAGGGAGAACCGGGGGCTGTTTGTAAGAGGCCGAGCGGAGCAGGAACTGGTCCCGGAACTTGGAGTGAGCGGGCTGGGGGGAAGAGAGAGGCCTTTCTCGGGCTGTGTGTGGGCCTGCTGAGGGAGACAGAGCGGGAAGAAGCTGCTGTGGGACATTCTTGGGGTTTTTAATCCATTAAACACTGATGGGAATTCATTGGTTGGCTTCTGTTTCACGCTGTTGATATGGGACAGGTTGATGATGACACTCACATTCATATGACGGAAACTAACAGAGGTTCAGCTCCATAACTAACATCACATATAGATGTAGGAGAAGCTGACAGCTAGAGACTGATAATTATACTCCCGTTCACATTGCAGAAACTGAGATGGGTAACTGCACCCACATATTCACGTAGAAACTGACAGGTACAGATTTATAACCACAGTCACACATTCATATTGCAATAACTGACAGGGATAGATTGACCCTACCTATGAGATGTTCTTAAAAAAGTAAGAAAACAATATCATTTACTCAAATTACCAATACAGCTTCCTACAACATCAAGGGATACACTTGATCAGGTCTGAGAGTTTGATACATGTTTATATATTTTTTAATATCTCTAATACCACTTTTGGCATGTGGACTGATATCAAATATTTTTCAAGATATCAATATATATTTCCCCAAGTTTCCTAGCCTCTGTTCCTATGTCTCCTGGCATAGAACAGTAACTGTACTCCCATATCATAATTACAAAAAATCGCAGATTTACATTGATAAATGCATTCATACATTATCAAATCAGAAACTGATGGGGAGAGATTAATAACTAATCAATTTATATTTAATAATTCATCTAACTGAAACTTTCAGGTATAGTCTTTTAGTTAGAATTAGAATCCATACAGGTTTAAAGCAGGACGTTCAGCCTGGCAAGTCCACACCGACCCTCTGAAGATTATCTCAACCAGAGTCTTTCCCTTATCATTCTACATCTACCCCTGACTAATGCACCTAACCCACACATCCCTAAACACTATGGGCAATTTAGCATGGACAATTCTGTTCTTTGGACTGTGGGAGGAAACTGGGGCACCCAGAGGAAACCCACACAGGCACGGGGAGAATGTGCAAACTCCATGCAGACAGTTGCCCGAGGCTGGAATCGAATCTAGGTCCCTGGCGCTGTGAGGCAACAGAGCCAACCACTGTGCCGTATAATGTGCCGCATTATACAAGAATATTCATACTGCAGAAACAGACTCGTACAAATTGATTACAACACTTGTATGTTCACAGAATAGAAACTGACAGTTACAGATTGATAACTACATTTTCATATTCACTTTGCAGAAAATGGCAGGGATGATTTAATGAGTATATTTGCATTTTTACAAGCAGAAACATTGAGGGATATATTCATGCATTCACATATCTGAAACTGACAGGTACAGATCAAAAATTTAACTCGCTTATTGACATAGCAGAAACTGAGACCCACAGATTAATACTTACACTCATAGATTTAAATAGCAGAAACTGACCGGCACAGATGGATAACTACACTCTCTTGGAGGAAACTGACAAGAACTTTCCCATAGCATAACCGAACAGGTAAAAATGTATTACTACACTTCCAAGTTGACAGAGGGATAAACACACTCTGATGTACAGTTTGATAATGATACTCAAATATAACAGATCAGAATCTCACAGGTACATATTAGGAACTACACTCTCTCATTCACCTCGCAGAAATTGACAGATGCAGACTGATAACTACACCAACACATTCACAGCACAAACTGACAGGAACAGGTGGACAACTACCCTCATTCATTTGTGAAGCAGAAACTAACAGGTACAGATAATAACCACCATTTACATATTCACAGGACAGAAAGTTACAGTCATAAATTGATAACTGGACTGACACATTAACATTACAGAAACTGACATACATTTTGATAAAGGCATTCAAACGTTACCAAACAAAAACTTACAGCTACATGTTCATGTCAACACTCTCATAGACAGTGCACAGAAACTCACAGGGGTAGGTTAGGAAATAATCACATAGTGGAAACTGACATGTCCATATTAAATAGGAGAATGTAGAACCGCAAATGCTGGAGACCAGAGTTGAAAAATGTGATGCTGGAAAACACAGCAGGTCAGGCAGCATCCGAGGAGCAGGAGAATTGACGTTTCAGGCATAAGCCCTTCTTCAGGCATGAGGCTGGTGTGCCAAGTGGGCTGAGATAAAGGGGAGGGGGGTGGGTATTTGGGAGAGGGGTGCTGGGAATACGATAGGTGGAAGGAGGTGAGGGTGAGGGTGATAGGCCGGGGAGGGGGTCGAGGCGGAGAGGTCAGGAAGGAGATTACAGTTCAAGAGGGTTGTGCTGAATCTGGGGGTTGGGACTGAGATAAGATGGGGGGAGGGGAAATGAGGAAGCTGGAGAAATCCATATTCATCCCGTGTGCTTGGAGGGTTCCTAGGTGGAAGATGAGGTGCTCTTCCTCCAGGTGTCGTGTGGTCAGGATCTGGCGATGGAGGAGGCCAAGGCCCTGCATGTCCTTGACGGAGTGGGAGGGGGAGTTAAAGTGTTCAACCACGGGGCGGTTGAGTTGGTTGGTGCGGGTGTCCCAGAGGTGTTCCCTGAAACGTTCCGCAAGTAGGCGACCTGTCTCCCCAATGTAGAGGAGACCACATTGGGTGCAACGGATACAGTAAATATTATATGTCCATATTAATGACTATATTTGGATGTTAACAAAGCAAAGACAGATTGATAATTGCACCATATTCACAGAGCAGAATCTGACAGGTATATTTCCATATGTACATGTCTGAAACTGACAGATTTACAAATTGATAACCTCATTCACATATTCACAACACAGATACTGACAAGGACTGATTGATACATGCACTCACATATTCAAAAAACAGAAACTGACTGGTACAGATTGATAACTAAACTCACATGTTGAAATAACAGAAACTGAAAGGTACAGACTGATAGCAACACTCATTCTTATAAACTATTACAGCCAGATGTTGGTTGAGATCTACACTCTCATTCACACAGCAAAAACTGGCAGGTATAATTTAATTACTGCCTCAGATATATGGAGGAGACACTGATAGGGACAGATTGGAAATTATACGCTTCTAGTCACATAACAGAAAATCACAGGAACAATTTGATAACAGCACTTCCACTTTCACTTAACATAAACTCTCAGATGCAGTTTGATAAGTACACTCAATTTCACACAGAATCTGACAGGTAGAGATTGAAAATTGCTCTCTCATATTGACAGATAGGCATAGATTCAAACCTGTGCTCACATATTCACATTGATGAAACTGACTACTAAACTTCTGTATATGCAGAGAAAATTTTCTGACAAGTATAATTTGATAAAGACAGTCATATTCATAGGGCAGAATGTATTGGTCATAGCACTGTCTCACCGAGCAGAAACTGTCAGGGAAACATTGATAAATACACCCACATATTCACATTGCAGAGACTGACAGGAAGCATTGCTTCCGAATTTCTCATTCACACAGTGTAATTGGTTGAGGATAGACTGACAATTTCACACACATTATTCAGCCAGAAAAACTGACAGGTATGGATTGGTTACTACATTTACAGATTCTGACAGGGACAGATTAAACTAAGCTCTCAGAAAAACTCAAAGCAGAATTTCATAGGTACACAATGATAAATGCATTTACACATTCACAAAGCCAAAAACTGACAGTTACTGATTGATAATTAAACATCCTGATTCAGAGAACAGAAACTAATGAGGAAAGATTGATCAATTTACTTTCACATTGCAAACACTGACAGCAATAGATTGATAAATACACCCACAGAGACAGCAGAAACTGTTCGGTACAAATTGATAACTGCACGCCTGTATGCATATAGCAGAAAGTGACATGGACAGATGGGTAACTACAGTCACACATTCTCATTGCAGCATCTGATAGCAACACATTGATTGACAATCTCTTGTTCACATGACAGAATTGACAGAGACTAAAAATGACAGTCACATTCACATAGCAAAATCTGACAGGTACAGATTGATAACAGCACTTCCACATGCACACGAACTGAAACTAGCAGGTATATGTTGATAACTACATTTATCTATTAACAAACCAGAAACTGACAGGTACAGGTTATTACTGACACTCTCAGATTAACAGAGCAGAAACTGATAGGGATAGGCTGTTCAATAAACTCACACATTCACATTGTAGAGACTGACAAATATGTATTTATAACTGTATTTTGACATTTACAAGTAGAGATGGATAACTCCATTCAAATATTCATACAGGAAAAATTGACTGGTCCAAATTGATAGTTATATTGACATATCCATGAATCAGAGACTGGCAGGAACAAATTGAAAAATAAATTCAGATTGTAGAAATAGGCAGTGCTCTCAGCTGCAAGGTTATGGGCTGTTAACAGGAAGATGGGATTAAATGGCCATCTGGTGTCTTTGGGTTGGAATGGACAAGATAGGCCAAATGGCCCCTTTATGTGCAATGTCATTTCAATGGATCTATAGTTCTATATCAATCTGTCACTGTGAGTCACTGCTATTTGAATACATAATTAATTTAAGCAAGGCTTAGAAGGACAGAATGTGAGAGTGTGGTTGTTATTCACAAAGTAGGAATTGACATGAATAGTTCAATAACTAAACTCATATTCACAGACCCACTTGCATTTGATAGTCCCATTCATGGAGCTGTACAGTTATTGGTTAGTTTCTGGACCTCACTGAATTGGTATTGAATTAACAAAAAGAAAAATCACCAGACATGGAGGAAGAGTAGAATCAGACATGTTGTTCTGTTTGAATTCCTGTCATTAAAAACAATATCCTCATGATTATTAACAGAATGTTGCGTTGATCAGTTAAAGATTGTCAAACTTGGCTGATGGTGATTTGCAGGGGATTTCACTTCTGTCTTCCTCCAGGCAAATACTTGAAGGATCAAGACAATGTAAGATTCCTTCGCCATGAAGCCAAATGTGACCAGCTGCTTCTACCAAACAGCAGGTATGTTCGTACACTCAGAGTGAAGAACATCCTTTCCACTGTCAGAGTGAATTGAGTCAGCTACACATTGAGCTCAGTTTGAGAGAGATGTTCAAACAATTGAGAAAATTATCAGTTTGTTTCTTTCTCACAGTTCCCAATGCACATGTGTCCAGTTTGAACAAATGTCACCATTCACAGCTCATTGATATTTGCACAATTTGAAACTGGAATGTCTGAATTCTTGTCCAAAATATGCACGCACGAACTGAAACAGATCTGCCTACAATCACCCTCATAACAGGTATCACATAACGAATCACACCCTCACAGAGAATATTAGTGGCTGCCAGAGACATACGTCCCTTTACCCAATAGAAACTGACAAGCATGCATTAATACCTTTGTTCACTCGTTCACTCTGCAGAAACAAGCAAAAACACATTGATGACGACACACGTATTAACAGGGCAGTTACTTACACACACACACACACACACACACACAATCTTTTGCAGGCACTGTCATGGATAGATTCATAACACTCAGATGTTCGCATGGCAAAGTGACACACACACTCTCTTATTTTCATTGCACATACCAACAGGAATGGGTTGACAACTACATTTTCATTTAAGATATCAGAAAGTATCACGTACAGATGAATAACTGCTCAAATGTTCACCTATCAGATAGTGGCATTACAGATCAATAACCAAACTCAACTGCTGTCAGGCAGAAACTGAGGGTGACACTCTCATTCCCAGAGATAAAAGACAAACTGACAGGTACGTTAGGATAGCTATAATTACATTCAGATGTCGGAAATTGACACGGACAGATAGGTAAGCACACTCGCACTTTTGCACAACAGTAACTGTCCTAGAAAGATTAATAAGTGCACTCCCATATTCATAATGCAGAAACTGACAGGAATAAGTTGATACCACTTCCATTTCACAGAACATGAACTGACAGGTACAGTTTGATAACTAATCTCACATTCACACAGCAGAAACAGAGAGGGTAAATTTATAACAATAGTCATGCACTTGAATTGCAATAACTGACAGGGACCATGAATGACAACATTTACATGTTCATGTGACAAGAATGGACAGGTACAGGTCGATTAATGAATTTGCATATCCACAATGCAGGAAATGAGAGATTGAGACTGTGGCTTTAACAGGTTTTTGTCTTTTTGTTCTTGAAGAGCAAATTTAAGGCAGAGACACCGAGCCACGAGAGCAAACAGTTTAAGGCCTATTGGGCATCTTTACAGACAGCTGAAGACTCATCAACAGAAATACTTCATGTTTGAGAAGGACACCTTGAGTTTATTATTTTTGGAGAAATTTAAGAACAAAAATTACAGACTGTTTAGATGAAGTTTACTATCGCAGCCATTCAATTTGCAAACTATATACATGGCAGGGTGAGAGAACCTAATTGACAAGGTGTTGTTGCGACTTTGTGTACGTATTGTTTACTAACAATGTAAGGCTAAGGAGTTTTTAAAAATTAGGCCATTTCTGTATATTGATTGGTTCTTTTTAAGAAGGGTGGAAGGTTTGATGATATTGTGGCTTGAAGATATTTATTTTGTTCTTTCTTTCTTGTTGAAGAGAGGTTTTATGGCAGAAGTGTCAAGAAGTCTGCACTAGAGTAAACAGTTTGAGGCTCCTTTTAAAGTTGGAACAACAGAAGCAGCCTGAATGGGTGTGGTCAAGCTCTCACAGATGACATTTTTAGTTTTGGCTTTCAGCAAAACTGTCGGCATCTCGAAGAGAGGAAAGCTAGTTTTTTTCCTCTCAGTTACAGTCAGAAGCTGCAGATTCTCTTTCTGTTACTGGAGTCGGATGTGAGACTATATATTTTATTGAATTTGTCTTTTGCCAAGGATGTTTATGGGATATTACTGTATTGGAACAGTTAATTAGGAAGTGATACTGTATCCATTATTCTGTTAAGTATTCCAATAGAGTTAAATTATTCCAATTTCTTCTTTATTGCGTTGTATGTTAACTACTGTGCACAGGACAAAATGCACCTTTGAAAGCCGCACAATCATTCTAACTGATAACTGCCCTCATATTCACATAACAGAAATAGGCTGGTACAGATAGATAATTACACTGCCATATGTACACCAGAGAAACATTCAGGAACAGATTAAGCTAAATTTAGATATTTATAAAGCAGAAGCTGACAGATACAGATTGATAACTAAACTCCATATTCACAAACCAGAAAATGTCAGGTAAAGATTGATGACCATGTTTACAACACAGAAACTGACAAGGTGAGACTGATAAAAGCATTCACACAGACATGTAGCAGAGATTGATAGGGATAGACTATTCATTACACAGACATAGTCACTGAGCAGAAACTGACAGGCACAGATTGATAAGGCTAGTCAAACATTCACGTAACAGAAATGAACATAAAGACATGGATAGCAAAACCCCCATTTACATAGCAGAAACTGTCAGGGACCAATTAGTAAATACACTGTCACATTCACAGAGCAAACACTGACAGGGACAGATTGATAACTATAATTACACATTCTCACAGCAGAGACCTTAAGGGTAGACTGATAATTACACAAACATCATGACTGTGGAAGAACAGACAGGTACAGATTGATGACTAGACCACCATATTCACACATCACAACCTGTGTGGAAAAGTTTAACTAAACTGAGCTACTCACAAAAAACAGAAGCTGACAGGTAATGTTGATAACCACATTGACATATTCCCAACAGAGAAATGGACAAGGTAATTCTGATAAAAGCACTCCCACATCCACATAGCTGAGACTAATATTGGGAGACTGAAAATTACACAGACAAATTCATTGAGCAGAAAGAAACGGGTACAGATTGATAAAGCCAGTCAAACGGTCTCATAGCAAAGACTGATAGGCACTGCAATAGTAAATACCCTTACACTTTCTCACATCAGAGACATTCTGGGATTGTGATAGTTACACTAACGTAATCACTGTGGAAGAACGGACAGGTACAGACTGATGACTACACTCACATTCAGTTGGCAGAAACTGACAGGGACAGATTGTGAAAGAGTAATAATCATGCACCTCCCGTTTTACTTCAGTTTTTCACAGCCAATAACGAGAGGTAAACTAACCCTTAACCAAACTGAAATTCTGAACAATACTATTTCACAGCGTAAGCAGGGTATCACAGTGATAAAACAAATAACACAAGATTGTCACAATTAACATTTGCACAGATATCATGTTCAAAATAATCCTTAAATAACAGTGACCAGTTCAGAGTGAGTACAAATGATTTGTGATCAAATAAAGTTCAGAGAAAATCCACATAGAAAAAACTTCTGCTAGAAACTGAAATGCACCAAATAATATCTATTCTAATGTAGTGCAAAGTAAGATTTCAGGAACTGAAATATTGGCAGGAGGCTGCTGACACTGATTGAGCCAAACAGTCAGGGAGTAAAATTCATGTTGTCAGCAGAAAGCAAAAGGCACCGAAACGTCGATTTTACTGCTCCTCAGATGCTGCCTGAACTGCTGTGCTTTTCTAGACACAGGTCACACTACGTCAGTTCCCTTTAGTCATTGAGGTAATCAGAGTAGAACTGACAATGATAAACACGCTGGTAGCTATCCTGAGTAATGTGTGAATACTTTGGCTGATACTCATTGGAGATTTGAAGAAGAATAGGGGAAAAGATAACTGAAGGGAGTTTCCAGAGTAGATGATGATATAATGTCCTTCATCTTCAGAGAGTGTAGAGCAAGAAACAAAAGCAAAAGAGAACATTCCTTAACTCCCATTTTCCTCCAACGCGATGCATTTGTCAAGTAGTTCCATCATTTCCAGGAGTAAAACACAGTCCCTGTCAGATTGCAGTGCATTTTCTCACTTGACAACAAATGTGATGCCATTTTAAAATGGAAGAGAAAAGAAAACCATTACCAAAAGATGCAGAATACATTACAATTAGAATCTCACATTTTAGAGTGAGCTCGGAATTTGATCCTTTCACAAAATTTCGGTTTGTGTTTCCGATGGTATTGCAGATCCAGACAGATCAACATTGAGTCCCACACTAACCAATCAGAGCAAAGTTACCATGGCTACAACGTAGCCAATCAGGAGCCAACCTCCCCCCCCTCCCCATTTCTAAATTCCCGTTGCTGACGCCGTCAGTCTATAAAAAGGGAGCTCCGAGCCCGCTTTCCCTTATTCTGTGTCTGAAAGTGAGTGGCGCTATGGCTGATGAGAAGAAAGCTCAGCAAGCCTCCAAGAAGGGCGCGAAGAAAATCATCAAGAAGGCGCCAGCGAAGGGCGGCAAGAGGAGGAAAAGGACGAGGAAAGAAAGTTACTCCATCTACATCTACAAAGTGATGAAGCAGGTTCACCCCGACACCGGCATCTCCTCCAAGGCCATGAGCATCATGAACTCGTTCGTCAACGATATTTTCGAGCGCATCGCGGGGGAGGCTTCCCGCCTGGCCCATTACAACAAGCGCAGCACCATCAGCTCCCGGGAGATCCAGACCGCCGTGCGGCTGCTGCTGCCCGGGGAGCTGGCCAAGCACGCCGTGTCGGAGGGTACAAAGGCGGTGACCAAGTACACCAGCTCCAAGTGAAGGACCGCACTGAAACACACACACATCCACAACCCAAAGGCTCTTATAAGAGCCACCCACAACTTCCCTGAGACAGCTGGACCAGTTCTTTACGATTTGATTGTTTTGTTTTATAATTCTTGACGTAGTGTTTTTAATTTTAGTGCGATATGCAATTGATTTTACAAGTTTTTTTGCGAATTAATGAGGGGTGGGTTGGAGAAATTGGATTAAGCGCCAGTGAGCCATTTTTCATCTTGTATATTCACCCGTGGCAGACAAAAAAGTGAGCACGTCTTTCAGTCCCACCTCCCATTGTCGGAGAGAGCCTTTCAAAGTGAACCGAGAGAACACCAACACTGCTACCGGACTGAAATGTGGAGCTTTTGCTGAATCTGATCGAGAGCGACAATTGATGGACGACTGTAAAAGATCGTCTAAAAACCGTGTTCTCCATCGATCCTGAGCCGGAAGAACGTTGTGCCGCTTTCTCAGCATGTTGGGTGTGCTAAAGAAATGTGAAGTGAAAAGACCGGTTACAGACTGCAGTGTTTGGCCCGTTTTTTTTAGATTAGATTAGATTAGATTTTTTAACACACATAATTAGGACAATGGGAAATATCAGAGGAAAAACAGAATTTCATAAAGAAAGCACACAAGATACAATGAATAACAGAATTTAAACTGACTCAAAGATAAATCCAACCTGAAGGAGTCTAGCAATTAACTTTGGAAAGTGAATGAGGCGCATGCATAGAAAGATGGCAAGAATGTGTGATTGTAGTGTCTGTTCAATGCTATGAGGTCATGGGAAGTTGAGGCCTGTTAAAGGAATGCCTGTCATTGATTCAGTGTCTTATACGATTGGGTTTACGAAGTATGAGGGAGGATCAAAGTGATCAGGTTGTATGCGATTGTTATCAGCAAATTTATAAAAATACTGCTTTATGTTATAAATTCAGAGTATGTCATGATCTCCCGTTCAGGGCTGGTCTCTGGGGAGGATCTTTTGTCCCTGCTTTTACTGAGTTTTGCATGAATAAACCTCCAACTGCCTGAGTTCTGCCTGCCTGCTGAGTTTGCATTCTGTTTTGGGGGAAAAGGCTCCGACGACAACAATTACCTCCTTGATCTTTAAGGTGCCCTACTCTCTTTCTCTCCCTCATTGTTAACTTGCTTTGAATGATCTTGTAGAATCTCATTGAATTATGCTTAACCTTATCTGCCAAGACTACCTTTCGATTAGATTACCCACATTGTGGAAACAGGCCCTTTGGCCCAACAAGTCCACGCCAACCTGCTGAAGTGCAAGCCAGCCGGACCCATTCCCCCATGTTTACCCCTTGACCTAACACTACGGGCAATTTTGCATGGCCAATTCACCTCACCTGCACATTTTTGGAGTGTGGGAGGAAACCCACACAGACACAGGGAGAATGTGCAAACTCCACACAGAGTCGCCTGAGGTAGAAATTGAACCCAAGTCTCTGGCGCTGTGAGGGAGCAGTGCTTGCCACCATGCCACGCCCTCTTTGGTATCCCCCTCTTTGATTTCCTAATCTCCCTCTCAAGAATGCCCTTACTATTTGCATAATGTTCAAGAGATGCTTTTCACCCCAGTTGTCTAAGCCTAATATACGATTTATTTGTACTTGCAAATAAAACATTGACTTTGCTGCTCCTTTGATGCTGTGCTTTTCCAATTTCATTTTTATCAACTCTGACTGTCCTTACTAAAAACCTTACATTTATTCATATGAGTTTGCTTTTGCCCATTGACTTCTCCTCAACACAGTCACAATGCATTTTCTTTCACACTCACCATCCGACCTAGTTTTATGTCATCTGTCAATCTGGAAATATTACATTTAATGTCCTCTTCTAAATCATTGTGACTATATTGTGAAGAGTAGGATTCTAATCATATTTCTTGCATTGACTCCTAGTCACTGCCTGCCATTGAAAAAATGATCCATTTATTCCCTCTATGTGTTTTCTTTCAGCCAACCAGTTTTTTAAATCCATCTCAACACCATGTTTTTTGTTTTGTTTTATGTGAGATTTTGTCAAAAGAAACATCCGAATGATGCCATCTGCTTATCATCTCTACTCCAGCAGATTTGCCAAGCTGAGAACATAGAACATTATGATACAGGAACAGGCATTTCGAATCCATGCTGACATTGTTTGGTCCCGATCTTTTTTTTCCGCAGATACTCTGCAAGTATTTTTTTTCCCGCAGGCTGAGTGGCCTATAATTCCCAGATTATCTCTAACTTGCTTTTCAAATAGATTAGTTACATTAGCTAATTCACAATCTGTGGAAAATATTACAATGTCAATGGAATTTTGGAACATGACCATTCTCTATTTCAGTGACCACTATGTTAAGTACTCTGGGATATGGATGACCAAGCCCTGCTGTTTCCCAGCTTCAATCTTATCCATTGTCCCAACACAATTTTTCAAACAATACTGATTTGTTTCAGTTTTTCCCTCTCACTGAACTCTGTGTTCCCCAACATTCCTGGTGCATCATTTGTGTTGACCTTTGTAATCAGAGAACAACAGTTAGATATTTGGATGGGAAGCCATTTTTGCTCCCCTAATATGGACTGCCTCTTTTTGATCTTTGTGTTAACCAAGCCATGTTTTCTTCCATTTTCCCTTTACACATTTATCAATACTTTACCAGTTAGTTTCTTTTTCAAAACATCTGCAAGCTTACTCCAGTCCTCATTCTCTCTTTCTTGATCAATGCCCTTTATCTCATTACTTGCTGAATTCTAAATTATGGCAAAAGTGAGGACTGCAGATGGTGGAGATCAGAGTCAAGATTAGAGTGGTGCTGGAAAAGCACAGCAGGTCAGGCAGCATCTGGAGAGCAGGAAAACCGATGTTTCAGGCAAACGCCTTTCATCAGGAATGAGGCTGGGAGACTCCAGGGTGGAGAGATAAATGGGAGCATGGTGGGGCTGGGGAGAAGGTTGCTAAGAGTGTAATAGGTGGATGGAGGTGGGGATGAAGGTGATAGGTCAGAGAGGAGTGTGGAGCGGATAGATGTGAAGGAAGATTGGCAGGTAGGACAGGTCATGACGATGCTGCTGAGCTGGCAGGTTGGAACTGGTGTAAGGTGGGGGGAGGGGAAATGTGGAAACTGGTGAAGTCCACGAAGTTGATTCTAAGCTTACTGGGAATCCTCTTGTAAGGATGCTACCTTGAAGAAGTTCTCCTCTCTTTACAAAGATCTCAATGAGTTTCTCTCTCACTGCAACCCTCAGGTCATCTCCTCTGCCCTGAATTCTAAATTGTTCCCAGGCTTTATGTTTTGTCTGTTTATTTTTTTCCCAATTTGTATGCCTATTCTTGGGATCAAATGTTATCTCACAGAACCCTAAAGTTTTGTTAAATTTACAGAAGTAGTAACTTGTAAGTTGTAACACTTTCCAAATTCAGGGCAACCTCCATCAGAAAAGTCAAATGCAATTGATGTAGGGAAACGTCAGCTTAATAGAGGGCAAGTTTCTCTCTAAGCCACACACCATAATCACTTGGAAATACATCCCTTTCCTTCACTGTCGCTTGATCAAGACTCTGGAATTCCCTGTTCATGGCATTGTGGGCAGCACATGGACAACACCTGTTCCAGAAGGTTGCTCACCACCGCCTGCTCAAAGGGGAATAAAGGCGAAGCTCAGCCAGCGACGTCCACGTCCCCAGAGTGAATAAACATTGTGGCATACAATACACCACAAGGTTTCTGTCTGCAGCATACCTGACACGAACATCTGTTTTCCACTATACACTAAATCGAGGCCCAGAGACGTTATTGCACACACGCCTCCTGAACCAGAAACAGGGACTAACACTCTCTCCAAGTTACATTCTGCCTTATTAAGAGTGTTCCACTTATTTCATTTGTGTTACTATTTTCCACTTATGTTACTGTCTTAAAGGAATTAATATTTGTGGATGAGGGTCAGCAGGATTACCACAGTTTTCGAGATGTTACTAAATGGGGGAGCACAGGGGATGGGCCGAGTGGCCGCCAGTTTCCCCGCCCCCTGATCAGATTGTGAGAGAGCCGGAAGGAGGAGTTATTACCATGACCCGGGGATGGGCTCCATTGGAGCTTCCGAAAGGGACAATGTCCCAGCTTGAAACCTTCTCTGCCCTTTCCCCCACAGCCCCAGTTCCTTTGGTCAAACTTGGAGAAAAGGGAATTGGGGGAAATGACCAATTGACGTTTGTTTCTGGGAAGCATTGGGTAAAGCAGCGCATGCGTGATGCCGTCCCTCCTCCAGTGCTGCTGTACCTGACGAGAGGAGCGCATGCGTGAGGCCCTCCCCCAGCGCTTCCATTGAGGAGCATTGACTCAGTGAATGCAAGAGGTTTGTTTGAAACAGACCGCAATGGAGAGATCAGCGCCCAGGGAAGGGAGGGAACAGCAGGCTCCTTCCAGCAGCACATCTGGATGGGAGCCTGGGACACAGAGGGGGCTCCGAGACCGGGATTGATTCGGGGTGAGTTCAGGGAGAACCGGGGGCTGTTTGTAAGAGGCCGAGCGGAGCAGGAACTGGTCCCGGAACTTGGAGTGAGCGGGCTGGGGGGAAGAGAGAGGCCTTTCTCGGGCTGTGTGTGGGCCTGGTGAGGGAGGCAGAGCCGGAAGAAGCTGCTATGGGTTGGTCTTGTGGTTTACAATCCCCTAAACACTGATGGGAATTCATTGCTTGGCTTCTGTTTCATGCTGTTTGTTGCGAATAGACGTTGAATTGTTGGGAAATAAAGGGCAGTGTATCTAAATGTGATAAAAGTGCCCGTTGTTCCTCCTTCATCAGTTAGTGTTTTTTTTTGGGGGGGGTGGGCTGAATATTGAACTGTGTAATTATTCTATTTTTGGAGCTGTGCATACGTTGGTTAGTTTTTTCATCTGAGTAAATTGTTTCAGAATTTCGCAAACAGAAAAAGACTGGGAGGGGCTCAGTGTTCTTTTGTAACCAGACCTTGTTCTTTTTAAAAACAGACGTATCATGATCATGACCTGAATATTGTGTTGATCAGTTGATTTTTTTTCCTACTCAGAAATGATGATATGTCTCTTTTCTTACTCCAGGCAAATGTTTGATGGACCAGGATAATGTAATATTTCCTCAGTACAAGCCAAGTATGACCATCTGCTTCTAACAACTAACAGGTATGTTACAATTGTCAGATTGGAGAACATCCTTTCCTCTATCAGAGTTGATTGAGTCAGATACACATTGAGCTCAATTTCCAGAAGAATGCATTCAATCCAAGAGTCGGACACAACTGATGAAATATATTTTTAAAAAATTCTTTTTAAACTCATATCTGGTCGGCATGGACGGGTTGGACCGAAGAGTCTGTTTCCATGCTGTACATCTCTATGACTGTATGAATACTCAATGCTCAAAAGCTCAGTTCTAATAAATTTCATTTTGCATAGCTAATTATCATTTGCAATATCTGAAGAGGGATAGACTGTATCCTCATGAAACATACATTCAGGAATTACATTAACCCACATGTAGTCAAGGCAATTTTAAAGTTACAATCCAGGTAACAGCATGACTTGTTTGTTTACATTGTTACAACGAGGATATATGAAGAAGATATTGAGTGCAGATGCAGAAGGAAACTTTGATAATTTCAGTAACTGAGAAAGTCAATATTACATTTTTAATAAATCATTGTCCTGGAAAAGAGACAACAATTAAGCTATGTAAATTCCAAATGAATCTGTGGGCCAAAGCCTGGTGTGGAGGGAGTGCTCATTGCGTGTGTACACCCACAACCACCATATCCATCCCACCCCCATATGTGTGCTTGCGCAAGCACACACACCATTCTATCTCATACAGAACTACTGACTGACTTACAATAGTTGCAAATTCATACACCATCCTGAAATACACATTACAACATCTAACAGTGATGAAGATCCATATACACCGCACCTAGCAGAAAACATTTCATCAAGCTGACTTCTACTCTCTGATCTCAAGTCAAAGAGATCAACAGCACAGAATACGTCTATTCAAATTATTAAGTCTGCACTGATCAAGAACAGTCTATAACAACACAGTTGATTGAAAGGGATTAGAATTGTTAACTCAATGAGTATTCCATTTCCATAGATTTTTCATGGCAGCAGAGAAGTTGTCATCCCCAACTGAATCCTAACGCCATTCTCCATTTCATCATTTTGTAGGAGTTTCTTTTTTCAGTCCAGGAAGAACGTTTTTCTTCTTCTTCTTCTGTGTGTCTTTCAAAATTTGTTTCAAGAAATCTATGAAGAACCCTGCGTTCATCTTGACTATCTCTTCATTAAACTACAAAAATAAATCAAGGAATCAGGATATAGTTTTGCCAAGGAGTCAATAGAATCAGATCATTACTATTTACAGTAGTGCAGAAAGAAAGAAAAAGCTAAAATTGATAGGTTTGTCAAGCTGCTCCTTTATTTTAACCAACAAGAGTTGATTGTTCATTAAATTGAATTTGACTGTTTAAATATTCTTCACCGATAGTGGAAAATAAAAGACCTTTTGTTTTTTCCCCACCCTACCAGAGAGCAACACAAGAATACTGCTAATCTTGTCCAGATTGGTAAATAAAATAGAATTGGCCAATTCTCTTTTCTGCACAAGGAGCATTGTCTTCAGTCAGCTGCAATGCAGTTGAAGTGTTCACTTAGTTGCAAATTGATTTGGTTAATACTGATCATTAATTCATTGATAAAGTATGTCACAATGCCAAAACTGATAGCATTCTGAAAACCAGACCTTGATATCCCCACTGTTCATGGTTAGACTCTGCACTATAGGAATTACAAAAGTCTATTGCTTTTCTCCCCTTGATTCTGAAGAAAATTACAGATGCTTTTCTGTTGTAATGTGTTGCATGTTCACCTGTCCATGGGTCCTATAGGCTCTAAAACTAAAGAACATAAACTGTGGACATTATCCAATTACATGTACGAGGCCAAATATTAGCAGATCTAGAAACACATCTATTTTCACTGATGGGAGCTGACTCCAGTGGCAATGGATAAAACCTCATTCATGTCAAGTAGCAGAAGTTGAAACAATTAATTGTGTTTGCACTTACTAAAAATGACATGTTTTAATTTAGACAACACTGAATCACTGTGAAATACAATAACCAATAATAAGGAGCACATTATGTATCATTCTCTCCCTTGATACCAAATATACACGTTCGCGCGCGCACACAGACAACTAAACTAACACATTCACTTAGCAAACACTGGAAGCTACAGTCTGCTTAATGCACTTGCCCGTTTATAAATAAGATGCTGACAGATACAGATTCGTAACTCCATCCTGAGATACCCAGAGCAGAATATAACAGGGACAGATTGGATAATCATACACATGTGCACATGGCAGGACATTTCAGAGGAAGACTGATAACTACATTCTCATCATCAAAACTTATTGGAACAGATTAATAACACTCCCTGTTTCAAATCGCATACATTGTCATTATCAAACTGTACATGTCAATCATGTTTACAGCACAGAAACTGACAGGTAGAAATTAATAACAAACGTTGCTGGAAAATCTACAGGTTTGGCAGCATTGGTGGAAGGAAATCAGACTTAACATTTGAGGTCTAGTGATCCCTCCTCAGAACTGATTGTGTGCATTTTCCTAGCTACCATTTGGTCTTCTCTATGCTGGGAAACTGAGTGTAGATTGGGTGTCCACTGTGCAGAACATCTACATTCAGTCCAGAAAGAAAATGTCTCTGAGCTTCTAGTAGCGTGCCACTTCAACATACCACCCAGTTCCCTGGCCAACATCTCTGTCTCAGGCTCCAGCAAAGTTCAGTGCAAGCTGGAAGAACAGCACCTCATTTTCTGCTTGGGAACTCGACAGCCTTCTGGACTCAATATTGAATTCTACATCTTTAGAGCAAGACCTCTCCCGTATCATTAGCCAAAACCCCTCTCACCACGCAGTGTTATCATAGGGTCTTCTATTGTACACCAAAACTCACTAACAGTCTCTATTAATAGCTATTACCATCCTCGTCTGACTGTGATCCACTAGTTTATCTGTCCAACTGTTCTTCCCTCTCTTTGGATTTTATCTCCATCCACCATTTACTCCCTTACCCTTCAACACCCCCAATCTTCTGCACAACAACTCATATTTTCCTGGCTACCATCTCTTCACAGAAAGGGTTAAGAGCCTGGAAATTTTAACTCTGATTTCTGTCCACAGACTCTGTCAGACCTGCTGAACTTTTCCAACAATTTGTTTTAGTTTCTGATTTCCAGCATCTGCAGTTCTTTGGTTTTCAATTAGAGATTAATAACTACATTTTCACAGAGCAGAAATTACTAGGGAAAATTGATAACCACATTCACATGTTCACAAAAGAAATTCTGTCATGCAAACATTGATAAATGCTCTCACATTTACATTATAGAGCCTGACCGGGAAGGGTTCTTAACGAAACAAAGCATTCATGAAGCAAAAACTGACAGGGACTATTAAAAAGTAAATTCTCATTTTCACATAGCAGAGCCTGGCAAACTTAGATTGACAATTACCCAAACACATTCAGTATTGAGTACAGTTGTTGGGAGGTCACCTTGCAGCTGTACAGGACATTGATTAGGGCACTGTTGGAATATTGCATGCAATTCTGGTCTCCTTCCTGTAGGAATGATATTGTGAATCTTGAAAGGTTTCAGAAAGGATCTACAAGGATGTTGCCAGGTTTGGAGGATTTGAGCTCTCGGGAGAGGTTGAATAGGCTAAGGCTGTTTTTCCTGGAGCATCAGAGGCTGAGGGGTGACATGATAGAGGTTTATAAAATAATGAGGGGCATGGATAGGATAAATAGATGAAGTCTTTTCCCTGGGGTGGAGGGAGTCCAGAAGTAGAGAGCATAGGTTGAGGGTGAGAGGGAAAAGATATAAAAGACACCTAAAGGGCACATTTTCATGAAGAGGGTGGTACTTGTATTGAATGACCTGCCAGGAGAAAGTGGTGGAGGCTGGTACAATTGCAGCATTTAAAAGACATGCAGCTGGGTATATGAATAGGAAGTATTTGGAGGGATATGGGCTGGGTGCTGGCCAAAAAAAAAAAGCGTTTGTTTTTGTGCTGTATATCTCTATGACATTCACCAAGCAGATTTCCTCAGATGGCTAAGGGAATTCAGCATGTCCATAAAGACTCTTGCAAATTTTTAATAATGCACCACAGAAAGCATCCCATTTGGATGTGTCACAGCGTAGTATGGCTTCTGTTCTGCCCAAGACCACAAGAAACTACAGAGTTGTGACTCAGCCCAGTCCATCACTGAAAGCAGCCTTTCATCCAAAGGCTCAACTTCCACTTCCCTCTGTCTCGGGAAAGCAACCAACATCTGACCCCAGTTATACACTCCTCCACTGGTCTGTCAGGTAGAAAATACAGAAGTTTGAACACATTATCCAACAGGTTGAACAACTGCTTCTCTGCTATTATTAGACTTTTGAATGGACCTCTAAATTGTGATGCTAATCCCTGTCTGCACCTTCTCTGCAGCTTTAACACTGGATTCTGTTCTATTACCTTGATGGGCTTTGAATGAGATGATCTACCTGTAAGGTGCACAAAACAATACTTTATCTCAGGACATGTGGTAACAATGATATAATTACATGAATAACTGCAGTCTTATGTTCATATAGCAGAATCTGAGGGATACAGGCTGATAACTACAGTCACACAAACTGACAGGAAAAGATGAATAAATACACTCAAAACACTGGAATTACAGAGCCTGACAAGGTAATATTGATCACTAAACTCTCACATTCACAAAGCAGAAACTGATAGCAACAGGTGAAAACTCAGCTCACACATTCACATAGCAAGGATAGATTGACAATTACACAAACATATTCGCCAAGCAGAAACTGACAGCTGCAGATTGATAACTATATTTATGTATTCACGTAGCAGAGTCTAAAAGGTACAGATTGAGTTACTCACTTTGACAAAGAAGAAATTGACAGGTAGAGAATGATAACTGTACTCCCACATTCACATCGCTGAAACTGACAGCTACAGTTTGATTGATACACTCATTCACAGCAGAATCTGATAGGTACTGATCAATAACTGTATTCACATATTGACAGGAAATAAACTGACAGGGACAGATTGGTATTGACTGTCACAGATTGACAAAGACACTCTGGTGTCAAATAGCAAAACCTGACTAGTACTGTTTGATAACTGCATTCACACATTGGTATAGCTAAAGCAGACAAATAGAGATCAATATCTACATTCACACAGAAGAAACTGATGGGTACAATTTGACTGCATTTAATATTCATACAGCAGAAACTGACCAGTAGATACTGATAATGGCACTTGCATTTTCATAGCTGAAACTGACAGGTTCAGGTTGATAACTACAGTCTACACACAGTAGAAACTGTTCAGGACAGATTGATATGTAAACTCACATATTGACAGGGCAGAAACTGACAGGTACATATTGATCATTAAATTCTCATATCCCCATCAGTGAAACACATTTATATAAAATGTATTTAACAACCAGTCCCTGCAAGTTTATTCTGTGTGGATATATGAATTTAGTTATAAACCTGTCAGTTTATACTCTGTGAATGTGTGAGTGTAGTTATTAATCTGTCCCTGTCAGTCTCTGCAATGCCAAAATGTAACTATATTTACCAGAGTGTGACAGGGACAGATTGATAGCTACATTCACTCACACATTTGCACAGCTTATATTGACAGGTATAGGTTGACAGCTGTACTTCCACATTCACCTCACAGGAACTGACAGGTATGGATTGATAAGGAAACTCTCAGATCCAGATACGCACTTGTGTTGGGTAGCCCTATTGTGGAGCTGTGGAGGTGTTGGTTCGTATCTGGTTCTCAGTGAATTGGTTTCGATATTTTTATTACAATCACCAGACAAAGAGCAGCTCAGGCCAAGAATAGAATCAGACCTGTGGTTCTGTTGGACTTGCCGGTTTGAAAGAAAAACAGCCTAATGATTATTAAATGAATGATACTGTCAAACTTAATGTTGATTTACAGGAGATGTCTCTTCTGTCTTCCTTCAGACAAATACTTGAATGACCAAGACATATTCCCTTGGGGCAAAGCCAAGTGTGATCAGTTCCTTCCAACAAACAGCAGGTATGTTACTGTTGTCAGACTAAAGAACGTCCTGTTCACAGTCACAGAGCAGTTTGAATTCGATGCACAGTCAGCTCAATTTCAAGCAAAGAGTCAAATACCAACAAGGAATTACAATGTTTTTATCTCTCTCCATTCTCCATGCAGGTTACCCCATTTCCAATAAATGTTATTATTCACAGCCATATAGTCATAGATTTATACCGCACAGAAACAGACACTTCAGCTGGACTCATCCATGCCAACCAGATATCCTGAACTAATCCAGTCTCATTTGCCTGAGTAGTCAACATTAAAGTTTAGTGTCTAAGTTCTTCAGTAGACAACGTGGCTCTACTCTGGCGGCCTGTCACATCGGAGCTGAGTTTTGAAGGACCAGTCCCATTGAATAGCACAGACTGACAGGTAGATAGTAATTCCCAAGCATACAAGCCGTACAAGCGAATGGAAGGGCAGAGCAAACAGTTGCTGACTGCGCCAGTTATTGTCCTTATTCATGGAATGAAGGGTGTGAAGGAAACTGATTTCTGAACGCAACAAAGAATGAGATAGTGCCAATACACAGTGGGTATAGAATAACTTGCAAAGCACATAAATATTGTCAGGTTAGTAGGTGCACAGGCAAAAATAGAAAAATCATGCCTGCAAGGATCACATGGTTGGGAGAGCTAGCATTTCATTAATGAAGTTAAACAGGACAGGGTAAGAGTGAAATATGTCAGTCCCAGTGTACAAGTGAACTTCTAATCAAATTTAAATTCATGGCATCACATTGGTCAAAAAGTAAACTCCACTCATTTATTCAGAAATACTGAGCCCCCTATTGCATGGTTACAATGTATTCCAGTTATGTAGGGAAAGAAGTAAATAAACATTCAGATTAAATATTCATCCAATTATCTCACCATGGTTTAAAGTTGCTGTCTGACTCTATGACTGTATGTAATTCATGTACCAATTCTGTTTGTCCAGACTGGAGGAATTAGATAGCAGGCCAAGTGTCAGATGGAAACAAACATCGCAATTTAATTTGTTTCCACAAAGTGAAAACAGAATACATCTCTTATAAAATGACTGACTACCCTCCACTCCCATACCCTATGAATATCACTTTTCAAGTGGTCCAAAGGGAAATGAAATATTGACATGAAAACATACACATTCAGACAGATCCCCAGGTATTATTGGACACAGAATGAAAAAGCTGTCAGACAGTGGTGTTGTTATAAACATGTGAACAATAAATTCAAAATGCGCATTCAGAATATAACTTACAATCATAAATCGTACCATATAATAGAAGTTGTGGAAATTGTCCAAACTGGTCTATACTGTCAGAGACTGACAATGGTATAAAAAGTCTCACTTTCTTTTACAGTACATAGAATTTCTCCAGTGCAGAGAGAGGTCATTTGACCCAACCCCCTGCAACAACTCTCCAAAGCGGATCTTGCCCAGGTGTAGATCCCCACCCGAGATATTGATAACAATGTTCAAATTTTAACAATGCTGAAACTGACATAGACAGATTGTTTAATTATCAATCACATTCACAGAGCAAAAACTGTCATATTCACAGAGCAGGAACCAACAGGTATGGGGTGATAACTTCACTCAAGTATGTATATACGAGAATCTTATTGGGAGAGAGGAAAACCTCTACTCGTATATTCAGTGAGTGTAAACCCACAGGTACAGGCAGATAACTTCACTCAAGTATGCACATCGCAGAACTGACAGGGAGACAGTGACAAATGTACTCGCATATTCACGTGGCAGAATTTGCGAGTTGCAGATTGATATATAGGCTCTCATTGTAAGTATAAAATGGTTGAGCATATTCTCCCTGGAGATCCCATCCCCTGCTCTTGGGGTGGCACGGTGGCTCAGTGGTAAGCACTGCTGCCTCACAGCAACAGGGTCCCAGCTTCGATTCCAGCCTTGGGTGACTGTCTGTGTGCAGAAGCTGATATTCATAGGGTATGGGAGTGGAGGGTAGTGAGTCCTACCTGAGTCTGTCCAAAGTGGTGTCTGGTACATTCAAAATTGTCGGTACTACATGAAACACATTCTTAGGTCAATGGATGACACCTACAGGGTAAAACAAGTTACACTTCAGAAGGTTTGAGTTATAGTCCAGTAACGTACTGACATGTAAAGACTGTGAAATAGGGTTTACAAAAATGGTTTACATCCCAGAAACAGACGGGCACAGATTGATGTTGAGAGTGTGGTGCTGGAAAAGTACAGCAGGTCAGGCTGCATCCGAGAAGCAGGAAAATCCATGTATCGGGCATAAGCCCTTCATCTCGATGTTTCAAGCATAAGCCCTCTGATCCTCAGCATCTGCAGAACTCGCCTCTCCTAGGGACACAGATTGCAGGAATATTTAAGTGGCTGGCAAATAGCATAACGTTTTACTGCTTACATCAGTGTTTGATGGATACAGAATAAAACCTCTCTTGAAGTAACACAGTTGACTATTACAGAGAAGAGCAGAATCAGAATGGACAGCAGTTGAGTTAACGCAAAATGTGTAATAAGGACGCGACAGATACAAAGTTAAAGTGACACATATATATCATGCTAACAGTTGCTGATTAACAGGCATTTGCATAACACTGAGAAATGCTATAATCCCTAAATGAAGCTGCACAACGCTTAAGCAGATATCGATAGGTCTCTGGGCCCACAGTTCTCAATCAAATTCTCAGAAATATATTAATCCCACACTCGACGTGACTCAACTCTTGACTCAGGAAAAATATGACATAGAAACTTTTTCTTTCCATTTCTCTTCAACTCCGTGCAATTGAGAATGAGTTGCATCGACCCCAAGCGTAGAAAACACTCTCGGTCAGGTTCCAGCGGATTGTGTAGCTTGACAACAAATGTAAAGTCAATTTTAGATGGATGAAATTTTTTTTTCACACAGTGGTAAGTTCTGTATTAATTCAGAATTCAGAGGAAACTGAGTGACAGACAGCAGGGCTATGTCTTTGATCATCCTGCTCCGCCTCCAGCTCACTCCAGCCCCAACTGTATCTGGGACTGAACCTTTTCTCCCCAAAGATAAAAACAATGAATGCAGATGCTGTAACCCTATTTCTGGATTAGTGGTGCTGGAAGAGCACAGCAGTTCAGGCAGCATCCAAGGAGCAGCGAAATCGACATTTCGGGCAAAAGCCCTTCAGGAATAAAGGCAGAGAGCCTGAAGCGTGGAGAGATAAGCTAGAGGAGGGTGGGGGTGGGGAGAAAGTAGCATAGCGTACAATAGGTGAGTGAGGGAGGGGATGAAGGTAATAGGTCAGGAAGGAGAGGGTGGAGTGGATAGGTGGAAAAGGAGATAGGCAGGTAGGACAAGTCTGGACAAGTCATGGGGACAGTGCTGAGCTAGAAGTTTGGAACTAGGGGGAGGTGGGGGAAGGGGAAATGAGGAAACAGTTGAAGTCCACATTGATGCTCTGGGTTGAAGTGTTCCAAGGCGTTCTTCCTCCCAGGTGTCTGGTGGTGAGGGAGCGGCAGTGAAGGAGGCCCAGAACCTCCATGCCCTTGGCAGAGTGGGAGCGGGATTTGAGATGTTGGGCCACGGGGCGGTGTGGTTGATTGGTGCTGGTGTCACGGAGGTGTTCCCTGAAGCGCTCTGCTAGGAGGCGCCCAGTCTCCCCAATGTAGAGGAGACCGCATCGGGGGCAACGGATACAATAAATGATATTGGAGGATGTGTAGGTAAAACCTTGATGGATGTGGAAGGCTCCTTTAGGGCCTTGGATAGAGGTGAGGGAGGAGGTGTGGGCGCAGGTTTTGCAGTTCCTGTGGTGGCAGGGGAAAGTGCCAGGATTGGAGGGTGGGTCGTAGGGGGGTGTGGACCTGACCAGGTAGTCACGGAGGGAACGGTCTTGGCGGAAAGGGGTGGGGAGGGAAATATATTCCTGGTGGTGGGGTCTGTTTGGCGGTGGCGGAAATGTCGGCGGATGATTTGGTTTATGCGAAGGTCGGTAGGGTGGAAGGTGAGCACCAGGGGCGTTCTGTCCTTGTTACGGTTGGAGGGGTGGGGCCTGAGGGCGGAGGTGCGGGATGTGGACGAGCTGCGTTGGAGGGCATCTTTAACCACGTGGGAAGGGAAATTGCTGTCTCTAAAGAAGGAGGCCATCTAGTGTGTTCTGTGGTGGAACTGGTCCTCCTTTTCTCCCCAAAGCTGACTGTTCCTGAGTAGAGGAGCGCATGCGTGAGGCTCTCCCCCAGCGCTGCCATTGAGGAGCACGTATTCAGTGAGTGCAAGAGGTTTGTTTGAAACAGACCGTAATGGAGAGATCAGCGTCCAGGGAAGCGAGGGAACAGCAGGCTCCTTCCAGCAGCACATTGGGATGGGAGCCTGGGACACGGGGGGTGCTCCGAGACCGGGATTGATTCGGGGTGAGTTCAGGGAGAACCGGGGGCTGTTTGTAAGAGGCCGAGCGGAGCAGGAACTGGTCCCGGAACTTGGAGTGAGCGGGCTGGGGGGAAGAGAGAGGCCTTTCTCGGGCTGTGTGTGGGCCTGCTGAGGGAGGCAGAGCGGGAAGAAGCTGCTGTGGATCATTCTTGTGGTTTACCATCCTCTGAACTCTGTTGAGATTTCATTGTTTCTCACTGTTTGTTGAGTTTGTGCAGTCAATAGCAGAATCACAGACCGAACGTAGGAATGGGAGACTCCTGTAAAAGGAGTGGGTCTTGGGGAAAAAAAAAGATATAGCGCCATTTTTTTCTCTCTCCAACTGGTGGTGTTTTGGGAGTTAGATATTGAACTGTGTTAGTATCCCGGTGGTGAGTAGTCCCATTCATGGAGCTGTGTAGTTGTTGCTCAGTTTCTCCATCTCACTCAGTTGGTATCGAATCATATGAAAAACAAACACAATCTCCAGACAAAGAGCAGCTCAGTGCAACAATAGAATCCGATCCGCGGTTCTGTTTAAGTTGCTGGCTTATCCTAACGAATATGCAATGAATGTGACATTGATCAATATTGCCAGACTCGCTTCACGTTGATTAACAGGTGGTGTCTCTGTCTCCCTCCAGACAAATACCTGAGGGACTAAGACACTGTAATACTTCCTCAGTTCGAAGCGAAGTGTGACCAGCTGCCTCGAGGAAACAGCAGGTAAGTAGCCCATTGACATTTACACCAGTTTTGAAGATAGATCAACTGAATCCTCGTCCAAAATAGACACTCAGGAACAGCATTAAAATCTGCATTTAATAAGAACATTTTCTACATTGAAGATAAACAAATAGATCATACTGTTACATAGTTTCAACAACCATCCGTGAGGCAGCTGCTAAGTTCAGAGATGGAGGGAAACTGTGCTCATCAACAGTTTTTCTCTCTCTCCATTCTCAGTGCACATCACCCCATTTCCAATCAGTGTTATTATTCACAGCCATCACGTCATAGAGATGTACAGCACGGAAACCGACCCTTCGGTCCAATTCGTCCATGCCGATCAGATATCCCAACCCAATCTAGTCCCATTTGCCAGGACATGGCCCATGTCCCTCTAAACCCTTCCTATTCACATACCCATACCAGGTGTCTTTTAAATATTGTACCAGCCTCCACCACTTATCCATGCTGTTCATGATTTTATGAACCTCTGTAAAGGTCCCTCTCCAGGGGAAACAGCTCCAGCCTATTCAGCTTCTACCACTAACTCAAATCCTCCAACCCAGATGAAGCACATTTACATGGAGTTTATCTGTGACTGAGAAGGACAGCATTAATCTTTTACTGAATAATCATTCCAGACAGAAAACAATTAAATAATGTGATTTCCAAACAATGTCTGCAAAAGTCTGAGTTTTTCTCACTCCTAAATGACCTCCTAGTGGTAGCTCATGCGCTACTCACAACATCTCCCTCTATAACCAACTGGCAATACAACCTCACACAGTTCTGCCCATTTCTCATTAGCCTGAATATGTGTTGGTCTCCATTTCCTCGTTAAGACATCATTTTTTAAGATAATAATATGCAGGGATATATTCAGATTCTCTTTCTGTGTTGGCCATTTGGTAGAATTGCTGTAGATTTTCATCTTTTTGCTGTAACTTGGTTAATTTATCTCAGCTATCTCTTCCCAGTTTGTCTCAACCATCTCATCAAACAGGGTCTCTGCTAATTTCACTTCAACTTTATCTGTACTCTTTGATCTCTCCTGTTTCAACTGGTGACTGTGACATTGTCACCACACAGTCAGGAAAAATCACAGGGTATGTGTCCATCAATAATTCAGTTGCCTGATTTTCCATTGGCTTTTCAACTACAGTAGGCAGCACTCCTACTGGTGAATCAGCAATATCATTAGCAAGGACAAATTGTATTCCTGGAGCTGAGAGTTTGTCCTCTACTCCTCCCACAACTTCTCCACTCTTCACTGGACACACTTCTCACAATTCAGTGTTTCTTGTCTCAACATGAATTCCCGTTACTAGTACCTTTTCTAGCAATCGTCCTTCAGAGGTACATGTCACCTCATCTTTCAGCATCACCGATTTAGAGGATCTTTGTGTCTCTTAATATTGTAACCACTTTACCTGCTCCTCCTGGCCTATTCGAGTAAACGTTACCTTCAGAGGTGGATGGTTTAAGAAGATCTGGCACCTTCAACCAGCTTGTACATTCTGGTGCAGCTTTCGAGCCTCCATTGTGCTTTCTGTTACCATCCCAACAAAATTCACTGGCTTATTCTGTTTCCTAAATCTGGCTTCCCAGTGCCTTTCCTATCCCACTAACACTGTGATTTCATGTAACCTACTTTATTGTAGCGAAAACACCAGAGCTTTTTAACTTCTCTTTCCCCTTCAGGGGTTTCCTTTTTTACCCTGTGATAAGTCATCCTTACAACCTTCACTGAGATCTATCATTTCCTTTCCATGTGAGGATTTCTCTTATCCTCAACTTCTATCTCTCATGGATAGAAATTGGTTTTCGAGGCCAAACTTTGATTTATGGATCAACTCATAACCATCAGCCGTTTCAGCTGCCAATCTTGTCATTTGAACTCACATGGGTTTTCACTACTTCAGGAAGTGAATTTTTGAACTCCTGTCTAAGTGCCATTTTCCAAAGTTCAAACTCCCTCTCTTTCTTCCTTTTCTTTCTCTCCTTTTCTCTCTCTCTCCCCTCTCTTCTGCGTTTAATCATAATTCAAAACATTTCATTTCTGTTGCCCTGTCCTTGTCTTTTGCCTCGAACTCAAGTTGCTGCATTTTCCATTGAATGTTAGCCATCTCTAAAGATTCTGATGGTGTTTCCAACAAATGTAAATGCTGAGTTACTGCTGTAATTTCCTTTCCTCATGGAAGGACACAGCCTCAATCCCAGACTGTTTGCTATTTCCAGCAGCTTACCCTTAATCACCTTTTGTAAAAGCCCCAAAATCACTCCTTCCACCCACACAGAAAACTCTTGATGACTGAAAGAGTCATTGCTCTCCTAAGCATAGTTTAAACCAACTGAATTCAAAACCCGGAACAAAGGACACTAACACCTACCACTCGCTGCCTTCGAGTCCAACAACCCTAATCCCAAATCAGAACTACAGAACAAATCCTGCAAAGAGCCCCCTAACTGGTCTGGAACAGGCCAGACCCCCTCAAAACATTTCAAGTAGCCTGGACCCTAACTTTGCTAGTTGTTTTAAGCAGGTGTAACACGAATATTCCAGAAGTGATGTTGCTGCTCAAACCATGTTGTTTTAAACAAAACAGAATAGATTTACAAGATTATCAAATGAAACACAAACAAATGCTCCTATGCCTTAAAAGAGAACAGAATACGAAATAACTTAACCTATCCAAAAACCCTACAGATTATACCAACTTAATGATGCTGTTCCCAGTACTTGCAACAATCCCCACAAACACCCTTAAAATCAAACACAGGGTCTTACAGGGAAGATGTCAGAGAGAGAGAGAACCAGCATGGACCAGCTTCTTTGGGTTCAGCAGCTTTTTCAACAGCCTGACTGCTTTCAGTCAATAGCCAGACAGCCAAAAACCAAATCAAACTAGAGAAAAGCTGAGCTGGGAAAACTGGGCCACTCCCCTTTCATTGTATAAGTTCTTCTTAAAAATGTGGAAGCCTTTTGCCTGAGGCATAATCTGTTCACTATAATCAAAATGTCCCTAAAACCCATCCAGTCAGACTTTTCGGAGCCTGTGTCTTTTACAGGCTTGTTAAAGGAGCAGCATCACCACAGCAGACTGGTTCAAAAAGTAAAAGCCGTGGGAAACAGGGTAATGTGTTGAATTGGATGCAAAGTTGGCTTAGTAACAGGGAACAAATGGTAATGGTTGATGGCTGCTCTTGTGAATGGAAAGCTGTTACAAGTGGTGCTCTGCATGGCTCAGTGTTGGGACCTCTGTTGTTTGTTTTATACATTTAAGGATTTGGACTTGAATGTGTTGGGCAAATTTGTGGAATTTGCAGATGACACAATAATTGACCATTTAGTGGATTGTGTAGAGGATAGCTGTCCGCTCCAAATGTATTACAGATGGTTTGGTGGAGTGGGCAGGAAAGTGGCAGATGGAGTTCAGCTCTGATAAATGTGAGGGAATACATTTTGGGAAATCAAACAGAAAATGGGAATAGACAATAAATGGGAATATACTGAGGGGGCAGGGTAAGTGAGCGATCTTGGTGTCCAAGTGCATGGGTCCATAAAGGTAGATGGGGATGTAAAGAAGGCACGTGGAATGCTCTCCTTGAGCAGAGGGATGGAATACAAAAGTAGGGATATAACAATGAAACTGGATAAGGCACTGGTGAGGCTACAACTGGAGTATTGTGTGCAGTCGGGTCACCACATCACAGGAAGGACGTCATTGTTCTGGAGAGAGTGCAGAGGAGATTTACTAGAAT
Organism: Chiloscyllium punctatum; assembly: GCF_047496795.1. Lineage (NCBI taxonomy): Eukaryota > Metazoa > Chordata > Chondrichthyes > Orectolobiformes > Hemiscylliidae > Chiloscyllium > Chiloscyllium punctatum. The sequence goes on from NC_092790.1 coordinate 16,346,629, forward strand.
GTTGCCAGGGCTGGTGAATTGTAGCTATCAGGAGGGATTGGAGAGGTTGGGTTTTATTCTTTGTAACAGAGGTGCCAGGATTAAGGAATATTAAATAGTGAACACTAAACAGTGAGCTACTAATGCAGGAGCAGAACTCCAAAAGCTCGTGCTTCCAAATAAACCTGTTGAACTATAACCTGGTGTTGTGTGATTTTTCACAAAATAGTGAGAGGGAGAGATTAGAGTACACAGGAGGAAACTGTTTCCTTTGGCAGAGAGCTCAAATACCAGGGATCATTGATTCAAACAAAGTGGTGTAGGATTACATGATATGTGAGGAAAATGTTTTTTATGCAGAGAGTAGTGGGTATCTGGAATTCAGTGCCTGATTTGGTGGTGCAGGCAGAGACCCTAAACTCTTTTAAACAAAAATATCTGGAACTGCACCTCCAGTTCCATTAACTGCAAGGCTACAGGCTGCGGCAAGAAGATGAGAAAGGACCTCTGGGGGTCTTTGGGTTGGCATGGACAAGATGGGCTGAATAGCCCCCTCTGTGCTGTATTATTTTTGATTCAATAGTTATCAATTGGACCTTGCCAGTCTATGCAGTGTGAATATGTAAATATATTGACCATATAATGAATGTTACAGTTTGATAACTACACTCTCACATTCTCCAAGCAGGAACTGACAGGTATAGATCAATAACTAAACTCACATATCCACATACCCACTTGCATCAGGTAGGCCCCATTTATGGAGCTGTATGGGTGTTGGTTCGTTTCTGGATCTCATTCCTTTTGGCTTAGAATTTTAAGCCCAGAGAGTGGCGGGAGCTGGGTGGAAGTTCAGGCGGAGCGTAAAGCTGGTCGGGAAGGTAAGTGATTGCTATTAGGAGTCTTTGACAAGGAGGTTGAGTGAAGTGATTACGCCACAGTTGAAGAGGGTGAAGACATGACTGCCCAGCTGGTTCAGTGCGCTACGTGCTTGATGTGCGAGGTCAATGACTCTGGTGTGTCTGGCTCGTATATGTGTGGAAAGTGTGTGCACATTCAGCTACTGACAGAGCATATTGCAGCACTGATGAAAGAACTCGAGGACCTAAGGCTCATCCGAGAGAACGAGATCTTTCTGGACAAGACCTTCAGCGAGGTTATTACACCAATCATGCCAGAAGAGAGCAGACGATGAGGAAGGCAGAGAGGAGACAGGTGCAAGAGACCCCGGGAGAAGTACCGGTCAGGAACAAGTTAAAGCTTTTGGAAACAGTAGAGACTGATGACACTGCCAGTTCATAAGGCGGCCAGGTCTGTCAATCAAAGGTTGGCGCAGAGGCAGAGCAGAAGACTCTGACATCGCACAGAGCTGTGGTAATAGGGGACTCCATCATGAGAGGAACTGACCGGGGTTTTTGTGGCAGCAGACGGGATGGAAGGATGGTGTGTTGCCTTCCTGGTGCCAGGGTGAAAGACATGGCGGACAGAGTGCAGGAAATCCTCAAGGACGAGGGTGAAGAGCCAGAGGTGGTGGTACATGTCGGCACAAATGATGTCGGGAAGAAGAGGAGGAACATAGTACAGCGGAACTTCGGAGAACTAGGAAGAAGGCTGAAAAGCAGGATGTCCAAGGTGGTTATCACTGGTTTGCTTCCAGTTCCTCAGGCTGGTGTGGCCAGAAACAGGGAGATAATGGACTTGAACGTGTGGTTGGGGAACTGGTGCAGGAAGCAAGGATTTAATTTCTTGGATCGCTGGGGTATATTTTGTGGTAAGCATAAATTCTACAAGAGAGACAGTTTGCACCTTAATAAGTTAGGGACCAGCATTCTGGCAGGCAGGTTTTCTACTGCAACACCGCTACATTTAAACTAAGTAGCGGGGGGGGAGGGGACAAACTGGATGTTTAAGAAGGAAATTGAAGGGAAAGTTAGAACAAGAGAAGTCAAGAAAGACAACTGTATCAATGAGGCAGAAAACTCAGAAAGAGATCATGCTGTAAGGTTGAGTGAAATAAGGGTTGATGGGAAGGGTGAGAGCAGTAACAAATTAAAAATACTATACATGAATGCACGAAGCATTAGAAATAAGATGGATGAGCTTGAGGCTCTTTTGGAAATTGGCAGATACGATATTGTGGGGATAACTGAGGCGTGGCATCAAGTGGACAGGGCCTGGGAAATGAATATTCAAGGCTACAAGGACAGCCTGACGGGCAGAGGGGGTGGTAAGGGAGGATATTCAGTCCCTTGTGCAGGGGGACCTAGAGTCAGGGGATGTAGAGTCAGTATGGATAGAGCTGAGAAATTCTAAGGGTAAAAAGACCCACTTGGGAGTCATCTACAGGCCCCCAAACAGTAGTCTGGATGTCGGATGTAAGTTGAATCAGGAGCTGAAATTGGCCTGTCGCAAAGATGTTACTACAGTTGTTATGGAGGATTTTAACATGCAGGTAGACTGGGAGAATCAGGATGGTATTGGACCTCAAGAAAGAGACTTTGTGGAGTGCCTCAGAGATGGATTCTTAGAGCAGCTGGTGCTGGAGCCGACCAGGGAGAAGGAAATTCTGGATCTGGTATTGTGCAACGAACCAGAATTGATCAGGGACTTCGAAGTGAAGGAGCCATTGGGAAGTAGTGACCATAATACAATAAGCTTCAGTCTGCAATTTGAGAGGGAGAGGCTACAGTCGGAAGTGACAGTACTTCTGTTGAATAAAGGGAACTATGGAGCTATGAGGGAGGTGCTGGCCAAAGTTCAAAGGTGCAGGGATGACTGTGGAGGAACAATGGCGGATATTTCTGTGTATAATGCAGAAGATGCAGGATCAGTTCATTCCTAAAAGGAAGAAAGATCCCAGGAGGAGGCATGGGTGGCCGTGGCTGACGAGGGAAGTTAAGAAACATATAAAGTTAAAAGAGAAAAAGTATAACATAGCAAAGATAAGTGGGAAGACTGAGGACTGGGAAGCTTTTAAAGAGCAACAGAGGATTACTAAGAAGGAAATACGCAGAGGAAAAATTAGGTACGAAGGTAAACTGGGCAATAATATAAAGGAGGATAGTAAAAGCTTTTTTAGGAATGTGCAAGGCAAAAAAATGGTTAGGACTAAAAATTGGGCCCTTGAAGATAGAAACAGGGGAATATATTATGGGGAACAAAGAAATGGCAGAGGAATTAAATGGGTACTTCAGATCTGTGTTCACTGGGGAAGACACCAGCAATCTCCCTGAGGTAAGTGGCTGAAGGACCTGAACTTAAGGGAAGATATATTTGCCAGGATTTGGTTGATAAGTCTCCGGGGCCTGATGGTCTACATCCCAGGGTACTGAAGGAGGTGGCTCGGGAAATCGTGGAATGCATTGGCGAATATTTTCCAGAGTTCGATAGATTCGGGGTCGGTTCCTGAGGATTGGAGGGTGGCTAATATTATACCACTTTTTAAGAAAGGTGGGAGAGAGAAAGCAGGAAATTATAGACCAGTTAGTCTGACCTCCGTGGTGGGAAAGATGCTGGAGTTAATTATAAAGGATGAAATTATGGCACATCTGGATAGCAGTAACAGGATAGGTCAGTGTCAGCATGGAGTTATGAAGGGGAAATCATTCTTGACTAATCTTCTTAAATTTTTGAGGATGTAACTCTGAAGATGGACGAGGGCGATCCAGTAGATGTAGTGTACCTGGACTTTCAGAAAGCTTTTGATAAAGTCCCACACAGGAGATTAGTGAGTAAATTATGGTGCATGGTATTGGGGGCAAAGTACTAGATTGGATTGAAAATTGGTTGGCTGATAGGAAACAAAGGATAGTGAGAAACGGCTCCATTTCGGAATGGCAGGCATTGATCAGTGAGGTACCGCAGGGATCCGTGCTGGGACTGCAGCTTTTTACAATATATGTAAATGATATAGAAGATGGTATCAGCAATAACATTAGCAAATTTGCTGATGATACAAAGCTGGATGGCAGGGTGAAATGTGAGGAGGATGTTAGGAGATTACAGGGTGACCTGGATAAGTGAGGTGAGTGGGTAGTTGCATGGCAGATGCAGTTTAATATGGATAAATGTATGGTTATCCACTTTGGTGGCAAGAACAAGAAGGCAGATTACTACCTCAATGGAATCAATTTAGGTAAAGGGGCTGTACAGAGAGATCTGGGTGTTCTTGTACACCAGTCAATGAAGGCAAGCATGCAGGTACAGCAGGTAGTGAAGAAGGCTAATAGCATGCTGGCCTTCATAACAAGAGGGATTGAGTATAGAAGCAAAGAGGTGCTTCTGCAGCTGTACAGGGCCCTGGTGAGACTGCACCTGGAATATTGTGTGCAGTTCTGGTCTCCAAATTTGAGGAAAGACATTCTGGCTATTGAGGGAGTTCAGTGGTCAATTCCTAGAATGGCGGGATTACCTTACACTGAAAGACTGAAGCGACTGGGCTTGTATACCCTTGAGTTTAGAAGACTGAGAGGGGATCTGATTGAGACATATAAGATTATGAAAGGATTGGACACTCTGGCAGCAGGAAACATGTTTCTGCTGATGGGTGAGTGCGGAACCAGAGGACACAGCTTAAAAATACAGGGTAGACCATTTAGGACAGAGATGAGGAGAAACTTCTTCACCCTGAGAGTGGTGGCTGTGTGGAATGCTCTGCCCCAGAGGGCAGTGGAGGCCCAATCTCTGGATTCATTTAAGAAAGAGTTGGATAGAGCTCTTAAAGATAGTGGAACCAAGGGTTATGGAGATAAGGCAGAAGGAGGATACTGATTAGGAATTTTCAGCCATGATCATATTGAATGACGGTGCAGGCTCGAAGGGCTGAATGGCCTACTCCTGCGTTTATTGTCTATTGTCTATAAGAAAAAATGGACAAGGAACAGCTCAGGGTAGGAGTGGATTCGGACCCGTGGTTCTGATTAAATTGCTGGCTTTAAATAAAAAAATCCATAATGACGAGGAACTGAATGTTACATTGATGTTGCCAATCACAGCTGATGTTGATTTACAGGAGGTATCTCTTCTGTCTCCCTCCAGGCAAGTACTCAAAGGACCAAGACAATGTAATATTCCCTCGGTACAGAGCCAAGTGTGACCAGCTGCTTCGAACAAATTGCAGGTATGTTACTGCTGTCAGAGCGAAGAACATCCTTTCCACAGTCACAGAGTGGATTGAGTCATGTTCACATTGAGCTCCATTCCCAGAGGGATATGTTCAAAACAAGAGTCAAACACCACCGAGGAAACGGAAGTTTATATTTTTTAATCTATATTCTAAATGCATCATACCCAGTTTCAATCAACTTGAATTAATCTACATCCAAAATATACACTGCATTAAAATCTGAACATCGAACAGTACAGGACAGGAAAGGGTCCTTCAGCCCACAATGTTGTGCCTAACATGCTGCCAAAATGCAATTAATCCCTTCTGCCTGGTCTAGGTCCATAACCCTCCATTTCTTACATATTCATTTGCTTACCTAAAAGTCCTTTCAATACCCGTATTGTGTCTTCCTCCATCTCCACCCCTGGCAGTGTGTTCCACTGCTACCACTCTTTGTTTAAGAATAAAACTGCCCCTTATGTCACATAGTCATAGAGATATACAGCATGGAAACAGACCCTTTGCTCCAACCTGTCCACGCCAACCAGCTATCCCAACCCAATCTAGTCCCACCTGCCAGCACGTGGCCCATGTCCCTCCAAATCCTTCCTATTCATATACCCATCCAAATGTCTCTTAAATGTTGCAATTGTACCAGCCTCCACCACATCCTCTGGCAGCTCATTCCATACATGTACCACCCTCTGTGTGAAAAGGTTGTTCCTTAGGTCTCTTTTAAATCTTTCCCTCTTAAGTATACTCCTACTTCCTTTATACTCTTCTCAGGATTCACTCGATCTATCCTGTCTATACCTGACATATGCTTCCTTCTTTTTCTTAACCAAACCCTTAATTTCTTTAGACATCCAGCATTCCCTACACCTACCAGCCTTTCCTTTTCACCCTGACAGGAATATACTTTTTCTGGACTCTCGTTATCTCATTTCTGAAGGCTTCCCATTTTCCAGCCGTCCCTTTACCTGTGAACATCTGCCTCCAATCAGCTTTCGAAAGTTCTTGCCTAATACCGTCAAAATTGGCCTTTCTCCAATTTAGAACTTCAACTTTTAGATCTGGTCTATCCTTTTCCATCACTGTTTTAAATCTAATACAATTATGGTCGTTGGGCCCAAAGTGCTCCCCCACTGACTCCTCAGTCACCTGCCCTGCCTTATTTCCCAAGAGTAGGTCAAGTTTTGCACCTTCTCTAGTAGGTACATCCACATAATGAATCAGAAAATTGTGTTGTACGCACTCAACAAATTGCTCTCCATCTAAACCATTGACACTATGGCAGTCCCAGTAAAGTTAAAATCCCCTACCATAACCACCCTATTATTCTAACAGATAGCTGAGATCTCCTTACAAGTTTGTTTCTCAATTTCCCTTTGACTATTCAGGGGTCTATAATGCAATCCCAATAAGATGATTATCCTTTTCATATTTCTCAGTTCCACCCAAATAACTTCTCTGCATGTATTTCCAGGAATATCCTCCCTCAGCACAGCTGTAATGCTATCCCTTATCATAAATGCCACTACCCCTCTTCTCTTGCCTCCCTTTCTATCCTTCCTGTAGCATTTGTATCCTGGAACATTAAGCTGTTAGTCCTGCCCATCCCTGAGCCATGTTTCTGTAATTACAATGATATCCCAGTCCCATGTTCCTATCCATGCCCTGAGTTCATCTGCTTTCCCTGTTAGGCCCCTTGCTTTGAAGTAAATGCAGTTTAATTTATTACTCATACTTTGTCCCTGCTTGCCACGACTGTTTGACTCGCTTCTGTCATCAACTGTACCAGTTGCAGACTGATCTCTTTCCTCACTACTTCCATGGTTCCCAACCCCTCATTTCTGCTCCCCCCCCCCCCCCCCCCCCCAAATCACCCCACCTTACTAGTTTAAATCCTCCCGAGCAGATCTAGGAAATTTCCCTGCCAGTATATTAGTCCCCTTCCAATTTAGGTACAATCGGTCCTTCTTGTACAGGTCACTTCTACCCAATAGAGATTCCAATGATCCAAAAATGTGAATCTTTCCCCATACACCAGCTCCTCAGCCATGCATTAATCTGCTCTATCCTCCTATTCCTGCCTTCACTAGCTTGTAGCACTGGGAGTAACCTTTTTTTAAATTTCTGCCTAACTCTCTGTAATCTCCCTTCAGACTCTCAACCTTTTCCCTTCCTATGTCATTGGTTCCAATGTGGACAATGACCTCTTGCTCCCCTCTTCCCCCGTAAGAACATTCTGCACCCTCTCTGAGACATCCTTGATCCTGGCAGCAGGGAATCAACACACTATTGTGCTTTATCGCTGCTGGCCACAGAATCTGTACCTCAGACTACAGAATCCCCTCACACAATTGATCTCTTGGAAGCTGATGTACCCCTCGTTGCATTAGAGCCAGTCTCCGTACCAGAAACTTGGATTCTCAGGGGAACATCGCATGAACAGCCATCACCCCCCTACACTTTCCAAAACACCATACCTGTCCAAAGGGAAATCAAATACTGACATAAAGAGGTACACATTCAGACAGATATCCAGATGTTATTGGACACAGTGCGAAAGCTCTCATGAAGTGGTGTGGTTATAAACATGTGAATAATAAATTGAAAATACAGATGCCGATTATAACTTACAATCAAAAACTATACCATTGAATAAAAGTTGTGGAATTATCAAAACTGCTTTACACTGTTGAGACTGACAATGATAGAAAAGGTCTCCCTTTCATTTACAGTACATAGAATTTCTCCAGTGCAGTCAGAGGTCATTTGGCCCATCCCTCCTGCAACAACTCTCCAAAGTGGATCCCACCCAGATGTAGACTCCACCCAATCCCCATAACTCCACGTTTACCATAGTTAACCCACTGACACTGCACATCCTTGAAGACTACAGGACAATTTACCATGGCTAATCCAGCAAACCTGCATATGTTTGACAATGCAAAGAAACTACAGCACTCAGAGGAAACCCATACAGACACGGGCAGAATGTGCAAACTGCACACAGATAATGAACCAAGGCTGGAATTGAATCTGTGCCACCAAGCCACCCTGACATGGATGGCAATCGATTAAAACCTTATTCATGTTGAACAACAGAGATTTGAAGTAAATAGAGCTCCTGCAGTTTCTGCAAATGTCATGATAAACAGAGACAAGTACACTCACTTATTCACACAACACAAACTGACAGGTACAGATACTTTCAGGTACAGATGCACTCATCCATTCATATATTTGAAGCTGTCAGGAATAGGATGATAATTGCACAACCACATTCACATTGCAGAAACAGACAGGTACGTTTTGAAAACACACCCACATTCCCAGAGCAGAATCTCTCAGGTATATGTTGATAAGTACATTTTTACATTCACCTAGAATCTAATGGGGCAGATTGATAACTAAAATTGCATTGACATAGCAAAAGCTGACAGGGAATGACTGAAAATTACACTCTCCTATTCACACAGCAGAATATGACAGGGGCAGATAGATAATTGGACTGTCATCTTCACATTACAGAAACTGACAGGGAGAGCTAGAAAACTAGACAGTCATACTCAAATTACAGAAACTGATGGACAGATCAATAACTACACTTTCATATTCACAGATCAGAAACGTACAGGTACAGACGGATAGGCAAAGGTGAGGACTGCAGATGCTGGAGATTAGAGTCGGAAGTGTGGTGCTGGAAAAGCACAGCAGGTCAGGAAGCATCCAAGGAGCAGGAGAATCAACGTTTTGTTTAAAAGTGCTTCATCATTACAGATGGATAACTACACCAATACGTTCACATCGAAGAAACTGACAGGGAAAGAATGATAACCAAACTCATGTATTCCTGTCGCTGTGGACAACAGGTACATTTCAATATGGACCCCCACATGTTCACTTCGCAGAAGATGGCAGGTTGACATTGATAACTACGTTCACATTTTAATAATGCAGAAACTGACATGGACAATTGATTAAGCTATCCCATTTACAGACCAGAAACTGTCATATTCACACAGTAGACTCAAGTATGCATATAGCAGAATCTTACTGGAGAGGGTGATACCTGTACTCACATATTCACATAGCAGAAGCTTAGAGCTGCAGATTGATACATAGCCTCTCATTGTATGTATAAAATGGTTGGGTATATTCTCATCGGAGTTTTGAAGAACAATGTATGACCTTTAGAGCAAAAAAAAAAGATCTGAATGGAGTTGACAGAGTTGATGCTGGGAGTATGTCACTGCTCATGAGAGAATCCCGAGTCAGGGACACAGTTTTGAACAGGATGTCTTCTGTCTAAGAAAGCAATGCAGAACATTCTCCCCTTGTTCTGTTCCACAGAGAGCTCTTAGGGTTGAGTTATCAGCTTAATTTATGCTAATATAGCCATATATCATTTTTGATAGATAAGGGAGTCTTTGGTTATGGGCATTAAACATCAAAATGAGCTGAAGACCATAACTAAAGCCTTTGCGATCTGTTCTCATTACAGAGTACACACAGGCAGATAGAAATGTCACAGAATTCTCGTGCTTCTTATGTTCTTCTGCTTTGAGATATTTCAAGTGACACAAGATTGAAAGAAATTAATAACTACAGCATATACACTGCAGCATCATTCACTATACACTTTATCAGTAACTTACTGATCGATTCAGTTATAAGTTACCCTGATGTGTCAAGGATGGAGTGAAAAAAAGAGATTAACCGTCCATTTCATCAGAAACTTTGAGATGTTGAGATATTTGCTTTCTGTCATGCCAGTGATTGACTGAAACTGAGTAAATACAAGATTAGAAACAATAAACTGGCAGTTACACAATGAAATACTGAGTCACTTGCAAAGTAATACATATAGTCCAATTAGGATATAGTACATCTATTGATTAGCTAGAAACTGACACAAACAATGTAACATCTGCAGTGACATTGCAGATATTGTCAGTAACAATATACAAAGTATTATCCTTTATCAAAATGCTGCAGTTATAAATACAAACCCAACTTCAAATTGCAGAAGCTGATATTCATAGGGTTTGGGAGTGGAGGATAGTGAGTCCTACCTGAGTCTGTCCAAAATGGTACCTGATACTTTCAAAATTGACACCGACAGAGTAAAGCAACAAGGTTCACTTCAGAAAGTTTGAGTTACAGTCCAGTAACATACTGACATGTTAAGACTGTGAAATAGAGTTTACAAAAAATACATCCCAGAAACAGACGGGCACAGATTGGAGTCGAGAGTGTGGTGCTGGAAAAGCACAGCAGGTCAGGCAGCATCCGAGGAGCAGGAGAATCGTTGTTTGAAGCCATATATCTTAGGGCTCGACGTTTTGGGCATAAGCCTCTGATCCCCAGCATCTGCAGTTTTCACTTTCACCTGGGGGCACAGATTGGAGGAATATTTCAAAGCGACTGGCAAATAGTGTAACGTTTTACCGCTCACATCAGTGTTTGATGGTTACGGAATTTAACCTGTCTTGAAATAACACTGACTATTGGATGGAGGACCACAGCCTCATTGGACAGATGTTGAGTTAATGTAAAATGTGTAAATTAGGACATGACAGATATAAAGTTAAAGTGACGCATATGTATAGCGTGCTAACAGTTGCTGGTTAACAGGCATTCGTGTAAGACTGAGAAATGTTATAAATCCCCGCATGAAACTGCAAGACGCCTAATTGAAAAGTGCAGCAACGTGGTTCAGTTACACTGCACGTACTTTCAAAGCACACAGTTATCGATACGTGTCTGGGCCCACATTTATCAGTCAAGGTCTCAGAAATATATTCATCCCACAGTCAAGACGTGACTCAACTCGTGACTCAAGAAAAGTATTGCATAGAAACCTTTTCTTATCATTTCTCTTCAACTCCGTGCAATTGAGAACGAGATGCATCAACCCCAAGTGTAGTAAAAACATTCAGTCAGGTTCCAGTGGTACGTGTAACTTGACAACAAATGTAATCGCAATTTCGAATGGATAAGAGTGTTTTTTTCACACAGTGACAAGTCTGTGTTAATTCCAGCCTATACAGAGGAACAGAAACAGACATGCGCAGCTAGAAACACATCATCACAACAACAAGCAAAAGGAAACCGAGCCAATACCACAGTCAGTCACTTTCTGTGTCACAGACACAAAACAAATCTCGCTCAGTCAGACTGACAGGAACAGAATCACCGTCCACTTCACATTACGTTGCAGATCCACATTGGATCTCACACTAACCAATCAGAGAGAGACTCAATGTTTGGGAATGACTGAATAAACCACCCAATTAGGAACCAGGCTTCCCCATCCCTCATTAGCATTGATGACGTCGTCAGTCTATAAAAAGGGAGCTCCGAGCCCGCTTTCCCTTATTCTGTGTCTGACAGTGAGTGGCGCTATGGCTGATGAGAAGAAAGCTCAGCAAACCTCCAAGAAGGGCGCGAAGAAAATCATCAAGAAGGCACCAGCGAAGGGCGGCAAGAGAAGGAAAAGGACTAGGAAAGAAAGTTATGCCATCTACATCTACAAAGTGATGAAGCAGGTTCACCCCGACACCGGCATCTCCTCCAAGGCCATGAGCATCATGAACTCGTTCGTCAACGATATTTTCGAGCGTATCGCGGGGGAGGCTTCCCGCCTGGCCCATTACAACAAGCGCAGCACCATCAGCTCCCGGGAGATCCAGACCGCCGTGAGGCTACTGCTGCCCGGGGAGCTGGCCAAGCACGCCGTGTCGGAGGGTACAAAGGCGGTGACCAAGTACACCAGCTCCAAGTGAAGGACCGCACTGCACTGAAACAAGCACACATCCACAACCCAAAGGCTCTTATAAGAGCCACCCACAACCTTCTTGAGACAGCGGAACCATTTTTAAAATGAGTTTTTTTTTTAGTTTCCCTGTGCTTTTTGATAACGTGTTTTAGGTTCTAGTGCTATATGTTTTTCTGTTAGTAAGTGCTTCGCAAATTATTTGCGAGTGGGGTTGGAGAGTGCAGATCCATCGCCAGTGAGTCATTTTTCACCCTGGCAGACAAATGCCCATGTCTTTCCGTCCCACGATTAATGTATTTAACCTTCTGATTTACTTTTCATTTCCAGTGCACGGGATTGATCTGATTTTTCGCAATGCAAAATAAATCTTCCTGCTGTCGGTGACTTGCAAACCGAACCGAGAGAACTCCACCACAGCTACCGGGCTGGAGCGTGGAGCTTTTGCTGAATCTAATCGAGAGCGATAAAGGAGGACAGTTTTAAAATATCGTCTTAAAAAACGTGTTCGCCCTCGATGCTGAGCCGGAAGAATGCTGTGTGCTGCTTTATCAGCATATCGGGGTGGTACTGAAATGTGAAAAGAAAAGACAGGTTGCAGACTGCAGTGTTTGGCCTGTTTTGTTTCAGCTTCTTCTCAAGGTTTAGAAAATGACCCACTTTCAAAATCAGATACAGATCGGCAAATTTGGGATATTAAGACCGTGTGAATTATATATTTGTAAACTAAAAGTAAATTAACATGAGTATTAATGTTTTTTCACCTTCCGAGGTTTTTTATACTTCATTATTCAGGTAAAACAATCCCTTGTTTGGAAATTGGCGGGCTTTTCAAATTGAAAAGAAAGCGATTGATGAATTGGCGCCCGTCGTTTCCGCCCTCCTCCCCGTGCCCTTTCCGCCCTCCTCCCCGTGCCCTTTCCCGATTGGGAAATGAGGCAGAATCCAATCCGAAATGTCCGCCCCACCATTCTTCTCAAAGGTATAAGAGACCGCACTGTGGGGTATTACAGCAGTTTCTGAAAGTGCTTGTGACCATGTCCGGAACAGCAGTGGGAAATCTCGCTCCAAGGCGAAGTCTCGGTCGTCCCGGGCTGGCCTGCAGTTCCCGGTGGGCCGTGTTCACAGGCTCCTGAGAAAGGGTAACTATGCGGACCGTGTGGGTGCCGGAGCGCCGGTCTATCTGGCTGCGGTGCTGGAGTATCTGACGGCTGAAATCCTGGAGCTGGCCGGCAACGCGGCCCGGGACAACAAGAAGACCCGCATCATCCCCAGGCACCTACAGCTGGCCGTGCGCAACGACAGGAGCTCAACAAGCTGCTGGGAGGGGTGAGCATCGCTCAGGGCGGGGTGCTGCCTAAGGAAACTTCCGCTGCTGGATCCGCTAAAAAGTGAAGAGAGTATTCTTGAATCTGACAACCCAAAGGCTCTTTTAAGAGCCACTCACAGCGTCTGTGAAAGGAGCTGAACTCTGTCGGATTGAATTACTTTCCTTTTAAAGTATAGGGCCCTGGCCGTTATACTTAACATCGCTTCATTTCTGTCTCCTTTTTATTGGATACTGTTACTGCCTGTGGCAGCAGAGAAAGATTATATCATAGAATACGATTGTCAGGGTGTCTGGAACTACATTATTTCTCATTGCACATTCACTGCCTGAGTGATCTTTATGTTTGATCTATGAATCTAGAGTAGTGTCACGGCTTCACATTTCCTTTAACTGCATCAGTAAGAATTGAATCCACCCGCTGTCTCTGCAACATATGCCTCTGCAATTTATTCTCTGCTCGGTTCATATCCACTCTTATTTTCGCCAGCCTCTGAAGTGAGCGTGTTCAACAGTAGTCGGCCATTTTTTAGCTGTGAAAGGAGGGAATGTGGTAAAGTGAGATTGGTTTTTCGATTACGAAACTAAACCTCACACAATCAACGTGTACGTGATCGTGAATTCTCCTCTATAACCTCCTACTCTTTTATACGTGATGGCGGGCATTTTCAAATTTGAAAATAAGCCGTCGGTCTCTTGGCCCCATTTTTCCCCTTTTCTCTCCTGTCCCCACCTCACCAAGCCATGTTATCGCAAAGGGAGTCAATGAGGGGATGGGGTTTTTCCTGAAATATCTAACCCAATACCAAAATTTGATGTGAACATCACTCATCTAATTACTATATTTCCGCAATCTCTGAATGAAGATCTCATTAGTTGCAAATTCACTGCCGCTACCTTCGTTTTTGTTTTTAACTAAATTCCAAGAGAAATACTGTCCTAATGTCCCCTATCGCTTCCTGCTCTCTCTGGATGAGCAACTGAACTTGTATCCGCCGTGAATCAATCGAAAAACCGCCGATTTAAACATCTTAAAGCTAAAACAGTGTACACCGATAAAATTACAGAACCACACATTATCAGTAATTTTTATTTCATCCAAATTATTATTTGCCCGAAGACAATTTGTAATCGCTGCCTGAGCGGGCAGGTGGAAAGAACGCGCCACATCACACATCTGCAGGCTCCCAGTAACAAAACTGAGCTGAGTATTATGCTTGGGAAATATAAATACTGAAATATTAACGTCTGGGTTCTACACTAAGTAAAAATAAATTATTATTCATGGCACAGACAGCCAAGTACACACAGATACCATTACTGAGGTGGAACAGGCATTCACGAGAAAGTGGATCGAAGGTTACGGGGAGTAAGTTTGAGAAATATCAGCCAATGGCAGAACAAACTGGATGGGCAGAATGGTCTAATGCTACATCTTACAATTACAAGTTACGATGCGATTCTTTACATGGAATAACCAGGTTGTACAACAGTCGAGTCTCGATTGGCCGAATAGCCTCTTAGCTACACTGTAGGAATACATGCAATTTTAAAATCATTCGCCACGGTAAACAGCCACAAAGTGAACAGTCCACTCCGAATGCTCTCTACTGTACCGCAGAACACGGTATTAGTAAATTTTCGGAAGGTAAATAACTTTAAAAGTCGCGATAAACGCGAAATAACCGGCTATAGTAACATTCCCCTCAGTATATGCTGCCTTCCCCGTCCTCAGGTCTCCGCTCTCTCTCGGAGCGTTTGGGTGGCTCTGAAAAGAGCCTTTGGGTTCGCTGGAAAAGGGTCGCTTTATGTTCAGCCGCCGAATCCATAGAGAGTGCGGCCCTGGCGTTTCAGAGCGTACACCACATCCATGGCGGTGACCGTCTTGCGCTTGGCGTGCTCAGTGTAGGTGACCGCATCCCTGATCACATTCTCCAGGAAAACCTTCAGCACCCCGCGGGTCTCCTCGTAGATCAAACCCGAGATGCGCTTGACCCCGCCACGGCGAGCCAGGCGCCGGATGGCTGGTTTGGTGATGCCCTGGATGTTATCACGGAGCACTTTGCGGTGCCGCTTCGCTCCGCCTTTTCCCAGGCCTTTGCCTCCTTTACCTCTTCCAGACATCACGATTCTTCACTCCAATCGCTGCCGAATGAGAGCCGAGCTGTCACCCCTTCCTTTTTTATAGAGCCCAGCCCGACCTGGCTGAGAAAGAGCTGACAGAGAGTGAGAGGCGGGTCCGGAGAGTAAACTGAGTGACAGACAGAGCAGGGAAATAGCTTTGATCATCCAGCTCCGCCTCCAGCTCACTCCAGCACCAACTGTATCTGGGACTGAACCTTTTCTCCCCAACATTGTCAGACAAGGCGACAAAACTACACCACGTACATGAACGCCAAGAGCAAAAAACTGGAGAAACTTGGCATTCTCACCAGTAATAGCAAAGCCCGCCCTGGAACCACAGTTGACAACATAATCACTGCGGGGAAGTCTATTATCAACTAATCGGACCACACCCTTAGACCGGAAGAGATCGAAGTCCTGAGTTGGGGTCTCAACTTCTGCCCCACCGCCAAAATGGACCCGTTGGTTCTGGCAGCAGACCCGGAGGAGTTCATCAGACCAATGAGACTCTGGGAATTCCTTCAAGGTGCCAGCAGTGATCCCAATGAGCCCACTGATGAACTCGAACTGTCATCACAGGGATCTGGAGAGGAGTGACCAAAGAAGGTGTCAACTTGGACCCCACCAGAGGGCCGCTTGCCCTGGGCTTGACATGTATGCTCAAACCGTCAGGAAATATATAAATGCCAGATTCATCAGCTGTACCCACAAGGTAGAGCAAAACATCACCGCTTCACAATGCCATGCCATCCAGACTCTCAAAACCAATCACAACATTGTCATCAAACCAGTGGATAAAAGAGGAGCCATTGTCATTCAGAATAGAATAGATCACTGCAAGGAAGTGTACAGACAACTGAACAACTAGGAACACTACAGGCAACTACCAGCTGATCCGACCAAAGCACCGACCCGTGAATTAAACACACTGATCAGATCTTTGGATCAAGTCCTTCAGAGTTCCCCACACGCCCTCATCCCACGTACTTCTCGTGTAGGCGACTTCTACTGCCTTCCAAAGGTACACAAAGCCAACACACCAGAACGTCCCATTGTGTCGGGCAATGGGACTCTATGTGAGAATCTCTCTGGCTGTGTGGAAGGCATCTTGAAACCTATTGTACAGGGGATCTCCAGCTTCTGTCATGACACTACAGATTTCTTACAGAAACTCAGCACCCGTGGACCATTGGAACAATGGACGTTTCCACACTCGACACCATCATTCCCCGCAATGATGGCATCGTGGCAACAGCCTCAGTACTCAACACCAACAACTGCCAATCTTCAAACACCATCCTACAACTCATCCACTTTATCCTTGATCACAACATCTTCACCATTGACAACCAGTTCCTCATCCAAACACATGGAATAGCCATGGGGACCAAATGTGCCCCCAATATGACAACATTTTTATGCACAGGTTTGAACAATACTTCTTCTATGCAGGATCTCCAACCAAAATTGTACACCAGGTACATTGACGACATTTTCTTCCTCTGGACTCATGGCGAGGAGTCACTGATAAAACTACACAGTGACATCAACAAGTTTCATCCCCACCATCAAACTCACCATGGACTACTCTCGGCTATCAGTCTCATTCGTGGACACATGCATCTCCATCAAGGATGGACACCTCAGCACCACACTCTACCGCAAACCCACAGACAACCTCCCAATGCTACACTTCTCCAGCTTCCACCCAAAACATATTAAAACAGCCATCCCGTATGGACAAGCCCTGTGCGTACACCGGATCTGCTCAGATGAGGAGGAACGTGACAGACACCTGGAAGTACTCAGGGATGCCCTCACAAGAACGGGTTACGATTCCCAACTCATCAACCACCAGTTCCGACGTGCCGCAGTAAGGAAGTGTAATGACCTCCTCAGGAGACAGACATGTGCTGCAACCGACAGGGTACCCTTCGCTGTTCAGTATTTCCCAGAAGCTGAAAAACTACACCAAGTTCTTCATGACCTGCAACATATTATCAGTGACGATGAGCACCTCACCAAGACCTTCCCCACACCTCCACTACTTGCCTTTAAACAGCTGCCAAACCTCAAACAGATCATTGTTCGTAACAAGCGGCCCGGCTCTCAGGACAACTCCATACAACCCTGTCATGGTCGGCGCTGCAAGACGTGTCAGAGTGTGGACATAGATACCATCATTACGCGTGGGGACACTTCCCACCTTGTTAGTGGCAGGTACTCATGTGACTCAGCTATCTTATACGTTGCAGGCAAGGATGCCCGGAGGCATGGTACATTGGGGAAACCGAGCAAAGGCGATGACAACGGGTGAATGGGCACCGCACAACAATCAACAGACAGGAGTGTTCCCTCCCAGTTGGAGAACACTTCAGTGGTCCAGGACATTCGACCTCAGACCTTCGGGTGACCATCCTCCAAGGCAGACTTTGGGACAGGCTGCAGCGAAAAGTGGTCGCAGAAAGGCTGATAGCTAAGTTCAGTACCCATAGGGAGGACCTCAACCGGGAGCTTGGGTTCATGTCACATTACCATTGCACTATATATACACACACACAGGCACTCTTATACACACATATACACAGACACCCACACACACCCTTATGGAGACACACTCACACATGCATCCCCTCACAGACTTATGACACTCTGCACTCACTAAACACACACACACTTCCTCACACTCACCCAGGCAGACACACACACACACACACATATTTTGTGGGGTGAATTTGTACTTGCAGGGTTACATTGTACTTTACTCAAACACTGCATGCGTTCATGTAGAATTCTGAGCTCAAAAACTGCATGAATTCATGTAAAACTCCGTTATCTCACTCTTTAGATTAGAATCCATCTAAACATCATGGCATAGACAGAGAACACAGGGGGCTAACACCTTAAGCATATTGTGTAGCTATCACCAGTGTTAACAGCTAACCCGAGAATGCAACTTTTTAAAAAAAGGTTTTGTGATTTACACATGAAATGAGTGAAACTGTCATGATATTCTAACAGATGAAAGGCGTAATAGACAATTAATTTTTCAATGTATAATTTCAGTTACATCACACTGTAAATCTTTGCTATAAATTCTGTGTGTTAGGATTGAGCCCTCCACTACCATCTGATGAAGGAGCGGCGCTCCGAAAGCTTGTGTGTTTCCAATTAAACCTGTGGGACTAGAACCTGGTGTTGTGTGATTTTTAACTTTTCTCCCCAAAGCTGACTGTTCCTGAGTACAGGAGCACATGTGTGAGGCCCTCCCCTAGTGCTGCCATTGAGGAGCATTTACTCAGTGAGTGCAAGAGGTTTGTTTGAAACAGACCGCAATGGAGAGATCAGCGCCCAGGGAAGGGAGGGAAGAGCAGGCTCCTTCCAGCAGCACATTGGGATGGGAGTCTGGGACACAGAGGGGGCTCTGAGACTGGGATTGATTCGGGGTGAGTTCAGGGAGAACCGGGGGCTGTTTGTAAGAGGCCGAGCGGAGCAGGAACTGGTCCCGGAACTTGGAGTGAGCGGGCTGGGGGGAAGAGAGAGGCCTTTCTCGGGCTGTGTGTGGGCCCGCTGAGGGAGGCAGAGCGGGAAGAAGCTGCTGTGGGGCATTCTTGTGGTTTGCAATCCTCTGAATCCTGTCAAAATTTCATTCTATTTCCCGCTCTTTCTTGAGATAGTGTGGACCAACGGTAGGAATGGGTTATTCTTGTAAAAGGGCATACTGGGGTCTTGGTAAAAACATTAGAAATAGTACAGTTTTTCCTATTTCTAACAGGTAGTTGGGGAGTTGGATATTGAACTGTGTAAGCATCCTGGTGGTTGAGTACTCCCATTCATGGTGCTGGGCAGTTGTTGCTCAGTTTCTGGATCTCACTCAACTGATATCAAGGTAAAAATCACACAACACCAGGTTCTCGTGCAACAATTATTTTGGAAGCACTTGATGTGTAACATTGTGCACCCCAGTCCAACACCAACATCTCCAAATCAATTGGTATCAAATCACATGAAAAACAAACACAATCCCCAGACAGAGAGCAGCTCAGGGCAACAATGGAATCAGATCCGTGATTCTGGTTAAGTTGTTGGATTTAAAGAAATACAAAACACACATCCTAATGAAGGTGCAATGAATGTGACAATGATCAGTTCAATCTTGCCAGACTAGCCTCATGTTGATTTACAGGTGGTGTCCCTGTATCTTCCTCCAAAAAAATACCTGAGGGACTAAGACACTGTAATACTTCCTCAGTTCAAAGCAAAGAGTGACCAGCTGCCTCTAACAAACAGAAGGTATATAGCCCATTGACGTTTACACACCAATGTTGAAGATAGATAAACTGAGTCCTCATCCAAAATAGACATTCAGGAACAGCATTAAAATCTGCAATTATTAAGAGCATCTTCAAAGTTACAATGAAGATAGACAAATAGGCCACATCGTTGCATTGTTTCAACAACCATCTATGAAGGATGGGTTAAGTACAGAGATGGAGGGAAACTGTGCTCATTGACAGGACAAGAGTTACCGAAGATTTGTCGAGTCATAGAGAAGTATAGCATGGAAACAAACTCTACGGTCCAACTTGTCCATGCCGACCAGATATTCTAACCTAATCTAGTCCCATTTGCCAGCACTTAGCCCATCTCCCTCTAAACCCTTCCTATTCATTTTGTTAAAGTACAGATTTGAGACAGCCCAGGGAATCCCTTGTGGACTCGGATCTATAAGCCTCTCTTGGTTCGTCCTGGAGATCATATACTTTGGTAGTCTGGAATAAAAACCTCTTACAAACAGTTTTGTTTAATTTTAGCCTTCCGCTTTATTTATTCTTAATTAGACAGACAGTGGAAAGGCAATAATTTGTAAGGAAGAGAAGTTAATTAACAGGTCTGTGTGCACTTAACTGATCACTCCTGTAGGCCCTTAGCCATCCATCAGGTGGGAAAAACAGATCCAGCCGAGTCACTGCCTCTTGGTGAGGTAAGTCCCTGTCATAAAGAGGTATCAGTCTTAACTAAGTGGGAGAGATCATAAGGCAACCTTGCACAGCTCGCATGTCAGAGATCATTGTTTTACAAAATGGCATCTGAGCGAGGAGGGCAAACTGACAATAAAATGGCTTCCTGACAGATTGTGTCAGAATCTCTTCAATGTTAGGGTTAGAATAGTTTTTAAGCTAGGAGCAGACTCCTGCTTTTTATCTTAAACACAAAATCATTCTGTGACTGAGGCTGAAATTTTAAATGATTCATTAGTCTCAAATTAAACAGGATTTTTTTCAGGGTTGTGATTCAAATTCAAAGAAGACAGAAGATCTGACGAGTTAGAATTGACAGCGGGGCAGTCGTGGTGTGTAGGAATATCAAGTAAGTTAAAGCTTCATCAATATTACATTTTAGATTTTGCATTTCATAATGGCTACTCAAAATCATCATAAAGTCCCAAATGCTCTCGCTCGCTTGCACGCACGCGCACACACACACACACACACACACACACACACACGTAATAAGAATCCATTATAATTGATAGTACCTGACCATTTATTACAAGACCTTTGACATGCTTCTGAGATGATACAAAGTTTCCGAGATTCATTGACGTTAAGGCAAATGTTCTTAATTGCTTTAGAGCATCCTGTTATCACTTGGTAAGAACAGACTTTTTTTTTATCTTCTGCACATCCCTTTTGTGGCTTGATGCCTCCCTGTCTGCCCTGTTTAGATTAGATTAGATTAGATTACTTACAGTGTGGAAACAGGCCCTCCGGCCCAACAAGTCCGCACCGCCCCGCCGAAGCGTAACCCACCCATACCCCTACATCTACATCTACCCCTTACCTAACACTACGGGCAATTTAGCATGGCCAATTCACCTGACCTGCACATCTTTGGAGTGTGGGAGGAAACCGGAGCACCCGGAGAAAACCCACGCAGACACGGGGAGAACGTGCAAACTCCACACAGTCAGTTGCCTGAGGCGGGAATTGAACCCGGGTCTCCGGCGCTGCGAGGCAGCAGTGCTAACCACTGTGCCACCGTGCCGCCCACGGTGTTTTCTTGTGTTCTATAATTCAACATTACATTTACTCTAAGTATTTAAGGACAAATGTTAAGGCTTTCTCATTATACTCACTCAGATGCCATTTAAATGTTATAATTGTACCAGGCTCCACCACTTCTCCATTAGCCTTATAGTTTTATAAACTTCTATCAGGTCACTTTCCAGGGAAAACAGTTCCAGCCTGTTCAGCCTCTGCACACAGCTCAAATTCTCCAACCGGGATGAAGCATATTTAAATGGAGTTTATGTGTGACTGAAAAGGACAGAATTAATCCTTTACTGAATAGTTGTCACATACCGAGATGACAATTAAATAACATGAATTTCAAACAGACAATCTATGCAGGTAGCTCATGTGCTAATCTCGCAACACGTCCTTTCTATAACCCACTAACAATACAACTTGATAAATGTCTGCCCATTTCTCATCTGCCTGAATGTGAGGTTCTCCATTTCCTCATTAAGACATCATTTTTAAGATAATAACAATCAGGGATACATTTGGATTCATTTTGTGTATGCCTTTTGATACAATTGCTTTAAATTTTCAAGTTTTTGCTGTAACTCAGTTAATTTACCTGAGCTAAAGATGTCTGCTTTGTTATCTCTGTTCCTGGTTTGTCTCAACTATCTGATCACACAGGGTCTCTGCTAATTTCCCTTCAACTTTCTTATCTGTACTCTTATCTGTGGGGTCTGTAGGGAGGATGAGCAAACTGACCACAGCACTGTGGGAGAGGGAGCCATTTATGAGGAAGGAGAAAAGAGAAATGCAAGTGTAATCAGAAACAGTGTAGTCAGGGGAATAGAGACTCTTCCCTGTTGCCAGAATTGAGAGTCCCGAAGGCAGATTTGCCTGCCTGGTGCCTGGCTTCCCTATAGGCATCTGGGCTGCAGAGGAGCGATCCAGTTATCGATATAGATAGATCGAGAAGAAGAAGTTCTGCTGAAGGAATATGTGCAGCTCGGATAAATTTTAGAAAAGAATTAAAAAGGTAATAATCTCTGGATTACTACCTGAGCCATAAAGTCAACAAGATTATAACAGTAAGATGTGTGGCTAAAAGATTGATGTGGCACAAACAGGGGGTTTGAATTCACTGGACATTGGAGTCAGTACTGGGGAAGGATGGAACTGTTCCAATGGGACAGGCTACATGTGAATGATGCTGGGATCAGAGTCCTGGGGAATGGCATAACCAGGGCCTATATATTGGACTTTATACTAAAACATGGGGGTTGTTTTACAGCTGCATGCAAAATTATGGAAAAGTCAAAATGGGGAAGTGGTCAGCACAGGTTAGAGCTTTCACAATATGTTGCAAGACAGAAAGTATGGAAAGGATCAGGAATCTAACTTCAGACACAGCAGATAAGGGACAAATATGAGAAGAGGGACAATTAACGCAGGGCTGAGGGACTTGTAACTAAATACACACGGTCTATAGAACAAGGTAAATCAGCTGGTACGCCAGAGTAAACTTGGCATTCACAATGTTGTAGGTATCAGAGAAAAGGCTGCAATGGGTTCAGGGCTGGTAACTAATTATCCAAGCTATCGAAAAGGCAATGGGCAGAGTCAGAGGGGTTGCCTTGTTTGTAAGAAATAAAATTAAATTGACAGCAAGAAGCGAAATAGAGTCAGAAGATGTAGAATCCATGAAGGTAGAGATCAGGAACCACAAAGGGAAAAAGATCCCGAAGGAACTTGTGTACAAGCCATTAGCCATTGTCATGATGTGGGGGAGAAAATACATCAGGAGATTATAAAAGCATGTAAGGAACTGTTGCAATAATCATTGGGGACTTCAATTTGCAGGTGGACTGGGAAAAACAGGTTTGTAGCGGTTCTGAAGAAAACGTGGAATTATCTGAGAAATCTTTTGTTTGGAGCAGTTTGTGGTAGAGCCCACTCAAGAACAGGTAATTCTGGATTTAGTGATGTGTAACGAGGCAGACTTGATTAGGGAGCTCAAAGTGAAGGAACTTCTAGGACACAGTGGCCATAACATAATAGAGTTCACCCTGCAGCTTGAGAGGGAGAAGATTGAATCAGATGTAACGGGATTACAATTGGGTAAAGGTAACTACAAAGACATGTGGGTGGAGCTGGACAGAGTTGAGTGGAAGGGAGAGCCGACAAGCGAAGACAGTTGAGCAGCGATGGCAGGAGTTTCTGGGTTAATCCAGGAGACATTGCAGAAATTCATTCCAAGGAAAAAGAAAAATACCAAGGGGAGGATGAGACAAC
Source organism: Chiloscyllium punctatum (assembly GCF_047496795.1). Classification (NCBI taxonomy): domain Eukaryota; kingdom Metazoa; phylum Chordata; class Chondrichthyes; order Orectolobiformes; family Hemiscylliidae; genus Chiloscyllium; species Chiloscyllium punctatum. The sequence continues at coordinate 16,370,268 of NC_092790.1, forward strand.
TCTGGTTAACAGGGGAAGTCAGGGAGAGCATAAAGGCAACACAAGCAGCATATAGTGTGGTAAAGATCAGTGGAAGCCAGAAGATTGGGAAGTCTTTAAAAAACAAAAATAACTTTTTTAAAAAAAAGGTGGGGACGGGGAAAGAAGTGAAATATCAGTGTAAGCGCACTACTAATACAGAAGAGGGCTGCAGGCAATTTTCTTGAATATCTAAACGGTTACAAAGAGACAAGAATGGACATTGGACAGCTTGAAAACAATGCTGGAAAAGTAGTAATGGGGAAACACGGCATGGCAGAGGATCTGAAGAGGTACTTTCCATCAGTTTTTAACAGTGGAAGACACCAGCAACCGACAAGAACTTCAAGGGAAACTTGGGGACAGAAGTGACCATTGGTAAGGGGAAGGTGTTGGGAAGCTGTAGGCGGATTAAATCACCAAGACCGGATGGACTACACTCCAGATAACTGAAGGAGACAGCGGAATGGATTGGAGAGGCATTGGTGATGATCTTTCAGAAAGCACTGGAATCAGGCAGGGTCCCAGATGACTGGAAAATGGCTAATGCAACATGTGTTTAAGAAAGGGAGGCAGAGGCAGGAAACTATAGGCTACATAGCAAGAACATAGTCATTCCTAAGGCTTGAGAATCCCTTGTTTAGAATGAGGCTGCAGAGTACTTGAAAGTGCATGGTAAAATAGGGCAGTCGGCACAGCTTTGTTAAGGAGAGGTCTTCCCTGACAAATCTGTTCAAATTCTTTGAGGAAGTAACAAGCAAGTTAGACAACACAGAGCCGGTGGATGTAATCGATTTGCATTTCCAGAAGGCCTTTGATAAGGTACCACACAGCAGGCTGCTAAACAAGGTAAAGGCAGTGAATTGGCTGCATGGCAGAAGGCAGAGAGTCAGGATAAAAGGGTCTTTTACAGAATGGCAGCCGGTGACTCATGGACTTCCACAGGGGTCAGTGTTGGGACCATAACTGTTCATGTTATGCCTTAATGATCTGGACAAAGGGACTGAGGGAATTGTTACCACGTTTGCACATGGGATAGATGTCGGTGGAAGGGCAGGTAGTGCTGAGGAGGTGCGGAGGGTGTAGAAGGATTTGGACAGGCTGCAAGAGTGGACGAAGAAGTGACAGATGGAATACAATGTGGGAAATTGTGAGGTTATGCACTCTGGTAGAAGGAATAAAGAGGTTGATAATTTTCTGAACAGGGAAAGTCTTCAGAAATTTCAAAGGCATGGGACCTTGGGAATCCTAGTTCAGGAATTCTATGAAGGTTAACTGGCAGGTTCAGTTGGCAGTTTGGAAGGCAAATGCCAATTTAACATGTATTTCAAGGAGGCTACAATACAAGAGCAGAGATGTACTGCTGAGGCTCTATCAGTTCTGGTCACACTGCATTTGGAATATTGTGAGCAGCTTTGGGCCCATTATCTCGGGAAGGATGTGCTCGTGTTGGAGGGAGCCCAAAGTACATTTACAAGAATGACCCCAGGATGAAGGACTTGTCAGAAAAACAGCAATTGAGGAGAACTCTGGGTCTGTATTCAATAGATTCTAGAAGTAGGAGGGGGATATAGGAAGGATAGAAAGACAGGTAAAAGAGAAGGTCGAGTGGTGTTTTTGATTAAGGAAGACATTGCTGCTCTAACTAGAGAAAATATTTCTGAAAAAGGTCATCCAGTGAAAATATCTGGGTTAAAATAAGAAAGGGATAATCACCATATTGGGACTGTACTTATAGACCCCCCAACAGTCAGAAGGAAACTGAGGAACAAATATACACAGATTTCAGATATATGTAAGAATATAAAGGTTGTAATAGTAGGTTTTTACTAACATTGTCTGGAAGTACCATTGTGTTAAAGGCTTGGATGGAGAAGAGACTTTTAAAATTCGAAGAAAATGTCTTAATCAACATGTAAATGTTCCGAGAGAAGGAGCTTCATGTTCCAGGATACAATTGTTACAAGGAGCTTAGAAAGTGGGGGCAAGAGAGGAGGGGAGTGTCAGTTTTAATAAGGGATAGCATTACAACTGTACTTAGGGATGATATTCCTGGGAATATATCCAGGAAGTTATTTGGATGGTACTGTGAAATAACAAAGGGATGATATTATAGACTCCCTAATAGTCAGCAAGAAGTTCACAAACAAATTTGTAAGGATATTTCAGTTCAATGTAAGAATAATACGGTGGATATTGTAGGGGATTTTAACATTCCAAATGTAGACAGGGACTGCCATAGTGTTGAGGGTTTAAAAGGAGAGGAAAGTGTGTACAAAGAAAGTTTGTGATTTTGTATGTGGATGTCCCTGCTAGAGAAGATATAAAATTTGACCTAGTCCTGGGAAATAACGCAGGGCAGGTGACTGAGGTGTCAGTGGGGGAGCAGTTTGGAGCCAGCAACCATAAATCTGTTTGTTTTTAAATAGTGATGGAAAAGGATAGACCGGATCTAAAAGCTGAAGTTCAAAATTGGAGGAAGGCTAATTTTGACAGCATTAGGCAAGAACTTTCAAAAGCTGATTGGGGGCAGATATTTGGAGGTAAAGTGAAGGCTGAAAAATGGGAAGCCTTCAAAATGCGATAACAAGAGCCCAGAGTTAGTATATTCCTGTTTGGGTGTAAGGAAAGGCTGGTAGGTGGCGGGAATGTGGGATGATGATAGAAATTAAGGTTTTGGTAAAGAAAAAAAAGAAACATATGTCAGGTATGGACAGAAGAAATTGAGTGAATCCTTAGAGTATAAAGGTTGTAGGAGTAACCTTAAGAGAGAAATCCTGAGGGCAAAAAGGGAACATGAGATAGCTTTGGCAAATACAAGTAAGGAGAATGCAAAAAGTTTTCAGAAATAGATTAAGAATAAAACAGTAACTAGGGAGAGAATAGGGCCTCTCAAAGATCAGCAAGGCACTTGATGTGTGGAGCCGTGGGAGATGGGGAAGATATCTAATGAGTATTTTGCATCAGTGTTCACTGTGAAGGAGGACATGGAAGATAATAGAATGTGGGAAAATTGATAGCAACATCTTGAAAAATGTCAATATTACAGAGGAGAAAGTGCTGGATGTCTTGAAATGAATAAAAATAGATAAATCACCAAGACCTGATCAGGTGCACCCTCGAACTCTATGGGAAGGTAGGGAAGTGATTGCTGGGCACCTTGCTGAGATATTTTTATCATTGATCGTCGCAGGTGATGTGCTGGATGACTTGTTAACGTGGTGTCACTATTTAAGAAAGGTGGTAAGGAAACGCCTGGGAACTATAGACCGGTGAGTCTGATATCAGTAGTGGGCAAGATGTTGGAGGGAATCCTGAGAGACAGGATTGACATGCATTTGGTAAGAGCTGAAAATGTGTTGCTGGAAAAGCGCAGCAGGTCAGGCAGCATCCAAGGATTCTTCTGCTCCTTGGATGCTGCCTGACCTGCTGCGCATTTCCAGCAACACATTTTCAGCTCTGATCTCCAGCATCTACAGTCCTCACTTTGGTAAGGCAAGGACTGATTCAGGATAGTCAGCATGGCTTTGTGCATGGGAAAACGTGTGTCATGAACTTGAATGAGTTGTTTTGAAGAAGTAACAAAGAGGATTGATGAAGTCAGAGTGGCGGATGTGATCCCTTTGGCCTTCAGTAAGGTGTTTGATGAGGTTCTTCATGGGAGATTGGTTAGCAACATTAGATCTCATGGAATACAGGGAAGGTAGCCAATTGGATGCAGAACTTGCTCGATGGTAGAAGACGGGGTGGTGGTGGAGGAGAGCTGCTTTTCAGACTGGAGGCCTGTGACCAGTGGTGTGCCACTAGTATCAATGTTGGATCCACTGCTTTTCATTATTTATGTGAATGATTTGGATTTGAACAAAGCAGGTATTGTTAATAAGTTTGCAGATGACACCAAAATTAGACAGCAAAGAAGGTTCCTTCAAAGTAAAACAGGGTCTTGACAGATGGGCCAATGGGCTGAGGAGTGGCAGATGGAGTTTTATTCAGATAAATCTGGGGTGCTACATTTTGGAAAGGCAAATCAGGACAGGACTGGTACACTTAATGGTAAGATCGTGGGGAGTGTTGCTGAACAAAGAGACCTTGGAATGCAGGTTCATAGTTCCTTGAAAGTGGAGTCGCAAGTAGATAGGACAGTGAAGGCGGCGTTTGGTACGTTTTCTTCATTGGTCAGTGCATCGAGTATAGGAGTTGGGAGGTCATGTTGTGGCTGTGCAGGTCATTGGTGAGGCCAGTTTTGGTATAGTGCATGCAATACTGGTCTCCTTCGTATTGGAAGGATATTATGAAATATTGAAGGGTTCAGAAAAGATTTACAAGGAATTTGTCAGGGTTGGAGGATTTGAGCTATACAGAGAGGCTGAACAGGCTAGGGCTGATCACACAGTGGTTTATAAAATCATGAGGGACAATGTCTCTTCCCTGAGGTGGGGGAGTACAAAACTAGAGGCATAGGTTTAAGGTAAATGGGGAAAAATTTTAAATGGACCTACGCTGCAACTTTTTCACGCATAAGATGGTATGAGTAAGGAATGAGCTGCTAGAGGAAGTGGAGCAGGCTGGGACAATTACAACATTTAAAAGGTATCTGGATGGTACATGAATAGGAAGGGTTCAAATGGATATGGGTCAAGTACTGGCAAATGGGACTAGATTAGTTTCTGACATCTGGTTGGCATGGATGAGTAGGACCAAAGAGTCTGCTTCAGTGCTGTACATCTCGATGACTCAATGGCTGTGAATAATAATATTTATTGGAAATCAGGTGATGTGAATTGAGAATGAGAGGGATAAAAAAAGTTATAATTGCTTGGTAGTATTCTTGTGAAAAATTCTCTCTAGAAATTGAGTTCCATGTGTGTCTAATTCAACTGCTCTGTGACTGTGGAAAGTATGTTTTTCAGTCTGACAGTGATAACATACCTGCTGTTTGTTAGAAGGAACTGATCACACTTGGCTTCGTACTGAGAGAATATTACATTGTCTTGCTCCTTGATGTCATTGTCTGGAGGAAGAGAGAAGAGACATCCCCTGTAAATCAACATTAAGTGAGTTTGACAGTATCAAACCTTTCAATGTAATATTCATTTTATAATCATAAGGCCGTGTTTCTTTCAAGCCAGCATTTCAAACAGAACTACAGGTCTGACTCCATTCTTCGCCTGAGTTGCTCTTTGTCTCATGATTTGTAACAAAAGAAATCTACACCAATTCACTGAGAACCAGATACTAACCAACACCTCTACAGCTCCACAATGGGGCTACCCAATACAATAACAAGGCCTGTTGTGAGAGGTTAATGACATGGAAGAGCTCTAGTCCTAGTTGTAGAACTCAATATTGGGTGCAGAAGGCTGTTGTGTTCCCAACCAGAAAATGAAGTACTATTCTTCCAGCTTGCACTGAGTTTTAGCTGGAGCACTGCAGCAAGCCAGAGGCAGAGATGTTCATCAGGGAACTGGGTGGTGTGTTGAAGTGGCAGGCAAGTGGAAGCTCAGGGTCTTGTTTTCTGGACAGAATGTAGATGTTTGGCAAATTGGACACCCAATCTACACTCAGTTTCCCCAGAATAGAGAAGACCATGTGGCAGCTAGGAAAATGCACACACTAGTTCTGAGAAAGGGTCACGAGACCTCAAATGTAACTCTAATTTCTTCTGTTATCAATCTCTACCTGTCAGTTTCTCCTGTGAATATGAGAGTGTCATTATCAAACCGTACATGTCAATTTAAGTAATTTGAAACAGTGTTATCAATCTGTTCCAATACGTTTGTGCTTTGTGAATAAGAATGTCTTCCGCTGAAATGTCCTGCCACGTGCATTTGAGTGTGATTGATCAATCTGTCCCTGTTATATTCTGCTCTGTGTAACTCAGAATTACTTACTTACAGTGTGGAAACAGGCCCTTCAGCCCAACAAGTCCACACCGACCCACCGAAGCGCAACCCACTCATACCCCTACATTTACCCCTTACCTAACACTACGGGCAATTTAGCATGGCCAATTCACCTGACCTGCACATCTTTGGACTGAAACCAGAGCACCCGGAGGAAACCCCTGCAGACACAGGGACAATTTGCAAACTCCACACAGAGGCGGAGAATCGAACCCAGGTTTCTGGTGCTGTGAGGCAGCAGTGCTAACCATTTAGCCACTGTGCCAACCCAAGTAAATAAATGTAGCTGTGAATCTGTATTTGTCAACATCTAGTTTATAAATGTGCAAATGCATTTATCAGATTGTACCTGCTAGTGTTTTTGAAGTATGTGTGGGGGTTTGGGGGTGTGTGTTAAGTATCATGCTCTCCCTTTCAGTTTCAGCAGAGTGAATATGTGAGGGCAGCTATCAATCTCTGCCTGCCAGTTTTTGTTGTGTCCACATGAGAGTTCAGGAATTGAGCTAACCTTGTCAGTTTGTGCTGTGTGACTGAATGTCAAGTGCTCAATCAGTACCAGTCACTTTCAACTCTCATGCATCAAAAGTTGCTTAATTCGCTGACAGCTAATAATATTCCATGAGTCCAATGATGACAAGGAATCTATTCTTGTTTGCCATCTGGTTCACTAATATCCTTTAAGGAAGGAAGCTGCCATCCTTACCTCATCTGACCTACCTGTGTCTCCAGACCCACAGCAATGTGGCTGACACATAACTACCCCCTGGGCAGTTAGGGATGGGCAATAAATGCTGGCCTCACCAGTGATTCTCTCATCCCGTGAATGAATTTAGGAAAAATAATTCTCTGTGACTGTGATTGATTCTGTGATAGTAGATTTTAGGGTGTTGTGATTGGGCCTGAATCTTTTCTGCATTATGTCATTTATGGTAGAGTCACAGAATTGGTCCAGCCATTCAGCCAATTTGTATCCAGACTGGGACATTCTGTTCTTCACCTGTTCTCCATACTAGTTTCCAATAACTGTTGGGATTCTGAACTTAATCTACTCACTGCCACTATCTCTATTTAAATGCTAATTTGAGATTATTTCTGCCGTTACCTGTCTTTGATAACTATAGTGCCAGTTTTGTTCTGTGGGCAATAGTATCAGGTAGAGTATGTGGATCTCATTCTCTTTCCATGTTCAGTTGTGTTTTTTTGGTCTGAGTGTAGGATAAACTTGATCAATATTCACTAACCTTTAATGATTAAGGGATTAATGTTGTCTTTGCCATGAATCTGAATTTTATTGCATTCACACTTTTTAAAAAATATTTTATGTATGCAGTAATCTTTATCAGTTGCGGCTGGTCACTAAGATATAACATCTGACACTAACTGAAATGATTAATGGTTTGGTGAATCAATTTATAACTGTACATATTTGGAAATACCTGGGCCTAAATTTCTTTTTTTTCCCCCTTTCAGCATTAACTGGCTGTGTGTGAGTGAGTTTTCTGTTATGCTGTCAATCTGTATCACTTGAAAGGAGTGGCACTGGTCTACATCACACCGACTTTTTTTAGGTTGCCTTGTGTTTCCCGTTCTGCATGTCATGATCTGATACACTTTATGAGGTGGGTTTAATGCCGTATAAATCAGTGTTTCATATATTTAAAACGTATGGAAATGCTTCTGCATTACTCAGGCCCTCAACCAGTATGTGAGTGTGGAGAAAGTGTGTGTTCATCAGCACCAGGCTCAGTGTGAGAATGAGATTCAGTCACTCTCTGACACTAGATATGAATGTGCTCCTTATTCTTGGTTATTGTGTTTCACAGTGCTTCAGTGTCATCCAAATTGAAACGTCACTTTTAGGAACTGCTACTGTACTTCAGTGTTCAAACTTCTGCTACTTGACATGAATGAGGTACTATCCATTGCCACTGGAGTCAGCTCCTGTCTGTGAAAGTGGATGTGTTTGTATATCTGTTAATCTCTGGCACTGCACATGGAGTTCGATAATTTCCACAGCCAATGTCCTTTAGCTTTAGTGCCTGTAGGATCCATGGACAACTGAACATGCAACACATTGCAGCAGAAAAACATCTGTGCTTTTCTTCAGAATCAAGGGGAGAAAAGCAATGGACTTCTGTAACTCCTATAGTGCAGAGTCTAACTTGAACAATGGGGATATCAAGGTCTGGTTTTCAGACTGCTATCAATTTTTGCATTGTGACATGTTTTAACCAATGAATTAATGTTCGGTATTCACCGAACCCATTTGCAACGAAGTAAACACTTCAACTGCATTGCAGCTGACTGACCAAAGTGTTCCTTGTAAAGGAAAGAGAATTAGCCAATTCTATTTTATTTACCCATTTGGACAGGATCTGGTGCAAGCCATGAGCAGACTCTTGTGTTGCTCTATGGTAGGGAAGGGGAAATGAAAAGGACTTTTATTTTCCACCATTCTGTGAAGAATAGTTCAATAAATTGAATTTAACAATTTAAATATCAACTCCTGTTGGGAAGAAAAAATGAGCAGCTTGACAAACCGACCAATCTTGGCTTTCTCTTTCATTCTGCAAGGCTTCGGAGCAGCGAGAGCCAGGAGGAGGTGATGTTGGTGTGAGGTGATTGTGGGGAAGGCTGGTAAGTATATTTAAACTTCTTACCTTCGAGTTAGCGAGGGAGGAGCGAGCAAATGACTTCTGGGAAGGATAAGTAGATCAGGTTATATTTGCGTGGTTGCATTACCCGAGACACTGCTCGGGTAGTGTCTCCCACCCATCCTCCTCCTCTAGCTAAAAAAAGGTTGTGGGAGCCAGATTGACAAGGTAAGGTAAATAGTTTATTTCTTTTTTTTAGTAGTCACTTCGAGAGTTAGAACAGTGGGAATGGAGTGTAGGGCAGTGGAATGTTCCTCCTGCAGAATCTGGGAAGTAAGGGTCACCACTAGTGTCCCTGCTGACTACATCTGTGGGAAGTGCACCCGACACCAGCTCCTCGAAAACCGCATGAGGGAACTGGAGCTGGAGTTGGATGAACTTCGGATCATTCGGGAGGCAGAGGGGGTTATTCACAGGACTTACAAAGAGATAGTCACTCCCCAGCTAAAAGAAAAAGACAGATGGGTGACAGTTAGGGGACAGAAAGGGAACCAGCAGGCAGTGCAGGGATCCCCTGTGGCCATTCCCCTCAACAATAAGTATACCGTTTTGGATACAATTGGGAGGAATGACTTACCAGGGGAAAGCAGTGGGGCACCTGCTGCTCAGAAGGGAAGGGGGAAGAGGAGCAGAGCAGTAGTCATTGGGGACTCGATAGTTAGCGGGACAGATAGGAGGTTCTGTGGGGATGAGAGAGGCTCACAGTTGGTGTGTTGCCTCCTGGGTGCCAGGGTCCGTGATGTCTCTGATTGTGTTTTTGGGAACCTTCGGGGGCAGAGAGAGAAGCCCCCAAATCGTGGTCCACATTGGCACCAACGACATAGGTTGGAGGAGAGATGGGGACTTGAGGCAGAAATTCAGGGAGCTAGGATGGAAGTTTGGAGCTGGGACAAACAGAGTTGTTTTCTCTGGTTTGCTGCACATGCCACGTGCTAGTGAGGTGAGGAAAAGGGAGAGAAAGGAGTTGAACATGTGGCTACAGGGATGGTGCAGGAGGAAGGGTTTTGGGTTTTTGGATAATTGGAGCTCTTTCTGGTGTAGGTGGGACCTCTACAAGCAGGATGGTCTTAATCTAAACCAAACGGTTACTAATATCCTGGGTGGGAAATTCGCTAAAGTTATTAAGGTGGATTTAAACTAATACAGCAGGGGGATGGGAAGCAAAATTGTAGGAGAGATACAGAAGAGGATGAGAGTAGGGAGTTCCCAAATCAAGTATCCGACACTGGCAAGCGAGAACCTGGTTTGAAGTATGTGTACTTCAACGCGAGGAGCATCCAAAATAAAGTGGCAGCGTGGGTTGGTACCTGGGACTTCGATATTGTGGCCATTACGGAGACATGGATAGAGCAGGGACAGGAATGGCTGTTGCAGGTTCCGGGATTCAGATGTTTCAGTAAGAACAGAGAAGATGGTAAAAGAGGAGGAAGTGTGGCATCGTTGATCAGGGACAATATTACAGTTGTAGGCAGAATGTTTGGGAACTCGTTAACTGAGGTAGTATGGGCTGAGGTTAGAAACAGGAAAGGAGAAGTCACCATGCTGGGAGTTTTCTATAGGCCTCTGAATAGTCCCAGAGAGGTAGAGGAAAGGATAGCAAAGATGATTCTCGATAGGATGAGAAAGGCAGGGTAGTTGTCATAGGGGACTTCAACTATCCAAATATTGACTGACATCACTACACTACTAGTACTATAGATGGGTCAGTTTTTGTCCAGTGTGTGCAGGAGGGCTTCCTGACACAGTATGTAGGCAGACCTATAAGGGGCAAAGCCACTTTAGATTTAGTACTGGGTAATGAGCCTGGCCAGGTGTTAGATTTGGAAGTAGGTGAGCACTTTGGAGATAGCGATCACAATTCTGTCAGGGTTACTTTAGTGAAGGAAAGGGATAGGTGTACTCCACCGATCAAGAGTTACAGCTGGGGAAAGGGAAATTACGATGCAATTAGGAAAGATTTAGGTAGCGTAGAATGGGGAAGGAAACTGCAGGGGATGAGCACATTAAAAATGTGGAGCTTATTCAAGGAAATGCTCCTGTGTGTCGCAGAAAAGTACGTACCTGAGAGGCAGGGAGGAAGATATAGAACGCGTGAGCCGTGGTTTACTAAGGAAGTGAAATCCCTGGTCAAGAAGAAGGGGGCTTATGTTAGGACAAAATGTGAAAACTCAGTTAGGGCGCTTGAGGGTGACACGGAAGTCAGGAAAGACCTAAAAAGAGAGCTCAGAAGAGCCAGGAGGGATCATGAGAAGTTGTTGGTGGACATGATCAGGGTTAACCCTAAGGCTTTCCATAATACCTATGGAAAGAATAAAAGAATGATGAGAGTTAAATTAGGGCCAATCAAGGATAATAGTGGGAAGTTGTGTGTGGAGTTCGAGGAGATAGGGGAAGCACAAAATAAATATTTTTCGACAGTGTTCACGATCGAAAACGAAAATGTTGGCGAGGAAGATACAGAGATACTTGCATCTAGACTAGAAGAGATTGAGTTTCACAAGGAAGAGGTATTAGAAATACTGCAGAGTGTGAAAATAGACAAGTCCCCTGGGCCAGATGGGATCTATCCTAGGATCCTCTGGGAAGCAAGGGAAGAGATTGCAGAGACTTTGGCATTGATCTTCAAATCATCATTGTCTACAGGAATAGTGCCTAAGGACTGGAGGATAGCAAATGTGGTTCCCTTTTTCAAAAAGGGTAGTCAAGACAACCCTGGTAATTACAGACCAGTGAGTCTCACTTCAGTTGTTGGTAAAGTGTTGGAAAAGGTTATAAGAGATAGGATTTCCAACCATCTAGGAAAGAATAATTTGATCAGGGACAGTCAGCACGGTTTTGTGAAGGGTAGGTCGTGCCTAACGAATCTTATTGACTTTTTTGACAAAGTGACCAAACAGGTCGATGAGAGTAAACCAGTTGACGTGGTGTATATGGATTTCAGCAAGGCGTTCGATAAGGTTCCCCACAGTAGGCTATTATACCAAATGCAGAGGAATGGGATTGTGGGAGACATAGTAGTTTGGATCAGTAATTAGCTTGCTGAAAGAAAACAGAGGGTTGTAGTTGATGGAACATGTTCATCTTGGTGTCCAGTTACTAGCGGCGTACCGCAAGGGTCAGTATTGGGTCCACTGCTGTTCATCATTTTTATAAATGACCTGGATGAGGACTTAGAAGGGTGGGTTAGTAAATTTGTGGATGACAATAAGATCAGTGGAGTTGTGGATAGTGACGAAGGATGCAGTAGGTTGCAGAGAGACATAGACAGGATGCAGAGCTGGGCTGAGAGGTAGCAAATTGAGTTTAATGTGGACAAGTGTGAGATGATACACTTTGGCCAGAGTAATCAGAATGCAAAGTACTGGGCTAATGGTAATATTCTTGGGAGTGCAGATGAGCAGAGAGATCTCGGTGTCCATGTACACAGATCCCTGAAAGTTGCCACCCAGATTGACAGGGTTGTTAAGAAGGCATACACTGTTTGGCCTTTATTAATAGAGGGATTGAGTTCTGGAATCAGGAGGTTATGCTGCAGCTGTACAAAGCTCTGGTACGGCCACACTTGTAGTATTGTGTACAGTTCTGGTCACCACATTATAAGAAGGATGTTGAAGCTTTGGAAAGGGTGCAGAGGAGATTTACTAGGATGTTGCCTGGTATGGAAAGGCTGAGGGCCTTGAGGCTGTTCTCATTAGAGAGAAGAAGGTTGAGAGGTGACTTAATAGAGACATACAAGATAATCAGAGGGTTAGATAGGGTGGACAGGGAAAACCTTTTTCCAAGTATGGGGGCGGCAAACATGAGGGGACACAACTTTAAAGTGAGGGGAGATAGGTATAAGACAGGTGTCAGAGGTAGTTTCTTTACTCAGAGAGTACTAAGGAATGGAATGCTTTGCATGCAACTGTAGTAGATTTGCCAAGTTTCAGTGCATTTAAGTCGTCATTGGACAGGCAAATGGACGTAACTGGAATAGTGTAGGTGGGATGGGCTTCAGATTAGTATGACAGGGCAGCGCAACATCAAGGGCCGAAGGGCCTGTACTGCACTGTAATGTTCTATGTAAATAGTAATGATCCGATTCCAATGACTTCTTCAGAAAACTATATCCTGATTCCTTGCTTTTTTTTGTACTATAATGAAGGGAGGGTCAAGAGAAATACAAGGCTCTTCATAGAAAATGAAAACGAATTTTGAAATACTTATAGAATAATTTAAAAAAAAACTTTCTTGCTGGACAGAAAAATAAAATAACTACAAAGTGGAGAATGAGGTTACGATACAGATGGAGATGACAGCTTCTCTGCTGCCATGATAGTTTTACAAAAATGGAATACTGGTTAAAAGGAATTAGAATTGTTAGCTCAGTCAACTGTTATGTTGTTATAGACTATTAAGTCAGACTTAATAATTTGAAGAGACTGTGCTGTAAATTTCTTTGACTTGAGATCTGAGAGTAGAAATCAGTTTGATGAAATGTTTTCTGCTAGTTGCGGTGTATATGGATTTTCATTACTTTTAGATGTTGAAATGAGTATTTGTATGCCATGAGGATGGCGTACAAATTTGCAAGAATTGTAAATCAGTCAGTAGCTGTGTGTGAGAGAATGGTGTGTGTGCATATGTATGCAAGCACACATAAGAGGGTGGGATGGAGATGGTGGTTGTGTGTATGTCAGGCTATGGCTCAGAGGTTCATTCGGAATTTACACTGTTTAGTTGTGCCTTTCACATAGGACTTCTATTTATCAAAAGATTAATTTTGTCCTTCTCAGTTACAGATAATGCCAAAGTTCTTTCCATATCTTCAGAAATCCTTGTTGTAACAATGTAACAGAATGATCTGTTTGTTCACCTTGACTGTAACTTTAAAATTGCCTTCATTACATGTGGAGTTCATAGTTCCTGAATGTATATTTCACAAGAGGGTACAATCTGTCCCTCTTCTGATGTTGCAAATTGCAATTGACTAAGCATCATGGCATTTATTGGAACTGAGCTGTTGTGCATCGAGTATAGGGAGAAATTTAAAAATATATTGCATCAGTTGTGTTTGACTGTTGGCTTGAATGTATACTTCTTCCCGCTCTGCCTCCCTCAGCAGGCCCACACACAGCCCGAGAAAGGCCTCTCTCTTCCCCCCAGCCCGCTCACTCCAAGTTCCGGGACCAGTTCCTGCTCCGCTCGGCCTCTTACAAACAGCCCCCGGTTCTCCCTGAACTCACCACGAATCAATCCCGGTCTCGGAGCCCCCTCTGTGTCCCAGGCTCCCATCCCGATGTGCTGCTGGAAGGAGCCTGCTGTTCTCTCCCTTCCCTGGGCGCTGATCTCTCCATTGCGGTCTGTTTCAAACAAACCTCTTGCACTCACTGAGTAAATGCCCCTCAATGGCAGCACTGGGGGAGGGCCTCACGCATGCGCTCCTCTGCTCAGGAACATTTGTTTTGGAGACTGGGCAGCAGCGCGCATGCGCCTAAGGATGCAAGCATAAATTATTCACATCAAACTGTGACAGCTGCGGTGATAAATCCAGCGCAATATTAGGGATTGGGATTAAAGCACAAATATTACTTCCAAAAAAAGGAATGTTTTCTCTCGAGCAGAGATATCTGCGGTGGGAACACATGATTGAAGTATAAGCGATTTTTGAGGTGTGTGGGACAGGGTGAATAGAGAGAAGCTGTTTCCCTTGTTTGAGCGAGCAATCACAAGTGGTGCTGAGGTAATGATATGGTGAGCGTAAGGATTGTCACTATAGTGAAGGGCTAGATGTAAAGATATTGAGGGAATTTCAGAAAAACCTTCTCACTCAGCAAGTGGTGGAAATCTGGAAGACACTACATGCGAGGATAGTGAAAGCCAGAAACCTCAACCTTTAAAAAGTATTTGGATGAGCACTTCAAATGTCAGTTCCGGAGCCACCATTCACGGTGGGATATGAACGGTGAATATCTCCCTAGGTAAACCAAAAAGAAACGTGTCTTTGAGTACTAGGAGCAGATACATCTTACGATTGGCGGTCCATGCCTTTAGTTCTACGCCTAGACGACTCGAACCTGGGTCTCTGGCACTGTTTTCTCCGATTTCAGATTACAGTAAATGAGGCTTCCTACTGTCGGTGAGAGATTGTCAAAATGAACCGAGATCAAACCAGAGCAGCTGCAGGACTGAGATGGCAAATGTGGAAGTTTTGCTGATATCAGAACTAGTGCAAAAAGGCTGGGCGACATTAAAATATTGTCTAAAGACGATTAATGAGCTCAGCCGGAAGAACGTTGTGTAATGTTTAATCAACATATCGGAGTGTTTTCGAAATGTGAAATGAAGAGATTAATTTCAGTTCTTGGCGCTTCTTTTTGTTTCTGCCAGTTCTATAGTTCCAGAAAAGAAAAAGAAGTAGAAAGAAATAGATGCAGTTAGGCAAATGAATGAGCGAGAGAGATCGTCTAAATTATATATTTATAACCTAATTAACAAGGTTTGGTGAATTCCTCTCTGAACAACGTTCTCATTTTTTATACATCATTTTTCTATGTAAAACATACTCCCTTCTCTGTGAAATGGCGGGCTTTTCAAATTGGAAGGAAAGGTGTTGTTGATTTGGCGCTGGCATCAAGAGTAGAGAATGTGCCCTCTCTCCTCCCTGCCTCTAGGGAGCATATTAAACACCAGTGAATCTTTTTTTCCCTTTCTGTTTGCTGCTATTTGCTCGAGTCACTCTCTACTATTTGACTTTTCGGGGAGCGACAAGCCCCGGTTGGGATATGAGCCCTGAGTGTCACCACTAGAAAACAAAAGAAAAGTTCCTTTTCTTACAGACCCACAGGTAGATACATTACACATTGATTTTTTAAATTTCCAAAACTCCGCGCGGGTTCTGTTGCGTTGCAGAATAGTGTAAATGAGGCTTTCTGCTGTCGGTTAGAAGCTTTCAAAACGAACAGAGATCAAACCAGAACACTCACCGGACTGGACTTGTAAATGTGGAGCTTTTGCAATAAGGGAGCACGGTATTAAAATAATACCTCAAGGCGGCGTTCGTTATTAATGCGCTCACGGCGAAGAAATGAATGAGGGTTTTCATTCCCTCCGAAGACAATCTCGAAACCTTCAAATACCTTCCAGACTCATTAACCCCGAATGAAAAATTGCAAATTAATGATTAAATACGAATTCATTGTTTTCCCTTCTCTGATCTACATTTCGGCAGGATTTTCAAATTTGAAAGAAAACGGTTGATGATTTGGCGGCATGTTTTCCCGCCAGCTTCCTCAGCAATGGTCATATAGTTACAGCTGGTAGGAACACCAAGGGAGACAGGGAGAACAGAGGGGATTTAATCCGGAATTAATACTGCACTACTACAATGAAGTTGTGAGTTACATGACATTCACAGCAGTGTATATTCTAATCACTGCTGCTTGTGCGATCTGTGTCTTCGACTAACTCCCCTGAAATATATTACTGCTTAATATTGTTCAAAGCGATGTTCCAACGACTACAATCATCTCCCGCTCTCTCTGGATGGTTTAGTGGCTCTGAAAAGAGCCGTTGTGTTTCTCTCTCTCTCTGGGGGTGAATGGGCATGGCCGGCCAGGCTCCGTTTAGGCGCGCTCCCCGCGGATCCGGCGGGCCAGCTGGATGTCTTTGGGCATGATGGTGACCCGCTTGGCGTGGATGGCGCACAGGTTGGTGTCCTCAAACAGTCCCACCAGGTAAGCCTCGCTGGCCTCCTGCAGGGCCATCACCGCCGAGCTCTGGAAGCGCAGGTCGGTCTTGAAGTCCTGAGCGATCTCTCGCACCAGCCGCTGGAAGGGCAGTTTGCGGATCAGCAGCTCGGTGGATTTCTGGTAGCGGCGGATCTCCCGCAGAGCCACCGTGCCGGGCCTGTAGCGATGAGGCTTCTTCACTCCGCCCGTGGCCGGAGCGCTCTTGCGGGCCGCTTTGGTCGCCAACTGCTTGCGGGGAGCTTTCCCTCCGGTGGATTTGCGCGCTGTCTGCTTGGTTCGGGCCATTCTCTCCAACTCTCTGTAACACACACACAGGCTGCTGCTATCAATGCTGAGGCTGCTGCGGTGCTGCCTGTTTAAGGGAACGGAGAACCCGCCCTAGAGCTGGGATTGGATACAGCCCTGTCCCTCAACCCACAGAGAAACAGCTCCGGAAGGGACAGGAAAGGCAGGAAAAGAATTGTTGGAGGCTGATTGGATAACGTCAAATGACAGTTGGTTAGTTTGAAAAATGCCCGCCGAATTCACCCTCAAACACTGAAATTAAATTCACCATTAAAACGCAAAGCACCGACTGCAACTGAGATAAAATTTAATATTTTTTAGTAATTCTTTAAAACCTAGTTAGCTTTCAACGCGGACATGAGGCGGGATCATTGTCTGATCTGTCTGCAACAGGCAGAAGGAAAGGCGGGGTTAAAAACAGCCCAGACAAACTGAACAACCGAACGTTTACCCACCGTGAATCAATCTAAATAACCCCGCCAATTTAAACATCTTCAAAGGTAATACAGTGTACACCGATAAAAGGGCAGAATCTCACTCTATCTGTTATTTTTTATTACCCCCAGATTGTAATTAGCCCGAAGACAATGTGGAATTGCTGCCTGAAGTGTCTGTAACAGGCAGATGGAAGGAACACGCCATGAAAACGTCCGCTGGGTCTCAGAATCAAAACTGAACAAAGTAACATTCCTGAACTGGTCAATAAAATACAAATACTACAATGTGTCACATTCGTGACTCGGTAGAGTGATCAGTCGCGAAGTGAAATTACCAGATGGAGATCAATAAACCTCCCCTATAGGATACCTTCCCGATTCACAGGTCTCCGCTCTCGTAAACCATGGCACGAGTGTGTATTTAAGTGATTCAGATCAATTAATGTCTAAGGTAGGGGACGGGGAACATTGGATCCGGGCTCAACTCTTTCCTGGGAGTTGTGGGTGGCTCTGATAAGAGCCTTTGGGTTTAGAAGGTTATATATTACACTGACTGGTTCATTTCTTTGCTGCTGTCTTGGTCACTTTCGCTTTGGGCTTGGCCTTGCCTTTAGCCGGTTTGCTGATGGGTTTGGGGGCTTTAGGGCCCTTGGCCTTTTTCACCTTCTTCACGGGAGTCCGTTTCTTTGGCGCTGCTTTGCTCACCGCTTTCTTTGGCGGTGCCGTCTTCTTGCCGCTCGCTTTCTTGGCTGGGGATTTCTTGACTGTCGCTTTCTTGGCTGGGGATTTCTTGACTGTCGCTTTCTTGGCTGGGGATTTCTTGACTGTCGCTTTCTTGGCCTGAGATTTCTTTGCTGTCACCTTCTTGGCCGGTGATTTCTTCACGGCCGGTTTCTTGGCGGCTGCTGATGTTCCCGCCTTCTTTCCCGCTTTTGCCTTGACTGGATTCTTTGGGAGTTTGAAGGAGCCGGAGACGCCCTGGCCCTTGACCAGAACAAGGGAGCCGTTCGCCAGGCACCTCCTGATACTCATCTTGATCTGTGCATTTCGCTTTCCCACATCGATCCCGCTTCTCTCCAGCCCCTTCTTTACAGCGGACAGAGACGTCCCTTTGCGATCCTTGATATCCCCGACAACCTTCAGAATCAGCTCTCCCAACCCGGGACCGGGTGTTTTTTTCCTGGGAGCCGTCGCCTTCTTCTTGGGAGCCTTGGCTTTAGTGGGAGCGGAGGCTGGTGGAGCCGTTTCGGCGGCTGGACTGTCGCTCATGTTGAGAACTCTGCGCTGAATCTCTCTCTGAGTCAGTCTGAACTGGGTCAGCAATGAAGCTGCTGGCGGCGGCACTGAGCAACTTCAAGGCAGCGAGCGGACGGCGCAGGGACAACCTGCCGTCAGCTCCCTGTTCCTGCTGCCTCTCTGTGTTTCTCTAACGGCCTAACCTCTCCGATTCCTCTGAAATTCCGCATCTCCAGAGAGCCAGGCTCGATTGCTCCTCACCCTGACACGGTAAGGTTTGCGACTGAAAAGTTTTCACTTGAATAGACGGCTCCGTTGTCGAATTAAGCGCATTTTGCTGCTGCACAGATCGAGCTCTTTCAGCTGAACGGTGACATTGTCGCTACTGTTCGACTGATATTTTGA
The DNA here is from genome assembly GCF_047496795.1 of Chiloscyllium punctatum. NCBI lineage: Eukaryota > Metazoa > Chordata > Chondrichthyes > Orectolobiformes > Hemiscylliidae > Chiloscyllium > Chiloscyllium punctatum. Next base: position 16,388,936 of record NC_092790.1, read on the forward strand.
AATCAACAAATATATTGTCTTAGATTCTACCTTTGAGGTCTAGTGGGAGAGCCGGGGAATAAGTTGACTTGAAAATGTTTTTGATTTTCACAAGAGAGACCCAGAAATATCATAATTTTCGCGGACACACAAACACAGTTACGTTCGACTGACCGTCCGCCCTTTTCCTGCAGTCTCTCTGACACAGTATTCACATTCACACAGTCACACGCCAGAAATATCACCAAATGTAAGTGTGGAAGGATAGAATGTCTCCTCCTTTCAGCCTTTGCTGCGGGGTCCAGGGAGTTAGTTGTAGTTTTTCTCCTCAGTAAATGTTACACTCTCATCAGCTCCACTGTTTACATCCTCAAAGATGGCCAGTCCGTTTGTCAAGCTTAGTAGACAGAACAGTATGCACTGGAACAGGCCCTTCATGTCTATGCTGACTCTATCGGATCCTCAATACTGTTTTGTCAATCCTTCGCAATTGAAGCTTTCATTTTGATTTTTCCCTGCATGCTGACTGGTCGATAGTTCCCAATTTTATACCTACCTCCCTTTTCCATTGGATTGCTTACACTAGCGAGCTCCCCATCTGTGTAAGTTATTGCAGAGCTTATAGAATCTTGGAACATGACCACCACTGCATCCAGGCAAAAGTGAGGACTGCAGATGCTGCAAACCAGAGTTTAGGTCAGAGTGGTGCTGGAGCAGGTCAGGCAGCATCCGAGAAGCAGGAAAATCGATGTTTCAGACAAAAGCCCTTCATCAGGAATCACCACTGCATCCAGTACTACTCAGCCCACTACATTAAATACTCTGTGATGTAGATGATCAATGCCCAACCTTCAATCCTACCCACTGTCCAATATCATTTCCCAAATAATACTGATTTGGCTCAGTTTTTCCCTCTCAGTAAACTCCCCAACTGTGTTCGTTGTGTGAACATTTGTGAACAGAGAACAACATTATGTTAGAGATTTTTGAGATGTTTTTGTTCCCCATTTTAAACTCCCCTTTTTTATGTTGTCAGTGACATATGGTCCTCTTTACCAACCTATTTCCCCCTTTACACATTTATTAGTGCTTCAACAGTTTTTTTTTCTTTAATGGCCTCCACAACATTACTGTTTTCTTTATTTGCTCTTTGTTCGTCAAATCCCTTTTCCCTGCCATTGGCTGAATTTAGATCTGTTTGCAGCCTTCACATCTTTCACTATATATCTTCCCAAATTTTAGGCCTTTTCTTTGGACCTAAAACTACCTTGAATAGCCGTTTCAAGTTTCACAACATCCTTTCCATAGGAGAGAAACTAAAACTGCACATAATATTCCAAAAATGGCATAACCAATGTTCTGTACACCCACAACGTGTCCTCCTAAGTTACATGCTCAAAGCTCTGACCAGTAAAGGAAAACATATCAAATGCCTTCTTTGCTATCCTATCTAACTATAACTCCACTTTCAAGCAACAATGAATCTGCATTCCAACGTCTCTTAGTTCAGCAACACTCTACAGAACCTTAATATTAAGTGTGTAAGTCCTGCCCTGATTTGCCTTTCCAAATTGCAGCACCTCATATTGATTTAAATTGAACTCAATATGCCACTCCTGGGTCCAGTGGCCCGTCTGATCAAGATCCTGCTGTATTCTGAGGTAGCCTTCTTTGCAGGCCACTACAACTCCAATTTTTGTGTAATCTGCAAACTTATTAACAATAGGTGCACCTTCACATCCAAAATCATTCATAATAATGTGGAGGGGCTGGTGTTGAACCGAGGTGTGCAAAGTTAAAAATGACACAAGGCCAGGTTATACTCCAACAGATTTATTTGGAAGTCCACCCTTTCAGAGCATCGACACCTGACAGAGGAGCAGCACTCTGAAAGCTTGTACTTCCAAATAAACCTGTTGGACTATAACCTGGTGTGGTCATGTTTTTAACTAAAATCATTTATATAAATGATGAAAAGCAGTGGACCCAGCAGTGATTCTTGTAGCACATCACTTGTCACAAGCCTCCAGTCTGAAAAGTATCCCTCTACCACCACCCTCTGTCTTCTACCTTCGTACAAGTTCTGTATTCAAATGGCGAGTTCTCCCTGTATTCCATGTGATCCAATCTTGTTAATCAATTTCCCATGGGGAATCTTGTCAAATGTCTTACTGAAGGCCATATAGATCACATCCACCACTTTGCTCCTATCAGTCCTCTTCCTTACCAATTCAAAAAAAACTCAGTTGAGTTAGTGATACATGACTTCCCAGTGGCCTTTTAAAAAGATGTAAATCCTGTCTCTTACAATCCCCTCAACTGTGTGCCTACTGTCGATGTTACGCTCACTGTTCAATATTTCCCTGGCTTTGCCTTACCACATTTCTGAAACAGCGGTACCACATTAGCCAACCTCCAGTCTTTTTGCACCTCAACTGTGACTATCGATGATACAGATATCTCAGCAAGGGGCCCAACAATCACTTCCCGAGCTTATTACCATGTTCCAGGGTACACCTGATCAGGTGCTCATGCTTTATCCACCTTTTATGTTTAAAAACATCCAGCAGCACCTCCTCTGTATTATGAACATTTTTCAAAATGTCACCATCTATTTCCCACATTCGACATCTTCCATTTCCTTCTCCTCAGTAAGAACTTGCTTAGTATCTCCACATTTCCTGTTGTTCCACACTTCGGCTGCCCTTTTGTCCTTCATGTATTTATAAAATCTGTTTAAATTCTCCTTAACAATATTTGCCAAAGGTATCTTATATCCCTTTTTTGCCCTCCTGATTTCCATCTTAAGTTTTTCCCTATTGCTGTCAACCTCTACTGTATTTAACTAATATACGTTTCCTTCTCATTCAGGCCAAAACCTCAACTTCTTTTCTCAACCAGCATTTCCTACACTAACCAGTCATGCCTTTCACTCTAACAGGAACATACTGTTCCTGGACCCCCGTTTTCACATTTTTGAAGGCTTCCCATTTTCCAGCCATCCCTTTGCCTGTGAACATCTGCCCTCAGTCAATGTTTGAAGGTTCTTGCATAATACTCTCAAAATTGGCCTTGCTCCAAATTAGAAATTTAACTTTGAGATCTGGTTTATCCTTTTCAATAACAGTTTTAAATTATGGTCACTGGCCCCAAGATGCTCCCCCACTGCCACATCATTATATCCCAAGTGTAGGTCAAGTTTTGCACCTTGGCTGGAAGGTACATTCACATACTGAATCAGAAAATTTTCTTGTACACACTTAAGGAATTCCTCTCTGTTGAAACCATTCACAAAATGGCAGTCCCAATCTATGTTTGGAATGTTAAAATCCCTCACCATAACCACACCAGTATTCCTGCAGATCTAAGATCTCCTTACAAATTTGTTTCTCATTTCCTGATGACTGTTGGGGTGTCTACAGTCCAATCCCAATAAGGTGATCAAACCCTTTCTTATTTCTCAGTTCCACCCAAATAATTCCCAGGAAAATCCTCCCTAAGTATACCTGTAATCTTATCTCTTACCAAACACGTCACTCCCCATTTTCTCTTGTTGCCCGCCTCCCCCCATCGTTTGATTCCTGGAACATTAAGCTCTGACACTGTGATGCAAGACTCTCTCCATCAGTTATTTTCTGCCTTCATAAGAATGTTTCACTTATTCCATCTCTCTGTATGTTACTTTGGGCAAGAAATGAATATTTGTGGATGAAGGTCAGTAGGATTGAACAACACAGTTAAAATTCGATCAGACGTGATGTTATCGAATGGGGGAGCACAGGGGATGGGCTGAGTGGCCGCCAGATCCTCCGCCCCCTGATCAGATTGTGAGAGAGCCGGAGGGAGGAGTTATTAACATGATTCGGGGATGAGCTCCATTGGAGCTTCATAAAGGGACAATGTCCCAGCTTGAAACCTTCTCTACCCTTTCCCCTCACAGCCCCAATTGCTTTGCTCCAACTGAGAGAAAAGGGAATTGGGGAAATGACCAATTGGTGTTTGTTTCTGGGAAGCAATGGGAAAGCAGCGCATGCGCGATGATTGATCCTGAGTAGAGGAGCACATGCGTGAGGCCCTCCCCCAGCGCTGCCATTGAGGAGCATTTACTCAGTGAGTACAAGAGGTTTGTTTGAAACAGACCGCAATGGAGAGATCAGCGCCCAGGGAAGGGAGGGAACAGCAGGCTCCTTCCAGCAGCACATCGGGATGGGAGCCTGGGACAGAGAGGGGGCTCCGAGACCGGGATTGATTCGGGGTGAGTTCAGGGAGAACCGGGGGCTGTTTGTAAGAGGCCGAGCGGAGCAGGAACTGGTCCCGGAACTTGGAGTGAGCGGGCTGGGGGGAAGAGAGAGGCCTTTCTCGGGCTGTGTGTGGGCCTGCTGAGGGAGACAGAGCGGGAAGAAGCTTGTGGTTTTTAATTCCCTAAACACTGATGGGAATTCATTGTTTGGCTTCTGTTCACGCTGTTTGTTAAGAATAGACATTGAGATAAAGGATAGTAGAATCAGATGTGATAATCCTGTGAAGCATATATATAGCAGCCACCGGATAAATGTCTCCAAGTATGTGAAATCGTGCCCAGTTTTTGTTTTTCAACAGTTAGTGTATTGGACATTGAACTGGGGAATCATTACGTCTGTGGAGCTGCGCATTTGTTGGTTAGTTTATTTTTATCTAAGTAAAATATTTTAGAATTTGGGAAACAGAAAATGACTGGAAGGACCTCAGGGCTCGAGTGGAACCAGGATCAGCTCTGTTCAGCTTACCCTGTTCAAAAACATAGAATTATAATGATCATGACCTGAATATTGCATTGATTATTTGATATCTTCCTACTCAGCTGCTAGTGATGTACAGGAACTCTCTCTTATGTCTTTCTCCAGGCAAATATTTGATGGACCAATCCAAGTTTGACCAGCTGCTTCTCACACCCAGCAGGTATGTTACCACTGTCAGAGAGGAGAATGTCCTTTCCTCTGTCTGAGTGGATTGAGTCAGACACACATTGAGCTCCATTCCCAGAAATACACATTCAATCCAAGAGTTAAACACAACTGACGATATATAAACCTATGTTATTTTGCCCTCTTCTCAGTGCATACTACCTCCGTGATGGCAAATTCCATTATTCAAAGCCAATTATCATTCATAAGATTATAAGCAGTTTAGACTGTACGCTTATAATAAATATACATTTAATGACCTGCATTAAATTCGTACATAGATTTGGTATTTTTAAATTATGTCAATATGAACAAATTGATCATGCTGTTACATTGTTATAACAAATACATAATATATATGAAGTAGATATTGAGTTCAGATGTAGAAGCAAAGTTGGACATTTATGAGTAACTGAGCAGAACAAACTTATTCTTTTGGTAAATATTTGTCCTGTATAAAGACAATCAAACAATGTAAATTTCAAACTAACCTCTTGGTCAAGCCTTATCTACAGAGGATGCTTCTCGAGAGGACGCTTAATGCTCATTCACATACGTATATACACATCTGTCTCTGTCTCTTTCATTCTCACTCTCAGCCTGGTGTTGATGAAAACACACTTTATGCATGCTCCCATTCTGGTTGAGGGCCTGAGTAATGCAGAAATATTTCCAGACTTTTTAAATGTATGAAACACTGATTGATAAGACATTAAACTCACCTTATAAAGAGTATCAAGTTATGACATGTAGAACTGGAATCACAGAGACATACAGACAATGTTGGTGTTATATAGACCAGTACCACTCTTCAAAGTAATACAGATTGGCAGCACAACAGAAACCTCACTCTCACTCAGCCAGTTAATGGTAAAAAAGGGAAAAAAGTACAATTTAGACCCACAATTACTTCCAGATATGGGCAGTCATAAATTGACTGACCAAATAATTAATCACTTCAGAATATGTTAGTATTGGATGTTACCTTATTGCAGTGCCCAACAGCAACTGCCAAAGACTACTGCACACACAAAATATAAAAAGAAAACTGAGATTGAATACAGTAAAATTCAGATTCTTGGCAAAGATAAGTATTGAACCAACATTAATCCCTCAATCACACAGGTTTATCAAATGTTGAACTGGTTTATCCTACACCCTGATGAAAAACCACAACTGAACATAGAAAGAGAGTGGCATCCATATACTCGACTTGCCACTGCACACCGAGCAAAACTGGCACTACAGGTATTCAAAGGCCGATAACTGCAGAACTAATCTCAAATTGGCATTTACACTGAGACACTGGCAGTGAGTGAAAGACTATTAGAATCCCAACAATTAGTGGAAACTCTTATGGAGAACAGAATAAGAATAGAATGTCCCAGTGCAGACACAACAGGCTGAATGGCTGTACCAATTCTGTGATTTAGTCATTAATCACAAAATGCATAAGAGATTCAGGCCCAATCTCAACACCCTATACACGATTATCACAGATTGAATCACAGTCACAGAATATTTTTCTAGTTCATTCATGGGATGGGGGCATCACTGACTCGGCCAGCATTTATTGCCCATCCCTAACTATCTATGCAGCCACATTGATGTGGGTCTGGAATCACATGCAGGCCAGACAAGGGAAGGATAGTAGTTTCCTTCATTCAAGGGCATTACTGAACCAGATGAGTTTTTCTGGCAATCAACAATAGATTCATGGACATCAGGAATGATGAAGGGCTTTTGCCCGAAACATCGATTTTACTGCTCCTTGGATGCTGCATGAACTGCTGTGCTCTTCCAGCACCACTAATCCAGAACACCTATATTCTATGTTCGGACCAATAAAGAAGAGCATACTAAATGCCTTCTGCATTATCCTATCGACCAGAGATTCTGCTTTCAAGGAACTGTGAACCTGCACTCCATGGTCTTTTTGTTCAGCAATACTCCCCAGGTCCTTACCATTAAGTGTATAACTCCTGCCTTGATTTGCCTTTCCAAAATGAAGCACCTCAGATTTATCTGAATGAAACTTCGTCTGCCACTGCTCAGCCCAGTGGCTTATCAGATCATGATCCTGTTGTACTCTGAGGGAACCTTCTTTGCTGTCCACTACTATACCAATTTTCATACCATCTGCAAACCTTTTATGTTCACATTCAAATCATTCATATTAGTGATGAAAAGCAGTGAACCCAGCACCGATCTTTGAGGCACACCACTGATCACAGGTCTCCAGTCTGAAAGGTAACCCTCCACCACCACCCTCTGTCTTCCACTGTTCAAGCCAATTCTGTGTCCAAATTGCTAGTTCTCCCTGATTTTCATGTGATCTGACCTTGCTAACCAGTCTACAATGTGGAAACTTGTTAAACGTCTTACTGAAGCCCACATAGATCACGTCCATCGCTCTACTCTCATCAGTCGAGTCAAAGAGACGTATAGCATGGAAACAGACCCTTCTGTCCAACCTGTCCATGCTGACCAGCTATTCCAACCCAATCTAGTCCACCTTCCAGCATCCAGTCCATATCTTTCCTATTTGTATATAAATTAAGATACTTTTTAAAAATTTGCAATTGTACTCGCCCCCACCACTTCCTCTGGCATTTCATTCCATGCACCTACCACCCTCCGAATGAAAACCTTGCCACTTAGGTCTCTTTTATATCATTTCCATCTCACCCTAAACCTATGCCCTCTTGTTCTGGACTCCCCCATCCCAGGGAACATACCTTGTCTATTTCTCCTATCCATGCCCCTCATGGTTTTATAAACCTCTATAAGGTCACTCGTCAGCCTCTGATGCTCCAGGGAAAACTGCCCCAGCCTATTCAACTTCTAGCTCAAATCCTCCAACCCTGGCAATATCCTTGTAAATCTTTTCTGAACAGCATCCTTCTGATAGGAAGGAGCCCAGAATTGCATGCAATATCCCAAAAGTGGCTGAACCAATGTCCTGTAGAGCTGCAAAATGTACTCCATACTCTGACCAATAAAGGAAAGCATACAAAACCCCTTCTTCACTATCCTATCTACCTGCGACTCCACTTTCAAGGAACTATGCACCTGCACTCCAGGGTCTCTTTGTTCAGCAACACTCCCTAGGACCTTACCATTTAGTGTATAAGTCCTGCTAAGATCTGTTTACCCAGAATGCAGCACTTCGCATTTATCGGAATTAAACTCCATCTGCTACTTCACAGCCCATAGGCCCATCTGATCAAGATTCCATTGTAATCTGAGGTAACCTTTTTCGCTGTCCACTACGCTTCCAAGTTTGGTGTCACCTGCAAACTTACTAAGTGTACCTCCTATGCTCACATCCAAATCATTTATATAACAATGAAAAGTAGTAGATACAGCACCGATCGTTATAGCACTCCACTAGTCACGGGTTTCCAGTTTGAAAAACAACCTTCCACTACCACCCTCTATCTTCTACCTTTTGAGCCTGTTCTGTATCCAAAAGGCGAGTTCTCCCTGTATTCAGTGAGATGTAACCTTGCTAACAAGTCTCCCATGGGGAAATCCTCTTCGTTACCTCTTCAGAAAACTCAATTAAGTTCGTGAATCATGGTTTACCACACACAAAGCCATGTTCACTGTCCCGAATCAGTCCTTGCCTTTCAACATACGTTTAAGTTCTGTCCCTCAGGATTCCATCCAACATCTTGCTCAACACCAATGGCAGGCTTACCAGCCTAAAGTTCCCTGGCTTTTCCTTACCACCTTCCTTAAATAGTATCACCACGTTAGCCAACCTCTAGTCTTCCGACGCCTCATCTGTGACTATCCTGATAAAAATATCCTGGTAAGGGACACAGCAATCACTTTGGTAACTTCCCACAGAGTTCTAGGATATGCCTGGTCAGATCCTGGGGATTTATCCACCTTTATGCATTTCAAGACATCTAGTACTTCTTCCTCTGTAATATGGACATCTTTCAAGATGTCACCATCTATTTCCCTACATTCTATATCTTCCATGTCCTTCTCCACAGTAAACAGTGATGCAAAATACTCTTTTAGTATCTCCCCCATCTTCTGTGGCTACACACAAAGGCCGCCTTCTGAAATTGAGGGGCCTGATTCTCTCCCTAGTTACCCTTTTGTCCTTAATGTATTCATAAAATCGCTTGGCATTTTTCTTAACCCTGTTTGCCAAAGTTCTCATGTCCCCTTTTTGCCCTCCTGATTTCCCTTTTAATTATACTCCTCCTGCCTTTTCCTCTTCTAAGGATTCACTTGATCTCTGCTGTCTATACTTGACAAATGTTTACTCCTTTCTCTGGACCAAAACCTCAATTTCTCCATCATCCAGCAATCTCTACACTTTCCAGACTTGCCGTTCACCCTAACAGGAATAGACTGTCTCTGGACTCTTGTTATTTCATTTTTAAAAGTTTCCCATTTTCCAGTGTTCCTTTACCTGCAAGCATCTGCTGCCAATCAAAGTTTGAAAGTTCTTCCTAATATTGTCAAGTCCATTGATATTTACACCATTTTTCAGAATTCTTACCTGAAATGGATGCCCAGCAAAGGCATTAAATCTACATTTAATATGATATCTTTAAAGTTAAAATCAAGATGTAAAAAAAAATCAGACTAACATCATTTCAAAAACCATACAGAACACAAATGTTAAATACAGATAGAAGGAAACCAGACAAAAGTCACCAATTTACAGGATGAAACAGTATTATTAAGTTTATCAGTGTTTGGGCAGGACAGAGTTAACCCTTTAATGAATAGTTGTCATATATAGTCACATGACAATTAAATAATGTGAATTCGAAACACCCATTCTGTGCCAAAGCCTGACAAATAAAACTGCAGATGCTAGAGGCTGCAAACAAAAGGAGAAAGTGCTGGAAAAAAAACTCAGCATGTCTGGCAGCATGTGTGGAGAGAAAACAGAGTTAATGTTTTGGGGCCAGTAACTCATTTAGAACTGAGTTTCTCCAGGAATTTCTGTTTTTATTCCTGACAATAGAGAATAATTACTGTCGGCACACATGCAGACACAGACACAGCAACTGACTATTGAGCATTAGTTCAAAATACAAACATCATAACTGCAGAGCAGGATTAACTGTTATGGAGTTCCATTTACACTGTAGGCAACAGAAAATCGAAATGAATATCACTCTCTCATGAAGTCATTGTGGTCTGCAGCAGTCAGAAACATCCAGCTAACAATTCTACTCCCATTCAGACAGCATTCCATTTCCATCAATGTATCACGGTGGCAGAGGAGCTGCCACCCCCACCTTTAGCACAACATCATTCTCCATTTCTCCAACTTTCAGGAACAGATTTTTTTTTAATGACTCTTATCTTCATAAAAAAGGCTTCTTGTGCGCCATTGTTTCAAATTAGCTTTCATCTTCTCCAAATAGCCCTGCATTCCTATGAAAGCTGAAAAAAAATGCAAGAAAACTCAATACAGTTTTCTCAAATACTCAATGCGATCACATAATCGTAATTTGAAACAAGAGTACAAAAGATTTAGTGAGATAATAGAACTTAGAACATGACAGCGCAGTACACTATTGCATTTTCATCCATATGTTTATCCAATGACCATTTAAAAGCCCTTAAAGTTGGCAAGTCTACTACAGTTGCAGGCAGAATATTCCACGCCTCAATTACTCTGAATAAATAAAAGAGCTGTGCAAGAAGGACGCATTGCATCTAAGTTGGAAGGGGGCTAATATACTGGCAGGGAGATTTGCTAGAACTGCTTGGGAGGATTTAAACTAGTAAGGTGGGGGTGGGACCCAGGGAGTTGGTGAGGAAAGAGATCAGTCTGAAACTGGTACAGTTGAGAACAAAGGCCAGTCAAACAGTTAAGGCAGGCAGGGACAAAAACCGAGAACAAGGCAGGACTGATAAATTAAACTGCATTATTTTCAATGCAAAAGGCCTAACAGGGAAGGCAGATGAATTCAGGACATGGTTAAAACATAGGACTGTGATATCATAGCAATTACAGAAACATGGCTCAGGGATGGACAGGATTGGCAGCTTAATGTTCCAGGATGTAAATGCTACAGGACAGAAAGGGATGCAAGAGAGGAAGGGAAGCGTCATTTTTGATAAGGATTAGCATTGCAATATCCTTCGGCACTGTCCACAACTCTACCAACCTTCGTGTCATCTGCACATTTACTAACCCGTCCTTCTACACCCTCATCCAGGTCACTTATAAAACTGAAAAACAGCAGTGGACCCAAAATAGATCCTTGCAGTACACCACTAGTAACTGAACTCCAGGATGAATATTTCCCATCAATCACCATCCTGAAGAAGGGCTCATGCCCAAAACGTCAATTCTCCTGCTCCTTGGATGCTGCCTGACCTGCTGCGCTTTTCCAGCAACATGCTTTCAGCTTTCAGCTCGCCAATTTCTGAAGCAAACCGCTAAATCACCCTCAATCCCATGCCTCCATATTTTGTGCAGAAGCGTACCATTGAAAAAATTACTGAAAACATCTTATCTAATACTTTACTGAAATCCATATACACTGCATCAACTGCTTTCCCCTCATTCACCTGTTTGGTCACCTTCTCAAAGAACTCAATAAGATTTATGAGGCATGACCTACCCTTCACAAAGCCATATTGACTGTTCCTAACCACCTTATTCCTATCAAGATGATTATAAATCCAGTCTCTTCTAGCCTTTCCATCACGTTACCCACAGCCAAAGTAAGGCTCACTGGTCTATAATTACCAGGGTGATCTCTACTTCCCTCTTGAACAAGGGGACAACATTTGTTACCTTCCAATCTTCTGGCACTATTCTTGTAAACAATGATGACCTAATGATCAAAGACAAAGGCTCTGCAATCTCCTCCCTGGCTTCCCAGAGAATCCTAGGATAAATCACATCTAGCCCGGGAGATTATCTATATTTACATTTTCCAGAAATGCTAACTCCTCCTCCCATCTAGTCGAGTAGCCTGTATCTCAGTACTATCCTTGACAGTGTCTTTTTCAAGTTTTATGGTTTTCCTTGATCCTTTCTGCTGGACACTTCTCTTGTACCCTTCTTGGCTCCTTTTAATTCTCTCTTCAGGCCTTTCCTGGCTAGCTTGTAGTTCTCAAGCACCCTAACTGTGCCTTCATGTCTCATCCTAACAGAAGCCTCCGCCTTCCTCTTGACAAGAGATCAACTTTCTTAGTAAACCATGGCTCCCTCAATCACCCCCTTCCTCCCTGCCTGACAGGTATATGCCAGTCAAGGACACCCAGTAGCTGTTCCTTGAATAAGCTCCACATTTCAATTGTGCCTATCCCCTGCAGTTTTCTTCCCTATCCTATGCATCATAAATCTTGTCTAATTGCATCATAATTGCCTTTTCCCCCAGTTATAAATCTTGCCCTGCAGTATAAACAGATCCCCCTTTCCTTCATAAAGTAAACATAACCAAATTGTGGTCACTCTCACCAAAGTACTCACCTACCTCCAAATATAACACCTGACCGGGTTCATTACCCAGTACCAAATCCTTAATAGCCCCGACCCTGGTTGGTCTGTCTACATACTGTATCAGGAAACCCTTCTACACACATTGGACAAAAACTGACCCATCTGAAGTTCTCAACATATAGTATTTCCAATCAATACTTTGAAAGTTAAAGTCCCCCATAACAACTACCCTGTTACACTGCTCCTATCTAGAATCATCTTTACAATCCTTTCCTCTATATCTCAGGAACTATTCTGAGGCCTATAGAAAACTCCCAACAGGGCGACCTCTCCTTTCAGTTTCTAACCTCAATCCATGCAACCTCATTAGAAAAGTCCTCAACATCCTTTTGGCCATGATAATACTGTCCTTGACTAACAATGCCACACCTCCCCCTCTTTTTGTACCATCTTCTCTGTTCTTACTGAAACATCGAAATCCTGGAATCTATGACAGCCATCCCTGTCCCTGCTCGATCCATGTCTCCGAAATGACTGCAATAGCAAGATCCCAGGTACCAACCCATGCTGCAAGTTCGCCCACTTATTCTGGATGCTCCTGGCGTTGAGGTAGACACACTTCAAACCACCTTCCTGCTTGCCGGCGCACACTTGTGACATTGAAACCATATTTCTGACCTCACTACGCTCAACCTCTGGACACAGGAACTACAATTTAGATTCCCATCCCCCTACTGAATGTGCTTAAACCCTCCCAAAGAGCATTAGCAAACATCCCCCAGGATGTTAGTATCATTGCTTCAGGTGTAGACCATAATTTTTGTCGAAGTCCCACCTACCCCAATTATCGAGGTATCCAAAACTCTCCCTCCCACACCATCCCTTTAGCCACGTGTTCAACTCCTCTCTCTCCTCTCGCTATCATGCGGCATGGGCAACAAATCAGAGATAACAACTCTGTTTGTTCTAGCTCCAAGCTTCCACCCTAGCTCCCTGACTTTCTGCCTTAAATCCCCATCTCTTTTCCTACCTATGTTGTTTGTGCGTATGTGGATCACGACTTGGGGCAGCTCCCCCTCCCCTTCAAGAATCCTGAATACACTATGTGAGACATCATGAACCCTGGCATCTAGGAGGGAACACACCAACCATGAGTCTGTGTCGCTCCCACATAACCTCCTATATGTCCCTTTAACAATGGAGAACCCAATGATGAATGCACTCTTCCTCTTCTCCCCCCTCTGCCTCCCTTCTGAGCAACAGCAACAGACTCTGTGCCAGAGACCCTGTGGCTTACCACTGGCATGTTTCCCCCACTCCACCCCCCCCACTCCACCCCCCCCCCCCCCCCCCCCCCACAAACGGTATCCGAAATGGTATATTTGTTATTAAGGGGAACAGCCACAGTGGATCCCTGCAGTGTCTGCTAGTTCCCTTTCAGTCCCCTGATTGTAACCCATTGGCCTGATGTGTGACTATCTCTCAGTAACTCCTCACAAGAGAACGTACATTCCTCGAGCTGCTGATTTATCTTTTTACAAGAAGAGTTCAAATGTTACGGACGAGCCCGCGCTTCATGACTTGTGCAAAAGTGCCTGTTTAATTTTGGCACAGTAGCACAGTGGTTAGCACTGTTGCCTCACAGCGCCAGAGACCCGGGTTCAATTCCCGCCTCAGGCGACTGACTGTGTGGAGTTTGCATGTTCTCCCCGTGTCTGCGTGGGTCTCGTCCGGGTACTCCGGCTTCCTCCCACAGTCCAAAGATGTGCAGGTCAGGTGAATTGGCTATGCTAAATTGCCCTAGTGTTAGGTAATGTAGGGTTATGGGTGGGTTGTGCTTCGGCGAGTCAGTGTGGACTTGTTGGGCCGAAGGGCCTGTTTCCACACTGTAATGTAATATAATCTAATGTAGTGTTACATTCTTCAAAAAAATTTAATTTGGCTGTTCCAATTTCCACCACTGCATGAGAGAAAATCAAATTTCTTCTGCCTTCCTCCTCCCCTCCATTAGATTAGATTAGATTACTTACAGTGTGGAAACATAGAGCTACACAAGTGTCTGAATGATGGTGAGCACCATTACAATACATTGGAGGGTAATTAATACCTACCTTTTGATTAGATTAGATTCCCTACGGTTTGGAAACTGGCCCTTCAGCCCAAACAGTCCATACTGACCCTCTGAAGAGGAACCACCCAGACCCATTTCCCTCTGACTAATGCACCCTACACTTTGGGCAATCGAGCATGGCCAATTCACTGGACCTTTGGACTGTGGGAGGAAACTGGAGCACCCAGAGGAAATGCACGCAGATACAGGGAGAATATACAAACTCCACACACAGTTACCCGAAGCTGGAATCGAACCTGGGACCCTGGTTCTGTGAGGCAGCAGTGGTAACAACTGAGCCACTGTGCCACTACTTCAACTTTACTTCGACAGTCTCCAAATCATTGTATCACTGTGCACTGAAAAAATAAACAAATTCTGACCTTGATCAGGTGGGTCAGTGGGCCAAGAAGTGACAGATTCAGTTTCTTTTAGACACATGTGAGGTGTTAGATTTTGGTAAGACAAACCAGGGCAGGACTTATACACTTAATGGTGGGGCCTTGGCGAGTGTTGCTGAACAAAGAGACCTCTGGGTGCAGCTGCATATTTCCTTGAAAGTAAAGTCACAGGTAGACAGGGCAGTGAAGAAAGCATTTGGCATGCTTGCCTTCATTGGTCAGAACATTGAGTGTAGGAGTTGGGCTGTACAGGACATTAGTGATGCCACTTTTAGGAGATTGTGTGCAATGCTCATCTCCCTTCTCCAGGAAGAATGGTGTTAAACTTGAGATGGTGCAGAAAAGATTTACAAGCATGTTATAGAGATATGGAGTCATACAGCATAGAAACAGATCCTTCAGTCCACCATGTCCATGATGTCCAACAAACAGCAAACTGCATTCATCCCATTTACCTGCACTTGGCCCATAGCTGACTATGTCCTGGTTTCTTAAAAGGACATATCCAGATGCTTCTTTCTATGCTGAGAGAGTATTCCACCACACACACAGACAGCACGATCCAAACTTTACCCACCCTCTAGATCAAAATATTTTTTCTCAGATATCCCCTAAACTGCTTTCTCCACACCTTCAACTTGTATTCTCTGGTCTCAGACACATCTACCATGGGGAGAAAGATTCTCACAATCTACTCAGACTGCACCTTTCACAATTTAATATATCTCAGTCAGATCCTTCCTCAACACCTCTACTCAGAGGAAACCAAACCCAGCTCATACAGTCTCCCCTTTTGACAGAGACTTTCCATCCTCTCCAGCCAATCCCATTCTTCTAATTGTGTGGTAATCAGAACTCCACACAGTATTTGATCTGTTTTATAAAAGGTGGAATAAGACTTCCTTTCTCTGACATTCAACAGCTCAGGTGCTGAAAGAAAGCATTCTGTATGCCTTCTTCAGCAGCCTGTCTGCCTGCACTGACACCTTCTGTGGGGTCAGGTACGTTTTGGCGCCGAACATTTGGCCCTGCCGTTTTGGCTCTAAACTATTTTGATGCTCATTACTTTGGCGCTGAGCTGTTTTGGTGCCAATTCAGAATAAAAATAAAAGTCTTGTTTGGTGAAAGAAGAGGGGATGACTAGCGACCCAATGTAATTTTCTCAACTAGCAAGAGTTGATAGTCAAAGCTGTAATGACCCGCTGTAGATTCAAATCTCGTTTTGTAATCATTTTCTCATTTAACAATTGTTAATAGTCATCTACTGCCTTGATGGTACTTAAGCCCTTCTGTCTTCACATTGGAAAGCTGTAATACAATTTTCTTTCAATTTTCTTGTAGACCCCATACCAGAAATGGCTGAAAACATTCAAAGCAAAAAAGACAAACCAAAATTTTCACACAATGGTTTGATAAATGTAGCAAAATGTAGAATGAATAAAAAAGAATTAGATTTCTTTCTTACAATGCAATGAAAACAAACTTCTTATGGGCTCTACAATTCTTTTTTTAAAATTCTGAATTGATGCCAAGTCAGCTCAGCGCCAAAACAGTTTAGAGCCAAAATGGCAGGGCCAAATGATCGGTGCCAAAAGGGCGGTGCCAAGTCGTCCCATTCCACCTTCTGTGATCTATAGACTTGTATACCAAGGCCCCTTTTGTTCCTCATTACTGTCGAGGGACCAATCCTTCATTGTGTAATTCTTTGCCTTATTAGACCTTCCAAAATGCATTACCTCACATTTATCAGGATTAAATTCCATCTGTCATTGCAGTGCCCAATGTTCTCATGCTGTAGCCTGAGACCCTCCCCCTCACTGTCAACAAAACCACCAACTTTCATGTCATAGAGCAAAGAACAATATAGCACAAGAACAGGTCCATTGCATTCCAAGGCTGCACTGACACAAATAATATTTCTACATGAAAAATTAATATGTTCTACATTCATATCCAATTGTTAATATGTTTGTAACAAGCAGCAAGGGTCCCAGCACTGATCCCTGTGGTACACCACTGGTCACGGGCTACCAATCACAAACACAACCCTCCACCATTTATAGATTGTACCATGGCTGCAAGCTCATTTCTGATCCAATTTGCTCGAGACTCCAAGAGCCGAGTTTAGACCAATCTTTTATATGGGACTTTGTCAAAGGCTGTAGGGGTGGTCTGTACCTGGCCAGAATAGAGTAGCCCATGTCTGTTAACACAAACTGGCCTTTAAGAATTAAACAGCAGGATGTGAAGTGCAATGGCAGGCAGAAACTACACCAAGCAGCCTCCTCACACAGTGAAGCAGAATGATACCATTGAACAAGCCACTTAGAGGACAGTAAAAAGAATCCAACCTGTTCCCATTCGAAATAGTTCTGACAAACAGACCGAAGATCCAATAAATGATTAACTCCAGCCACATTAAATGAAAGGATAATTGTCCCAGTTAATGAACAGATATCAGGTGCTAGTTACAGCCCATTAATCCCCTAAAACAGCTGAGGGTGCAACAGCTAAAGTTACCTTATAGTATTCAGTTTCTTGAAATAAGTTAGAATATTAAGAATTAGGTTCTCGTAAAGAGACATAGCATCATGACTGTAGTTTGCAGCATAAAAAATAGATGCATAATACTAAAGCATAAAGGAGAAAGGAGCATTTAAACCTGGAAGTGAAGATTAGTTGGCTTTAGATAATGACTTCTCTTGCACCCAGAACACAATAGATTGCTCACAGCCCATTAATCACAAAGTGCTAATAGTTGGGATAGCTAAATTACTTTACATTTTGTAACTGAGTTTTTAAAACAGAAATTAAAATGACAAGTCTGTGGCAAGTAAGTCAAAACAAACTGTCCTTTTGTTTTTCTTCATAGCACAGTGGTTAGCACTGCTGCCTCACAGCGCCTGAGACCCGGGTTCAATTCCCGCCTCAGGCGACTGACTGTGTGGAGTTTGCACGTTCTCCCCGTGTCTGCGTGGGTTTCCTCCGGGTGCTCCGGTTTCCTCCCACAGTCCAAAGATGTGCAGGTCAGGTGAATTGGCCATGCTGAATTGCCCATAGTGTTAGGTAAGGGGTAAATGTAGATGTAGGGGTATGGGTGGGTTACGCTTCGGCGGGGCGGTGTGGACTTGTTGGGCCGAAGGGCCTGTTTCCACACTGTAAGTAATCTAATCTAATCTAATCTAATCTAATAATTCGGACAGTGGGGAATATATCAGAGGAGCAATTGATCTTGATAAAATGGAATACTATGAATAACCACATTCAAGCTGCCCTGAGAGAGACAAGCTAGACTGAGAGAAACCAGAGGCTGTATAGAAAATAACTTTGGAATGTGAATGAATAGGATGCATAGAAAGATCGCAAGGCCTAGAGATTACAGTGTCCTCTAAACTCAGAGGTCATGGGATCCTGGGGTTCTCCATAAAAATGCCCATCATTGATTAGGTGTCTCATTGAATGGGGTATGCAAAGTAAGAGGGAGGAACTTCATAATCAAGTCGTATGTGATGGTTATCAGAATGTTTATAAACAATATTGCTTTTTATTGTAAAAAAAAAGTGTGTCATGGACCTCTCTTCTGAGGCCAGTCTCAGGGGAAGATCATTTGGCCCTCTCCCTGCACTAACCCATTTCTGCTTGAATAAGCACCTACCACTTGCCTGAATGCTGCCTGCCTGCCTGCTGATTCTTTCCTCCCCGGTCAGGGGTTATGCTCTGACAAAGGCCTTACAGCAGTCCATGTAAACCACGTCAACTGCACTACTCTCATCAGGATGTTCCATTGCCAGGACTGGAGGTTTTGAGTTTGGGGGAGAGGCTGAACAGACTGTTGCTTTGTTCCATGGACTGTCGGAGAATGAGGTGTGACCTTTGTACAGGTTGAGAAAATCACGAGCGGCATGATATGGTGATAGCCAAGGTCTTTTTCCGAATGTGGATGAGTGCAAAAATAGACGGCACAGGTTTGAATTGTGGTAAATAATTTTAAAAGGGCCTGTGAGGTTACTTTATCACATAGAGGGTGGTGCTTGTATGGAATGTGTTACAAGAGGAAGTGGAGGTGGTGGGTACAATTACAACCTTTTATAGGTACCTGGATATATACAAGAATAGGAACAGTTTTGATGGATATTTGCCAAATGCTGGTAAGTGGGACTAGCCATGATGTGGAGGTGCTAGTGTTGGATTGGGGTGGACAAAGTTAAGAATCACACAAATCCAATTTGTCGTACACCAGGTTAATTTGGAAGCACTAGCTTTCAGTGCACTGCTCCGTCATCACTCTGAAAGCTAGTGCTTCCACGTAAACCTGTTGTACTATAACCTGGTGTTGAGATTTTTAATTTAAATGGGACGGGGTCAGATTAGGATCTCTGGTCAGCATGAACAGCTTGGACCAAAGGATCTGTTTCTGTGCTGTATAACTGTGTGACTCTCTGAAGGCTGGACCTTGGTATCACTACTCCCAGTTAGACTCTGCACTATCAGAGGTGCAAAGGTCCATTGCTTTTACCTTCTTGACTCTGAAGAACAGCACAGATCCATTCTGTGACAACTTGCTGTGGTTTCACTTGTCTGTGAATCCTACAGATACAGTCAAAGGAAATAAGGTCTTTCCCATTCACTTCAGGAAACATGAACTGAAAACTCTCTCCTTTGCTAAATGGCTGTCCATTTAACAGTAAACATTTAAACTGCTCAGCAGCACAATGCAGGAAGAATGAAGCAGGATCAAGAGAGTGTGGGCATCCTTCCTGTATCATAACAACTGTTTCTTTCAAAGATCATTTTTATACATAAAATCAACGCATGTACACAACAGCCCGAGTAGTCAACATTAAATTTTAGTTTCCAAGTTTATCACTAGACAACATGGCTCTAATCTGTTGACAGTCTGTGAACCGTACAAGTGAATGGAAGAAACAAGATTAGTTCTGCATTCACAGAGAAGAACAAATAGATTAGATTAGATTAGATTAGATTAGATTACTTACAGTGTGGAAACAGGCCCTTCGGCCCAACAAGTCCACACCGCCCCGCCGAAGCGTAACCCACCCATATCCCTACATCTACATCTACCCCTTACCTAACACTACGGGCAATTTAGCATGGCCAATTCACCTGACCTGCACATCTTTGGACTGTGGGAGGAAACCGGAGCTGTTATTGTCCTTATTTACGTAATGAAGGACTTAAAGGAAACTGATGGTTTCTGGACGCAACAAAGAGTGAGATGGTGCCTTACACAGTGGGTACAGAATAATTTGCAAAGTACAGAAATACTGTCTGGTTAATAAGTCCATAGGCAAAAATAGAAAAATCAAGCCTATTAGGATCACATGGTTGGGAGAGCTACCGTTTCCTTAAATTAAACAGGAACGGTGAGAGTGAAGTATGTCAGCCCCAGTGTATAAGAGAACTTCCTATAAGAATTTTAATGCATAGTATAACGTTGGTCAAAAAGTAAACTCCACTTGTTTATTTGGAAATACTGAACCTATTGCATGCTAACAATGTATTCCACTTAAATAGGGAAAGTCGTAAATAAGTATTCAGGCTAATTATTCCTCCAATTATCTCATATGGTTTAAACTTGCTGTCTAACTCTATGACTGTACGTAATTCATGTATCAATTCAGTTTGTCTAAACTGGAGGAATTAGATAGCATGCCAAGTATCAGATTGAAACAAATATTGCAATTTAATTTGTTTCCACAAAGTGAAAACAGAACACATTTGTTCTGACTGAATGAATACTTTGTTTCAAGTGGTCCAAAGGAAAATTAAATATTAATATGAAAAGGTACACATTTAGACAGATCCCCAAAGATTATTGTATACAGAATGCAAAAGCCCTCAAAGTGGTCTTGTATTAAATGTGAACAATAAGTTCAAAATGCACATTCAGAATAACTTACAATCATAACCTGTACCATAGAATAAAAGTTGTGGAAATTATCCAAACTGCTTTACGCTGTCAGAGACTGAAAATGGTATTTAAAAAGTCTTACTTTCAATTACAGTACATAGAATTTCTCCAATGCAGATAGAGTTCATTTGGCCCATCCCCCAGCAACAACTCACTAAAGTGGATCCCAGTAGATGTAGACCCCACCCTATTCCCCATAACTCCACATTTGCTGTAGTTAACCCACTGACACTGCACATCCTTGAATACTACTGGACAATTTACCATGGCTAATCCAGCAAACCTGCACATGTTTGGACCATGCAAAGAAACTGGAGCACTCAGAGGAAACTCATGGAGACATGGGAACAACATGCAAACTGCACACACTTAATAAACCAAGGCTGGAATTGAATCTGCATCCCTGGTACCACTGTGCCACCTTGGTGATGGCAATAGATGAAATCTTATTCATGTTGAGCAACAGAGATTTGAAGAAAAAAGAGCTCCTGCAGTTTCTGCAAGTGTCATGCTAAACCGAGACAAATATATAAGTACACTCACTTATTCACAGAACACAAACTGACAGATACAGATACTTTCAGGTACAGATGTACTCATCCATTCGTATAGTTGAAGCTGTCAGGGGTAGACTGATGATTGCACAAACACATTCACATTGCAGAAACTGACAAGTACATTTTGATAATACACTCATATTCCCAGAGCAGAATCTCACAGGTATACAATAACTACATTCTTATATTCACCTAGAACCTAATGAGGCAGATTGATAACTAAAATCACATTGACATAGCAAAAGCTGACAGGTAGAGACTGGTAATGACACTCTCATATTCTCACAGCAGAATTTGACAGGGGCAGATAGATAATTGGACTGTCATCTTCACATCACAGAAACTCACCGGGAGAAATAGATAAATAGGTTGTCATATTCACATTGGAGAAACTGATGGACAGATCAATAACTACACTTCCATATTCACAGATCAGAAACTGACAGGTACAGATGGATGGGCAAAAGTCAGGACTGTAGATGATGGAGATTAGACTTGGATGCTTCCAGACCTGCTGTGCTTTTCCAGCATCACTTTCAAGGAGCAGGAGAATTGACGTTTTGGTTAAAAGCTCCTTCATTAGTACAGATGTATAACTACATCAAAACATTCACAAAGCAGAAACTGACAGGGAAAGATGGATAATGACACGCATGCATTCATGTCACTGAAAGCGACAAGTATATTTCAGTACGGACCCCCACATGTTCACTTAGCAGAAGATGTCAGGTAGACATTGATAACAATGTTCACATTTCAACAATGCAGAAACTGACATGGACAGATTGATAATTAAACTATCACATTCACAGAGCAAAAACTGACATATTCACACAGTAGAAACCAACAGGTATAGGGTGATAACTCCACTCAAGTATGCGCATAGCAGAATCTTACTGGGACAGAGTGATACCTGCACTCTCATATTCACATTGCAGAAACTTAGAGCCATAGATTGATATATAGGCTCTCATTGTTAGTATAAAATGGTCGGGCATATTCTCACTGGAGATTTGAAGAACAGTTTATCATCTTCAAGGTAAAAGAAAATGATCTGAAGGGAGTTGACAGAGTTGATGCTGGGAGATTGTCACTGCTCATGAGAGAATCCAGAGTAAGGGACACAGTTTTGAGCAGGAAGCTTTCTGTCTCAAAAAGAAATGTAGAACATTCTCTTTTTGTTCTGTTCCACAGAGAGCATTTAGGGTTGGGTTATTAGCTTAATTTATGCTAATGTAGCCATATATCTTTTTTTGATACATAAGAGTCTTTGGTTATGGGCACTAAACATCAAAATGAGATGAAGATCATAACTAAAGCCTTTGTGATCTGTTCTCATGACAGAGTACACACAGGCAGATGAAAATGCCACAGACTTCTCATGTTTCTAATGGTCTTCTGTTCTGAGATATTTAAAGTGACACAAGCCTGAAAGAAATTAATAACTACAGCAAAGACACTATCTGCATGACAGGAATTGGAAGGCATCATTCACCATGCACTTTATCTGAAACTTACTGATATGTGTGGTCACAGATCACATACTAATCGATTCAGTTATAAGTTACCGAGACATACCAGGGATGGAGTGAAAAAAAATTAACCATCCATTTCATCAGAAACTTTGAGATGTTGAGATATTTGCTCTCTGACATGCCTGTGATTGACTGAAACTGAGTAAATAAGATTAGAAACAACAAACTGGCAGTTACAGAATGAAATACTGAGTCACTTGCAAAGTAATAAATTGTTAGGATATAATACAACTATTGATTAGCTAGAAACTGGCACAAACAATGTCACATCAGCAGTGACATTGCAGATATTGTCAGTAACAATGTACAAAGAGTTATTCCTTATTGAAATTCTGGAGTTAGAATTACAAACTCAACTTCAATTTGCAGAAGTTGATTTTCATAGGGTATAGGAGTGGAGGGTAGTGAGTCCTACCTGAGTCTGTCCAAAGTGGTATCTGGTACATTCAAAATTGTAGATACGACATGAAACACTTTCTTATGTCAATGGATGACACCTACAGGGTAAAACATGTTACACTTAAGAAGGTTTGAGTTACAGTCCAGTAACATACTGACATGGAAAGACTGTGAAATAGAGTTTACAAAAATACATCCCAGAAATAGATGGGCACAGATTGGTGTCGAGAGTGTGGTGCTGGAAAAGCACAGCAGGTCAGGCTGCATCTGAGGACCAGAAGAATCGATGTTTCGAGTCTTTTATCTCGACTTTTTGGGCATAAGCCTCTGATCGCAGCATCTGCAATCCTCACTTTCCCCTAGGGACACAGATTGGAGGAATATTTCTAAGTGTCTGGCAAATCGTGTAATGTTTTACCGCTTACATCAGTGTTTGATGGTTACTGAATAAAACCTGTCTTGAAGTAACACTAATTGACTATTACACAGAGGACAAGAGCCTCAGTGGACAGGTGTTGAGTTAATGTCAAATGTGTAAATGAGGATATGACAGATACAAAGTTAAAGTGACACATATATAGCATGCTAACAGTTGCTGGTTAACACGTATTCGCGTAAGACTGAGAAATTCTATAAATCCCTACATGAGACTGCAAAACGCCTAAATGAAAAGTGCAGCAACGTGGTTCAGTTACACTGCAGGTATTTGCAAAGCACGCAGTATAAATCAAGGTCTCAGAAATATATTCATCCCAAAGTCAAGACGTGACTCAACACGTGACTCAAGAAAAATATTACATCGAAACTTTTTCTTTTCATTTCTCTTCAACTCCGTGCAATTGAGAACGAGTTACATCAACCCCAAGGGTAGAAAACACTCACGGTCAGGTTCCAGTTGATCGTGTAACTTGACAACAAATGTAATCACTATTTCAAATGGATGGAAGTTTTTTTTTCACAAACTGACAAGTTCTGCGTTAATTCCAGCCGATACAGAGGACCAGAAACAGACACGCGGAGCTGCAAATACACCCTTCCACTCCAACATCATCACAACAACGAGCAAAAGGAAACCGAGCCAATACCACAGTCACTTGGTGTGTCACAGACACAAAACAAATCTCCCTCAGTCAGACTGACAGGAACAGGATCACCATCCACTTCGCATTTCGTTGCAGATCCTGACAGATCCACATTGGGTCCCACACAAACCAATCAGAGAGACTGTGATTTTGTTAAATATGTCAGTGTAAACTACCCAATCGGGAATCAAGTTTTACCCAATCCTTCATTTGCATTGATGACGCCGTCAGTCTATAAAGAGGGAACTCCGAGGCTGCTTTCTTTTATTCTGTGACTGACAGTGAGTGGCGCAATGGCTGATGAGAAGAAAGCTCAGCAAACCTCCAAGAAGGGAGCGAAGAAAATCATCAAGAAGGCGCCAGCGAAGGGTGGTAAAAGGAGAAAAAGGACCAGGAAAGAAAGTTATGCCATCTACATCTACAAAGTGATGAAGCAGGTTCACCCCGACACCGGCATCTCCTCCAAGGCCATGAGCATCATGAACTCGTTCGTCAACGATATTTTCGAGCGTATCGCGGGGGAGGCTTCTCGCCTGGCCCATTACAACAAGCGCAGCACCATCAGCTCCCGGGAGATCCAGACCGCCGTGCGGCTGCTGCTGCCCGGGGAGCTGGCCAAGCACGCCGTGTCGGAGGGTACAAAGGCGGTGACCAAGTACACCAGCTCCAAGTGAAGGACCGCACTGCACTGAAACACACACATCCACAACCCAAAGGCTCTTTTAAGAGCCACCTACAACTTCCGCGAGACGGCTGAACCATTTTTTTTAAAGAACTGTTTGTTTTAGTTTGCATATGATTCTTGATAAGGTATTTTAACTTTTCGTACTGCATTCGCTTTTATAATTGCTTTCCAATTTTGAGAGACAGGAATGAGGGGGTGTGGAGATGTAAATACATCATAAACAGCCCCTTCCCCTGTCAGTAGAAAGACAGCAGATTAAGCACCGGTGAGTCATTTTTATAAGTGAGTGCAAATTGACGATGGGGGTCGGGACGACTTCATAAACTCTGGAGAAAGAGCAGATGAAACAATATGGAGTCATTTTTCACCTTAATTGTTCACGGTGCGGAAGACCTTGGTGGAATGATAACACTTCGCATAACCCTGGTAAACCAAACGGAAGTGCCCACAGCTTACAGTCCCACGAATTGATGTATTTTACCCTTTTGTTTTCTAAAACATTGACAATGCGCGGATTCAATCCGGTTTTTTTCAGAAGACAGAAGGCAAAGCACTTCCTGCTGTCGGTGCGAGGCTTTCAAAGTGAACCGAGAGAACAACAAAACAGCTGCCGGACTGAAATGTGAAATCTGGAGATTTTTGCTGAATCTGACAGAGACCGATAAAAGAGGACAACTTTAAAACATCGTCTAAACATTGATACTGAGCCGGAAGAATGCTGTGTGCTGCTTTATCAGCAGACCGGGGTGTTATTGAAATGTGTAGTGAAAAGACAGGTTGCAGACTGCAATGTTTGGCCCGTTTTGTTTCAGCCTCTTTTCAAGGTTTAAAAAAACAACCCACTCTCAAGATCAGAAATGGACAGATACAGTTGGGCAAATTTGCGAGAGTAAATTTGCGTGGGCGGCACGGTGGCACAGTGGTTAGCACTAGACCCGTGTTCAATTCCCGCCTCAGGCGACTGACTGTGTGGAGTTTGCATGTTCTCCCCGTGTCTGCGTGGGTTTCCTCCGGATGCTCCGGTTTCCTCCCACAGTCCAAAGATGTGCAGGTCAGGTGAATTGGCCATGCTAAATTGCCCGTAGTGTAAGGTAAGGGGTAGATGTAGGGGTATGGGTGGGTTACGCTTCGGCGGGGCAGTGTGACTTGTTGGGCCGAAGGGCCTGTTTCCACACTGTAAGTAATCTAATCTAATCTAATCAAGACCGTGTGAAGTACATAGTTGTAAACTAAAAGTAAATTAACATGAGTATTAATGTTTTTAAAACTTACTCCGTTTTTTGTACTTCATTATTCAATATAGAACACACACCTTTGTTTGTAAATTGGCGGGCTTTTCAAATTGGAAAGAAGGCGGTTGATGGTTTGGCGCCGGTACTTTCCACCCTCCTCCCCGGATTGGGGAATGAGGCAGATATCTGATTGGTCCCATTATTCAGCCCCTCCTAATGTTTCAATTCCCAATCAGAAATGTCCGCTCCACCATCCCTCCCGAAGGTATAAGAGGCCGCAATGTGGGCGGAGTGTAGTATTCTCTCTGAAAGTGCTGGTGAGATTGTGATCATGTCTGGAAGAGGAAAGGGCGGTGGGAAAGGTCGCGCCAAGGCGAAGTCTCGGTCGTCCCGTGCTGGCCTGCAGTTCCCGGTGGGCCGTGTTCACAGGCTCCTGAGAAAGGGTAACTATGCTGAGCGTGTGGGTGCCGGAGCGCCGGTCTATCTGGCTGCGGTGCTGGAGTATCTGACGGCTGAAATCCTGGAGCTGGCCGGCAACGCGGCCCGGGACAACAAGAAGACCCGCATCATCCCCAGGCACCTACAGCTGGCCGTGCGCAACGACGAGGAGCTCAACAAGCTGCTGGGAGGGGTGACCATCGCTCAGGGCGGGGTGCTGCCTAATATCCAGGCCGTGCTGCTGCCCAAGAAAACTTCCGCTGCTGGATCTACTAAAAAGTAGAGTATTCTTGAATCTGACAAGCCAAAGGCTCTTTTAAGAGCCACTCACAGCATCTGTGAAAGGGGCTAAACTCGCTGTCAGATTGATTAGTTTTGTCTTAATAGGGAGAGCCCTCGCCTTTGTACCGCACATCAATGAATTCCATGCTCCATTTATTTGGATGTCCTGAGTTTAGAATGGTGGCACGAACATCCCCGATCGGGTTTGACCTCACATTACATTCATATTGCCTTTCAGTGCAGTAGGAAGAATAGTGCAGTAACAAGTCAGTACTGCACTATTAGTATCTAGTAAGGAATGGTCCCTCACCCTCTGCGCTTAATTCTCTGCTCGCTTCATATTCGGTCTTTTATCCCCTGCCTCTGGAGAGAGAAAGCGAGCAGATTGAACACCAGTGAGACATTTTTCAGCTGTAAAGGCGGGAATGGGATAAAATGAGATTGTCTGAACTTTAATTTCGTAATCGAAAAAGCAATCAACGTGTACGTGCTCATGCATTCTCCTCTGTGAAATGTTCTGCTCTTTTATACGTGAAGGCGGGCATTTTCAAATTTGAAAATAAGCCGTTGATCTCTTGGAGCCACTTTTTCTCTTTCTCTCCTGCCTCCATCTCACCACAAACCATGTTAACGCAGAGCGAGTCAATGAAGAGATGGGGATTTGCCAGAAATATCTAACCCAATACTAAGATTTGGTGTTTAAAATCACATTTCTTATTACTATATTTTCATACATTCCGCAATCCCTGAATGAAGATTCATTAGTTGCAAATTCAGTGCCAGTAGAAATGCTAACTTCTGATAAATACGAATGTCCCCTATCGCTTCCTGCTCTGGTTGAGCAACCGAACTCGTATCCCCCATGAATCAATCGAAATCCCGCCGATTGAAACACCTTAAAAGTTAATAAAGTGTACACGGATAAAATTACAGAACCACACTTTATCAGTACATTCCTATTTCATCCCGAATTACTTGCCCGAAGACAATTTGTAATCGCTGTCTGAACGGGCAGATGGAATGAACGAGCAAGATAACATGTCCCCAGCCTCCCAGAAACAAAACTGAGCCGAAGATCATGCCTCGGAAATATGAATACTGCAATGGGTTCCAAAATAAGTTTTTACAAATTACTATTCATGGCCTGGACAGCCAAGTACGCATTGATGTTATTACTGAGCTAGATAGGTATTCACCAGAAAGAGGAACGAAGGTTACGCGGAGCAGACATAAACGTAAGTTTGAGTAATATCAGCCATGATCGAATGGCAGAACAAACTGGATGGGCAGAATGGCCGTATGCTGCTGCTATGTCTTACAATTACAAATGACGACGCGATTCTTTACATGGACGGACCGGGTTGCAGAACAGTAGAGTCTCGATTGGCCGAATAGCTTCTTATCTATACTGTAGGAATACTTGGTACGGTAAAATCATTATCCACGGTAAACAGCAACAAAGTGAACCGACCACTGTGAATGTTCGCTGCCGTACCGCAAAACACGGTATTAGTACATTTTTGGAATCGAAATAATTTGAAAATCCTGATATATATGAAATAACTGGCAACATCAGTGCTCTCCCTATGCACTGCCTTCCCCGTCCTCAGAGGTAAAAACAATGACTGCAGATGCTGGAAAGCAAATACTGGATTAGTGGTGCTGGAAGAGCACAGCAGTTCAGGCAGCATCCAACGAGCGTTGGATGCTGCCTGAACTGCTGTGCTCTTCCAGCACCACTAATCCAGTATTCCCCGTCCTCAGGTCTCCGCTCTCTATCAGGGGGCTTGTGGGGCTCTGAAAAGAGCCTTTGGGTTCGCTGGAAAAGGGTCGCTTTATGATCAGCCGCCGAATCCATAGAGAGTGCGGCCCTGGCGTTTCAGAGCGTACTTCTGGATTAGAGTGATGCTGGAAAAGCTCATTCCAGCCCCAACTGTATCTGGGAATGAAACTTTTCTCCCCAAAGCTGACTTGTTCCTGAGCAGAGAAGCGCATGCGTGAGCCCTCCCCCAGCGCTGCCATTAAGGAGCATTTACTCAGTGAGTACAAGAGGTTTGTTTGAAACAGACCGCAATGGAGAGATCAGCGCCCAGGGAAGGGAGGCAACAGCAGGCTCCTTCCAGCAGCACATCGGGATGGGAGTCTGGGACACAGAGGGGGCTCCGAGACCGGGATTGATTCGGGGTGAGTTCAGGGAGAACCGGGGGCTGTTTGTAAGAGGCCGAGCGGAGCAGGAACTGGTCCCGGAACTTGGAGTGAGCGGGCTGGGGGGAAGAGAGAGGCCTTTCTCGGGCTGTGTGTGGGCCTACTGAGGGAGGCAGAGCGGGAAGAAGCTGCTGTGGGATATTCTTGTGATTTGCAATCCTCTGAACCCTGTTTTAATTTAATTCTGTTTCCCGCTGTTCCTTGAGGTTGTGTGGACCAACTGTGATACTCTAGTAAAAAGGACATACACTGGGGTCTTGGTAAAAACATTAGAAATAGCGCTGTGTTTCCTCTTTCCGACAGGTAGTTGGATATTGAACTGTGTAAGCATCCTGGTGATTAAGTACTCCCATTCATGGTGCTGGGCAGTTGTTGCTCAGTTTCTGGATCCCACTCAATTCGTATCAAGTTAAAAATCGCACAACACCAGGTTATAGTCCAACAGTTTTATTTGGAAGCACCTCATGTTGTGTGATTTTAACATTGTACACCCCAGTCCAACACCAGCATCTCTAAATCAATTGGTATTGAATCACATGAAAAACAAACACAATCCCCAGACAAGGAGCAGCTCAGGGGAATAATCGAATCAGATCTGTGGTTCTGACTAAGTTTAAAGAAAAAAAACAACACACATCCTAATGAAGGTGCAATGAATGTGACAATGATCAGTTCAATCTTGCCAGACTAGCCTCATGTTGATTTACAGGTGGTGTCCCTGTGTCTTCCTCCAGAAAAACACCTGAGGGACTAAGACACTGTAATACTTCCTCAGTTCAAAGCAAAGAGTGACCAGCTGCCTCTAACAAACAGAAGGTATGTAGCCCATTGACGTTGACACACCACTGTTGAAGATAGATAAACTGAGTCCTCATCCAAAATAGACATTCAGGAACAGCATTAAAATCTGCAATTATTAAGAGAATTTTCAAAGTTACAATGAAGATTAGGCCACATTGTTGCATCATTTCAACAACTATCTGTGAAGGAGGGGTTAAGTACAGAGATGGAGGGAAACTGTTCACCGACCGGGCAAAAGTTACCGAAGAGTCGTCGAGTCATAGAGACATATAACATGGAAACAGATCCTTCGGTCCAACTTGTCCATGCCAACGAGATATCCTAACCTAATCTTATCCCATTTGGCATCTATCTCTAAACCCTTCCTATTCATATTGTTAAAGTACAGATTTGAGATAGCCCAGGGAATCCCTTACGGACTCAGACCTATGATCCTCACTTGGTTCGTCCTGGAGCTCATATTCTTTGGTAGTCTGAAATAAAAACCTCTTACAAACAGTTTAGTTTAATTTTAGCTTTCCCCTTTATTTACCAATAGTATCACTGTTACAACGTGCCAGCTCCATAGCTCAGGGGTTAGAGCACTGGTCTTGTAAACCAGAGGTCGCGAGTTCAAATCTTGGGCGGCACAGTGGCTAGCACTGCTGCCTTACAGCGCTGGAGACCTGGGTTCAATTCCCGCCTCAGATGACTGACTGTGTGGAGATTGCACATTCTCCCCGTGTTTGCGTGGGTTTCCTCCCACAGTCCAAAGATGTGCAGGTCAGGTGAATTGGCCATACTGAATTGCCCTAGTGTTAGGTAAGGGGTAAATGTAGGGGTATGGGTGGGTTGTGCTTCGGCGGGTCGGTGTGGACTTGTTGGGCCGAAGGGCCTGTTTCCACACTGTAATGTAAAATCTAATCTAAATGCAACATTAACACCTATAAGCCAAGCTAGCTGAGGTTCTAAAACCTTAGAAAAGTAGGATACCAGCTCTTCCTTTAAGAGCCCTCGCAGGTGACTCCACTCTTCTGTCTGAAACAGGCTTCCTTTTTCCAAATGTTTACAAAAATCACTGCATGTTCTTAATTAGACAGACAGTAGAAAGGCAACAATTCGTAAGGAAGAGGAGTTAATTAACAGGTCTGTATGCACTTTACTGATCACTCCTGTCGGCCCTCAACCATCCATCAGGTGGGAAAATCAGATCCAGCCAAGTCAGTGCCTGTTGGTGAGGTAAATCCCGATCATAAAGAGGTACCGGTCTAAACTAAGTGGAAAAGGTCATAAGGTAACCTTGCATAGCTCACATGTCAGATATCATTGTTTTACAAAATGGCATCTTAGCGAGGAGGGCAAACTGACGATAAAATGGCTTTCTGACGGATTGTGTCAGAATCTCTTCAATGATCGGTTTAGAATAATTTTTAAGCTAGGAGCAGACTCCTGCTTTTTATCTTAAATACAAAATTATTCTACCTGAGGCTGAAAGATGACATTTTAAATGATTCATTAGTCTCAAATTAAACATGCTTTCTTTTCACGGTTGTGTTTCAAATTCAAAGACGACAGAAGATCTGATGAGTTAGAATTGACAGTGGGGCAGTCCTGGCATGTAAGAACACCAAGTAAGTTAAAACTTCATCAATATTACATTTTAGAGTTTGCATTTCATAATTGGCAATGGCTACTCGAAATCATTATAAATTTCCAAAATGCAAATAAATTCAAAACATTCATCTCTCTCTCCCTCTACACACACACACACACGTAATAAGAGTCCATTATAATTGATAGGACCTGACCGTGTATTAAAAAGCTTTTGACATGCTTCTGAGATGATACAAAGTTTCTGATATCGCAATGAAACACTGTCGTTTATTTCATAAGTTAACAACTGTGCATGTTATTACTGTATCCTTTTTACACAGATTCATCGATGTTAAGGCAAATATTCTTAATTGCTTTAAAGCATCCTGTTATCACTTGGTGAGAACAGATTTTTTTTTTATCTTCTGCACATCCAAGGTTCCCCCTTTTGTGGTCTGATAGATCCATGCCTGCCCTGTTTATTTTCTTGTGTTCTATAATTCAACATTACATTTACTCTAAGTATTAAAGGACAAGTTTTAAGGCTTTCTCATTATACTCACTCAGATGCTTTTTAAATGTTGTAATTTTCCCAGGTTCCACCACTTCTCCATGCGCCTTTTGATTTTATAAACTTCTATAAGGTCACTCTCCAGGGAAAACAGTTCCAGCCTGTTCAGCCTCTGCACACAGCTCAAATTCTCCAACCGGGATGAAGCATATTTACATGGAGTTTATCTGTGACTGATAAGGACAGAATTAATCCTTTACAGAATACTTGTCACATATAGAGATGACACTTAAATAATGTGAATTTCAAACAGACAATCTATGCAGGTATCTCATGTGCTACTCGCAACACGTTCTTTCTATAACCCACTGGCAATACAACTTGATAAATGTCTGCCCATTTCTCATCTGCCTGAATGGGATGTTCTCCATTTCCTCATTAAGACATCATTTTTAAGATAATGACAATCAGGGATACATTTGAATTCATTTTGTGTTTGCCTTTTGATACAATTGCTTCAAATTTTCAACTTTCTGCTGTAACTCGGTTAATTTACCTGAGCTAAAGTGTCCGCTTTGTCATCTGTTTCTGGTTTGTCTCAACTATCTGATCAAACAGGTTCTCTGCTAATTTCCCTTCAACTTTCTTATCTGTACCCTTTGATTTTTCCTGCTTCAACTGGTGACTTTGTGACCTCGTTACCACACAGTCAGGCAACATCCCAGGATGTGTGTCCTGCGGTAGTCCAGTTGCCTGAATTTCCATTTGGCTTTTCAACCACAGTCGGCACTCCCACCAGTGAGGAGAAAGTGAGGACTGCAGATGCTGGAGATCAGAGCTGAAATTGTGTTGCTGGAAAAGTGCAGCAGGTCAGGCAGCATCCAAGGAACAGGAGAATCTCCTGTTCCTTGGATGCTGCCTGACGTGCTGCGCTTTTCCAGCAACACATTTTCAACTCCCAGCAGTGAATCAGCAACATCATTAGCAAGGACAAATTGTATTCCCAGAGCTAAAAGTTTGTTCAGTACTCCTACTATGACTTCTCCCCTCTTCACTCGACACTCCAACCTCTCTTCTTACAACTGAGCATTTCTTATGTCAATGTGAATTTCCGTTACTCATACCTTTTCTGGCAATAGTCCTTCAGAGGGACATATATCCTCATCTTTTAGCATCACAGATTGAGAGGATCCTTGTATCTCTGAATATTGTTACCTCTTTACCTGCTGCTTCTGGCCTATGCCAGTAAACTTTACCTTCACAGTGTATGGATTAAGAAGATCTGGCACTTCCTCGATAAACAACCTCCGACCAGCTTGTACATTCTGGTGCAGCTTTCTCATCTCCGCAGTGCTCTCTGTTAACACTCCAACAAAATTCACTGGCTTAACCTGACTTCTGGCTTCTTGGTGCTTTTCCTCACCCATCAACACTGATTTCATGTGGCTTACTTTATTGAAAACACCAGAGATGTTTCACTTGTCTTTCCCCTTCAAGGTTTTCCTTTTTACCCTGTAGTAAATCATCCTTATGATCTTTATAGAGATCTACTTTTCCCTTTCCATGTGAGAATTTCTCTTATCCACAATTATTATCTGTCATGAATTTAAATTGATTTTGGCAGCCCAAATTTGATTTATTGATCAACTCAATCATCAGCCATTTCTGATGCCAGTCTTGCTGGTTTAACTCTCTGCTCTTACACATGAGTTCTCATTACTTCAGGAAGTGAATTTTTGAACTCCTGTCTAAGTGCCAATTTCCAAAGTTCAAACTCCCTCTTTCTTCTTATCCTCTCTTTCCTTTTCTCTCTCTTCTCCCTCTCTTCTGCTTTTAATCGTAATTCAAACTATTTTGTTTCCGTTGCCCTTTCCTTGACTTTTGCCTCTAACACGAGTGGTTTCATTTTCAATTGAATGTTAGCCATCCCTAAAGATTCTGATGGCGTTTCCAGCAAATTTAAGCGTTGAGCTATTACTCTCATTATCCCCCTTTTCCTCATGGATGGAGGCAGGTTGAGCTCCAGCTTGTCTGCTAATTCCGGCAGCTTGGCCTTAATCACTTCTTGCAAAAATCTGAAGTTCACCCCCAGAAGTCACTACTTCTACCTCAAAGAGCCATTGCTATCCCAAGCGCAGTTTCCTGATGAAGGGCTGATGCCCAAAACATTGATTCTCCTCCTCCTCAGATGCTGCCTGAGCTGCACTGCTTTTCCAGCACCACACTCTAATCTCTGATCTCCAGCATCTGCAGTCCTCACTTTTTCCAAGTACTGTTTAAACCAATTAAATTCAACACCCAGAACAAAAGACGCTAAGACTTACCACTTGCTGCCTTTGAGTCCAACAAACCAAATCCCAAATCAGAACTACAGAATAAATTCTGCAAACAGCCCCAATCTGTTATGGAAAAGGCCTGACCACCCCCAAACATTTAAAGAAAATAACCTGGACCCTAACTTTGCTAATTTTTTTAAGCAGGTGTAACAAACATATTCCAGGAGGGATGCAGTTGGTCAAACCATGTAGTTTTAAACCAAACAGTTTAATTTACAAACTTACTCAATGATACACAAACAAAAGAGAACAGAATACTAAACAACTTAAAAAATCCAAAAAAGCAACTGATTAGACCAACTTATTGATGGTGTTCCCAACATTTACAGCAATCCTCATAAATACCCATTGGCACAAGAGGTAAAATCAAACACAGGGTCTTACAGGAGAGAGAGTACCATTATGGACCGGCTTGTTTGGGCTCAGCAGCTTTTTCAACTGCCTGACTGCTTTCAGTCAATAGCCAGACAGCCAAAAACCAAATCAAACCAGAGAAAAGCTGAGCTGGGAAGACTGGGCCACTGCCTTTTCACTGTACAAGTGTTCTTTTTAAAAATGGGGAAGCCTTTTGCCTGAGACATTACCTGTTAGCTATAATCCAAATGGCCCTAAAACACATCAACGCAGACTTTTCAGAGCCTGTGTCTTTTACAGGCTGGTTAAAGGAGCAACAGCATCACAGCAGACTGCTCCAAGAAGTAATAGCCTGAGGGATACAAGGTAATGTGTTGAATTGGATCCAAAGTTGGTTCCGTAATAGGAAAGAAAGGATAATGGTCAATGGTGGCCCTTGTGAATGGAAAGCTGTTACAAGCGGTGCTCTGTATGACTCGGTGTTGGGACCTCTGCTGTTTGTTTCATACATTAATGATTTGGAGTTGCGTATGTTGGGCAAATTTGTGAAATTTGCAGACGACACAAACATTGGCCATGTAGTGGTTAGTGTGGACGATAGCTGTAAGCTCCTAACCTATACAGATGGTTGGTGGAGTGGGCAGGAAAGTGGTAGATGGGGTTTAGCTCTGATAAGTATGAGGGAATGCATTTTCGGAAGTCAGACACTAAATGGGAATAGACAATAAATGGGAATATACTTAGAGGACAGGTGAAGTGAGAGATCTTAGTATGTAAATGCACAGGTCCCTAAAGATAAAGGGGCTGTTAAGAAGGCACATGTAATGCTGTCCCTTGTTGGCAGAGGGGTAAATACGAAAATAGGGAAATAATAATGAAACTATATGAGGCACTGGTGGCTACAACAAGAGTACTGTCATTGCTCTGGGGTTAGTGTAGAGGAGATTTACTAGAATGTTGCCAGGGCTGGTGAATTGCAGCTATCAGGAGAGGTTGGGGTTGTATTCTTTTTCTGTTGTTATCTATATTCAAATTTCTTCAGAAGCAATAGAGTGTAGCCAGGTTGGGAGGAATCTATGATTATGTTGGCTGCTTTCCTGAGGCAGTGGGAAATGTAGGTGGAGTCAGTGGATGGAAAGTTGGCTTGTGTGATAGACTTACAAGAACCAGGTACCAGGGACGATCAACTCCAATGATGAGGATACTGAAAGATGTCCTGGACTCTGCTCCCTTGGAGAAGCAGAGAGGGTTGTGTTCAAAATCGCGAGCAGGGGTTGGACAGAGTCAATAGGAAGAAGCTGTTCATGTTGACAAAAGGAACAAAACTGAGAGTGAGTGGGTAGGGGACTCAGATTTATAGAAACAAAGCAATTTGGGGACGAAACATGAAGAATAAACCTTTTCACCCAGCGAGTAGTTTGGGTGTAGAGTGCACTGCCTGGAAATGTGTTGGAGGTAGGTTCAATGGGGAAGGGGAGTTGGACAGAAATGGGCTGCACAAGAGTCTGGGAAGAAAGGCACAAGGGGCTGCATTGATGTCAAGCTGTGAAGAAAGAAGTTGGTTTCAGTCAGTCCCAACATACCCACACTATCTGACCGATACATTCAATTCCAGATATCCCTGGGGAGTACAGGTATGCTTGACAAAGCCTTTGTGTTAGGTGGAGATGTGTTGGACTATGTTATCTCACTGAAAGAATGCATCACAGATTAAGGGAATCATGAAGTTCGGCGAGGAATCTCATATCACTTTGAATAGCACTGCAGACCAATGACCAGATTCTGCGTCTATGTGCAGTAAAACAACAACGGACTGGACCCACCATTTCCTGCTCCCATCCATAGTTGTTTCCGAGGAAAGTTCGATGTCAACCACATTGTTGAGGGTCTGGAGTCACATGTAGGGCCAGACGAGGTAGGGAAGGAGATTTTTCTCTCTGAAGGACACCAGTGAACCAGATGGGTTTTTGTTCTGATTTATGATATCACAGTTTCACGCTCACTGTTAGTAAGACAAAGTTAAAAAAGCTTTGGGGGACACTAGCTACTTGATGAAGGAGCAGCACTCTGAAAGATGTTACTTTCAAATAAACCTGTTGGATTATATTATGAGACTTTTAACTTTGTCCATCCCAGTCCAATACTGGCACTTCCACATCATGTTGGTAAGGGAATTGCTTGGTTTGCGGGTGATGCAAAAATAGATGGGATTGCAAATGGTGAGTATGCCATGAAAATGGAGTTAAGTGAATGGGCAAAAAAAAAGTTGAATATAACATGCAGAAATATAAGGTGATGCAGGAAGAACAGAGGAGTTGAAGATTATTTAAATAGAGAAAGACTACAGAAAGCTATGAGTCTGAGGGATTTGACCGTCCTCATCCGTGAATTACAAAAAGCTGGTGTTTAAATTCAGCAGGTGAGACCCGATCATAAGATTAAGGAGCAGAATTAGGCCCATCAGGTCTCCTCTGCCATTCGATCATGGATAATATCTTTCTCAATCCAATCTTCCTGCCTTCTACCCATAACCGTTGATGCCCTTATTAATCAGAATCTATCCATCTCTGTCTTAAACTTGATCTCCACAGTCCTCTGTCGCAGTGGGTTTCATAGACTGACCACCTTCTGGCTAAAGAAATTCCTCCTCATTTCTGTTCTAAAGGGTCGTCCGTTCAATTCAGACTGTGCCGTTAGGTCCTTGTCTCTCCTACTCGTGGAAACATCTCCATGTGCACGCTATCCAGGCCTCTCAGTATTCTGTAAGTTAATTGATCACCCCACATCCTTCTAAACTTCATCAAGTACAGACCCAGAATCCTCAACTGCATGTAATTTGACAAGTCCTTCATCTCTGGGATCATTCTTGTAAACTTCCTCTGATCCTCCTATAAGGCCAGTACATTCCTTCGATACAGGGCCTAAAACTGCTCATAATATTTCAACCGTGGTCTGACCAGATCCTTATACAGCAGCAGCAGTAGATCCTTGCTCTTGTATTCTAGCCCTCTTGAAATGAATTTTAGCATTGCATTTGACTTCGTAACTGCCAACTGAAACTGCCTATTAACCTGCAAAGAATCTTGAACAAGTACTCCCAAGCCACTTTATGCTTCAGACTTCCCTAGTCTTTCCCGAAAATCGACTGCCTCTTCTCACCAATGTGTGTAGGGAAGGCAAATGGAATGCGGCCTTTATTTCGAAGAGAGGGCAGTATAAAAGTGGGGGTGCTTCTACTAAAACTGTCCAAGTCATTAGTCAGACCATACCTGGGATAAAGGTTTGGAGATCCATATCTGAGGAATGATAAGCTGGGTATTGGAGGCAGTTCAGAGAAGGTATGATCCCAGCTACAGAGGGACTGTCTAATGAGGAACTAGTTTGGACCTGTCCAATGAAGGAGTAGGTTAGGATTGTCCTGATTAGAGTTTAGAAGAAAAGGCAACCTTATTGAAGATTCTTCAAGGGACTTGACAGGAGAGATTCAGAGAGATGTTGTGTCCCCTTGTCAGGGTGAGTCTGGGATCAGAAGAGCATTGTCTCAGAACAAAGGGGGGCACCCATTGAAAATGGAGGTGAGGAGGAATTTCTTCATGCCAAGGAGAACGAATCTATGGAATTCTTTATATCAGAGGACAGTTGAGGCTGGATCATGAAATATATTAAAGGCTGAGATTCTTAACCTGAAAGGAACATTGAGGACTATGGGGAGAAAATAAGATTTGAAGATAATTAGATCAGCCACAATCTTGTTGAACGGTGGAACAGACTTGATGGGCTGAATGACCTGGTTCTGTTCCGATAGTCGTATGGAGCCCATTCCTAGAATATATAATCTTGTGTTTCCTTTCTGACAGAGAAATGCAAAGCTATTTTGAGGCATAATACCTTCTTCTTTCCTCTTTGCTTGAACAACAGAATACACAATATCGCCAGAAGTGGAGTCACTGACATTTGAATCAAAGAACACAATTTTTAAGTTTGAAAAATAACTCGTGCAGGATTCTGGAGATCGGAGACCAATACAGAGCAGTGGAGAAACTCAGCAGGTCTGGCAGCATCTGTGAGGAGAGAGAGAACCAGTATTAATTTTTCAGATCCAGTGTGAAACTCCATCAGAACTAAGGAGGGAGAGGTGGAAAGGTATTGGAATCAATGCTCTGACCGATGAAAGCAAACATGCCAAACACCTTGGTAACCCTGTCTGCTTGTGATGTTACTTTCATAAAACTATGTAACTAAACCCCTAGGTCTCTCTGCTGATTTAAGACTACCCAAGCCCCTACTATTGAGTCTACAAGTCTTGCCCTTCTTTGTTTTACCAAAATGCTTGATTTTGCATTTTCTTTCCACTCCTCAATCCATTGACCAAATTGATTGAGGTTTCTTAGTAATCTTGCATAATCTTCCTCACTGCTGACTGGACTACCAATTTTGTTGCTATCTGCAAATGTACAGACCATGCTTCCCAAATCGTTTTCATATATATGACAAACAACAGCAGACCAAGCACCGATCCCTACTTTTATCAGCAGCTGTACAAGGAAACGTTTCCTTTGTCTCTCATGTGCTCTGGCACAAACTGACCTCTGCTGGGTTGGGAATTGGAGATGTCCTGAACTCGTTCTTTCTGATGGAGTTTGCAAACAGCAAACAGAAGCAGGAAAGTGATGAGGAGAACAGCAGCAACAGCAGAATCTCCAACCAGCAAGGCAAAAATCACAGGGGGATCTGGAACACAGACAAAGTCACTAAATTTAACATGCTCGGTGACAAAGTAGGGAACCGATTCTATTCAAATAGCAGAGCATGCTGGGAGGGCCAGATGCATAAGGGTTAGTGTACATAGAACCTCAACTGATTTTAGTCATGATAGTATAACAGTACCTGAAAGAACTTTTCACGAGGACTCGTCTACTGAGGTCCTGTGAGCTGACTTTAGAAACAGGAGACAAGAGGTCATACTGATTTGAGATTTTTTAATAGGCCTCTGCAGAGTTCCAGGGAGGTGGAAGAGAGGATTACCAAAATTATTCTGGAGAGGAGTGAAAGGAACAAAGTGGTCATTATGGGGGACTTTAACTTCCCCAATGTTGACTGGAAATGCTATAACTTTAGTATGTCGGATGGATCAGTTTTTATCCAATAGTGTACAGAAGGGTTTCCTGTCACAGTATGTCGAAGGGCCGACAAGAGGGTAGGCCACACTGGATCTGGGGTTTGGTAATGAGCCAGGCCAGGTGTTTGGTTTAGTTGTAGGTGAACATTTAGGAGAGAGTGACCATAATTCAGTTACGTTTAGTTTAGCGATGGAAAGGGATAGGTACATGCCACAGGTTCAGAGTTATTGATGGGGTATAGGCAATTATAATGCGAGTAGGCAAGAATTAGGATGCATAGAATGGGGTAGCAAAATGCAGGGGATGCAGACAATGGAAATGTGGAGCTGGCTTAAGGAACGGATATTGCGTGTCTTTGATAGGTATGTCCCTGTCAGGCAGGGAAGAAGTGATAAGGTAAGGGAACTGTGGTTTACTACAGAAATTGCATTTCTTGTTAAGCAGAAGAAGGAGGCTGATGTGTTGATGAGGTA
This sequence comes from Chiloscyllium punctatum, assembly GCF_047496795.1. Lineage (NCBI taxonomy): Eukaryota > Metazoa > Chordata > Chondrichthyes > Orectolobiformes > Hemiscylliidae > Chiloscyllium > Chiloscyllium punctatum. Next base: position 16,429,324 of record NC_092790.1, read on the forward strand.
AGATAGTTCAGGTGAGGTGATGGGGAGTTACAGATCCACTAGGAAGGATTTAAAGAGAGAGTTAAGAAGAGCAAAGAAAGGACATGAGCAGTCTTTAGCAAAAAGAATAAAGGAGAACCCTAAAGCTTTCTACAGGTACATGAGGAATAAAAGGATGACTAGCGTAGGAATAAGGCCAGTCAAAGGCAGAAGTGGGAAGTTGAGTGTGAAACCCTGTGGAGATCAGAGAGGTGCTAAACGAACATTTTTCATCGGTGTTCACTCAGAAAAAGGAGAATATTGTAGAGGACAAGAATGAGGTACGAGATATTAGATTAGAAAGGATCGAGGTTAGTTACAAACAGGTGTTAGCAATTCTAGAAGGAGTGAAAGTAGATAAGTCCCCTGGCATAGATGGGATTTATCGAATGATTCTCTGGGAAACTAGGGAGGAGATAGCAGAACCTTTGGCTTTGATATTTGAGTCATCATTGTCTACAGGTTTAGCACCAGACAACTGGATGATTGCAAAGGTTGTGCCCTTGTTCAAGAAGGGCAGTAGAGGTGACCCAGGTAATTATAGACCAATGAGCCTTGCATCTGTTGTCAGAAAGGTTTTGGATAGGATTATAAGAGATAGGATTTATAATCATCTAGCAAGCAACAATTTGATTTCAGATAGTCAACATGGTTTCGTCAAGGGCAGGTTGTGTCTCACAAACCTCATTGATTTTTTTTGAGAAGGTGACCAAGCATGTAGATGAGGGTGGGGCAGTTGATGTGATATTCATGGACTTCAGTAAAACCTTTGATAAGGTTCCACATGGTAGGCTGTTGGAGAAAGTGCAGAGGCACAGGATTGAGGGCAGTTTAGCAGTTTGGATTAGAAACTGGCTTTCTGAAAGAAGGCAGCGAGTGGTAGTTGATGGAAAATATTCAGCCTGGAGTCCGATTACTAGTGGTGTGCCACAAGGATCTGTTTTGGGACCACTGCCATTTGTGAATTTTTATAAATGACTTAGACGCAGGCATAGGTGGATGGATTAGTAAATTTGCAGATGGCACTAAAGTCGGTAGAGTAGTGGACAGTTGGAAGAATGTTACAGATTGCAGGTGCACTTGGATAAACTGTAGAATTGGGCTGAGAGGTGGCAAATGGATTTCAGTGCAACTAAATGTGAGGTGATTTACTTTGGGAAGAATAACAGGAAGGCACAGTACTGGGTCAATAGAAATATTCGCAGTAGTGTGGATGTACAGAGGGATCTTGGAGTCCATGTACATAGATCCCTGAAAGTTGCCACCCAGGTTGATAGTGCTGTTAAGAAGACATACAGCATTTTAGACTTCATTGGTAGAGGGATTGAGTTCCAGAGCCGCAATATCATGCTGCAACCATACAAAATGCTAATGCGACCACATTTGGAATATTGTGTACAGTTCTGGTCGCCATATTTCAGGAAGGATATGGAAGCATTGGGAAAGGAGCCGAGGAGATTTACCAGGATGCTGCCTGGTCTGGAGGAAAGGTCTTATGAGGAACAGCTGAGAGGCTTGGGTCTGTTCTTGTTGGCAAGAAGAAAGCTAAGAGGGGCATTGATAGAGACACACCAAATGATCAGAGGATAGATAAGGTAGACAGTGAAATTCTTTTTACGAGGATGATGATGCCAGCTTGTACGAGGGGGCATAACTATAAATTTAAGGGTGATAAATTTAAGACAGATGTCAGAGGCAGGTTCTTTACTCAGTGGTAAGGGTGTGGAATGCCCTACCTGCTGATGTAGTCAACTCAGCCAATGTAACTAAGCCACATTAGGGAGATTTCAACAATCCTTGGATAAGCACATGTATGATGATGGAATAGTGTAGGGGGATGAGCTGAGAATAGTTCACAGGTCAACCCAACACTGAGAGCTGAAGGGCCTGTTCTGCGCTATATTGTTCTATGTTCTATATCCGACCCAATTTAGGATGTGGCCCAGTGTGACATCTAACCTAGTTTAGGATGAGGCCCAACTAAGGATGAAGTCCAGTTGAGGTGAGGCCAAATTTACAAAGCGGCCCACTTTACATTTGGGCTAAGTTTACAATCTGAACAAAGTGTGTGGGAGGTTCCCCTTACAGTGAAGCCCAGTTTAGGGTGTTGCCTAGTTTGGGATGTGGCCCAGTTTAGGGTGAGGCTCACTTAGGGATGTGACTGAGTTTAGGGTGAGGCCCAGTTTGGAATGTGGCCCAGTTTAGGGTGCGGCTCTCGAAGGGATTTGGCTGAGTTTAGGGTGAGGCCCAGTTTGGAATTTGGCCCAGTTTAGCGTGAGGCTGAGTTTGGAATTTGGCCCAGTTTAGCGTGAGGCCCACTTTGGGATGTGATCTAGTTTAGTTTGAGGCCCAGTCTCAGATGTGACTCAGTTTAGGTTGACACCCACCTTTGAATGTGGCCCAGTTTAGAGTGAATCTAAATATGGGATGTGTCCAAACTATAATTAATGCAATTTGTGATGTGGCCCAGTGTAGGGTGAGGCCTAGTTGAGGATGTGGCACAGTTTAGGGTGCTGTCCAGTTGGGGCTGTGGCCCAGTTTAGATTGAGGCCCAATTTTAGATGTGTTACAGTTTAGGATGAGCCCCGGTTTGGGATGTGGCCCAGTTTAGAATGAGACCCACTTTGGGATGTGGCCAATTGTAAGTGTGTGGCCCAATTTGGGATGTGGCCCAGTTTAGGTTGAAGCACAGTTTGTGATGTGCCTCTGTTTAGGGTGAGGACCAGTTTGTGAGGTGACTCAGTTTACGCTGAGGACCAGTTTCGGATGTGGCCCACTTTAGAGTGAGGCTCAATTTGGGATGTGACCCAGTTTAGGCTGAGTCCCAGTTCAGGATGAGGCCCAGTTTAAGATGAGGTCCAGTTTAAGATGAGGTCCAGTTTAGTATGAGGCCTGGTTTGGGATGAGACACACTCTTGGATGAGGCCCACTTTAAGTTGTGGCATGGTTTATAGTGAGTCCCAATTTAGGATGGGCCCAGTCTCCGATGAGGCTCAATTTTGGATGATACCCAGCTTCGTATGAGGTGCAATTTAGGATGAGGCCCAGTGTAATATCTTGCCCAATTTAGGATGAGGCCAAGTGTGACATCTGGCCCTGTTTAGATTTAGGCACAATGTCGGATGAGGTCAAGTTTACGAATGGGTGCACTTTACAGTTGGGACAAAATTACAATCTGAAAAAAAAATTCTGTGAGGCTCACCTTACAGTTAGGCCCAGGTTGGGTTGTGGCTCAATTTATGTTGATGCCCAGTTTAGGATCTAGCCTAGTTCAGGGTGAAGCCCAGTTTGGTATCTGGCCCAGTTCAAGGTGAGATCCAGTTTGAGCTGTGGTCTAGTTTAGGTTGAGGCCCAGTTTAGAGTGAGGCCCCATTTTGGGATGTGGCCCAGTTTAGGTTGAGGCCTGGTTTGGAATGGGGCTCAGTTTAGAGTGAGAATCCAGTACGAGAGGTGACCCAGTTTAGGGTGAGGCCAACTTTGGGATGCGGACTAGTTTAGTGTGTGGCCCAGTTTAGAGTGAGATACAGTTTGGGATGTGACCTAGCTTAGGCCGATGCTGAATGTTTAGTGTGGTCTAGTTTAGTGTGAGACCTAGTCTCGGGTGAGACCCAGTTTGGGATGAGGCTCAGTTTCGTGTGAGGCCCAGGATAGAATGTGTCCCAGTCTATAATGAAGCTCAGTTTGTGATATGGCCCAGTTTAGGGTGAGGCCCAGATTGAATGTGGCCCAGTTTAAGATAAGACCTCATTAAGATAAGACCTCATTTGGGATATGGCCCAGTTTAGGGTGAGTCTAGATTAGAGTGGTGCTGGAAAAGCACAGGTCAAACAGCATCTGAGGGGCAGGATGATGAAAGCCCTTCATCATCGTTCCTGATGAAGGGCTTTTACCCAACCGTCTATTTTCCTGATCCTCGGATGCTGCCTGACCTCCTGTGTTTTTCCAGCAACACTAATCTAGACTCTAATCTTCAGCATCTGAGTCCTGAATTTCACCCATTTTAGGGTGAAGCCCAGTTTGGGATGTGGCCCATTTTAGGCTGAGTCCCAGTTCAGGATGAGGCCCAGTTTATAGAGGTGCAATTTGGATGTGGCCCAGTTTAGGGTGAGGCCTAGTTTGGGATTTGGCCCAGTTTAGGTTGAAGCCCAGTTTTGTATATGGTACATTTTAGGGTGAGACTCAGTTTGGGATGTGGCCCAGTTTTGGGTGAGGCCCATTTTGTGATGTGGCCTACGGTAGTGTCATACCCAATTTGGGATGAAGCTCAGTTTAGTTTGAGGCATAGTTTGTCATGTGACTAAGCTGAGGGTGAGGCCTAGTTTGAGATGTGGCCTAGTTTAGTGTGAGGCCCAATTTGTGATGAGGTCCAGTTTAGGGTGAGGACCAGTTTAGTATGAAGCTTGGTTTATGATGAGACCCACTTTTGGATGAGGCCCAGGTTAAGTTGTGACAAGGTTTATAGGGAGTCCCAATTTAGGATGGGCCCAGTCTCTAGTGAGGCACAATTTAGATTGACACCCAATGTAGAATGAGGCGTGGTTTAGGAGGAGGCCCAGTGTAATATTTTGGATGATACAGATGTTATCAACAAAACGGGTCAAGACGCAGGGAAGGTACCTGCCCCACAGTCATCCAATTTACGTGGATGGAGTTTTACTTGCTGGCTATGGTCGCTGTACGGATGGATATCGTGTGGGATGTACTGATAATCCTTGGTCTCATCCTGGGAATATACATTGTTGTCCACTTATGCATGAAATGGACAGTACATTGCTTTTCAATTAAGCCAAAGAGGAATCTGATTAATCGACCCATGTCTCCCCCTCTACCTCATGTCCAAACTTCCATGCTGAAATCCAGTATTTTTCAGCTCTGCTCCTCCATACGATGACTCGCCAGAGGAGGCACTTGACTTATTAAGAATACAAATTGACTGAATGGACTAAGTATACTGGTATAAGCCAAGTAGTTGTCATGAAATAACAAAACAAGGGAATGAGAAAGTCTATAGCCTTACTACCTGTCTTTAAACATTTAGACTAAAATATAATGCTGAATTATAGAACACATTTATTGCACGAGAAAATAGACAGGCAGGAAGGCTCAGAAAAAGGGGGGGTCTCAGGGAATGCAGAAGATAGCAACATCTGGGCTCACCAAATGATAACAGGATGCTGTAAGGCAATTAAGAACATTTGCCTTAGCATCAGTGAATCTGTGTGAACAGGACACCAAGTGATAACATTCACAACCGTTCCCTTGTGAAATTAATGAGTGTTTGATTCTGACCCTGAAACAGAACTCTGTACTATCGAAAGATTTGTAATTAACGGCAGGATGCTGCCAATTAGAATGGATTTTATTAACCCTTGCAAGCAGGGCAGACAGAGAGAAAAAAATCTTTGCTGACTTGAGAGTTCAAAAGGACACTAGAGGGAGAGGCCATTTTTAGTGCTGAGGCTATTGGAGCCTGTAGAAAATTAACACTTAGTGCTTATCTGCTATGGATTGAATTTAACTGCATTTTGGGTCTCTATGATGCTATTGAGTAGCCATTACCAGTTATTCAATACAAACTCTGCAAGTGGTAATATTAATGAAGCTTTAACTAACTTGCTGTTCTTGCAGACCACTCTACAGACCTTACAGACTGCCCCAAATATCAATTTTAACTAGTCAGATCTTATGTCTTATTTGAATTTGAATCTCAATCTTGCCAACAGTGTTTAATTCGAGACTAATTATTCATTTTAAATACAACCTTCCAGTAACATTTCAGCCTCAGGTACAGAATGATTCTGTGCTTAAGATATAAAGCAGGAATCTGCTCCTAGCTTAAAATTATTCTAAACCTAACATTGAAGAGATTCTGATAAAATGGCTTCCTGACAGATTGTATGGTCAAAAATTTGCCTTCTTTGCTCAGCAGCCATTTCGTACAACAATGATGTCAGGCATGCGAGCTGTGCAAGGTTACCTTATGACATCTCCCACTTAATTTAGACTGGTACTTCTTTATAGGAACTTATTTCGCAAGCAGATGTTTAACTCAGCTAGGTATGTTTTTTTCTATCTGATGGATAGTTCAAGGCCTGTAGGAGTGATCAGTCAAGCACACACAGATCTGTCAATTAATTTTACTTTCTTACGAATTATTGTCTTTCACTGTTATCTGTCTAATTAAGAACATGCAATGTTTTTGTAAACTTTTGGATAAAAGCAGACACTTTGTGACAGTACATTGGAATAGCCTGCTGGGGCACTTGGAGATGGTACCCCACTCTCCTAGGTTATTAGAACTCGTTAGTTTAGCTTATAGGTATCAGTGTTATGTTGTAACAGTGATGCTATTAGTGAATAAAGGGGATGACTAAAATTAAACTAAACTGTGCATAAGAGGTTTTTATTCCAGACTTCCAAAGAGTACGATCTCCAGGATGAACCAAGAGACAGGCTTTACAGGTCTGAGTCCACAAGGGATTCCCTAGGCTGTCTCAAATCTGTACATTAACATAACCACCCGAAGCCGGGAGGAAGAACACCCGGTGCAACAGAGATATAAGACCATAAGACATAGGAGTGGAAGTAAGGCCATTCGGCCCATCGAGTCCACTCCGCCATTCAATCATGGCTGATGCGCATTTCAGCTCCACTTACCAGCATTCTCCTATCTGTCAGGGTCCCAGCTCTTTCCTCTCTCGCCTCCCCTAGCAACCTGGGATAAATCCCATCCGGTCCTGGGGATTTGTCCACCTTAATAACCTGTAGTCTACCCAACATATCTTCCTACTGATTTCAACATGATCCAGAGTAATCAAGCTTCTACCTCTAATCTCAATAGTCATCATGTTCCTGTCCTCAGTGAACACTGTTACAAAGTTATGATTCAGAATCTCCCCCATTTTTTCAGTTTTGATTCACGGCCTTCCTTCCTTATCCTTTAGTGGACCAATCCTTTCTCTCGTTACCCACTTGCTTATTATATAAGAATAAAAGGCTTTGGGATTCTCCATACTTCTGTTCGCTGAAGCAATGTCATGACCCTTTTTTCGCCCGCTTGATTCCTCGTTTAAGACTGGTCCAACTCTCCTGATATTCCTCCAGGGCCCGTTCTGTTCTTACCTGCCTGGGCCTTATGTATGCTTCCCTTTTCCTCATGGCTAGTTGTACAATTTCTCCTGTCATCCATGGTTCACGATTCTTGTTTTCCCTATCCCTTGCTTTCAACGGGACGTGCCTATCCTGCACTATCTTCAACCTATCTTTGAAAGCCTCCCACACATCAAATCTGGACTTCCTGTCAAATAGCTGTGTCCAATCCCCATTTCACAGCTCCTGCCTTATTTTGAGATAATTGGCCTTGGCCCAGTTTAGTACACTTCCCTTAGGGCCACTCTTATCTTTGTCTAAGAGTATACAAAAACTTACAGAATTGTGGTCACTGTTCCCAAAGGAATCCCACTGCAACTTCTACCACCTAGTCTGGCTCATTCCCCAACACCAGGTTCAATATGGCCCCTTCCCTCATTGGACTATTGACATACTGCACTAGAAAACTGTCCTGGATGCTTCTTACAAATTCTGCCCCATCCAGACCTCTGGCACTAAGTGTATCCCAGTCAATATTGGGAAAATTAAACACAGGTGAGGTGCCAGAGGACTGCAGGGTTGCTCATGTTGTCCCCCTGTACAAGAAGGGTAGTAGGGATATTCTGAGTAACTACACACCAGTGTCAGTGGTGGGAAAGTTGCTGAAGAAGGTACTGAAGGATAAAATCTATTTATATTTGGAAAAGAATGGGCTGATCGGTGATAGGCAACATGATTTTGTGCAGGAGAGTTCGTGCCTTATCAACTTAATAGAGTTCTTTGAGGACGTGACCAACTTGTTAGATGAAGGAAAAGCTGTACATGTCATACACATGGACTTTAGTAAGGCGTTTGATAAGGTTCCAAGGTACATTAATGGAGAAAGTGAAGTCACATGGTGTGCAGGGTGTTCTAGCCAGGTGGAAAAAGAACTGGTTGAGCAGGAGACAGGAACAGGAGACAGAGTAGTACTGGAAGGGAGTTTCTTGAAAAGGAGAAAGGTGACCAGTGGTGTTCCACAGGTATCAGTGCCGAAGCCACTAATCAGCAAGCTTGCAGATGACACAAAGATTGGTGGAGTAGCAGAAAGCATAGGGGACTATCAAAGAATACAAGAGAATATAGATCAACTGGACAGTTGGGTGGCAAAGTGGCAGATGGAGTTCAATCCAGGTAAATGTGAGGTGATGCATTTTGGGAAGTCTAATTCTAGAGCGAATTATACAGTAAATGGAAGAGTCTTGGGAAAAGTTGATGAGCAGACAGGTCTGGGAGTTCAGGTTCATTGTACCCTGAAGGTTGCTGCACAGGTGGGTAGAGTGGTCAAGAAGGCATACGGTATGTTTGCCTTCATTGGATGGGGTATTGAGTATAAGAGCTGGCAAGTCATGTTAAAAATCTACAAGACGTTGGTTCGGCCACATTTAGAGTACTGTGTCCAGTTCTGGTCGCCACATTACCAAAAGGATGTGGACGCATTGGATAGGGTGCAGAGAAAGTTTACAAAGATGTTGCCTGATATGGAAGGTGCTAGCTATGAAGAGAAGCTGAGTAGGTTAGGATTGTTTTCATTAGAAACTAGAAGATTGAGGGGGGACCTGATTGAGGTCTACAAAATCATGAAGGGTATAGACAGGGAAGATTGAGGTAAGTTTTTCCCAGGGTGACGTGTTCAAGGTGAGAGATGAAAAGTTTAAGGTGGATATACGCGACAATTACTCAACACAGAGTGGTAGGTGCCTAAAACACACTGCCAGCAGAGGCAGGCAGGTAGCTTCATGTAAGATGCCTCTGGACAGATGTCTGAGTAGGTGGGGAGCAGAGGATACAGATGCTGTGGAATTGACTGACAGGTTTAGACAGTGGATTTGGATCAGCTCAGGCTTGGAGGGCCAAAGGGCCTGTTCCTGGGCTGTAAATTTTCTTTGTTCTTTATTAAATTTACCTTCCTAACCGCCAACTGAACCTGCCTGTTAACCTGAAGAGAATCCTGAACTCGGACTCCCAAGTCCCTCTGTGCTTCAGATTTCCGAAACCTTTCCCCATTTAGGAAACAGTCTCTGTCTCTATTCTTCTAATCCCATTGTATACCCTCCCACACTGTCATCCATCTGCCAACCGGACCTTAATAGGATCCTGAGCTCGGACTCACCCCCGAGGACCTTGTTTGTGCTTCAGGTCTGGCAGCATCTGTCCAGAGACAGACAGAGAGAAAGCGGAGTCAACGTTTCGAGTCCGGGGCAGCCGTCCTTCGGGAGAGTGGCCTTTGGTCTTGATGTGCCGCCGCACAGTTTCTTGTTCACTCCCACCTCTCTGTCTGTGTGTGTATTTGTCATTATTATTGAGTTTGGTGAGTCCCGGAGCCGGCCCTGTTGTTTCTCTCTCCTGAAAGGGTTGTCCCTTTAAAGAGTCTTTCCCCTGAAGCAGCTGCTAACGGTCACTTGGGGCACGAGGCGGCCGTTAACCGCCATCTCGCGCGGGGCCTGAGGGGGCGGGGCCTGAAGCTAAAATGGCGCCGGAGCCACGCGGGAAGGAAAAGCGCCGAGGGAGAGCGGACTGTGTCAACATGTCCCGTTCCTGAGGGTCAGGATGGTGGTTATTGGGGGGTGGAGGGGGACAGGAGAGATTCCCCCCTCCCAGTGAGGTATCTTGTACAAACCGCGAGGTCTCTCCCCGTCTCCCTTCTCTGTGCATCTATCTCTCTCTGTAACTGACTGTCCATGACTTGCTTTAACTCTCTATTTTGATTAACTCTGATCTTGTGTTTCTCTTTGACTCTCTATCACTATGTTTCTTTATAACTCTATGTCCCTCTGTATGTCTGTGTCTCTCTCTCTGTTTTCCCTGCCTCTCTATGACCCTCTCAGTTACTCTGTAACTCTCTCTGACTGTATGGTGAGAGTTGTGTTTGTTGCTGAACACAAGAACAACTCCTGCCTTAGAAAAGTGCCTAACAGTTTGGTTTAATCACAGGCATCCCTGTGTCAGTCCTAGAGCTGAATGCCCACCTGGGAATGAGGTAGGGGAGGGAGACAGTACCTCATTAAACCGCTCCATTCAACCCCAATTCAATATATTTTCTACAAGGTTGGTGAGGAGATTTACTGGGAATACTCCAACCACTGCAGAACCGTACACACAATCATCAATATCAGCAAAAGTCAAGAGGGCAATTAGCACCGTGCTGTTTCTAACCAACAGGCAGGGTCTCTCCTGAACAGTAAATTTACCACCATTCCAGTGATCAGTGAGTTATTAAGCAACTCTATACAAATTGACATTATCAGAGCAATGTGATAGCACTGGGGGAGCATGCAGAGGGAAGTTTACCAGGATGTTTCCTTGGATACTGGAGAGTTTCAGTGATGGAGAGAGAGATTGGACAGACTGTAGTTGTTTTCCCAAGAGCAGAGGAGATTGAGAGTGTGGTGACATGATTGACATGTATAAAATGAAGAGGGGTGAAGATAGGGTAGAGTGGAAGAAACTTTTCCCCCTTTGATGGAGGGATCAATGACTGGGGGAGGGGCATACACTGAAAGTAAGGGGCAGGAAGCTTAGAGAGAGATGTGGGGGCAAACTTTTCACCCAGAGGGTGGTGGGGAATCTGGAACTCACTGCCTGGAAGGGTGAGAGAGGCAGAAATCCTCATCACGGTGAAGGAGGACTTAGATGTGCACTTGTGATGCCAAGGCCTAGAGTCAAATTAAGTGGTCCTTGAAGATTCACTTGTACTTCCTGCAGAAATATGAGCTTGGGTAAAATGAATAGCCAAGGTCTTTTCCCCAGGGCAGGGGAGTCCAAACTAGAGGGCATCAGTTTAAGGTGAGAGGGGAAAGATTTATAAGTGACCAGAGGGGTATGTCTTCACACAGATGGTGGTGCATATTTGGAATGAGCTGCCGGAGGAAGTGGTACAAGTGGGTACAATAACAACCTTTAAAAGAGATTCGGAAAGATACATGGATAGGAAAAGTTTAGAACGGATATGGGCCAAAGGCAAAGAAATGGGACTAGTTTCGAGAGACCTGGTCACTATGGACGCATTGGGCAGATGGGTCTATTTCCATGCTGTATGACCCTATTACTGGGAAAATTGTATAAGAGAATAGAGAGTTGGTTGCTTTTGACTGATATGGATTCAGTCGGCTGAAGATCTGTGCTGTAGACCTCTGATACTACAATTACTTGTTAAGCAATCCATTGGAGAAATGTAGAAGCTTAGACAATATGAGCTGGGGGAGACTGAGGGTAACACCAAAGATGTTCATAGTAGTGTAGGGTTGCGGACAGTGATGGTAACCCACAGGATGTTGACAGTGAGGTGGGGGTGGGGACAGTAACAGTAACCCTCAGGATGTTGATACTGGGGATGGGGACAGTGATGGTAACCCTCAGGAAGTTGATATTGGGAAGAGGGTGGGGACAGTAACGGTAACCTTCAGGATGTTGATAGTGCAGTGGGGTGGGGACAGTGATGGTACCACCACTGAACATCGAGAGGCAATGGTTGGATGATTTGGCCATCCATACTTAACACAAATCTTTTGAAATGTAGGTTTTACAACATAGGGAGACTTTGCAATGGTGTGAAATCTCACTTGTTTTATTTCTCCTTTCCATCAATTATTAACCTGTCATCTGTGGGAAAAAAAGAGACAAATTCAGCATTCGATCTTTCATTTCCTCTTTGTTTTGTTCCAATTCCTGTTGCTGGGGTTTTCCTTACCCCCAGAGCCAATAAAATAGAGATCCTGATTGGGAGTCGTCTCATTCCAGAGTGTGTACTGAGCCGAGGTACTGGACCCCACTTTCAATGGTACTTTCAACAGAAAGCCTAAAACAATGCCAGTGGGAATTACAACTCTAGCTCAGACAGGACAGAGCTGACCATTGAATCTTTCCAGTCCCAGCACCAAGGCCGATAATAGTGTCTCTTGATCAACAGGGATCCTGTGGAATGATATTTAATGTGGCCAGTAATTCCATTGACCTCACTGTGCCAGGTAATCCATTCTTCATCCATGATCTGTGCTCATTCTTCACTGGGGTGCAGCTGAAGACTTGACATGAACACTCTTAAAATATTGCCTCAGACACTCAGCAGGTCTAGCAGCATCTGTGGGGGGAGGGTAGAGAGACAGACAAACAGAGTTAATATTGCAGGTTATAAACACAAAGTGCTGGAAAAACTCAGCAGGTCTGGCAGCAGCTGTGTGGGGAGATAGTGAGTGTGTAACATACTTGCTCAGATAAGGGAGACCTTCACAGTGAGACAATTCAAATCTGGGAGCAAGAATGGCTTGCGACAATTGGACAGGGTGCGACCACACCCTGAAGAACTGTGTGTGCAGTTTGGGGTCTCCTTATTATAGAACATAGAACAGCACAGCACAGAACAGGCCATTCAGACCATGATGTTGTGCCGACCACTGATCCTCATGTATGCACCCTTAAATTTCTGTGACCATATGCATGTCCAGGAGTCTCTTAAATGCCCCCAATGACCCTGCCTCCACAACTGCTGCAGGCAATGCTTTCCATGCTCTCTCAACTCTGTGTAAAGAACCTACCTCTAACATCCCCTCTATACTTTCCTCCAACCAGCTTAAAACTATGACTCCTTGTGTTAGTCATTTCTGCCCTGGGAAATAGTCTCTGGCTATCGACTCTATCTATGCCTCTCATTATCTTGTATACCTCAATTAGGTCCCCTTTTCTCCAATGAAAAAAGTCCGAGCTCAGTCAACCTCTCATAAGATATGCCCTCCAGTCCAGGCAGCATCCTGGTAAACCTCCTCTGAACCCTCTCCAAAGCATCCACATCTTTCTTGGAATACTGCGTCCAGTTCTGGTCGCCCTATTATAAGTGTGGTCTAACCAAAGTTTTATACAGCTGCAACAAGATCTCACAACTCTTAAACTCAATACCCCTTTTAATGAAAGCCAAAACACCATATGCTTTCATAACAACCCTGTCCACTTGGATGGCCATTTTAAGGGATCTATGTACCTGCACCCCAAGATCCCTCTGTTCCTCCACACTGCCAAGAATCCTACCCTTAATCCTGTACTCAGCTTTCAAATTCGACCTTCCAAAATGCATCACCTCGCATTTATCCAGGTTGAACACCATCTGCCACCTCTCAGCCCATCTCTGCATCCTGTCAATGTCCCGCTGCAGCCTACAACAGTCCTCTATACTGTCAACGACACCTGCAACCTTTGTGTCATCTGCAAACATGCTGACCTATCCTTCAATCCCCTTATCGAAGTCAATAATAAAAATTACAAACAATAGAGGCCCAAGGACAGAGCCCTGTGGAACACCACTCACCACAGACTTCCAGGCAGAATATCTTCCTTCTACTACCACTCGCTGTCTTCTGTTGGCCAGCCAATTCTGTGTCCTGACAGCTATGTTCCCCTGAATCCCATTCCTCCTGACCTTCTGAATGAGCCTACTATGGGGAACCTTATCAAATGCCTTGCTGAAGTTCAAATACACCACGTCCACAGCTCGACCCTCATCAACTTTCTATTCACATCCTCAAAGAACTCGAGAAGGTTTGTGAGGCATGACCTGCCCCTCACAAAGCCACATTGACTGCATTTAATCAAGCCATGCTCTTCCAGATGGTCATAAATCCTATCCCTCAGAATCCTTTCTAACACCTTGCAGAAAACAGACGTGAGACTTACCGGTCTGAAATTGCTGGGGATTTCCCTATTTCCTTTCTTGAAGAGAGGAATTACATTTGCCTCTCTCCAGTCCTCAGGTACGACTCCAGTGGACAGCGAGGATGAAAAGATCTTCGCAAGTGACGAAGCAATTGCATTTCTAGTTTCCCAAAGTAGCCGAGGACAAATCTGTTCTGGGCCTGGCGACTTGTCAATCTTAATGTTTGACAATTTTTTCAGCACATCAGCTTCCTCTATCTCTATCCATTTCAGCATGCACACCTGCTCTTCAAAGGTTTCATTCACAACAAAGTTTGTTTCTTTCGTAAAGACAGAAGCAAAAAACTCATTTAGGGCTTCCGCTACCCTCCTCAGACTCCACACACAAATTCCCTATGCTATCCCTGATCGGCCCTACTCTTTCTTTGACCATTCTCTTATCCCTCACGTAAGTGTAAAATGCCTTTGTGTTCTCCCTAATCCGTTCTGCCAAGCCTTTCTTGTGCCCCCTCCTGGCTCTCCTCAGACCATTTTTAAGCTCCTTCCTCACCTCCCTGTAATCCTGTAGAGCTGAGCTTGACCCTAGCTTCCTCCACCTTATGTAAGCTACCATTTTCCTTTTGACGAGAAGCTCCACCGCTCTCGTCATCCAAGGTTCCTTTATCTTACCCATTCTTTATGTCTCAGAGGGACATATTTATTCATCACTTGCAACAACTGTTCCTTAAATAGTCTCCACATGTCTATAGTGCCTTTACCATGGAACAATTGCTCCCAATCCATGCTTCCTAACTCATGTCTAATCGCATCATAGTTTCCTCTTCCCCAATTAAGTATCCTCCCATTTTGTCTAATCCTCTCCTTCTCCATAGCTATGTAGAATGTGAGGCAGTTGTGGTCACTATCACCAAAATGCTCTCCCACCACAAGATCTGATACCTGCCCTGACTCGTTTCCAAGCACTAAGTCAAGAATGGCCTCTCCCCTCATCGGCCTGTCAACGTACTGACTTAGGAAACCCTCCTGAACACACGTTACAAAAACAGCTCCATTCAAATCTTCTGCTCGAAGGAGGTTCCAATCAATATTGGGAAAGTTAAAGTCAACCATTACAATAACCCTACTTCGTCCACACTTTTCCAAAATCTGCTGAGCTATGCTTTCTTCCACCTCCCTGCTGCTATTGGGGGGCCTGTAGTAAACCCCTAAAGAGGTGACTGCTCCCTTGCTGTTCCTAATTTCCACCCATACTGACTCGGTAGGCAGATCTTCCTTGAAAATGGAAGCTTCTGTAGCTGTTATACCCTCTCTGATTAGTAGTGCTACACCCCCTCCTCTTTTTTTTTCCCCCCTCCCTATTCTTTTTGAATGGTCTAAACCCTGGAACATCCAGCAACCATTCTTGCCCCTGAGAAACCCATGTCTCTGTTATGGCCACAACATCATAGCACCAGGTACTGATCCATGCTGTAAGTTCATCACTTTTATTCCTGATACTCCTTGCGTTAAAGCAAACACACTTTAACTGATACCTTGGTTCCTTGTCAGGAAAATCCTTCCCACTAGCTGGTCTATCTCTTGCTATTGTCTCATCTGCATCAACTCTCACCTCTGGTATACAGCTCAGGTTCCCACCCCCTGCCATACTAGTTTAAATCCTCTTGAACTACTCGAGCAAACCTTCCACCCAGGACATTGGTCCCCTTCCAGTTCAAATGCAACCCGTCCTTCTTTTACAGGTTCCACCTTCCCCAGAAGGCATCCCAATTATCTACATATCTGAAGCCCTCCCTCCTACACCAGCTGCGCAGCCATGTATTAAGCTGCGCCCGCACCCTGTTCCTCACCTCGCTATCTCATGGTACCGGTAGTAAACTAGAGAACACTACTCTGTTCGTCCTGTTTTGCAGCTTCCATCGTAACTCCCTGAAATCACTTTTTATATCTTCAATCCTATTCCTGGCTATATCATTAGTGCCAATATGTAACAAGATTTCTGGCTGTTCGCCCTCCCCTTTTAGAAGCTTATACATCCGATCGGAGACGTCCTGGACCCTGGCACCAGGGAGGCAGCATACCTTCCGGGAATCCCGATCCTGACCACAAAATCTCCTGTCGATTCACCTAACTATCTGAAGAAGGACATTGTGCCTATGCAGGGAGTGCAGCAAAGGTTTCCCAGAGTGATTCCTGGGATAGCAGGACTGACGGGCGGACACAGACTGGATTGGTTAGGACGATATTCACTGAAGTTGAGAAGAATTAAGGTGGTTTCTCATAGAAATCTATTAAATTTGAAGAAGGACAAAACAGAGTAAACACAGGGAGGGTGTTCCCGGTGACTAGGCGGAGAATCCAGAACCAGGGGGTCACTGTCTGAAGGAGACGTGACAAGACTGAGATGAGGAGAAATGTCTTTACCCAGAGAGTGGGGAGCCTATGGAATTCTCTGCCACAGAAAGCAGACAGGGCCAGATCACTGAATGTTGTTCAGGAAGGAGTTAGATAGAGTCCTTAGTGGCTAAAGGGAGAGCACGGGGAGGGACAGGACGAAGTTAGGTGATCAGCCATGATCCCACTGAATGGGTGGAGCAGGCTGGAGGGGCCGAATGTCCTCCTCACGATGATATTTTCGATGTTTCTCTGTGAATGGCCCAGTTGCCGCTGACAGGTGGATGACTCAGGGAAGTTTTTTCCGGTCGACAATTTAGAGAGAGTGGATGCAGAGTGCTTTTTTTGAGTTCAGCATCAAATAGTCTGGGTTGGATTGGTGGGATGTTGTTAATGAGAGGCTGCACAGAAACAGTGATGTCACTGCGATGGTGAGGGTTTGGAGCGAATTTCACAGACACGCAAGGGTTTCCCTCCAAATGGACGGGTATTGGCAGGGGTCAGGGCAACAGGGTGCAGGAAACAGACCTTCACTCTATATGATGTTCAAAAGTGGCTGGATGTTTGAAGGTTAGTATGAACTAGAGAAAATCTCCACTTTCGCTGAACCAGAAATGTTATAGAAGTGTGTATATTTTATATATATATATATATATATATATATATTTAATATAGTATCCTGTACCAGCGTTTCTTGGTTTTGAGATGGTGCAAACTAAGTCCACTAAACTGTTGTCTGTTTCGGAGTCATCTATAATCAAGAAACAAAAAGTGGCATGATGGCTCAGTGGTTAGCACTGCTGGGTCACAGCACCAGGGTCCCAGATTCGATTCAAGCCTTGGGCGACTGTCTGTGTGGAGTTTGCACATTCTCCCCGTGTCTGTGTGGGTTTCCTCCGGGTGCTCCGATTTCCTCCCACATTCCAAAAATGTGCAGGTCAGGTGAATTGGCCATGCTAAATTGTTAGGTGCATTAGTCAGAGGGAAATGGGTCTGGGTGGATAACTCTTCAGAGGGTGGGTGTGGACTTGTTGGGCCGAAGGGCCTATTTCCACACTGTAGGAAATCTAATCTAATCTACTTTGCTATAAGATCAACAACCCCGGTCTGTCCAATCTCTCTCGATCACAGAAACTCCTCATCGCCCAAGGCAATCTGTGGTAAATCTCCCTGTGCATCCTCTCCCAGTTCAGTTAGATATGTACTATTGGGAAAATGTCTTTTCTTTTATTTACTGCTTACTGAAATCGTATATCAGGAAGGAAACACAAGTTACTTGTACTGAAAAAGAGGGCAGTTAAGTTTTAATTAGTTCAAAATTGAAAACTGAGGTGAGGAGGAATTTCTTCTCAGACTGTTGTGAGTCTTTGGAACTCCTTTCTACACAGACCTGTGTGTGGGGACAGGGAGCAGATTTGAGGATCGGACAAATAGATTCTTGATCAGTCGGGGAATTGAGAATGACATGTTAAGTGCAGGAAGGTGACCGTGAGGAATGGAGCATCAGCCATGTCTCTATTGAATGGCTGAGCAGGCTCGAGGGGCCAAATGGCTTTCTCCTGTTACTGTCTATGATGGTCCTTCAGAGAATGAAATCTGCCCTTCTTAGTCTGCTCTGCACTTGACTCCAACCCCTGTGCAAACTCTTCACTGCCTTCTAGCTGAGCAAGTCGATTTAGTCATAGAGATGAACAGCATGGAAACAGACCCTTTGGTCCAACCCACCCATGCTGACCAGGTTTCCCAACTCAATCTAGTCCTACTGCCAGCACCCGCCCATATCCCTCCAAACCCTTCCTATTCATATACCCATCCAAATGCCTTTTAAATGTTGCTATTGTACCAGTCTCCACCACATCCTCTGGCAGCTCATTCTATACACGTACCACCCTGTGTGTGTAAAAGTTGTCCCTCAAGTCTCTTTTATATCTTTCCCCTTTCACCCTAAACCTATACCCTCTTGCTTTGGACTCCCCCACCCCAGGGAAAACACTTTGTCTATTTATCCTATCCATGCCCCTCATAATATTGTAACCCTCTATACGGTCACCCCTCAGCCTCCGGCGCACTAGGGAAAACAGCCCCAGCCTGTTCAGCCTCTCCCTATAGCTTAAATCCTCCAATCCTGGCAACATCCTTGTAAATCTTTTCTGATCCCTTTCAAGTTTCATAACATGTTTCTGATAGGAAGGAGACCAGAATTGCATGCAATATTCCAACAGTGGCCTAATCAATGTCCTGTACAGCTGCAACAGGACCTCCCAACTCCTGTACTCAATGCTCTGACCAACAAAAGAAAGCATACCAAACGCCACCTTCACTATCCTATCTACCTACGACTCCACTATCAAGGAGCTATGAGCCTGCAATCCAAAGTTTCTTTGTTGCTGAACAGAGAACAACTCCCTAGGACGTTACCATTAAGTGTATAAGCCCTGTTAAGATTTACATTCCCAAAATGTAGCACCTCGCATTTATCTGAATTAAACTCCATCTGCCACTTCTCAGCCCATTGGCCCATCTGGTCAAGATCCTGTTGTAATCTGAGGTAACCTTCTTCGCTGTCCATGACACCTCCAATTTTGGTGTCATCTGCAAACTTACTAACTGTACCTCTTATGCTCGCATCCAAATCACTTATGTAAATGACAAATAGTACAGGACCCAACATCGATCCTTGTAGCACTCCACTGGTCACAGGCCTCCAGTCTGAAAAAT
The DNA here is from genome assembly GCF_047496795.1 of Chiloscyllium punctatum. NCBI lineage: Eukaryota > Metazoa > Chordata > Chondrichthyes > Orectolobiformes > Hemiscylliidae > Chiloscyllium > Chiloscyllium punctatum. Next base: position 16,448,221 of record NC_092790.1, read on the forward strand.
AACTCTCCACCACCACCCTCTGTTTTCAACCTTTGAGCCAGTTCTGTATCCAAATGGCTAGTTCTCCCTGTATTCAGTGAGATCTAACCTTGCTAACCAGTCATTTCGGTATAGCATCTACTTCCCACCTTGGCAGGAATGGCCACATCCTGTTCAGAATACAGAGAAATCAGTGCCAGGTTTTGGCTTGTTTAAATCATGTGATTTGCCAAGAGAAATTGGTCTGTATAATGATCCCAGATATTCATAGCTCCTCCTGTACACTCTGTCTTTCAGACAAAGTTTGTTATTCTCATCTATTTTCATAGAACCATACAGCACAGAAACAGGCCCTTCAGCCACCTCGCCCATGGCGACCAGGTTTCCCAAATACAACCAATCCCGTTTGTCTGCATTTGGCGCATATCTCTCTAAACGTTTCTTATCCATGTACCTTTCCAAATGTCTTTGAAGTGTTGTAACTGTACCTGCCTCTACCACTTCCTCTGGCAGCTCATTCCATATAAGCACTGCTGTGTGTGTGATGAGTTTGCCTCTCAGATCCCTTTTGAATCTTTCACCTTTCACCTCTCACCTTAAACCTATGCCCACTAGTTTTGAACACCCCTACCTTGGGGAAAAGACCATATCTATTTACCTTTTCTCTGCCCCTCGTGATTTTATAACCTCTATAAGGTCAGCCCTCAGCCTCCAATGCTCCAGGGGAGAAGAGCTCCCAGCTTATGCAGCTTCTTCTTATAACTCAAATCCTATAGTTGTGGTCACATCTTTGTACATCTTTTCTGTACCCATTCTTGTTTAAGAATCTCCTTTCCACAGCAAGTTGACCAGAACTGTGCACAGTATTCTAAAGTGGCCTCATTAAATCCTGTACAATTAAACATGATGTTCCAACTCCTGTCGTCAGTGCTCTGACCAGTGAAGGCAAGCATGCCAAAAGCCGCCTTCACCACAGTGTTGAGCTGCGATGCACATTCAAGAAACTATCCACCTGCAGCCTGAGGTCTTTTTGTTTGGAAACACTGCCCAGACTTATACTATTAACAGTATAACTCGTGCCCTGATTTGCCTTACCAAAATGCAACACATCATATTTATCTAAATTAAACTTCTTCTGCTATTCCTTGACCCACTGTCCCAGTTGATCAAATTTCCATTGTACTCTTAGATAACCTTCTGTGTCCACAATGCCACCAATTTTGGTCCTGCTCCTATCTACTTTGTTTCTATGTTGGCATTTTTTCAGGCTGACCAAGTGGAGCATATCTTGCATCACATATGCCGCCCTGAGACATAGATACAGGAGGGGATGAGGGATCAGGTTAAGAGGAAGAGGGAAATGCTTATACCAGCCTTCCACTGACATCATGAGACAACACAGAAGAAAGCCTGTGAAGCTTCACAAATCGAACAATAACAATCCTTCCTTCCAGCAAATAAGGAGGACAAGCAAGAGAAGGCACAGAAATGTCACGTTTCTGTGACTAGGCTAGGCTTTGTCTCAATTCACTTTGCAAGATATCAGTTCCAAAGATGGACTTGTCTTGAGAAATCATCTGAATAACTGTGTCTCTCCCAACCCTGAGTGTGTCAGTTTATCTCATTGTAGCAGAATCTAACTGTTGATGGTAGAGATTTGAAGTTTTATGTTGTTCATTCTTAACTTTAGCATCCATTTGATTTCCTGGCAAATGGGTCCAGGCAGACGAGCCAATGAATTGAACGTATTCTCCATGTTTTGTTGAAATTGTGGTGGAAATACCTTGTTTTCCAGCCCTATCTTCATTGCCCTCTAACTTCATTACTGTCAATACACATCCAACTCTCTTTTTATAACTCATATGGAATCTACCTCCAGCAATCCAAAATCGTAACAACTCTGAGCAAAGACATTTCTCCTCATCTCACTCCCCGCTCTCTTGCTGACAATCTTGAAATTGTGACCCCTAGTTACTGGCATACCAATTCGTGGTAACAAAATAATTTTCTTTCTCCTGGCAAAATTTTTCATAATTTTGAACACCTCTATAAGGTCCCCCTCTTAATCTTCTCTGCTCCAAGAAGGAGCCTGGTGTCACTCATCTTTCCTTATATGTAAAATCCTTCATTCCTGCTATCATTCTTGTAAATCTTCAATGAAATCTCTCCAGAGCTTGAAGTTCCTTCCTTAAATAAAGTGCCCAGAAATGAACACAAATGTGGTCTGACCAATGATTTGTGGAGGTGCAGCATCACTTCCTCAGTTTTATACTCAATGCCTCTATTTATAACGGCAACGATCCTATCAGTCATCTTCACAAAGGTTTCAGCTTGCCTGGCCAACTTCAGCGAATGATACACTTGAACCCCGAGGTCCCCCTGCTCCAGTGCTCCCCCCAAAGATGTACTATTAACCCTGCATTGTTGCTCTTTGTTTCTGTTAGCAAAATGCATTACCTCACATTTCTCTGCATTGGAATTAATCTGCCAGGTTTCTGTCCATTTGGCCAACTTGTCAATCCCCCTGTGAAGTCACTCAGCATCATCCTCACAATTCACTCTTCTCCCTGAGTTAGTATCAACTGCAATTTAGAGATTATGCTCTCAACGCCCAACTCCTAATCATTTATATAACCAATGTATTTATCAATGTGTACTCGTCAGTTTCTTCTATGTACATCTAACTATCAATCTCTCCTGTCAGTTTCCCTGATGTGAATGTATTTACCAATCTGTTCCTACTCTGTGAATTGAGACTGTCAATATTAATCTGTACTTGTCAGTTTCTCCTATATCAATATGTGAATGCAGTTCCCAATCTATGCCTCTCAATCTCTGCCTTGTCAATATGTGAACTTAAATATCGATTTCTACCTGTCACATCCCGCTTGGTGAATGTGAACAGTGCAGGTACCAATATGTACCTTTGTAATTCTGCTCTGTGAATATGAGCGTGTTGTTATCAAACTCTACTTGTCAGTTTTTTTGCTGTGTGAAACTGGGAGTGGAGTTATCATTCTGTTTCTGTCACTTTTATCTTTGTGAATGAGAGTGTAGTTATTAATCTGTCCCCGACAGTTACTGCAATGTGAATGTATGACTTATGTTAACAGAAACTGACTGATGGAGATGCTTAGTCACACATTTGCATCACAGTAACTGTCGTCATCATTCGTTTGTCTGTTTCTACGACATAAATGTCTGTGTAGTTATCAGCATGTATTTGTCAGGTTCTACTCTTGTGTATCAAAGTGGAAGCCAGTAATATTCTCTGTGTCTGTGTGGTATATTATGTGGTAGTTGTTATGAGGGTGTTGAGACTGGATCTTAATCTTTTCTGCATTTTGTGATTTCTGAGTTGACTGTCAGTCTGTGGGGGTGGGTGGGGGAGAGAGGAGATAAGGTGATGGCAGAAGGGAAACTGCTTTATTCTGAGGACCATTCTGAATTATGGTCACACATTTCCAGTTTGGGGAGAGAGTCTGGGATCTGTGGTATCACTGAGACATTTAATTTCAATTTGTCTCCAGACATTGGTGTTTTTTTTTAATGGAAGAGCTTTATTCTGCATGTCTGTCCATTTCTGTCTGATATTTTTCATACCAATATGTAACATAACAGCATGTCCTCTCCTTTCTCATTAAAATCAGAATCACTGTTATGGTACAGCTCAGAAGCAGACCATTCAGCCTATTATGCCTCTACTGGGACATTCTCTTATACATCAGTTCTGTAGTAATTGTTGGGAATGTGAACTCATTGTCAGCATCTAAATGGAAAGGACATCAGTTCTGCTGTCATCTTACTTTTCATAACCATAGTACTAGTTTTGATATGTTTCCCACAATCTCAATTTAAGATCATTGGTCAGATCATAATTGTGTTCAGTTCTGGGCGCTTTTTTTAAGGGAGGATCTTCAAGCTCTAGAGAGGGTTCATTAGACATTTACTGGATCTCATTCATTTATGTTCAGTTCTGGGTTTGTGTCTGAGTGTAGCATAAACTCTGTAAATAAACTCTTTTCAACTATTGCATTTTAGTCTCAGATTATTATTACTTTGTGTGTGCATGCCTGTATAGTAGACTTTATCAGGCGTTACTGGGCACTGCTTATCCTCAGCTGTGATAAGTGATGTTGAGAGTCAATTCATATCTGGAAATAATTGAGGCCAAATTTTATTCTTCTTCTTTCAGCATCCAGTGACTGAGTGAGAGTGAGTTTGCTCTTGTGCTGCCAGTCTGTATCGCAGTTCATGTCTCCTGTAGTGAATGGGAAACAGCCGAAGTTCTTTAATTGTTAGTGCCTGTAGGAATCACGTGCAAGTGAAAGTGTAACACACTGCAGCAGAAAGGATCCTCTGCTGTTCTTCAGAGTCAAGGGAGGAATCTTGTATCGTGCAGAATCTAACAGGCAGTCATGATATAAAATGTTCATCTTCAGAATGTCATTAGCTTTTGTTTCAGTGCATAGTGATGTACTTTTCTGAAAACTGCTGAACTAACAATCAATGTAAACTGAATCCATTTGCAACTAAGGGACAAACCATTCAACGGCATTGGAGCTGGCCGATCATAGTGTTCTTTATACAGAAAAGACAATTGGCTAATTCACTTCTATTTTCTGATGCAGACAGAACATTGCCCTGCTCTGTAGTGTGATGATGCACCATTAACAGTACTCTTGTGTTACTCTGTAGTAGGGAGGAGGAAAAGAAAAGGAATTTTATTTTTTGCCATGTAGTGCAGAATGTGTAAACTTGGAGAAAGTGAGGACTGCAGATGCTGGAGATCAGAGCTGAAAAATGTGTTGCTGGAAAAGCGCAGCAGATCAGGCAGCATCAAAGCAGCAGGAGAATCGACGTTTCATGCATAAGCCCTTCTTCAGGAATGAGGAGGGTGTGCCAAGCAGGCTAAGATAAAAGGTAAGGAGGAGGGACTTGGGGGAGGGGTGTTGGGAATGCAATAGGTGGAAGGAGGTTAAGGTGAGGGTGATAGGCCAGAGAGGGGTTGGGGGCGGAGAGGTCGGGAAGAAGTTTGCAGGTCAAGAAGGCGGTGCTGAGTCCGAGGGTTGAGACTGAGAAAAGGTGGGGGGGGGGAGGAGAGGAAATGAGGAAGGTGAGGAAATCTGCATTCATTCCTTGTGGTTGGAGGGTTCCTAAGCAGAAAATGAAGCGCTCTTCCTCCAGGTGTCGTGTTGCCATGGTCTGGCAATGGATGACCTGCATGTCCTTGGCGGAGTGGGAGGGGGAATTAAAGTGTTCAGCCAAGGGGCGGTTGGGTTGGTTGGTGCGGGTGACCCAGCGGTGTTCTCTGAAACATACTGCAAGTAGGTGGCCTGTCTCCCCAATGTATAGGAGGCCACATCGGGTGCAGTGGATACAGTAAATGATGTGTGTGGAGGTGCAGGTGAATTTGTGATGGATATGGAAGATCCCTTGGGGCCTTGGAGAGAAGTGAGGGGGGAGGTGTGGGCGCAAGTTTTGCATTTCTTGCGGTTGCAGGGGAAGGTGCCGGGACTGGAGTTTGGGTTGGTGGGGGGTGTGGACCTGACGAGGGAGTCGTGGAAGGAGTGGTCTTTCCAGAATGCTGACAGGGGAGGGGAGGTAAATATATCCTTGGTGGTGGGGTCTGTTTGGAATATGTAAACTGTCAAATTCAATTTATGGAATAACCAACACTGTTAAACTCTGCTTCAAAATAAAACAAGCAGTTCCTCAAACCTACCAATTTTGGCTTTTTTTTTCCACTGCTTTGAAGGGTGGTTATTAGATTCCTTTGATGCATTGGGAAAATTGCAGTAAGTTATGGGTGGCATGATGGCACAGTGGTTAGCACTGCTGCCTCACAGCGCCAGAGACCCGGGTTCAATTCCCACCTCAGGCGACTCTCTGTGTGGAGTTTGCACATTCTCCCCGTGTCTGCGTAGGTTTCCCCCGAGTGCTCCGGTTTCCTTCCACAATCCAAAAATGTGCAGGTTAGGTGAATTGGCCATGCTAAATTGCCTGTAGTGTAAGGTGAAGGGGTAAATGTAGGTGAATGGGTCTGGGTGGGTTGCGCTTCGGTGGGTCGGTGTTGGCTTGTTGGGCACAAGGGCCTGTTTCCACACTGTAAGTAATCTAATCTAATTTCACGCTTTTTTGTGATACATCCTCGGGAAGGGGACGAGGAATGCAGAGCTTTTTGCAACTAATTTTGAAAGAAGTACACAATTATCTTAAAAAAAAGTTTCTGGTTGGACTGAAACAGACAAAACAAAGTCTTCTACTACAATGTGAATAAATGGAGAATGATGTTATGATATAGATTAGATTACTTAAAGTGTGGAAACAGGCCCTTCATCGACCCTCCGAAGAGCAACCCACTCTTTACATTTACCCATTCACCTAACACTACGGGCAATTTAGCATGGCCAATTCACCTAACCTGCACATTTTTGGACTGTGGGAGGGAATGGGAGCACCTGGAGGAAACCCACGCAGGCACAGGGAGAATGTGCAAACTCCTCACAGACAGTTGCCTGAGGCAGGAATTGAACCCAGGTCTCTAGTGCTGTGAGGCAGTAGTGCTAACCACTGTACCACCGTGCCACCCACAAGATGGGGATGGCAGCTCCTCTGCTACCATGATACATTTATGCAAATGGATGTTAGCTGATCAGGATGAAAATTGTTAGCTGGTTGGTTTCTGGTCAGTGAAGACTCAAATTTTGAAGGGCCTGATTCTGTGCTGTCGACCTCCCCCTCCCTGACAAATGATCTGTGGGTGGAAATCATTTTGAATATAACATTTTCTGTTACTTGCAATGTCAATGGAACGGCAAGGCGGTTAGACATTATAACAGGTGTCAGGATGGTGTATGTTTTGAAACTCATCGTAAGTTAGAGAGAGAGATAGAGACAGTGTGTGTGTTTGGGGGCGGGGGGCAACATTTGATTACGTACCCACACACTAGTCATTCTATGTCAGGCTTTGATAGGGAATGTGCATTTGGAATTCATATTATTTGATTGTTGTCTCTATATACATGACAAAAGATTAATTCTGTCGCTCTGAATTCCTGAGAGCTGTATTGTTTCCTTCAATATAAATTTGTACTCAATATCAATTTTACATATGGTTGCCCAAAATAATCATATCAGCTATTTGTCGCCTTGATTGTAACATTAAAATTATCGTGACCAAATGCAGACAGTATAAAGATTGGTGGATTTGTGGGTAGTGTAGAAACTTGTCAAAGGATACAGCAGGATATGGACTGAACATATGGCAGATTGAGTTTAATCTGGCAAAATGTAAGATACTGGAGTTTGGGAGATCAAATTTTAAGGAAAGGATACTGGAAATGGCTGGACTCTGAAAGTCATTGATATACAGAAGGATCTTGGGGTTCAAGTCTATAGCTCCTGAAAGTGGCCATGCAAGTAGATAGGGTGGTATCTAGAGGGTGGTGTCTGGCATGCTTGCCTTATTGGTTGGGGCATTGAGTACAAAAGTCAGGATGTCATATTGCAGCTTTAAGAGACTTCGGTTTTTTAAAACATTAATTCTCAGTTACTGATGGCTGAAATGTTTCCTTCAATATTTGTACTCACTATCTACTTCATATATGGTTGTTCAAACTAACAGCATCATCTATTTGTTAACCTCTATTGTAATTTGAAAAGTACCCTTACTAAAGTTCAGAATCCATGAGGTCAGCCTCAAATTGGGACTTTGGGTTGCTGTCACACTACACACTCTCACTCACACACACGCACACTCATGCAGACCTTCTCTCATCCACACACTTCCACTCATACATATATGCAGACATACACCCCCCCACACTCACACTTATGCACACACCCTCTCACAGGCTGACACCATCACACTCATATACACACACTTTGTCAAGTGTGCACACACACCCAAACACACACATTCGCATATGTACACACACTCCATTCTCTCACTCACACAGACACAGACACATTTACATTTACACACACACACATTTATAGGGTGAATTTGCATTTGCAGAATTATATTTGCAGATACATTCTATTTTGTTCAAAAAGAGCACAATCTGCAGGCAGTCAATCCATGTAATGTTTTATACATTCCTACTTCGGCAATAGAACCAGTCTGACTCAAGTTTGGGATACAGACAGACTCTAACCTCATACCATTAATACATTATCTGATCTGAGATGTCACCCTTTTTTAGATAAAACCTGAAGTCATCTTGAGAACGTGACTTCAAAGAAGTTCTGGGATGCATATATTAATGAACTGAAACCTGCAACCCATTCTAAAGGATGAAAGACTTTACAATCCAGATTTGTTCAATATATCATTCCAGTTGCATGACACTGTAATGTTTCGCTACAAATTCTGTGTCTCATGATCCTGTTTCACAGTTATCTGATGAAGGAGCAGCGCTCTGAAAGCTAGTACTTCCAAATTAACTTGCTGGACCATAATCTGGTGTTGCGTGATTTTTCAGTTGTGGTTGCCACATTACAGGAAGGACGTGGAGGATTCAGAGAGGATGCAGAAGAGGTTGGTCAGAATGTTGTCTCGAGGGTATGAGCTATAAAGAGAAGCTAGAAAAATCTGGGTAGGTTTCTTCTGAGCAGCAGAGGCTGAAGGTTGACTGAATAGAAGACTAACATTTTGAGAAGAGTTGTAGCTCAGGTTGAGGTTCTGGATCCAGGATTTTTCACTGAGCTGGGAGTTCTGTTTTCAGATGTTTTGTCACCATACTAGGTACCATTATCAATGAGCCTCCAGATGAAGCACTGGTGGTGTGGCCCGCTTTCTATTTATGTGTCCACTACATTGGACAAACAGGCAGAAAACTAGCCACTGGGATACATGAACATCAACTAGCAACAAAAGGATATGACCCACTCTCACTAGTATCCTTTCATACAGATGAGAAAGGACACCGCTCCGAGGAAAAGCCAAACAGAGACACAAACGAGAATTCCCAGAAGCATGGTATTCCAATCGGAACTCCATCAAAAAAACACATTGACTTGGATCCAATTTACCACCCCCACAGAAAATGAACAGGAAATGACATCAACCTAAAGAAACCTAAACACATAAATAGAAAGCGGGCCATACCACCAGTGCTTCATCCGGAGGCTCACTGATCATGTTACCTAGTATGGTGATGAAACATCTGAAAGCAAACCTTCCAGTTCAGCCAGTAAACCTTATATCCAGAAGTCTATAAAATTGAGATGCATGGTTAAGGTTGATGGTCAGAATCGTTTTCCAAAAGTTGAAATGTCTAAAACTAAGGGGCATGCATACTTGATAAAAGTTCAAAGACCGAAGGTGCAGTTTCTTTTAACGTAAGGAGTGTTAGGAGTGGAATGTTCTGCCAGGGGTGGTGATGGAGACAGTATTGAAGGGACTTAAAAATAAGCAAATTAACATGCAAGAAGTGGAGGGATATGGACCGAGGGCAGGCAGAAGGGTCTAATTTCATTTGGTGTCAAGTTCGGCACAACATCGTACACCGAAGGACCCGTTTCTGTGCTGTATTGGTCAGGTTCAGATTTAATGCAGTGTATATTTCAGATGAGGATTAATTCAAATTGATAGGAAATGGGTAGCACGCATTGACAATATAGATAAAAATATAAACTTTATTTCCTTGGTGGTGTTTGACTCTTGGTTTGAACATATCTCTCTGGAAACGGAGCTCAATGTGAACCTGACTCAATCCACTCTGTGACTGTGGAAAGGATGTTCTTCGCTCTGACAGCAGTAACATACCTGCAATTTGTTCGAAGCAGCTGGTCACACTTGGCTCTGTACCGAGGGAATATTACATTTGAGTACTTGCCTGGAGGAAGACAGAAGAGATACCTCCTGTAAATCAACATCAGTTTGATTGGCAACATCAATGTAACATTCAGTTAATGAACATTAGGATTTTTTTGTTTAAAGCCAGAAATTTAAAGAGAACCACAGGTCTGATTCCACTCCTGCTCTAAGGTGGTCCTTGTCCATTTTTTTCTTATAATTCTCATTCCATTTCAGTGAAATTCAGAAACTAAACAACACCCAAACAGCTTCATGAATGGGGCCACCTGATGCAAGTGGGTATGTGGACATGTGAGTTTAGTTATTGATCTATGCCTGTCAGTTCCTGTTTGGTGAATGTGTGGGTGTAGTTATCAAACTGTAGCTATCAGTATATGGTAAATATTATTGTCATATTCACACATCATTGACTGGTCTGGTCTCATTGATAACTAGACAATTATAAAAATAATACAGCATCAGTAGAGGGGGGGGGTGCGGCATTCTGTCCATGCCAATGCCAACACACCCAGGTGCTCTTTCTCATCCCACCTTCCTGCCACAGCCCGTAACCTTGCAGTTTACAACACTTGAGTTGCAGTTCCAGAGAAACTTTGTTTAAAAGAAAATGTAAGGTCTCTGCCTGCACCACCAAATCAGGCAGCGAATTCTAGATACCCATCACTCTCTCCTGTAAGACCTTGTGTTTGATTTTACCTTTTGTGCCAAAGGATTTTATGGAGAATGTTGTAAATGTTGGAAACACCATAATTAACTTGGTATAATCTGTTGGGTTTCCAGATTTTTAAGTTATGCAGTATTCTGTTCTCTTTTGTTTGTGTATCATTCAGTAATTTTGTAAATTAAACTGTTTTGTTTAAAACTACTGGTTTGACCAGCTGCATCCCTCCAGGAATATCTTTGTTACACCCGTTTAAAAATAATTTTAAAAATTAGGGTCTGGGTTACTTTCTTTAAATCTTTGGAGAGTATCTGGCCTTTTCCATAACAGACTGGGGGCTGTTTGCAGAATTTATTCTGTAATTCCGATATGGGATTTGGTTTGTTGGACTCAAAGGCAACAAGTAGTAAGTCTTAGTGTCTTTTGTTCCGAGTGTTGAATTTAATAGGTTTAAACAGTGCTTGGAGAAAGTGAGGACTTGCAGATGCTGGAGATCAGAGACTAGAGTGTGGTGCTGGAAAAGCACAGTGGGTCAGGCAGCATCTGAGGAGTAGGAGAATCAATATTTTGGGCATCAGCCCTTCATCAGGAAACATTGCTTGGGATAGCAATGGCTCTTTGAGTCATCAAGAGTTTTCTGGGTCTGGAAGAGGTGACTTCAGATTTTTGCAAAAAGTGATTACGGCCAAGCTGCTGGAATGAGCAGGCAAGCTGGAGCTCAACCTGCCTCCTTCCACGAGGAAAAGGGCGATAATTACAGTAATAGCTCACCATTTAAATTTGCTGGAAACGCCATCAGAATCTTTAGGGATGGCTAACATTCAATTGAAAATGAAGCAACTCGAGTTAGAGGCAAAAGTCAAGGAAAGAGCAACAGAAACAAAACAGTTTGAGTTACGATTAAAAGCAGAAGAGAGGGAGAGGAGAGAGTAAAGGAGAGAGAGGAAAGGAAGAAAGAGGGAGTTTGAACTTTGGTAATTGACACTTAGACAGGAGTTCAAAAATTCACTTCCTGAAGTAATGAGAACTCATGTGGAAGAGCAGAGAGTTAAAACAGCAAGACTGGCATCAGAAATGGCTGATGATTGAGTTGATCAATAAATCAAAATTGGGCTGCCAAAATCAATTTCAATCCATGAGGGATAATAATTGTGCAGAAGAGAAATTCTCGTGTAGAAAGGAAAAAGTAGATCTCGGTGAAAATCACAAAGATAATTTACTTCAGGGTAAAAAGGAAACCCTTGAAGGGGAAACAGAAGTAAAAAAGCTCTGATGTTTTCAAAAAAGTAGGCCACATGAAATCAGTGTTGGTGGGTTTGGAAAAGCACTGAGAAGCCAAATATAGGAAAACAGGAAAAGCCAGTGAATTTTGTTGGAGTGGTAACACTTTGGAGACTAGAAAGCTGCACCAGAATGTACAAGCTGATCGGAGGTTGTTTATGGAGGAAGTGCCAGATCTTCTTAAACCATACACCATGAAGGTAAAGTTTACTCATATAGGCCAGGAGCAGCAGGTAAAGAGGTAACAATATTCAGAGATACAAGAATCCTCTCAATCTGTGATACTAAAAGATGAGGATGTATGTACCTCTGAAGAACTATTGTTAGAAAAGGTGCGAGTAATGGGAATTCACATCGAGACAAGAAATGCTCAATTGTCAGAAGTGAGGTTAGAGTATCCAGTGAAGTTGGGAGAAGTCATAGTAGGAGTACTGGACAAACTCTCAGCTCCAGGAATACAATTTGTCATTGCTAATGATGTTGTTAATTCACCGGTAAGAGTCCTGCCGACTGTGGTTGAAAAGCCAATGGAAATTCAAGCACCTGATCTATTACAGGACACATATCCTGAAATGTTTCCTGACTGTGTGGTAACGAGGTCACAAAGTCACCAGTTGAAACAGGAAAGATCAAAGAGTACATATAAGAAAATTGAAGGGAAATTAGCAGAGACCCTGCTTGATCAGGTAGTTGAGACAAACCAGGAACAGATACATGACAAAGCAGACATCTTTAGCTCAAGTATATTAATTGAGTTACAGCAGAAAGATGAAAATTTAAAGCAATTGTATCAAAAGGCATACACAAAACAGATCCAAATGTATCCCTGATTGTTATTATCTTTAAAATGATGTCTTAATGAGGAAATGGAGAACTTCACATAGTCAGGCAGATGAGAAATGGGCAGAAGTTTATCAAGTTGTATTGCCAGTGGGTTATAGAAAGGACGTGTTGTGAGTAGCGCATGAGCTACCTGTATAGATTGTCTGTTTGAAATTCATATTATTTAATTCTCATCTCTGTGTGTGACAACTATTCAGTAAAGGATGAAACCTGTCCTTCTCAGTCACAGATAAACTCGATGGAAATATGCTTCATCCGGGTTGGAGAATTTGAGCTATATGCAGAGGACGAATAGGCTCGAACTGTATTCCATGGAGAGTGACCTTATAAAAGTTTATAAAATCATAAGGCGCATGGAGAAGTGGTGGAGCCTGGTACAATTACAGAAAGGCATCTGGGTAGGTATAATGAGAAAGCCTTAAAACTTGTCCTTAAATACTTTTTCGAAATGTAATGTTGAATTATAGAACACAAGAAATTAAACACGGTGGGGGAGGGGGATCAAGCCACAAAAGTGGGGACCTCGGATGTGCAGAAGATAAAGAACATCTGTGATAACAGGATGCTCTAAAGCAATTAAGAACATTTGCCTTAACATCAATGAATCTGTGTAAAAGGCACACAGAGTGATAACATTCACTGTTGCTAACTTGTGAAATTAATGATTGTGTTTGATTGTGTTGTCGGAAACTTTGTATCATCTCAGGAGCATGTCAAAAGCCTTGTAATAAGGTCCTATCAATTATAATGGAGTGTGTGTGTGTGTGTGTGTGTTTATGATCATTTTGAGTAGCCAATTATGAAATACAAACTCAATAATGTAATATTGATGAGGCTTTAACTTACGTGGTGTTCTTATACACCATGACTGCCCCACTGTCAATTCTAACTCGTCAGATCTTATGTCTTCTTTGGATTTCAATCACAACCCTGAAAAGAAAGCATGTTAATTCAAGGCTAATGAAACATTTGAAATGTAACCTTTCAGCCACAGGTACAGAATGATTTTGTGTTGAAGATAAAAAGCAGGAGTCTGCTCCTAGCTTAAAAACTATTCTAAACCTAACATTGAAAAGATTCTGACACAATCTGTCATGAAGCCATTTTATGGTCAAAGTTTGCCCTCCTCACTAAGATGCCACTTTGTACAACAATGATATCTGACATGCGAGCTGTGCAAGGTTCCCTTATGACCTCTCCCACTTAGTTTAAACTGGTACCTCTTTATGATAGGGACTTACCTCACCAACAGGCGCCTGACTCACCTGGATCTGTTTTTCCCACCTGATGGATAGCTAAGGGCCTACAGGAGTGATCAGTTTAGCGCACACATACCTGTTAATTAACTTCTCTTCCTTACAAATGATTGCCTTTCAACTGTCTGTCTAATTAAGAACATGCAGTGATTTTTTATAAAACTTTGTAAAAAAAGAAACCTGTTTGAGACAGAAGCCTGTGAGGGCCTTTAAATGAAAAGCTGGTATCCTTCTTTTCTAAGGTTTTAGAACCTCATCTAGCCTGGCTTATAGGTGTTAATGTTACATTGTAACAGTGATGCTATTTGTAAATAAAGGGGAAGGCTAAAATTAAACTGTTTGTAAGAGGTTTTTATTCCAGACTACCAAAGAGTCTAGACTCCCCTCCAGGACTAACCAAAGAGGCTGATAGGTCTGAGTTCACAAAGGATTCCTTGGGCCATCTCAAATCTGTACTTTAACAATATGCATAGGAAGGGTTAAGAGAGAGATGGGCTAAGTGCTGGCAAATGGGACCAGATTAGGTTAGGATATCTGGTCGGCATGGACAAGTTGCACCGAAGGGTCTGTTTCCACACTATACGTCTCTGTGGCTCGACGACTCTCCGGTAACTCTTGCCCTGTCGGTGAGCACAGTTTCCTTCCGTCGCTATACTTACCCCCTTCTTCATGGATGATTGTTGAAACGATGCAACAATGTGGCCTATTTGCCTATTTTCATTGTAACTTTGAAAATGCCCTTAATAACTGCAGATTTTAATGTTGTTCCTGAATGTGTATTTTGGATGAGGATTCAGTTTTTCTATCTTCAACATTGATGTGTAAACGTCAATGGGCTACACACCTTCTGTTTGTTAGAGGCAGCTGGTCACTCTTTGCTTTGAACTGAGGAAGTATTACAGTGTCTTAGTCCCTCAGGTGTTTTTCTGGAGGAAGACACAGGGACACCACCTGTAAATCAACATGAGGCTAGTCTGGCAAGATTGAACTGATCATTGTCACATTCATTGTATCTTCATTCGGATGTGTGTTGTCTTTTTCTTTAACACCAACAACTTAACCAGAATCACGGATCTGATTCCATTGTTGCCCTGAGCTGCTCCTTGTCTGGGGATTGTGTTTGTTTTTCATATGATTTAATACCAGTTGATTCGGAGATGCTGGTGTTGGACTGGGGTGCACAATGTTAAAAATCACACATCAGGAGCTTCCAAAAAAACCGTTGGACTATAACCTGGTGTTGTGCGATTTTTAACTTGATACCAATTGAGTGAGATCCAGAAACTGAGCAACAACTGCCGGCACCATGAATGAATGAGAGTACTCAACCACCAGGATGCTTACACAGTTCAATATCCAACTCCCCAACTACCTGTTGGAAAGATGAAAAGCGGCGCTATTTCTAATGTTTTTACCAAGATCTCAGTTGTATGTTCTTTTACAACAATATCACATTCCTACAGTTGGTCCACACAACCTCAAGAAAGAGGTTGCCTCAAACACTTTTACAATTGTATTTTACGATATATTCTTCCTCTGCTCCCACAGACAGTAACATCTGCTCTGCTCCCCCCCCCCCCCCCCCCCCCCCTCCCCCCTCCTGTTCTTTTTCTGAGGGTGGTAAATTGGATCCAAGTCAATGTGTTGATGGAGTTCCGGTTGGAACGCCATGCGTGTAGGAATTCTCATTCATGTCTGTGTTTGGCTTGTTGGAGGATGGATGTGTTGTCGCAGTCAAAGTGGTGTCTTTGTTCAACTGAATGTAAGGATACTAGTGAGAGTGGGTCATTTTGTGGCTAGTTGATGTACATGTATCCTGGTGGCTAGTTTTCTGCCTGTTTGTCCAGTGTAGTGGACTCATATCCACAAGTCTCTATAATTGAGATGCATAGTTAAGGTTGATGCTCAGAATCTTTTTCCAGGAGTTGAAATGTTTAAAGCTAAGAGGCATGCAGATAAGGTGACAAGGGAAAAGTTCAAAGGAGACATACGGGGCAGTTTCTTTTAAACATAGAGAATGGTAGGAGTGGAACGCACTGCCAGGGGTGGAGATGGAGGCAGATACGATAAGGGTATTGAAAGGACTTTTAGGTAAGCAAATGAATATGCAAGAAATGGAGGGTTATGGACCAAGGGAAGGCAGAAGGAATTAATTGCATTTTGGCGGCATGTTCGGCACAATATCGTGGGTTGAAGGACCCGTTCCTGTCCTGTACGGTTCGATGTTCAGATGTTAACACAGTGTATATTTTGGATGAGGATTCATTCAAGTTGATTGAAACTGGGTAGGATGCATTTAGAATAGAGGTTCAATTCCCACCTCAGGCGACTGACTGTGTGGATTTTGCACGTTCTCCCCGTGTCTGCATGGGTTTCCTCCGGGTGCTCCGGTTTCCTCCCACAGTTCAAGGATGTGCAGGTCAGATGAATTGGCCATGCTAAATTGCCCGTAGTGTTAGGTAAGGGGTAAATGTAGGGGTATGGGTGGGTCGCGCTTCGGCGGGGCAGTGTGGACTTGTTGGGCCGAAAGGCCTGTTTCCATACTGTAAGTAATCTAATCTAATCAAAACATCCACACAGCTTCGTGAACGGGACTACCTGATGCAAGTGGGTATGTGGATACGTGAGTTTAGTTAATAATTTAGTTCCGGCTTGGTGAATGTGAGAGTGTAGTTATCAAAATGTAATATTAATTATATGGTCAATATGTTTACATATTCACACTGCAGAGACTGGCAGGGTCTAAATGATAACTATCGAATCATAAAAATAATAGAGGTGCAGTTCCAAGGATTTGTGTTTAAAAGAGTTTAGCGTCTCTGCGTGCACCACCAAATCAAAGTTAAAAATCACACAACACCAGGTTATAGTCCAACAGGTTTACTTGGAAGCACTAGCTTTCATAGCACTGCTCCTTCATCAAGTGATTGTGGAGTGTAAGGTTGTAAGACACAGAATTTATAGCAAACATTTCGAGTGTGGTGTAACTGAAATTATATATTGAAAAAGACCCGAATTGTTTGTTAAGTCTCTCCTCTTTAAGAATCATGACCAACAAATCAGGCAGCGAATTCTAGATACCCATCACTAAGCATAAAACACATTTTTCCTCGCATCTAATTCTACAGCCACTTGGTTAGAGTCAACGATCCCTGCTGTTTGAACTCTCTGCCAAAGGAAACAGGTTCCTCTAATCTCTCCCTGTCACTATTTAGTGAAAAATCGCACAAAACCAGGTTGTAGTTCAACTGGTTTATTTGGAAGTACTAGCTTTTGGCGTTCAGCTCCTTCATTAGTAGCTCACTATTTAGTATTCCTTTATCATGGCACCTCCGTTCCAAAGAATATAATCCCAACCTCTCCAATTAGTCCCGATAGCTACAATTAACCAGAACTGGCAACATTCTAGTTTAGAGTGTTGCTGGAAAAGCACAGCAGTTCAGGCAGCATCCGAGGAGCAGGAAAATCGACGTTTCAGGAATTTGATCATCCAGCTCCGCCTCCAGCCCCAACTGTATCTGGGATTGAACCTTTTCTCCCTAAAGCTGACTGTTCCTGAGTAGAGGAGTGCATGCGTGAGACCCCCCGGCGAATCTCCCTCTGTCTCGGTATTCATAAGCCTCGTCGTTGGGGAATGGGAAAGATTTGTCGCCAAGAGATCGACTACTTACTTGCGGACATTGGTATCATATTTTAGGAAGTGCATAGGAGCTGACTCAAGCATTAATAGGGAAGTCAGTTAAACACGAAAATCACAGACAGCGGCAGTCAACTTCCAAATACTGAGCTCTCCGGTGATCGCAGATTTTGTTACAATAAATTCCAGAATTTAACTAATGGGGGATGGGATAGAATTGGCGCCAAAAGATCAACGGCTCATTTCCAAATTTGAAAAATCCACTAACATGTAGAAAAGACCGCGAAATCACAAAAAAGGTTATGTGATTTACACACGAAAGAACTGAAACAATCACTGTATTCTAACAGATGAAAGGCTTAACAGACAATCAATTTTTCAATGTATAATTTCAGTTACATCACACTAAATTTTTGCTATAAATTCTGTGTTAGGATTGAGCCCTCCACTACCACCTGATGAAGGAGCGACGCTCCGAAAGCTAGTGTGCTTCCAGTTCAACCTGATGGACTATAACCTGGTGTTGTGTGATTTCATTGTGGCATAGACAGTCTCACACGGGACAGCTTACACCTTACAGGCATTATCAGGGCCAACGTCACACCAGTTGTTCAAGTTCACTTGAGAATGTAATATTAGACGTTCTGCGATTAATATTTGTTAAAATTGAAACCAACATGGTCATTCTAATAAGGTTAGAGACTAACAAACAATCCAGGTTTTTTTAATATATAGTTTCGGTTACATCACACTGTAAACTTTTGCGAAAAATTCTGTCTTACGATCTTATATTCTACAAGCACGTGATGCAAGGTCCGAAAGCTCGGGCATACAAATAAATTTGTTGGGCTTCAAGTTGGTGTTGCGTGATTTTTAACTTTATACACGCCAGTCCAACATCAAGCATCTCCAAACCATAAGTGTTCAATAACAAGGCGATAGTAATTAACTGATCTCAAGTTCAAAGTTCAAGCTTCTCCATATTAAAAGTAAAATAAACCCAACCGGGATGACGGTGTAGCTCCTTTCACAGATGCTGGGAGTGGCTCTGAAAAGAGCCTTTGGGTTGTCAGATTCAAGAATACTCTCTTCACTTTTTAGCGGCTCCAGCAGCGGCGGTTTTCTTGGGCAGCAGCACGGCCTGGATATTAGGCAGCACCCCGCCCTGAGCGATGGTCACCCCTCCCAGCAGCTTGTTGAGCTCCTCGTCGTTGCGCACGGCCAGCTGTAGGTGCCTGGGGATGATGCGGGTCTTCTTGTTGTCCCGGGCCGCGTTGCCGGCCAGCTCCAGGATTTCAGCCGTCAGATACTCCAGCACCGCAGCCAGATAGACCGGCGCTCCGGCACCCACACGCTCGGCATAGTTACCCTTTCTCAGGAGCCTGTGAACACGGCCCACCGGGAACTGCAGGCCAGCACGGGACGACCGAGACTTCGCCTTGGCGCGACCTTTCCCACCGCCCTTTCCTCTTCCAGACATAGTCACAAATTCACACAAACACTTCCAGAGAGAGTATTACACTCCGCCCACATCGCGGCCTCTTATACCTTCGGGAGGGATGGTGGGGCGGCCGTTTCTGATTGGTCCCATTGTTCAGCCCCTCCTAATGTTGTTCCAATTCCCAATCAGATATCTGCCCCATTCCCCAATCCGGAGAGGGCACGGGGAGGGGGGCGGAAAGAACCGGCGCCAAATCATCAACCGCCTTCTTTACAATTTGAAAAGCCCGCCAATTTACAAACAAAGGAATGTCTTTTATATTGAAAAATGAAGTACAAAAAAAAAGAAGCAAGTTTTTATAAAATACTCGTGTCTTTTAATTTTAGTTTAAAAATGTATACTTCACTCGATCTGTCTCTCCCTCATTTGCCGACCTGTATCCGTCCATTTCTGATCTTGAGTGGGTAATTTTCTGAACCTTAAGAAGCTGAAACGAAACAGGCCAGACTCTGCAGTCTACACTTGACTTCTCACTTCACATTTCAGTAGCACTCCGGCATCCTGATAAATCAGCACACAACATTCTTCCGGCTCAGTATCGATGGTGAACACGATGTTTAGACGATATTTTAAAGCTGTCCTCCCTTATTGCTGTCGCTCTCAGATTCAGCAAAATCATCACATTTCAATCCGGCAGCTGTTTTGGCGTTCTCTTCGTTCACTGGCATGTGAGAGAGCAAATATCTCAACATTTCTAACTTTCAGATCAAATGTGTTTTTTTACTCCATCCCTGTTATATCACAGTGACTTGTAATTGAATCTGTCAGTATGTGATCTGTGAGCACACCGTAAGATAGAGATAAAGTGAAAGGTGAATGATGCCTCTCATTTCTGACATGCAATTGCAGGGTATATACACTACAGTTATTAATTTCTTTCAGGCTTGTGTCAGTTTAAATGTCTCAAGGCAGAAGGCAATAAGAAAAAGGAGAAGTCAGTGACATTTTTATCTGCCTGTGTGTACTCAGCTCTGAGAATACGTGAGTGTTATCAAAATGTTTTTTGAAAGAACATGAGAACTTTGTTTTAAATCTATACCCGTTACTTTCTCCAATATGAATGTTTGAGTGCAGTTTTCAATCTGTCCCTGACAGTTTCAACTAAATGAATGGAGGAGTGCATTTGAAAGTATCTTTCAGTGTGTGTGCTGTGAGTAAATGAGTGTACTTATAATATTTGGCTCTGTTTAGCATGACATTTGCCAGAAACTGCAGGAGCAGTTTTTACTTCAAGTCTCTGTTGCTCAACATGAATAAGATTTTATCTATTGCCATCCAAGTCAGGGGAGCATGATGGCACACCGGTGCCAGGGACGCAGTTTCAATTCCAGCCTTGGCTCATTGTGCAAATTGCACACAGACATGCTCCCAATGTCTGCTTGGTTTGGATACAACATGGGGTAAACCCTTTGCGAATTTAAAACCAGCAACACTGAAAAGATTTATCCCATGCAGTAATCTGTGAAAATTTGACAGGCCTAGAACCAGTTAAAGTAAAGATTAACAGCTTTATTTATTAAAGTATAACAGAGAGTGATTAACTAACAAGTATTTACAACTCCTTCCTCTAACCTATCTTCTATAATACTAGCCCGATAGAACTTCTGATTAAGATTTACAAAACAAAGCTGCTTATCTTAAAACCAGGCAGCTTTTGGTTCTTTTCTGTATTCGGGTTGTCTTTTGTTCTTCTTGGGGATTGTGCTTCACAGGCCACTGATCGATAAAGGTACCTTTAAAAGAGCTAATCTTCATGGAGTGTTTTTACATGCTGGTGGCTTGGCAATTTGCCTCCCAACTGTTCAATTTTCCCCAGTCTTACAACTCCACAGCTTCAGATGTGTCATTGGCTTTTAAGATTGTCAATATACTCAATTCAAACTGGATTGGAATTTGATATTTTTGGGCTATAATTTCAACTGAGTGCCTGGAGACAAAAATATTTGAATTCAACCAAACAGCTACTTGGCTTGTTCGACCAAATGTTACCTTGTTTTTTTTTGGAACACTTGGTGATGTCTGGTAGTTCTACTGGCTGATAACTTTCTTAAAAGGTACAGTACACCCACATCTTCATAACAGTTCCCTCTTGGTGCTCTAGTTTCCTTTCACAGTCCAAACATGTGCAAGTTAGTTGGATTAGCCATGGTAAATTGCCCTGCAATATTCAACAATGTTCAGACTAGGTGGGTTAACTATGGTAAAGATGCACAGGGGTAGGATGGGGTCTATATCTGGGTGGTATGTGCTTTGGCAAGTTGTTGCAGGCCGATGGATCGAATGACCTCTATCTGCACTGGAGAAATTCTACATACTGTGAATAAAAGTGAGACTTTTTAGACCATTGGCAGTCTCTGTCACTCTAAAGCAGTTTGGATAATTTCCACAACTTTTATTCAATGGTAAGTTTATGATTGTAAGGTATTTTCTGGATTGGTCAGTCTCTGGTCTGAATGTGTACTTTGAATTTATTGTTCACATGTTTATAACAAGACCAGTATGAGAGTTTCTTCATTCTGTGTCCAATAATAATGTCTGGGTATTTGTTTAAATGTTTACCTTTTCGTGTCAATGTTTGATTTCCCTTTGGACCATTTGAAAACAAAGTAGGTGTTCAGTCATTTTGTCTGAGATGTGTTCGGTTTTCTTTTTGTGGAATCAAATTAAATTGCAATATTTGTTTCAATCTGGCACTTGGCCTGCTATTTAATTCCTCCAGTTTGGATAAAAAGAATTGATACATGAATTACATACAGTCAGAGAGTCAGACAGCATGTTTAACCCATGGTGAGATAATTGGATGAATAATTAGTCTGGATTTTTACTTACTTCTTTCCCTACTTAAGTGGAGTACATTGTGAACATGCAATAGGTTCAGTATTTCTAATAAACAAGTAGAATTTACTTTTTGACCAAGGTGATAACATGCATTTAAAATCTATAGGAAGTTCACTTGTACACTGGGGCTGACACACTCACACACTATCGTGGAAAACTTGTTTAATGAAATGCTAGTTCTCCCAACTGCGAGATCTTAGAGGTCATGACTTTTCCATTTTTGCCAATAGAACTATTAACCTGACAGTATTTCTGTACTTTGCAAGTTATTCTGTACCCATTGTGTATTGGCACCATCTCCATCTTTGTTATGTCCAGAAATTGTCATGTTCCTTCAAGTCCTTCCTTACATGAATACGGACAATAACTAGTGCAGTCTGCAACTGTTTGTTCTTCTGTGAGTGCAGAACTCATCTTGTTTCTTCCATTCACTTGTAAGGTTTGTGGACTTGGGAAGTACTCTCTACCTATCAGTCTGTGCTATTCAATGGGACGGTGGATACAGCTTATTGTCCTTCAAAACTCTGCTCAGACATGACAGACTGTGAACAGATTACAGCCATATTGACTAGTGAAAAACTTGGAAACTAAAATTTAATGTTGACTCCGCGTGCTGTTGTGAACATGCATTGATTTTTAGATTAGATTAGATTCCCCACAGTGTGGAAACAGGTCCTTCAGCCCAACAGGTCCACACTGACCCTCCAAAGAGTAACCCACCCAAACCCCTTTTCCCTCTGAATTATGCACCTAATTGACAACTTAAGCATGGCCAATTCACCTGACCTACACATCTTTAGAATGTGGGAGGAAACCAGAGCACCCAGAGGAAATCCACACAGACACAGGGAGAATGTGCAAACTCCACACAGACGGTCACCCGAAGTTGCAATCGAACCTGGGACTCTGATGATGTGAGGCAACAGTGTTAACCACTGAGCCACTGTGCCAAAAGATTTTTGAAAGAAACAATTGTTATGATCCAGCAAGGATGCCTACACTCGATTAATCCTGCTTCAATCTTCCTGCATTGTGTTACTGAGCAGTTTAAGTGTTTGCTGTCAAGTGAACAGCCAGTTAGCGAAGGAGAGAGTTTCAGTTCATGTTTCCTGAAGTGAATGGGAAAGATCTTATTTTCTTTGACTGTATCTGTAGTATTCACAGACAAGTAAAACCACAACACATCATCACAGAAAGGATCTGTGCTGATCTTCAGAGTCAAGGAGGTAAAAGCAGTGGACTTTTGCAACTCTAATAGTGCGGAATCTAACTGGGAATAATGATATAAGGTGTGGCCTTCAGAGAGTCATACAGTTATACAGCACAGAAACAGATCCTTTGGTCCAAGCTGTTATTGCTGACCAGAGATCCTGATCTGACCTTGTCCCATTTAACTTAAGATCTCACGACACCAGGTTTATATGGGAGCACTAGCTTTCAGAGCGATGAAGGCACTGAAAGTGCACTGAAAACTAGTGCTTTCAAATAAACCTGTTGTCTGAGAAACTGGTGTTGTGTGATTTGTAACATTGTCCACCCCAGTGCAATGCTGGCACCTCCAAATCATGGCTAGTCCCATTTGGTGCATATCTCTCTAAACTGTTCCTATTCTTGTCCATATCCAGGTGCCTATAAAAGGTTGTAATTGTAGCCACCACCTCCACTCCCTCTAGTAGCTCATTCCATACAAGCACCACCCTCTATGTGATAAAGTAACCCCTCAGGTCCTTCTTAAATCCCTTCTCCACAAATTAAACCTGTGCCCTCTATTTTTGCACACACCCATACTCTAAAAAAGACAAAAAGACCTTGGCTATTCACCCTATCATGCCCCTCATGATTTTCACAACCTACATAAAGGTCACACCTCATTCTCTGACAGTCCAGGGAACAAAGCAACAGCCTGTTCAACCTTTCCCTATAACTCAAAACCCCCAGTCCTGGCAATGAAGCATACTGATGAGAGGAGAGCAGTTGACGTGATTTACATGTACTTCAGTCAGGCCGTTGTCGGAGCATAACCCCAGACCGGGGATGAAAGTCTCAGCAGGCAGGCAGTATTCAGGAAAGTGGTAGGTGGATAGTGCAGGCAGACGGCCTCCGAGAGGACAAAAGACTGTCCTCCGAGACTGGCCTCAGAATAGAGATCTATGACACACTCTGATTTTATAATAAAAAGAAATATTTTTATTAAACTTTCTGATAACAATCACATACAACTTTATTCCGATGTTCCTCTCTCTTACTTTGCATATCCTATTCAATTAGATACCTAATCAATGATGGGCGTCTCTATGGACTGTCCCAGGATCCCCTGACCTCTCAGAATTTAGCGGACATTGTAATCTCTCGGTCTTGTGATCTTTCTATGCATCCTATTCATTCATATTCCAAAGTTATATGCGATACACCTTCAGGTTTCTCTCAGACTAGCTTGTCTCTCAGGATAGTTTGAATGCTGTTATTCATTGTATTCCATTTTATCAAGTTCAATTGTTCCTCTGATATAATTCGGGCAATGGGGAATATATGAAGAAAAAAAACAAAGGACAGCTTGTTTTGACTTACTTGCCATAGACTTGTAATTTTAATTTTTGTTATAAAAAGTTAGTTACAAAGTGTGAAGTAATTTATTTGCCCCAACTGTTAACACGTGGAGTTTGCACGTTCTCCCCGTGTCTGCGTGGGTTTCCTCCGGGTGCTCCGGTTTCCTCCCACAGTCCAAAGATGTGCAGGCCAGGTGAATTGGCCATGCTAAATTGCCTATAGTGTTAGGTAAGGGGTAAATGTAGATGTAGGGGTATGGGTGGGTTACGCCTCGGCGGGGTGGTGTGGACTTGTTGGGCCGAAGGGCCTGTTTCCACACTGTAAGTAATCTAATCTAATCTAATTTAATCTAATCTAAAAAAACTTTGTGATTAATGGGCTGTGAGCAATCTATTCTGTTCTGGCCATAAGAGAAGGCATTACCTAAAGTAACTAACCTTCACTTCCAGGTTTAAATGCTTCTTTTCCACTTCATGCTTTGGTATTATGCACCTATTTTTCATGCTGAAAACTACTGTGATGATGCTAAGACTCTTTGCAAGAATTTTTCTTAATATTCAAACTTACTTCAAGAAACTGAATACTATAAGATAACTTTAGCTGTTGCACCCTCAGCTGTTTTAGGGGATTAATGGGCTGTAACTATCACCTGGTGATTATTCATTAACTGGGACAATTACCCTTTCATTTAATGTGGCTGGAGTTACTCATTTACCGGACCTTCGGTCTGCTTGTCAGAACGGTTTCGAATGGGAACAGGCTGGGTCCTTGGAGTGGCTTGTTCAATGGTATCATTTTGCCTTACTGTGTGTGAGCGGGCTGTATGGCTTAGTTTCTACCTGCCATTCTGTTTCACATCCTGCTGTTTAATTCTACTTTACACTTACACACCGGTTTGTGTCAATAGACATGGGCCACTCTATTCTGGCAGGTACAGGCCACCCTGACAGCCCTAGACAAAGTCCCATATAAAAGACTGGTCCAAGATTGGCTCTTGGAGTCTTAAGCAAACTGGATCTGAAATTATCTTGCAGACAGGATGCAAACTATAATGGTGGAGGGCTGTGTTTGTGATTGGAAGCCTGTGACTGGTGGTGTATCACAGGGATCAGTGCTAGGACCCTTGCTGCTTGTTATGTACGTATTAACAATTGGATGTGAATGTAGAATGTATAACGAGTATGCCTGCGGATGACTTTTTCATGTGGAAGTATTAAATGTTTCAGTGCAGTCTTGGTATGCAAAGGACCTGTTTCTGTGCTATATTGTGCTCTATGACATGAAAGTTGGTGGTGTTGTTAAGTGAGGGGGATGGTCTCAGGCTACAGAATGAGGACATTGGGCAGAGCAATGGCAGATGGAATTTAATCCTAATAAATGTGAGGTAATCTGGGAGGTCTAATAAAGGGAAAGAATTACACAATGGAGGATTGGTCCTGAGGGAATACCAGAAGGTGTCAACATAGGCAGACAGGCTGCTGAAGGCGGCATACAGAATGCTTTCCGGAGCTGTCGAATATAAGAGCAAGGAAGTCTTATTCCAACTTTATAAAACAGATCAAATACTGTGTGCAGTTGTGATTGCCACACAATTAGAAGGATGGGATTGACTGGAGAGGATGCAGTGGGTTGGAAAGACTCAGTTAAAAGAGGAGACCGTATGAGCTGGGTTTGGTTTCCTTGGAGCAGAGGAGGTTGAGGGAAGATCTGACTGAGATATACTAAATTGTGAAAGATACAGACAGAGTAGATTGTGAGAATCTCTCTCCACTTGGCAGATGTGCCTAAGACCAGAGGGCACAAGTTGAAGTTGTGGGGAAAGCAGTTTAGAGGAGACCTGAGAAAAATATTTTGACCTAGATGGTGGGTAAAGTTTATAATGTGCTGCCTGAGAGTGTGATGGAATACTCTCACAGCATTTAAGCAGCATCAGGATATGCCCTTAAGAAACCAGGGCATAGTCAGCTACTGGCCAAGTGCAGATAAATAGGATGAATGTAGTTTGGTGTTTGTTGGACATCATGGACATGTTGGGCTGAAGGGTCTGTTTCTATGCTGTTTGACTCTATATTGCTATAACATCCTTGTAAATCTTTTCTACAGCAACTCAGTTTAACAACATCCTTCCTGGAGAAGGGTGATGAGCATTGTATGGAATCTCATAAAAATGGCATCACTAATGTCCTGTACAGCCACCAAATGACATCCCAACTCCTACACTCAATGTTCTGACCAATGAAGGAAAGCATGCCAAACGCTTTCTTCACTGTCCTGTCTACCTGTGGCTCTACTTTCAAGAAAATCTGCAGCTGCAACCCTCAGTCTCTTTGTTCAGCAACACTTGCCAAGGCCCCACCATTAAGTGTATAAGTCCTGCCCTGGTTTGTCTTAATCAAAATCTAACACCTCACATGGCGGCATGGTGGCACAGTGGTTAGCACTGCTGCCTCACAGCGCCAGAGACCCGGGTTCAATTCCCACCTCAGGCGACTGACTGTGTGGATTTGCACGTTCTCCCAGTGTCTGCGTGGGTTTCCTCCGGGTGCTCCGGTTTCCTCCCACAGTCCAAAAAATGTGCAGGTTAGGTGAATTGGCCATGCTAAATTGCCCGTAGTGTTAGGTAAGGGGTAGATGTAGGGGTATGGGTGGGTTGCGTTTTGGCGGGTCGGTGTGGACTTGTTGGGCCGAGGAGCCTGTTTCCACACTGTAAGTAATCTAACTAATGATTGACATGTATCTAAATGAAACTGAATCTGTCACTTCTTGGCCCATTGACCCACCTGATCAAGGTCAGAATTAGTTTTTTTTTGTCAGTGCACAGTGATATAATTACTTGAAGTAAAGGTAGGTATTAATTACCCTGCACTGTATTGTGATCATGCTCACCATCATTGGGACACTTGTGTGGCTCTACAGAGAGGAGGAGGAATTTTCTCTCATTCAGTGGTGAAAATTGGAAGAACCAAACTAAATTTTTTTGAAGAATGAAATTTTTGAATTCTTCTCATAAGAAGAAAAATGAGTAGCTTTAATAATCTACGTTATCTTGTGGGGAGTTACCAAGACGTAGTCACACCTCAGGTACAAGAAAAATGGCCAATGGGTTACAGTCAGGGGACTGAAAGGGAATCAGTAGACAGTGCAGGGATCCACTGTGGCCATTCCCCTTAATAACAAATATACTGTTTTGGATACTGTTGATGGGCGGGGGCGGGGGGAAGAGAACTTACCAGCTGTAAGTCACAGGGTACAGGTCTCTGGCACAGAGTCTGTCCCCGTTGTCCTGTTGGGGGGTGGGGGAAAGGGGAAAGAGTGCATTTGTCATTGGGTTCTCCATAGTTAAAAGGGACAGAAAGGAAATTCTGTGGGAATGAGAGAGACTCATGGTTGGCGTGTTGCCTCCCAGGTGCAAGGGTTCGAGATGTCTCAGATATGGAGGGGGAGGGGGAAATATCCAAAGTCCTGGTCCACATACACACTGACAACAGAAGTAGGAAAAGGGATGGGGATTTAAGGCAGAATGTCAGGGAGCTAGGGTGGAAGCTTGGAGCTAGAACAAACAGAGTTATCTCTGGTTTGTTGCCCGTGCCATGTGCTAGCGAGGATAGAGAGAGAGGGAGAGAGGAGTTGAACACATGATGAAGGGGATAGTGTGGGAGCGAGCATTTCGGATACCTGGATAATTGGGGTAGGTGAGACTTCTACAAACATAGTGGTCTGTACCTGAAGCAAAGTAGTACCAATATCCTGGAAGAAGTTTGCTAATGCTCTTCGGGAGAGTTTAAACGAATTCAGTAGGGGAATAGGAACCTAAATTGTGGTTACCGTGTCCAGAGGTTGAGCATAGTCAGGTCAGAAATATGGTTTCAATGTCACAAGTGTGCACTGGCAAGCAGGAAGGTGGTTTGAAGTGTGTCTACTTCCAACATCAGGAGAATCTGGAATAAGGTTGGTGAACTTGAAGCATGGGTTTGTACCTGGGACTTTAATGTTGTGCCATTTCGGAGACATGGATTGAGCAGGGACAGGAATGGTTGTCATAGGTTCCCAAATTTTGATGTTTCAGTAAGAACAGAGAAGACAGTAGAAGAGGGGGGGGGGGGGGGGGGTATGGCATTGTCAGTCAAGGACAGTATTATGTTGGCAGAAAGGATGTTTGAGGACTTGTGTAATGAGGTAGTCTGGGCTGAGGTTAGAAACAGGAGAGGACAGGTCACCCTGTTAGGAGCTTTCTATAGGCCACAGAATAGTTCCAGAGTCATAGAGGAAGGGCTTGTAAAGATGATTCTGGATAGGAGTGAGTGTAACAGGGTAGCTGTTATGGGGGACTTTAACTTTCAAAGTATTGACTGGAAATACTATAATTTGAGTACTTCAGATGGATCAGTTTTTTTGTCCAGTGTGTGCAGATGGCTTTCCTGACACAGTATGTAGACAGGCCACAATGGATTTGGTACTGGGAAATGAACCCAGTCAGGTGTTAGATTTGGAGGTAGGTGAGCACTTTGGTGAGAGTGACCACAATTCAGTTATGTTTACTTTAGCAAAGGAAAGTATGTACTGCAGGGCAAGATTTATAACTGAGGGGAAAAGGCAATTATGATGCAATTCGGTGAGATTTATGATTTATTGGATGGGGTAGGAAACTGTAGGGGATCGGCACAATTGAAATGCGGAGCTTATTCAAGGACAGCTACTGCGTCAGGCAGGCAGGAAGTGGATGAGTGAGGGAGCCCTGGTTTACTAAGGAAGTTGATCTCTTGTCAAGAAGAAGAAGGCTTATGTTACGATGAGATGTGAAGGCACCATTAGGACGCTTGAGAGTTACAAGCTAGCCAGGAATGACCTATACAGAGAACTAAGAGGAGCCAGGAGGGGACAAGAGAAGTCTTTGGCAGACAGGATCAAGGAAAAACCGAAAGCTTTGTATAGCTATATCAGGAACAAAAGAATGACTAGAATTAGATTCGGGTCAGTCAATGACAGGAGTGGGAAGTTGTGCGTGGAGTCCGAGGAGATAGAAGTGCAAAATGAATATTTTTAAAATCGGTATTCACACTGGAAAAAGACAATGGTGTTGACGAGAATACTGAGTTACAGGCTACTAGACGAGATGGGATATTGGTTCACAAGGAGGACATGTTAGCAATTCTGGAAAGTGTGAAAATAGATAACCCCCTGGGCCAGATGGGATTTATCCTAGGATTCTCTGGGAAGCCAGGGAGTAGATTGCAGAGCCTTGGGCTTTGATCTTTATGTCGTCATTGTCTACAGGAATAGTGCCAGAAGACCGGAAGATAGCAAACATTGTCCCTTTGTTCAAGAAGGGGAATAGAGACCAACCTGGTAATTATAGATCAGTGAGCCTTTCTTCGGTTGTGGGTAAAATGTTGGAAAAGGCTAGAATAGACAGGATTTATAATCATCTCAATAGGAATAAGTTGAATAGGAATAGCCAATATGGTTTTGTGAAAGGTAGGTCTTGCCTCACAAACCTTATTGAGTTCTTTGAGAAGGTGACCAAACAGGTGGATGAGTGGAAAGCACTTGATGTGGTGTATATGGATTTCAGTGAAGTGTTTGATTAGGTATTTTCAGTAAGATTCCCAACTGTAGGCTATTGCACAAAATATGGAGGCATGGGATTGAGGGTGATTTAGCGGTTTGGCTCAGAAATTGGCTAGCTGAAAGAAGACAGAGGATGGTAGTTGATGGGAAATGTTCATCCTGGAGTCAGTTACTAGTGGTGTACCGCAAGGATCTATTTTGGGTAAGGGCTTAGAAGGATGGGTCCGCAAATTTGCGGATGATTCTAAGGTCAGTGGAGTTGCGGACAGTGCTGAAGGATGTTTCAGGTTACACAGGTACATAGGTAAGCTGCAGAGTTGGGCTGAGAGGTGGCAAATGGAGTTTAATGTGGAAAAGTGTCAGATGATTCACTTTGGAAGGAGTACTGGTCTATTGGTAATGTTCTTGGTAGTGTAGATGAGCAGAGAGATCTCTGTGTACATGTACATAGATCCCTGAAAGCTGCCACCCAGGTTGATAGGGTTGTTAAGAAGGCTTTTATTGGGAGAGTTTTGGAACGATGAGGTCATACTGCAGCTCTACAAAGCTCTGGTGTGACTGCACTTGGAAAATTGCATCCAGTTCTAGTCCCCACATCACAGTAAGGATGTGGAAGCTTTGGAAAGGGTTTATAGGTGATTTACTGGGCCGTTGCCTGGTCTGGAGGGAATGCCTTATGAGGAAAGGCTGAGGGACATGAGGCTTCATTAGAGAGAAGAAGGTTGAGAGGTGACTTAATAAAGACACACAAAATAATCAGAGGGTTAGATAGTGTGGGCAGTGAGAGCCTTATTCCTCCGACGGTGATGGCGAGCACCAGTGGACATCACATTAAATTGAGGGATGATAAATATAAGATAGATGTCAGAGGTAGTTTCTTTACTCAGAGTAGTAGAGGCGTGGAATGTTCTGCCTGGAACTGTAGTAAACTCACCAACTTTACGGGCATTTAAATGGTCATTGGATAAACATATGGATGAAAATGCAACAGTATATTACGCTTCTGGATTAGTGGTGCTGGAAGAGCACAGCAGTTCAGGCAGCATCCAAGTAGCTTCGAAATCGACGTTTCGGGCAAAAGTCCTTAATCAGGAATAAAAGCTGTCATGTTCTATGTTCTATTATCTCACTACATCTTTCCTACTCCATTGTTTCAAATTACAATTATGTGACCACATTGAGTATTTGATAAAATGGTATTGCGTGTTCTTGTGTCTTATATCAGACTTCACAGGAATGCAGGCCTATTTGTAGAAAATGATTGTTACTTCGAAACAATGGCACAAGAAGCCTTTTTGATGAAGATAGAGTCATAGAAAATCTGTTCCTGCAAGTTGGAGAAATGGAGAATGATGTTGTGCTAAAGGTGGCGATGGCAGCTCCTCTGCCACCGTGATCCCTTGATGGAAATGGAATGCTGTCTGAGTGGGAGTAGCTGGATGTTTCTGCCTGCTGCAGACCACAATGACTTCATGTGACAGTGATGTTCATCTCGATTGGATCATTTTCTGTTTCCTGCAGTATATATGGAACTCCATAACTGTTAGCCCTGCTCTGCAGTCATGGTGTTTGTATTTTGAACTACTTCTGAATTAAGTCAGTTGGTGTGTGTATATGTGTCTGATGTGTGTGCCTGCAGTAATTATTCTATATTGTCAGGAATAAAAACATATTCCTGGAGAAGCTCAGTTCTGAATAACAGTTACTGGTCCCAAAACATTAACTCTGCTTTCTCTCCACACATGCTGCCAGACACGCTGAGTTTTTTTTTTCAGCAATGTTCTCCTTTTGTTTCCAGCCTCAAGCATCTGGATTTTATTTGTCAGGCTTGTCCTGGGTGTTTGGCATTCACATTGTGTAATTGTCATGTCACTATTTGTGACAACTATTCATTAAAGGGTTAACTCTGTCCTGCCCAATCACTAATAAACTTAATAACACTGATTTATCCTATAAATAGGTGACTTTTGTCTGGTTTCTTTCTATCTCTGTATTTAACATCAATGTTATATATGGTTTTGAAATGATGCTACTGTCGGATTTTCTTTTCCATCTTGATTTTAACTCTAAAAGAACTCCAATCAAATGTAAATTTAATGCCTTCATGGGCATATATTTCAGATAAGAATTCAGTCTAAACCTCTTGAAAAATGATGTAAATGTCAATGGGCTAGACAATATTAGGTAAGAACTTCCAAAAGCTAATTAGCAGCAGATGTTCACAGGTAAAGGGATGGATGGAAAATGGGAAACCTTCAAAAATGAGTTAATAAGAGTCCAGAGTCAGTCTGTTCCTGTTAGGGTAAACAGCAAGTCTGGAAAGTGTAGGGAATGCTGGATGATGGAGAAATTGAGGTTTTGGTCCAGAGAAAGAAGGAAGCAAATGTCAGGCATAGATAGCAGAGATCGAGTGAGTCCTTAGAACAGGAAATGGCAGTAGGAGCATACTTAAGAGGGAAATCAGGAGGGCAAAAAGGGGACATGAGTTAGGTTTGGCAAATACGGTTAAGGAGAATCCCAAGGGATTTTATGAATACACTCAAGGACAAAAGCGTAACTAGGGAGAGATTAGGGTCCCTCAAAGATCAGCAAGAAGGCTTTTGTATGGAGTCACAGAAGATGGGGGAGATACTAAATGAGTATTTTGCTTCACTCTTTAATAAGCAGAAGCACATGGAGGTTACAGAATGTGGGGAAATAGATGGTGCCATCCTGAAAGATGTCCATATTACACACAAAGTAGTCCTGGATGTCTTGAAATGCACAAAAGTGGATATATCCTCAGGACCTGATCAGGCGTACCCTAGAACTTTGTGGGAGGTTACAGAAGTGATTGCTGTGTCCCTTGCCGAGATATTTTTATCATCGATAGTTACAGGTGAGGCGCCGGAAGTTTAAAGTTTGGCTAACGTAGTGCCACTATTTAAGAAAGGTGGCAATAAAAAGTCAGGGGCCTTTAGGCTGCTATCAGTGTTGGGTAAGATGGTGGAGGGAATCCTGAGGGTCAAAATTTACATGCATTTTGAAAGGCAAGGACTGATTCGGGACAGTGAACACTGTTTTGTGCATGGGAAACCATGACTCTCAAACTCCATTGAATTTTTTGAAGAAGTAACAAAAAGGGAGGCTGATTAGCAAGGTTAGATCTCATGGAATACTGGGAGAACTAGCCATTTTGGATACAGAACTGGCTCAAAGGTAGAAGACAGAGGGCAGTAGTGGAGGGTTTTTAAGACTCAAGGCATGGGACCAGTGGAGTGCCACAAGGATCGGTGCTGGGTCCACTACTTTTCATCATTTACATAAATGATTTGGATGTGAGCAAAGGAGGTAAGACACCAAAATTGGAAGTGTAGTGGACAGCGAAGAAGGTTACCTCAGATTACAAACAGGATCTTGATCAGATGGGCCAATGGGCTGAGGAGTGGCAGATGGAGTTTAATTCAGATAAATGCGAAGTGCTGCGTTTTGGGAAAGCAAATCTTAGTAGGACTTATACACTTAATGGTAAGGTCCGAGGGAGTGTTGTTGAACAAAGAGACTTCGGAATGCACGTGCATAGTTCCGTGAAAGTAGGGTCACAGCTAGATGGGATATTGAAGAAGGCATTCGATATGCTTTCCTTTATTGGTCAGAGTATTGAGTACATGTTGCAGCTGTACAGGACATTGGTTAGACCACTGTTGGAATATTGCATACAATTCTGGTCTCCTTCCTATCAGAAGGATGTTGTGAAACTTCAAAGTTTGTGGGTGGCACAGTGGTTAGCACTGCTGCCTCACAGCGCCAAAGACCCGGGTTCAATTCCTGCCTCAGGCGACTCTCTGTGAGGAGTTTGCACATTCTTCCCGTATCTGCGTGGGTTTCCTCCGGGTGCTCCGGTTTCCTCCCACAATCCAAAAATGTGCAGGTTAGGTGAATTGGCCATGCTAAATTGCCCATAGTGTTTGGAGAATGGGTCTGGGTGGGTTACGCTTCGGTGGGTTGGTGTGGACTTGTTGGGCCAAAGGGCCTGTTTCCACACTGTAAGTAATCTAATCAAAGGGTTCATAAAGGATTTACAAGGATGTTGCCATGGTTGGAGGACTTGCGCTACATGGAGAAGTTGAATAGGCTGGGGCTGTTTTCCCTGGAGCATCAGAAACTGAGGGGTGACCTTATAGAGGTTAATAAAATTATGAGGGACATGGATAGGATAAATAGACAAGTTATGTTCCCTGGGGTAGGGGAGTCCAGAACTAGTGGTCATAGGTTTAGGGTGAGATGGAAAATATATAAAAGAGACCTAAGTGGCAAGGTTTTCATGCAGACGGTGGTACATGTATGGAATGAGCGGCCAGAGGAAGTGGTGGAGGCTAGAACAATTGCAACTTTTTAAAAGCGCCTGAATGCGTATATGAATAGCAAGGGTTTGGAGGGATATGGGACGGATGCTGGCAGGTGGGACTAGTTTGGGTTGGGATATCTGGTTGGCTCGGATGAGTTGGACCGAAGGGTCTGTTTCTGTGCTGTACATCTCTTTGACTCGAAGGTTGATGAGGGTAGAATAGTGTATGTGATCAATATGGACTTCAGTAAGATGTTGGACAAGTTTCCTCATTGTAGACTGGTTAGCAAAGTTAGATCACATGAAAATTGGGGGTGGGGCAGGGGGGGTGCAGGGAGAACTACCAATTTGGACACGGAATTGACTTGAACATGGAAGACAGAGAGTGGTTGTGGAGGGCTACCTTTCAGACTGGAGACTTGTGATCAGTGGTGTGCCACAAGGATCGGTGCTGGGTTCACTGCTTTTCCTTATTTTTATAAATGATTTGAATGTGAACATTAGAGGTTTGCAGATGACACAAAAATTGGCAATGTAGTGGACAGCAAAGAAGGTTCCCTCAGATTACAACAGGATCGTGATCAGATGGGCCACTGGGCTGACCAGAGGCAGATGGAGTTTAATTCAGATAAATTTAGGTGCTTCATTTTGGAAAGGCACATCAAGGCAAGGGCTATACACTTAATGGTAAGGTCCTGGGGGGTATTGCTGAACAAAGAGACCTTGGAGTGCAGGTTCACAGTTCCTTGAAAGTGGAGTCGCTGGTCGATAGGATAATGAAGAAGGATAATGTTGCAGCTGTACAGGTAATTGGTTGAGCCACTTTTGGAATATTGTGTACAATTCTGGTCTCCTTCCTATTGGAAGGATGTTGTGAAACTTGAAACATTCAGAAAAGATTTACCTGATTGTTGCCAGGGTTAGAGTGTTTGAGTAAAAGGGAGAGGCTGAAGAGGCTGGGCCTGTTTGCCTTAGAATGTTGGGGGCTGAGAGGTGACCTTATAGAGGTTTATAAAATCAGGAGGGTCACTGTAGTGGTAAAAAAAATGTGATTCCTCCATGATATTTGACTCTTGATTTGAAAATTTCTCTCTGGAAATTGAATCAATGTGTGTCTAATTCAATCTGCTCTATAACTATGGAAAGAATGTTATTCAGTCTGACTGCAGTAACATACCTGCTGATTGTTAGAAGGAACTGATCACACTTGGCTTTGTACGGAGGACATATTACATTGTCTTGGTCCTTCAAGTAATTGTCTGGAGGAAGACAGAAGAGACATCGTTTGTAAATCAACATTAAGTCAATGTAATAATTTAATAATCATTAGGCTGTTTTTTCCCTTTAAGATAGCAATTCCAACAGGACCACAGACTGATCCTATTCTTGGCCTGACCTGCTTTTTGGTGACTATCAAAAAAATCTGTACCAATTCACTGAGAACCAGATACCAACCAGCACATCTACTTATGTGATAATCTAATGCAAGTGCGTTTCTGAATATGAAAGTTTCCTTATCCATAGCTGTCAGTGGGGACAGTCTGATAACTACACTCATGCATTCACATAGCATAAACTGACAGGTGCAGATTGATAACTGAACTCGTGTATCCATATAGTGGAAACTGCCAGGGACTGGTTGATAAATACATTTTATACATTATAAATAAGTAGGATCAGTCCCTATGTGTTTCTCCGATGTGGATATGCGAGTTTAGTTATCTAAATATACCTGTCAGTTTCTGCCCTGTGAATGTGCGTATTTGCTTTACCAATCTATCCCTAACAGTTTGTGTTGTGTGTCTGTGTGTACCTGTCAGTTTCATCTATGAAAATGCGAGTTTCGATATTAGTCTCTACCTGTCAGTTTCTGCTGTATGAATATGAAATGCAGTCATCAATTTTTACCCATCAGTTTATTCTGTGAGAATGTAGATATTCATCTCTAACTGTAAGTTTAAGCTATATCAATATGGGAGAGCAATTCTCAAACAGTATCTGTCAGGTTTTGCTATTTGACCCCAGAGTGTGATTGTAAATCTGTTTCTACTATGTCAATATGACAATGCTGATACTAATCTGTCCCTGTCAGTTTCTTCCCTGTCAATATGTGAATACAGTTATTGATCAGTACCCAGCAGCTTCTGCTCTGTGAATGAGGGGGTATTAATCAAACTGCAGCTGTCCGTTTCAGCGATGTGAATGTGGGACTAGAAGTTATCATTCTCTACCTGTCATTTTCTTCTTTGTTAAAGTGAGTGTAACTGTCAATCTGTATCTTTCAGAATCTGCTGTGTGAATACATAAATATAGTTGTCAATCTGTAGCTGTCAAGTTTCGGCTTGGTGAATATGCTTGTGGAATTGCCAATCCCTGCCAGTTTCTGCTATGTGAATGTGTGAGCTGAGTTTTCATCTGTCACTATCAGTTTCTGCTTTGTGAATGTGAGAGTTTAGTTATCAATCTTCCCCTGACAGGCTCTGTAATGTCAGTGTTTGTGTGACTGTAGTTATCAACCTGTACCTCTCAGATTCTGCTCTCTGAGAGTGTAGTTATCCATTTGATTTGATCTGATTTATTATTCTCACACACACTGAGATACAATGGAAAGTATTGCTTTGTGCACTTTACAGGCAGATAATATCATACAAAGTGCATCAGGGTAATAGAACAGAATCCGCAATACAGTATTAAAGGTGCAAAGAGAGAGAGATTAACATTAAAATTTGAGCGAGATTAGATTGGTGCTAGAAAAGCACAGTAGGTCAGGTAGCATCCGAGGAGCAGGAAAAAACGACGTTTCGGGCAAAAGCCTTTGATCAGGAATGTCCGAAACACTGATTTTCCTTCTCCTTGAATACTGCCTGACCTGCTGTGCTTTTCCAGCACCACTCTAATCTCGACTAATCTCCAGCATCAACAGTACCCACTTTTGCCTTAAAATTTGACCAGTTCATTCAAAAAAGTCTGATAACAGCAGAGAAACTGTTCTTGAGTTTGTTGGGTGGTGTATTCAAAAATCTGTATTTTCTGGGGGTAGCTAGAAAAATATTAGTTTTTCTCCAGAAGATAGGGTGGGTGGAAGGGTGATGAGTAAAAGACAGATGGAGATAGAGAGTCCAAAGAAAGAGAAGAACAGTAGGACTGACAAAGGAGTGGATAACTGTCAGACTAAGTGGGTGAATAGCCTATTAATAGGGCCTGTTAGTGGCTAACAATTGGTGGTGTATAACAGCAGACTATATGTTAACAAGAGCGGATATGTGGGGTTTTGGGTAATGACATGGGAGAGCTCAAGCTCTGTAGCTGTTGAACTCAATATTGAGTCCAGAAGGCTGTTGAGATCCCAAGCAGAAAACGAGGTGCCGTTCTTCCAGCTTGCACTGAGCTTCAATGAAGCACTGAAGCGAGCCTGAGACAGAGATCTTGGCCAGGGGACAGAGTGGTGTGTTGAAGTGGCAGACAACTGGAAGCTCAGGGTCTTTTTGTCTGGACAGAATGTAGGTACTCTGCACAATGGATACGGTGGGCGGCACGGTGGCACAGTGGTTAGCACTGCTGCCTCACAGCGCCAGAGATCTGGGTTCAATTCCCGCCTCAGGCGACTAACTGTGTGGAGTTTGCACGTTCTCCCAGTGTCTGTGTGGGTTTCCCCCGGGTGCTCCGGTTTCCTCCCACAGTCCAAAGATGTGCAGGTCAGGTGAATTGGCCATGCTAAATTACCCGTAGTGTTAGGTAGGGGTAGATGTAGGGGTATGGGTGGGTTGCGCTTCGGCGGGTCGGTGTGGACTTGTTGGGCCAAAGGGCCTGTTTCCACACTGTAAGTAATCTAATCTAATCTAATCAATCTACACTCAGTTTCCCCAACATTGAGGAGACCACATTGTGTGCATTATCTTTGCCACTATCAGTTCTGAAGACTGGTTACTAGACCTGAAATGCTGCCAGACCTGTGAATTTTCCACTAATGTTTGTTTTGTTATCAATCTCTACCTGTCGGTTTCTTTCCTGTGAATGAGAGAGTGGTTATCAAAGTGTACACGTCAAATTATGTGATTTGAAAAAGGGAGCATAATCAATCTATTCCTGTCAGTTTCTACTTTATGAATATGAGAGTGTAGTTATCAATCTTTCTCTGGAATTTACTGCCACCTGTATGTGAGTTATTAATCAACCTGTCCCTGTCAGATTC
Source organism: Chiloscyllium punctatum (assembly GCF_047496795.1). Classification (NCBI taxonomy): domain Eukaryota; kingdom Metazoa; phylum Chordata; class Chondrichthyes; order Orectolobiformes; family Hemiscylliidae; genus Chiloscyllium; species Chiloscyllium punctatum. The sequence continues at coordinate 16,486,674 of NC_092790.1, forward strand.
TGCTCTGTGCATCTGAGAGTGCAGTTATTAATTTGTGTCTATCAATCAGCTTCTTGTTTATAAATGTGCAAATTCATTGATCATACTGTACCTGTCAGGTTTTGCGATGCGAATGTGTTAGTCTCTTTATCAACATGTACCTGTTGAATGTGTGACCATAATTATTGTTCTCTCCCTTTCAGTTTCTGCAATGTGAATGTGACAGCAGAAATCAATCAATGTCTGTCAGTTTTGGTTGTGTCCAAACAAGAGTTTAGAACTTGATGTCTGCTGTCCATGTGTGAATTTAGGAATTGATCTATACATGCCAGTTTCTGCTGTGTGACTGGGAGATTGAAGTTCTCAATGAGTTCCAGTCACTTTCAACTCTTATATATCAAAGTTGCTCAATTCTCTAGCAGCCAATAATATTCTAAGAGTATAATGATGTCCATGAATCTATTGTTGATTGCCAGAAAAATTAATCTAGTTCAATAATGTCCTTGAATGAAGGAAACTGCCATCCTTCCCTTGTCTGGCCTGCATGTGACTCCAGACCCACATTAATGTGGCTGCATGGGTAGTTTGGGATGGGCAATAAAGGCTGGCCGAGTCAGTGATGCCCCTACCCCATGAATGAATTAGAAAAAAAAAATCTGTGACTGTGATTCAATCTGTGATAATAGTGTTTAAGGTGTTGAAATTGGGCCTTAATCCCTTATGCATTTTGTGATTTATGACACAATCACAGAATTGGTACAGCCATTCAGCCTGCTGTGTCATTCTATTCTTTATCTGTTCTCCATACTAGTTTGCACTAATTGGTGGGATTCTAATCTTCAAATCACTCACTGCCAGTGTCTCAGTGTAAAATGCCAATTTGAGATTAGTTCTGCAGTTATTGGCCTTTGAATACCTAGACTGCCACTTTTGCTCTGTGTGCAACAGTGACAAGTCGAGTATATGGATGCCATTCTCTTTCTATGTTCAGTTGTGTTTTTTTTCAGCAGGGTGTAGGATAAACCCATTTTATATTTAATAAACCTGTGTGATTGAGGGATTAATGTTGTTTCAATACTTATCTTTGCCAAGAATCTAAATTTATTATATTTAATCTCAGTTTTCCTTTTACATTTTGTGTGTGCAGTAGTCTTTGGCAGTTGCTGCTGGGCACTGCAATAATGTAACATCTAATACTAACAAATTCTGAAGCAATTAATAATTAGGTCAGTCAATTTATGACCATCCATATCTGGAAGTAGTTGTGGGCCTAAATTGCATTTTTTTTCCCTTTTACCATTAACTGGCTGACTAAGTGAATTTTCTGTTGTGCTGCCAGTCTAGATCACTTTGAGGAGTGGTACTGGTCTAGAGAACACCAATATTGTCTGTAGTCTCTGTGATTCTAGTTCTGCATGTCATGATCTGATACACTTTATGAGGTGGGTTTAATGTCTTATCAATCAGTGTTTCACACATTTAAAAAGTCTGGAAATGCTTCTGCATTACTCAGGCCCTCAACCAGAATGGGAGCATGCATAAAGTGTGTTTTCATCAACACCAGGCTGAGAGTGAGAATGAAAGAGACAGAGACAGATGTGTATATACGTATGTGAATGAGCATTAAGCGTCCTCTCTAGAAGCATCCTCTGTAGATAAGGCTTGACCAAGAGGTTCATTTGAAATTTACATTGTTTGATTATTGTCTCTGTACAGGACAACTGTTTATCTAAAGAATAATTTTGTCCTGCTCAGTTATCCAACATTGCTTCTATATCTGCACTCAAATATACACTTCACATATATATTTGTTATAACCATGTTACACCATGATCGGTTTGTTCTAATTGATTGTAACTTTAAGAATGCCAAATCTACATAAGAATTTAATGCAGCTCATAAATATATATTTATTATTAGCATACAGTCTAACCTACTTCTAATCTTATGAATGATAATTGGCTTTGAATAATGGAATTTACTGTCACTGAGGTGCTAACCACTGAGAACAGGGCAAAATAATATCGATTTTATATATAGTCAGTTGTGTTTAACTCTTGGATTGAATGTGTACCTCTGGAAATGGAGCTCAATCTGCATCTGACTCAATCCACTCAGACAGAGGAAAGGACATTCTCCACTCTGACTGTGGTAACATACCTGCTGAGTGTGAGAAGCAGCTGGTCACTCTTGGATTGATCCATCAAATATTTGCCTGGAGAAAGACAAAAGAGAGCTCCTGTACATCACTAGAAGCTGAGTAGGAAGACATCAAATGATCAATGCAATATTCACGTCATGATCATTATAATTCTTTGTTTTTGAACAGGGTAAGCTGAACAGAGCTGATCCTGGTTCCTCTCGAACTTTGAGCTCCTTCCAGTCTTTTTTTGTTTCCCAAATTCTAAAACATTTTACTGAGATAAAAATAAACTAACCAACATATGCACAATTCCACAAATGTAATGATTCCACAGTTCAATGTCCAACACACTAACTGTTGAAATACAAATACTGAGCACGATTTCACATACTTGGAGACATTTATCCGGTGTCTGCTATATTTATGCTTCACAGGATTATCACATTTGATTCTACTGTCCTTTATCTCAATGTCTATTCGCAACAAACAGCGTGAAACAGAAGCCAAACAATGAATTCCCATCAGTGTTTAGGGGATTAAAAACCCCCAAGAATGTCCCACAGCAGCTTCTTCCCGCTCTGCCTCCCTCAGCAGGCCCACACACAGCCCGAGAAAGGCCTCTCTCTTCCCCCCAGCCCGCTCACTCCAAGTTCCGGGACCAGTTCCTGCTCCGCTCGGCCTCTTACAAACAGCCCCCGGTTCTCCCTGAACTCACCCCGAATCAATCCCGGTCTCGGAGCCCCCCTCTGTGTCCCAGACTCCCATCCCGATGTGCTGCTGGAAGGAGCCTGCTGTTCCCTCGCTTCCCTGGGCGCTGATCTCTCCATTGCGGTCTGTTTCAAACAAACCTCTTGTACTCACTGAGTAAATGCTCCTCAATGGCAGCGCTGGGGGAGGGCCTCACGCATGCGTTGCTCTACTCAGGATCAATAATCGCGCATGCATTGCTTTACCCAATGCTTCCCAGAAACAAACATCAATTGGTCATTTCCCCAATTCTTTTTTTCTCTGAGTTTGACCAAAGGAACTGGGACTGTATGGGAAAGGGCAGAGAAGGTTTCAAGCTGGGTCACTGTCCCTTTGTGAAGCTCCGGGTCATGTTAATAACTCCTCCCTCCGGCTCTCTCACAATCTGATCAGGGGGCGGAGGATCTGGCGGCCACTCGGCCCATCCCCAGTGCTTCCCCATTCGACAACATTTGGTCAGATCGCACGCTATCTGTGATATTTAATACTGGTGACCCTCATCCACAAATATTAATTCCTTGCCCAAAGTAACATACAGAGCTGGAATAAGTCGAACATTATTATGCAGGCAGAAAATAACTGATGGAGAGAGTCTTGAATCACAGTGTCAGAGCTGATTTCTGGGTCAGGAGGGCCGTGCAAAAGTCAGACCAGGTGTGCAACAACATCTCTGGGAATCGATTTAGTTTGTCGTGGATGACAGATTTTAGTGTCATGTATGCTGCAGACAGAAACCTTGTGATGTATTGTATGCCACAACAAGAAACCCCAGCTGTTTTTGTTTATTCACTCCTGGAACGTGGATGTTGCTGACTGAGCAAAGCATTTATTTAAGAAGGTGGTGGTGAGCAACCTTCTGGAACAGTCGTTGTCCATGTGCTGCCCATAATGCCATGAACAGGGAGTTCCAGGGTCTTGATCCAGTGACAGTGAAAGAAAGGGGTTTTATTTATAAGTCAGGATCGTGAGTGCCTTGGAGGGGAACTTGTCCGATATCACGGCGTTGTTCCCCTACATCAGCTGCCCTAATTCGTTTTAGATGGAAGTAGTCGCAATTTGGAAGGTCCTCCTTTTACAAATTACAAAACTCGAACCTCTTTGTCAGACAGACGTCTCTCCGGCCGACAGCGAGAAATCAGAATAGTGTGTTGCCTCCCTGGTGCCAAGATCAAGGATATCTTGGAGAGAGTGCAAGATATTCACAAAAGCGAGAGGGACCAGCCGGAGTAAACACTGGAACTAACTACATAGGAAGGGGAAAGGATTGGATTCCAAAGAAAGAATAAGGAAGAGGCAAGAATTTAGAAAGGAGGTTCTCTCCGGTAGTAACATGTAGATTACTCCCGCTGCTCCGAGCGAGTGAGGATAGGAGTAGGATGATAGAGTAAGGTAATGCCCAACTCAGGAGCTGGTGCAGGGGAGAAGGGTTCACATTTTTGGATCGTTGAAATCTCTTCTGGGGAAGACGTGACTTGTATAAAAAGGATGGATTGCAGCTGAATTGGAAGGGGTCTAATATACTGTCAGGGACATTTCTTGGAGCTGCTGGGAAGGGATTAAACTAGTAGGGTGTGGGGGCAGGAACCAGTGAGATAGTGAGGAAAGAGATCGATTTGAGACTGGTATAGTTGGCAAGTCAAACAGTCAGGGCAGGCAGAAACATAGCAGAGAATGACTTAGGATTCATCAATTAAGCTGTGCTTATTTCAATTCAAGAGGCCTAACAGGCAAGAAGGATGATCTCAGGACATGGTTAGGAAAATGGGATTGGTCTTGGGATATCATACCAATTACAGAGACATGGTGGTTAGAAAATGGGATTCGCTTTGGGATATCATAGCAATTACAGAGACATGGTTCGGTGATGGACACAACTGCAGCTTAATGTTCCAGGTATCAAAGGATGGGGGGAGGCGGGCAGCAAGAGAAAATGGGGAGTGAGGTGTTTGGTAAGAGATAAGATTACAGGTATACTTAGGAGGGATTTTCCTGGGAATTATTTGGGTGGAATTGAGAAATACGGAAGGGTTTGGTCATCTTCTTGGGATTGGACTGTAGACACCTCAACAGTCATGAGGAAATTGAGAAATAAATTTGTAAGGAGATCTTAGATCTGCAGGAATACTGGTGTGGTTATGGTAAGGGATTTTAACATTCCAAACATAGATTGGGACTGCCATTTTGTTAATGGTTTCAACAGAGAGGAATTCCTTAAGTGTGCCCAAGAACATTTTCTGAATCAGTATGTGAATGTACCTTCCAGCAAGGTGCAAAGCTTGACCTACACTTGGGATATAATGATGTGTCAGTGGGGGGTGCATTTTGGGACCAGTGACCATAACTTAAAACTATTATTGAAAAGGATATAGCAGCTCTCAAAGTTAAATTTCTCATTTGGAGGAAGGCCAATTTTGAGAGTATTATGCAAGAATCTTCAAAAGTTGAGCGACGGCAGATATTCACAGGCAAAGGGATGGCTGGAAAATGGGAAGCCTTCAACAGTGAGAAAACGAGGGTCTGGAGACAGTATGTTCCTGTTAGAGTGAAAGGCATGTCTGGTAAGTGTAGGAAATGCTGGATGTGGAAAGAAGTTGAGGTTTTGGTCCGAATGAGAAGGAAGCATATATTAGTTAAATACAGCGGAGGTTGACTGAATCCTTCGAAGAGTATAAAGGCATTAGGGAAAAACTTAAGATGGAAATCAGGAGGGCAAAAATGGGACATAAGATACCTTTGGCAAATATTGTTAAGGCGAATTTAAACAGATTTTATAAATACACGAAGGACAAAAGGGCCCAGCAAAGATTAGCAGGGCAGCCTTTGTGTGGAACAACAGGAAATGTGGGAGATACTAAGTGAGTTCTTACTGAGGAGAAGGAAATGGAAGATGTAGAATGTGGGAATTGGATTGTGACATCTTGCAAAATGTTCAGAATTTAGAGGAGGTGCTGCTGGAAGTTTTTCAACATAAAGGTTGGATAAAACACGAGGTGTCGTGGCCTACAAATAAGGCTACCTCAGAATACAGCAGGATCTCAATCAGTTGGGCGATTGGACCCAGGATTGGTATATTGAGTTCAATTTAGATCAATATGAGGTGCAACAATTTTGAAAGGCAAATCAGGGCAGGACTTACACACTTAATATTAAGGTCCTGTGGAGTGTTGCTGAACTAAGAGATGTTGGAATGCAGATTCATTGTTGCTTGAAAGTAGAGTTATAGTTAGATAGGATAGCAAAGAAGGCATTTATATGTTTTCCTTTACTGGTCAGAGCTTTGTGTATGTAAGTTAGGTGAACACATTGTGGGTGTATAGAACATTGTTTATGCCACTTCTGGAATATTATGTGCAATTCTGGTTTGTCTCCCATGGAAAGGATGTTGTGAAATTTGAAACAGCTATTCAAGATAGTTTTTGGTCCAATGAAAAGGCCTAAAATTTGGGAAGATATATAGTGAAAGACATGAAGGCTGCAAACAGATCTAAATTCAGCCAATGGCAGGGAAAAGGGATTTGACTAACAAAGAGTAAATGAAGAAAACAGTAATGTTGCAGAAGCCATGAAAGAAAAAAAGGTTGAAGCAAAAATAAATGTGTAAAGAGAGAAATAGGTTGGTAAAGAGGACCATATGTCACTTACAACATAAAAAAGGGGAGTTTAAAATGGGGAACAAAAACATCTCAAAAATCTCTAACATAATGTTGTTCTCTGTTCACAAATGTTCACACAACTAACACAGTAATAAAGTCGGGGAGTTTACTGAGCGGGAAAAACTGAACCAAATCAGTATTATTTGGGAAATGATGTTGGGACGGTGGGTAGGATTGAAGGTTGGGAAACACCAGGCCTTGATCATCTACGTCACAGAGTATTTAATGTCGTGGACTGAGTAGTACTGGATGCAGTGGTGATTCCTAGTGAAGGCCTTTTGTCCAAAACATCGGTTTTCCTGCTCCTCGGATGCTGTCTGACCTGTTCTGCTTTTCCAGCACCATTCTGATCTAAACTCTGGTTCCCAGCATCTGTACTCCTCACTTTTGCCTGGATGCAGTGGTGGTCATGTTCTATAAGCTCTGCAATAATTTACACATTGGTGGCGAGCTAGTGTAAGCAATCCAATGGAAAAGGGAGGTAGGTATAAAATTGGGAACTATAGACCAGTCAGCCTCAGGGAAAAATCAAAATGAAAGCTTCAGTTGTAAAGCATTTGACAACACAGTATTCAAGATCCGATAGAATCAGTATGGATATGAAGGGCCTGTTCCAGTGCACGCTGTTCTGTCTTCTAAGCTTGAGAAACCGACTGGCCATCTTTGAGGATGTAAACAGTGGAGCTGATGAGAGTGTAACAGTTACTGAGGAGAAAAACTACAACTAACTCTCTGGACACCGCAGCAAAGGCTGAAAGGAGGAGAAATCCTCTCTATCCACACTTACATTTGGGGATATTTCGGCGTTTGACTGTGTGAATGTGAATATTGTGTCAAAGAGACTGTAGGGAAAGGGCGGGCGATTAGTCTAACGTAAGTGTGTTTGTGTGTCCGCTAATATTATGATATTTCCAAGTCTATCTTATGTAACTCAAAAATATTTACAATTCAGGTTATCCCCCTGCTCCCCTTCTAAACCTCAAAGGTAGAATTCAAGGCAATACATTTGTTAGTTTCAAGATTTCGGTCTAAAAGTAGCGACAATGTCACCGTTCACCTCAGACAGCGCCATCAGTGCAGCAGCAAAATGCGTTTAACTCGGCAACGGAGCCGTCTATTCGAGTGAAAACTTTTCCGCCGTAAACCTTCCAGTGTCAGGGTGAGGAGCGATCGAGCCTGGGTCTCTGGAGATGCGGAATTTCAGAGGAATCGAAGAGTTTAGGCCGTTCAAGAAACACAGAGAAGCAGCAGGAACAGGGAGCTGACGGCAGGTTGTCCCTGCGCCGTCCGCTCGCTGCCTTGAAGTTGCTCAGTGCCGCCACCAGCAGCTTCATTGCTGACCCAGTTCAGACTGACTCAGAGAGAGATTCAGCGCAGAGTTCTCAACATGAGCGACAGTGCAGCCGCCGAAACGGCTCCTCCAGTCTCCGCTCCCACCAAAGTCAAGGCTCCCAAGAAGAAGGCGACGGCTCCCAGGAAAAAAACACCCGGTCCCGGGTTGGGAGAGCTGATTCTGAAGGTTGTCGGGGATATCAAGGATCGCAAAGGGACGTCTCTGTCCGCTGTAAAGAAGGCGCTGGAGAGAAGCGGGATCGATGTGAGAAAGCGAAATGCACAGATCAAGATGAGTATCAGGAGGTGCCTGGCGAACGGCTCCCTTGTTCTGGTCAAGGGCCAGGGCGTCTCCGGCTCCTTCAAACTCCCAAAGAATCCAGTCAAGGCAAAAGCGGGAAAGAAGGCGGGAACATCAGCAGCCGCCAAGAAACCGGCCGTGAAGAAATCTGCGGCCAAGAAGGTGACAGCAAAGAAACCTCAGGCCAAGAAAGCGACAGCAAAGAAATCCCCAGCCAAGAAAGCGACAGTCAAGAAATCCCCAGCCAAGAAAGCGAGCGGCAAGAAGACGGCATCGCCAAAGAAAGCGGTGAGCAAAGCAGCGCCAAAGAAACGGACTCCCGTGAAGAAGGTGAAAAAGGCCAAGAGCCCTAAAGCCCCCAAACCCCTCAGCAAACCGGCTAAAGGCAAGGCCAAGCCCAAAGCGAAAGTGACCAAGACAGCAGCAAAGAAATGAACCAGTCGGTGTAATATATAACCATTTGAACCCAAAGGCTCTTATCAGAGCCACCCACATCTCTCAGGAAAGAGCTGAGCCCGGATCCAATGTTATAGGTAACGCAGACCGACCTATTAATTGATCTGAATAAATCAAATAAACACTTGCCATGGTTTACGAAATTGGTAGACCTGAGAATGTGGAAGATGATAAAAAAAACAAAGTGAGATTTTGTCCTTTTATCAGTGTTCACTGCATTAGCCTTTAAGATGTTTAAATTGGCGGGGTTGTTTAGATTGATTCACGGTGGGTAAACGTTCGGTTGTTCAGTTTGTCTGGGCTGTTTCAAACCCAGCCTTTCCTCCTACCTGTTACAGACAGACCAGGCAATGATCCCGCCTCCTGTCCCCTCTGACAGCTAACTAGGTTTTAAAGAATTACTATAATATATTAAATGTTATATTCGTTGCAGACGGATGGTGTTTTGTGTTTTAATGGTTAACTTAATCTCAAGGTTTGTGAGGGTGAATTCGGCGGGCATTTTCAAACTGACCAACTGTCATTTCACGTTATCCAATCAGCCTCCAACAATTCTTTTCCTGCCTTTTCTGTCCCTTCCGGAGCTGTTTCTCTGTGGGTTGAGGGACAGGGCTGTATCCAATCCCAGCTCTAGGGCGGGCTCTCCGTTCCCTTAAACAGGCAGCACCGCAGCAGCCTCAGCATTGACAGCAGCAGCCTGTGTGTGTTACAGAGAGTTGGAGAGAATGGCCCGAACCAAGCAGACAGCGCGCAAATCCACCGGAGGGAAAGCTCCCCGCAAGCAGCTGGCGACCAAAGCGGCCCGCAAGAGCGCTCCGGCCACGGGCGGAGTGAAGAAGCCTCATCGCTACAGGCCCGGTACGGTGGCTCTGCGGGAGATCCGCCGCTACCAGAAATCCACCGAGCTGCTGATCCGCAAACTACCCTTCCAGCGGCTGGTGCGAGAGATCGCTCAGGACTTCAAGACCGACCTGCGCTTCCAGAGCTCGGCGGTGATGGCCCTGCAGGAGGCCAGCGAGGCTTACCTGGTGGGACTGTTTGAGGACACCAACCTGTGCGCCATCCACGCCAAGCGGGTCACCATCATGCCCAAAGACATCCAGCTGGCCCGCCGGATCCGCGGGGAGCGCGCCTAAACGGAGCCTGGCCGGCCCTGCACATTCACCCCGAGAGAGAGAGAGAAACACAACGGCTCTTTTCAGAGCCACTAAACCATCCAGAGAGAGCAGGAAACGATGGGGTGCATTAATATTGTAATTATAAATCTATGAAGTAAATAGGGATTGAGTGAAATATTGATTTCGCGTCAGAGTCAGCGACAATGAAAATACAGCGACCGAGGTCTTCGGTGATCGCAGAATTTATTATAATAACGATATTAGAGATTTGTAATTTTGCTACACAATTAGGAATTCCCCCAGCAAAAGCCCCCTCTTCTCATTGTTTATCATGGTGGTAAACATGGCTTGTGCTTGTGGAGAAGGCGCGGGAGAAGATTTGGCGCAAAGAGACCAACCGCTTTTATTTCGAATTGAAAAGCCCGCCAACATGCCAGAGGAGAATGCGTGAATTCTTATTCGGTGGTTTGTTTTTGTAATGGCAAAAACAAATCATACTTTACTCCCTTTCCTAATTTGCATCTGCAAAAAAAAAATTGACTGGAGTCAAATTTCCGAGACCGACTCTTTTTATTCCGAGAGCGAAAGCGAGCATATTAAACACCAATGAGTAATACATTGCTGAGGAGTTATTCCCCTTGAGCAGCAATGAAAAGAATACATAGTGCAATGTAATTTGTACATCATGTGTTAAAGTAGTGGAGTATTCCGGATTAAATCCCCTCTCTCCTAATTGTCTCCCTTGGCGTTCCCACCAGCTGTAACTCTATGATCATTGTTAAAAATCACACAGCACCAGGCTATAGTCCAACAGGTTTAATTGGAAGCACTAACTTTCGGAGCACCGCTCCTTTATCAGGTGGTTGTCCTGTTGGACGATATCCTGGTGTTGTGATTTTTAACTTTGTTCACCCCAGTCCAACACCGGCATCTCCAAAGCATGACTACTATATGATCATTGCTGAGAAGGCAGGCGGGAAATCATCAACCGTTTTCCTTCCGATTTGGACATCCCGCCGAGATGTAGATTAGAGAAGGGAGTTTTATAGAAAATAATGCTTTCCTACTTCATCATTAATTTGCTTTTAGATTATAAAAGTACAGTTCACACAGTCTCTTTTTAGGAGAAGTGAGCCCATAAGTTGTTTGAAGGGTCCGAGATGCTCTTTGGAGGGGAGGTGCAGACTCGATGGGCCGAATGCCTTCATTCAGCCCTGTCAGGATTTCATGAACTTTCTTCGCCGTGAGCGCATTAATAACGAACACCGCCTTTAGGTAATATTTTAATATCGTGCTCCCTTGTTGCAAAAGCTCCACATTAACTATTCCAGTCCGACAACTGTTCTGGTTTGATCTCGGTTCATTTTGAAAGCTTCTAACCGAAGCAGAAAGCCCCAGCTACAACATTCTGCAACCCAACAGGACCCCGCGGAGTTTTGTAAGTTGAGAAATCAGTGTGTAATGTATCTTCTCGTGGGTCTGTAAGAAAAGGGGAACTTATTTTGTTTCCCAATGATGAAACTCAGGGCTCACACCCCAACCGGGGCTTGTAGCTCCCGGAATAATCAAATAGGGAGTAACTTGAGCAAATAGCATTAAACAGAAAAAATAGATTCACTGGTGTTTAATATGTTCCCAAGAGGCAGAGAAGAGAGGGCACGTTCTCTTTTCTCGAAGCCAACGCCAAATCATAAACAGCTTTCTTCCCAATTTGAAAAGCCCGCCGATTCACAAGTAAGGGAGTATGTTTTGCATAAAAGAATGCTGTATAAGAAGGAGGACGTTGTTCAGAGGAGAATCCACCAATATCTGTTAATTAGGTTACAAATATATACTTCAGACAATTTTTCTCGCTCATTCATTTGCCGAACCCCATCTGTTTCTTTTGACCTGTTTTTTTCTGGACCTGACGAACTGGCAGAAACAAAAACAAGCGCCAAGAACTGCAATCTGCAATTAATCTCTTTATTTCACATTTCAAAACCATCCCGATATGTTAATTAAACATCTCATTCCTTCTCTTACGGAATAAACCGCAGTCACGAAGAATATTAGTGGTTGCCAGAGAATTAAGCCAAATTGGTACGCAAGAGTAGAAAGTGGTTCGTACAGATTAAGGACTTCACTCTCACAGTCACACAGCAGAAACTGACTAAACTGCTCTCACATATTCACATTGCAGAGGCTGACAGGGAGAGAATGGTAGTTACACATATATTCTCATTGCTCAAAATAGGCCAGGACTGACACAGTTAATGGTAGAACCCTGGCGAGTGTTGCCAAACAAGAAGACTTACAGGTGCATATGAATAGCTGGTTGGAAGTGAAGTGGCAGGTATAACGGATTGTGGAAAAAAGGAGTTTGGCATGTTTGCCTTCTTTGGTAAGCATATCGAGTTTAGGAGCTGGGATATCATGTTAGGGCTGCACAGGACATTGGTAAGGGCACTTTTAGCGGACTGCATACAATTCTGGTCACGCGGCTATAGGAAAAATGTTAAGAAGGTGCAAAAAATATTGACAGAGATGTTACCAGCACTACAGGGTTTGAACTATCAGGAGAGGCTGGGGCTTTTTATTCTGTGGAGGATCGGAAGCTGAAGGTGATTTTTACAGCTTTTAAAATCATGAGAGGCATCGATAGAATGAAAAGCCAAGGTCTGTCTCCTCGAGTGGGGGAGCATAGAGGGCAAAGATTTAAAATGACCTCAGGGACAATCTTTCATGCAAGGGTGAGGTCCATATGGAATGAGCTTCCAGAGAAATTGATGAAGGTTGGGAAAAATTACAATATTTAAAAGTAACTTGGATGGGTAAATGAATAGGAAGGATATAAAGGGATATGTGTCAAATGCTAGCAAACGAGATTTGGTCAGTCTAGGGTATCTGGTCAGAGTGGACCAGTTGAATCAAAGGTTGTATGAAAGTTACAGGTTGATAACTAGATTCTCACATATACACTACAAAATCTTGACTTGTGGTGTATGATAAATGCAGTAATAAGCCAGAGACTGACATGTGCAGATTAATAACTACACTCTGAGATACGCAGAGCAACAGCTGAAACAGATATACTCATACAGCACAGATATACTCATACATCAGCCATCGAGTCTGCGCCCACAATAGCCTCTATATCTTTACCCCTTACACTCTATCATAGTGAGAGTCCTTACCCTTATCATATCCTAACCCAATCACCACTTGTGACTGATATTCAAACACGGGAAACAGCTTCTCTTTATTCACCCTGTCCATACACCTTTTACACCAAAATCATGAGCCACCATTCCGTCTTCTCTGCTCGAGAGAAAACAATCCAAGCTTATTTCGTCTCTTATTTTCTTTTGGAAGTAACGTTTGTGCTTTGATACTAATCCCCAACACTGGGTCTGGGTTGAGCACTGCTGCTATCACCGTCGGTTTAATGTGAATGATTTATTCTTGCATCCTGAAGCAGCGCATGCGCGATGCAGACCCTTCCCCAAAGTTGAGCGTTTGTGACGAGGGGAGCGCATGCGTGAGGCCCTCCCCCAGCGCTGCCATTGAGGAGCATTGACTCAGTGAGTACAAGAGGTTTGTTTGAAACAGACCGCAATGGAGAGATCAGCGCCCAGGAAAGGGAGGGAACAGCAGGCTCCTTCCAGCAGCACATCGGGATGGGAGCCTGGGACACAGAGGGGGCTCCGAGACCGGGATTGATTCGGGGTAAGTTCAGGGAGAACCGGGGGCTGTTTGTAAGAGGCCGAGCGGAGCAGGAACTGGTCCCGGAACTTGGAGTGAGCGGGCTGGGGGGAAGAGAGAGGCCTTTCTCGGGCTGTGTGTGGGCCTGCTGAGGGAGGCAGAGTGGGAAGAAGCTGCTGTGGGACATTCTTGTGGTTTATAATCCCCTAAACACTGACGGAATTAAATGTTTGGCTTCTGTTTCATACTGTTTGTTGATACTGGGAAGCACAGACCATAATTTTGTGACAATCTTATAAAGGATACTTATTAGAGTGAACAGACTTGAAGTTTCGAGTAAAACATTAGACATAGCGTCCCTTGTTCTTTCCTTCAACATTTAGTGTATGGACAGCTTGCTATTGGTGTATGTCAGCATTGCAACTGCTTCAGGAATTCCCATTCATGGAGGTGAACAGATGTTATTTCTGGATCTCACCCAATTGTCACAAAGATGCAAATAAAAGAAAAGGAGACGTGGGGCAACTCAGGGAAAGAGTGGAATTGAAACCTGGTTCTGTTTGAATTGCTCGGTTTAAAAATACCCAAATGATTATTAACTGACTGCCACACTGATCAGTTTAATCTTGCCTAACGTTGCTTATATTGATTTACAGGTGAAAAATCTTCTGTGTTCGTTCAAGCAAATATTTGAATGACGAAGGCAATGTCATATTTCCTATTTCCTCGGTACAAAGCCAAGTGTGACCAGCTGCTTCTAACAAACAGAAGGTATGTTACCACGGTCAAAACAGAGAACATCCTTTCCCCAGGCACAGAGCAGATTGAATCGACTTAGTTTGAGCTCAATTTCCAGAGATATATCCAAAGAAACGGACAGTTGGACACAACAGCATAAAGACAAATTTCTTTTTTCTCTGCATTCTCCATGGACATCTTCCCAGTTTCAATTAATATGATTCATAGGCCACTACCATTCACAGCATTTTTGAAGCTGACTGGTTGTTTAAAGTAGGCAATTGGTGTACTAAATCCAGTTTACATTTTAAAAGGCCATTTTAAATGTCACAAACTGGATAAACAATGACATCATGCTTTTACATAATTTCAGCAGCCATATGTGACAAGTAGTGAATCATTACTGAGCGCACAATATCAATAGGAAAAAACAATATCATTTATTCAAATTATTAATACAGCTTCCTACAACATCATGGGATACACTTGATCAGGTCCAAGAGTTTGAGACACCTTTATTTTTTTTTAACGTCTGTAGCACCTCCTCTTTTGGCATGTGGACTGTTTTCACGATGTCAATATTTAATTCCCCAAGTTTCCTAGCCTCCACTCCTATGTCTCCAGGCATAGAATAGTAACTGTACTCACATATTCATATTACAAAGAAAGGTAGATTCAGATTGATAAATGCATTCATACATTATCAAATCAGAAACTGATTGGGAGAGATTAAATATAAATTTATTAGTCATTAATAACTCATCTAGCAGAAACTTTCAGGGGTAGTCTTTTAGTTAGAATTAGAATCCATACAGTTTTGGAACAGGACCTTTAGCCCTGCAAGTCCACACCGACCCTCTTAAAATGATCTCAACCAGAGCCATTCCCTTATCAGTCTACATTTAACCCTGACTAATGCACTTAACCCACACATCCTTGAGCACTGTGGACAATTTAGCATGGCCAATTCACATAACCTCTACTTTGGACTGTGGGAGGAAACCGGGACACCCAGAGGAAACCCACACAGACACGGGGAGAATGTGCAAACTCCACGCAGACAGTCACCTGAGTCTGGAATCGAATCCACGTCTCTGGCGTTGTGAGGCAACTGAGCCACTGTGCCGTATAATGTGCTGCATTATACAAGAATATTCACATTTTAGAAACTGACTAGTACAGATTGATTACAACACTCGTATGTTCACAGAACAGAAACTGATAGTTACAGATTGATAACTACATTTTCACATTCATATTGCAGAAAATGACATATGATTTAGTAAATATATTTGCATATTTATAAGCAGAAACATTCAGGAATATATTAATAACTGTATTCATACGTTCGCATATCTGAAACTGACAAGTACAGATCAAAAACTAAATTCGCTCATTGACATAGCAGAAACTGAGACACACAGATTGATACTTACACTCATACATTCAGATGGCTGAAACAGACAGGCACAGATGGATAACTGCGCTTACATAGCGGAAACTGACAAGAACTTTCCCATAGCATAACCTAACAGGTAAAGATTTATTACTACACTTTCACAGAGGGAAAATCACATTGTCATGTACAATTTGATAATGATACTTAAAAATTACAGAGCAGAATCTCACAGGTACATATTGGCAACTACCACCACTCTCTCATTGACCTACCAGAAATTGACAGATGCAGACTGATAACTACACTGACACATTCACAACACAAACTGACAGGAACAGGTTGACAACTACCCTCATTCATTCATTTCGCAGAAACTAACAGGTACAGATGATAACCACCACTTACATGTTCACAGAGCAGAAAGTTACAGTCATAAATTGATAATTGGACTCACACATTCACGTTACAGAAACTGACAGACATTTTGATGAAGGCATTCAGACATTACCAAAGCAGAAACTTACAGCTACATGTTCATCTCAACACTCTCATAGACAGACAGCAGAAGCTCACAGGGATAGATTGGGAAATACGCATGCACATTTGCATAGTGGAAACTGTCATGTCCATTTTGATGACTATATTTGGATGTTCACAAAGCAAAGACAGATTAATAACTGTACCATATTCATGGAGCAGAATCTGACAGATGTATTTCCACATGCACGTATCAAAAACTGACAGAATTACAAATTGATAACCTCATTCACATATTCACAACACAGGTACTGACAAGGAATGATTGATAAATATACTCACATATTCACCAAGCAGAAACTGACTGGTACAGATTGATATGCAGCAGGTCAGGTTGCGCTTTTCCAGCAACACATTTTCAGCTCTGATCTCCAGCATCTGCTGTCCTCACTTTCTCCTGGTACAGATTGATAACTAAACTCACATGTTGAAATAACTGAAACTGAAAGGTACAGACTGACAGCAACACTCTCATTCTCATAGTTCATACTGCCAGATATTGGTTGAGATGTACACTCTTTCACATAGCAAAAACTGGCAGGTATAATTTAATTACTTCCTCAGATATATGGAGGAGACACTGACAGGGACAGATTGGTAATTACACTCTTCTAGTCACTTAACAGAAAATCACACGTACAATTTGATAACAGCACTTCCACTTTCACTTGACATAAACTCTCAGATAAGTTTGATAAGTACACTCAATTTCACACAGAATCTGACAGGTAGAGATTGAAAACTGCACTCTCATATTGACTTGGCAGAAACAGATAGGCATAGATTCAAACGTGTGCTCACATATTCACATTGACGAAACTGACTGCTAAACCTCCGTATATGGAGAGAAAATTTCCTGATGTATAATTTGGCGAAGAAACTCAAATATTCATAGGGCAGAATGTATTGATCACAACACTGTTTCACCAAGACACGAAAATATTAATAAATACACTCATATATTCACATTGCAAAGACTGAGGAAGAGTTGCTTCCGAATTTCTCATATTCAAAGAGCAGAATTGGTCGTGGATAGACTGACAATTTCACACACAGCCAGAATAACTGACAGTTATGGATGACAGGGACAGATCAAAACTATACTCTCAGAAAAACTCAAAGCAGAATCTGATAGTTTGCAGAATGATAAATGCATTTACACATTCACAAAGCCAAAAACTGACAGTTACTGATTGATAACTAAACACTATGATTCAGAAAACAGAAACTAATGAGGAAAGATTGATCAATTCACTTTCACATTGCAAAGACAGACAGCAACAGATTGATAAATACACCCACAGACACAGAGCAGAAACTGATAGGTACAGATTGATAACTACACACATACATACATAGCAGAAAGTGACGTGGATAGATTGATAACAACAGTCATACATTCTCATTGCAGCATCTGACAGCAACACATTGATTGACAATCTCTTGTTCACATGACAAAATTGACAGGCAGAGACTGAAAATGACAGTCACATTCACATATCAGAATCTGACAGGCACAGATTGATAACAGCACTCTCACATTCACATTGAATGAAACTGAAAGGCATTTGTTGATAGGTAAATGCATTTATCAACAAACCAGAAACTGACAGTTACAGGTTATTACTGACGCTCTCAGATTAACAGAGCAGAAACTGACAGGGATAGGCTGTTCAATAAACTCACACATTGACATTGTAGAGACTGACAAATACATATTTATAACTGTATTTTGACATTTACAAGTAGAGATGGATAACTCCATTCAAACAGAAAAAATTGATAGGTCCAAATTGATAGCTATATTTACATATCCATGAAACAGAGACTGGCAGGAACAAAGTGAGAAATAAATTCAGATTGCAGAAATGGGCAGTGCTCTCAGCTGCAGGGTTATGGGCTGTTAGCAGGAAGATGGGATTAGAATGGCCATCTGGTGTCTTTGGGTTGGAATGGACAAGATAGGCCAAATGGCCCTCTTATGTGCAATGTCATTTCAATGGATCTATAGTTCTATATCAATCTGTCACTGTGAGTCACTGCTATTTGAATGTATAAGTAATTTAAACAAGGCTGAGAGGGACAGAATGTGAGAGTGTGGTTGTCATTCAGAAAGTAGGAATTGACATGCATAGTTCAATAACTAAACTCATATTCACAGCCCCACTTGCATTGGACAGTCCCATTCATGGAGATGTACAATTATTGGTTAGCTTCTGGACCTCACTCAATTGGTATTGAATTAACAAAAAGAAAAATCACCAGACATGGAGGAAGAGTAGAATCAGACATGTTGTTCTGTTTGAATTCCTGTCTTTAAATACAATATCCTAATGATTTATTAACAGAATGTTGCATTGATCAGTTAAAGATGGTCAAACTTGGCTGATGGTGATTTACAGGAGCTTTCTCTTCTGTCTTTCTCCAGACAAACAGTTGAAGAACCAAGACAATGTAATATTTCCTCAGTACAGAGCCAAGTGTGACCAGCTGCTTCAAACAAACAGCAGGTATGTTACTGCTATCAGAGAGAAGAACATTCTTTCCACTGTCAGAGCGAATCGAGTCAGCTACACATTGAGCTCAGTTTAAGACAGAGATGTTCAAACAATTGAGAAAATATCAGTTTGTTTTTTTCTCACAGTTCACAATGCACATGTGTCCAGTTTGAACAAAGTCGCCATTCACAGCTCATTGACATTTGCACAATTTTTAAACTGGAATGTCTGAATTCTTGTCCAAAATATGCACTCCCGAACTGAAACAGATCTGCCTACAATCACCCTCATAACGGTACCACATAACGAATCACACCCTCACAGAGAATATTAGTGGCTGCCAGAGAAATACATCCCTTTACCAAATAGAAACTGACAAGCAGGCATTGATACCTTTGTTCACTCATTCACTTTGCAGAATCAAGCAAAAAGACATTGATAACAACACACATATTGACAGGGCAGTCTCTCTCACACACACACAACCTTTTGCGGACACTGCCATGGATAGATTCATAACACTCACATTCTGTCATTCACATGACAGAAAGTGACACACACTCTCTTATTTTCATTGCACATACCAGCAGGATTGGATTGACAACTACGCTATCATATTCAGATATCAGAGAGTATACGTACAGATGAATAACTGTGCTCAAATGTTCACCTATCAGAAAGTGGCATTACAGATCAATAACCAAACTCAACTGCTGTCAGGTAGAGACTGAAGGTGACACTCTCATTCCCAGAGATAAAAACAAACTGACCGGTACGTTATGATAGCTTAAATTACATTCAGATGTCAGAAACTGACAAGTAGACCTCTGATTGCTAAATACACACTCACTTTTACACAATAGTAACTGTCCTAGAAAGATTAATAAGTGCACTCCCATATTCACAATGCAGAAACTGACAGGAACAAGTTGATAACACTCCCATTTCACAGAACATGAACTGACAGGTACATTTTGATAACTATTCACAGAACAAAATCTGTTAGCCATATATTGACACTCACACTTTTCCACCTATCAGAAATTGACAGATACAGATTGATAACTAAACTCACATTCGCACAGCAGAAACTGAGAGAATAGATTTATAACAACAATCACATGCTTGAATTGCAATAACTTACAGGGACACCTTAATGACAACACTTGCATGTTCATGTGACAAGAATGGTCGATAAATTAATTTTCATATTCACAATACAGGAAGTGAGAGACGAAGACTGTGTCTTTAAGAGGTTTATTTTGTCCTTGAAGAGTAATTTTAAGGCAGAGACACTGAGTCACTCGACCCAACAGTTTGAGGCCTATTGGGTATCTTTACAGAAAACTGAAGACTCATCAACAGAAATACTTTATGTTTGAGAAGGAGACCTTGGATTTGCTGTTTTTAGAGAAATTTAAGAACAAAAATTACAAACTGTTTAGATGAAGCTTATTATCTCAGCCATTCAATTTGCAAATTACATACACGGCAGGACAAGAGAACCTAATTGCCAAGGTGTTGTCATAACTTTGATGACAAAAGGTGGAAACGGTTCGTAGCAGGAAAACATGGACTGTTGTCGTGAATGTTTTCATGCTTAGAGTCACTGAAATGTATATGTATTGTGTACTAACAATGTAAGGGCAAAGAATTTTTTTAAAAGTTAGGCCATTTCTGTATATTTGGCAAAAGTGACAATTGCAGATGCTAGAAACACAGAGTTTAGATCAGAGTGGTGCTGGAAAAGCACAGCAGATCAGGCTGCATCTGAGGAGCAGAAAAATCAATGTTTTGGGCAAAAGCCCTTCATCAGGAATTGAGGCAGGAAGCCTCCAGGGTGGAGAGATAAATGAGAGGGGGTGGGATGGGGAGAAAGTAGCACAGAGTACAATAGGTGAATGGGGGTGGGGATGGAGGTGATAGGTCAGAGGGGATGGTGGAGCGGATAGGTGGGAGGGGAGACTGGCAGGTAGGATAGGTCATGTGGGCGGTGCTGAGCTGGAAGGTTGGAACTGAGGTAAAGTGGGGGGAGGCAAAATGAGGAAGCTGGTGAAGTCCACATTGTTGCCCTGGGGTTGAAGTGTTCTGAGGCGGAAGATGAGGTGTTCTTCCTCCAGACTTCGGATGGTGAGAGAGTGGTGGTGAAGGAGGCCCAGGACCTTCATGTCCTCGGCAGAGTGGGAGGGGGAGTCAAAATGTTGGGCCATGGGGCAGAGGGGTTGTTTGGTGCGGTGTCCTGAAGATGTTGCCTGAAGTGCACTGCGAGGAGGCTTCCAGTCTCCCCAATGTAGAGGAAACTATATCAGGAGCAACGGATACAAAAAATGACATTGGTGGATATGCAGGTGAAACTTTGATGGATGTGGAAGGCTCCTTTGGGGCCTTGGATGGTGGTGAGGGAGGAGGTGTGGTCGCAGGTTTTGCAATGTCTGCGATCGCAGGGGAGGGTTCCAGGATGGCAGGGTAGTTTGTTGGGGGGCGTGGACCTGACCAGGTAGTCATGGAGGAAATGGTCTTTGTGGAAAGGGGTGGGTAGGGAAATATATCTCTGGTGGTGGGATCTCTTTGGAGGTGGTGGAAATGTTGGCAGATGATATGGTTAATGCGAAGGTTGGTAGGGTGGAAAGTGAGGACCAGGATGGTTCTGTCCTTGTTACGGTTGGAGGGGTGGGGTTTGAGGGCGGAGGTGCGGGAGGTGGACGAGATGCGTTGGAGGGCATCTTCAACCAGGTGAGAAGGGAAATTGTGATCTCTAAAGAAGGAGGCCATCTGGTGTGTTCGGTGGTGGAACTGGGAGCAGATACAGCAGAGATGGAGGAATTGGGAATACAGGATGGCATTTTTGCAGGAGATAGGGTGGGAAGAGGTGTAATCCAGGTAACTGTGGGAGTCAGTGCATTTGTAAAAAAAAGGTCAGTGTCAAGTCAGTCGTCATTAATGGAGATGGAGAGGTCCAGGGAGGGGAGGGAGGTGTCAGAGATAGTCCAGGTGAATTTAAGATGGGGGTGGAATGTGTTGATGAAGTTGATGCAGGAGCACGAGGTGGCGCCGATGCAGTCATCAATGTAGCGGAGGAAGAGGTGGGGAGTGGTGCCGGTGTAACTACGGAAGATGGACTGTTCTACGTAGCCAACAGGCAGAGCTGGGGCCCATACGGATGCCCATGGTTACCCCTTTGGTCTGGAGGAAGTGGGAGGATTCAAAGGAGAAATTGCTGAGAGTGAGGACCAGTTCAACCCAACAAATGAGAGTGTCTGTGGAAGGGTATTGATTGGTTCTTTCTAAGAGGGTTGGAAGGTTTGGTGTTATTGTGGCTTTAAGATGTTTATTTTGCTCTTTCTTCTTGAAGTGAGGTTTTATGGCAGAAGTGTCGAGAAGGCTCCACTAGAGTAAACAGTTTGAGGCTCCTTTTAAAGTTGGAATATCAGAAACAGCCTGAGTGGGTGTGGTCAAGCTCTCACAGAATGACATTTTTAGTTTTGGCTTTCACCAAAACTGTTGGTGTGCTGAAGATGGAAAAGCTAGTTTTCCCCTCAGTTACAGTCAGAAGCTGCAGATTGTATTTTTGCTACTGGAGTCGTATGTGAGACTATCTGTTTTATTGAGTTTGTCTTTTGCCAACAATGTTTATGGGATAATACTGGAACGGTTAATTAGGAAGAGTTACTGTGCCCATTATTCTGTTAAGTTTTCCAATACAGTTAAGTTATTCCAATTCCTTCTTTATTGCTTTGTATGTTAACTACTGTGGACAGGACAAAATGCACTTTTTAAAGCCACATTATCATTCTAACTGGATAAGTGCTCTCATATTCACATAACAGAAATGGACTGGTAAAGATAGATAACTACACTGCCATATGTGCACCAGAGTAACATTCAGGAATAGATTAAGCCAAATTCAGATATGCACGAAGCAGAAGCTGACAGGTACACATTAATATCCAAACTCTCTTATTCACAAACTAGAAAACGTCAGGTAAAGGTTGATGACCATATTTACAACACAGAAACTGACAAGGTGAGACAGATTAAAGCATTCACACAGTCACATAGCAGAGACGGATAGGGGTAGACTGTTAATTACACAGACATATTCACTGAGCAGAAACTGACAGGTACAGATTAATAATGCCAGTCAAACTTTGAATAGCAGAAATGAACATAAAGAAATGAATAGCAAAACCCTCATTTGCATAACAGAAACTGTCAAGGATCAGTTAGTGAATACACTCCCATTCACAGAGCAAATACTGCCAGGGACAGACTGATGACGACAAATACACATTCTCACAGCAGAGACCTAGACTGATAATTACACAAACATAATGACTGTGGAAGAACAGACAGATACAGATTGATGACTAGACTGCCATACACACACATCACAACCTGTGAGGAACAGTTTAACTAAACTGAGATACTCACAAAGCAGAAGCTGACAGGTACATGTTGATAACAACATTAACATATTCCCAACACAGAAACTGAAAAGGTAATACTGATAAAAGCACTCCCACATTCACATAGCAGAGACTGATATTGGGAGACTGATAATTACATAGACAAATTCATTGAGCAGAAAGAAACAGGTACAGATTGATAAAGCCGGTCAAACATTCTCATGTCAAAGACTGATATGCACCGCAATGGTAATGACAATTATACATTGCCACAACAGAGACTTTCTAGGATTGAGTGATAATTGCACAAACATAATCACTGTGGAAGAACTGACAGGTACAGACTGATGACTACACTCACACATTCACATGGCAGAAACTGACAGGGTCAGATTGTGAGAGAGTAATAATCATTCACCTTCCGAAAGCTCAAATGGGTAGATCAAAAACCACACTCCCATTTTTCACAGCCACTAATGAGTGATAAACTAATCCTTAACCAACCTGAAATTCTGAACAACACATCATTCACAGTGTAATCAGGGTATCGTAGTGATAAAACAAATAACACAAGAAATTGACACAATTAAAATTTGCTCAAGTACCATGTTCAAAATAATCCATAAATGACCATGACCAGTTCAGAGTGAGTACAAATGACTTGTCATCAAATGACGTTCAGAGAAAATCCACACAGCAAAGTTTATAATGAAAAAAAAGTCCTGCTAGAAACTGAAACGCACTGAATGATATATATTCTAATGTAGTGCAAAGTAAGATTTCAGGAACTGGAAAATCGGCAGGAGGCTGCTGACACTGATTGAGGAGCCAAACAGTCAGGGAGTAAAATTCATGTTGTCAGCAGAAAGCAAAAGGCACCGGTCACAGTACATCAGTTCCCTTTAGTCATTGAGGTAATTGGAGTAGAACTAACAATGATACACACACTGGCAGCTATTCAGAATAATGTATGAATACTTTGCACTGATTCCTATTGGAGATTTGAAGAAGAATAGGGGAAAAGATAAGTGAAGGGAGTTTACAGAATAGATGATGATAGAATGTCCTTCATCTTCAGAGAGTGGAGAGCAAGAAATACGAGCAAAAGAGAACCTTCCCCAACTCCCATTCTCCTCCAACGCGATGCATTTGTCAAGTAGTTCCATCATTTCCAGGAGTAAAACACACTCCTTGTCAGATTGTAGTGCATTTTCTCACTTGACAACAAATGTGATGCCATTTTAAAATGGAAGAGAAAAGAAAACCATTACCAAAAGATACAGAATACATTACAATTAGAATCTCACATTTTAGAGTGAGCTCGGAATTTGGTCCCTTCACAAAATTTCGGTTTGTGTTTCCGATGGTATTGCAGATCTTCACAGATCCACATTGAGCCCCACACTAACCAATCAGAGTGAAGCTACCATTCCTACAAAGTAGCCAATCACGAGCCAGGCTTCCCCCCCCCCCCCCCCCCCCCATCCCTCATTAGCATTGCTGACGCCGTGACGAGCCCGCTTTCCTTTCTTCTGTGTCTGACAATGAGCGGCGCTGGAGCTGAGGAAAAGAAGGTTCTGGATTAGTGGTGCTGGAAGAGCACAGCAGTTCAGACAGCATCCAAGGAGCTTCGAAATCGACGTTTCGGGCAAAAGCCCTTCATCAGGAATAAAGGCAGAGATTTTGCCAGAAACGTCGATTTCGAAGATCCTCGGATGCTGCCTGAACTGCTGTGCTCTTCCAGCACCACTAATCCAGAATCTGGTTTCCAGCATCTGCAGTCATTGTTTTTACCCTGAGGAAAAGAAGGGTCAAGTTGCTAAGAAGCGCGCGAAGAGGGCGGTAAGAAGAGGAGGCGGTCCAGGAAAGAAAGTTTCTACATCTACAAAGTGATGAAGCAGGTTCACCCCGACACCGGCATCTCCTCCAAGGCCATGAGCATCATGAACTCGTTCGTCAACGATATTTTCGAGCGCATCGCGGGGGAGGCTTCCCGCCTGGCCCATTACAACAAGCGCAGCACCATCAGCTCCCGGGAGATCCAGACCGCCGTGCGGCTGCTGCTGCCCGGGGAGCTGGCCAAGCACGCCGTGTCGGAGGGTACAAAGGCGGTGACCAAGTACACCAGCTCCAAGTGAAGGACCGCACTGCGCTGAAACATACACATCCACAACCCAAAGGCTCTTTTAAAAGCCACCTACAACTTCCCTGAGACAGCTGAACCATTATGTTTTGGAGTATGTACAATTATTATCTTTGCGGTATGTGTTCTATAAATGTGTAAATTCATGATTGATCGCTGACACGGTGCGCGTCTTATTCACGGATGTGGTCTTGATGTCTCTCCCCAGGCAGGGACTATGGGATATACATTTAAACGCCAGTGAGTCATTTTTCAGCTGTTTGTATCTGTCCTTGTTGGTCTTTTGTTATTTGATCAGTTCAGGAGCTACAATTCCCGGTGGGGCACGAACCCGAGGTTTCGCCCCCGGCAAGCAAAACAAAATGCTTCCCTCTGAGTCCGATTTTACTTTGTTTATTTTCATTTCCAAATCTCCGCACGGGTATTGTCCGGATGCAGAACCTTGCAAAATGCACTGAAATAAAACTAAAACAGCTGCAGAAGTGGCAGAGGGAATGTGGAACTTTTACCGATCTATGATGGTGTGCAATAGGGAGGGCAACTTTAAAATATTCTCCAACGATCGTGCTCACTATTAACGCACTTACTCGGGAGAACGGAATCTCACGTTTTGTCAGTATGTCTGGGTGCTGTTGAAATGTGATGAAAATGATTCGTTGCAGATTGCAGGGTTTGGCGCCTTTTTTGTTTCCGCTTGTATTTAATGTTTAGAAAATCCCAATTCAAGATCTGAAATGGGCAGGTTCCAATAGGCTAGGGACTGAGGTAGAAAGTTAATGTAGAGGGTACACTTTTAATGTAAAAGTAAATGATCTCGAGTAGTCGTGTATTCTTTTGTGTTTAAACTCTGTACTTGTTGGTACATATTGGCGGGCTTTTCAAATTGTAAAAAAGCGGTTGATGATTTGGTGCCGGTACTTTCCGTCCTCCTCCCCGTCTCCGCTCCGGATTGGGGAATGAAGCAGATATCTGATTGGTCACATTGTTCAGCACCTCCTAATATTGTTTCAATTCCCAATCAGAAACGGCCGCCCCACCATCCCTCCCGAACGTACAAGAGGCCGCAATGAGGGCGGAGTGCAGCATTCTCTGTGAAAGTGTTTGTGTGAATTTGTGACTATGTCTGGAAGAGGAGGAAAGGGCGGTGGGAAAGCTCGTTCCAAGGCGAAGTCTCGGTCGTCCCGGGCTGGCCTGCAGTTCCCGGTGGGCCGTGTTCACAGGCTCCTGAGAAAGGGTAACTATGCTGAGCGTGTGGGTGCCGGAGCGCCGGTCTATCTGGCTGCGGTGCTGGAGTATCTGACGGCTGAAATCCTGGAGCTGGCCGGCAACGCGGCCCGGGACAACAAGAAGACCCGCATCATCCCCAGGCACCTACAGCTGGCCGTGCGCAACGACGAGGAGCTCAACAAGCTGCTGGGAGGGGTGACCATCGCTCAGGGCGGGGTGCTGCCTAATATCCAGGCAGTGCTGCTGCCCAAGAAAACCGCCGCTGGGGCCGCCGCTAAAAAGTGAAGAGAGTATTCTTGAATCTGACAACCCAAAGGCTCTTTTAAGAGCCACTCCCAGCATCTGTGAAAGGAGCTAAACTCTCCCCTCTGTTGGATTGAATTACCTTCCTTTAACTGATATCGGTTTCAGTCCCTGCTTTGTTCGATACTGTACTGTCGCTATGTGTGTGATTTAATATGAAACCTTTCCTCATGGCCGTTCATCGTTCGAGCTGTGACACAAGGAGCGTGAAAAGTTTTTCATGGATAAATTATACACCCCAATTCTAACAAGGGTCCCAGTGCATCATTTTTATTGCTCTTTATATGTCTGTCATCTCGTGTCTTTAATTATCATCCGAAAAATGAATCACTCAGTTCCTGTACTCCTCGCTTGCAGGCAGTTTCACGTTATCTTGAAGTGCATTTAGTAAGAGCTGAATTGGCTCAGTGCCGCAAGAAAGTTTATAATGAGCGGTCGCTGACCCTCTGTGCTTTTAACTCTGCGTTCCTGCGTAGGGCCTTTTCCCTGCCCGTAGAGAGGGAATATAATGGGGGCCGCAGAGTCATCTTCAGCATCTTCGAGTTGTTCGAGTTGCTCTTTAATACTGGACCAGTTCGGGAGCAACATGCTCCTGTGGCGTATGAACTTGATTTTGATCTCTGGCAAACAGGAAAAATGTCCTATCTTTTAATTCCACAGATAGAGTCATTTTACACTTAAATTTCCAAACACAGGGTGTTGTCTGATTGCAGAATGCTCTGAATGGGGCTTTCTGCTGTCGTTTCAAGGCTTTCAAAGTGAACTGGGAACAAACTAGAACATTTGCCTCACAGCAAGAGTCAGTTAAACAGCACAGAAACAGATCTTTCTGTCCTACCAATCCATACCCACTACAACCTCAAACTGGATTAGTCCCACGTGCCTGTTCTTGGCCCATAACTCTCCAAACCTTTCCTAATTTTGTACTTATCGAAATGTCTTTCAAATATTGTGACTGTACCCACATGCATCACTTCCTTTGGAAGCTAATTCCATGCTAAACACATTGTAGTTTAAAAAAGGTTGCTTTTAAAAATCTTTTTCCTTTTACATTAAAAATATGCCTCGTAGTCTTTCAATCCCTTAGCATATGAAATACATACCTACCATTCACCTTATCGATAGCCTTCATGATTGTCAAAATTCTTATCACCCATCAAGATCTTAGGCTCCAGAGAAGAAAAGTCCAAGCCTATTCTTATAATGGAAACCATACATTCCTAGCATCATTCTAGTAGATCTTTTCTGAACCATTTCCAGCTCAATAGTATCCTTTTAATAACAGGCTAACCAGAATTTGATATGGTAATCCAGAAGAGGCCTCGTCAACATCCTATACGACGTCAATATGACCTTTCAACTCCTGTACTCAAAGGGCTAAGCAATGAAGGCAAACATGCTAGATGTTTTCTTCACCACACTGTCTACATGTGATGCAAACTTCAAGAATATGAGCTGATCCACAAGGTCTCTCTGTTCTACAGCTCTATCCAGGGCCCTACTTGTAGTTGTATAAGCCCTAACCTTGTTTGCTTTGTAAAAATGCAATGCCTCAATAACTCCAACTGCCATTCCTCAGGCCATTGACTCAATTGATCAAGATTTCTTTCCAAGCTTAGATAGCCTTCACTATCCATTAAACCAATAATTTTGGTGACATCTGAAAACTTACTAAGCATGCCTACTATATTCTCATCTATATCATTTGCATATGAAACAAAAAACAAACAAGAGTGGACCCAGCACCAATTGGAGTGGAACGCCATTGGTAACAGGCATCCAGTCTGAAAAGCAACTGTCCACCACCCCTCAGTCTCCTGCTGTTAAGCCAATTTTGTATCAAATTGGCACGCTTAACCAGAATCCCATGTAATCTAACCCTACTATTTAGTCTACAATGCAGAAACTTGTCAAAGGCATTGCCAAAGACAAAGTCAATAATGTTTACCACTGTGTCCTCAACCTTCTTGGATACTCCCTCAACAATCTCAATCAGCCTTGGGAAATATAATTTCCTTCTACCAAACCATCCTGACAATTCCTAATCATTCCTTGCCTTCTCCCACCACCCATCCCCAAACCGTACATTTGAATCCTACTTTTCAGAAGCACTTCCAACAATGCACCCACCACACAAGTCAGACTCACAGGTCTGTACTTCCCAGATTCTCCTTATATCCCTTCTTAAAATAATGGCAAAATTTTACCCAATACCTAGTCATCCAGCACTTCAACGTAGTTACAGATGATGCAAATGTTTCTGCAAGGGGAATCATTATATCCTCCTTAACTTCCCATAATGTCCTGGGATACACTAGATCAGATCTCTGAGATTTATCCAATCATATGCTTTCAAAGACCTCCAGCATTTCCTCTTCAGTAATGTGCAGTGTTTTCAAAACATCAATATTTATTTCCCTGAGTTTGCTGCTTCCCAGTAAAAAACTGATGTGAAAATTCATTTTCTGCGTCTCCCATCTTCTGAAATTCAAACAGAACTGTAGAAGTGAACTGGATCTGCTGGTAGCAAAATGGTCCATGTCTGCTCACACAAAGTGGCTGACAAATAAAAAGGCAACCTGCTTTAGAACTAAGATGCAAGATGGCTGAAAGGAGATGAATTGACTGACAGTCTGTCCCAGCCTTAAAGTAAAGAAAACAATGAGACCTTTGAACAAAACTACTCCAAAGACAGTTGCCTTGGGCAGCAACCATCCCAGATCAGAGCATGCCACCAAGACAAACAAGGCAATATTCTCAGCTCAGTAATAAAAGGGTGATTATACCATCCAACAAATAAGCTCCAGGTGCAAGACATAGCTAACTGTTGGTCCTATAGCTACTTAGGGAGTTTAGTATGCTATTTCATATTAAACAGTTGTTTCTTAATTAATTTGCAATATCAAGCAATAATTTTAGTTAGAGTTTCTACAACATAAATATAGATACATGGAAACAAAACATTTATGCCTATGTGTGAAAGTTAGTAAGTTTTCACAAGTAGGCTCATTCTCCCTGGACAAAATAGATTACTCACAATCATTAATCACAATGTACTAAGAAAGATTTATACCTAAACTAACCAGAACAGAAAACATTATTACAAATCCTATAGCAACTTGTTAAAATTAAATGCCTTTGGTATTTTTAACGCAAACAATGAGAACAGTGGATAATATAAGAGGAATAACAGAATTTCATAAAGAAAGCACATGAGATAAAATAAATAACAGAATTCAAACTGACTGCAGATAAAGCCAGCCTGAGAGGCCTGAAGGAGTCTAGCAATTAACTTTGGAATGTGATGAAGAGGATGCATAGCAAGATGGCAAGGACTAGTCATTATAGTACCTGTTCAATGCCATTAGGCCATGGGAAGCCGATGCCTGTTAAAGGAATGCTCATCATGGATTAGATGTCTTATAGGATTTGGTTTACAAAGTAAGAGGGAGGAGCAAAGTGATCAAGTTGTATGTGATTGTTAACAGCATATTTATAAAAATACTGATTTTTGTTATAAATTCAGAGTGTGTCACGGATTTCCCTTCAAAGGCTGACCTCTGGAGAGGATCCTTTGCCCCTGTTCCTGCTTTAACTGGGTTTCACATGAGTACACCCCCAATTGCCTGAGTTCTGCCTGCCTGCTGAGTTTGCATTCTCTGTCAGCGAAAAGGCTCTGACGACAATAACAACTACTTCTTTGATCTTTAAGGTGTCTTTCTCTCTCGGTCGCTTTCTCTCGCTCTCTCTCTAATTGCTAACTTGCTCTGCATGAATTTGTAGCATCTCTTTGAACTAATTTTAACCTTATCTGCCAAGACTATCTCATATCCCCCTTTTGCCTTCCTAATCTACTCTCAAGAATGCCCCTACTATTTTCATACTGTTCAAGAGATGCATTTCACCCCAGTTGTCTATGTTTAATATATGATTGATTTGTATTCGCAAATAAAACATTGACTTTGCTGCTCCTCCAATGCAGTGCCTTTCCAGTTTCATTTTCAATTTCACTGGAATTCCCAGTTCGTGGCATTGTGGGCAGCACATGGACAACAGCTGTTCCAGAAGGTGGCTCACCACCGCCTGCTCAAAGGGGAATAAATTCTCGGCTCTGCCAGCAACGTCCACGTCCCCAGAATGAATAAACAAAAACACCTGGGGTCTCTCGTTGTGACATACAATACATCACAAGGTTTCTGTATGCAGCATACCTGATACTAACATCCTAAAGAAGGGCTGATGCCCGAAACGTCGATTCTCCTGTTCCTTGGATGCTGCCTGACCTGCTGCGCTTTTCCAGCAACAAATTTTCAGCACTAACATCTGTTGTCCACTGTAAACTGAATCGAGGCCTAGAGATTTTATTGCTGCTGCTCCAGGTCTGATTTTTGCACACGTTTCCTGAACCAGAAACAGGGACTAACACTGTGATGCAAGACTCTCTCAAACAGTTACATTCTGCCTTAGTAAGAGCGTTCCACTTATGTTACTTTCGGAAAGGAATTAATATTTGTGGTTGAAGGTCAGCAGGATAAAATACCACAGTTAATACAAGATCAGACGTGATGTGATTGAATGGTGAGCACAGGGGATGGGCCGAGTGGCCGCCAGTGTCTCCGCTCCCTGATCAGATTGCGAGAGAACCGGAGGGAGGAGTTATTAACATGACCCGGGAATGGGCTCCATTGGAGCTTCATAAAGGGACAATGTCCCAGCTTGAAACCTTCTCTGCCCTTTCCCCCACAGCCCCAGTTCCTTTGGTCAAACTGGGAGAAAAGGGAATTGGGGGAAATGACCAATGGTTGTTTGGTTCTGGGAAGCATCGGGAACAATAGCGCATGCGCGTTGCTGTCCCTCCTCCAATTCTGCTTGTTCTTGAGTAGAGAAGCGCATGCGTGAGGCCCTCCCCCAGCGCTGCCATTGAGGAGCATTTACTCAGTGAGTACAAGAGGTTTGTTTGAAACAGACCCCAATGGAGAGATCAGCGCCCAGGGAAGGGAGGGAACAGCAGGCTCCTTCCAGCAGCACATCGGGATGGGAGCCTGGGACACAGAGGGGGCTCCGAGACCGGGATTGATTCGGGGTGAGTTCAGGGAGAACCGGGGGCTGTTTGTAAGAGGCCGAGCGGAGCAGGAACTGGTCCCGGAACTTGGAGTGAGCGGGCTGGGGGGAAGAGAGAGGCCTTTCTCGGGCTGTGTGTGGGCCTGCTGAGGGAGGCAGAGCGGGAAGAAGCTGCTGTGGGACATTCTTGGGGTTTTTAATCCCCTAAACACTGATGGGAATTAATTGTTTGGCTTCTGTTTCCCGCTGTTTGTTACGAATAAACATTGAATTGTTGGGAAATAAAGGGCAGTGTATCTACATGTGATAAAAGTGCCCGTTGTTCTTCCTTCAGTTTTTTGGGGGGAACTGGATATTGAACTGTGTAATCATTCTATTTTTGGAGCTGTGCATATGTTGGTTAGTTTTCTTTCATCTGAGTAAATTGTTTCAGAATTTCGCAAAAGGAGCTCAGTGTTGCTTTGTAACCAGACCTTGCTCTGTTTAAAAGCAGAAGTATCATGATCATGACCTGAATGTTGCGTTGATCAGTTGATGTCTTTCTACTCGGAAATGATGATATCGCTCTTTTTTTTCCTCTGGGTAAATGTTTGATGGACCAAGATAATGTAATATTTCTTCAGTACAAAGCCAAAGTATGACCATCTGCTTTTAACAAACAGCAGGTATGTTACAGTTGTCAGATTGGAGAACATCCTTTCCAGTCACAGATACACATTGAGCTCAATTTCCAGAAGAATGCATTCAATCCAAGAGTCACACAACTGATGAAATATTTTTTAAAAAATCTCTTTATACTCAAGGCACAACAGCTCAGTTCCAATAATTCCATGAAGCATAACCAGTTATCATTTGCAACATCAGAAGAGGGATACACTGTATCCTCATATGAAATATACATTCAGGAATTACATTAATCCACATGTAGTGAAGGCAATTTTAAAGTTACAATCAAGGTGAACAAATAAGTCATGCTGTTACATTGTTACAACATGGATATATGAAGATATTGAGTGCAGATGCAGAAGGAAACTTTGATATTTTCAGTAACTGAGAAAGTCAAAATTACGTTTTTGATAAATCATTGTCCAGGAAAAGACCCAACAATTAAACTATGTAAATTCCAAATGAACCTCTGAGCCAAACCTGATGTCGAGAGAGTGCTCATTGCGTGTGTATACACCCACAACCACCATCTCCATCCCACCCCCATATGTGTGCTTGCGCATGCACACACTATTCCATCTCACACAGCTACTGACTGACAAATAGTTGCAAATTTGTAGACCATCCTGAAATACACATTACAACATCTAACAGTGATGAAAATCCATATACACCCCAACTAGCAGAAAACATTTCACCAAACTGATTTCTACTCTTCGATCACAAGTCAAAGAGATCGACAGCACAGAATATTCAAATGATTAAGTCTGCACTGATCAAAAACGGTCTATAACAACACAGTTGATTAAAAGGGATTAGAATCATTAACTCAATCAGTATTCCATTTCCATAGATTTTTCCTGGCGGCAGAGAAGTTGTCATCCCCATCTGTATCATAACGCCATTCTCCATTTCATCATTTTGTAGGAGTTTTTTTTAAGTCCAGGAAGAAAGTTTTTTTTCTTGTCTTTCAAAATTTGTTTCAAGAAATCTAGGAAGAACCCTGCATTCATCTTGACTATCTCTTCATTAAACTACGAAAAAAATCAAGGAATCAGGATATAGTTTTGTCAAGGAGTCAATGGAATCAGATCATTACTATTTAAGGCAGTGCAGAAAGAAAGAAAAAGCTAAAATTGATAGGTTTGTCAAGCTGCTCCTTTTATTTTAACCAACAAGAGTTGATTGTTTATTAAATTGAATTTGACTGTTTAAATATTCTTCATCGATAGTGGAAAATAAAAGACCTTTTGTTTTCCCCCGCCCTACCAGAGAACAACACAGGAATACTGCTAATGGTTTGCACCAGATCCTGTCCAGATTGGTAAATAAAATAGACTTGGCCAATTCTCTTTTCTGCAGAAGGGGCATTGTCTTCAGTCAGCTGCAATGCAGTTGAAGTGTTCACTTAGTTGCAAATTGATTTGGTTAATACTGATCATTAATTCATTGGTAAAGTATGTCACAATGCAAAAACTGATAGCATTCTGAAAACCAGACTTTGATATCCCCACTGTTCCTGGTTAGGCTCTGCAATATAGGAATTACAAAAGTCTATTACTTTTCTCCCCTTGATTCTGAAGAAAAGGACAGATGCTTTTCTGTTGTAATATGTTGCATGTTCACCTGTCCATGGATCCTATAGGCTCTAAAACTCAAGAACATAGGCTGTGGACATTATCCAACCACATGTATGAGGCCAAATATTAGATATAGAAACACATCCACTTTCACTGACTGGAGCTGACTCCAGTGGCAATGGATACAACCTCATTCATGTCCAGTAGTAGAAATTTAAACAATTAATTATGCTTGCAGTTACTAAAAGTGACATGTTTCAATTCATACAACACTGAACCACTGTGAAATACAATAACCAAGAATAAGGACAACATTGGTAACAAGTATCAGAGACTGATCGGTTGAATTCAGTTCTCACTCTTGGCCTGGTGCTGATGCAAACACACTTTATCCACACTCACATTCTTGTTGAGGGCCTGAATAATACAGAAGAATTTCCATACATTTTAATGAATGAAACACTGATTAATAAGGCATTAAACCTACCTCGAAGTGTATCAGATCATGACATGCAGAACTGGAAACATAAGGAGATAGACAGAAAATGTCAGTGTGGTATAGACCAGTACCACTCCTTTAAAGTGCTACAGATTGGCAGAAAGGGAAAAAAAGAATGAAATTTAGGCCCAGGTATTTCCAAATATGGACAGTTATAAATTGACTCACCAAACCATTAATCGCTTCAGTTAGTGTTACATGTTACATTTTACAGTGTCCAGCAGCAACTGATAAAGACTCCTGCAAACACAAAATGTAAAAACAAAAGTCTGAAAATAATAACATCCAGATTCATGGTAAAGGTAAACATTGTGTTTGGGGGATTAATGTTGGTTCAAAGTGTTAGTGAATATTGGTCAAACAAATACAACTCAATGTGTAAAGAGAATGAGATTCACACACTCCATCTGATGCTGTTGCATACGCAACCAAACTGGCACTATAGTTATTCAAAGGCAGAATACTGCAGAACTAATCTCACACTAGCAATTACCTTGAGATACTTGTGATGAGTGGATGAAGTTCAGACACCCAACAATTAGTAGAAATTAGTATGGAGAACAGATGAACAACAGAATGTCCCAGTGCAGACACAATGGGCTGAATGGCTGTATCAATTCTGTGACTCTAAATCACAAAATGCAGAAGAGTTTAAGGCCCAATTACAACACCCTTAAAAACTACGATCACAGAATGAATCTCAGTCACAGAGGTTTTTTTTTGCTAAATTCATTCATGGGATGAGGGCATCACTGGCTGGGCCAGGATTTATTGCCCGGGGGTAGATTGATAGCTGCTCTCTCATGTTCACTCTGCAGAAACTGAAAAGGGAGAGAATGATACATAAATATCCATGCGCACACACACAAACTAAACTAACACATTCATTTAGCAAACACTGGCAGCTACAATCTGCTTAATGCATTTGCACATTTATAAACGAGATGTTGACAGATACAGATTCATAACTCCATCCTAAGATACCCAGAGCAGAATATAACAGGGACAGATTGACCAATCATGCACATGTGCACATGGCAGGACATTTCAGAAGAAGACTGATAACTACATTCTCATCATCAAAACTTATTGGAACAGATTAATATCACTCCCTGTTTCAAATCGCATACATTGACATGTACAGTTTGATAATGACACTCATGTTTACAGCACAGAAACTGACAGGTAGAAATTAATAACAAAAATTGCTGGAAAATCCACAGGTTTGGCAGCATTGGTGGAGGGAAATCAGACTTAACATTTGAGGTCTAGTGACCCCTCCTCAGAACTGACTCTGTGCATTTTCCTAGCTACCATTTGGTCTTCTCTATGCTGGGGAAACTGAGTGTAGATTGGGTGTCCACTGTGCAGAACACCTACATTCTGTCCAGAAAAAAATGTCCCTGAGCTTCTAGTTGCCTGCCACTTCAACATACCACCCAGTTCCCTGGCCAACATCTCTGTCTCAGGCTTGCCGCAGTGCTCCAGTAAAGTTCAGTGCAAGCTGGAAGAATAGCACCTCATTTTCTGCTTGGGAACTCGACAGCCTTCTAGACTCAATATTGAATTCTCCAACTTTAGAGCTAGAGCCCATTACCCAAAACTTCACACACCACGCAGTGTTATCATAGTGAGTTTTGGTGTACATTGGAAGACCCTAACAGTCTCCATTAATAGCTATTACCATCCTCGTCTGACTGTGATCCACTAGTTTGTCTGTCCAAATGTTCTTCCCTCTCTTTGGATTTTATCTCCACCCACCATTTACTCCCTTACCCTTCAACACACCCTATCTTCTGCACAACAACTCATATTTTCCTGGCTACCATCTCTTCACAGGAAGGGTTACTTGACTGGAAATTTTAACTCTGATTTCTGTCCACAGACTCTGTCAGACCTGCTGAGCTTATCCAGCAATTTGTTTTAGTTTCTGATTTCCAGCATCTGCAGTTCTTTTGGTTTTCATTTAGAGATTAATAACTACACTTTCATACTCACAGAGCATAAACCACCAGGGAGAATTGATAACCACATTCACATGTTCGCAAAAAGAAATCTGTCATGCAAACATTGATAAATGCACTCAGATTTACATTACAGATCCTGACCGGGAAGGATTCTTAACTAAACAAAACATTCATGAAGCATAAACTGATAGGGATTGTTAAAAAGTAAATTCTCATATTCACGTATGGCAGACTTAGACTGACAATTATCCAAACACATTCAGTTGAGTACAGTTGTTGGGAGGTCACCTTGCAGCTGTACAAGACACTGGTTAGGCCACTGTTGGAATATTGCATGCAATTCTGTCTCCTTCCTACAAGAATGATATTGTGAATTTTGAAAGGGTTCAGAAAAAATTTACAAGGATGTTGCCTGGTTTGGAAGATTTAAGCGATTGGGACAGGTTGAATAGGCTAGGGCTGTTTTCCCTGGAGCATCAGAGGCTGAAGGGTAACACTATAGAAGTTTATAAAATCATGAGGGGCATGGATAGGATAAATAGACTAAATCTTTTCCCTGGGGTGGGGGAGTCCAGAACTCGAGGGCATAGGTTTAGGGTGAGAGGGGAAAGATATAAAAGAGACCTAAGGGGCACATTTTCATGCAAAGGGTGATATTTGTATGGAATGACCTGCCAGGACGATGTGGTGGAGGCTAGCACAATTGCAGCATTTAAAAGGCATCTAGATGGGTATATGAGTAGGAAGTATTTGGAGGGATATGGGCTGGGTGCTGGCTGGTGAGACTAGATTGGGTTGGTATATCTAGTTGGCATGGACAAGTTGGACCGAAGGGTCTGTTTCCGTGCTGTACATCTCTATGACATTCACTAAGCAGATTTCCTCAGGTGGCTAAGGGAATTCAGCATGTCCATAAAGACTCTTGCAAACTTTTATAGGTGCACCACAGAAAGCATCCCATTTGGATGTGTCACAGTGTACTATGGCTTCTGTTCTGCCCAAGACCACAAGATACTACAGAGAGTTGTGACTCGGCCCAGTCCATCACTGAAAGCAGCCTTCCATCCAAAGGCTCCCTTTCCACTTCCCCCTGTCTCAGGAAAGCAACCAACAACATGAAAGACCCATCTGACCCCAGTTATACTCTCCTCCATCCTGGTCTGTCGGGAAGAAAATACAGAAGTTGGAATACACCATCCAACAGATTCAACAACTGCTTCTCCGCTATTGTTAGACTTTTGAATGGACCTCTAAATTTTGATGCTAATCTCTGTCTGCACCTTCTCTGCAGCTTTAACACTGTATTCTGGATTCTG
Source organism: Chiloscyllium punctatum (assembly GCF_047496795.1). Classification (NCBI taxonomy): domain Eukaryota; kingdom Metazoa; phylum Chordata; class Chondrichthyes; order Orectolobiformes; family Hemiscylliidae; genus Chiloscyllium; species Chiloscyllium punctatum. The sequence continues at coordinate 16,524,427 of NC_092790.1, forward strand.
TTCTATTACCTTGATGGACTTTGGGTGAGATGATCTACCTGTAAGGTGCACAAAACAATACTTTTCCATTTATCTCAGGACATGTGATAACAATGATCAAATTAAATGAATAACTGCAGTCTTATGTTTGTATAGCAGAATCTGAGGGTACAGGCTGATAACTACAGTCACACAAACTGATAGGAAAAGATGCATAAATACACTCAAAACACTGGAATTACAGAGCCTGAGAGGGTAATATTGATCAGTAAACTCACATTCACAAAGCAGAAGCTGATAGCAACAGATGAAAACTCAGCTCACACATTCACCTAACAGGGATAGATTGACCATTACATATTCACAAAGCAGAAACTGACAGCTGCAGATTGATAACTATATTTATGTATTCACGCAGCAGAGTCTGAAAGGTACAGATTGAGTTACTCACTTTGACAAGGAAGAAATTGACAGGTAGAGAATGATAACTGTACTCCCACATTCACATCGCTGAAACTCACCAATACAGTTTGATTAATACACCAATATTCACAGCAGAATCTGATAGGTACTGATCAATAACTGTATTCACATATTGACAGGAAATAAATTGACAGGGACAGGTTGGTATCGACTCTCTCAAATTGACGTAGTAGAAACAGATTGACAAAGACACTCTGGTGTCAAATAGCAAAACCTGACAGGTACTGTTTGATAACTGCATTCACACATTGGTATAGCTAAAGCAGACAAATAGAGATCAATATCTACATTCACACAGAAGAAACTGATGGGTACAATTTGGTGATTGCATTTAATATTCATACAGCAGAAACTGACCGGTAGATACTGATAATGACAGTCACCTTCTCATAGCTGAAACTGACAGGTTCAGGTTGATAACTACAATCTCAGATACACAGTAGAAACTGTTCAGGACAGATTGGTCTGTAAACTCTCACATTCACAGGGCAGAAACTGACAGGTACATATTGATGACTAAACCCTCACATCCCCATCAGTGAAACACACACGGACTGATTTTATTTACTTAAAATGTTTTTAACAACCAGTCCCTGCAAGTTTATTGTGTGGGTATGAGTTTAGTTATCGATCTAGATCTGTCAATTTATGCTATGTGAATGTGTGAGTGTAGTTATTAATCTGCCCCTGTCAGTCTCTGCAATGCCAAAATGTAAATTTATTAACCAGAGTGTGACAGGGACCGATTGATAACTACATTCACTCACGTTTGCACAGCTTATTTTGACAGGTACAGGTTGACAGCTGTATTCCCACATTCACCTCACTGGAACTGACGAGTATGGATTGATAAGGGAACTCTAAGATCCAGACACACACTTGTATTGTGGAGGTGTTGGTTAGTATCTGGTTCTCAGTGAGTTGGTACAGATACTTTTATTACAATTACCAGACAAAGAGCAGCTCAGGCCAAGAATAGAATCAGATCTGTAGTTCTGTTGGACTTGCTGGTTTGAAAGAAAAACAGCCTAATGATTATTAAATGAATGTTGCATTCAAACGTTGGTTGATTTACAGGAGATATCTCTTCTGTCTTCCTCCAGACAAATACTTGAAGGACCAAGACACATTCCCTCGGGGCAAAGCCAAGTCTGATCAGTTCCTTCTAACAAACAGCAGGTATGATACCGTTGTCAGACTAAAGAACTTCCTTTCCACAGTCACAGCAGTTTGAATTAGACACACGTTCAGCTCAATTTCAAACAAAGAGTCAAATACCACCAAGGAATTTCAATTTTTTTTTATCTCTCTCCATTCTCCATGCACATCACCCCATTTCGAATAAATGTTATTATTCACAGCCATATAGTCATAGATTTATACAGCACCGAAACAGACACTTCGCCGGACTCATCCATGCCAATCAGATATCCTGAACTAATCCAGTCTCATTTGCCAGCACGTGGCCCATATCCCTCTAAACCCTTCCTGTTCTTGTATCCATCCAGGTGCCTTTTAAATGGTGTAATTGTACCAGTCTCCACCAATTTCTCTGGCTGCTCATTCTATACATACACTACGTGACATTGAAAAAAAATTGCTCTCCAGATTCCTTTTAAATCTTCCCCTCTAACCCTAAACCTATGCCCTCTCGCTCTGGACTCCCCTGCCCCAGGGAATAAATGTTGTCTATTTATCCTATCCATAGCTCTCATGATTTTATAAACCTCTATTAGGTTACCCCTCCAAAAACAACCTTAAGCCTATTCAACATCTCCCGGGACCTCAAATACTCCAACCTTGGCAACATCCTTGTAAATCCTTTCTGAACCCCTTCAGGTTTCACAATATCTTTCCGATAATTAAGAGACCAGAATTGCATGCAATATTTCAACAGTGGCCTAACCAATATCCTGTACAGCCACAACATGATCTCCCAACTCCTGTAATCAATTCACTGACCAATAAAGGAAAGCATGCCAAATGCCTTCTTTGCTATCCTATCAATCTGCAACTCCACTTTCAAGGAGCTATGAACCTGCACTCCAAGGTCTCTTTGTTCAGGAACACTCCCTAGGACCTTATCATTAAGTATATAAGTCCGACTAAGATTTGCTTTCCCAATATGCAGCACCTCGTATATAGCTGAATTAAAGTCCATCTGCCACTTCTCAGCCCATTGGCCCGTCTGATCAAGGTCCTGTTGTAATCCAAAGTAATCATCTTCACTGTCCATTACACCTCCAATTTTGGTGTCATGTGCATACTTACTAACTATACCTCTTGTCAGGTGGGTCATTGGGCTGAGGAGTGGCAGTTGTAATTCAGTTTACATACATTTTGAGAAGGCAAACCAAGGCACGAATTCCACACTTAATGGTAGGGTATTGGGGAGTGTTGCTTAACTAAGAAACCTCAGTGTGCCAGTGAAGATTTCCTTGAATGTACTCCAACAGGTTTATTTGGAAGCACTAGCTGTCAAAGCACTGTTCCTTCATCAACTGCCTGATGAAGGTGCAGTGCTTCAAAAGCTAGTGTTTCCAAATAAACCTGTTGGATGAAAGCCTGGTGTTGTTATTTTTCACTTTGTCCATCTGAGTCCAACACTGGCACCTCCAAGTCCATGAAAGTAGTTGCAGATACACAGGGTGGTGAAGGGGGCATTTGGCATGCTTGCCTTCATTGTTCAGGATATTGAGTGTAGGAGTTGGGAGGTTATCTGGTGGCTGTGCAGGGTATTGGTGAATCCACTTTTAGGAGATTGTGTACAACCTGCTGCAAGAAGAATGTTATAAATCTTTACTGTACCACCTCCAGTTTAACAAGGATGTTATAGAGATATAGTCATACAGCATTGAAACAGACCTTTTGGCCCACCGTGTCCATGATGTTCAACAACCACCAAACTACATTCGTCCCACTTACCTGCAGTTGGCCCATAGCTGACTATACCCTGGCTTTTTAAAAGTATGCCCGATGCTGCTTAAATGCTGTGAGAGTACTCAATCACCCTCTCAGGAACAACGTTCCAAACTTTGCCCACCCTCTGGGTCAAAATATTTTTCTCACATTTCCTCTAAGCTGTTTTCTCTTCCACTTCAACTTGTGCCCTCTGGACTTAGACACATCGGTCACGGGGAGAAAGATTCTCTCAATCTACTCTGCCTACATTTCTGGTAATCTGGTATTCTTCAGTCAGATCCTCCCTCAGCCTCCTCTGCTCCATGGAAACCAAACCCAACCATCTAGTCTTACCTCATTAAAGGAGACTTTCCAACCCACTGCACCTTCTCCAGGACAATCGCATCCTTCTGATAGGGTGGTAGCCAAAACTGCACACAGTATTCCATCTGTGGCCTAATCAATGTTCTATAAAATTGTAATAAGACTTCCTTTCTTTTAAATTGTATAGCTTATGTAATAAAGGCCAGCATTCTGTATGCTGCCTTCAGCAGACTGTCTGCCTGTGCTGTTTCCTTCTGGGATCTATAGACTTGTATACCAAGGTGCCTTTGTTCCTCAGTACTCCCTAGGGACTTACCCTTCATTGTGTAATTATTTCCCTTGTTAGACCTCCTAAAATGCATTATCTCACACTTATCAGGAATATCAGAGCCATTGTTCTGCCGGTGATACTCTCACTGTAGCCTGAGACCAGCCCCCTCTGTCAATCGTACTGCCAATTTTCATGTCGAAGAAGAAAGAACAGTACAGCACAGTAACAGGCTCTTTGTCCTCCAAGCCTGCACCAGCACATTTTGCACTTCCACACTAAAATCTCATCTATAAATATAGTAATTATACATTCTACATTCACATGCAAGTCGTTAATGTACATAATGATCAGCAAGTGTCCCAGCACTGATCCCTGTGGGACACCGCTGGTCACAGGCTTCCAAACACAAACACAACCCATCACCATCACACTTTGTATCCTGTCTGCAAGCTAATTTCAGATCCAGTTTGCTTAAGACTCCAAGAGTCAGTCTTAGACCCAGTCTTTTATATGGGTCTTTGTCAAAGGCTGTCAGGGTGGCCTGTACCTGCCAGAATAGAGTGGCCCACATCTGTTAACACAAACTGGCCAATAAGTGGAAAACAGAATTAAACAACAGTTTCTGCCATTGTCTCTCACATCCTAAGCACATCAGCCTGTTCACAAACAGTAAGACATAATGATACCATTGAACAAGCCACTCAGGACAGTAAAAAGGACCCAGCCTGTTCCCATTTGAAACAGTTTAACCAGCAGACCCAAGGTCTGATAAACCAGTAACTCCAGCCACATTAAATGAAAGGAAATTGTGCCAGTAAATGAATAGGCACCAGATGTTATATACAGCCCACTAATCACCTAAAACAACTGAGGGGGCAACAGCTAAAGTTATCTTATACTACTCAGTTTCATAACTGTGTGACTTTACACATTTTAACTAACTTTATAAGAGAAATTAAAATTACAAATTTTTAGCAAGTAATGCAAAATTAACGGTTTTCTTTTTTTCTTCATATATAGTAAGGACTGTGGGGCATGTAAGAGTAGCAATAGAATTTGATGAAAATTAAATACAATGAATAATAGCATCCAGGATATCCCGCAAGATAAGCGTGACTGACAGAAACCTGAAGGAGTATAGCAATAACTCTGGAATATGAACAAATAGGATACATAGAAAGATCCCAAGGCCGAGTGATTACAGTATCTGCTAATCACCTTGAGATCATGTTAACCTGGAGCTATCCAATGAATGCCCATCATTGATTAGGTGTCTCATAGGATAGGGTATGCAAAGTTAGAGGGAGTAACATATTAATCATGTTGTTTGTGCCTGTCCACAGAACGTGTACAATAAATACTGCTTTTTTTTATTGATCTCTCTTCTGACGCCAGTCTCATGGGAAGATCCATTGGCCCTCTCCCTGCATTAACTGGTTTTTGCTTGAATAAACACCTACCACTTGCCTGAATCCTGCCTGCCTCCTGAGCCTTTTATCTCTGGTTGGGGGTTACGCTCCTACAAAGGCCTTATTGTTGTCCATGTAAACCACATCAACAGTATTACTCCGATCAGTATGTTTCGTTGCCACGACTGGAGGATTTGAGTTATGGGGAGAGGCAAAATAGGCTGTTGCTTTTCCCCCTAGACTGTCTGAGGCTGAGGTATGACCTTAATGAGGTTAATAAAATCATGAGTGACATTTGAGGGGGTGAATACGCAAGGTCTTTTTTTTTTCTAATGTTGGGGAGTCCAAAAATAGACGGCATAGGTTTAAGGTGAGAAGGAAAAGATTTAAAAAGCACGTGTGGAGTTACTTTATCATTGCAGAGGGTGGTGCTTGTATGGAATGAGCTACCAGAGGAAGTGGAGGTGGTGGGTACAATTACAACCTTATGTAGGCACCTGGATTGGTACACGAATAGGAAGGGTTTAGAGGGAGACAGACCAAATGCTGGCAAATGGGACTTGGTCAGATTAGGATCTCTGGCCAGCACTAACAACTTGGACCAAAGGACCTGTTTCTGTGCTGCACAACTGTATGACACTCTGAAGGCCAGACCTTGATATCACTACTCCCAGTTAGATTCCGCACTATCAGAATTGCAAAAGTCCATTGCTTTTCCCACCTTGACTTTTAAGAACAGCACAGGCTCATTTCTGTGGCAATGTGTTACAGCTTTACTTGTCTGTGAATCCTACAGATACAAACAATTACAGAAAATAAGATCTTTCCCATTCACTTCAGGAAACATGAACTGAGAACTCTGTCCACTCCCACTTTGCTAACTGGCTGTCCACTTTACAGCAAACATTTAAACTGTTCAGCAACACAGTGCAGGAAGACTGAAGAAGGGTCAAGTGAGTATGGGCATCCTCCTTGTGTCATAACTGTTCCTTTCAAAAATTTTTTTTATATATAAAATAAGTGTGTATACACAATGGAGAACAGCCTGAATAGTCAACATTAAATTTTAGTTTCTAAGTTCTTCACTGGACAATGTGGCTCGACTCTGTGGCAGCCTATCACATCGGAGCTGAGTTTTGAAGGACCAGTCCCATTGAATAGCACAGACTGACAGGTAGATAGCAATTCCCAAGTACACAAGCTGTACAAGTGAATGGAAGAGCAGAGCAAATAGTTGCTGACTGTGCCAGTTATTGTTCTTATTAATGTAATGAAGGGTGTGAAGGAAACTGATTTCTGGATGCAATAAAGAATGAGATTATGTCAATACACAGTGGGTATAGAATAACTTGCAAAATTCAGAAATACTGCCAGGTTAATAGATCCATAGGCAAAAATAGAAAAATCATGCCCACAAGAGTCACCTGTTTGGGAGAACGAGCATTTCATTAATGAAGTTAAACAGGACAGGGTAAGAGTGAAATATGTCAGTCCCAGTGAACTTCCAATCAAATTTAAATAGATGGTATCACATTGGTCAAAAAGTAAACTCCACTTGTTTGTTCAGAAATACTGAACCCCCTATTGCATATGCACAATGTATTCCAGTTAAGTAGGGAAAGAAGTAAATAAACATTCAGATTAAGTATTCATCCAATTATCTTACTATGTTTTAAACTTGCTGTCTGACTCTATGACTGTATGTAATTCATGTATCAATTCTGTTTGTCCAAGCTGGAGGAATTAGATAGCAGGCCAAGTGTCAGATTGAAACAAATATTGCAATTTAATTCATTTCCACAAAGTGAAAACAGAACACATCTCTTACAAAATGACTGAATGAATACTTTGTTTTCAAGTGGTCCAAAAGGAAATGAAATATTGACATGAAAAGGTACACATTCAGACAGATCCCTAGAGATTATTGGACACAGAATGAAAAAGCTCTCAAAGTGGTCTTGTTATAAACATGTGAACAATAAATTCAAAATGCACATTCAGAATATAACTTACAATCATAAACCCTACCATAGAATAGAAGTTGTGGAAATTGTCCAAACTGCTCTATACTGTCAGAGACTGACAATGGTATTAAAAAGTCTAATTTTCATTTAAGTACATAGAATTTCTCCAGTGCAGATAGAGGTCATTTGGCCTATCCCTCTACAACAACTCTCCAAAGCGAATCCCACCTAGGTGTAGACCCCACCCTATCCCCATAACTCCACGCTTACCATAGTTAACCCACTGACACTGCACATCCTTGAAGACTACAGGACAATTTACCATGTCTAATCCAGCAAACCTGCACATGTTTGGACCATACAGAGAAACAAGAGCACCCAGAGGAAACCCATGGAGACACGGTCAGAATGTGCAAACTGCACACAGATAATGAAGCATGGTTGGAATTGAATCTGTTTCCCTGGCACCACTGTACCACCATGCCATCCTGATATGGATGGCAATCGATGAAATCTTATTCATGTTGAGGAACAGAGATTTGAAGTAAAAAGAGCTCCTGCAGTTTCTGCAAGTGTCATGTTAAACAGAGACAAATATATAAGTACACTCACTCATTCACAGAGCACAAACTGACAGGTAAAGATACTTTCAGGTACAGATGCACTCATCCATTCATTTAGTTGAAACTGTCAGGGATAGACTGATGATTGCACAAACACATTCACATTGCAGAAACAGACAGGTACATTTTGATAATACATTCTCATATTCCCAGAGAAAAATCTGACCGGTATATATTGATAACTACATTCTTACGCTCACCTAGAACCTAATGAGGCAGATTAATAAGTGACATTGCATTGACGCAGCAAAAGCTGACAGGTAGAGACTGATAAAGACACTCTTATTCACACAGCAGAATCTGACATGGACAGATAGATAATTGGACCATCATCTTCACATCACAGAAACTGACAGGGAGAGATAGATAACTAGACAGTCATATTCAAATTGGAGAGATCAATAACTACACTTCCATATTCACAGATCGGAAACTGACAGGTACAGATGGATAGGTGAAAGTGAGGACCGCAGATGCTGGAGATTAGAGTCAGGAGTGTGGTACTGGAAAAGCACAGCAGGTCAGGAAGCATCCAAGGAACAGAAGAATTGAGGTTTTGGCTAAAAGCCCTTCATCAGTACAGATGGATAACGATACCATACATTCGCATAGCAGAAACTGACGGAAAGATTGACAACCACACTCATACATTCACGCCGCAGAAAGCAAAAGGTACATTTCAATACAGACCCCCACATGTTCACTTGGCAGAAAGTGGCAGGTAGATATTGATAACAATGTTCAAATTTTAACAATACTGAAACTGACATGGACAGATTGATAATTAAAAAATCACATTCACAGAGCAAAAACTGTCCATATTCACATAGCAGAAACCAACAGGTCATAACTTCACTCAAGTATGCATATATGAGAATCTTACCGAATATGCGAGTAGAGGTATTACTGGAAACCAACACGTACAGGCAGATAACTTTACTCAAGTATGCACATCGCAAAAACTGACAGGGAGAGAGTGACAACTGTACTCACATATTCACATTGCAGAATCTGCAATTTGCAGATTGATATATAGGCTCTCATTGTAAGTATAAAATGTTTGGGCATATTCTCACTGGAGATCTCACCCCTGCTATTGGGGTGGCACAGTGGCTCAGTGTTTAGCACTGCTGCCTCACAGCACCAGGGTCCCAGGTTCAATTCCAGCCTTGGGTGACTGCCTGTGTGCAGAAGCTGATATTTATAGGGTATGGGAGTGGAGGGTAGTGAGTCCTACCTGAGTCTGTCCAAAGTGGTGTCTGGTACATTCAAAATTGTAGGTACTACATGAAACACATTCCTATGTCAAAGGGTGACACCTTCAGAGTAAAATAAGTTACACTTCCGAAGGTTTGAGTTTCAGTCCAGTAACATACTGATATGTAAAGACTCTGAAATAGGGTTTACAAAAGTGCTTTACATCCCAGAAACAGACAGGCACAGATTGGTGTTGTGAGTGTGGTGCTGGAAAAGTACAGCAGGTCAGGCAGCATCCGAGGAGCAGGAAAATCCATGTATTGGGCACAAGCCCTTCATCTAGACGTTTCAGGCATAAGCCTTCTGATCCTCAGCATCTGCAGAACTCACCTCTCTTAGGGGCACAGATTGCTGGAATATTTAAGTGGCTGGCAAATAGCGTAACATTTTACCACTGACATCAGTGTTTGATGGATACAGAATAAAACCTGTCTTGAAGTAACACTAATTGACTATTACATAGGGGACCAGAGTCTGAATGGACAGATGCTGAGTTAATACAAAACATGTAAATAAGGACACAACAGATACAACGTTAAAGTGACACATATATAGCATGCTAACAGTTGCTGGTTAACATGCATTTGCATAACACTGAGAAATGCTATAAATCCCTATATGAAGCTGCACAACGCCTGAGCAGTTATCGATAGGTCTCTGGGCCCACAGTTATCAATCCAGTTCTCAAAAATATATTAATCCCACATTCAAGACGTGACTTAACTCTTGACTCAAGAAAAGTATGACATAGAAACTTTTTCTTTCCATTTCTCTTTAACTCTGTACAATTGAGAATGAGTTGCATCGACCCCAAGCGTAGAAAATACTCACGGTCAGGTTCCAGCGGATTGTGTAACTTGACAACAAATGTTATCACAATTTCAAATGGATGAGTTTTTTTTCATACAGTGAAAAAAAAGTTGTGTGTTAATTCAGAATTCAGAGGAAACTGAGTGACAGACAGAGCAGGGCGATGTCTTTGATCATCCAGCTCCGCCTCCACTCACTCCAGCCCAACTGTATCTGGGACTGAACCTTTTCTCCCCAAAGCTGACTGTTCCTGAGTAGAGGATCGCATGCATGAGGGCCTACCCCAGCGCTGCCATTGAGAAGCATTTACTCAGTGAATGCAAGAAATTTGTTTGAAAAAAAAAACGCAATGGAGAGATCAGCGCCCAGGGAAGCAAGGGAACAGCAGGCTCCTTCCAGCAGCACATCGGGATGCGAGCCTGGGACACAGAGGGGGCTCCGAGACCGGGATTGATTCGGGGTGAGTTCAGGGAGAACCGGGGGCTGTTTGTAAGAGGCCGAGCGGAGCAGGAACTGGTCCCGGAACTTGGAGTGAGCGGGCTGGGGGGATGAGAGAGGCCTTTCTCGGACTGAGGGAGGCAGAGCGGGACGAAGCTCATGTGGGACTTTCTTGAGGTTTGCAATCCTCTGAATCCTGTTTTCATTTTGTTTCCCGCTCTTTCTTGAGGTTGTGTGGATCAACTGTAGGAGTGTGATACTCTTGTAAAAGGACATACATTGGGGTCTTGGTAAAAACATTAGAAATAGCACTGTTTTTCCTCTTTTCAACAAGAAGTTGGGGAGTTGGATATTGAACTGTAAGCATCCTGGTGGTTGAGTAGTCCCATTCATGGTGCTGGGTAGTTGTTGTTCAGTTTCTGGATCTCACTCAATTGGTATCAAGTTAAAAATCACACAGCACCAGGTTATAGTCCAACAGTTTTTTTTTGGAAGCACCTGATGTGTGATGTTTAACAGTGTGCACCCCAGTCCAACACCAGTATCTCCAAATCAATTGGTATCAAATCACATGAAAAACAAACAAAATCTCCAGACAAGGAGCAGCTTAGGGCAAAAATGGAATCAAATCCGTGGTTCTGGTTAAGTTGTTGTCTTTAAAGAAAAAAAACAACAAACATCCTAATGAAGGTGCAATGAATGTGACAATCATCAGTTCAATATTGCCAGACTAGCCTCATGCTGATTTACAGATGGTGTCTCTGTCTTCCTCCAGACGAACACCTGAGGGACTAAGACACTGTCATACTTCCTCGGTTCAAAGCAAAGTGTAACCAGCAAACTCTGCTCACTGACAGGGCAAGAATTACCGAAGAGTTGTCGAGTCATAGAGACATATAGCATGGAAACAGACCCTTCGGTCCAACTTGTCCATGCCATCCAGATATCCTAACCTAATCTAGTCCCACTTGCCAGCATTTAGCCCATCTCTCTCTAAACCCTTTCTATTCATATTGTTAAAGTTGAGACCGCCCAGGGAATCCCTTATGGACTCCGACTTATTAGTCTCTTTTGGTTCATCATGGAGATCTGACAAACAGTTTAATTTTAGCCTTCCCCTTTATTTACCAATAGCATCACTGTTATAATGTAACATTGACACCTAAGGGCCAGGTTAGCTAAGGTTCTACAACCTTAGAAGAATAGGATACCAACTCTTCCTTTAAGAGCCCTCGCAGGTTACTCCACTCTTCTGTCACAAACAGGCTTCCTGTTTACAAAGTTTTACAAAAAACACTGCATGTTCTTAATTAGACAGACAGTGGGAAGGCAGTAATTCGTAAGGAAGAAAGGTTAATTAACAGGTCTGTGTGCACTTAACTAATCACTCCCATAGGCCCTTAGCCATCCATCAGGTGGGAAAAACAGATCCAGCCAAGTCAGGCACCTGTTGGTGAGGTAAGTCCTTATCATAAAGAGGTATCAGTCTAAACTAAGTGGGAGAGGTTATAAGGTAACCTTGCACATGTCAGAGATCATTATTTGTCAAAAAGGCTTCTTAGTGAGGAGGGTAAGCTTTGACCATAAAATGGCTTCCTGACAGATTGTGTCGGAATATTTTTTAAGCTGGGAGGAGACTCCTGCTTTTTACCTTAAACACAGCATCATTCTGGATCTGGGGCTGAAATGTTACCATAAGGTTGAATTTTAGTCTCAAATTAAACATGCTTTCTTTTCAGGGTTGTGATTCAAATTCAAAGAAGACATAAGATCTGATGAGTTAGAATTGACAGTGAAGCAGTTACGGTCTGTAAGAACACTAAGTAAGTTAAAGCTTCATCAATATTACATTTTACAGAGTTTGCATTTCATAATCAGCAATGGCTACTCAATCATCATTAAGTCCAAAATGCAAATAACTTCAAAACATTCATATCACACACACACACACACACACACACACACACACACACACACACACACACACACACACACACACAAAATAAGATTCCTTTATAACTAATAGGACCCAACCGTTTATTACAAGGTTTTTGGCATGCTATTGAGATGATATAAAGTTTCCGAGATCACATACACTGTCTCATTAATTTCACAAGTTAACAACTGTGAAATGTTATCACTGTGTCCTTTTTACACAGATTCATTGATGTTGAGGCAAATATTCTTAATTGCTTTAGAGCATCCTGTTATCACTTGGTGAGAACAGATGTTTTTAATCTTCTGCACATCCTAGGTTCCCCCTTTTGTGGCCTGATACCCCCCCTGCCTGCCCTGTTTATTTTCTTGTGCTCTACAATTCAACATTACAATAGTCTAAGTATTTAAGGACAAGTTTTAAGGCTTTCTCATTATACCCACCTTTTAAATGTTATAATTGTACCAGGCTCCACCACTTCTCCATGTGCCTTATGATTTTATAAACTTCTATAAGGTCACTCTCCAGGGAAAACAGTTCCAGCCTGTTCAGCCTCTGTCTATAGCTCAAATCCTCCAACCAGGATGAAGCATATTTACGTGGAGTTTCTGTGACAGACAAGGACAGACTTAATCATTTACTAAACAGTTGTCACATACAGAAATGACAATTAAATAATGTGAATTTCAAACAGATAATTTACACAAGTTGCTAATGCGCTACACGCAACACGTCCTTTCTATAACCCACAGGCAATACGACTTGATAAACTTCTGCCCATTTCTCATCTGCCTGAATGTGAGGTTCTCCATTTCTCAACTGTCTGATCAAACAGGGTCTCTGCTAATTTCCCTTCAACTTTCTTATCTGTACTCTTTGATCTTTCCTGTTTCAACTGATGACTTTGTGACCTTGTTACCACACAGTCAGGAAACATCCCAGGATATGTGTCCTGCAATAGTTCAGTTGCCTAAATTTCCATTGGCTTTTCAACCACAGTTGGCAGCACTCCTACCGGTGAATTAGCAACATCATTAGCAATGATAAATTATATTCCTGGAGCTGAAAGTTTGTTCAGTACTCTTACTTTGACTTCTCCCCTCTCACTAGATACTCTCACCTCACTTCTTGCAACTGAGTATTTCTTATTTCAATGTGAATTCCCGTTACTCTTACCTTTTCTGGCAATAGTCCTTCAGAGGTACATATATTCTCATCTTTTAGCATCACAGATTGAGAGGATCCTTGTATCTCTGAAAATTGTTACCTCTTTACTTGCTGCTCCTGGCCTATGAAGGCCTATTTGCCTTCACGGTGTATGGTTGAAGAAGATCTGGCACTTCCTCCATAAACAACCTCCGACCAGCTTGTACATTCTGGTGCAGCTTTCTAGTCTGCACAGTGCTCTCTGTTACCACTCCAACAAAATTCACTGTCTTATTTTGTTTTCCTACATCTGGCTTGCAATGCTTTTCCTAATCCACTAACACTGATTTCACGTGGCCTACTTTATTGAAGACACCAGAGATTTTTCACTTCTCTTTCCCCTTCGAGGGTTTCCTTTTTACCCTGTAGTAAATAATCCTTTTGATCTTCACAGAGATCTAATTTTTCCTTTCCACACGAGAATTTCTGTTATCCACAATTATTATCCCTCATGGATTGAAATTGATTTTGTCAGCCCAATTTTGATTTATTGATCAACTCAATCATCAGCCATTTCTGATGCCATCTTGCTGTTTTAACTCTCTACTCTTCTACATTAGTGCTTATTAATTCAGGAAGCAAATTTTTGAACTCCTGTCTAAGTGCCAATTTCCAACGTTCAAACTCCCTCTTTTTTTCCTTTCCCCTCACTCTTTTTCCTCTCTCATCTCCCTCTCTTCTGCTTTTAATCATAATTCAAACTGTTTTGTTTCTGTTGCCCTTGACTTTTGCCTCTAACTCGAGTTGCTTCATTTTCAATTGAATGTTAGCCATCCTGAAAGATTCTGATGGCATTTCCAGCAAATTTAAATGTTGAGCTATGACTGTCATTATCGCCCTTTTCCTCGTGGACGGAGGCAGGTCAAGCTCCAGCTGGTCTGTTAATTCCAGCAGCTTGGCCTTTAATCACTTTTTGCAAAATTCTGAAGTCACTTCTTCCACCCCCAGAAAACACTTGATGACTCAAAGAGCCATTTCTATCCCAAACACTGTTTCCTGATGAAGGGCTGATGCCCAAAACATTGATTCTCCTACTCCCCAGATGCTGCCTGACCTGCTGTGCTTTTCCAGTACCACACTCTCCTCTCTGATCTCCAGCATCTGCCATCTTCACTTTATTCAAGCACTGTTTAAACCAATTGAATTCAACACCCGGAACAAAAGACGCTCAGACTTACCACTTGCTGTCTTTGAGTCCAACAACCTGAATCCCAAATCAGAACTGCAGAATAAATTCTGCAAACAGCCCCCAATCTGTTGTGGAAAAGGCCAGACCCCTCCAAACATTTCAAGAAAGTAACCTGGACTCTTACTTTGTTAGTTGTTTTTAAGCGAGTATAACGAAGATATTCCAGGAGGGATGCAGCTGGTCAAACTAGTAGTTTTAGACAAAGCAGTTTGATTTACAAATTCACTGAATGATACACAAACAAAAGAGAACAGAATACTAAATAACTTAAAAATCTGAAAACCCAACAGATTATATCAATTTAATGATGGTGGGCCCTACATTTACAACAATCCCCATAAATATCCCTTGGCACAAAAGGTAAAATCAAACAACAGGGTCTTACAGGAGAGATGTAAGAGAGAGAGTATCATCATGGACCTGCTTCTTTGTGTTCAGCAGCTTTTTCAACTGCCTGACTGCTTTCAGTCAATAGCCAGACAGTCAAAAACCAAATCAAACCACAGAAAAGCTGAGCTGGGAAAACTGGGACACTTTCATTGTACAAATGTTCTTCTTAAAAATGTTGAAGCCTTTTGCCTGAGGCATTACCTGTTAGCTATAATCAAAATAGCCCTTCCCATCAACTCCAACTTTTCAGAGCCTGTGTCTTTTACAAGCTTGTTAAAGGAGCAGCACATCACAGCAGACTGGTCGAAGAATTAAAAATCCATGGCACACAGGTTAATGTGTTGAATTGGATCCAAAGTTGGCTCAGTCACAGGAAAGAAAGGATAATGGTCGTTGGCGGACATTGTGAATGGAAAGCTGTTACAAGTGATGCTCTGCATGGCTCAGTGTTGGGACCTGAGCTGTTTGTTTTATACGTTAATGATTTGGAGTTGAATATGGTGGGCAAATTTGTGAAATTTGCAGATGACACAAAAATTGGCCGTGTAGTGGATAGTGTAGAGGATAGCTGTAAGCTACAGAACTATATAGATGGTTTGGTGGAGTGGGCAGAAAAGTGGCAGATGGAGTTCAGCTCTGATAAGTGTCAGGGAATGCATTTTGGGAAGTCAGATGGTAAATGGGAATAGACAATAAATGGGAATATACTGAGAGGGGCAGGTGAAGTGAGAGATCTTAGTGTGTAAATGAATGGGTCCCTAAAGATAGATGAGGTTGTCAAGAAGGCACATGGAATGCTCTCCTTCATTGGCAGAGGGTTGAATGCAAAAATAGGGAAATAACAATGAAACTGGTGGCTACAACAGGAATATTGTGTGCAGTCGGGTCGCCATGTTACAGGAAGGACGTCATTGCTGTGGAGAGAGTGCAGAGGAGATTTACTAGAATGTTGTCAGGGATGGTGAATTGTAGCTATTAGGAGAAGTTGGGGTTGTATTCCTTGGAATAGAGGTGCCATGATTAAGGAATACAGGGCGATTCCCCCCATTCGTGGGTCTGGTTATCGCGGTTTACCGTGGTCCGAGTATATAAAAGGGAATGTTCCAGAACCAGGGACCAGGAGGCTGCCGGGAAGTCATATTTCCCATTTAATTTAATGGTTTTGCGTTTACACTGTAGGTTCTGGAACATATCCTCCACGGCTACGGCGGGGGGGGGGGGGTCTACAGTACTAAATAATGAGCAACCCGATGAAGGAGCAGCACTCTGAAAGCGTGCACTTCCTTTTAAACCTGTTGAACTATAACCTGGTGTTGTGTGATTTTTAACTAACTAGTGACATTAGAGGGAGACATTAGACAGGAGGAACCTGTTTACTTTGGCAGAGAGTTCAAAAGTCAGGGATCACGGATTTAAGCTCAGTGGTTTTAGGATTAGATGATATGAGGAATTTTTTTTATTATGCAGAGAGTAATGGGGTATCTGTAATTTGCTGCCTGATTTGGTGGTGCAGGAGAGACCTTACATTTTTTTAAACAAAAGTTCTCTGGAACTGCACCTCAAGTGTTGTAAACTGCAAGGTTACAGGCTGTGGCAGGATGGTGGGATGAGAAAGGGCACCTGAGTGCGTTGGCATGGACAAGATGAGCTGAATGCCCGCACCCCCCCCCCCCCCCCGATGCCGTATTATTTTTATGATTCTCTAGTTATCAATGAGACCAGTCAATGCTGTGTGAATATGTAAATAATATTTACCATATACCGAAAGTTACAGTTTGATAACTACACCCACACATTCACCAAACAGGAACTGACAGACATAGATCAATAACTAAACTCACACATCCACATACCCACTTGTATCAGATGGCCCCATTCATGGAGCTGTATGGTTGTTGTTTAGTTTCCAAATCTCACTCAACTGGCATTAGAATTTTAAGAAAAAATCGACAAGGAGCAGCTCAAAGCAGGAGTGGAATCAGACCTTTGGTTCTGTTTAAATTTCTGGCTTTAAACAAAAAACCATAATGATCATTAACTGAATGTTACATTGATGTTGCCAATCACAGCTGATGTTGATTTACAGGAGGTATCTCTTCTGTCTTCCTCCAGGCAAGTACTCAAAAGGACCAAGACAATGTAATATTCCCTCGGTACAGAGCCAAGTGTGACCAGCTGCTTCGAACAAACAGCAGGTATGTTACTGCTGTCAGAGCAAAGAACATCCTTTCCACAGTCAGAGTGGATACAGTCAGACTCACATTGAGCTCCGTTTCCAGAGAGATATGTTCAAACCAAGAGTCAGTTGCCACTAAGGAAATAGAATTTTATAATTTTTAATCTATATTATCAATGCTTGCTACCCAGTTCTTACCAATTTGAATGAATCCGCATCTGAAATATACACTGAACTGAACCAGTACAGCACAGCTTCTTCAGTGTATGATGTTATGCTGAACTTGACGCCAAATGCAATTAATCCCTTCTGCCTGCCCTCGGTCCATATCCCTCCATTTCTTGCATGTTAATTTGCTTATTTTTAAGTCCCTTCAATACCTTTATTGTATCTGCCTCCATCACCACCCCTGGCAGTGCATTCCACTCCTAAAAGTCTTTACATTAAAAGAAACTGCACCGTAGGTATCCTTGAACTTTCACCTTATATTCATGCCCCTTAGTTTTAGACATTTCAACTTTTAGAGAAAGATTCTGACCATCAACCTTAACCATGCACCTCAATTTTATAGTTTTCTGGATATAGGTTTACTGGCTGAACTGGAAGGTTTGTTTTCAGACGTTTCATTGCCATACTAGGTAACATGATCAGTGAGCCTCCAGATGAAGCACTGGTGGTATGGCCCGCTTTCTATTTATGTGTTTAAGTTTCCTTGGTTTGTGATGGAATTTTCTGTGGTGATGTCATTTCCTGTTCATTTTCTCTGGAGGTGGTAAATTGGATCCAGGTCAATGTGTTTTTTGATGGAGTTCCGGTTGGGATACCATGCTTCTGGGAATTCTCATGCGTGTCTCTGTTTGGCCTTTCCTAGGATGGATGTGTTGTCCCAGTTGAAGTGGTATCCTTCCTCATCTGTGTGAAAGGATACTAGTGAGAGTGGGTCATGTCTTTTTGTGGCTAGTTGATGTTCATGTGTCCTGGTGGCTAGTTTTCTGCCTGTTTATTCAATGTAGTGGACGCATAAATACAAAGCGGGCCATACCACCAGTGCTTCATCCGGAGGATCATTGATAATTGTACCTACTATGGTGACAAAACATCCAGGTCAGCAAGAAAACCTAGATTCAGAACCTCAACCTGAGCTACAACTCTTCTCAAACTTTTATAGACTTCTATTAAGTCTGCCCTCAGTCTCTGCTGCTCAGAAGAAAACTACCCAGTTTTTCTAGCTTCTCTTTATAGCTCACACCTGCTAGACAACATTCTGGCAAACCTCTTGTGCACCCTCTCTAAATCTTCCACTTCCTTCCTGTAATGTGGCAACCACAATTGAAAAATCACACAACACCAGATTATAGTCCAGCAGGTTCATTTGGAAGTACTAGCTTTCACAGCACTGCTCTTTCATCAGGTAGCTGTGAAACAGGATCATGAGACACAGGATTTATCGCAAAAGATTATAGTGTCATGCAACTGAAATTATATTTTGAAGAAACCTAGATTGCTGTTCAGTGTTTCATCTTTTAGAATGGGTTGCAGGTTTCAGTTCATTAATATATACATCCCAGAACTTCTTTTAAGTCACATTCTCAAGATAACTTCAGGTTTTATTTTAAAAAAGTGAGGTTAGAGTCTGCCTGTATCCCAATCTTGAGTCAGACTCGTTCTATTGCAAAAGTCGGAATTTATAAAATATTACATGGATTGACTGCCTGCAGATTGTACTCTTTTTGAGCAAAATAGAATTATATTTGCAGATACATTCTTCAAATGCAAATTTACCTCCAGAGACTTGCATGTGTGTGCATGCGTACGTGTGTGTGTGAGAGAGAGAGAGAGGGAGAGCATTTGAGTGTGAGTACACATGCGAATGTCTGTGTGTATGCTTGGTAAAGTGTGTGTATGAGTGTGATAGAGTATAAGCTTGTGAGAGGGTGTGTGCATGGGTGTAAGTGTGGGGGTGCATGTATGTGTGTATGAGGGAAATCGTGTGTATGAGGGAAATCGTGTGGATGAGAGAGGGTCTGCATGAGTGTGTGTGTGAGAGTGTGTAGTGTGACAGGAACCCAAGGTCCCGATTGAGGTTGTCCTCACAGGTTCTGAACTTTATTAAGGATTACAATCGAGGTGAACAAATGGACAATGCTGTTAGTTTGAACAACCATATGTGAGGTAGATAGTGAGCACATTGAAGGAAACATTTCAGCTCTCAATTTTGTCACAATAATGGCCCAAGATCCTTCTGTATGTCAATGTTGTTCAGAGTCCAGCCATTAACTGTATACTTTTCCTTAACATTTAATCTCCCGAAGTCCAGCATCTTACACCTTGCCGGATTAAACTCAATCTGTCAATTCTCCACCCAAATCTGCAAGTGATCTATATCCTGCTGTATCCCTTGATAAAATTCTCCACTGCCCACATGTCCACCAATCTTTATATTGTCTGCATTTAGTAACAATAAATGTAATGTTACAATCAAGGCGAACAAATAGCTGATGCGATTACTTTGAGCAACTATATATGGAGTACAAATTGAATTGAAGGATACGTTTCAGCTATCCTTAACTGTGAAGGACACTTTTGTCACTTACACAGACACAGCAATCAAATAATATGAATTCCAAATGCACAATCTGTGTCAAAGCTTTACGTAGAATGATTAATGTGTAGGTACGTAACCATATGTTTCCACCCACCACTCCCTCCCCAACACACACAGAGTCTCTATCTCGATCTCTCTCTCACTCACTCGTTCTCTGACTTATGATGAGTTTCAAAAACATACACCATCCTGACACACAGTACAATGTCTAACAGCCATGCAGTTCCATTGACATTGCAAGTAACACAGAATGTTACGTTCAAAATTATTTCTATCCACAGATCCTTTGTCAGAGAGGCATATAGCACAGAATCAGGCCCTTTGAAACTTTTGAGTCTGCACTGATCAGAAACAACCAGCTAACAATTTTCATCCTGATCAGCCAGCATCCATTTGCATAAATGGATCATGGTAGCAGAGGAGCTTATCATCCTCATCTTTATCACAACATCATTCTGCATTTCTTCATTTTGCAGCAGAAGACTTTGTTTTGTCTGTTTCAGTCTATCCAGAAACTTTTTTTTTGGATAATTATGTACTTCTTTCAAAAATTGTTGCAATTTTCTACAGAGCTCTGCATTCCTCTTCCCCCTCCCTGGGATGTCTCACCAAAAAAGCATGAGGTTTGGCTGCAATTTTCACAATGCATTAATGGAATCTAATAGCCACCCTTCAAAGCAGTGGAGAAAAGGGGGAAAATAAGCCAAAATTGGTAGGTTTGTAGAATTGCACATTTTATTTTCAAGCAGAGTTGAACGGTGTTGATTATTCCATAAACTGAATTTGACAGTGTAAATATATGGCTTACTGCCACTGTAAATATACTCAGCATTCGGAAGCCTTTGGGGATGCTCCATTATGTGCGCGCACATCAAGGTCACGTGGTGCTTTGCTCCGTTCCAAAACAAGGTCACGTGATGCACTGTTTCACGTACCGGAGGCATGCAAGGAGGTCACGTGGTCTTCCGTTTCGTGGGCAAAATGGGGTCACGTGGTACTCCGTTTCACGCGCAAAACAAGGTCACGTGGGGTCGAACATCCAGGAACGCAAGGAGGCGGAGAATAGATTCACACTAACAATCAGTCAGAAGATAATCCCACCTCAGTGATTGCATGATGTTTTTTACTATATAAAAAGACTGGGTCAGGGACAAGGGTGTGGTATTTTTCTGAACTGACACACTGTATAGTTTGTCAGGGATGGAAAGGTCTAGATCCAGAGCTCTGTGTGCTTTTTCCACTTCCTGCTAAAATAAACTTAAAAGTGTGAGAACGAATATCTTCTCCTATTGCTTCATTTAAAGAACACACAGGACTTGGCTCACACATAGAAGGAAGTAAGTTAGTAGATTGAGCTAAAGTCAGACAATAGTTTACATATTCTGCACTGCATGACAAAAAAAATACAAGCCCTTTTCTATTCCTCCTCCCTACTATAGAGCAACATAAGACTAATGTGCTAATGGTGCCTCATCAGCAGGGTTACGTCCTGTTTGCATCAAAATAAAGAAGTGAATTAGCCAATTGTCTTTTCCCTGCAAGGTTAGTCAGTTCCAATACAGTTGAATTGTTTGTCACAAAGTTGCAAATGGATTCAGTTTACTCTGATTGTTACTTCACCAGTATTCATAAAAGAACATCACTATGCACTGAAACAAAAATTGATGGCTTTCTGAGACCAACATTTTATATAATTACTCTCTATTAGATTCCACACTATACAAGATACAAAAAGGTCCATTGTGTTTCCTACCTTGACGCTGACGAACAGCACAGAATCCTTTCTGTTGCAGTGTGTTACACTTTCACTTGCACATGATTCCTACAGGCACTAACAATTAAAGAACTTCGGCTGTTTCCCATTCACTACAGGGGACATGGACTGAGATACAGACTGGCAGCACAAGAGCACACTCACTCTCACTCAGCCACTGGATGCTGAAAGGAGAAGAATAAAATTTGGCCTCAATTATTTCCAGACTTGAATTGACTCTCAACATCACTTATTACAGCTGAGGATAGACAGTGCCCAGCAGCACCTGATAAAGTCTACTATACATGCACTCACACACAATGTAAAAATAAACAGACTGAAATGCAATACAATTAAGCATCATCAAAAAGAGTTTATTTACAGAGTTTGTGCTACATTCAGACAAAACCACAACTAAACATAGGTGAATGAGATCCAGTAAATCTCCAATGACCCCTCTCCAGAGCTTGAGGATCCTTCCTTAAGTAAATTGCCCAGAACTGAACACAAATGTGATCTGACCAACCAAGGACTACAGTTATTAAAAGTCAGCTGTCTACAGAACTGATGTCAAATTGTCCTTTCCATAAAGACACTAACAATGTGTGGATGAAATTTACATTCCCAATTACTGCAGAACTGATGCATAAAAGAATGTCCCAGTACAGGCACAATGGGCTGAATGGTCTGCTTCTGTGCTGTACCATATCAGTGATTCTGATATTGGTGAGAAAGGCTGTTGTGTTGTGTATTATATAAAAATATCATTCACATATTGACATAGGAGAAAATGACAAATACAGATTAATATCAACATTCTCAAATCACAGCAGGGACAGACCAGTAAATACACTCACAGATTCACATAAGAAACAGACAAATACAGGTCAACATTGACGGTCTCAATTCACAGAGCAGGAGCAGACTGTAAATATATTCACATAGGGGAAACGGAAGGTAGAATTGATATTTACATATACATAGAAGAAACTGACACGTACACATTGATAACTACATTGGTTCGATAAATGATTCGGAGTTGGGTGTTGAGGACATAATCTCTAAATTGCAGTTGACACTAACCCAGGGAAAGAAGTGAATTGTGAGGATGATGCTGAGTGACTTCACTGGGAGATTGACAAGTTGGCCAAATGGGTAGAAATCTGGCAGATGAATTCCAATGCAGACAAATGAAATGAAATGCATTTTGGTAACAGAAACACAGAGCAACAATGCAGGGTCAATGGTATATCTTTGAGGGGAGCACTGGAGCAAAGGGACCTCCGAGTTCACGTGTATCATTCTCTGAAGGTGGCCAGGCGAGCTGAAACCATTGTGAAGGTTTATAGGATCCTTGCGGTTATAAATAAAGGCATTGAGTATAAAACTGAGGAAGTGATGCTATACCTCGACAAATCATTGGTCAGACCACGTTTGTGTTCAGTTCTATTTAAGGAAGGATCTTCAAGCTCTGGAGAAGGTCCATTTGAGATTTACTGGAATGATAGCAGGAATGAAGGATTTTACATAATAGGAAGGATTAGTGACACCAAGCTTCTTCTCCTTGGAGCAGAGAAGATTAAGAGGAGGACCTTATAGAGGTATTCAAAATTATGAAGAATTATGACAGGGGAAAAAAGAATATTTTGTTACCATTACTTGGTATGTTAGTAACTAGGGGTCATAATTTCAACACTGTCAGTAAGAAAGCTAGGAGTGACATGAAGAAAAATGTCTTTGCTCAGAGTTGTTAGGATTTTGAATTGTGCAGCCGAGGATCGTAGTGGAGGAAGATTCCATGCGAGGTATGAAAATATAACTGCATGTGTATATTAAGTAATGAAGTTGGAGGGCAATGAAAATAGGGCTGGTGAATGATCCTGACTTGAATTATTTCCAGCTCACCACAATTTAAGTAAACGATGTGCAGAGTACATTAAACTCATTGTCTAGTCTGCCTCGACCCATTCACCAGGACATCAAATGGATGCTCAAGTTAGGAAAGGACACCATAAAATCTCAAATCTCTGCCATCAACAGTTAGATTGTGCTACAGTGATATAAATTGACCCACCGAGAGTTCTGGGAAAGACCACTATTCAGATAGTTTCTCAAAACAAGTCCATTATTGGAACTGACATCTTGCTGAGTGAATAGAGACAAAGTCTAGTCAAGTTGCAGAAACGTGACATTGCTATGCCTTGACCTCCTCATTTACTGGAAGATAGATTTGTTGTTGGTCGATTTGTGAAGCTTCATAGGCTTTCTTCTGTGCTGTCTCACAATGTCCATGGAAGGATGGCATAAACGTTTCCCTCTTAGTCTTGACATAGTTCCTCATCCCCTCCTGTATCTGTGTGCGTCAGGGTGGCGTATGTGATGCAGGGTGGTTGCTGTTCTGCCTGGTCAGCCTAAAAACAGATCAACAAGAAACGGAGTAGGAGCAGGAGCAAAATTGGTGGCATTTTGGACAGAGGAAAAGGTTTTCTAAGAGGACAATGGAAATTTGATCAACTGGGCCAGTGGAATGGCAGATGAAGTTTAATTTAGATAAATGCGAGGTGTTGTATTTTGTTCAGGCAAACCAGGGCAGGACCTAAACTGTTAATAGTACAAGTCTGGGGACTGTTTCTGAACAAACAGACTTAGAGGTACAGGAAGACAGTTCCTTAAAATGTGGCATTGCAGCAGACACTGTGGTGAAGATGGCATTTGGCATGCTTCCCTTCATTGGTCAGCGCATTGACAACACGAGTTGGGGCATCATGTTGCAGCTGTACAGGATGTTGGTGAGGCCACTTTTAGAATACTGTGTACAGTTCTGGTCAACCTGCTGTAGAAAGGATGTTGTTAAGCTAGAAAGGTTACAGAAAAGATTTACAAAGATGTTACCAAGATTGCAGGGTTTGACTTATAAGGAGAAGCTTCATAAGCTGGGTAGCTTTTCTCCCCTGGAGCATTGGAGGCTGAGGCAGGTTATAAAATCACGAGGGGCACAGAAAAGGTAAATGGGTATGGTCTTTTACCAGGGTGGGGTGTCCAAAGCTAGTGGGCATAGGATTAAGGTGAGAGGGAAAGATTAAAACAGGACCGGACAGGCAAATTTATCCCACAGAAGGCAGTGTGTATATGGAATGAGCTGCCAGAGGAAGTGGTAGAGGCAGGTAAAATTACATTTAAAAGACATTTGGAAAGGTACATGGATAAGAAAGGTTTAGAGATATGGGCCAAATGCAGACAAGTGGGACTAGTTGTGTTTGGGAAACCTGGTCGGCATGGGCGAGTTGGGCTGAAGAGCCTGTTTCCGTGCTGTATGACTCGGTGAAAACAGATGAGAATAACAAACTTTGCCTGAAAGACAATCAGAGCACAGGAGGAGCTGTGAATATCTGGGGTCAATATACAGACCAATTTCTCTTGGCAAAGCACATGACTGGAACAAGCCTAAAACTGACCCTGACAAATGTTATTTCTTGGTACTCTGAACAGGATGTGGCCATCTCTGCCAAAGTGGGAAGTGAATACAATTCCTAAATATCCTTGAACTAATCGACTGGTTCAGCCAGAGCCAGCGAAGAGTTTGCAAAGGGTTAGGAGTGCAGAGAAGACCAGGTAAGGACGGCAGATTTCATTCCCTTAAGGACAATCACAGATAGGAACAGGAGAAGGCCATTCGGCCCCTCAAGCCTGCTCAGCTATTCAATCACATTGTGGCTGATGCCCCATTCCTCACGTTCACTTTCCTGCACTTAACACGTAACCCTCAATTCCCTGACTGATCTGGAATCTACCTACCCCAGGCTTAAACCTATTCACTGTCCCCACACACAGCTCTCTGTTGCAAGGAACTCCAAAGACACTCAACCCTCCGAGAGAAGAAATTCCTCCTCGCCTCAGTCTTCAATTTTGAACCAGATGGTTATTTGTTCCTGACAACTGTCATCATTAAAGTCTTAACTCCAGATCTGCTTTTGTTTAATATCTTACTCCAAGTCCACCACCTGTCACAGCAAGTTTCAAATTCACATCTGCAGGGCATACCCTGGGGAGCTGAAAACATAGGATTTTGTTTCCCCGTTATTTCAGAAACTCAAAGTGAATCTCACCAAAATTGAGATCAGAATAAATTGCCCCACACCACTGAGTTAAACATTGATGTCCCCAGAATCCATATAGTGTGCAAAGAGCATTCAGCCCATCTAGTCTGTCCCAAGCCAGTGAAGAGGATCCCACCCAGACCCCGACCGTACTCCTGTAACCCTGCATTAACCATGGCCAATCCCCCTAACCTGCACATCATAGAATCCTACAGCGTGGAAGCAGGCCTTTCAGCCCATCGGCCCATATGCTGACCCTCTGAATAACATCCCACCCTGACCCTCCATCCTCTCTAATCCCTGTAACCCTGCATTTACCTTGGCTAACGTTCCTAGCCTGCATAACCCTCACACTATGGGCAACGTAACATGGCCAATCCATCTAAACTGCATATCTTTGGACTGTGGGAGGAAACCAGAGCACCCGGAGAATACCCACGCAGAGAAGGGGAGAATATGCAAATTCCCAATAGACAGACAGACAGTCACCTGAGGCTGGAATTATTCCTGAGTCCCTGGCGCTGTGAGACAGCAATGCTAACCACTGAGCAACTGTACCACTCAATGTTTTTACCACTGGCCATGTAGGAGTTGGTTTGCTCAGTTGATTCTATAGTTGGCTTACAATGTATAGTCACGCTGACAGCATGCGGTTCAAGTGCTGCTCTGGTTGAGATTGTTGTGAATGATCATTCCCTGTGCCTTAGATGTGGTGACCCTCAGATTAAACCATAAACAGTTGTTGCTTTTTCTCTCTCTCTTTCTACCCCCCACACCTCTCTCCCTCTCTCTGTAATAAGACAATGGTGAACTTACATTAAGCACCTGCTAAAAGCATAACTTTGCTGATTAAAAATTAACTGCTATCTTCTTCACTGCAATATAACTTAGGTGCTTCCTTCCTGCTGCACCATGAGAGTGACCTGTAAATGAAAGAAAAGACATTTTACCAATGGTTCGCATAGAACATAGAAAAGTACAGTACAGAGCAGGCCCTTTGGCCCACAATGTTGTGCCAAGATTTGATCCTAATGTAAAATATAGTAACTTAACCTACGCACCCCTCAACTCACTGCTATCCATGTGCATGTCCAGCAGTTGCTGAAATGTCCCCAATGACTCTGCTTCCACCACCACAGCTGGCAACGCATTCCATGCATTCACAACTTTCTGTATAAAGAACCTACCTCTGGCATCTCCTTTATACCTTCCCCTAATATTTTCAAACTATGACTCCTCGTACCAGTCAATCCTGCCTTGGGGATGTCTCTGGTTATTGACTCTATCAATTCATCTCATTATTTTGTAGACCTCGATCACGTCTCCTCTCTTCCTCCTCTCTCTCTCTCTTGAGAGAGAGAGAGAGAGAGAGAGAGAGAGAGAAAAGTCCAAGCTTATTCAACCTTTCTGCATAAGGCAAGCCCTCCAATCTAGGCAGCATCCTGGTGAACCTTCTTTGCACCCTCTTCAAAGCCTCTGTATCTTTCCGATAGTAAGGCGACTAGAACTGGACACAATATTGCAAGGGTGGTCTCACCAGGGATTTGTAGAGCTGCAGCAAAACCTAGCGCCTCTTAAACTCCCCCCTACCATGGGAAACCCTATCAAGTGCCTTGCTGAAGTCCATATACACCACATCCACTGCTCGACTGTCATCAACCTGTCTGGACACCTCCTCAAAGAACTCAATAAGATTTGTGAGGTATGACCTGCCCCTCACAAAGCCATGCTGACTGTCTTTAATCACACTATGCTCTGCCAAATAGTCATAAATCCTATCCCTCAGAAGTCTTTCCAAAACTTTGCTGACCACAGACATAAGACTTGACTGGTCTGTAATTGCCAGGGATTTCTGTATTAAACTTCTTGAAAAGAGAAACAATATATGCTTCCTTCCAATCCTCCAGTACAACTCTCATGGAGACTGAGGAGGCAAATATCCTCGCCAGAGGCTTAGCACCCTCCTTTCTCACTTCCCGGAACAGCCGAGAGTAAATCTGGTCTGGCCCTGGGGACTTATCAATCTTAATGTTTTCCAAAGTTTCTAGCACATCAACTTCATCAATCTTGATCGGGTCAAGACTGTGTCCCAGCTCCTAAGTTTTCATTTACAACAAGTTCCCTTTCCTTGGTGAAAACCGAAGCAAAAAACTCATGTAGGGCTTCCCTAACTGCTCAGACTCCATGCACTCCGCTATCCCTGATCGGGCATACCTTCTCCCTGATCATTATCTTATTCATTACATATCAGTCAAATGCCTTTGGGTTCTCCCTAATCCTTCTTGCCAAGCCTTTTTCATGCCCCCTCCTGGTTCTCCTCAGTCTATTTCTGAGCTCCTTTCTAGCAAGCCTGTAATCCTCTAAAGCTGTGCTAGATCCTCGCTTCCTCCACCTTACGCAAGCTGTCTTCTTCCTATTGACGAGAAGTTCCTCTGTTCTCATCATCCAAGGTTCCTTAATCTTACCCCTTCTTACCAGTCTCAGAGGAACAAATTTGTGCATCACTCGCAACAACTGCTCCTTAAATAATCTCCACATGTCTGCTGTGCCCAGTCTGTACTTCCAAACTCCTGTCTGATAGTGCCATAATTTCCTTGTCCCCAATTGCATATCTTCCCTCGGTAACTACTCCGTTCACTTTCCAAGGCTATGCTAAATGTGAGGTAGTTGTGATCACTTTCACCAAAGTGCTCTCTCACCGCAAGATCTGACACCGGTCCTGGCTCATTGCTGAGCACCAAATCCAAAATGGCTGCCCGTCTTGTCGTCCTGTCCACATACTGAGTAAGGAAACCCTCCTGAATACACCTGACAAAAATGGCTCCATCCAAACCATCTGCACTTAGGAGGTTCTAGTCAATATTGGGAAAGTCGAAATCACCCATAACAATAACCCTGCTACTTTTGCATTTTTCCAGAATCTGCTTGCCTTTGAGATCTTAAATCCCTCTACTGCTATTAGGTGGTCTGTAGAAAACCCCCAATGCGGTGGTTGTTCCCTTGCTGTTCTTAACTTCCACCCATACTGACTCAGTAGAAAAACCTTCCTCAACAACATTCCTTTCTGTAGCTGTGATGCACTCTCTGATTAGCAATGCTACACCCCTTCCTCTTTTTCCACCCTCCCTGTTCTTTTTAAACGTTCTAAACCCTGAAACATCAAGCAATTCTTCCTGCCCCTGTGAAACCCACATCCCCATTATGACCACAACATTGTAGCCCCAAGTACTGATCCATGCTCTAAGTTCGTCACTCTTATTTCAGACACTCCTGGCATTAAAGTAGACACACTTTAACCGATCCCTTTGTTCCATCGCATGAGAAACCTTCCTGATAGATTCAATATATCCTGTCACTGTCCATTCTGCAACTGACCCCCTCTCAGACATGTGGATCTGATTCCCAACCCCCTGTCAAACCCTCCTGAATCACATGAGCAAATCTCCCACCCATCCTTCATGTACAGGTCCCACCTTCCCCAGAAGGTATCCCAATGGTCTAGGTATCTGAAGCCCTCCCTCCTGCTCCAGCCTCGCAGCCACATGCTAAGCTGCATTTGCTGACTGTTTCTTATCTCACTATCTTGTGGAATCTAAATGAATTGTGAGAGGATGCACAGGGAGATTTACCGGCAGATTGCCTTGGGGGCAGGAGAGTTTCAATGATTGAGAGAGGTTGGACAGACTGGGGTTTGCTGTCCTTACAGCAGAGTGGATTGAAAGAGAGGGATGTACTAAATGATGAGGGATGAAGATAGGTGAGGCAGGAAGAAACATTCCCCCCTTGACGGAGGTGGGGGGAGGGGTATAGATTGAAGGTAAGGGCCAGGAGATTGTGGGGATGTGAGGAAAATCTTGTTCAACCAGAGGGTGGTGTGCAATCTGGAAGCCACTGTCTATAAGGATGGGAGAAGCAGAAATAGTTATTATATTGAAGGAGGATTTAGATGTGCACTCGTGACGTCAAGACTATGGGGCCAAGTACTGGGGAAATGGGATTAGAGAATATGAGGTGGTTGTTTCTGACCAATACAGGGTCGATGGGCCTTTTTCTGGGCTGCAGACCTCTCGGAAACTATGACTTACTCACTTTGAGATGTGTATTTTACATCCAAGATACCAACTAAGGGGATTTGTACATTTCATGGTCAGAGATGAGGGGTTTGTCGTTGAAAGAGAGATTGAGCAGTTAAGGCCAATATGCTCTGGAGTTTACAGGAATCAGGGGAGTTCCAAATGAGAGATTTAGGGTGGTAAAGGAGGTGGGATTGACAAAGGAGACAGAGAGAGGATGTTTCCTCACGTGTGACTATTTAGTATGAGAGGCTCATAGTTACAGGAGAGGGGGGTGGGGCAGATTTAAATGAGAGATGTTGAGAAATGGCTTCTCTCCAAGGGAGAGGGGGTGGGAATATCTGGGAATTCATCCCCCAGTGTATGGTGGGGGGGGGCATTTCGGGATACTGAATAAATTGAAGGAAGGGACAGGCGGATTGTCAATCAGTGAGGGGTTAAAGAGAGTGGGGGCAGGAAATTGGAGTTGAGGCTGGGATGAGATCAGTCACAGCCATAACGAACAAGGGAAGCAGACTCCCGAAGGCTCCAAGCCCGTATGTTCTATTGGTCATCCAGCTACCTGCACACTTTTTAGTGTGGGTGCCTCATAGCACATGCTCAGAAAGCTCTGAATCTGAGGGCCTAAACTGTGGGATGCATCACAGGCCATTAGTCACTTAATAGCCAAGACCATATGATACAGCAGCCATTTGGCCCATCAAGTCTGCTCCGCCATTCTGTCATGGCTGATATGTTTGTTAACCCCATTCTCTTGCCTTCTCTCTGCAAAGGTTGATCAAGAACCTATTTATCTCTGTCTTATAGACATAATGACAGCCGTAATGAGTTCCACAGATTCCCCACTCTCTGGCTCAAGAAATTCCTCCCCATCTCAGTTCTAAAGGGAGTTCCCTTCACTCAGAGGCTGTGCCTTTGGTCCTAGTCTCTGCTACTCGTGGAAACATCTTCTCCATGTCCACTATATCCGGGCCTCTCAGTATTCTTTAAATTTCAACCAGGTTCTCCCTCAATCTTCTAAACTCGATCAAGTCCAGACTCAGAGACCTCAACCTCTCCTCATATGATAAGTTCTTCATCCCTGGGAGTTTTCTTGTAAACCCCCACTGGACTCCTTCCAAGTTCAACACATCCTTTCTTAGATAGGGGGTCCAAAACTGCTCACAATGTTCCAAAGGTAATCTGACCAGAGCCTTATACAGCCTCAGCAGTACATCTCTGCTCTTGTATTCTACACCTCCCAAAATGAATGCTGACATTATATTTGCCTTCCTAACTGCCAACTGAACCTGCCTGTTAACCTGAAGCGAATCCTGAACTCGGACTCCCAAGACCCTTTGTGCTTCAGATTTCTGAAACCTTTCCCCATTTAGAAAACAGTCTCTGTCTTTGTTCTATCTACCAAAGTACTACCCACTTTCCCACATTGTATTCCATTAGCCATTTCGTTGCCCACTCTCCTAGCCTGTCCAAATCCTTCTGCAGCCTTCCCGCTTCCTCAATACTACCTGACTTCCACCAATCTTTGTGTCATCAAAGAAACACTCAAGACAATGAAATGGCAATGCTCCTAATGTGAATGAAGCTATACCCAAAGCGAATGGCTCACTGCCCCAAAGACTAAGGCCAGAAGGGGCCACTCTCAGACATTAAGCTCTTGTACCGAGGCAATCTACAGATTGATGTCCCAGGGCCTAAAATGTAGGCATCCCCTCAAAACAAGATGAAAGATAAAGCAATTAGCCATCAGTGTATCGTTCCCTCTTCCAATTCACTTTAATTTAGTTGACATACTTGGAACATGTCTGTGATTTAGATGATTGCAAACACTATCGAGTATTAATAAATTCAAATAATGCAAAAAGAATTCAAAAAGCTTGGGCAGATCATCACTCCATGCTATAATTATGCAAAGGAAAACATTAGAGTCATAGAGATGTACAGCATGGAAAAGGACCCTTCGGTTCAACTCGTTCATGCCGACCAGATATCCCAACCCAATCTATTTCCACCTGCCAGCACCCGGCCCATATCCCTCCAAACCCTTCCGATTCATATAGCCATCTAAATGCCTCTTAAATGTTGCAACTGTACTCACCTCCATCACTTCCTCTGGCAGCTCATTCCATACACTTTCCACCCTCTGCATGAAAACATTGCCCCTTCGGCCTCTTTTCTATCTTTCGCCTCTCACCCTAAACCTATACCCTCTAGTTCTGGACTCCTCAACCCCAGGGAAAAGACTTGTTCTATTTATCGAATCCATGCCCCTCATGATTTTATAAACCTCTATAAGGTCACCCCTCAGCCTCCGACGCTCCAGAGAAAACAGCCCCAGCCTATTCAACCTCCCCCAAAGCTCAAATCCTCCAACCGTGGCAACATCCTTGTAAATCTTTTCTGAATCCTTTCAAGTTTAACAACATCTTTCTGATAGGAAGGAGACAAGAATTGCACGCAATATTCCAAAAGTGGCCGGTACAGTCGCAAGAAGTCTTCCCAACTCCTGTACTCAATTTTTTACCAATAAAGGAAAGCATACCAAATGCCTTTTCCACTATCCTATCTACCTGCGACTCCACTTTCAAGGAGCTATGAACCTGCACTCCAAGGTCTCTTTGTTCAGCAACATTCCCTAGGACCTTACCATTAAGTGTATAAGTCCTGCTAAGATTTGTTTTCCCAAAATGCAACACCCCACATTTACCTTTCTCAGCCCATTGGTCCATTTGATTAAGGTCCTGTTGTAATCAGAGGTAACCTTCTTTGCTGTCCACTACACCTTCAGTTTTGGTGTCACCTGCAAATTTACTAACTGTACCTCTTATGCTCACATCCAAATCATTTATATAAATAATGAAAAGTCATGAACCTAGCACCGATCCTTGTGGCACTCCACCAGTCACAGGTCTCCAGTTGAAAAAACCCTCCACCATCAGCCTACGTCTCCTACCTTTGAGCCAGTTCTGTATTCAAATTCTGTTCTCCCTGCATTCCATGGAATCTAACCTTGCTAATCAGTGTCCCATGGGGAACCTTGTCGAATGCCTGACTGAAGTCCATGTGGATCACATCTTACGTTCTGCCTTCATCAATTCTCTTTGTTACTTCCTCAAAAAACTCAATCAAGTTTGCGAGATATGATTTCCCATGCACAAAGCCATGTTGACTATCTCTAATCAGTCCTTGCCTTTCCAAATACATGTCCATCCTGACCCTCAGGATTCCCTCCAATAACTTGCCCACCACCGACATCAGGCTCACTGGTCTATAGTTCCCTGGCTTGTCCTTACCATCCTCCTTAAACAGTGGCACCACATTAGACAACCTCCAGTCTTCCAGCACCTCATCTGTGACTATCAATGACCAAATATCTCAGCAAGAGGCCCAGCAATCACTTCTCTAGCTTCCCACAGACTTCAAGGGTACACCTGATCAGGTCCTGGGGATTTATTCACTTTTATTGTTTCAAGACATTTCAAGGTAATATGGACATTTTTCAAGATGTCACCATCTGTTTCCCTACATTCAAAACCTTCCATGTCCTTTTCTATCGTAAATACTGATGCAAAATACTGTTTTAGTATCCCGCCAACTCCTGCGGCTCCACACAAAGGCACCTTGCTAATCTTTGAGGAGCCCTATTCTCTCCCTAATTACTCTTTTGTTCTTAATGTATTTGTAAAAACCCTTTGAATTCTCCTTAGCTCTATTTGCCAAAGCTATCTCATGTCCCCTTTTTCCCCCTCCTGATTTCTCTCTTAAGTATACTCCTACTGCCTTTATACTCTTCTAAGGATTCATTCGATCTATCCTGTCTGTACCTGACATATGCTTCCTTCTTTTCCTTAACCAAAACCTCAATTTCATTAGTCATCCAGCATTCCCTACACCTACCAACCTTTCGTTTCACCCTAACAGGCATATACTTTCTCTGGATTCTCAATATCTCATTCCTGAAGGCTTCCCATTTTCCAGCCGTCCCTTCACCTGCGAACATCTGCGCCCAATCAGCTTTTGAAAATTTTTGCCTAATGCCGTCAAAATTGGCCTTTCTCACTAGCGATGTTTAAAAGTGGCTGGGTATTAGAGGGTTAAGATAAACTAGTTTCACTGAACCAGAAATGTTATGAAAGTACTGCATCCTTTACCAGCGTTTCTTATTTTTGAGATGGTGAAAACTGAGCACACCAAACTGCTATTCGTTTTGGAATCATCTATAATCAAGAAAATATAAACAAAGTGAACCGAAAGTCTAGAGATCAGAATGTTAAACCAACAGCAAACGCTGCCTCAAACTGATAATTGAGGTCACAGCCCCAACCCAGCAGGAATATAAAACTCTTGGCTATATATCAACCTTTTCAAAGGAGTTCACAAACCAGGTGACTCAATAACATCGAATGTGTATTTTGCATCAACATTCACTACAAAGTTTGTGCCCACCCTCCCAGAACAAGCTCACATAGGAAGGTAGAGGTCCTGGGATCATTTACAATTTTTTTTACTATTATTCACTCATGGCACATGGGCATCACCCACTGGGCCCAGCATTTATTGCCCAACTCATCCCTAGTTGTCCCCTTGAGAAGGTAGGGATGAGCTGCTTTCTTGAACTGCTGAAGTCCATATGCTGTAGATAGACACACATTGCCCTGAGGGAGGGACTACCAGGATTTTGACCCAATGACACTGAAGAAAC